>NC_138238.1:29447182-30862182 GCF_964197995.2 Scardinius erythrophthalmus | reverse complement strand
ATTTGACTCATTGAGAGTTTTTGGTGAACTGACAGCTACTTCATGATTTTGAGTTGGCTGCCATTTTGGAATATGGCCCAAAGGCTTTGATTAGGTAATTCAGTTGTGTTTGATTAGAGATGGAATTGCAATCTGCAGGGAGGGGGGCCTCCAGGAGTGTAACTCCCTGCCCCCTGTATTTAGGAGGCCTTTCCACCTCTCGAGGAGCTCCTTCAAGGCACGTAGATTTGGCTGTGGAGAAGTGAGACATTTAAAGAAAAAATTGGCGAAAATGGCCCACAGAAGATGCTTCCACAAGGTAGCGTGGCCGAGCGGTCTAAGGCGCTAGATTAAGGCTCCAGTCTCTTCGGGGGCGTGGGTTCGAATCCCACCGCTGCCAAAATAGCCTTTTAGAAGGCACTTGTGGCTGCTATGCCTAAGCGAAAAGACTGGAGAAGTGACACTGCTTGCTCCCGGTCTCTTCCAAACTCAGCCGCTTTTGCTTTCCTTGGCCAAACTCACCACCGTTTTCTATATTTCTTAAAAAAATGGCCAGAAAATGGCCCACGAAAGGTGCCACTTCAGGGTAGCGTGGCCGAGGGGTCTAAGGCGCTGGATTTAGTCTCCAGTCTCTTCGGAGGCGTGGGTTCGAATCCCACCGCTGCCAGTAGTGATTTTAAAGAGGGCCAGACACCTTAAGTGTGCTCTTAAAATGCGCAAATGCGGCTGAAAATCTGCACCCTCTTGAAATAGGGAATACAATTACGATAATGTCACTTCAAAAATGAGTTTAAATATAATAACAATGTATAGTCTATAAAAATGGAGTTAGACAATTTGACTCATTGAGAGTTTTTGGTGAACTGGTTGGCTGCCATTTTGGAATATGGCTCAAAGGCTTTGATTAGGTAATTCAGTTGTGTTTGATTAGAGATGGAATTGCAATCTGCAGGGAGGGGGGCCTCCAGGAGTGTAACTGCCTGCCCCCTGTATTTAGGAGGCCTTTCCACCTGTCGAGGAGCTCCTTCAAGGCACGTAGATTTGGCTTTGGAGAAGTGAGACATTTAAAGAAAAAATTGTCGAAAATGGCCCACAGAAGATGCTTCCACAAGGTAGCCGCCGAGCGGTCTAAGGCGCTGGATTAAGGCTCCAGGTTCGAATCCCACTGCTGCCAGTAGTGATTTTAAAGAGGGCCAGACACCTTAAGTGTGCTCTTAAAAGGCGCAAATGCGGCTGAAAATCTGCACCCTCTTGAAATAGGGACTACAATTACGATAATGTCACTTCAAAAATGAGTTTAAATATAATAACAATGTATAGTCTATAAAAATGGAGTTAGACAATTTGACTCATTGAGAGTTTTTGGTGAACTGACAGCTACTTCATGATTTTGAGTTGGCTGCCATTTTGGAATATGGCCCAAAGGCTTTGATTAGGTAATTCAGTTGTGTTTGATTAGAGATGGAATTGCAATCTGCAGGGAGGGGGGCCTCCAGGAGTGTAACTGCCTGCCCCCTGTATTTAGGAGGCCTTTCCACCTCTCGAGGAGCTCCTTCAAGGCACGTAGATTTGGCTGTGGAGAAGTGAGACATTTAAAGAAAAAATTGGCGAAAATGGCCCACAGAAGATGCTTCCACAAGGTAGCGTGGCCGAGCGCTCTAAGGCGCTGGATTAAGGCTCCAGTCTCTTCGGGGGTGTGGGTTCGAATCCCACCACTGCCAAAACAGCCTTTTAGAAGGCACTTGTGGCTGCTATGCCTAAGCGAAAAGACTGGAGAAGTGACACTGCTTCCTCCCGGTCTCTTCCAAACTCAGCCGCTTTTGCTTTCCTTGGCCAAACTCTTGAAATAGGGACTACAATTACGATAATGTCACTTCAAAAATGAGTTTAAATATAATAACAATGTATAGTCTATAAAAACGGAGTTAGACAATTTGACTCATTGAGAGTTTTTGGTGAACTGACAGCTACTTCATGATTTTGAGTTGGCTGCCATTTTGGAATATGGCCCAAAGGCTTTGATTAGGTAATTCAGTTGTGTTTGATTAGAGATGGAATTGCAATCTGCAGGGAGGGGGGCCTCCAGGAGTGTAACTGCCTGCCCCCTGTATTTAGGAGGCCTTTCCACCTCTCGAGGAGCTCCTTCAAGGCACGTAGATTTGGCTGTGGATAAGTGAGAAATTTAAAGAAAGAATTGGCGAAAATGGCCCACAGAAGATGCTTCCACAAGGTAGCGTGGCCGAGCAGTCTAAGGCGCTGGATTAAGGCTCCAGTCTCTTCGGGGGCGTGGGTTCGAATCCCACCGCTGCCAAAATAGCCTTTTAGAAGGCACTTGTGGCTGCTATGCCTAAGCGAAAAGACTGGAGAAGTGACACTGCTTGCTCCCGGTCTCTTCCAAACTCAGCCGCTTTTGCTTTCCTTGGCCAAACTCACCACCGTTTTCTATATTTCTTAAAAAAATGGCCAGAAAATGGCCCACGAAAGGTGCCACTTCAGGGTAGCGTGGCCGAGGGGTCTAAGGCGCTGGATTTAGTCTCCAGTCTCTTCGGAGGCGTGGGTTCGAATCCCACCGCTGCCAGTAGTGATTTTAAAGAGGGCCAGACACCTTAAGTGTGCTCTTAAAAGGCGCAAATGCGGCTGAAAATCTGCACCCTCTTGAAATAGGGACTACAATTACGATAATGTCGCTTCAAAAATGAGTTTAAATATAATAACAATGTATAGTCTATAAAAATGGAGTTAGACAATTTGACTCATTGAGAGTTTTTGGTGAACTGGTTGGCTGCCATTTTGGAATATGGCTCAAAGGCTTTGATTAGGTAATTCAGTTGTGTTTGATTAGAGATGGAATTGCAATCTGCAGGGAGGGGGGCCTCCATGAGTGTAACTGCCTGCCCCCTGTATTTAGGAGGCCTTTCCACCTCTCGAGGAGCTCCTTCAAGGCACGTAGATTTGGCTGTGGAGAAGTGAGACATTTAAAGAAAAAATTGGCGAAAATGGCCCACAGAAGATGCTTCCACAAGGTAGCGTGGCCGAGCGGTCTAAGGCGCTGGATTAAGGCTCCAGTCTCTTCGGGGGCGTGGGTTCGAATCCCACCGCTGCCAAAACAGCCTTTTAGAAGGCACTTGTGGCTGCTATGCCTAAGCGAAAAGACTGGAGAAGTGACACTGCTTCCTCCCGGTCTCTTCCAAACTCAGCCGCTTTTGCTTTCCTTGGCCAAACTCTTGAAATAGGGACTACAATTACGATAATGTCACTTCAAAAATGAGTTTAAATATAATAACAATGTATAGTCTATAAAAACGGAGTTAGACAATTTGACTCATTGAGAGTTTTTGGTGAACTGACAGCTACTTCATGATTTTGAGTTGGCTGCCATTTTGGAATATGGCCCAAAGGCTTTGATTAGGTAATTCAGTTGTGTTTGATTAGAGATGGAATTGCAATCTGCAGGGAGGGGGGCCTCCAGGAGTGTAACTGCCTGCCCCCTGTATTTAGGAGGCCTTTCCACCTCTCGAGGAGCTCCTTCAAGGCACGTAGATTTGGCTGTGGAAAAGTGAGAAATTTAAAGAAAGAATTGGCGAAAATGGCCCACAGAAGATGCTTCCACAAGGTAGCGTGGCCGAGCGGTCTAAGGCGCTGGATTAAGGCTCCAGTCTCTTCGGGGGCGTGGGTTCGAATCCCACCGCTGCCAAAATAGCCTTTTAGAAGGCACTTGTGGCTGCTATGCCTAAGCGAAAAGACTGGAGAAGTGACACTGCTTGCTCCCGGTCTCTTCCAAACTCAGCCGCTTTTGCTTTCCTTGGCCAAACTCACCACCGTTTTCTATATTTCTTAAAAAAATGGCCAGAAAATGGCCCACGAAAGGTGCCACTTCAGGGTAGCGTGGCCGAGGGGTCTAAGGCGCTGGATTTAGTCTCCAGTCTCTTCGGAGGCGTGGGTTCGAATCCCACCGCTGCCAGTAGTGATTTTAAAGAGGGCCAGACACCTTAAGTGTGCTCTTAAAATGCGCAAATGCGGCTGAAAATCTGCACCCTCTTGAAATAGGGAATACAATTACGATAATGTCACTTCAAAAATGAGTTTAAATATAATAACAATGTATAGTCTATAAAAATGGAGTTAGACAATTTGACTCATTGAGAGTTTTTGGTGAACTGGTTGGCTGCCATTTTGGAATATGGCTCAAAGGCTTTGATTAGGTAATTCAGTTGTGTTTGATTAGAGATGGAATTGCAATCTGCAGGGAGGGGGGCCTCCAGGAGTGTAACTGCCTGCCCCCTGTATTTAGGAGGCCTTTCCACCTGTCGAGGAGCTCCTTCAAGGCACGTAGATTTGGCTTTGGAGAAGTGAGACATTTAAAGAAAAAATTGTCGAAAATGGCCCACAGAAGATGCTTCCACAAGGTAGCCGCCGAGCGGTCTAAGGCGCTGGATTAAGGCTCCAGGTTCGAATCCCACTGCTGCCAGTAGTGATTTTAAAGAGGGCCAGACACCTTAAGTGTGCTCTTAAAAGGCGCAAATGCGGCTGAAAATCTGCACCCTCTTGAAATAGGGACTACAATTACGATAATGTCACTTCAAAAATGAGTTTAAATATAATAACAATGTATAGTCTATAAAAATGGAGTTAGACAATTTGACTCATTGAGAGTTTTTGGTGAACTGACAGCTACTTCATGATTTTGAGTTGGCTGCCATTTTGGAATATGGCCCAAAGGCTTTGATTAGGTAATTCAGTTGTGTTTGATTAGAGATGGAATTGCAATCTGCAGGGAGGGGGGCCTCCAGGAGTGTAACTGCCTGCCCCCTGTATTTAGGAGGCCTTTCCACCTCTCGAGGAGCTCCTTCAAGGCACGTAGATTTGGCTGTGGAGAAGTGAGACATTTAAAGAAAAAATTGGCGAAAATGGCCCACAGAAGATGCTTCCACAAGGTAGCGTGGCCGAGCGCTCTAAGGCGCTGGATTAAGGCTCCAGTCTCTTCGGGGGTGTGGGTTCGAATCCCACCACTGCCAAAACAGCCTTTTAGAAGGCACTTGTGGCTGCTATGCCTAAGCGAAAAGACTGGAGAAGTGACACTGCTTCCTCCCGGTCTCTTCCAAACTCAGCCGCTTTTGCTTTCCTTGGCCAAACTCTTGAAATAGGGACTACAATTACGATAATGTCACTTCAAAAATGAGTTTAAATATAATAACAATGTATAGTCTATAAAAACGGAGTTAGACAATTTGACTCATTGAGAGTTTTTGGTGAACTGACAGCTACTTCATGATTTTGAGTTGGCTGCCATTTTGGAATAAGGCCCAAAGGCTTTGATTAGGTAATTCAGTTGTGTTTGATTAGAGATGGAATTGCAATCTGCAGGGAGGGGGGCCTCCAGGAGTGTAACTGCCTGCCCCCTGTATTTAGGAGGCCTTTCCACCTCTCGAGGAGCTCCTTCAAGGCACGTAGATTTGGCTGTGGAGAAGTGAGACATTTAAAGAAAAAATTGGCGAAAATGGCCCACAGAAGATGCTTCCACAAGGTAGCGTGGCCGAGCGGTCTAAGGCGCTGGATTAAGGCTCCAGTCTCTTCGGGGGCGTGGGTTCGAATCCCACCGCTGCCAAAACAGCCTTTTAGAAGGCACTTGTGGCTGCTATGCCTAAGCGAAAAGACTGGAGAAGTGACACTGCTTCCTCCCGGTCTCTTCCAAACTCAGCCGCTTTTGCTTTCCTTGGCCAAACTCTTGAAATAGGGACTACAATTACGATAATGTCACTTCAAAAATGAGTTTAAATATAATAACAATGTATAGTCTATAAAAACGGAGTTAGACAATTTGACTCATTGAGAGTTTTTGGTGAACTGACAGCTACTTCATGATTTTGAGTTGGCTGCCATTTTGGAATATGGCCCAAAGGCTTTGATTAGGTAATTCAGTTGTGTTTGATTAGAGATGGAATTGCAATCTGCAGGGAGGGGGGCCTCCAGGAGTGTAACTGCCTGCCCCCTGTATTTAGGAGGCCTTTCCACCTCTCGAGGAGCTCCTTCAAGGCACGTAGATTTGGCTGTGGAGAAGTGAGACATTTAAAGAAAAAATTGGCGAAAATGGCCCACAGAAGATTCCACAAGGTAGCGTGGCCGAGCGGTCTAAGGCGCTGGATTAAGGCTCCAGTCTCTTCGGGGGCGTGGGTTCGAATCCCACCGCTGCCAAAACAGCCTTTTAGAAGGCACTTGTGGCTGCTATGCCTAAGTGAAAAGACTGGAGAAATGACACTGCTTCCTCCCGGTCTCTTCCAAACTCAGCCACTTTTGCTTTCCTTGGCCAAACTCACCACCTTTTTCTATATTTCTTAAAAAAATGGCCAGAAAATGGCCCACGAAAGGTGCCACTTCAGGGTAGCGTGGCCGAGGGGTCTAAGGCGCTGGATTTAGGCTCCAGTCTCTTCGGAGGCGTGGGTTCGAATCCCACCGCAGCCAGTAGTGATTTTAAAGAGGGCGAGACACCTTAAGTGTGCTCTTAAAATGCGCAAATGCGGCTGAAAATCTGCACCCTCTTGAAATAGGGACTACAATTACGATAATGTCACTTCAAAAATTAGTTTAAATATAATAACAATGTATAGTCTATAAAAATGGAGTTAGACAATTTGACTCATTGAGAGTTTTTGGTGAACTGGTTGGCTGCCATTTTGGAATATGGCCCAAAGGCTTTGATTAGGTAATTCAGTTGTGTTTGATTAGAGATGGAATTGCAATCTGCAGGGAGGGGGGCCTCCAGGAGTGTAACTGCCTGCCCCCTGTATTTAGGAGGCCTTTCCACCTGTCGAGGAGCTCCTTCAAGGCACGTAGATTTGGCTGTGGAGAAGTGAGACATTTAAAGAAAAAATTGGCGAAAATGGTCCACAGAAGATGCTTCCACAAGGTAGCGTGCGGTCTAAGGCGCTGGATTAAGGCTCCAGTCTCATCGGGGGTGTGGGTTCGAATCCCACCGCTGCCAAAACAGCCTTTTAGAAGGCACTTGTGGCTGCTATGCCTAAGCGAAAAGACTGGAGAAGTGACACTGCTTCCTCCCGGTCTCTTCCAAACTCAGCCGCTTTTGCTTTCCTTGGCCAAACTCTTGAAATAGGGACTACAATTACGATAATGTCACTTCAAAAATGAGTTTAAATATAATAACAATGTATAGTCTATAAAAACGGAGTTAGACAATTTGACTCATTGAGAGTTTTTGGTGAACTGACAGCTACTTCATGATTTTGAGTTGGCTGCCATTTTGGAATATGGCCCAAAGGCTTTGATTAGGTAATTCAGTTGTGTTTGATTAGAGATGGAATTGCAATCTGCAGGGAGGGGGGCCTCCAGGAGTGTAACTCCCTGCCCCCTGTATTTAGGAGGCCTTTCCACCTCTCGAGGAGCTCCTTCAAGGCACGTAGATTTGGCTGTGGAGAAGTGAGACATTTAAAGAAAAAATTGGCGAAAATGGCCCACAGAAGATGCTTCCACAAGGTAGCGTGGCCGAGCGGTCTAAGGCGCTAGATTAAGGCTCCAGTCTCTTCGGGGGCGTGGGTTCGAATCCCACCGCTGCCAAAACAGCCTTTTAGAAGGCACTTGTGGCTGCTATGCCTAAGCGAAAAGACTGGAGAAGTGACACTGCTTCCTCCCGGTCTCTTCCAAACTCAGCCGCTTTTGCTTTCCTTGGCAAAACTCTTGAAATAGGGACTACAATTACGATAATGTCACTTCAAAAATGAGTTTAAATATAATAACAATGTATAGTCTATAAAAACGGAGTTAGACAATTTGACTCATTGAGAGTTTTTGGTGAACTGACAGCTACTTCATGATTTTGAGTTGGCTGCCATTTTGGAATATGGCCCAAAGGCTTTGATTAGGTAATTCAGTTGTGTTTGATTAGAGATGGAATTGCAATCTGCAGGGAGGGGGGCCTCCAGGAGTGTAACTGCCTGCCCCCTGTATTTAGGAGGCCTTTCCACCTCTCGAGGAGCTCCTTCAAGGCACGTAGATTTGGCTGTGGAGAAGTGAGACATTTAAAGAAAGAATTGGCGAAAATGGCCCACAGAAGATGCTTCCACAAGGTAGCGTGGCCGAGCGGTCTAAGGCGCTGGATTAAGGCTCCAGTCTCTTCGGGGGCGTGGGTTCGAATCCCACCGCTGCCAAAATAGCCTTTTAGAAGGCACTTGTGGCTGCTATGCCTAAGCGAAAAGACTGGAGAAGTGACACTGCTTCCTCCCGGTCTCTTCCAAACTCAGCCGCTTTTGCTTTCCTTGGCCAAACTCACCACCGTTTTCTATATTTCTTAAAAAAATGGCCAGAAAATGGCCCACGAAAGGTGCCACTTCAGGGTAGCGTGGCCGAGGGGTCTAAGGCGCTGGATTTAGTCTCCAGTCTCTTCGGAGGCGTGGGTTCGAATCCCACCGCTGCCAGTAGTGATTTTAAAGAGGGCCAGACACCTTAAGTGTGCTCTTAAAAGGCGCAAATGCGGCTGAAAATCTGCACCCTCTTGAAATAGGGACTACAATTACGATAATGTCACTTCAAAAATGAGTTTAAATATAATAACAATGTATAGTCTATAAAAATGGAGTTAGACAATTTGACTCATTGAGAGTTTTTGGTGAACTGGTTGGCTGCCATTTTGGAATATGGCTCAAAGGCTTTGATTAGGTAATTCAGTTGTGTTTGATTAGAGATGGAATTGCAATCTGCAGGGAGGGGGGCCTCCATGAGTGTAACTGCCTGCCCCCTGTATTTAGGAGGCCTTTCCACCTCTCGAGGAGCTCCTTCAAGGCACGTAGATTTGGCTGTGGAGAAGTGAGACATTTAAAGAAAAAATTGGCGAAAATGGCCCACAGAAGATTCCACAAGGTAGCGTGGCCGAGCGGTCTAAGGCGCTGGATTAAGGCTCCAGTCTCTTCGGGGGCGTGGGTTCGAATCCCACCGCTGCCAAAACAGCCTTTTAGAAGGCACTTGTGGCTGCTATGCCTAAGCGAAAAGACTGGAGAAGTGACACTGCTTCCTCCCGGTCTCTTCCAAACTCAGCCGCTTTTGCTTTCCTTGGCCAAACTCTTGAAATAGGGACTACAATTACGATAATGTCACTTCAAAAATGAGTTTAAATATAATAACAATGTATAGTCTATAAAAACGGAGTTAGACAATTTGACTCATTGAGAGTTTTTGGTGAACTGACAGCTACTTCATGATTTTGAGTTGGCTGCCATTTTGGAATATGGCCCAAAGGCTTTGATTAGGTAATTCAGTTGTGTTTGATTAGAGATGGAATTGCAATCTGCAGGGAGGGGGGCCTCCAGGAGTGTAACTGCCTGCCCCCTGTATTTAGGAGGCCTTTCCACCTCTCGAGGAGCTCCTTCAAGGCACGTAGATTTGGCTGTGGATAAGTGAGAAATTTAAAGAAAGAATTGGCGAAAATGGCCCACAGAAGATGCTTCCACAAGGTAGCGTGGCCGAGCGGTCTAAGGCGCTGGATTAAGGCTCCAGTCTCTTCGGGGGCGTGGGTTCGAATCCCACCGCTGCCAAAATAGCCTTTTAGAAGGCACTTGTGGCTGCTATGCCTAAGCGAAAAGACTGGAGAAGTGACACTGCTTGCTCCCGGTCTCTTCCAAACTCAGCCGCTTTTGCTTTCCTTGGCCAAACTCACCACCGTTTTCTATATTTCTTAAAAAAATGGCCAGAAAATGGCCCACGAAAGGTGCCACTTCAGGGTAGCGTGGCCGAGGGGTCTAAGGCGCTGGATTTAGTCTCCAGTCTCTTCGGAGGCGTGGGTTCGAATCCCACCGCTGCCAGTAGTGATTTTAAAGAGGGCCAGACACCTTAAGTGTGCTCTTAAAAGGCGCAAATGCGGCTGAAAATCTGCACCCTCTTGAAATAGGGACTACAATTACGATAATGTCACTTCAAAAATGAGTTTAAATATAATAACAATGTATAGTCTATAAAAATGGAGTTAGACAATTTGACTCATTGAGAGTTTTTGGTGAACTGGTTGGCTGCCATTTTGGAATATGGCTCAAAGGCTTTGATTAGGTAATTCAGTTGTGTTTGATTAGAGATGGAATTGCAATCTGCAGGGAGGGGGGCCTCCATGAGTGTAACTGCCTGCCCCCTGTATTTAGGAGGCCTTTCCACCTCTCGAGGAGCTCCTTCAAGGCACGTAGATTTGGCTGTGGAGAAGTGAGACATTTAAAGAAAAAATTGGCGAAAATGGCCCACAGAAGATTCCACAAGGTAGCGTGGCCGAGCGGTCTAAGGCGCTGGATTAAGGCTCCAGTCTCTTCGGGGGCGTGGGTTCGAATCCCACCGCTGCCAAAACAGCCTTTTAGAAGGCACTTGTGGCTGCTATGCCTAAGCGAAAAGACTGGAGAAGTGACACTGCTTCCTCCCGGTCTCTTCCAAACTCAGCCGCTTTTGCTTTCCTTGGCCAAACTCTTGAAATAGGGACTACAATTACGATAATGTCACTTCAAAAATGAGTTTAAATATAATAACAATGTATAGTCTATAAAAACGGAGTTAGACAATTTGACTCATTGAGAGTTTTTGGTGAACTGACAGCTACTTCATGATTTTGAGTTGGCTGCCATTTTGGAATATGGCCCAAAGGCTTTGATTAGGTAATTCAGTTGTGTTTGATTAGAGATGGAATTGCAATCTGCAGGGAGGGGGGCCTCCAGGAGTGTAACTGCCTGCCCCCTGTATTTAGGAGGCCTTTCCACCTCTCGAGGAGCTCCTTCAAGGCACGTAGATTTGGCTGTGGATAAGTGAGAAATTTAAAGAAAGAATTGGCGAAAATGGCCCACAGAAGATGCTTCCACAAGGTAGCGTGGCCGAGCGGTCTAAGGCGCTGGATTAAGGCTCCAGTCTCTTCGGGGGCGTGGGTTCGAATCCCACCGCTGCCAAAATAGCCTTTTAGAAGGCACTTGTGGCTGCTATGCCTAAGCGAAAAGACTGGAGAAGTGACACTGCTTGCTCCCGGTCTCTTCCAAACTCAGCCGCTTTTGCTTTCCTTGGCCAAACTCACCACCGTTTTCTATATTTCTTAAAAAAATGGCCAGAAAATGGCCCACGAAAGGTGCCACTTCAGGGTAGCGTGGCCGAGGGGTCTAAGGCGCTGGATTTAGTCTCCAGTCTCTTCGGAGGCGTGGGTTCGAATTCCACCGCTGCCAGTAGTGATTTTAAAGAGGGCCAGACACCTTAAGTGTGCTCTTAAAAGGCGCAAATGCGGCTGAAAATCTGCACCCTCTTGAAATAGGGAATACAATTACGATAATGTCACTTCAAAAATGAGTTTAAATATAATAACAATGTATAGTCTATAAAAATGGAGTTAGACAATTTGACTCATTGAGAGTTTTTGGTGAACTGGTTGGCTGCCATTTTGGAATATGGCTCAAAGGCTTTGATTAGGTAATTCAGTTGTGTTTGATTAGAGATGGAATTGCAATCTGCAGGGAGGGGGGCCTCCATGAGTGTAACTGCCTGCCCCCTGTATTTAGGAGGCCTTTCCACCTCTCGAGGAGCTCCTTCAAGGCACGTAGATTTGGCTGTGGAGAAGTGAGACATTTAAAGAAAAAATTGGCGAAAATGGCCCACAGAAGATGCTTCCACAAGGTAGCGTGGCCGAGCGGTCTAAGGCGCTGGATTAAGGCTCCAGTCTCTTCGGGGGCGTGGGTTCGAATCCCACCGCTGCCAAAACAGCCTTTTAGAAGGCACTTGTGGCTGCTATGCCTAAGCGAAAAGACTGGAGAAGTGACACTGCTTCCTCCCGGTCTCTTCCAAACTCAGCCGCTTTTGCTTTCCTTGGCCAAACTCTTGAAATAGGGACTACAATTACGATAATGTCACTTCAAAAATGAGTTTAAATATAATAACAATGTATAGTCTATAAAAACGGAGTTAGACAATTTGACTCATTGAGAGTTTTTGGTGAACTGACAGCTACTTCATGATTTTGAGTTGGCTGCCATTTTGGAATATGGCCCAAAGGCTTTGATTAGGTAATTCAGTTGTGTTTGATTAGAGATGGAATTGCAATCTGCAGGGAGGGGGGCCTCCAGGAGTGTAACTGCCTGCCCCCTGTATTTAGGAGGCCTTTCCACCTCTCGAGGAGCTCCTTCAAGGCACGTAGATTTGGCTGTGGAGAAGTGAGACATTTAAAGAAAAAATTGGCGAAAATGGCCCACAGAAGATGCTTCCACAAGGTAGCGTGGCCGAGCGGTCTAAGGCGCTGGATTAAGGCTCCAGTCTCTTCGGGGGCGTGGGTTCGAATCCCACCGCTGCCAAAACAGCCTTTTAGAAGGCACTTGTGGCTGCTATGCCTAAGCGAAAAGACTGGAGAAGTGACACTGCTTCCTCCCGGTCTCTTCCAAACTCAGCCGCTTTTGCTTTCCTTGGCCAAACTCACCACCGTTTTCTATATTTCTTAAAAAAATGGCCAGAAAATGGCCCACGAAAGGTGCCACTTCAGGGTAGCGTGGCCGAGGGGTCTACGGCGCTGGATTTAGGCTCCAGTCTCTTTGGAGGCGTGGGTTTGAATCCCACCGCTGCCAGTAGTGATTTTAAAGAGGGCCAGACACCTTAAGTGTGCTCTTAAAAGGCGCAAATGCGGCTGAAAATCTGCACCCTCTTGAAATAGGGACTACAATTACGATAATGTCACTTCAAAAATGAGTTTAAATATAATAACAATGTATAGTCTATAAAAATGGAGTTAGACAATTTGACTCATTGAGAGTTTTTGGTGAACTGGTTGGCTGCCATTTTGGAATATGGCCCAAAGGCTTTGATTAGGTAATTCAGTTGTGTTTGATTAGAGATGGAATTGCAATCTGCAGGGAGGGGGGCCTCCAGGAGTGTAACTGCCTGCCCCCTGTATTTAGGAGGCCTTTCCACCTGTCGAGGAGCTCCTTCAAGGCACGTAGATTTGGCTTTGGAGAAGTGAGACATTTAAAGAAAAAATTGTCGAAAATGGCCCACAGAAGATGCTTCCACAAGGTAGCCGCCGAGCGGTCTAAGGCGCTAGATTAAGGCTCCAGTCTCTTCGGGGGCGTGGGTTTGAATCCCACCGCTGCCAAAACAGCCTTTTAGAAGGCACTTGTGGCTGCTATGCCTAAGCGAATAGACTGGAGAAGTGACACTGCTTCCTCCCGGTCTCTTCCAAACTCAGCCGCTTTTGCTTTCCTTGGCCAAACTCACCACCGTTTTCTATATTTCTTAAAAAAATGGCCAGAAAATGGCCCACGAAAGGTGCCACTTCAGGGTAGCGTGGCCGAGGGGTCTACGGCGCTGGATTAAGGCTCCAGTCTCTTCGGGCGCTTGGGTTTGAATCCCACCGCTGCCAAAACAGCCTTTTAGAAGGCACTTGTGGCTGCTATGCCTAAGCGAAAAGACTGGAGAAGTGACACTGCTTCCTCCCGGTCTCTTCCAAACTCAGCCGCTTTTGCTTTCCTTGGCCAAACTCACCACCGTTTTCTATATTTCTTAAAAAAATGGCCAGAAAATGGCCCACGAAAGGTGCCACTTCAGGGTAGCGTGGCCGAGGGGTCTAAGGCGCTGGATTTAGGCTCCAGTCTCTTCGGAGGCGTGGGTTCGAATCCCACTGCTGCCAGTAGTGATTTTAAAGAGGGCCAGACACCTTAAGTGTGCTCTTAAAAGGCGCAAATGCGGCTGAAAATCTGCACCCTCTTGAAATAGGGACTACAATTACGACAATGTCACTTCAAAAATGAGTTTAAATATAATAACAATGTATAGTCTATAAAAATGGAGTTAGACAATTTGACTCATTGAGAGTTTTTGGTGAACTGACAGCTACTTCATGATTTTGAGTTGGCTGCCATTTTGGAATATGGCCCAAAGGCTTTGATTAGGTAATTCAGTTGTGTTTGATTAGAGATGGAATTGCAATCTGCAGGGAGGGGGGCCTCCAGGAGTGTAACTGCCTGCCCCCTGTATTTAGGAGGCCTTTCCACCTCTCGAGGAGCTCCTTCAAGGCACGTAGATTTGGCTGTGGAGAAGTGAGACATTTAAAGAAAAAATTGGCGAAAATGGCCCACAGAAGATGCTTCCACAAGGTAGCGTGCGGTCTAAGGCGCTGGATTAAGGCTCCAGTCTCATCGGGGGTGTGGGTTCGAATCCCACCGCTGCCAAAACAGCCTTTTAGAAGGCACTTGTGGCTGCTATGCCTAAGCGAAAAGACTGGAGAAGTGACACTGCTTCCTCCAGGTCTCTTCCAAACTCAGCCGCTTTTGCTTTCCTTGGCCAAACTCACCACCGTTTTCTATATTTCTTAAAAAAATGGCCAGAAAATGGCCACGAAAGGTGCCACTTCAGGGTAGCGTGGCCGAGGGGTCTACGGCGCTGGATTTAGGCTCCAGTCTCTTCGGAGGCGTGGGTTTGAATCTCACCGCTGCCAGTAGTGATTTTAAAGAGGGCCAGACACCTTAAGTGTGCTCTTAAAAGGTGCAAATGCGGCTGAAAATCTGCACCCTCTTGAAATAGGGACTACAATTACGATAATCTCACTTCAAAAATGAGTTTAAATATAATAACAATGTATAGTCTATAAAAATGGAGTTAGACAATTTGACTCATTGAGAGTTTTTGGTCAACTGGTTGGCTGCCATTTTGGAATATGGCCCAAAGGCTTTGATTAGGTAATTCAGTTGTGTTTGATTAGAGATGGAATTGCAATCTGCAGGGAGGGGGGCCTCCAGGAGTGTAACTGCCTGCCCCCTGTATTTAGGAGGCCTTTCCACCTCTCGAGGAGCTCCTTCAAGGCACGTAGATTTGGCTGTGGAGAAGTGAGACATTTAAAGAAAGAATTGGCGAAAATGGCCCACAGAAGATGCTTCCACAAGGTAGCGTGGCCGAGCGGTCTAAGGCGCTGGATTAAGGCTCCAGTCTCTTTGGGGGCGTGGGTTCGAATCCCACCGCTGCCAAAACAGCCTTTTAGAAGGCACTTGTGGCTGCTATGCCTAAGTGAAAAGACTGGAGAAGTGACACTGCTTCCTCCCGGTCTCTTCCAAACTCAGCCGCTTTTGCTTTCCTTGGCCAAACTCACCACCGTTTTCTATATTTCTTAAAAAAATGGCCAGAAAATGGCCCACGAAAGGTGCCACTTCAGGGTAGCGTGGCCGAGGGGTCTAAGGCGCTGGATTTAGTCTCCAGTCTCTTCGGAGGCGTGGGTTCGAATCCCACCGCTGCCAGTAGTGATTTTAAAGAGGGCCAGACACCTTAAGTGTGCTCTTAAAAGGCGCAAATGCGGCTGAAAATCTGCACCCTCTTGAAATAGGGACTACAATTACGATAATGTCACTTCAAAAATTAGTTTAAATATAATAACAATGTATAGTCTATAAAAATGGAGTTAGACAATTTGACTCATTGAGAGTTTTTGGTGAACTGACAGCTACTTCATGATTTTGAGTTGGCTGCCATTTTGGAATATGGCCCAAAGGCTTTGATTAGGTAATTCAGTTGTGTTTGATTAGAGATGGAATTGCAATCTGCAGGGAAGGGTGCCTCCAGGAGTGTAACTGCCTGCCCCCTGTATTTAGGAGGCCTTTCCACCTCTCGAGGAGCTCCTTCAAGGCACGTAGATTTGGCTGTGGAGAAGTGAGACATTTAAAGAAAGAATTGGCGAAAATGGCCCACAGAAGATGCTTCCACAAGGTAGCGTGGCCGAGCGGTCTAAGGCGCTGGATTAAGGCTCCAGTCTCTTCGGGGGCGTGGGTTCGAATCCCACCGCTGCCAAAACAGCCTTTTAGAAGGCACTTGTGGCTGCTATGCCTAAGTGAAAAGACTGGAGAAATGACACTGCTTCCTCCCGGTCTCTTCCAAACTCAGCCACTTTTGCTTTCCTTGGCCAAACTCACCACCTTTTTCTATATTTCTTAAAAAAATGGCCAGAAAATGGCCCACGAAAGGTGCCACTTCAGGGTAGCGTGGCCGAGGGGTCTAAGGCGCTGGATTTAGGCTCCAGTCTCTTCGGAGGCGTGGGTTCGAATCCCACCGCAGCCAGTAGTGATTTTAAAGAGGGCGAGACACCTTAAGTGTGCTCTTAAAATGCGCAAATGCGGCTGAAAATCTGCACCCTCTTGAAATAGGGACTACAATTACGATAATGTCACTTCAAAAATTAGTTTAAATATAATAACAATGTATAGTCTATAAAAATGGAGTTAGACAATTTGACTCATTGAGAGTTTTTGGTGAACTGGTTGGCTGCCATTTTGGAATATGGCCCAAAGGCTTTGATTAGGTAATTCAGTTGTGTTTGATTAGAGATGGAATTGCAATCTGCAGGGAGGGGGGCCTCCAGGAGTGTAACTGCCTGCCCCCTGTATTTAGGAGGCCTTTCCACCTGTCGAGGAGCTCCTTCAAGGCACGTAGATTTGGCTGTGGAGAAGTGAGACATTTAAAGAAAAAATTGGCGAAAATGGTCCACAGAAGATGCTTCCACAAGGTAGCGTGCGGTCTAAGGCGCTGGATTAAGGCTCCAGTCTCATCGGGGGTGTGGGTTCGAATCCCACCGCTGCCAAAACAGCCTTTTAGAAGGCACTTGTGGCTGCTATGCCTAAGCGAAAAGACTGGAGAAGTGACACTGCTTCCTCCCGGTCTCTTCCAAACTCAGCCGCTTTTGCTTTCCTTGGCCAAACTCACCACCGTTTTCTATTATTCTTAAAAAAATGGCCAGAAAATGGCCCACGAAAGGTGCCACTTCAGGGTAGCGTGGCCGAGGGATCTAAGGCGCTGGATTTAGGATTTAGGCTGGATTTAGGCTGAACTGGTTGGCTGCCATTTTGGAATATGGCCCAAAGGCTTTGATTAGGTAATTCAGTTGTGTTTGATTAGAAATGGAATTGCAATCTGCAGGGAGGGGGGCCTCCAGGAGTGTAACTGCCTGCCCCCTGTATTTAGGAGGCCTTTCCACCTCTCGAGGAGCTCCTTCAAGGCACGTAGATTTGGCTGTGGAGAAGTGAGACATTTAAAGAAAGAATTGGCGAAAATGGCCCACAGAAGATGCTTCCACAAGGTAGCGTGGCCGAGCGGTCTAAGGCGCTGGATTAAGGCTCCAGTCTCTTCGGGGGTGTGGGTTCGAATCCCACTGCTGCCAAAACAGCCTTTTAGAAGGCACTTGTGGCTGCTATGCCTAAGCGAAAAGACTGGAGAAGTGACACTGCTTCCTCCCGGTCTCTTCCAAACTCAGCCGCTTTTGCTTTCCTTGGCCAAACTCACCACCGTTTTCTATATTTCTTAAAAAAATGGCCAGAAAATGGCCCACGAAAGGTGCCACTTCAGGGTAGCGTGGCCGAGGGGTCTAAGGCGCTGGATTTAGGCTCCAGTCTCTTCGGAGGCGTGGGTTCGAATCCCACCGCTGCCAGTAGTGATTTTAAAGAGGGCCAGACACCTTAAGTGTGCTCTTAAAAGGCGCAAATGCGGCTGAAAATCTGCACCCTCTTGAAATAGGGACTACAATTACGATAATGTCACTTCAAAAATGAGTTTAAATATAATAACAATGTATAGTCTATAAAAATGGAGTTAGACAATTTGACTCATTGAGAGTTTTTGGTGAACTGACAGCTACTTCATGATTTTGAGTTGGCTGCCATTTTGGAATATGGCCCAAAGGCTTTGATTAGGTAATTCAGTTGTGTTTGATTAGAGATGGAATTGCAATCTGCAGGGAGGGGGGCCTCCAGGAGTGTAACTGCCTGCCCCCTGTATTTAGGAGGCCTTTCCACCTCTCGAGGAGCTCCTTCAAGGCACGTAGATTTGGCTGTGGAGAAGTGAGACATTTAAAGAAAGAATTAGCGAAAATTGCCCACAGAAGATGCTTCCACAAGGTAGCGTGGCCGAGCGGTCTAAGGCGCTGGATTTAGGCTCCAGTCTCTTCGGGGGCGTGAGTTCGAATACCACCGCTGCCAAAACAGCCTTTTAGAAGGCACTTGTGGCTGCTATGCCTAAGCGAAAAGACTGGAGAAGTGACACTGCTTCCTCCCGGTCTCTTCCAAACTCAGCCGCTTTTGCTTTCCTTGGCCAAAATCAGGTAATTCAGTTGTGTTTGATTAGAGATGGAATTGCAATCTGCAGGGAGGGGGGCCTCCAGGAGTTTTCTATATTTTCCGTTTTCTATATTTCTTAAAAAAATGGCCAGAAAATGGCCCACGAAAGGTGCCACTTCCGGGTAGCATGGCCGAGGGGTCTAAGGTGCTGGATTAAGGCTCCAGTCTCTTCAGAGGCGTGGGTTTGAATCCCACCGCTGCCAGTAGTGATTTTAAAGAGGGCCAGACACCTTAAGTGTGCTCTTAAAAGGCGCAAATGCGGCTGAAAATCTGCACCCTCTTGAAATAGGGACTACAATTACGATAATGTCACTTCAAAAATGAGTTTAAATATAATAACAATGTATAGTCTATAAAAATGGAGTTAGACAATTTGACTCATTGAGAGTTTTTGGTGAACTGACAGCTACTTCATGATTTTGAGTTGGCTGCCATTTTGGAATATGGCCCAAAGGCTTTGATTAGGTAATTCAGTTGTGTTTGATTAGAGATGGAATTGCAATCTACAGGGAGGGGGGCCTCCAGGAGTGTAACTGCCTGCCCCCTGTATTTAAGAGGCCTTTCCACCTCTCGAGGAGCTCCTTCAAGGCATGTAGATTTGGCTGTGGAGAAGTGAGACATTTAAAGAAAAAATTGGCGAAAATGGCCCACAGAAGATGCTTCAACAAGGTAGCGTGGCCGAGCGGTCTAAGGCGCTGGATTAAGGCTCCAGTCTCTTCGGGGGCGTGGGTTTGAATCCCACCGCTGCCAAAACAGCCTTTTAGAAGGCACTTGTGGCTGCTATGCCTAAGCGAAAAGACTGGAGAAGTGACACTGCTTCCTCCCGGTCTCTTCCAAACTCAGCCGCTTTTGCTTTCCTTGGCCAAACTCAGGTAATTCAGTTGTGTTTGATTAGAGATGGAATTGCAATCTGCAGGGAGGGGGCCTCCAGGAGTTTTCTATATTTTCCGTTTTCTATATTTCTTAAAAAAATGGCCAGAAAATGGCCCACGAAAGGTGCCACTTCCGGGTAGCATGGCCGAGGGGTCTAAGGTGCTGGATTAAGGCTCCAGTCTCTTCAGAGGCGTGGGTTTGAATCCCACCGCTGCCAGTAGTGATTTTAAAGAGGGCCAGACACCTTAAGTGTGCTCTTAAAAGGCGCAAATGCGGCTGAAAATCTGCACCCTCTTGAAATAGGGACTACAATTACGATAATGTCACTTCAAAAATGAGTTTAAATATAATAACAATGTATAGTCTATAAAAATGGAGTTAGACAATTTGACTCATTGAGAGTTTTTGGTGAACTGACAGCTACTTCATGATTTTGAGTTGGCTGCCATTTTGGAATATGGCCCAAAGGCTTTGATTAGGTAATTCAGTTGTGTTTGATTAGAGATGGAATTGCAATCTACAGGGAGGGGGGCCTCCAGGAGTGTAACTGCCCGCCCCCTGTATTTAAGAGGCCTTTCCACCTCTCGAGGAGCTCCTTCAAGGCATGTAGATTTGGCTGTGGAGAAGTGAGACATTTAAAGAAAAAATTGGCGAAAATGGCCCACAGAAGATGCTTCAACAAGGTAGCGTGGCCGAGCGGTCTAAGGCACTGGATTAAGGCTCCAGTCTCTTCGGGGGCGTGGGTTCGAATCCCACCGCTGCCAAAACAGCCTTTTAGAAGGCACTTGTGGCTGCTATGCCTAAGCGAAAAGACTGGAGAAGTGACACTGCTTCCTCCCGGTCTCTTCCAAACTCAGCCGCTTTTGCTTTCCTTGGCCAAACTCACCACCGTTTTCTATATTTCTTAAAAAAATGGCCAGAAAATGGCCCACGAAAGGTGCCACTTCAGGGTAGCGTGGCCGAGGGGTCTAAGGCGCTGGATTTAGGATTTAGGCTGGATTTAGCCTGAACTGGTTGGCTGCCATTTTGGAATATGGCCCAAAGGCTTTGATTAGGTAATTCAGTAGTGTTTTATTAGAGATGGAATTGCAATCTGCAGGGAGGGGGGCCTCCAGGAGTGCAACTGCCTGCCCCCTGTATTTAGGAGGCCTTTCCACCTCTCGAGGAGCTCCTTCAAGGCACGTAGATTTGGCTGTGGAGAAGTGAGACGTTTAAAGAAAAAATTGGCGAAAATGGCCCACAGAAGATGCTTCCACAAGGTAGCGTGGCCGAGCGGTCTAAGGCGTTGGATTAAGGCTCTAGTCTCTTCGGGGGCGTGGGTTCGAATCCCACCGCTGCCAAAACAGCCTTTTAGAAGGCACTTGTGGCTGCTATGCCTAAGCGAAAAGACTGGAGAAGTGACACTGCTTGCTCCCGGTCTCTTCCAAACTCAGCTGCTTTTGCTTTCCTTGGCCAAACTCATCACCGTTTTCTATATTTCTTAAAAAAATGGCCGGAAAATGGCCCACGAAAGGTGCCACTTCACGGTAGATTACAATTACGATAATGTCACTTCAAAAATGAGTTTAAATATAATAACAATGTATAGTCTATAAAAAATTTGACTCATTGAGAGTTTTTGGTGAACTGGTTGGCTGCCATTTTGGAATATGGCCCAAAGGCTTTGATTAGGTAATTCAGTTGTGTTTGATTTGAGATGGAATTGCAATCTGCAGGGAGGGGGGCCTCCAGGAGAGTAACTGCCTGCCCCCTGTATTTAGGAGGCCTTTCCACCTCTCGAGGAGCTCCTTCAAGGCACGTAGATTTGGCTGTGGAGAAGTGAGACATTTAAAGAAAAAATTGGCGAAAATGGCCCACAGAAGATGCTTCCACAAGGTAGCTTGGCCGAGCGGTCTAAGGCACTGGATTAAGGCTCCAGTCTCTTCGGGGGCGTGGGTTCGAATCCCACCGCTGCCAAAACAGCCTTTTAGAAGGCACTTGTGGCTGCTATGCCTAAGCGAAAAGACTGGAGAAGTGACACTGCTTCCTCCCGGTCTCTTCCAAACTCAGCCGCTTTTGCTTTCCTTGGCCAAACTCACCACCGTTTTCTATATTTCTTAAAAAAATGGCCAGAAAATGGCCCACGAAAGGTGCCACTTCAGGGTACCGTGGCCGAGGGGTCTAAGGCGCTGGATTTAGGCTCCAGTCTCTTCGGGGGCGTGGGTTCGAATCCCACCGCTGCCAGTAGTGATTTTAAAGAGGGCCAGACACCTTAAGTGTGCTCTTAAAAGGCGCAAATGCGGCTGAAAATCTGCACCCTCTTGAAATAGGGACTACAATTACGATAATGTCACTTCAAAAATGAGTTTAAATATAATAACAATGTATAGTCTATAAAAATGGAGTTAGACAATTTGACTCATTGAGAGTTTTTGGTGAACTGGTTGGCTGCCATTTTGGAATATGGCCCAAAGGCTTTGATTAGGTAATTCAGTTGTGTTTGATTAGAAATGGAATTGCAATCTGCAGGGAGGGGGGCCTCCAGGAGTGTAACTGCCTGCCCCCTGTATTTAGGAGGCCTTTCCACCTCTCGAGGAGCTCCTTCAAGGCACGTAGATTTGGCTGTGGAGAAGCGAGACATTTAAAGAAAGAATTGGCGAAAATGGCCCACAGAAGATGCTTCCACAAGGTAGCGTGGCCGAGCGGTCTAAGGCGCTGGATTAAGGCTCCAGTCTCTTCGGGGGTGTGGGTTCGAATCCCACTGCTGCCAAAACAGCCTTTTAGAAGGCACTTGTGGCTGCTATGCCTAAGGGAAAAGACTGGAGAAGTGACACTGCTTCCTCCCGGTCTCTTCCAAACTCAGCCGCTTTTGCTTTCCTTGGCCAAACTCACCACCGTTTTCTATATTTCGTAAAAAAATGGCCAGAAAATGGCCCACGAAAGGTGCCACTTCAGGGTAGCGTGGCCGAGGGGTCTAAGGCGCTGGATTTAGGCTCCAGTCTCTTCGGAGGCGTGGGTTCGAATCCCACCGCTGCCAGTAGTGATTTTAAAGAGGGCCAGACACCTTAAGTGTGCTCTTAAAAGGCGCAAATGCGGCTGAAAATCTGCACCCTCTTGAAATAGGGACTACAATTACGATAATGTCACTTCAAAAATGAGTTTAAATATAATAACAATGTATAGTCTATAAAAATGGAGTTAGACAATTTGACTCATTGAGAGTTTTTGGTGAACTGACAGCTACTTCATGATTTTGAGTTGGCTGCCATTTTGGAATATGGCCCAAAGGCTTTGATTAGGTAATTCAGTTGTGTTTGATTAGAGATGGAATTGCAATCTGCAGGGAGGGGGGCCTCCAGGAGTGTAACTGCCTGCCCCCTGTATTTAGGAGGCCTTTCCACCTCTCGAGGAGCTCCTTCAAGGCACGTAGATTTGGCTGTGGAGAAGTGAGACATTTAAAGAAAGAATTAGCGAAAATTGCCCACAGAAGATGCTTCCACAAGGTAGCGTGGCCGAGCGGTCTAAGGCGCTGGATTTAGGCTCCAGTCTCTTCGGGGGCGTGAGTTCGAATACCACCGCTGCCAAAACAGCCTTTTAGAAGGCACTTGTGGCTGCTATGCCTAAGCGAAAAGACTGGAGAAGTGACACTGCTTCCTCCCGGTCTCTTCCAAACTCAGCCGCTTTTGCTTTCCTTGGCCAAAATCAGGTAATTCAGTTGTGTTTGATTAGAGATGGAATTGCAATCTGCAGGGAGGGGGGCCTCCAGGAGTTTTCTATATTTTCCGTTTTCTATATTTCTTAAAAAAATGGCCAGAAAATGGCCCACGAAAGGTGCCACTTCCGGGTAGCATGGCCGAGGGGTCTAAGGTGCTGGATTAAGGCTCCAGTCTCTTCAGAGGCGTGGGTTTGAATCCCACCGCTGCCAGTAGTGATTTTAAAGAGGGCCAGACACCTTAAGTGTGCTCTTAAAAGGCGCAAATGCGGCTGAAAATCTGCACCCTCTTGAAATAGGGACTACAATTACGATAATGTCACTTCAAAAATGAGTTTAAATATAATAACAATGTATAGTCTATAAAAATGGAGTTAGACAATTTGACTCATTGAGAGTTTTTGGTGAACTGACAGCTACTTCATGATTTTGAGTTGGCTGCCATTTTGGAATATGGCCCAAAGGCTTTGATTAGGTAATTCAGTTGTGTTTGATTAGAGATGGAATTGCAATCTGCAGGGAGGGGGGCCTCCAGGAGTGTAACTGCCTGCCCCCTGTATTTAGGAGGCCTTTCCACCTCTCGAGGAGCTCCTTCAAGGCACGTAGATTTGGCTGTGGAGAAGTGAGACATTTAAAGAAAGAATTAGCGAAAATTGCCCACAGAAGATGCTTCCACAAGGTAGCGTGGCCGAGCGGTCTAAGGCGCTGGATTTAGGCTCCAGTCTCTTCGGGGGCGTGAGTTCGAATACCACCGCTGCCAAAACAGCCTTTTAGAAGGCACTTGTGGCTGCTATGCCTAAGCGAAAAGACTGGAGAAGTGACACTGCTTCCTCCCGGTCTCTTCCAAACTCAGCCGCTTTTGCTTTCCTTGGCCAAAATCAGGTAATTCAGTTGTGTTTGATTAGAGATGGAATTGCAATCTGCAGGGAGGGGGGCCTCCAGGAGTTTTCTATATTTTCCGTTTTCTATATTTCTTAAAAAAATGGCCAGAAAATGGCCCACGAAAGGTGCCACTTCCGGGTAGCATGGCCGAGGGGTCTAAGGTGCTGGATTAAGGCTCCAGTCTCTTCAGAGGCGTGGGTTTGAATCCCACCGCTGCCAGTAGTGATTTTAAAGAGGGCCAGACACCTTAAGTGTGCTCTTAAAAGGCGCAAATGCGGCTGAAAATCTGCACCCTCTTGAAATAGGGACTACAATTACGATAATGTCACTTCAAAAATGAGTTTAAATATAATAACAATGTATAGTCTATAAAAATGGAGTTAGACAATTTGACTCATTGAGAGTTTTTGGTGAACTGACAGCTACTTCATGATTTTGAGTTGGCTGCCATTTTGGAATATGGCCCAAAGGCTTTGATTAGGTAATTCAGTTGTGTTTGATTAGAGATGGAATTGCAATCTACAGGGAGGGGGGCCTCCAGGAGTGTAACTGCCTGCCCCCTGTATTTAAGAGGCCTTTCCACCTCTCGAGGAGCTCCTTCAAGGCATGTAGATTTGGCTGTGGAGAAGTGAGACATTTAAAGAAAAAATTGGCGAAAATGGCCCACAGAAGATGCTTCAACAAGGTAGCGTGGCCGAGCGGTCTAAGGCACTGGATTAAGGCTCCAGTCTCTTCGGGGGCGTGGGTTCGAATCCCACCGCTGCCAAAACAGCCTTTTAGAAGGCACTTGTGGCTGCTATGCCTAAGCGAAAAGACTGGAGAAGTGACACTGCTTCCTCCCGGTCTCTTCCAAACTCAGCCGCTTTTGCTTTCCTTGGCCAAAATCAGGTAATTCAGTTGTGTTTGATTAGAGATGGAATTGCAATCTGCAGGGAGGGGGGCCTCCAGGAGTTTTCTATATTTTCCGTTTTCTATATTTCTTAAAAAAATGGCCAGAAAATGGCCCACGAAAGGTGCCACTTCCGGGTAGCATGGCCGAGGGGTCTAAGGTGCTGGATTAAGGCTCCAGTCTCTTCAGAGGCGTGGGTTTGAATCCCACCGCTGCCAGTAGTGATTTTAAAGAGGGCCAGACACCTTAAGTGTGCTCTTAAAAGGCGCAAATGCGGCTGAAAATCTGCACCCTCTTGAAATAGGGACTACAATTACGATAATGTCACTTCAAAAATGAGTTTAAATATAATAACAATGTATAGTCTATAAAAATGGAGTTAGACAATTTGACTCATTGAGAGTTTTTGGTGAACTGACAGCTACTTCATGATTTTGAGTTGGCTGCCATTTTGGAATATGGCCCAAAGGCTTTGATTAGGTAATTCAGTTGTGTTTGATTAGAGATGGAATTGCAATCTGCAGGGAGGGGGGCCTCCAGGAGTGTAACTGCCTGCCCCCTGTATTTAGGAGGCCTTTCCACCTCTCGAGGAGCTCCTTCAAGGCACGTAGATTTGGCTGTGGAGAAGTGAGACATTTAAAGAAAGAATTAGCGAAAATTGCCCACAGAAGATGCTTCCACAAGGTAGCGTGGCCGAGCGGTCTAAGGCGCTGGATTTAGGCTCCAGTCTCTTCGGGGGCGTGAGTTCGAATACCACCGCTGCCAAAACAGCCTTTTAGAAGGCACTTGTGGCTGCTATGCCTAAGCGAAAAGACTGGAGAAGTGACACTGCTTCCTCCCGGTCTCTTCCAAACTCAGCCGCTTTTGCTTTCCTTGGCCAAAATCAGGTAATTCAGTTGTGTTTGATTAGAGATGGAATTGCAATCTGCAGGGAGGGGGGCCTCCAGGAGTTTTCTATATTTTCCGTTTTCTATATTTCTTAAAAAAATGGCCAGAAAATGGCCCACGAAAGGTGCCACTTCCGGGTAGCATGGCCGAGGGGTCTAAGGTGCTGGATTAAGGCTCCAGTCTCTTCAGAGGCGTGGGTTTGAATCCCACCGCTGCCAGTAGTGATTTTAAAGAGGGCCAGACACCTTAAGTGTGCTCTTAAAAGGCGCAAATGCGGCTGAAAATCTGCACCCTCTTGAAATAGGGACTACAATTACGATAATGTCACTTCAAAAATGAGTTTAAATATAATAACAATGTATAGTCTATAAAAATGGAGTTAGACAATTTGACTCATTGAGAGTTTTTGGTGAACTGACAGCTACTTCATGATTTTGAGTTGGCTGCCATTTTGGAATATGGCCCAAAGGCTTTGATTAGGTAATTCAGTTGTGTTTGATTAGAGATGGAATTGCAATCTACAGGGAGGGGGGCCTCCAGGAGTGTAACTGCCTGCCCCCTGTATTTAAGAGGCCTTTCCACCTCTCGAGGAGCTCCTTCAAGGCATGTAGATTTGGCTGTGGAGAAGTGAGACATTTAAAGAAAAAATTGGCGAAAATGGCCCACAGAAGATGCTTCAACAAGGTAGCGTGGCCGAGCGGTCTAAGGCGCTGGATTAAGGCTCCAGTCTCTTCGGGGGCGTGGGTTCGAATCCCACCGCTGCCAAAACAGCCTTTTAGAAGGCACTTGTGGCTGCTATGCCTAAGCGAAAAGACTGGAGAAGTGACACTGCTTCCTCCCGGTCTCTTCCAAACTCAGCCGCTTTTGCTTTCCTTGGCCAAACTCAGGTAATTCAGTTGTGTTTGATTAGAGATGGAATTGCAATCTGCAGGGAGGGGGGCCTCCAGGAGTTTTCTATATTTTCCGTTTTCTATATTTCTTAAAAAAATGGCCAGAAAATGGCCCACGAAAGGTGCCACTTCCGGGTAGCATGGCCGAGGGGTCTAAGGTGCTGGATTAAGGCTCCAGTCTCTTCAGAGGCGTGGGTTTGAATCCCACCGCTGCCAGTAGTGATTTTAAAGAGGGCCAGACACCTTAAGTGTGCTTTTAAAAGGCGCAAATGCGGCTGAAAATCTGCACCCTCTTGAAATAGGGACTACAATTACGATAATGTCACTTCAAAAATGAGTTTAAATATAATAACAATGTATAGTCTATAAAAATGGAGTTAGACAATTTGACTCATTGAGAGTTTTTGGTGAACTGACAGCTACTTCATGATTTTGAGTTGGCTGCCATTTTGGAATATGGCCCAAAGGCTTTGATTAGGTAATTCAGTTGTGTTTGATTAGAGATGGAATTGCAATCTACAGGGAGGGGGGCCTCCAGGAGTGTAACTGCCTGCCCCCTGTATTTAAGAGGCCTTTCCACCTCTCGAGGAGCTCCTTCAAGGCATGTAGATTTGGCTGTGGAGAAGTGAGACATTTAAAGAAAAAATTGGCGAAAATGGCCCACAGAAGATGCTTCAACAAGGTAGCGTGGCCGAGCGGTCTAAGGCGCTGGATTAAGGCTCCAGTCTCTTCGGGGGCGTGGGTTTGAATCCCACCGCTGCCAAAACAGCCTTTTAGAAGGCACTTGTGGCTGCTATGCCTAAGCGAAAAGACTGGAGAAGTGACACTGCTTCCTCCCGGTCTCTTCCAAACTCAGCCGCTTTTGCTTTCCTTGGCCAAACTCAGGTAATTCAGTTGTGTTTGATTAGAGATGGAATTGCAATCTGCAGGGAGGGGGCCTCCAGGAGTTTTCTATATTTTCCGTTTTCTATATTTCTTAAAAAAATGGCCAGAAAATGGCCCACGAAAGGTGCCACTTCCGGGTAGCATGGCCGAGGGGTCTAAGGTGCTGGATTAAGGCTCCAGTCTCTTCAGAGGCGTGGGTTTGAATCCCACCGCTGCCAGTAGTGATTTTAAAGAGGGCCAGACACCTTAAGTGTGCTCTTAAAAGGCGCAAATGCGGCTGAAAATCTGCACCCTCTTGAAATAGGGACTACAATTACGATAATGTCACTTCAAAAATGAGTTTAAATATAATAACAATGTATAGTCTATAAAAATGGAGTTAGACAATTTGACTCATTGAGAGTTTTTGGTGAACTGACAGCTACTTCATGATTTTGAGTTGGCTGCCATTTTGGAATATGGCCCAAAGGCTTTGATTAGGTAATTCAGTTGTGTTTGATTAGAGATGGAATTGCAATCTACAGGGAGGGGGGCCTCCAGGAGTGTAACTGCCTGCCCCCTGTATTTAAGAGGCCTTTCCACCTCTCGAGGAGCTCCTTCAAGGCATGTAGATTTGGCTGTGGAGAAGTGAGACATTTAAAGAAAAAATTGGCGAAAATGGCCCACAGAAGATGCTTCAACAAGGTAGCGTGGCCGAGCGGTCTAAGGCACTGGATTAAGGCTCCAGTCTCTTCGGGGCCGTGGGTTCGAATCCCACCGCTGCCAAAACAGCCTTTTAGAAGGCACTTGTGGCTGCTATGCCTAAGCGAAAAGACTGGAGAAGTGACACTGCTTCCTCCCGGTCTCTTCCAAACTCAGCCGCTTTTGCTTTCCTTGGCCAAACTCACCACCGTTTTCTATATTTCTTAAAAAAATGGCCAGAAAATGGCCCACGAAAGGTGCCACTTCAGGGTAGCGTGGCCGAGGGGTCTAAGGCGCTGGATTTAGGATTTAGGCTGGATTTAGCCTGAACTGGTTGGCTGCCATTTTGGAATATGGCCCAAAGGCTTTGATTAGGTAATTCAGTAGTGTTTTATTAGAGATGGAATTGCAATCTGCAGGGAGGGGGGCCTCCAGGAGTGCAACTGCCTGCCCCCTGTATTTAGGAGGCCTTTCCACCTCTCGAGGAGCTCCTTCAAGGCACGTAGATTTGGCTGTGGAGAAGTGAGACGTTTAAAGAAAAAATTGGCGAAAATGGCCCACAGAAGATGCTTCCACAAGGTAGCGTGGCCGAGCGGTCTAAGGCGTTGGATTAAGGCTCTAGTCTCTTCGGGGGCGTGGGTTCGAATCCCACCGCTGCCAAAACAGCCTTTTAGAAGGCACTTGTGGCTGCTATGCCTAAGCGAAAAGACTGGAGAAGTGACACTGCTTGCTCCCGGTCTCTTCCAAACTCAGCTGCTTTTGCTTTCCTTGGCCAAACTCATCACCGTTTTCTATATTTCTTAAAAAAATGGCCGGAAAATGGCCCACGAAAGGTGCCACTTCACGGTAGATTACAATTACGATAATGTCACTTCAAAAATGAGTTTAAATATAATAACAATGTATAGTCTATAAAAAATTTGACTCATTGAGAGTTTTTGGTGAACTGGTTGGCTGCCATTTTGGAATATGGCCCAAAGGCTTTGATTAGGTAATTCAGTTGTGTTTGATTTGAGATGGAATTGCAATCTGCAGGGAGGGGGGCCTCCAGGAGAGTAACTGCCTGCCCCCTGTATTTAGGAGGCCTTTCCACCTCTCGAGGAGCTCCTTCAAGGCACGTAGATTTGGCTGTGGAGAAGTGAGACATTTAAAGAAAAAATTGGCGAAAATGGCCCACAGAAGATGCTTCCACAAGGTAGCTTGGCCGAGCGGTCTAAGGCACTGGATTAAGGCTCCAGTCTCTTCGGGGGCGTGGGTTCGAATCCCACCGCTGCCAAAACAGCCTTTTAGAAGGCACTTGTGGCTGCTATGCCTAAGCGAAAAGACTGGAGAAGTGACACTGCTTCCTCCCGGTCTCTTCCAAACTCAGCCGCTTTTGCTTTCCTTGGCCAAACTCACCACCGTTTTCTATATTTCTTAAAAAAATGGCCAGAAAATGGCCCACGAAAGGTGCCACTTCAGGGTACCGTGGCCGAGGGGTCTAAGGCGCTGGATTTAGGCTCCAGTCTCTTCGGGGGCGTGGGTTCGAATCCCACCGCTGCCAGTAGTGATTTTAAAGAGGGCCAGACACCTTAAGTGTGCTCTTAAAAGGCGCAAATGCGGCTGAAAATCTGCACCCTCTTGAAATAGGGACTACAATTACGATAATGTCACTTCAAAAATTAGTTTAAATATAATAACAATGTATAGTCTATAAAAATGGAGTTAGACAATTTGACTCATTGAGAGTTTTTGGTGAACTGGTTGGCTGCCATTTTGGAATATGGCCCAAAGGCTTTGATTAGGTAATTCAGTTGTGTTTGATTAGAGATGGAATTGCAATCTGCAGGGAGGGGGGCCTCCAGGATTGTAACTGCCTGCCCCCTGTATTTAAGAGGCCTTTCCACCTCTCGAGGAGCTCCTTCAAGGCATGTAGATTTGGCTTTGGAGAAGTGAGACATTTAAAGAAAAAATTGGCGAAAATGGCCCACAGAAGATGCTTCAACAAGGTAGCGTGGCCGAGCGGTCTAAGGCGCTGGATTAAGGCTCCAGTCTCTTCGGGGGCGTGGGTTTGAATCCCACCGCTGCCAAAACAGCCTTTTAGAAGGCACTTGTGGCTGCTATGCCTAAGCGAAAAGACTGGAGAAGTGACACTGCTTCCTCCCGGTCTCTTCCAAACTCAGCTGCTTTTGCTTTCCTTGGCCAAACTCACCACCGTTTTCTATATTTCTTAAAAAAATGGCCAGAAAATGGCCCACGAAAGGTGCCACTTCAGGGTAGCGTGGCCGAGGGGTCTAAGGCGCTGGATTTAGGATTTAGGCTGGATTTAGGCTGAACTGGTTGGCTGCCATTTTGGAATATGGCCCAAAGGCTTTGATTAGGTAATTCAGTTGTGTTTGATTAGAGATGGAATTGCAATCTGCAGGGAGGGGGGCCTCCAGGAGTGCAACTGCCTGCCCCCTGTATTTAGGAGGCCTTTCCACCTCTCGAGGAGCTCCTTCAAGGCACGTAGATTTGGCTGTGGAGAAGATAGACATTTAAAGAAAAAATTGGCGAAAAAGGCCCACAGAAGATGCTTCCACAAGGTAGCGTGGCCGAGCGGTCTAAGGCGTTGGATTAAGGCTCTAGTCTCTTCGGGGGCGTGGGTTCGAATCCCACCGCTGTCAAAACAGCCTTTTAGAAGGCACTTGTGGCTGCTATGCCTAAGCGAAAAGACTGGAGAAGTGACACTGCTTGCTCCCGGTCTCTTCCAAACTCAGCTGCTTTTGCTTTCCTTGGCCAAACTCATCACCGTTTTCTATATTTCTTAAAAAAATGGCCGGAAAATGGCCCACGAAAGGTGCCACTTCAGGGTAGATTACAATTACAATAATGTCACTTCAAAAATGAGTTTAAATATAATAACAATGTATAGTCTATAAAAAATTTGACTCATTGAGAGTTTTTGGTGAACTGGTTGGCTGCCATTTTGGAATATGGCCCAAAGGCTTTGATTAGGTAATTCAGTTGTGTTTGATTTGAGATGGAATTGCAATCTGCAGGGAGGGGGGCCTCCAGGAGAGTAACTGCCTGCCCCCTGTATTTAGGAGGCCTTTCCACCTGTCGAGGAGCTCCTTCAAGGCACGTAGATTTGGCTGTGGAGAAGTGAGACATTTAAAGAAAAAATTGGCGAAAATGGCACACAGAAGATGCTTTCACAAGGTAGCTTGGCCGAGCGGTCTAAGGCACTGGATTAAGGCTCCAGTCTCTTCGGGGGCGTGGGTTCGAATCCCACCGCTGCCAAAACAGCCTTTTAGAAGGCACTTGTGGCTGCTATGCCTAAGCGAAAAGACTGGAGAAGTGACACTGCTTCCTCCCGGTCTCTTCCAAACTCAGCCGCTTTTGCTTTCCTTGGCCAAACTCACCACCGTTTTCTATATTTCTTAAAAAAATGGCCAGAAAATGGCCCACGAAAGGTGCCACTTCAGGGTACCGTGGCCGAGGGGTCTAAGGCGCTGGATTTAGGCTCCAGTCTCTTCGGGGGCGTGGGTTCGAATCCCACCGCTGCCAGTAGTGATTTTAAAGAGGGCCAGACACCTTAAGTGTGCTCTTAAAAGGCACAAATGCGGCTGAAAATCTATAGGGACTACAATTACGATAATGTCACTTCAAAAATTTGTTTAAATATAATAACAATGTATAGTCTATAAAAATGGAGTTAGCCAATTTGACTCATTGAGAGTTTTTGGTGAACTGGTTGGTTGCCATTTTGGAATATGGCCCAAAGGCTTTGATTAGGTAATTCTGTTGTGTTTGATTAGAGATGGAATTGCAATCTGCAGGGAGGGGGGCCTCCAGGAGTCTAACTGCCTGCCCCCTGTATTTAGGAGGCCTCTCTACCTGTCGAGGAGCTCCTTCAAGGCACGTAGATTTGGCTGTGGAGAAGTGAGACATTTAAAGAAAAAATTGGCGAAAATGGCCCACGGAAGAAGCTTCCACAAGGTAGCGTGGCCGAGCGGTCTAAGGCGCTGGATTAAGGCTCCAGTCTCTTTGGAGGCGTGGGTTCTAATCCCACCGCTGTCAGTAGTGATTTTAAAGAGGGCCAGACACCTTAAGTGTGCTCTTAAAAGGCACAAATGCGGCTGAAAATCTATAGGGACTACAATTACGATAATGTCACTTCAAAAATTTGTTTAAATATAATAACAATGTATAGTCTATAAAAATGGAGTTAGCCAATTTGACTCATTGAGAGTTTTTGGTGAACTGGTTGGTTGCCATTTTGGAATATGGCCCAAAGGCTTTGATTAGGTAATTCTGTTGTGTTTGATTAGAGATGGAATTGCAATCTGCAGGGAGGGGGGCCTCCAGGAGTCTAACTGCCTGCCCCCTGTATTTAGGAGGCCTCTCTACCTGTCGAGGAGCTCCTTCAAGGCACGTAGATTTGGCTGTGGAGAAGTGAGACATTTAAAGAAAAAATTGGCGAAAATGGCCCACGGAAGAAGCTTCCACAAGGTAGCGTGGCCGAGCGGTCTAAGGCGCTGGATTAAGGCTCCAGTCTCTTTGGAGGCGTGGGTTCTAATCCCACCGCTGTCAGTAGTGATTTTAAAGAGGGCCAGACACCTTAAGTGTGCTCTTAAAAGGCACAAATGCGGCTGAAAATCTATAGGGACTACAATTACGATAATGTCACTTCAAAAATTTGTTTAAATATAATAACAATGTATAGTCTATAAAAATGGAGTTAGCCAATTTGACTCATTGAGAGTTTTTGGTGAACTGGTTGGTTGCCATTTTGGAATATGGCCCAAAGGCTTTGATTAGGTAATTCTGTTGTGTTTGATTAGAGATGGAATTGCAATCTGCAGGGAGGGGGGCCTCCAGGAGTCTAACTGCCTGCCCCCTGTATTTAGGAGGCCTCTCTACCTGTCGAGGAGCTCCTTCAAGGCACGTAGATTTGGCTGTGGAGAAGTGAGACATTTAAAGAAAAAATTGGCGAAAACGGCCCACGGAAGATGCTTCCTCAAGGTAACGTGGCCGAGCGGTCTAAGGCGCTGGATTAAGGCTCCAGTCTCTTCGGGGGCGTGGGTTCGAATCCCACCGCTCCCAAAACAGCCTCTTAGAAGGCACTTGTGGCTGATATGCCTAAGCGAAAAGACTGGAGAAGTGACACTGCTTGCTCCCGGTCTCTTCCAAACTCAGCCGCTTTTGCTTTCCTTGGCCAAACTCACCACCGTTTTCTATATTTCTTAAAAAAATGGCCCGAAAATGGCCCACGAAAGGTGCCACTTCAGGGTAGCGTGGCCGAGGAGTCTAAGGCGCTGGATTTAGGCTCCAGTCTCTTTGGAGGCGTGGGTTCGAATCCCACCGCTCCCAAAACAGCCTTTTAGAAGGCACTTGTGGCTGCTATGCCTAAGCGAAAAGACTGGAGAAGTGACACTGCTTGCTCCCGGTCTCTTCCAAACTCAGCCGCTTTTGCTTTCCTTGGCCAAACTCACCACCGTTTTCTATATTTCTTAAAAAAATGGCCAGAAAATGGCCCACGAAAGGTGCCACTTCAGGGTAGCGTGGCCGAGGGGGTCTAAGGCGCTGGATTTAGGCTCCAGTCTCTTCGGGGGCTTGGGTTCAAATCCCACCGCTGCCAGCAGTGATTTTAAAGAGGGCCAGACACCTTAAGTGTGCTCTTAAAAGGCGCAAATGCGGCTGAAAATCTGCACCCTCTTGAAATAGGGACTACAATTACGATAATGTCACTTCAAAAATGAGTTTAAATATAATAACAATGTATAGTCTATAAAAATGGAGTTAGCCAATTTGACTCATTGAGAGTTTTTGGTGACCTACCGGGCTCCAAGCTGCTTGATTTAGGTTCTAGTCTCTTTGAGGGCATGGCAGCAGTACTTTTAAAAATGGCCCTGACATGTAAGTCATACATGATGTGTTAGTTTCCTCTACAATGAGTGTCTCTTTAAGGCAGGGTGACTTAAAGCTATAGTAGGTAATGTTGGAGAGCTAGCCAGATTTGAAAGTGGCACCTCTTCTAAGCTCCGCCCCCTCCTGTCAGTGCTCCGTCCAAAGCTACGCCCCCCCACAAACATGAACGCGCATCCACATTTATAATACAGAAACACTTGCGACTATGGCTGTGCAATATGTTAAAAATGTCATGTCCTAAAAGTCAGCTAAGCTGTATGTACCTACAACCTGTAACGCAACTGGCTTACACCGACTGAGAAGCTAATGTTAGCATTGGGCTAATACAAGCTACAACAGTAACTACGTTGCCTAACGTAACATATATCATGGAAATAACAAATCCCCCCGAAGCAAAACAAATAATTACCTGTCCAGCAGAAAGACCGCAACCTCGGCATCGCTTTTTAGGCCCTTCAGCTTCCTTAGTTGTCTCCACCGTTCAAATGCTAAACCAATGTTGACCCGAGTTTGTCCTCTGGCTTTATCAAGTGCCAGTTTCGTTGCAGCCTTTTCTGCCTCAGACTTTCTTTTTTTAGCCTTTTTGTCAGGGCGAGTAGTTACAAGCAAAGCTGGTATTGGTAGTTTTGGCTGCATTTTATCTGCCATTGTGCCCATAGGCGTAATTTGCGGGTGGGACATGTCCCCACCACTATTTTCTAAGGTCGATATTGTCCCCACCACTTTTGAAACATCTCGCGGCACGAATGTACCAATACAAATAAACAAAACATCTCCAGTTAACTGGCAGAGCATTCATTTAGTTCGTTTTTTAAATAAGAGGCGATCTAGCGCTGAAATGTGTTGTTTTTTAAATCAACTGATCAAAGTGCTCGTTGCCGCTGCGATCAGTGGCGCGGATACTATTTGCAGACATCCCAAGTCTCCTGGATAGCAGAACCAGTGATTAGTGCACGCAGGGCTGTGCACGCAGTGGTGCTCGGGCACGAGACATGAAGGCATCTGATTGGTTCTTTACATTCGCACCGAATGGCAGTGATTGGTCAGAGTTTTTACTGTCCTACAGCTGCTACAGAGGTCAGATTTTTTTCATTCCTTTTTCTGAACACATAATGTATTGACTACTATCAGAATGGAAGGACCATTTCACCCAGTTTAAAAAAAAAATGTTTCTGAACAGGATTACCTACCCTAGCTTTAATTCTACTCCTGAGCCCTGTCCTTGACAGAACTGCCCTCTGTAGGAAGGGGGGCATCCAGGAGTGTGTCTGCTTACCACTTTATGAAGGAGACCATTTAACTGTTGAGTAGCTCATACAATGAAATACAACAGTTTAGCTTTAAGAAAAGTTTATTTTCTTTCAGGCGTGGCATGGGAGTGGCTTGTTGAGTTGTTGTTTTTCATCCACATGAGCCAAAAATAAATTTTCTGGCTTTTCTCAGTCTAGAAGGCACCAACTTCTAAAATATTTTCACATTTCTACTACATAAATGACTCAATTTAAATACAAATTCATCTTTCCAGCAATGAAATATCCCTTTAATAATAATAGTAATTCATTACATTTATATAGTGCTTTTTATCAGCACTCAAATCGCTTTACATTGAAGGGGGGAATCTCCTCATTGTCCTCAATCACCACTAATGTGCAGCATCCACCTAGATGATGCAACGGCAGCCATTTTGCGCCAGAACTATGGCGTCATATATGTGCCTCAATCCTGAGTGAGTAATTGTAAGTTTTGAGCACAGAGAACTATATTTTGCAAGCACATTTCATTATATTTTGAACAGAAATTAACAATCGCAAAAAAAAAAAAATTTTGAGCAAAGGAAAAAACGATTCTGTGCTCAATAAATGTATTTGCTTGTTATTAACCATATTAACGTGCAATAATAACCCCTCTCACGCAGTTTACTCAGGTGCTCTCTCACAAACCTATTCTCTGCGCTCCTGTCAAGTCCCTCTCTCTCTCTCTCAACCTCTTAATTCTGTGCACGCTCAACTCTTGACACACACGCTCGCTCAACTCTTGACACACGCTCGCTCAACTCGCAACAGCGTTACAAGTGTGCCACAAAATCAACCAATCGGAAAATTAAAGGTCAATTGTGATTGGCTGTTGGTCTCCAATCAAATCGCTAGTAGATCCAAAGCCTGTCTTGTAGAACTATCCATAGATATCCATATATAGGCCTATCCATATATCCCTATATAATCCTTTATTATATGATATCTTGGAACTATCTACAGCATCCAGGAAGCTTACTGAAAAAAAAAATCGAAAAAAATAACTGACTACAGCGAGACTAATGGATTAAAACACATTTTGGTAAGTATTTTTTTTTATTATTATTAACTTAAAAGTGCCTTGTTAGTTTTGTGTATTATAAATTATAATACACAAAAATAATAATTAAAATAATTATTATAATGGTGGTTTTCTTTAGATCACAGACATTAGCCTAATAGTTGGAGGGCAAATTTTGTTTAATTGTTCGGAAAATATCAGTTTTAAGAGTGAGGTCATTGTGTGAGGTGATTGACAGCTATATGTGACAGAGGAATATTATGACACTCCTCCAGAGATTCAGCTTATAATTTATAATGCTGTTGTGTTGTTTAACTTAAAATAGTATATCTCCTATTGTGACTAAAGTGGTGTGACATTTAGGTGTTGCTGTTCTGATGACATTCTGTGCTAGCATTAGAATTCTTGAAAAGGATAAGTCAAACTAAGTTTAGTCACAATAGAGATATAATATTGTAAGTTAAACAACACAACAGCATTATAATACACAAAACTAACAAGGCACTTTTAAGTAAAAAAAAAAAAAAAAACTTACCAAAATGTGTTTTAATCCATTTTTTTTTTTCCAGTAAGCTTCCGGGAGGCTGTAGATAGTTCCATAGATATCATATAATAAAGGATTATATATGGATATGGATATCTATGGATAGTTCTACAAGACGGGCTCTGGTTCTACTAGCGATTTGATTGGAGACCAACAGCCAATCACAATTGACCTTTAATTTTCCGATTGGTTGATTTTGTGGCACACTTGTAACGCTGTTGCAAGTTGAGCGAGCGTGTGTGTCAAGAGTTGAGCGCGCACAGAATTAAGAGGTTGAGAGAGAGAGAGAGGGACTTGACAGGAGCGCAGAGAATAAGTTTGTGAGAGAGCACCTGAGTAAACTGCATGAGAGGGGTTATTATTGCACGTTATGGATAATAGCAAACAAGCAAATACATTTATTGAGCATGGAATCGTTTTTTTCCTTTGTTCAAACACATTTTTTTTTTGCGATTGTTAATTTCTGTTAGAAATATAATGTAATGTGCTTGCAAAATATAGTTCTCTGTGCTCAAAACTTACAATTACTCGCTCAGGATTCAGGCACATATATAACGCCATACAGAACGCCCACCACACACCAGCTTGGTGTGTGGAGAGGATTGGTGGAGAGGATTGATGAAGCCAACGAGTATATATGGGGATGATTAGGAGGCCATGATGGACAGAGACCACTGGGCAAATTGGTCAGGATGCCAGGGTTACACCCTTACTCTTTCTAAGGACATCCTAGGATTTTTAATGACCAAAGAGAGTCAGGACCTCGGTGTAACGTCTCATCCGAAGGACGGTGCTTTTTGACAGTATAATGTTCTCATCACTAAACAGGGGGGTTAGGATCCACACAGACCACATGTTGAGCACACCCTGCTGGCCTCACTAACACCTCTTCCAGCAGCAACCTAGTTTTAAACCTAGTTTAGTCATTGTAAGGGGAGGTTTCCCATCCCAGTACTAACCAGGCTCAACCCTGCTTAGCTTCAGTGGGCAACCAATCTTAGGCTACAGGGTGATATGGCTGCTGGCTGACAACAGCACAGTTATTTAGTCAATAATAGCAGAGTAAACAAGAAATAAATACTTAAAACTGTAATACACTATGTACACACATTGTTATGAAAGAGTAGGAGAGGAATTTTCCCTCCACTACCCAAACACCTTATGATGTTTATGTATTTATTTTATAAACGTTTTTTATGTTTTTTATGTTTTTATTTTATTTTATCATTATAACTATTATTACCATCATTATTATTATTTGCAATTAGTGTAGCAGTTACTTTTGGCCTACTCTCTTGGGGCTTTTAGAGACTAAGGCACAATTTTCTGCAAAGTTCTTTGAAACAACATGAATTGTTATTAGTGCTATACAAATAATAATGACTTGACATGTCTTATATTTGCTTCTTTATGATTTGTTAGATTAATGAGATTAAGGACTGTTTTTTAAATACGTCATAAGTAAGTTCTGTTCATGGCCAAGAGAGGGAGCCCCAAGCTAGATTTTATGTATGTGGAATTATGCGCAGACTGGAGAATGTGACTGACTTCACATTTACAGTTTAGTTTTTTTTTTTTTTTAAGGCCCTTCAAAGTAATGTTGCTATTAGAAGTAACAGGAAAGGAAAATGTAACAAATAAAAAATAAAAAAAGGGAGTGGTCAGTTCATATCACGGCAGTTGTGAGTAGAAACCATGTAGAAACAGGCGTTTTATCCGGACTGACAGCTATATGAACAGGAGGGTCCTGACCGCAGCCGGGGGTCATATTACATATTATTTATGTAAATAATATAATGATATATACTTAAAATAATTGTGTAAGTAGTAAAACAATACTAATGCAAACGGGGCAAAAAAATAAATAAAATAAAATAAAATAAAATAAAATAAAATAAAATAAAATAAAATAAAATAAAATAAAATAAAATAAAATAAAATAAAATAACGTTTTAAACATTTTGAGTCCCCCCTCCCTTGCCTCACAGTGCTTTGGTCCACTGCCTGCTCTCCTTTTACCTCACCACCGAAGATCCATCAATGAACCTGGTTATATGTAACCATATATTATTCTATTCAGTAATTTGTGTTTTCTTAAATTCATTTTTAAGTTTCTACCTATTCATAATTTAGCACCTGAGCTACTTAGCTCATTTATTCAAAAATAGAACAGCAAAAGAGTTACCAGAAGCACCACAAATCATAACTGTACAAAACCATACTGTAGGACAAATTTTGCACAGACAGCCTTTTCTTTTAACAGCTGTAAGCTCTGGAATTCGTTACCATCTGACATTAAGATCATATCTTACTTAAAAAGTTCACTTCCAGGCTTAAGTTGTGGCTAAAGACAAACCAAAACTGTATTTTTAAATATTGTTATTTTTCTGTTGGTGGGAGTGAGTGAGTGAGTGAGTGAGTGAGTGAGTGAGTGAGTGCATGTTTGAAGAAATGTGAATGTTTTATACTTGTATGTATCTGTTTTATAATGTACTTAGAAAAGCCCAACCAGGGAGTTTAAAATTAGCATTAGTTATAAACTCTATATGCTGCGCATCAGTTGCAGGATTTGTATTGTAACTATGTTTGACTGCATTGTCCCTGTAAAATAAATAAACAAATAAATAAATAAAAGATAACTGTACTTTCTTTTACCCTACCAAGATGTTGAGAATGATCTAAAAATAGAAGAAAAACATGCAATAAAGATTTAAACATTCAGCATGTAACTCAGTGTATTTTTGAAAACAATCAAAACTATGTAGGCTTCAACTGCAAATATATCTATTCAAATAAACTTTTGCAGGATTTCCATGTGTGAAGTCATTTTCATCACAACATGCCCCTTATTACATGTTAATATATTTATCTAAATCACTGTATGCCATTTTTTTCTCATCCCTAATGGCCTAAGCACTTTTACAACATGCATGAGGCATCTCAGTAACCTTTAGGAAACCGAGCTCCACCCTGCCACTTCTTTGTTTGCCTTTCTGAAACCATCATGGGAAAGTGTTCCCCTTATGCTGAAAGGGCAACCGGATCAAATAGTCTTTACTTCCTTTTTACACTCCAGCAGATTGTTTGTACAATGGAAGTTTGGTTGTAGATGTGATCAATTAGATATGATAGATGTGAGAGGTTTGGGTGATAATAATTTTTAAAACAAAGTAATTAAAGGCAATTTAAAAAAAAAAAGTATTTTAATAGTACTGTTTACTAGTTCAATTTAAAAGGATTTTGTGTCTTTTTGAGGGGGATCATATACTGCTTTACAAACATGTAACCATCACATTCTATGCATTATTATAAGTTCTACCAGCAATGTAGGCTACATGATTTATTTATCATTAGCATACATACATTTGCATGACATTACTTATATAATGTAGATGAAGCAGGATGCAGAAAATAGATCCACTAAGATTAACTGATGTTTTTATGTTGTACATCAATGATCTTCCATCTGTCTGTCCTAACACTAACATTCAAATGTATGCAGATGACACTGTTATTTATATACACGGAAGTAGTGTGTCACAAGTTGCAAATGAACTTACAAAATCCCTGGTTCATGTTGCAGTTTGGCTAGAACAATGCTGCTTACAGTTAAACATCTCTAAAACAATGTGTATGTTTATCACCAAAACTAGAATGTAAGTATAGTGCCAGATGTATTTGTATCAGGGAAAAGATTACAAGTTGTATCTGAATATAAGTAGGCCTACCTTGATATTCTGATTGACTCCAAACTTTCATTTAAGGCGCAGGTTAAAAAGGTCTGTAACCAGGTCAGATTTAGTTTATCAAATTTTAGATTTATTTGTGATTATATGTCGTCTGACGCCGCTTTGATGTATATGCATTCCATGATTATTTCTCATATTACCTACTGTTTAACTACTTGGTCGCAAGCTAGTATTACTACTCTGAAACCACTAGAGTCTTTGTATAAACAATCACTAAAAACTATTGATAAGAAATCAGTTCGGTTTCATCACTGACACTGCTCAATATAAAAAAAAATACAACTTGCTAAGCTGGGATAACTTGATCAAATATGTACATATTTGTCTGCTGTTTAAGACTATACATAGCCTGTCTTCTTGAACTGCCACCTTAATGTGGTGGAGGGGTTTGAGTACCCGAATGACCCTAGGAGCTATGTTGTCCGGGGCTATATGCCCCTGGTAGGGTCTCCCAAGGCAAACAGGTGCTAGCAGGAAGGACTTAACTTCCTGCTCAGCTACTGTTCAGACGCTCTTGCTTACTGCTCCGCGCTTTGCTCTATCGCTTTTACATTTTATCTCCTATATTTTTATATTTTATTTCCTTTTATCACCTAATTTTAACTTCAGCAAATCAGCACAGTGCTCATACGACAAAGTTTGGATTTCTACAAAAACGCAGAATTCTTTTACCAGCTTACATTCCGGGAAAGGGGAACACAACTACCTACAAGGATAAGAGAAAATGCCTCTTCTGGTTCAGTAATCTACTTGCCGCATTAACTGCCACAAACTTTTACAAAGGATTGCAGTTCTTGAAACAAAGTTACTTACGGGACCACCAAACCAGACAGAACACACAACAGAGCTTCGTCATGGACACCCTCAGCATATAGCCGGTGAGTCCCATGAAACTAGTGCTCCTCGACAGGTAGAGAAACAAGCTTATCAACCTACAAATCGATGGCACAAACAGGGAGCGAGACCCAAAGGCACTCGAGACATCAGATTGTCACAAGCATCACATATTGCCGCAGTAGCATCCTCTACCCCAGATACATCTCTGACAAGGATTGCAAACACTGGTCTCCTACCACCGCCTATCCATCTTGAGAACAGATTTGAAGTACTAATGAATGTAAATGAGGAATCCCCAAATGTGATGAATGTGATCGAACACAGACTGAATGGGCCAGTAGCTAACACTGATGCTAACTGGCGCTCAAGGTCAAGCAGACAGCGGCACTCAGCTCAGAGCGCAGCCGAGCCCAGGACTCTGATAGTGGGGGACTCCATAATCAGAAACATTATCGGCAGGGATACAACTACGTGCTGCCCTCCACAAGCAACAACTTCCGATGTAAGCAGGGAACTTCAGAACATTCTGATGAAACATAAGACTGCAAATCGACTCATTCATGTGGGGAAGAATGATATTCATAAAGAGCAGTCAGAACATGTCAATGAGATTTCAATGAACTTTTTGAAACACTTAAAAGACTGAAAGTTTAAACATTCATCAGTGGACCACTCCCAGCAAGAGGAACAAACAGGTTTTCACGGTTGCTTGGGCTAAATGCATGGCTGCAAAAAACATGCAATATAAAAGGAGTGAACTTCATTGACAATTTCAATCTTTTCTGGAGTCAGAGACAACTGTTTAATCGGGATGGCCATCACCCAAACAAACTTGGTTCAAGAGTGTTAAAGGACAATATCTATTTCTCCCTCAATCATCCTTCTGCAGTGTGTGCCAATCAATCTGAACGGCACACACACACCTGGACAGAGTATGAATGACCACGGGACTTCACTCCAGCAGCAAAATGGACATGCGGTTGACATATCACACAAGGACAATGCTAACACCACTCCTCCACAACAACCTCTGCTCACGGACTCAATCTCAGCTGAGCCCTGCCCACAGAGCTCACCACAGACAGACATATCAGAACTGCTCCAAGATTCAGCACCCAAGAACGACTGTTAATAGAGCTGTTAATAGAGGTGGGGGTCTAGCTGCTATTTTTAAAGATATCTATCAATGTAAGCAAATATCATTTGGGAATTACCCTTCTTTCGAATATCTGGGTATTGTGTTAAAAGGTGCTCCATGCATTTTACTTATCATTATTTACAGGCCTCCAAAATACTCTCCAGCCTTTGCTGAGGACTTTACATAACTGTTATCAACAATTACCTCAGAGTTTGACTGTTTTGCCATTGCTGGAGATTTTAACATTCACATAGATAGTGCAGAAAACAATATGGCAAAAGAAATCGAAACTTGTTTTAAAAACTTTTGATCTGACTCAGTATGTACATGGACCCACACACAATCGTGGACACACTCTGGATTTACTTATCAGTAAGGGTCTAAACATTTCATCGATTGTTATAAAGGATGTAGCACTGTCTGATCATTTCTGTATTTTCTTTGATATATTGATCTCTCTGTCTGTCAAGAAGAGATGCTTAAATGAGAACACTAGTGTACTATTTATGAAGGCTATATCCTTAACACCAAGCATATCTGCAGACTCTGTTGATTTTCTCCTAGATTCTTTTAACTCAAAAGTTAAAAGTGTAATTGATGATATTGCTCCTGTTAAAGTCAGGAAGAAGAGTGGCAGACAAAAAGCACCTTGGAGAAACTCAACAGCAGTGCAACATATGAGAAGACAATGCAGAAAAGCAGAGCGCATGTGGCAGAAGACAAAACTTGTAGTCCATTATAACATCTACAAAGACAGCCTTCATGCTTTCAATATGGAACTAGGCAAAGCTAGACAGACTTTCTTCTCAAATATTATAAACAGCAATTTAAACAACACACGCACTCTTTTTGCTACTGTAGAGAGACTGACAAACCCCCCAAGCCAGATTCCCAGTGAAATGCTCTCAGACAACAAGTGCAATGAGTTTGCTTCTTTCTTTTCTGAGAAAATCAATAATATCAGAAAGGTGATCAGCACATCCTTGAGTTGCGCTGGGGTCAGACTGATCAGACCACCTGAGAAAGTAGCTACTATGTCTGATTTCAAAGAAATTGATGGCAAAATTTTGGAAGAAACCGTACAGCACCTTAAAACATCAACCTGTGCTCTTGACACACTTCCCACATCTTTTTTCAAAAGTGTGTTAAACAGTTTAGAAGCAGATCTTCTAGAAGTGGTAAATGCCTCACTTCTCTCTGGGAGTTTTCCAAACTCCCTGAAAACTGCAGTTGTCAAGCCCCTCCTGAAAAAGAACAATCTGGATAAGACCATATTAAGCAACTATAGACCGATCTCAAATCTTCCTTTCATAGGCAAGATCATTGAAAAAGTTGAGACAGAGACAGCGCTCATAAAGATAATAAACGATATTCGCTTAAATACTGATTCAGGCAAATTATCAGTGCTGGTACTACTCGACCTCAGTGCTGCATTTGACACTGTCGATCATAACATACTTCTTGACAGGCTGGAAAACTGGGTGGGGCTTTCTGGGATAGTCCTAAAATGGTTCAGGTCATACTTAGATGGGAGAGGTTATTATGTGAGTATAGGAGACCATAAGTCTGAGTGGACATCCATGACATGCGGAGTCCCTCAAGGCTCAATTCTTGCACCACTCCTGTTCAACCTGTATATGCTCCCAATGAGCCAAATAATGAGAAAGAACCAAATTGCTTACCACAGCTATGCAGACGAAACATAGATTTACTTAGCCCTATCGCCTAACGATTACAGCCCCATTGACTCCCTGTGCCAATGCATTGATGAAGTCAACAGTTGGATGTGTCAAAACTTTCTTCAGTTAAACAAAGACAAAACTGAAGTCATTGCGTTTGGAAACAAAGATGAAGTTCTCAAGGTGAACGCATACCTTCACTCTAGGGGTCAAACAACTGAAAATCAAGTCAGGAATCTTGGTGTGACACTAGAGTCAGACCTTAGTTTCAGTAGTCATGTCAAAGCAATAACTAAATCAGCATACTATCATCTGAAAAATATTGCAAGAATTAGATGCTTTGTTTCCAGACAAGACTTAGAGAAACTTGTGCATGCTTTCATCACCAGCAGGGTGGATTATTGTAATGGACTCCTCACTAGCCTTCCCAAAAAGACCATAAGACAGTTGCAGCTCATACAGAACGCTGCCGCCAGGATTCTGAGCAGAACCAGAAAATATGAACATATCACACCAGTTCTCAGGTCTTTACACTGGCTCCCAGTTAGATTTAGGATTGATTTTAAAGTATTATTACTGGTATATAAATCATTCAATGGCCTAGGACCTCAATGCATTGGAGATATGCTCACTGAATATAAACCCAACAGATCACTCAGATCATTAGGATCATATCAGCTAGAAATACCAAGGGTTCACTCTAAGCATGGCGAGTCCGCTTTTAGCTATTATGCCAGCCACAGCTGGAACCAGCTTCCAGAGGAGATCAGACGTGCTCCTACTGTAGTTACTTTCAAATCCAGACTCAAAACACATCTGTTTAGCTATGCATTTACTGAATGAGCACTGTGCCACTGTTCGTCCGACTGTTTGTACTATACTGTATTTTATTCTAAACTGTTTTAGTTATCCTTATCTTTTTTATTATTTTAATTTCTTCTATGTTAAGCACTTTGAATTGCCATTGTGTATGAAATGTGCTATATAAATAAACTTGCCTTGCCTTGCCTTGCTAGGCGACGGGTCAGACTAAGAGCGGTTCAAAAAACCCTTATGAGAAAAATTAAACAAGGACCGTGACGTCGCCCGGTATGGCGCAGCCGGGGCCCCACCCTGGAGCCAGGCCCGGGGTTGGGGCTCGTATGCAAACGCCTGGTGGCCGGGCCTCCCCCCAAGGGGTCCGGCCGGGCTCAGCCCGAAGGAGCGACGTGGGGCCGCCTTCCCGTGGGCTCACCACCTGCAGGAGGGACCGTAAGGGGCCGGTGCTGAGAGGATCGGGCAGCAGTCGAAGGTGGGGGCCTCGACAACCCGATCCCTGGACACGGAAGCTAGCTCTGGGGACGTTGAACGTCACCTCGCTGGCGGGGAAGGAGCCTGAGATTGTGCGTGAGGTTGAGAGGTTCCGACTAGAGGTAGTCGGGATCACCTCTATGCACGGCTTGGGCTCTGGAACCACACTCCTCGAGAGAGGATGGACTCTTCACCACTCTGGAGTTGCCCATGGTGAGAGGCGGCGGGCTGGTGTGGGTTTGCTTATAGCCCCCCAGCTCAGCCGCCATGTGTTGGAGTTCACCCCGGTGAACGAGAGGGTCGTTTCCCTGCGCCTACGGGTCAGGGATAGGTCTCTCACTGTCGTGTGTGCCTACGGGCCAGTACCCGGCCTTCTTGGGGTCTCTGGGAGGGGTGCTGGAAAGTGCTCCAACTGGGGACTCCGTCGTTCTACTGGGGGACTTCAATGCCCACGTGGGCAGCGACAGTGACACCTGAAGGGGCGTGATTGGGAGGAACGGCCCCCCTGATCTGAACCCGAGTGGTGTTCAGTTATTGGACTTCTGTGCTAGTTACAGTTTGTCCATAACGAACACCATGTTCAAGCATAAGGGTGTCCATCAGTGCACGTGGCACCAGGACACCCTAGGCCGTAGGTCAATGATCGACTTTGTGGTCGTTTCATCTGACCTGCGGCCGTATGTCTTGGACACTCGGGTAAAGAGAGGGGCGGAGCTGTCAACTGATCACCACCTGGTGGTGAGTTGGATCCGATGGCGGGGGAGGAAGCTGGACAGACTCGGCAGACCCAAGCGTACTGTGAGGGTCTGCTGGGAACGTTTGGCCAAGTCTCCTGTCAGAGAGATCTTCAACTCCCACCTCCGGCGGAGCTTCGACCGGATCCCGAGGGAGGCTGGAGATATAGAGTCCGAGTGGACCATGTTCTCCACCTCCATTGTCGAAGCGGCCGCTCGGAGCTGTGGTCGTAAGGTCTCTGGTGCCTGTCGAGGCGGCAATCCCCGAACCCGGTGGTGGACACCGGAAGTAAGGGATGCTGTCAAGCTGAAGAAGGAGTCCTATCGGGCCTGGTTGGCTTGCGGGACTCCTGAGGCAGCTGACGGGTACCGGCAGGCCAAGCGAACTGCAGCCCGGGTGGTTGATGAGGCAAAAACTCGGGCCTGGGAGGAGTTCAGTGAGGCCATGGAGAAGGTCTATCGGCTGGCCTCGAAGAGATTCTGGCAAATCGTCCGGCGCCTCAGAAGAGGGAAGCAGTGCCCTACCAACGCTGTCTACAGTCGAGGTGGGGAGCTGTTGACCTCAACTGGAGATGTCAACGGTGGAAGGAATACTTCTAGGATCTCCTCAATCCCGCCGTCACGTCTTCCATCAAGGAAGTAGAGGCTGAGGGCTCAGAGGTGGACTCGTCCATCACCCAAGCTGAAGTCACCGAGGTAGTCAAGAAACTCCTCGGTGGCAAGGCACCGGGGGTGCATGAGATCCACCCTGAGTACCTTAAGTCTCTGGATGTTGTGGGGCTGTCTTGGCTGACACGCCTCTGCAGCATCACGTGGCGGTCGGGGACAGTGCCTCTGGGGTGGCAGACCGGGGTGGTGGTCCCTCTTTTTAAGAAGGGGGACCGGAGGGTGTGTTCCAACTACAGGGGGATCACACTTCTCAGCCTCCCTGGGAAAGTTTATGCCAGGGTACTGGAGAGGAGAATACGCCCGATAGTAGAAGATACTATGTCTCCCAGCTGGCCTGGGAACGCCTCGGTTTCCCCCCGGAAGAGCTGGAGGAAGTGTCTAGGGAGAGGGAAGTCTGTGCATCTCTGCTTAGACTGCTGCCCCCACGACCCGGCCCCGAATAAACAGAAGAAGATGGATGGATGGATAACCTGTCTTCACCACTAAAACAGTTTGTGAATATTAGAACAACTGCTTACCGATCTACAAGGGGTGGGGAAAGAGGGGATTGTATTATCCCTCTCAAAAGAAGTAACTTTAGCCAGTCTGTATTTTCGGTCAAAGCTGCAAGGGAATGGAACTCTGTCCCATCAACAATTAGACGATTACATGTTTTTGGCTCTTTTCAGTCTCATCTTAAAAAATGGTTACTGACAATTCAGCACTGTCAACATTAGTATTGTATTCTTGACAATAGACTTCTTTGTACTAATTGTTCTTGGCTATGTTGCTCTCTTCTGTTGCCATCTTTCTCTTTCTCTCTCTCTTTCCTTTCTCTCATGTTTACTTTGTTTTAGATAATTCACGTTTATTTTGTATTTTAATAGTGATTTCTCTGGTTGTGTGTGACTTTTTTTTTTCTTTTTTTTTCATATGATGTGTATATGTGTGATGATCTGTCTCTGTTTTTTTTTTAGGGTGACCTTTTAACATTCTGTCAAGGATCTACAGATGAAAAATAGCCTTTTGGGCTAATTCTGGCACGTTTACATTTATGTTTATTAATGTGCATTGCCCATGTAAATAAATAAACTAAACTAAAAAAAAAAAAGATTAACTGATAACATCTGCTTGTCAGTCTTTCAGTCAACTGTCAGATCCATCATTCAACAAAGCAAAAACTGATTTTAAAATTTACCCCTCTACTCCATGCATTTTGATGGCACTTGATATAAATAATTCCACATAATGTCTTGGCTCATTTGGGAACATTTTATTGATTTATTGATAATTCCCCCTCCCCCGATCTCAGTCGGAGCTCAGTTAATTCAAGCGTGGTACTGTGATAGGTTGCCACCTGTGCAATAAGTCCACTTTGGGTGTTCCTGTACACCCAGGAACCCTGCATCTTCCCTTCTTGTAACACATTATATGCCATTGTGAGGTATTGCCCAAGACATCCTTGAAAAGTACCCCTTATCGCACAACGTTGCCCTGATGCAACAAAAAGAAAAATTGAATTTGTGAACATGCAAAATAAAATAAAAACTTCAGAAACCCTGCTAAAAGGCTTCTCTACACCTTCATACACACACACATATTTATGATGTACAGTTCATGTCTTAGATAAGATTACTAAAGCAAATAATCTTGCCTTCTCACACCATGTGCTCCTGTGACCATGTGTCAGAAAAGGATGTCCCATCTTCAAATGGTGCATGATAGTGACTCCCAAACCTTATTGGACTGTTCTTTGATACTTTTCAAACATTCTAATTGGTAGCAATCATTTAAATAAAAATGTACTGAACACAGGTCTTAAGAAAACTTTCTGTTGCCGGAGGGGAACGCTGTGCTGTAGAGGGTTAAATAAAAAAAAAAGGGACCAGGGCGGAGCCGGCAGTGCAAGAAGCCAAGGTGGCGCAGACAGTTCAGGGGGCCAGGGTAGCACGGCCTCTGAGGCCTTAATCAGGTACTTACTGCCCCTCCCCAAAATTTTCTTGGGACAGGACTCTGGTGTGGCGGCGGCCATCTCGAGACGAGACTCTGGTGTGGCGGCCATCTTGGGACGAGACTCTGGCGTGGCGGCCATCTTGGGACGAGACTCTGGCGTGGCGGCCATCTTGGGCGAAGGCTCGTGGGCTGGAGCCGATGTGTGTGCTGCCCACATACACAAAATAGCTGTGGCCACTATCATAAGAGCTGTATCATCCAGAGCTGACTCAGGCGCAGCGGCCATTATTCTTGTCCGAAGACACAGGCACGGCTGACCTGACGTGAACAGTCTCTGGCTCGGCAGGCATGATGTGAAGAAGCTCACACTCGGCAGGACTGACGTGAAGCTCATGCTGAGGGGATACTGCGGGCTTGCAGTGCTCCTCATTCACAGTAAATGACGAGCCGCTCGACAAAAGGGCAAAGTCCATATACTGCACCAGAGTGCAGTGAGGGGCTTTGGCAGGCATGAGGTAGTACAGACGCTCATTCAGTCCATGGCGAAACATGTCCTTCAAGACACCATCACCAAAATCCACCCTATGGCAAAGCTCACAGAACTCCCTCACGTAATCCTCAATCTGAAGGTCACCTTGGCTGAGGCGGAAAAGATGAATTGCTGGGTCCATGTTGGTCAAGTATTGTGTCTAAATGATTTAGTCCACTGGAGGCAAGTTCAAGTGAGAACCCAAATGCAATTTATTAACAAAACTTGATCAAACATAAAACAAAGGCATGACGAGGCATGAAACTTGAAACTCAGAACAAGAACAAGAACAAGAACATCAACAGGAAACATTCAATACTCAACAAAGATACAGGGCAAACACGAGGGCTTAAATACACAGACTAATTGCAAGTCAAGGAAAACCTGTGAACAATGATCAGACAATTAACCAATGACAAGACACATGGAAGGATCACATATCAAACAGGGAATCACATGACAAGAGAAACATGACAATGACAAGTACAAGAAACAAAACCCAAAATGTGACAACTGTTAAGTCCTCACCCCAGTCTAGGATTGGGGGAGGAATAACAAATTTAAATAAATAAATAAAATAAATAAAAAATGTCAAAGACTTGACTTCTTTATCTCCTGACCCAGTAGCCGCTCACTCAACAGTTCCAAACAAAAGTAAGATATTTATTTACAATTATTTATTTTCAGATGCCCCAACATCTGTGAATAGATGAATCCAACTCCTGCAAGGACTTCAGATGATGTGAACTCTGAATCAACATGCACCAATGCAAAATGTTCTATATATCCTAATCATTTGTTAACAACATGTATTCATTACTTCAATTCTCATTATATGAGAATTGAACTGAGCTGGACGATGACATCACTGTTTTCTCCAGAGCGGCGATATTATATATATATAAACAAACAGGTATATATATATAATCCAGATCAATCATATTGTTGAATATTAAGTGTCCCCAACTAAGCAAGCCAAAAGCCAAAGGCGACAAAGACGACAGTGACAAGGAACCAAAACTCCATTAGGTGACAGAATGGAAAAAAAAAAAACTTTTTCCAGTCTCAGTCAGCGGGCCAGTTCTCCTCTGGCCAATGAACGAACAGTGTATTATTATGATTCAGGCAGCATTACAGGCAGCATTTTATGTATGGCTGCTACCTTGGCCAGGTCTCTCTTGTAAAAGAGATTTTTGATCTCAATGAGACTTCCCGGTAAAATAAAGCTAAAAAAAATAAAATAATAAACAGGTCAGAAGTCAGATTGGATTGGAACATTTAGAATATTTATCCAGTTCCATCTGGTTGAAGATCGGAGTCAATCTCTGCTGACACTTCAGGGATGCGTTGTGGTTGTGTCTGGGTGCAAGTCCACCATCTGATCTGGATACGGCCCCAATACGGCTGACTGCAGTAAACCTCGGAATAAACAGAAAGACTAACATTAGCGTAGATGCCATTCTTCTTATGATGTAACAAGTACATCGGGTGTTATAGGAAGTGTTCCCGGTTCCGGCTGACCTAATTTATGAGGCCTAACAATCATTTAACTGATTTGAATAATAGAAATGTATAATTATAACCATCATTTTTATTTAAAACCAAAAATAAAAACTGGTACAGTAAATTTTTCATCAAAACAAATAAAAATATCCTTCAACAAGTCAAATAAAGGCTTAAAGGGATAGTTCACCCAAAAATGAAAATCAGCCCATGATTTACTCACCCTCAAGTCATCCACCCTTCTGAAGTGAAGTGAAGTCGTGTAAGAAAAGTATCCATATTTAAGCGTACAGTATGGAATTTTTCGCTGCTAGGGGTCGCTAACCTCTTACAATAACAAAGGCGTAGATTGATGACGCAACATTTGCTAAGAATTATGGATCTTGTCGTCAACGTCAAGCCGACCGATCTAATAATGTTTACGGATGAGTGAATACATTGATGTTTTTATCATGACTGTGATATGAAGCAGGTCGGGATTGCTAAGAGACAGCTATCAGCTCCACACGCGACGCGAGTCCTGCGGATATAAAAGGAATAAGGACATTTCATTCTACCGAACTACACGCAAGTGCAGAATTACAACTCACAGGTCAGTTTTTTAGACAAATTAAACTTGTGAGGTAACGCAGCGCTGTTTCACTTGGTCTAACATTACACTATCACACTAAACTGCATTTGAATGTGTTGAAATTTATGTGTTAGTTTGTCTGTATGAGACTAGCAATAAGCTAGATCAACATTAGAATAACATACAGATCATACTCTAACATTTTATCATTGTTGAACTATATAACATTGATTAGTTTTATGTAAATGTGCTCACCTGTTTAATAAAGTACATGTAGGAGCGGTTGAAGTCTCGGACGTGGAGCTCTCGTTTATATACTGTCTTTGGGAGCTCTCGGCATCTCGAAAACACTGCGCTGATATTGATTCTCCTTTTAGTTCTCCTTTTTTATCCAAAGTCTGCTTGCCATGGTCCATAATGTTTGAAGGAAACGACAACAGCGTGCAAATAGACATTGCGAACTACACAGTTGTCCACGTCAGTCGCCTTGGTTACTATCAGAGGGCTCTGGTTGCTATGGCAGTACGAGCGGAAACCAGGGACATATGACGCCATTGACGGCGACAAAACGGAAATAAAGAAACGGTCTGTGTCTTCGAATTAAATTACAAATTTCTCCTGGTTTGAAAGTTGTTGGTAACAGTCGGGATAATGTAAGTACACAACTAAAAAAAAATATATAAAAAATTTTAAAGCAAAAAAGTTACATATTGTGCCTTTAAAACTTTATTGACTAAAATTACTAGCTTCCGGCAGACGGCCGTACGCATCAATTTACGTCGAAAGAGTAAACCTTGACGCACAACTTAATGACGAACGACAATTTTTTACCACAATTTTTAAAGAGAAATGTTGGAGGAGCTTGAATTTGTTGCCCAGCCCTGTTCGTTTGAGCCGCGAGAGGCATCAAAGCTTACCCTACTCCTACATCTAATGTCATACATCATCAAGTGTTACTCTTTTGGTGCAAGTCGGCTTGCGTATTCACTGCCATTACAGGGTTTTTCCTGGCTCAAAATGAGGCGGAGGTGGTAAAATCCTAATAATGTATTTTACAGTTTTTCTCGATTGCTTAAACACATTTCTTGAAACTATGCCTCGTATTCTCAAAACTATAAACACAAATCCATAACGTCTCACCCAATTCCCCAAACATCCTATTTTCAGGTCAAAATGAAGCTCTACACTCAAAACCATTCACTCTTGCTGAAAAACCAAACTTTTCCCCTAGACAGGACACACAAGCCCTCAAAATGACACACACTACAACATAGTCTAACACACTGGTGCAATAAATTCAAAACAACATTTCCAAAACTGGTAAGTTATGTTGCTTGTGGTTCCCCCATCACAAACCTTTTCACACGATGAACACAAAAGACACAACCAGTGGATACATTGGCACATTTTTATTCACACACAGAAAACACACATACAAACACAAATATTTTATTTTCCCCTGTTTTACTCTTTTTTTTTTTTTTTTACTCTCTCCTCTAATTTTTTTTTTAGATTTACTTACAGTAAGATGTGTGTGACCAACATATGACAGTAAAAGAGCACACACAAACCATATTCTAATATGGAATTCGAATTGTATTGGAATGGTAAAGAGTGTTGGGACGTAACAGGAGGGCCTCCACTCAAGGATAAAATATGATGGACATGTCTAAGAATGTTCCACATATGGTTGAAATACCATCATTTGCCTAGAAAGATAACATTCTGGGAGTCAAGACTATAAAGGAGAAAGGATGCCCTCCCTTCACTGTCACACTCTGTGTGACTGTACGACTGCTGGCCTTTTCTTGCAAGAAAATAAACCTCATCAAAGACTATTGGAAATGTTTGTCTCTTATTCAGTAATTTTGTTTGCCACCACTCCTTCCTGAAGGTTCTCGAGGCGACGGTAAAGCGACTCAAATTTGGCCTTACTCGTAGCCCAGCCTCCCTCATAGTCATACCATTGAATAACACATGGGCAACTATGGGGCTTGAATTTCATCTGAGACTACTTGTCTTCTTATCCTTGCCCTTCCTCCTCCTCATTCTTATCCCTCTTCATTCATGTCTTTCTGGATCCATTGTTCCAAAACTCAATAATCTGATTTGGGCCCTTTTATATATCTATTGAAGGTTCTGATTGATGTGTGTTAAATTTTGACTCTTAGTGTTTCCACCTGGGTAATTGTGTGCTAATTGAGCTGAAGCTGTGCTGATTGAGTGAACAATTTTGAATGCTAGTGCTTTCTATATGACAACATGGTGTAGGCAATGAGAAATGAAGGGATTTGTGTGTAGAGTTTTGCAGTGACAGTTCAACAAATCTGACTCATGAGTCAGAACAGGGAATAGTGTTTATAGTTGAGTGAAATGGGTGTGCTTTTTGAAAAATGGCGTTATGGTTTTGAAATTTTAGTTCAAAAGCCTGGTTATAGTGTTTAAGCAATCGAGAAAAACTGTTATAATAAGGTAATTAAATGTTATTTTTCATAGATCATCATATACCCTAATGTGTTTTCGGCATTATTTTTGTGGGTGGAGGTTGGTACCTCTAGGGGGGCCTGGGGGCATGCCCCCCCGGAAAAAATTTTTGGCAAAAATTTCTTTTGGCAAAATTACATTTCCTTAATAGCCTTAACAGAGGCTTTACTCCATTCAAACTTAAATTGTCAATGTTTCATTACATCACTGTTTGAAAACAGAATAATTTTTTTGTACCTTTATAAGGTTTTATTTTATTAAATGTATGCTCCATCTTTCATTTCAAATTCTTAAATTTGATCAATATATTCAATTAAAATAATAAGACATTAGGCTGTTTCCAATCAAATGAAATAATTTACATTGAAAAATTATAGCTGTATTACAGTTTTTTTCAGTCGCTAACAAGCGTTTGTCCAATCAGTTGTCACATTTTCAAAACTCTAAACACAATTAGCACAGCATCAGCCTTTTGTGGCCATACCATTCACACATTTCTTGTCGTTTTCACACAATATGCAGTCAGTGAACACATTTCCACAATGCTTACATTTTCTTAACAGACAAGCTATACCTCCCAACAAAATGATGGATTGTTTTTGTAGTATTTACAAATGTTAACACACAACATCCCACAATAGCAAAAACAATATTCCAAACCTTAGATACAGTATGGACTGCATTTATTTATTTACCATTTACATGAAACTTTTACCATTTTTGTAAATTTCATGATTTTAGCAAAATGTGATTTTGATTGCTAGCAAAATGTGTTGCTTTTGAACAATGTCATGAAGAAACAAGCTTTTCTTCCTGGAGTATTGATGCTGAAAATTCAGCTTTTCATCACATGAATAAATTTTACACAATTTATTACATGACATACATATTTTTAAACAGAAATCAGTTATTTCAAATTGTACTACTGTAATATTTCACAATATGAAAGTTTATAAAAACCTCTGCTTCTGCAATGATATCAGTTCAAAAACAATATATCAGTGAGAGAGTCAAGGAGCTACAACAATATGTCCAGGTATAGTGTATATTCAATTCAATGTCCAGTTCTATAAGCTTTGCACTTTGCAAGTAGGTAACCTACACAGCAATAGGTTACAGTACAGTATGGTATACAGTAAATGACATGATTTACATAAACTTTGTTTTGAGAGTTATGGAATTGGAGGCCAACAGGCCCCTCATGAATTCATATACATAGATGAGGCAGGATTCAATCTGGCCAAAAGGCGTCGACCTGGACAAAATGTAATGTGGAGGTGGAAGGTTTATGGCCATCAGCCACATGACCAGATGTCCCTCCTTGAAGCCATGGATGCTGGCTCCAAGGGTGGATCCGACATACCAAGCAGTTTTATCCCAGGTGCATCACCTTGGATGATATCAGATGTGATCTTGATGAAAACATGTGGCCTAACCCTGAAGATCGCAGAGATTAGATACAGTAATTTTATGGGTTTTTTTGCTGTTGTTTTTTTGTTCAGAGTGCTCTTGTGTGTTTCATGGAAATTTTGTTCACTGTAAGCAATACTGTAAAACTTTTTCTGTTCTATCAAACCGTGTTTCTACTGTACCTCCTGTAGTAAACAGTAAAGGTATAAAAACTGATTTGCTTTTTACTGGAATGATTATGAATGTGAACAGTACTGTACATGTGGACAGTTCCCAACCAAGAATTTAGTGTAAAATGGTGGATTGCACGTTTTGCATGCAAATACCTGTAAAACTGAAACATAAAAGTCTATGCAGTTTTAGTAATGTCAACAATAGCCAGGATTTTGAAACCTGGTGTACTTTGATTGAGTGCATGTACCTTGTGAAGTGAAAACAAGTGTTATTCTTTGACAGAATAATCTTATTTTGAGTCAGATTTCCAGTGTTTTGGTAAAGTTAGTGTGTGCGCAGAGAAACATGTTTTCTGTTTTGAAATGAAGAGTTAGTATATATTTAACAAAATGTGTTTTTGAGAAGACAATTAACCATTTGGCCAATTGTGTTTTGTAGGTGTGAGTCTGTGTTAAGAGTTTAGAAAAAGTATCTTAAGTATGGGTAAGCGCTTGTTAGCGATTGAAAAAAACTGTAAATAATCTTTTGAATGTACAAATAAGGAATGTTGAAAATGTTTAAAACTAAACCGCCAGTAGGAGGCGGCAGGCGACCATCTTAATGAGCGAGTCATTGAGTCATTCATTCAAACGATTCGTTCAAAAGGCTGATTCATTCAGAATGAGGCAGTTTATGAACATAGACATCATATAGGTAGACGCCCTATCGACCGCTACTGCCTATTGGCACGGACGAGCCGTGGGGCCGCCATCTTAAACCGGTCAACCGCTCCGCTCAGTGTAATCTGTTTGGCAGGTGTCAGCACATTTAATTAATCATATCTCACTGAATACCGAACCGATTTTTACGCGGGTTTTTTTGCTGCAAAGGTCATACATGTAGCTATGATACAGGACACATTGCATATTTTATTCACAAAATACAACCAATAGTACGGTAATGTTAAATGTTAAATCTAACTTGTGAAAAGTAATCCCCGATCGATGGTCCGCCGATTTGAGCAGGAATATGCTGCACAGTGCTCTGGCGTCTACTGCTGCTATGCAACGCAAATAGGAGTATGACCGGTTTAAGATGGCGGCCGCATTTCTTGCGCCCAGCGGCCAATAGGGCGTCTAGCTATATATGATGTCTATGGTTTATGAATAGGTAATTGAATCTTTGACTCAATCGATTCGTTCAAAACGCTGAATCATTCAGTAATGAAACACGGCTGAGTGTTGCTGTGAGATGCGTTACGGTTCTGCTGTGATCTTTGTTTGGAACTATTTTCGCTGCTGAAACAGAACAAAAACAGATCATTGCGTCTCAAATGTAAGTGACTTAATTTTAACTATTTGTTTATTGAACTGTTATGAAATCAGTCTCGGTTTCAATCTTGATGGCATTCAGGAAAACATCACTCTGATCGTGTAGCCTAGGCTATATATTGTTTCTTAACTATAATGTGTTATAAATAACAGCACGAGCCTCAACAGCGCAACATTGTTACCGTCAGTACATTAGGTAGGCCTATATTATCAACTATAGGCTATCAATCGCCACTTACATTAAATTAAATAAAACAGAATCATCCTCACGGTTTCGGTGATTCGGAATATTTTTATAGTATTTTTTTTTTTTTAATCAGGGCATTTGTCCGGATGGGCTACAATTCTCTCTCACTTTTCCCTTCAAAAAAGAAAGAAAGAAAAAAACACGTGTCCCGGACAAAGTATATGGTCCCAGACAAGCGTTATTGTCGAGTCCTGATATGTTTTCCTTGATTGTTTTTCCATGAAGAGAATTACGTTGTTGAAAACGAAAGTAAAGTGACGCACGTTCATTGCGTTTTACCGTGATGAGAGTTCCGTGTCTTTATTACAGTTTTTCTCGATTGCTTAAACACATTTCTTGAAACTATGCCTCGTATTCTCAAAACTATAAACACAAATCCATAACGTCTCACCCAATTCCCCAAACATCCTATTTTCAGGTCAAAATGAAGCTCTACACTCAAAACCATTCACTCTTGCTGAAAAACCAAACTTTGCCCTCAGACAGGACACACAAGCCCTCAAAATCACACACACTACAACATAGTCTAAGACACTGGTGCAATAAATTCAAAACAACATTTCCAAAACTGGTAAGTTATGTTGCTTGTGGTTCCCCCATCACAAACCTTTTCACATGATGAACACAAAAGACACAACCAGTGGATACATTGGCACATTTTTATTCATACACAGAAAACACACACACACAAAAACATTTTTTTTTTACTCTTTTTTTTTTTTACTCTCTCGTCTAATTTTTTTGACAGTTTTTCTGAATTGCTAAGACACTAAATTCCATTGTAAAAACTAAACTGGCAACTGCCAAAACTCTTTTATCAAATCAATCACACTGTTGTCAAAATCTTAAACACTATTCATCTGTTTAGGACACAATTTGCGAATCTGAATCGCCCATTTACCAAAACTCTAAACACTTTCTCAAACACAGAACACAACTTTGCAGTGTCATACACTTGTACCCAGAATGGTGCACACAGGCTACAGAAGTTAAACACAACTAACACACTGTTCTCATTCTTTACACACTACCACTCAAAATTGAAAAAAACATGTGTCCAATCAGTGCACACAATTAGAGAACAGTATTTAAGCCTAGTCAAATGCAAATGGCATGAGTTGATCCAACAATGGAGCAGAACAGAGGAAGAGGTGGAAGAGGAAGAGGAAGAGGAAGAGGAGTCTGTGTCAGAGGTGGTGGGCGAGGACAAAGACCAAGCAGATCAATAATTTCAAATGACATTCGAGCAACTGTCATTGATCATGTTCTGGTGCATGGCATGACTATGAACATGACTAAGCAGGTTCTCAGTGGCTTCTATAATCCGGACCTTCAGAGAAGAAAACAGGTAAAGTATACTTGTCTCAGAAAGGGGACAATGAGACATAACTTTTCCATGGTACTGTGTTTTGAAAACATTTACTGAATAAAATGTGTGTGTATGTGTATACTTCTAACTAAATGGGGTTCTTTTTACAGAATTCTGACATGTGACGTGGATGAAGTCCTGTGGCCTCACCCAGCAGAGAGGCGTGATCCTGAGGCAGAATAAATGCTGTAAACATGTCTTATTTTTTTTTCTTTACATAACTTTTGTTTCTCTTTTTTGCTGCAGTTTTTTTAAAAGCTTTATTTTATTTCTTTTTGCTTAAATCTGAGTACAAGAATAAAATGATTCCCGCTATCCCACAGTGTTTTGCATTTATTTATGTAGTGTGTAATGGTTGCTAAGTTGTGTTTGCACATTAGCTGGTTTTGTGTGGTTTTTGACGGTAGTGAGTGATTTTGATTAAAGTTAAAATGGTTTTGGGTCAAATGTTTGGTTTTGCAAGAGGAGTCAGAGGTTTTGTGAATGTAGCTTGAAAATTGGGTTTTGTGTTCACAGTTTAGAGAAAAGGAGAGCAGGTTTCAAGAAATGTGTCTTAGTAATTTAGAAAAACTGTAATATTTACTTACAGTAAGATGTGTGTGACCAACATATGACAGTAAAAGAGCACACACAAACCATATTCTAATATGGAATTCGAATTGTATTGGAATGGTAAAGAGTGTTGGGACGTAACAGGAGGGTCTCCACTCAAGGATACAATATGATGGACACGTCTAAGAATGTTCCACATATGGTTGAAATACCATTATTTGCCTAGAAAGATAACATTCTAGGAGTCAAGACTATAAAAGGAGAAAGGATGCCCTCCCTTCACTGTCACTCTCTGCAGCCACTCTGTGTGACTGTACGACTGCTGGCCTTTTCTTGCAAGAAAATAAACCTCATCGAAGACTATTGGAAATGTTTGTCTCTTATTCAGTGATAGAATTTTGTTTGCCACCACACCTCCCTGAAGGTTCTCGAGGCGACGGTAAAGCGACTCAAATTTGGCCTTACTCGTAGCCGAGCCTCCCTCAGTCATACCATTGACAAAGACATGGGCAACTAGAGTGGCTTGAATTTCATCTGAGACTGCTAGTCTTCTTGTCCTTGCCCTTCCTCCTTCTCATTCTTATCCCTCTTCCTTCATGTCTTTCTGGATCCATTGTTCCAAAATGCAATAAACTGATTTGGGCCCTTTTATATATCTATTGAAGGTTCTGATTGATGTGTGTTAAATTTTGACTCTTAGTGTTTCCACTTGGGTAATTGAGTGCTAACTGAGCTGAAGCTGTGCTGACTTGAGTGAACAATTTTGAATGCTAGTGCTTTCTAAATGACAACATGGTCTAAGCAATGAGAAATGAAGGGATTTGTGTGTAGAGTTTTGCAGTGACAGTTCAACAAATCTGACTCATGTGTCAAAACAGGGAATAGTGTTTATAGTTTAGTGAAATGGATGTGCTTTTTGAAAAATGGCGTTATGGTTTTGAAATTTTTGTTCAAAAGCCTGGTTATAGTGTTTAAGCAATCAAGAAAAACTGTAAACTCAACACAAAATTATTTATCTGTCATCCACCCTCAATTAATTGGAATGGAATGTTTTTATTACTTATCCGCGCACTTCCCGCAGCAGCACTATACGGTTTGAGAATGGACACAAGCGGTAACCGCAACAGAACCGTCACGGTGGAAAAAGTGTATCTGACCATGACTGTCTGTCCGAGTTTTGTCGAGAGCCGGAGGCGGCACGGAATTTGACGGAGGCGGCCGCCTCATAATTCTCTATGCAGGAAAAACCCTGCATTATAATGCCATTATAAAGCTTGGAAGAGCCAGGACATTTTTTTTATATAACTCCGATTGTATTCGTCTGAAAGAAGAATGTCATATACACCTGACTTGAGGGTGAGTAAATCATGGGCTAATTATCATTTTTGGGTGAACTATCACTTTAAAGGTGCATTGCAAATGCAAGTCTCTGAGTTTTTGCAGAACTATGCCCCCTCTGGCGACAAGCGAAACTGCAACCAGAGGTGTGCACGCTCATGGACCACACGCACACGCACTCTTGCACGAGCACGAGCTGTTCATAACCAAAGGAGCATGAGCCGCACAAATCTTTTGTTTACAGTCATAATGTCTTCAGAGGTAATAAAGTTATAATTCTGCAAGTCATTTTAAATATGTGAAAGGAAAGGCATTTGAGTAAATTACACACTTGTGTGAGGGGAAAACGGGGGTAGTAGAAAACTTCGGTTTTTGTTTCCATCTATCTCCATGTTGAACTGTTTTATGTATTTACTGTATCCACTTATGATTGTATTATTATGGAAACATGTTCATGAACAATATAAGTTATTACTTTGTTATTACTTTGTAAAAGCTCAAAATAATAATCATACCATACACAGTTGGTCAACAAAGTACACTCAAATGTCTCAAGGTAATATTCATAGATTATTACATCATTTGTTGTCATAGATTTGCCATATCAGACATTAGACTGGGCTATATCTTACCGTTTTAGCAAGAAACAAGCCAACTGAGGATCCCGTTTGAGCCCTAGAGCAGACCGGAGATTCCAACGAACAGTATTTATATCGTTTTTACCTTTTGTAAGTTACACAGCCACGTCCAAGTGATCTGAGGGCGCGGGTGCTTCCTAGTGTGTGCAGACCGGAGATCTCTCCATTTGTTGAAAGCCTTCCCGATGTTGACTCTCGTCTTATTCCGACGCCTGTGGCACTAGACAAAAGTTTTCTTTTCTTTGTCTTACGTGGAGTTTGCGTTGGGGTTTGGAATGAACTACAAGCCGGTCTCTTTCTCTCTTTGAATCCATCTTCTACTTTTGTCGAAAGTTGACTAAAGTTTTGTCGCTCGAGTTGTCTTCGCTGATACGGTGAATGGCGGCGAATACACAAACCTGCCAGACATTACCAGGTGAGCGTGAACGCGCATGACGTCACGCCCAGTCTCAAATTCCGTCCCGAATCCCTCTTATTTATTTTACTGTACAGGATTATACTAGAGGCAATCGCAGTGATCAGAGAAGGGCTCGTATTTATCCGTATTTTTAACATGAAATGTTGCGCAATGCACCTTTAAGTCTTGAGCAGTACATAAACACATGGAAAAATAGTTTCCATGTGTTTTAATTTATTAAAACTATTTCTATTTAAATAGTTTAGTAAAAAAAAAAAAAACACTTTGGAAAAGCATCTTTATCATTAGGCACACGTTTCTCAGCAAAAGAATTTAAGCATGTTCATTTATTTAACTGTGAATACAGATTGCAAATTCTGAAGAAATTTTTCAACAATTCAAACTGGTTTAATGAAGCAGCCACATCCACATTTTTTAAACTGGGACCAGTCACATTAATTAAACGCCCCAGTGTTGCGATCTTGGGTTTAATAAAAGCATCATTTGATTGTCCACATGTATCTGAAATATCCTGACGAGCACCGTAAATCATGGGTGCTTCCAGTAACCAAAAAAAGAGAATCTGTACTCTCAGTTCTTTTCACTTTAAAAAGGTCCAATATTTTAACAGATTTCCACAAAAACTTCGATGTGTTGATTGTTTTGGGATCTATCAAAAATAAATGCTCATCTAAACAGAGTTCCTAAACAGATTTAAAAATAGCACAGGCCACGGATTTACAAGCCAAGTTCTGTGTGACAATAAAGAGTACTGAACTAAATTGAACTGAATCATCTGCATATATGCAGACAGACATAAAGAAGTCTTACAATTTTGTAAAGGCACCCCTTCTAAAACTCTCTTTAAAACACTTAAAAGTGGTTCTATAGTCAAGGCAAGGCAAGGTTATTTATATAGCACATTTCATACGCAATGGTAATTCAAAGTGCTTTACATAGAAGAAATTAAAATAATCAAAAGAAATAAGAATAAATAAAACAGTTTAGAATAAAAAAGAAAAGAAAATACAGTACAAATAGTTGGACGAACAGTGGCGCAGTGCTCATTCAGTAAATGCATAGCTAAACAGATGTGTTTTGAGTCTGGATTTGAATGTGACTACTGTATGAGCACATATGGGCCATATGTATAAAACTTCTAAGAATTACTCTTAAGAATAGTCTTAAGCTTTGACTTAAGTGTCAAAAAATTCTTAGTAAAAAGTAGGACTTCTCTAAGAGTAGGAGACTTTTATAAAGAAGCTAAAAGCAACTTTCAGTAAAGTATAAGACTGATTCTAAGTAGAGATGGGAAAAGGGAAGCAGCTTGGTAATAACAACTGAGAATTGGGAACACATGCAAACAACAATGGGCAACTTCCCGCTCCTTATACTGGAGAGAATTTTGCTGGAGAAATATTATCCGTTTTTTTTATTACTCCAATACAGAAAAACAAATTTTCAGGTAGTGCAAATTGTTGGAGACAGTGCGGTTCTCAGGATGCCAACCACTTTCACATATTCTGGGATTGCCCTAACATCAGAGGATTTTGGAAAGATATACACAGTATACTAGAAAAGATTCTAGGCACCTCAGTTGATTGCAGTTTTAAGACACTTTATTTGGGCATTGTGCCGATGGTCTCCTGGGAAAGGAGGAACAAATACATGTTTAGAATAATTCTTGCATCATTGGATTGATGTTTTAAAATGTATTTTCAATATGGAGAGAATTACATTTTATGTGAATTTTCAGAAGGATTTGTTTATCAATTTCTGGTCTAAATGGATTGAGTACATAACTCCTTTTCAACCAAATACTTTTTTGATTTTGAGTTTTGTCTTTGTTTTGTTGTGCTTTTTACTTTTTTTGAGTGATGAGATTACCTCCCCCCTCTTTTGTAAATAGTTTCTGTGTTAAATCTGAAGAAAACTGTAAAGGGATACGTTGAGGTGTTTTATTTTTTGTCACTGTCACTGCCTGGAGAGTTTTGCTAGTCCTGTTTAACAAATATTTATGAAAACCGGTAAAGCTGTAAAAGTGACAAATGTGATCAGACGTGAATTGTATCCCTTCCCAATAAAAACTTAAATAAAAAAAAAATAAATAAATAAAAAAGACTGATTCTTAAGTGCTGACTTAAGTGTTGTAAACTAAGGACTACAATGATGTCAACCCAAAATGGCCGCCCTCAACCACTGAATAAGCCAATAGTGAGCCTGCAAGGGTGAGGTCACTGCGGCATGACACCAATCATTTAAAGTAATTATAATAAAATAATTTAATTAAGACACTGAAACTTTAATATTTAAATTATTTTTTTTTTAATTGCTTTGCATTGTGCAAAATTATCACAAATTAGTATTGATGCTGTGGAATCCCCTGTGGAAAAGTGAAGCAAAGGAAAATTGTCCCTTTATTCAAATAGTATTAAAATGTGTTAAAGATTTTGTAAGCATATTGTGTAGTTGTGCCTGGGGTCAATTGTTTATTTGTGATAACACAATGAAACATTACAAATTGTACAGACATATTTTTTTAGCCAGGCTGTCATACAAAGAAATTATGAACACGTGAAAAAAACAAGAGAGGACAATGAAATATTAAGAAATGACTATGTTGCAGACAATGTATGATTTTTTTTCTCCTGTAAGCTTTTTAGTTTTTCTTAAAGGGGTCATATAATGCAATTTTTGTACAAGCTAATATGATTCTTTAGGGTCTAAATTAAAAGTTTGTAATATACTTTAATTAAAAATTCTCATTAGTATTGTAAGAAAACACTCATTTTACCAGGTCAAAAACAGCTCTGTTTTCAGCACGCCGTTTCAGTGCATGTGTCTTTAAATGGTAATGAGCTTTGCTCACCCCGCCCCTCTGTTCTGTGGGTACACCGTTTTTAATAATAACATCATAGACGTGCGGACTATGATGATTGACAGCTCGCTCACGAGCGAGGGCGGGACTGTGTTGAAACGCTGCTGTCAATCACAAATCGTGGGAGGGGCGTCCGACCGTGTGACGTCACTAGGTCGAACGGCTTGATTTTAGAGATTGGAAAACATATAAGGAGATTAAAAAAAAACTACTGGATTTATTTTTATCATTTTATGATGGTTGTGTACAGGCACTGCCAACACACATTTCAGTACAATCAACTTGTAAAAGTGCATGTACCATTATATGACCCCTTTAAACCTGTAGCTGTAGTTTGCCCTTTGTCACTTAATATTCAACAATATTACTGATCTGCCTGCATTGACAACATTATATGAGAACTCAACTGAGCTGAAAGATGATATCTATACAGCTGCTCTGGAGAAATCCGTGAACTAAATAGATAACTAATGATTTTTTACAATGGAAATGAAAGCTTTAGCGTAAGTTCTGCCAGGAAGACTAAATTGTTACGTCACTTATTACCTTCTCATCTATCCAATCGTGTTCTAATACTTGTAGTATAAAAGATCGGTACTTACACATTTCTGAGTTCGCAGATGCTGACGCCTACATTCACCTCCATCCTCCCCACCACCACCAGGATAGTTCCTGTCCATAACCTCCCCGGGGGTCCTTCATCTGTCCATACCTCATAGCCTGGGGGTCGGCTGCGCTCCGCCTTCGTCTTCAGGCAGGAAATGCAGATTCCGTACCCTCGGATTGCGAGCTACAGATGGGGCCTACGCCAAAGAACTTTATAACACAATACTTGCTTGCTGGGCTGTTGATAAATGCATACTTGTTTCGGTATTTTGCCTCCCGAGTCTTTCTGGTAGAAATTAATCAACACTGAACTTACTTAAGCCAGACAATGACACTTTTCTTCTGCTGCTGTACAGCCAAGACTAACTTTGTTGCATTATGTCCCTGTTATCTCTGTAAAGCTGCTTTGAAACAATCTGTATTGTAAAAAAGCACTGTAGAAATAAAGGTGACTTGAAATAATTTTGTCAGATAAATACCTTCACTAAGTTTAGTGTTTTGTAGCAAATTAGCTCTATGAAATATTAATAATCAATAATAACTGGTTATAATTGATTATGAATATTTGGATCAGTTAATATAATTAACTTACTGTCGTAAATTAATATTACAATCAATTAGCCTGTTTATCCCGTGAACACTCAGGATTAATTGTTTATTAACTCTAAGAAATGTACATTTCCGGGGCATGGGAAATGTCTTTCTTAATTTACAGTACTACTAAGAGCAGTAGCAAAAATCTAAATGATTAGTGACTCCAGTTATGAGCTTGAGACAAGGACAACTTTACGTGTGACATGAACAAGATTTTATTAACTAGTCTAAACACTTATACTACTCTAACATATACACACATACATGCATACAGTTTACCAAAGGAAAGAGAGCTGAAGCAGAATACAGGAAAGCAAGAAATTATAGCATTGTTTGAAATCATTGTTTGTCAGCAGATCAACAGCCTTGAGCAAACCATCAGTTTAGTTCTAAAACACCCTTCTTTAAAGGGGTAAGGATACTTAATGTATCAAATAATGAGACTAAGTTTGATACTTGCATGTCTCGCCCATTTGAATTAAAATGTCCTGATGCAATTTGTTGAGGCTCCAGTTGATCTTTGCTGATGTGGTCTTGATGAGAGAGAACCAGTGGTTTTCAGAGTATCTTTGGTGAATGGAAAGACAAGGCCGCAGCCTGGCACAAGCTTGGTGGGTCCTTAGTAACTTCTAGTTCAGCATCATCCTCACGTCAGCATTTCAGAAAGGGACTAAGAGAGAGCTAAGAGCTGATCAGTGACTTTAAAGCGTGAAGATGGCACAACCTCTGGATCTGTGTGAGCCAATGAGAAGATTTCCCTTTGGAGGGAAATTTTTACGACCCATTGTCCCTTTGAACATGCAATTTGATTGGATGTTTAACACAAGAATCTTTAAGATGCTTATAATACTAATGCGTCACAAAGTTAGCAGAATGTAATGTAAATAAACAAAACGGGGATGAAGATTGGAGTTTATAGAGACCAAAAATGCCACACATTTGATCTGGTTAACCATATTATCCAAAGTCTGAAATATTACAGTTTTTTTCAGTTGCTTAAGCACAATTTTGAAAACAGGGCCCGTTTTGTCAAAACACTACACACAATTAACACAACCCTACACCAAAGTAGCACAACACTTTAGATCATTTGCAAAATGGAACATTTTTGTCAAAACTATACACAAATTTATAAAAACAATATTTTGTTACCAGACGAAACACACACATTTCATATGACTTCAATCTTTTTGAACCAGTTACACACTGCTGTTGCTAACCTAAAACACGTTTAGCAAGTCTAATTCTCAGTGATTAGAGTACTGTAAATGAAGTACACAGAAAGTGCAACTATACAATAGTTCACCAAACACTACACAAGACCAATGCTGCAGACTGAGGAAAATATCATTTATTTCTCTCCATATACCCAAATCAGTCAACATGTCAACATGGAGAATCACAACAAAACATGTCCCAGTTTTCATGTTACAACAGTAGTGTGCATAACACTGTTAGCTCAGCAAACAACAGACAAATGTAAAATACTGTATCCAGTACAGGTTAAAATTACAGTAAACAACAACAACCAAAAAATAATCTGGAAAAAAAGACAATATTGTACAGAAAATACTACAGTAAACATAATATACATGATCTCTTCGCCTAGCTGGATCTGGCCAGAGAATTTCATCAACATCACAAGCAATATCCTCATTAGCAAGACAACGCGGGAAGAACCGTCTTGAATGTCGATTCTATCCTTGCACAGCTGCGGAGTCGACTTTATGTATTTTATATACTTACAGTAAAGTGAAGAATAAGACGACACAGACACGAGAGACACGAAAGTGTCGAGAGACACGTGTCTGTGTCGTCTTATTCTTCACTTTAAGTATATAAAATACATAACAAAGTTATTGATAACAGTGTATTGCATCTGGTGCATTTCATTACGGAGGTGAACCCCATGCTGTGAAATGGCAGCGCAAAGGATGATGTTACCCCCATGTTGCCCAGGGACATTGATTATATTTTATATATTTTATCACATTTTATAGTGCTTAAACCTGATTGGTGTGTCTACAATTTTGCAATCATGTGTTTGTGTACCTGATGGCTGTGTTTAACAGATTGGCTCAAAGGTGTGGTAATTTGACAGTCAGTGCTTTGGAATTGCAAGGAAGTGACATTATGATATACTTCTGTGTCTGATGTATACAAGTGTGTTTAGTGTTTTGCAAATCACTGTGTGTAATGTTTTGCAAATAGTGTGAAGCTGACAATGTGCTTCCAGTTGTGCAAATCTAGCCTTGTGTTTTGCTCCTTGAGTGTAAGGTTTTGCTAATTGTGGGAAAAGTTTAATTTTAGTGTGTAAGCAATTGAAAAAAACTGTAACCCAATAGAGTTTACACGAATACAAAAGACAACCACATTAAAGGAAAATCATGAGGTGGGAAAATTAGATACATGTTTACACATTTATCAAGTGGTTATATATATATATAGAATATATAGGATTAACAGGGTTTTTATTTCTCTTCCTCTGCAAGAGTTTAAGTTAGAGTCGCAGCTCTCAGGACATTCCTTTCGATCGTAAAATCAGTTTCAGTGTGTGTCCTGTAACAAGACACCGCGTCCTGCCAGTGTGTTAGCTTCATTTGGGGAACGTTTCACAGGCCTTATTTGGGAGAGTGAGTTTACACAGATTATTCATTAAATAAATGAATAATTTGTGTGTCTGATTGGTCCAGACGCTACAGTTTTGTTCTTCCCTCAGATTTTAAAATATATAAATGTAGCCCGGTGAGCCTAAAGAAACTAAATTTGAAAGTAATGTTTATTTTACATTATAATGTGTATATTTTATTTAGTCTGCGCCTTTACAGTGTTTTCATCTGTATGTATATAGTTATATAATTATATATAATATTATTTAATGTTTAATATCTGATTTACGTACTGACGTATGACGCAATTGATGAGAGGAAGGGCGTGGCTGAATGATAGGGAGAGAGGAAGAAAAAACGAGACGAGTCGGACGAGGAAAGCTAAATATTAGGATTTTCACACGATAATCCAGTATATACAGACCTAATCAGTCATTAATATTGTTGCTTTGCTGATAAGAACTTTATTTAGCAATTATTTGTGATATTCATCCTGGATTTCACTCCGTACGCTCGTGAGGTGATTTGCGCGAGCAACGAGCCCATCGCATTTGGGAGGCAAACCAGATAGCGCTCCGGGTGACTGGAAAAGCCCGGAGTTCCTCTGGCAACGAGGGAGAAGTCGTCACAACAGATAGCGCTCTGGGTGACCGGAAAAGCCCGGAGTTCCTCTGTTGCATCGCGGGAGAGTGGGACAGCCGCTCACGCGCGCTGTCATCGACATTGTCATATCGCGGGACACATCGCGTTCGGGAAACCATCAGGCCTGCAACGTAGAGTGTGTGTGGTAATGAGAGCGTGAATGTGGGCCCACTTAAGTGAGTTTTGATTTGAATTGCTGAGTAGTTCATTGAATACCTATTTGAAGACTGTGTTATTGAGTTTAACAGTTAGACATGTGAGGGTGTTTAACACTTGTGAGATAAGTGTTTGGTTTATTTTCTGAAATTGTAAATCCTTTAAACTTATTTAATTTGATATTTAATTTTATTCAAAAGATTGTTTTGAATTTTCCTATTTTAATTTATTACATTTCACATTCAAATACATAAAAAAGACTCGTAAGACAAGCTTTTGATTCAATAGTCTTTATTGCTGCTGAAGGGGATGGAATAACGTTACATGTGATTATTACACAAATACTTACCCAGGCCCCAGCTGTAATATAGTGGGTATCATTACTGGGGTTACATAAATTGGAGGCACCGCTGGGATCCATTACCCTTATTACTACAGCAGCATTAGCCTAGAGAGAAAAAAAAGAAAGAATTTTTTTTTGTAATTTTAGTGACAAGAAACAGTTTAGCTCTAGCAATGGCTCATTTGCAGACCCCTATCTCAGTCCCTGACTTGAAAAGTTGGTGTCGAGGTGAAGGCATTGATCCAGATTATGCCATCATTGTGAGTAGAATTCCAGAAGAGACAGATGTTTCTAAAATTGAAGACACTATGCATTCTATCAAAGCCCTTGGAAGAGTCAGGGTAAGAGGACGGATGTATAGCCAAGAATCACAGTCTCTGATAGTGCTCTGTGAATGTCGTGAGAAGGTGCATGCAGAGAGACTTCCTCTTGATGTATTGCCTGCTGATGGATCAGACCCATGGATCCTGAGTGCTAACAGAATGGAGGGTAATGCTTTAGATGGAGAAGGTGAAAGTTTCGTCGCACCTGATGAATCAGGACTAAGAGAAGAACATCAAGGATCAAGTTCACCTAACTTGTTAAATGCTTCTACGCCTGAGTCTATCATCAGGGCGGTTGGTGAATTGCTTGCCTAAACCTACCAAAATCTCAAGTGATAGCAGTTCTTTTAGACGGCTGAGGACCTTTTCGGGTATCCTTCCCATTCCGGGCGGAGAGGATAATTTAGAGAATTGGATGGAACAAGCAATGCTCATGGTTGAGGAAAGTGATCGTTCCGAAAAAGAAAAAAAGCTAAGAATTGTAGAGAGTTTGCGTGGACCAGCCTTGGAGATTATCCAAGCGGTAAGGTTTACCAATGCTGAAGCATCTCCAAAAGAGTACCTAGCAGCTATTGAAAGTGCTTTTGGAAGCTCAGAGTCTGGTGAAGATCTGTATTTCAAGTTCAGAGCACTACGGCAACGTCATGGAGAATGCTTGTCGGATTTTCTGAGGAGACTTGAGAAAATCTTGATCAGGGATGTACAAAGGGGAGGCCTACCTGCCCAGTCTGCTGGAAAAGCACGTCTGGAGCAGCTCATCAGAGGAGCAACACAGTCTGACATCATGCTGCTTCAGTTACGGCTAAGGGAACGAAAGAGTAACCCACCTGATTTCCTAGATCTGCTACATGAGATTCGGGAAGAGGAGGTACGAGAAGCTGAAAGGCGAAAGTCTAATCCAACAGTTCGTCAAGTGCAAGTTGGAAATGAGAATGTCAAAGACCCATTCTTTCAAGAGCTTGCAACTGAGATCAAAGACTTACGAATTATGGTGGCAGAGTTAACCGTTAAGTCAAAGGATGATGTGATTGCTGAAAAGAAACATAAAAGCCAGCAAGCCTCAGAGTTCGCTGATGAAAGTTATGAGGTACAAGCTCTGAAGAAAGAAGTGAAAAAACTCAGACAGCAAGTGAAAGTGATGGCTGTACAACCAACATCTAAAGTGGAGAAAGAAACTTCTTCAGATGGAAATCAAGCATCAGTGAAGTTCACCCGATCAAAAGTACCTGGATCTTCTAAAAGTTCAGAAGATTACTTCTGTTACAGGTGTGGAGGTGACGGACACATTGCTTCAAAATGCAAAGCTCCTGTAAATGAGAAGAAAGTGATACAGAAGCTCATTCAATCTCTGAGAAAAGCTAGAGGAAAACAGAAGAATGAAGAGGCTCCCGAAGAGGAACATAACTGTTCTGTGAAGAGAAGCGCGGTTCAAGTCAAACCAACCATCAGTATCCCTGAAGGACTAGTGGGACCATCTTCTGTTATTCCAGTGAAGGTAAATGGTACGCCTTGTCAAGCTTTGCTGGACAGTGGATCTGTGGTAACCATTATCTTTGAAGAATGGTATAACCAATACCTGGCTGATACTCCAATTCATCCCATTTCTGGACTAGCTGTCTGGGGCTTGAGTGATTCCAGTTTCCCATATCGTGGTTATGTGGAAGTGGAGCTGCAATTTCCGGAGAAGTTGACAGGAGTGCAACAATCCATCAGTGTATTGGCTTTAGTGTGTCCAGAGCCTCATGGACCCAAACAAGTTCCATTACTCATTGGTACCAATGCCAGTATGTTCCAACGGTTAGCCCAGCTTTGTGAAGAGTCTGCTGGAGTAGACATTGTTAGCACAATGCCAGTAAATCTTCAGAAAGTAAAGACGTTCAAAATGGAAGCCGGAGAACAGACAAACCCAGAAGATGCGGTGGCTGAAATTCACTGGTCGGGTCCAGGTCCACTCAGTATTCCGCCAAGGAGTGAGTGTAAAGCTACCTGCAAAGTCAAGTTGAAGCAATCCATTGACAAGAGCATCTTAGTTGTTGATCAACCATCAACCTCTAGTAGTCCTGCTGAGGTTCTAGTAAAGCCTACCATCATTCCCTCATCAGCGATCCAAGTGAACCGATTTCCTGTGCTACTGAGAAATGTATCGCAGAAAGAAGTTTGTATTCCAGTGGGTTCAGTGGTGGCTCACGGGTACACCACTGAAGTTGCCACTACTGTGGAGAAAGATCATTCAGCAAGAGGATCACCAGTAGATCCATGCTTGTTTAATTTTGGAGATTCACCGATTCCAAAATATTGGAAGGATAGGCTTTCCCAAAAACTGTCAGAGAGAACAAATGTCTTTTCACTCCATGAATGGGATGTTGGATGTGCTAAAGGAGTGGAACACCACATTCGCCTGAGTGACAGCACCCCATTTCGAGAGAGATCCCGTAGGCTAGCACCTGCTGATATTGATGACATACGCCGTCATCTTCATGATTTGTTGGCTGCTGGAGTCATCAAAGAGTCCAGGAGTGCATATGCTTCCCCCATTGTTGTGGCCAGGAAGAAGAACGGAACGGTGCGCATGTGTATCGATTATAGAACTCTTAACACAAGAACCATTCCAGATCAATACACCGTGCCAAGGATTGATGAAGCTTTAGATTGTCTTACGGGCAGCAGATGGTTTTCCGTTTTAGATCTACGAAGCGGGTACTATCAGATCCAGATGGCTGATGAAGACAAGGACAAGACCGCTTTCATATGCCCGCTTGGGTTCTATCAGTTTGAAAGGATGCCACAAGGAATCTCTGGAGCCCCTGCTACGTTCCAGAGATTAATGGAGAAGGCCGTAGGGGACATGAATCTGCTGGAAGTACTTGTGTACTTGGACGATCTCATAGTGTTCGGCAAGACACTAGAAGAACATGAAGAACGTCTGCTAAAAGTCTTAGATAGACTTGAAGAAAGTGGATTAAAAGTTTCACTTGACAAGTGCCAGTTCTGTCAACCTCAGGTCAAATATGTGGGGCATATCATTTCTGAGAAGGGTATTGCCACCGATCCCGCAAAGGTTGAAGCTGTGACCAATTGGAAGCAACCCACTGATTTGAAATCCCTCAGATCATTCCTGGGATTCTGTGGGTACTACAGGCGCTTCATAGCAAATTACTCTGCTATAGTCAGACCCCTGACTGAGCTTACCAAGGGATATCCGCCTACTCAGCATGGCAAGAGAGCAGTAAAGAACAAAGGGATGTACTACAAGGAGTCTGAAGCTTTTGGGGGTAGGTGGACGGCAGAATGTGCGGATGCATTCAAGAAGGTCATCCATTGTCTTACTAACGCACCAGTGTTGGCATTTGCTGATTCAACCAGGCCCTACATTCTGCATGTAGACGCCAGCCTGAATGGGTTGGGAGCAGTTCTAAACCAGGAGTACCCAGAAGGCTTAAGGCCAGTAGCATTTGCCAGCCGCAAGCTGAAGGCATCTGAACAGCGTTACCCTGTCCACCAACTTGAGTTTTTAGCACTTAAGTGGGCAGTGGTAGACAAGTTTCATGATTACTTGTATGGTGCACGATTTACAGTAAGAACAGACAACAACCCACTTACTTACATACTTACCACTGCAAAGCTCAATGCAGCTGGTCACCGGTGGTTAGCTGCGCTATCCACATACAACTTCAACATACAGTATAAACCTGGAAAAAGCAACATTGATGCTGATGCTCTGTCGCGCAACTTTTCTTCCACTGCAGAAGAACAAGACTGGCAAGAAATATCACCTTCTGGTATTCAGGCCCTGTGCAAAACGATGAACACTCAAAAGTGTGTAGAGCAGTTGGGAGTGTCTCCTGAAGTCATACCTGAATGCTATGCATTTCCCACCAGACTAGACGTTGGTTCCCTTGAGCATTTGAGTTCCCATGACTTAATAAAAGCTCAGGAAGAAGACCCTGCTATTTCTCCAGTGAGACATGCTGTGAAAAAAGGGCAGTTGTTTTCATTATCCAGGGATAAAGATCCTGAAGTACACCTACTACAGAAAGAAGGATCCAAACTTGTAGTAAGGAGAGGACTATTATTCCGGGTTGTAAAGAGACAACACCATGAAGAGTGTCTTCAACTTGTTTTACCGCAGAAGTATCGGTCCATGGTCTTACAGTCCCTGCATGATGAAACTGGACATCTAGGAGTAGATAAGACCACTGCCTTAATAAAAGATCGTTTCTATTGGCCGAGGATGTCAAATGAAATTGACCAGTATGTGAAGAACTGTGGAAAGTGTATTCTTCGTAAGACACAACCCCAAAGAGCTGCACCTTTGAAGCAGATCACCAGCAATGGTCCCATGGATCTTGTTTGTATTGATTTCTTGTCCTTGGAGCCGGATTCCAAAGGAGTGTTCAACATCCTTGTAGTTACTGATCACTACACTAGGTACGCTCAAGCTTTTCCGACGAAAGACCAAAAAGCTCTCACTGTTGCCAAAGTGTTATGCGAAAGGTATTTTGTTCACTACGGATTACCAGCACGTATACATTCGGATCAGGGACGAGACTTCGAAAGCAAGTTAATCCATGAGTTGCTGAAGATGTTGGGGATTCAAAAGTCAAGAACGACCCCATATCATCCTCAGGGGGACCCGCAGCCAGAACGGTTCAACCGAACTTTGCTGTCGATGCTTGGGACTCTTGACAAGTCTCAGAAGCAAAAGTGGAGTCAGCATGTCAGTCAACTAGTACATGCTTATAATTGTACAAGAAACGACGCAACCGGATATTCCCCCTATGTCCTCATGTTTGGACGAGAAGCAAGACTCCCAATTGATCTCTGTTTCTCTGTCTCATCTGAAGGCGAAGCAGAAAATTACCAGCAATATGTATCTAAGCTAAGATCAGACCTAAAAAGGGCCTACCGAGTAGCTTCAGATGCTGCAGACAAGAGCCACCAGAAGAACAAAAGACTTCATGATAAGAGAGTTCGAGATCAAATACTTGAAGAGGGAGATCGAGTTCTACTAAGAAATCTAGGAGTTACAGGAAAGAACAAACTGGGAAACAAATGGAGTTCCTTACCGTATGTGGTCGTCAGTAAGATGCCAAACTTACCTGTCTACCGTGTAAAACCTGAGAAAGGTAAGGGAATTGTCAAGACATTGCATAGAAATCATCTTCTGCCTATCGGATATCTGGTAAGAATGCCAAAAGAGACAGAGGAAAAGAAAGTACCTCAGAGACCAGCGACAAGGTCACAGACTCTTCAACAAACTCCTCTCCATGAAGCAGGACCAGCTGATGTACTTGTGGAAGGAAGTTATGAAGAGGATGAGTTATCTTCAGATTGCGAGGATGTTGATGCATACATACCTCTAGAAACCATGGAAGAACTTCGAAGATTACCAGAGTCCCAGAATTTGAGATCTGTTCTTCAGGAAAGAAGAGTGTCTGTTCCTGTAGAGAGTGAATCAAAAAGTGACAACAGTGAGGGGAACGTAATACACTTTGTTAAATATTCTGAGCCAAAGAGGATGGGTGACACTCTGGAAAGAGAAAGATATGATGATGACACAACGCAAGAAGTTGACAGACCTAACACTCCGATGGTAGAAGGGAATAACTTACCTTTTCCTGAAGAACCTGATGGTGAAAATAATCCAAATGGTCTGGAGCCTGCTAGAGAAATTAGGTCTAAAAGAGAAATAAAGCCTGTAGTAAAACTCAGTTATGATGAGTTAGGTAAATCTACAAACCGCCCAATTTATACCATTACCCGTGGTATGCCGGTGCACTGCAGTTTTGTTTCAGAGGGTAGGAGAAGTAATTGTAACACTGTGTGGTGCCACCCTCTTGCTACTTGCCATAAATGCAGCAGAGTACCTGAGAGAAAAAGAATAAAACACCTGTAAAGTCCCAAAAGTTTGATGAGGACCTCAAACATTTAGAAGGGGGAGGGTGTAGCCCGGTGAGCCTAAAGAAACTAAATTTGAAAGTAATGTTTATTTTACATTATAATGTGTATATTTTATTTAGTCTGCGCCTTTACAGTGTTTTCATCTGTATGTATATAGTTATATAATTATATATAATATTATTTAATGTTTAATATCTGATTTACGTACTGACGTATGACGCAATTGATGAGAGGAAGGGCGTGGCTGAATGATAGGGAGAGAGGAAGAAAAAACGAGACGAGTCGGACGAGGAAAGCTAAATATTAGGATTTTCACACGATAATCCAGTATATACAGACCTAATCAGTCATTAATATTGTTGCTTTGCTGATAAGAACTTTATTTAGCAATTATTTGTGATATTCATCCTGGATTTCACTCCGTACGCTCGTGAGGTGATTTGCGCGAGCAACGAGCCCATCGCATTTGGGAGGCAAACCAGATAGCGCTCCGGGTGACTGGAAAAGCCCGGAGTTCCTCTGGCAACGAGGGAGAAGTCGTCACAACAGATAGCGCTCTGGGTGACCGGAAAAGCCCGGAGTTCCTCTGTTGCATCGCGGGAGAGTGGGACAGCCGCTCACGCGCGCTGTCATCGACATTGTCATATCGCGGGACACATCGCGTTCGGGAAACCATCAGGCCTGCAACGTAGAGTGTGTGTGGTAATGAGAGCGTGAATGTGGGCCCACTTAAGTGAGTTTTGATTTGAATTGCTGAGTAGTTCATTGAATACCTATTTGAAGACTGTGTTATTGAGTTTAACAGTTAGACATGTGAGGGTGTTTAACACTTGTGAGATAAGTGTTTGGTTTATTTTCTGAAATTGTAAATCCTTTAAACTTATTTAATTTGATATTTAATTTTATTCAAAAGATTGTTTTGAATTTTCCTATTTTAATTTATTACATTTCACATTCAAATACATAAAAAAGACTCGTAAGACAAGCTTTTGATTCAATAGTCTTTATTGCTGCTGAAGGGGATGGAATAACGTTACATGTGATTATTACACAAATACTTACCCAGGCCCCAGCTGTAATATAGTGGGTATCATTACTGGGGTTACATAAATATAAAAATATTTTCCTCACAATTTGATGGTTTAAGCAAACTTGTAGGGTCATTCAAAAAAAAAAGCACATAACTTTTGGCCACTACTGTATATTTGGTGTGGTCAGATTTGGTGCATTTTTCCAGTCACCAAAAATATAATTATTACTTTCATTTCATTTCATTGCTGTAAAATTTCTTAAAGGTAAGTTACAAAAAGAATACCTTGATGATTAAACTTTTTTATCGTTTGATCAACTGCACCACGTCCTCTCTGCTGCCATCTTGTTACTCCTAACTAGGTTAGGAGACCTGTTAGGAAAACCTCACAACACCCTCCTCCTGTCGGTGATTGGTTGGAACACTATTTGTTTTGGTTTTGAGTGGCTGGTGAAACCATTTGTTTTTGTGTGCAGATCTCAGAGCCTAGGCTGCCTACAGAGACACGTTTTTTTGACGGCATGCTTATGGGGCGGGCAGCTAGCGGATCGTTAGGAAAGATTAGATGAATGTGATAAAAATATTTTTGGGCCTGAAATCACTGATACCACCTTTAAGTGAACATAACATTATACTTGTAGTTTACTATTTATATATTATTTTTGCACTTGCAGTATAATACTATGTTCAAATGTAGATATTATTTTTTATACTTAAAAAAAATTTCTTTAACTGTACTTTAATTTTAAAAACACTGTATTAGCTTCATGCATCCTTTTTATCAACACTTGAATGTCGGTAAGTTTCATAAAGAAAGGCAACATTTTAAACAAAAAAGTTGAGAAAATCACATTTTTGTCAAAGATTACTATGCCTTGATCAGATTCATAATGATGATCAAAACACAGATGGAGTAGATCGAGTCCAACATCCCTAAATCCCTAAAGCTTCTCTTCATGGGTTACGCTTCATTTCATTTGGGTAATATTAAGCAGTTTTTGATTTAATATTAAGCTGTTTAATGTATGATGATCACGTTATTTTACATTTGAGTGAGCAATCTTCTATCACTTGTTTCAGCTTCTTCTTCTCCTGTGTTTAACAGCTATCCATGCTTTCACCGTATAACAGTGAAAGCATGGATAGCTGGAAAATTCAGTCAATGGTGGGGAAAAGTAGAATTAGAGTATATTCCTATATACTACCAGTGGACTAGGCTAAACAAAAAATCAGATACGCAGAATTAGAAACATATCTGTTTTATATCAATATTCTAATCAATATTTTCAAACAATGTAAGTTTCATTAGACTAAAAAATGAAAAACTATGTAAAAAAAAGTATATTTAATAGGCTACTCGATCAAAAGGGTTAACACAACTACAAGCCAAGTATACTTTGAATACTTAATTATACTTTTAAGTATATCTCGATCAAAAGATTGAGTACAAGTACAGGCCAAATATACTTGGACTTTTTTCTCAGTATAAACTTCTTTTTCGTAAGGGCTGTTGTATTACAAATTTATTAAATGTTTAATTTAGGTTTCCAATACTGATTTTAGCATTTGAGGTATAAATGATGATTATTGAGTTTCCAGCAAGAGATTCCTGCCAGACCTGTTTTTCTATTGGAAGTTAAATAAGTCAGGCTCTCACCTTTTGTCTTTAATGGCTCTTGGAGCCAGAGCCCCAGCCCCAGACGTTGAATAGTTAGGCTGATTGGATTAGCATATATGCGTTTTAATAGTTATGCTGATTGGATTAGGACTGGTAACACTCTGGAGTCTAGGGCGGGTTCCTCAACCTGTATACTTCATTTACATGCTTTGTTCAACCTCAATGTAAATCCCTCCCCCTAAATGTATATAAAATTGCAAGGCAACGTTCCTTAGATTAGACTGTTGGACGACCTGCAGCTATGCACAGAGAGTTCTCAATAAAAGAATAACTTATGTTTGAACGCGATCCCAACGTCTCCTGGTCTCTGCTTTGACGAAGGAAAAGTTTCCTACAGGGCAAACACACACATGTGCCTACACACAAACAATAGGTTACTGTCGTAACCCTGGTTCTCTGAAACAATGAGTGGAGAGATCCACCTATAGGAAGGGCATCCATACCTGACCTCTGCAGAAGCATCCAATTGCACCAAGTCTGGCAAGACCTGCAGGGCGCAGCCAATGCCCGGTAAGGCCTACCCCCTTAGCTGAGGGCATATAAAGCAACACACACATATAAACAAATATATATATATATATATATATATATATATATATATATATATATATATATATATATATATATATATATATATATATATATATATATACACCCAGGAAGGAATATAAATGCATGTTGGGTGACATGAATGTGTATGGCCTGCCGGCCCTTTCACCCTTTGTTCTTTATTTCCAATGGGTAATATAAAAAAGGGGGGGGAGTAAGACCCAACCCCTAAACCAGAATGTGCTACCAAGATTCTGGTGACATCCAGCCGGTGGTAACGCACAAAGGTATGAGGAGAAGCCCAACTGGCAGCGGAGCACATGTCCTGCAGTGACACTCCTCTAAACAAAGCCCAAGAGGAATGAGCTCTGATGTCCCCTGGGGCTGCACTCCCTTTGATTCATATGCCAAAGCTATAGCATCCACAAGCCCAATGTGAGAGGCGTTGCTATATGGGACTCCCTCTATGAGGGGCACCCATGAAACAAAGAGCTGGTCACTCTTCTTAAAAGCACTGGTCCTGGTCATATATGTCCGTAAGGCATGGACAGGACACAGATCATTCAGCCTCTCATCCTCCATGGAGGAAAAAAGTGGAGGGTGAAAAGCAGACAGCTCTAACACCTCCAATGTGAACGCAGGGAAGCATTTTGGCATGAAGGCCGGATTAGGCTTAAGGGAAACCTTATCTCTACTAAAAGAGAATTTAGTGCACAAGGATGAACTGAGAGTGCATGTAGCTCACTGACACGTTTAGCTGTCGCCAAGGCCAGGAACAACGTTGTCTTGTAAGATAGTAGCTTTAGGGAGATACTTCCCAAAGGCTCAAAAGGAAATTGAGACAGAGCCTCCAGCACCATAGAGAGGTCCCACTTAGGAACAGTTCTCCTGATGACTGGCAAAGAGCGACGGGCACCCTTCATAAATCTGCGGATTAGAGGATGCTGCCCAACTGTTGAGCCCTAAACACCTACATGACAGGCAGAAATCGCAGCCAGGTAGACCTTAATTGTGGAAAAAGACCTCCCTTTTTCCATGAGGTTTTGAAGGAAACATAAAATATCAGGAACTGAGCACTGATATGATGTGAGACCACGCCCATTGCACCAAATGTAGTGACAAAACCCATTTCATGAACGCTCTCATTCTCAGGAGTCCCAGTGGCACAACCTGGATAGATGAAGCCATAAGACCCTGCAGTCTGAGGCATGTGCGATATTGTATTTTCGCCCCCTCTCTGAACTGCGACAGACAGTTCATTAGAGAGAATGTGCTCTTGAGAAAGACACGCTCGCATGGAGACTGAGTTCGAATTCAAGCCCAGGAAAATCACATTTTGACAGGGTGTAAAATTGCTCTTGTTCACATTCACCCTGAATCCGAGAGATGTGATGTGCGCGAGCACACGGCAGGTGCCCTGCAACACTTTCTCCTTTGATACGGCTGTAATGAGCCAATCGTCTATGTATGTCAGAATCCTCAGACCTGACATTCTCAGTGGTGCTAAGCCCGCCTCCGCACACAGACAAAAACACAGAGGGCTTAGCAAGAGCCCGAATGGCAGAACTGTGAATTCGTAACGTGCCTTGATAGGCGAAACGAAGAAACTTCCTGTGTGGTGGATAAATGCTAATATGGAAGAAAGCATATTTCAGATTGACCGATGTGAACCAGTCGTTCTGTTTTATGGCACAGGCGAGCGAGCCATGAGTTAACATTCTGAAATTGTATTTCCTCAAATGTTTGTTTAACACACGGAGGTCCAAGATAGGTGGAGAGAGCCGTCCTTCTCTGGGACCAGGAAATAACGAGAATAAAATCCCTGATTCATCAGATAAGGGGCCACCACCTGAATCGCTCCCTTGTTTAGGAGGGACGATATTTCCTCTTTCAGAATGTGTGCAGCGCTCTCCTCCGTGTGTGAAGAGAGAACGCTGTTGAAATGCGGGGATTTTATTGCAAACTGCAGTCTGTAGCCTTGCATTATAGTACGCGTCACCCACTCGGGAGCTGAAACAGTTTGCCAAGCCAATTCGTCACTCGCGAGTGTTCACACCCGAGCTGCAGCGCCGCTGTGTAAGCCCAGCTGGCTCATTTGTGATGCAATGGCGCCCCCTTGTGGACAAACTATGGGCGACATGCAGGAGTTCAGAGAGATTTTCTCTCTCTGCAGGGAGATGATTTCTCTCTGCGGAGATAGGTCTTCTCTCTATAACGGATGTGTTATATGCATTAAAATAAGTTTTAATGTGTTGTTGTGTTTTGACTGTGTTTTGTGTTGGGGGAACACTGAGGCCAAATCCTTTAATAATTGGGTGAGGGGAAGAGAGTATGTGCGGTGTGGTAACACTGCTTTTGCACTTTTCCTCACAAGACCCCCTGTACGTCGGGGGAGAACACACAACATCCACTGAACACATGGGCTGGGCAGCCTCGAGAGGGGGATGGCCGACCCCTCCATAAGAAACCCTCCATCTCTTGAACAGGGGCTCTAGGGCAGGAAGAGAGTCCGAAGAGCTTGCGGCTCGTGAGCGTGGACTCGATGGCAAACGCGCAGGGGGCGCCTGGCGTGGGGCCGCCTTCCTGGGAAGGCATAACTTGAAAGCCTCGTCTTCCTTTTTCTTGCCGTTGCATCGTTAGTGCATCGATGCGGCGGCGGGGCCAAAGAGAGCCCGGCCGGGCTCTACCGGGGCGCCCGCAATGTGCCACTTCTCACTGTCAGGAAGGCCCAATAGGTTCACCCAGAGCGCGCGGTCATTAACGGTAATGATCTCCGTCCACAGGGCGGGTGAGGGGCATCCCTTGTCCAACTGTTGGCATTGGTCGTCCAAAATCTCTGCCTGGTAAGCGGAGAGGAGGGAGGAGACATTCAGGGACATTGAACAGCCAAGACAGCCAAGGCCGAGGATCTATAAGCGACCTGGTGCACAGAGGCAGAAAAACGGTCCATCTGGTTAGGCAAGACCGGCTTCGGGGGAGCGAGCAGCCTGCCCTGGACTGGGTTAAGGTGCCTGGCGATCGATGGCTCGATAGCGGGGGGATCACCCATGCAGAGAGCAGCCATATCCTTCACCTCTAGACCCACAAGGCCGTGTTTAAGATCGAGCGGGTCGCTCCAGTTGTGCCTCATGTGCTTCGCGCAGGCTAGGAGGATGGGGAAGAATTGTTTCCTCAGACCGGGAGGGGGTCCCAGCACTTTCCCGTCATAAATGCCCCTTTCCTGGTTGGTGGCGCTCTGTGGAGCCGGCCACTCAATGTTGAAGCGAGTGGCCGCTGGCTCACACACTTCCAGGAGGATGGACTGAGGCAAGGCCGCGGGGGCGTTGGCCTGGGGAACGCCAGAAGGTGGGGTGGCCTCCTCGTCCCCTGAGACCCTGAGAAGGCCCGCGTCATCGTTGTCATAACCAGAGCCGGTTGGTTTGTCGACGAGCGGGAGGTTGCCCGTGAAGATGTCCTCTTCGGGGAATGCATGATTGGGCTGGTCAGCCCAGACAAGAGAAGTCGCGTCCCGGGAGGTCCCTGGTAGTGTGTCGTTGTCACAGTGTCCCTCATCTGAGTCAGAAAAGTCGAGCTCGACGCAGTGGGTCATGGCAACTTTAAGGCGGCGTCGCAGGAGTTTTTTCGGCAGCATCAGGCAATGACTGCTGTTCTCCGGGTTCTCCAAAGCCTCTTCCGCGTGCTTAAGGCCCAAACAGACCGCGCAGAACGGGTGAAGATCCTTCGCGGCAATCAGCGCACTCACATGTGGCCTGGCAGGCCCGTGATAGGCTGTTCCCGGGAGAAGCGGCAGATTTAGAGAGCGACAAACTGGCAAAAACCTCAGAAAAATCCATGGCGGGCAGCCGTGGAAAGGGAAACAGGTGAGAAGATGCGAGAGCTTGGGCGGCTCAGAAGCAAACACAGCTAAACTAGGTAGAAAAACAACTGTCACGCCTGGCGGAGGCTGATCTGGCGATTTGTCCTCCTGCAGACACAAAAGGTGAGCAGCGTAAATCCAACCGAACTGTGTAAGTGCAGAGATCATGAGAAGCGAATGTCAACTGGAGAACAGTAGCGCTAGCGCATGCAGGCTTTATATGCACTCAGCTAAGGGGATGGGCCTTACCGGGCATTGGCTGCACGCTTCTGCCTGTCTTGCCAGACTTGGTGCAATTGGATGCTTCTGCAAAGGTCAGGTACAGATGCCCTTCCTATAGGTGGATCTCGAACACGAGATGATGAAAGAGAAGATCTTGTTACATTAACCTCTTCCACTCCAAGGCATATTTTGGAATTCCACCTGATTTAACACACCCAAGTTTAAATATTCACCCTACACACATACAGTGTAGGAAATTAAAAAAACTGGTGTCATTGTACAGAAAACCCTCCAAATTAACTAAATCAGATTGCAAAACTTCATAAATAGCATTGTATGTGTTTAAAATATTATGATAAACATAAAAAATAGAATCCTGTCTTTGAAAGTCTGTGATTCAGGTACTGTTTGATCTGGGGACTTGCTGATTATATTGTTTGATTCCACTAGGTGCCAGTATCCACCAGAAAAAAAAATACTTTTTCTCTATCAAATTCTGAGCAAGAGTTATTCAAATGTAACCGAAGGGAGGCAAAGTGTAATTTTTAGCGCCTATATGTGTCCTTTGGAGTTTTCAAATACTCAAATGCAAAAAAAGTTTTTGCAAAAGACATTACCCCAAAAATCCTACTTTTAATATATGCTAAAATACTTTACTTGATAGATTTTCTTCATTTTCATTCAGGTTTAATCTTTGTATCTGATAAACACAATATGCAAATTGGCATAAAGGAATGAGACCAAGTAACGTTAAAAATTGTTTGTGCTTAAAATTAAGTGACATGCTTAAAATTAAAGGCAGCTCTTTTTTTGTGCGTTTCTATGGTAATGTTAAAAGTAAGATGTTTATTGATAGATATCGTTATCGTTGTATTGCCCAGCCCTAAATGGGAAACACTATCTTTAATTAATCTAGTTAAAGTTATTTTGCACATATATATCGATACACACATGTGTAATAACTGCCTGGCACATTCTTGGAGTTTGACTTTTGATTTGTCTTAGATATTCATAATAACATAATTCTCAACATTTGGTAATGACTGTAGTGTAATATTGTGTGTCAACAATTGCGAGTAACATATTAATGTTCTTTCTTTAATTTGTCAGATTTTACGTCGTCCTCCACTGCCTCCAGAATTGTTTCCTGGCATCTCTTGTTTTAAGGTTAGTCATTTAGGCCTGCGGCCTCTGGTCTAATCACAGCCGTGATGATATAGAGTTCTATATCACACTCCTACTCGAGCGATATTGCTTAAATAACATGATGTTTGTAAAAGGCTTTGGTAACGCTTTAGATTTTCATTGTATTTCCCTCTAAACACTGATAACCATATTAAATCAGCCTCATTTATAAAGCGTGCGTACACACAAAACGGGGCTGAAAACATGCGTACGCCACTTCCCACGCAAATGTTGTGATCTATAAAAAAAAAACTTGAGAGACAATTAAGGGGAATTGGCGACACAGATGGTGAGGTAGTGAACTGAAATCAGATTGAAAAAAAGTATTAACACACACACTCGCAAACTCACACACAAAGACACAGAGCATAGCACAGTTCTATGCAAAGTGGGGAATGACAGAAAAAGTTTGAGAACCACTGATGTGGAGTGACACTGGGTTAGCTCTGTTATTTTGACCTGGGTTAAGATGAGTTGCTGCTGAAAAAAATGTGTGGCAATTACTCAGCCTACTGACATTAGTTTATCTAATTGTGATAAACTTGACTTACTGTTCACTCCAATAATTTAGTTTTTCTGTATTTTCTAGTGACACCGGATAATAATAACGAAGGCCTGTGTGCTTTGCAGCAGCCATTGGCAGCAGGAAGCCGAATATGAAGGGCTGGGCTCTCCTGAACGTAAGCTATTTAATTTAAAGATGGAGAACACACTGAGACAGGCACGCACACACACACACACACACACACATACACACAAAATACACAGCACACACAGCACAGTCCTATACAAATGGGGAATGACAAAAATGACAGAAAAAGTTTGAGAACCACTGCTGTGGGGTCACTCGTTTAGCTCTGTTAGTTGGACATGGGTGATGCTGTTCTTCTTTGTGTAATGGGCCTTTTTCTGTATTTCCTAATGCCACAAGATGATTGGCAGCAAGACACACCCAGTGAGGAAGGGATGTGCTCTCCTGAATGTAAGTTAATTAACACGCAGACACAGAACAGAGTCTGTAAAACAACTTTGTAAGCAATTAAAGCTGTGTCACACACAGACACTCAGTGCGGTTACATGACCAGTCCAGTCTAGTCTAGTCATCTAGTCTGTTCTCCTGCAATCAGACTAGCTGTCAGTCTAAAACTACACACAGTCAAGTTAGATTGACCCGAGAGCATGGTCATTCTGACTGAATCCGATATGATCTGACACTGATTACCTGAAAGAATCTTTAATCTTTGTTTTAACCTTTTTAATCTTTGTGTTTCAAGTGTCTGTGAACACAAACATGCCGCAGTGTCGTGAAACCCCATCCCATCCAGGCCTTCCACACAGGACCCCTCAAAGTAAGACATATTTTAGTGTATGATGTGTTTTATGTGTCTGTACTTCTTACTCTGTGTTATGGTAGGCTAGAGGCTCTCTCTCTGGCAGAAGACAGGCCTTAAATCACGGCCTATTCATCAGGTACTCCTGAGTAAGTCCTACAATGTGTTGAAGCAACATTCTGTCACTATTCAACCCATATGTAGTGTCTGTATTTATATCAGTTGTTCTCGATATTTATATACTGTCCTCACACTATTCTCAACCAAATGTCTTTTAATTTTTTTTTTATAAAATGCTCTGACTTTTCTGAATCGTCTTTATAGAAACAATCAAACGAAGATATAGACCAGGGTTCACCAATCTCGGTCCTGGAGGGCCGCTGTCCTGCAGAGTTTAGCTCCAACCAGCTCCAACACACCTGTTTGAGAGTTTCTAGTATGCCTAGTGAGACCTTGATTAGCTGGTTCAGGTGTGTTTGATTGGGGTTGGAGCTAAACTCTGCAGGACAGCGGCCCTCCAGGACCGAGATTGGTGAACCCTGATATAGACTTTTGTGCTACTGTCTTCTTTTTCCCCCCTGTTGCTTTATTTTTGTTTTTTGTTTAGGTGCTGTGTTAAGAAATCCTGCCCAACAAAATTCCACTGAGGCTGACGTAGAGATGACCGTGAGAAACTGGCTGCAGCTGAGCAGGGGCCCCGGCAAAGGCAGGGCGAGCAAGCATCTTAAGTGAAATAATTGATTGGACTGATTTTTCTTTTAAACTGACTAACTTTTTTGGAGGGAATTTCTTATTTTTGTTGTAGTTTTCTATGTGTGATTTGTGGAGTGTTAAAATAAATTATACTGCTTTTGCAAAAACAAAGTGAAAAATAAATTTTCAAGGTCCATCTCCCGGTGCCCTTCTGTTTTGTTATTTCTCCCGGAAAACTCCTGTAACTTAATTTTAAAATCACTGATCCATTATTTTTTTCTGTTAGACAGACATTTCTCAGGTTGTCAGATTGTGTATGCAATACACCCTACACATAAACAATCACTTACTTTCAATTTAAACTTAAATTTAAACTGCCTACTTGTCAAATTGTTAGGGAAGAAATTTTATGATTAACACATCACATAAACTGTTATTGAGTGTTGTTGATACATAGGAAACTTGTGCCCTTGGAACACAATCTGACAGCAGTTAGCCTAAACAAATCAATAAGACCTAATATAATGGTGAATATAATACAATAATTAATTTGTCAGTCAATGGAAGTATTACCAATAATCATAAGGTAATTTCAAAACATGTTGCTAGCTTTTATCAGGACTTACACTCATCCGCTTCCACAGGTTCTGGCATAGATTCTTTCTTAAATAACATCTCCACAAATGCTAAGAAAATAAATGAAGAATTTAGAGAGATTTTTGATGGAAGAATTTCCTTACCTGAACTGGTGGAATGTGTTAAACTTTTAAAAGACAATAAAACAACTGGGAATGATGGCCTAACAGGAGAATTTTTTTTTAATGACAAACTTTCTCCTTTCCTGCTATCTGTGTTTGAAGAAGCCATTGAAAAAGGTGAACTTCCTCCGACTATGAAAAAGGGCGTGATTGCTTTAATTCCCAAACCAAATAAGAATAAATTACACATTGAAAACTGGAGACCCATTAGTTTACTTAACAATGATGCAAAGTTATTTGCTTTAATTTTTGCCAAAAGACTTAAAGGGGGGGTGAAACACTCAGTTTCAGTCAATCTCATGTTAATATTGAGTACCTATAGAGTAGTATTGCATCCTTTAAATCTCCAAAAAGTCTTTAGATTTATTATATTTATAAAAGAAAGATAGGCTGTACCGAGTCTTTCCGAAACAAACCGAGCGACTGGAGGCGTGCCGTGGGCGGAGCGCCGATAGCTAACAACACAGGCATTTGAAGCAGTTTTACTCACCGCCTGCGGTTCCAACGCACGACCGTGAACCTTTATCGTTGGGACTGCTCCATCCTTAAGCATTAGACGATCTGCAAATCCGGCGTCGAACTGTCTTGTTTATCAAACCTATGCAGCGCTGCCAATGATTTCCTGTTGAAGCGTGTTGATGTGCGCGGTCTCGCTCTCCTCTGGTCGACGTGTGCGCGGGCGCGCTTTTCCGAGAGAAATGTTCATATTTCACGAGTTCCACTCTCGTCTACGTCATTAGATCCACGATCGAAAAAAAAACAGCCGAAACTTGTACCAACCCGGAAGTAAGATTTTCGGCACAGAAATTCTCCGTTATTCGTCCAAAATATATATTTTTTTAAACTTTGGCCATGTTTAGCATGAGAATCCATCTCTTTAACACTGTAAACAACTCTGAATACATGAAACACCATTGTACCCCCCCTTTAAACATAGCCTGAACCAAATTATAGATGAAGAACAATCTGGCTTTATGCCCAAAAGACACATAAGCAATAAAATACGTTTAATTTTAGACATGATAGATTACAGTGACCTCCTTCCGAATGATAGCTTCATACTATTCATTGACTTTTATAAAGCTTTTGACACCATTGAGCATAACTTTATATTAAAATCTATTTCCTTTTTTGGTTTTTGTAACTATTTTCATGAGGCAATTCAAACCTTATATAATGGGTGTTCTAGTTCTGTTAAACTGAAAACAGGCACATCAGAAAGATTTAGTATATCACGTGGTATTAGACAAGGCTGCCCGGTGTCTCCATTTTTGTTTCTCTTAGTTGCTCAGACAATGGCTACACACATAAAAATGTCTCCCTTTTTAGGAATTAATGCTGTTGGTAAAAAGTTTAAAATTTGCCAACTTGCAGATGACACAGCCATCTTTTTAAGTGACCAAAACCAAATTGGGACTGTAGTAAATAGTATCAAAACATTTAGTGATGTATCAGGATTGGTAATGAACATTAATAAATCAGTTTTGTTCCCCTGAAAAATTGCAATCTGGCCAGTCTTGATGGAATACCAATTAATGAAAAAGTGACATATCTTGGAATTGTAATTTGTAAAAATAAATAGGAACGTCATAAGTTAAATTTTGATCCAATTGTTAAAAAAATACAATCTAAACTAAATTCATGGTTAATGAGAGACTTGTCTCTATTTCGCAGGGTCTTAATATCAAAGGCAGAAGGTATATCACACTCTGTATATGTTGCCTTATCGCTGGATATCCCAAAAAATACAATTAAAGAATTGGATAAATACTGTATGATTATATCTGGAGGAAAAAAAAACATTACCTCAAAAAAGAGGTTATCACAGGATGTATAGACCAAGGTGGTCTGGAAGTGCTGGATTTTCATATAATACTTTTAAAATTAAATGGATTATAGAATTCTTGAAAAGCCCTGACAGCATCTGGAACGCTTTTCCATCATATTTGTTCAATACTCTTGGTGGCATACATTTTCTTCTGAAATGTAATTTTTCTATTGATAAAATTCCCTTGACTTCCACAAACAAGCCCTTCTATCTTGGATATTGATCTTTAAACATAACTTTAGTCCACATAGATACTTTATTTGGAATAACAAAGAAATCCTTTATAAAAGAAGTCTCTGTTTTGTCGGCCATGGTTTGATAGGAATTCTGTTGGTAGGACAGTTACTGAACAAAGATGGTTTGCTCATGTCATATTCAGAATTTCTTCAGAATTTTAACTTCCCAGTGACACCAAAACAATACGCAGTTGTATTTGATGCAATCCCTACAGGTTCACTTCAAATTCTAAAACACATATCATTCACAGATATTAGTGCTGAATTTAATATAATTTTTATTGGAGATACAGACATTACAAAGAAAGAATACACCAATAAATATATTAGAAATCAAATTTCGTGCTCGGTTCCACCTGCTGCAAAGTTTTTTTGGTATTCAACCATGGGTGATTTAAATTGGGAAAAGGCAAATACTACTATTTATAAATACTGTATTAATAATAAAATAAAAGAAGTTTCATTTAAAATTTTGCATCAAATTTATCCTGTTAAGATACGTTAAGAAGATTTAAAATAAACATAGAAAAGTCTTGTGTTTTTTGCCAATCAAATAAGGAGACTATTTTTCATTTATTTTATCACTGTATGTACACAAAAATTTTTTGGTCTGATTTGGAAGAACATATAATCACAAAATTGAATGTAAACATCAGAATCAATATTTTTGATGTCATGTTATACTTCATGTTATAATTCACAAATGTAAATGGTCTAATTCACAACCTTGTTTTAAGGTATTTCATCTGGACTTTAAATCATATTACAAAACAATAGAAAACATGCAAAATATGAAGGCTACAAGAACATTTCATCTCCTGAAGGAACTGCATAATTTTTAATTTTCTCCTTCTATATATTAATTAATATGTTATTATCCTCTGGTCTGTACATACTGTACATTTCATTTTTTTTGTTGTGCAGGTTGCACAGTATTTGTAGTGTTCTCTGTACCTATTGTCCTGTGTATTGTTCATAATAAAGTTCGATAAAAAAATAAAAAAAGTAGCTCTAGGCCCCGCCCCGCCCCACGGGCACGTAGAGTGGAAGAGTGCTCATCTGCAGGTCAGAGATCAATCAGAATTAACAGCAGCCCACCCATATATATGAGCCCACCCACACTCAGGTCATCATTTTAAGTAGCTGTCTGATTTAGTTTGAGTGTGTGAGACAGAGAAAGAGAGAGAACCCGGCGAGTGAAATATATGAAAAAATAGTTTCATTAGTCTAAACAAAATTACAGGAACTGAATGCTTTTGGCATTTGGCAAAGCCTTTGCCTTTAGAGACAAAGCCCAATTGATTCGTTCATTTTAAACGATTTGTCAAGCCAGCATGTGCTCATAGCTAAAGTAAATATAAAAGTCGTGTTTCAGCATGGAGGGAGGGGCAGTGATCTTTTCACAGATTAACCTTTAAATGTGACTGGACAGGCACCACCGGCTTAAAAAAAATATAAAAAAAATAACATGCATTGGCACAGCATTTTTTATCAATCGTCTACTTACACTTTAGAATCTATACCGTGTTTTTCTTTAGATGACAAAAAAATGAGATTTACAATCAAACACCAGCAATATGCTTTTTATAATTATAATTTCTTATCAGAACTGGGAACAGTTATTTGGTTAAATTTAGTGTCTGATGCTGTGCGGCTGGTTGCGTGGAAACTGATCGCTCGCTCTCTCTCTCTCTCTCTCTCTCTCTCTCTCTCTCTCTCTCTCTCTCTCTCTCTCTCTCTCTCTCTCTCTCTCTTTCTCCGCGTCCAGACGCGTCCACGGCTCGCGCTGCGTGGATCTCCAGCACTAAACTAGACGGAAATATTTGCGCAAGTGACAAATGCCGAGAAGAGCAGAGGAGATTTTAAAAGACAGAGAGGAAAAATGTAAGTCAGTCTTATGTTTGAATAAGAAGCACAGTGAACGCTCGCTCTTGCCTGCCAACGGGATTAAACGTGAAAATATGCAGTAGCTTACACCTGACAGCTGTACAGTTAGGTTCATAATAATAGCGTAAACTATTGGTTTTATTTGTAATGCCATTTTTCCTTCACAGGTAAGTGAATGAAGAACAACTATGTAGTAATTTTAACTAATATTTTGACTTGGATAAAACGTATTATAAAGTAATTTAGATCTCACAACATTAAGCAAAAAAATAAAATAAATTATTACTTTGCAGTTGTCTTAATAATTAATAGGAAGAATTACTTATGTTTTTAATAATGTTTTTAACCTTAACCTTCAAGATAATTGGAAAGAGTTTGTGTGTCATGGCGATGCTGCGTGCTTTATGGTTATTGATAGGTCAAATTTATGTAGATTATTGATTAAAAAAACGATTTATTGGTTCAAAAATAGCTCAGGTTGGCATTCGGGGCTCTGTGTAAACTATCACACACTCCAGCATTCAGGAGCACTCAGACATTGTTTGAAATTAATTATTAAAGAAGAGACGAGGATGCACAATAGTTTGTAGACTAAGAACTGTTTCTTATGGTTAAAGCTTTTGTTGGTTTCATAAGACATAAACTAAACCAAATGATGAGCTGCCGCATGCATGCGTAATTTATATGATAACAACCAACATGCTGTTTGGTGCACATCAAACAGCTATTATAATGTAGTTGTTTTTGTTTGTTTGTTTTTACCAATCTCTGTTCTCTCACACACATTTTACATTTACACTATACTGTGTACTGTATAGAACTGAAAAAGTGCAGTTGTTACCCTAAAGATATTTCTACTTGATCTGGCCCTGAAAATTATTTTAGGTTTTAATATAACATTATATCATTAAGTCATGTTAAATATATACATAATTTGAATATTACCATGTAAAATGGATTTACAGTGTTCTGCTGAAGACTACATTTACGGTTTACCTAAATAGGCGACATGATTTTAAATTCTGAAACATGGTTCTTTTGAGGAATTATTCAAATTCATGAATTTATAAAACCTGTAGAGACATATATAGTAAAAATCATCTCAGTGATGGTTGCTAAATTGGCACCGGACCCCCCAAAATTGCTGCCATCTTTGCTTTTGGGCAGTTGGTTTTTGAAGATTTTGAGCCTATTATTGAGCCATAATTTGAATGTGACTAATCACTCTGAAGCTGCAGAAAAAATCATGGCAACTCTGATTGGCTAATGGCACCACAAGAATGTGCATAGTCCAAAGAACCTAGAGAAACTATCCTGAACTGTGATGTGAAAGGCAGCAAAATGGGGGAAATAGTCCATTTCATTTCATTTAGTCAGAATACATTGATGCATTTGAATGGCCATCAAAGGTGAACTGATTTACTTTAACTTCAACTCATGTTAGAGCTCTCTATAGTCAGTCAACTACCAGGCTGTCTTGTCTCATAATGCTTACATTCAGAAAGAGCAACAAGAAAACTGCTTAAGAAAATGACAGTGGCAATATCAGGCTGTCACCTAAGTCAAGTTCTATCTAATGACACGCCATTCAGTACACTTCAGATAAGTTCAGTTCAGCTCTGTCAAAGCTTATATCCACCTTTCCTGTCCCAACTCTAATGTATTTTTCATTCTCTTCACAATATACTATTTACTTGTTTGAGAGTCTGGATAAATCCTATGAAATTCATTGACAAGTCATAGAAGAAGTTAGGAATTGATGAAGACAAAAATATCTGTGTACATGACTAGTCATACAAATCACATGAATTTCCATACTTCTACGAGCTGATTTGTGCTGATAAGTGGCGGTTTGGTGCGGGTCTGACTGATGGACCAGCATAGCTATGTTTTTCAAAAGGACATAGGCCTAATGCTAGATAAGTTATTTAAGAAGTGTGGTGGGCTATACCAGCATCCCATGCAGCCGACAAGCATCCAAAACACATACATGAACTAATAGGGATGAGGCAGAAATAGTAATCATATGTCTGTAATTTGCGACTCTCATCCATTATGTTCATTTATATCATTATTTACATCACTGTTTTACTTTCCTACTCCAATCTAAACATATTTGTTGGCCTTTTATTGAAGGGGCAGGGTCACATCAGTTTTCTCCCCCAAAATGTTCTGTACTGAACCTTTTAACCTCATTTTTTCGTCCTTCTCTTCTTTCTTCTCTTCTGTAATGGAAGACTCGCTCCTCAGATTCTCTTGTTTCCTCTCTTGTTCTCTCTGTTGAATCATGTAAACATCCTGTGTGGTTTCTCCTCACCCCCTGCATGCTTCCCTCTCATGTCTTGTACAACCTTTACTCTGTCCATTCAGAGTTATTGACTTTTGCTATTGACTTTTCATTGTTTTGTTTTTTTTCCTGGCTTTCTCAGCTATACTTCTCTCCCAATCTCTGTTTTGCGTCTTTGTTGTCCTCATCTTTCACTGTCTGTATGTCTCTCCTTATGTGTCCGGCTCACACTATCACTTGCGAAAATGTCATGACAGAACCCTGTTGTGTATTCATGAGCGGTACAGCTTGGGGTTTGTGACTCTTATCTAACCTCTCCTCCACCACTTTGCTCATTTTTCCTAAGGTCAAACTTCCCCACTTTAAGAAAGAAAACGTTATGGGACAGTAAGGCTAAAATCAGTTTTCTTTTAAACCTGGGTAAATAACTGTCTTTGTTTTTGTTTTGTTTTTGGCAGGGGGAGACTTTGGTCAATGAAGCATGAAAGCTAAAGTATAATGTCCTCCTTTCTCTCTTTCTCTTTCTCTTTCTCAGCCTTCAGTATTTGCCTGGCATTTCAGCTGCTTTTGTAGAATGTCTTATTTCCCCCTCCCTTCAAAAAACAGTCCCTCCTTTAGGAGACTCCCACTCGTTATGTGATACTAAGAGGTACTTAGAGATCGATTTCATTTTTAATCTGCGTAAGTGGACAGTGGCGGGTCTGCTGCCATTTGTCAACTACAAACCCAGTGACTTTTATTCTTTCTGGATTTGTTATTTAAAATTGACAATTATAAGTACACTCCAAAAAAAAAAATTTAATTAATTTTTCTTCTTGTTCAATTTACTCAAAGAAAACAAATGAATACAACAAGTGAATTGTCCATTCAGATTACTTAATCCAATCGAGTTGAGAATATATGAATGATTTTATTTGTGTTAAAGTAGCATTATAGAAAAAAAACCTTTCATGGTTTGCACAGGAGCTGAATAGGGAGAGTAAATGTTGAAATAAAGCGATATTTTTTTTTTTTTAGCATGATGAGAAAATGTTTAATGTTCTATTATGTTGGTATTTAAATAGTTTCTGTTATGTTGGGGAGTTTTTGGTTTACCATTGGTGAAGTGTCGAGCATGCGCCGGGGTTGAGGACATGCAAACAAAATTCAAGTTTCTTTGATAATCACACAACAGTTATGGGTGTTTGAGTATGAGTGCTATATGTCATGTGTGCAAAGAAAATACAGTCATGTAAAAAAGAAAGGACACCCTTTAGGATTTTATGGTTTTACATATCAGAACATAATATAAATCATCTGGTCGTTAGCAGGTCTTAAAATGAGGTAAATAGAACCTCAGATGAACAACAACAAATGACATATTACACTGTGTCATTATTTATTTAACAAAAATAAAGCCAAAACAGAAAAGCCATGGGTGACAAACTAAGTACACCCTATGATTCAGTTGCTTGTAGAGTCACTTTTAGCAGCAATAAGTTGATTTTACGGGTATTTTTTTATGCACAGATCTTTTAAGGTCCCGCCCTAACATTTCAGTCAGGTTGAGGTCTGGACGTTGACTCGGCCAGTGCAACACCTTGATTCTTTTTTTTTTTTTCAGCCATTCTGTTGTAGAGTTTTTGGTGTTCTTGTGATCACTGTCCTGTTGCATGACCTAATTTCAGCCAAGCTTTAGCTGTTACTTTGGTATAGAGTGGAGTTCATGGTTGACTCAATGACTGCAAGGTGCTCAGGTCCTGTGTCTGTCCAAAGGACATTGTTCCAGATGTCTTGAGGTTTGTTCAGATGCAACTTTGCAAACCTAAGCCTAGAGAGAATAAGCTTTCTCCTGGCAACCCTTCCAAACATGTCATACTCGTCCCTTCTTTTTCTAATTGTACTGCCATGAACTTCAACAATTTACATGTTAACTGAGGCCTGTAGAGTCTGAGGTGTAGCATCTGTGTGTTTTGCGATTTCTCTGAACATTGCACGGTCTGATCTTGGGGTGAATTTGCTGGAATGTCCATCCCCTCCTGGGAAGATTGGCAACTGTATTGAATGTTTTCCACTTGTGAATAATCTTTCTCACTGTATTATGGACTTCAAATTTTGGGGAAATTGTCAAATAACCCTTCTCAGATTGATGGCAGCAACAATTACTTTTCTAAGATCATTGCTGATTTTTATCCTCCTTGTTAACACACACCTGAATGCTCCAGACCAGCAAACTGCCTAAACTTCTTTTATAGAGGTGATCACAATAATAGCTGTAATACATAAATAGAGAACCAGAGAATTATTATTATTATTATTATTATTATTATTATTATTTGTTTATATATATATATATATATATATATATATATATATATATATATATATATGAAGAGTTCAGATGCAAAAGCCTCTAAGTGCCATCTAAAATTTTCTCCTAGAATGATCATTTTTATAAACCTTGTATATTTAAGTTCAGTAATTTCACTTAATTGACAAATAATAGGTAATTTGCATTGCCATTTAAGTGAAATTATTGAACTTAAATATACGAGCTTGATAAAAATGATCATTCTAGAAGAAAATTTCAGGTGGCACTTAGAGGCTTTTGCATCTGAACTCTTCATATATATATATATATATATATATATATATATATATATATATATATATATATATATATATATTGGTGATACTGGTGGAAGCTGCAGGCTTAGGATTTATAAATATTTTTTCCTACAGTAGTTAAGGTTGGACGTTATTGAAGCCAACCAAGGCTTCTGCCTTCTAGAGCATGTTGCCTTGAAGATTTGTAAGAGGATAGCCGCTTCTTATATGGTGCTGATATATTAATGAGCTAAGGTGGAAAGCTATTTTTAGAAGGCTGGACAAAATAAATAAAAAAGTGTGAATTACAAGGCAAGTTGTTGTTCATCGTTACTTGCACTTTAGACAAAATGAGCTGCGTCTTAAGTGAAACTATTATTATGGATTACTGACCACAGCGCTGGTGGGATTAAATATCCAAAATGGCAACCACAGTTCAAATAGCAGGCAGTGTTTCTTGCCCGCTCTCTCTTGTACTGTACATCAATTGGGCTGTTGTCTTTTCCATCTGCAATATTTAGGACAACCAGTGTTTGTGGCAAGACTAAAGAAGTTAAATATAAGTATTCAAATTAAGATTTGTTTGGGGAGTTTATGAAACACAGATATAACTTTGGCTCAGGATAAAGAAGCGTATTGCACCTTGCAAGTCCGATATGTTCAAATGTCAAACTTAAACTGAAAACAAAAAACACTGAATATTTAAGTGTATCATCCAAGTTCAGATATCCATAAAAACTGCCTTTTCAATTGGATTTTACGTAGTGAAGATACTTGCTTTTGCATTTCAAAGAAGTTAATAAATGTAAAATGTGCTTAAAGCTACAGTAAAAATACATTGGAAAATACATTTTCTCTATCTGTCAGTCACTTTGCACATTTTGGTTTTCCGATAGTGTGCTTGCTAACATGTCTTTGGATGGCAGGGTTATGGATAAAGGTTGAGGGTAAAACAGCTAACAGCATCAAGCAGGGCAAAGCTGGTTTCTGTAGCCGGTTGCATAAACTCCTAAGACTAGTCTTACAAGTTATTCATCACATTTTTTGCTCTAAGACTGTTCATAACATTTTCAAGTCAGTTACCTAAAAACGTAGATTGGTTTAAGTTGATACCAAAAACGTATATCTGATTGGCTCTTGACTAACTGCTAGTTGGTCATATTAGTACTTAAGACACAAAATGGCTATTTTTATGCAACTGGCTGGTCTAGCTGTTCTCCCAGTCTGGCCAAGTTGACAAGTTCTCAAAACCCATATTAAACCAGCAAACAAGTCCAATCTGACCAGACTAGACAATTTTTGTAGAGGTACTAGATGCATTGTTTTAGTACTGTTTATTATATTCATAAATAAATTTCATAAATATTTCTCAAGTGAACCCCATGAGAACTTCAGATGAATTAATTTTTTTTTACCAATTCTGAAACCATGGCAGTCCACTCTCACGGCTAAATTATGGTTTTTACCACAACGTGCACTGTATGATTTCCATCAGACTCTGAGACAAGCTAAATAAGTTGTCTTGTCACAATTGCCAGGGAATGGCAATTATCTGCCTCTCTATTTTTTTTTTATTTAGCTAGGCCTCTCTATCTAATTAATTAAATATAATATATAACAGTTCTTGGTCCTTAAAAAAAGAAAACTCATATGTGAGCAAAGGGAAGCCTAGCAATCCATGTGTGAGGGAGCAATCATAAACTAGAGATGTGAGAACTGAAACACCAATTGCACGTTCAACAGAAAATTTCTCACAGGACATTAGAATAAAAATGTAAGTGAACACCATTTCACAGATGTGGCTAAGAGCAGATGGAACCCAAGGAGACAGCAAAGTGTAAATAGGCTCAATTGTTTGTTTGAGCCTTGCTTAGCGTGTGTAGCAAAAAGATTATAAAGCCGGTGGGTAAAAAATAATAGCTAAAAACCCCATTGTTTTGAGCTATAAGCAAACCATTTACCATGAGTAAACTAAAGGTGCTCAAAGTAAAGTACGTTCAAAGTATTGTCAAACAAAATGGAGGCTAGCTTGACCCTCCCTCCTCCTGATCCCGTCCCCTCCCCCTCCATCCCGTGCTTCCTGAAACAGTCATGAACCATTTAGAAAAAACAAACTGGATTTACCCACCTGTCCAGCAAAAACAGAGCCACCTGAATGTCAGATTGGAAGCCCTTCTGCTGGTGGAGTTCTCGACAACTTTTTGAACGCTTTTCCGATGTAAATTCGGGACTTTGCTCGTTCCTTCTCCTTTTCCCTATTCTTTATTATTTGTTCATCGGAACGCCAACTCTTTGGTCGTGTGTCGGCCATATCAAAATTGTTTGAAATATATATCAATATTTATGCATTTGCTCTGAAAGTGTTTAGGAATCATTTGTTTCAGTTAGATGAATTATTTCCGACCAGATGTTTTAATCAGTTAACAGAGTCTTGACATTCTCATACTTCAAAATCATCGGACACATGAAGCACACTGGCATTCCAAGAAAACCCATTCTGATCTTTACATATTCCGAAGTCTGAAATATTAAAGAAATATATATTCTCTATTAACTGGTTATGGTATTCTTCAATTTTCTAGGCTTGCAAGCTGTTGGGGATTTTGATGTTGGGTACAGCCTCCTGGATGTTCTCAGCACAGGTGATACTCCAAAGGGATTATGCTCGCCGTCCCACAATGCTGCTACCCTCAGGCTGGCTGCTTCGGCACTCTGTGGTCATGTGGTTGCTGTTTCACAGCTTGGTGCTGATGACACTGTGTTTCCACCACGCTGCAACTTCCTGCTCCAAACGTTGCTACTGTTCTGACAGCGAGGGCTCATTTGGCGGCAAGACCATGCGCTGCAGCAACCTGCATCTTACTGAGATCCCTCAGGACATTCCCAATGACACACGACGCCTCTACCTGGACTACAACCTCTTGACCAGCATCCCTGCCAATGCTTTTCATGATCTTCCACTGCTAGCTGAACTAGATCTTTCCCATAATGAACTGGCTTTGCTTGAACCTGGAGCCTTTAGAGGCTTGGCAGCCTCTCTGCAGTTTCTGGATCTCTCATCCAACCAGCTCACAATGTTGGACCCAGATGTCTTTGAAGGCGTTACAGCAAGATCTAACCTCACTGGAAACCCCTGGCACTGTGACTGCAGGCTGCAGACAGCCCTTCCACGCCTAGACCTAGAGCCTGTGTCTTTGACTGGCATTATCTGTCAGACATCTGAACCCTTAGACTCTGGAGCCCAAGGTGTGCCTTTCCTGCTGGCCAAAGACCTGGACCTGTGTGTGGTGCTCAAAAAGACCACGGATGTGGCCATGTTGGTGACCATGTTTGGATGGTTCACCATGGTCATCTCCTATCTGGTCTACTATGTGAGACACAATCAGGAAGATGCCAGGCGCCACCTGGAGTATCTCAAGTCTCTTCCCAGCAGGCAGGGCAAGTCTGAGGAGTCTTCCACCATCAGCACTGTGGTATAGTACAAGGCCAAGTGCTCATGACATGTGGAGGAAGCTTCTCAGGCTACCAAAAGGCAATGGGCACACTGGGCAATGGGCTACCTGTCTCTAAAGTTTAAAATTGATTAAACCCTTGGAAAAACAAAGACCCCTTGAATCATATACCACACCACAAGTAACCATTCAGGATTGATCTGTACCCTCCCAAAGAACCAGAAAGAACTTATGCCATAGGATGCTTCTTGGCCAGTGGAGTGCAATGTCCACAATAGGGAAATGTGAAACATATCATGCTGAGACTGAAACCATCCACAGACATGCAGATGGACATAGATGGCTAGAGACAGAAGAAGGGAAATCACAGAGGCCATCTAATCTAATTCAGATGAATAATTGATTCAGAAATGGCCGAACTTGAGGCTCATCTTGACTAAGAGGTTTTTCTACTCTGCACGCTTTTAAAGGAGGCGTTGTCTGTTTTTGTTTTTTTGTTTTTTTTTCATTCAGTGGCTTTTTTTAAATCAGATCTCCATTTGACAGGCAACGCACGGAGCGTAAAGCACTCATCATACTGGGTATTTACAAAAAGTACTGTTGTTGTCCCTGCAGGCAACATCAAAATTTTACAAAGCAACACATTCTTGCATGCATCAATGAATTTTCAGGTGTCTCAGTAAACATAGTATACAAACTGTGCAAAAGTAAAAAGCACTGTCGATTGCTTTGATACTCAGTGGTTAGGTTTTTAGGGAAGCACAGAGGAGCTATTTTCTTCACAGATCCTGCAGCGTTAATGACGTTGTGACTTAAAAGAAATAAACAGGTTGGCTTGTTATTTTCATGATCAGTCACTGTAAGATAAATCACTGTTAAAGTCATTTCAAGGGAAAACACCCTGAGGCATTTTTTTATTAAAAAAATGATTTAAAATGTTTCAAAACTTCTATGCTTAAAGATAATGAGACAATGTTGACGACCACATAGTGTGTTTGCACTGTTAGAGTGGATCCTTGGTATGTCACATCCAATACTGTGATTGTTCAGTTTCTTATGTGGAGTGCCAGCGAGAATAATTCAGAAAGTCTGCCAAGATAAACCATAAAATCAGCCTGAATGTTCTGCCTGCATGATTTAATGTCTTCAAAGCTTTACAAGTCATACCCATAAATTAAGAAAATAGCATTTTCTTAATCCTTTACAAAAGGCAGTGAGGGGTATGTCATGAAATTACTCAGAAAAGTCCAAAACCTAATGAGCTGCCTACTAAGAAATTTTAAGGTAAAGAAAGCTGTAATTGTGCTGGCATTTGGCTATGTAGACAGTAGATAACAAGGCAGCTCACTAATGGTAACACTTTACAATAAGGTTTCATTTGTTAACATTAGTTAACTGCTTACTATATACAACCTTATTGTAAAGTGTTAATGAAATTAATTATTTGCTGGTCATGCATATGTTGGATCTTTTGTTTCAGTGCAAGCAACGGAAAAGGATGACTTATGTGGCAAAATGAATAAGAAAAGGTATTTGATTTTTCCTGTTTGCTTGAAAGTGTTATCTGTAGTGCCAACATGGCATTGTTTTTTGGTCTCAGTGATATCAGGGTGTATTCAATCCATTGATCCTATAACAAGAAATGTCATGCTGAAAATGAAGGTAAACTCTGAGAGGTAAACCTTATTTTCATTTGTAAAACTACTTTATTTTTTACTTTAAATATGGACTGTGCACTTTCAGCTTTACCAAATAAACAAAAAGAAATACAAAGAAATAACAACAATCATAATAATAAATTATACATGCAAAAAAAAAAAATGTAGGATACATTTTTCACTATGTAAATTGTTTAAATTCTGCATCGTTTGAATCAAATCCTAGAAGCTCAGTCGATTGACGAGTTGTGTCAAAACACATTCCAGGCTATCTTTAAAAGCTTACATTCACATACAAACATAATGGCCTGCATCAATGCAGGAAGCTACAAAAGTTGCCCCAGTAAAAAATGACATGACAAATAAAAAATTAAATCAACAGATTATGTATGATGGTTGTCTCGTAATGTCTACACTACAGCATAATTAACAATATTGCAATACATTTGGCAAATTTTCAAGTAAAATTCAAAGTTCTATACAAAATGTATTTTGACTTTTTCCTTTAAAAAAAAAAAAAGCAAAAATTTGGATTACAGTGATACACTTATAAAAGAATTAATAGGGCCATTCCGTAAATGCTAAAATACTTACTGTTTTAATAGTAGTACTAAAAACAGAATTTTAAAGTAAAAAAAGGTTGACTAACCATTTCTGTGTAATTTACATCCAATTTTATAACTTTGTTGCATGCCTTAACAACTACTAAAACCCTAAAACATCAGTTAATTTACACTGGTAACAGAATTATTGTAAGTGCTTTAATGCAACTTTAGTCTTGACATTCTGTGGCATTGAAGGTGCATCTCCTTAAACTTCATTTTTCAAATTTAAATTTTGACTTACCGGTATTTATTTATTCATTATTATTATTATTGTGGTAATCAACATTGTGCTATTAACTTTTTATTTACCTTTAATCACTTGCAAAATATATCTTAAAGATTGGACAAAGTGTTTGATATAGCATAATATTCAAGCTATTGCTGCATTATAAAGTATCTATACTGTGCATCCTATGTGAACACAGTCAGTGTATTTTAAACGAGAAGTGCAAATTATCTCAGGAGTGCCAATTAAACTTTCACAAACTTTTCACAGGATTTTATATATGTGAGTGAATGCAAGTGAGTGAAGCTGGCCATTGGCATGTTTTAGTTAGAGGCTGTTCTTATAGCTTAACGCATTAGCAACAACAAGGTTATGGGTTAAATTCCGAGGGAATATGTATGATGATGAATGCTTTTTGACTGCAGTGAGAGATGCTTTGGATAGAAATGTCTGCCAAATGTAAAAAAAAAAAAAAACATGTACATGAAAATATGAAATATATAAAATGCTGTCAAATTATGCTATGCCCCATCTGCATGACCCTTTAAAGTTAAACGGCATCTGAGAGATGGTTCTAAAATTGGTCACATTCTTTAAGCTCCACTTCAGAACATGCCAACTCTTTTACATTTGGTTACTGGAGAGAAGATGGGTATGATACACTTGGCATCTGCTTAAATTTGCAGGTCCCAGAAGAGCCTTGACAGACACTAATTTACTCCCCAAACACCATTTTAAGGGTGCAATTTAAGCCATTTATAATGCATGCAATATTCTAACGTGCCAATCAAGTGTGAAGGCCAGAGGCCTCAGAGGTGACGACCCTCCTTCTAGACGTGGTTTCCTTCCTGGGTTGCTGTTAAGTAGATTTCCCTGCCCTGGACTGTTGCCCAGGGTTACCTTGAGGAATCCTATGGCAGCTTTGGATGTTATGAAAAGGCATTCCCATGGGGACCGGAAATTCGAATACGGGAGAAGAAAACATGACCTAGCCTAGTTACAGAGCCTGAAATAGCTTAAGGCCCATATAACATACTGGCAGAAGAATGAGAGACCTAAACATTTGTTCTTCAATCAGAGCTGTTAGCTGTTAGCGGTTAAATACAGAAAATAATAGGAGGAAATCTTAAGGTCAACATGAACTGCTGTCTGCAACCCACTGAATTTCTGTAACATGGGGTATTGTGAAGTGAAACGCGGTTTTCAATAAGAAATAATTTAGAACATCTGAATGTCTGCCGATAAACCTCTCTATCAACCTCTCCTTGATTTTAAAATTAGTTTTATTTTTATATTATTCTCGATTTTAAATTTAATTTGTTAGTTTTTGTATTGTAAAAAAAATTATATTTAGTTACTCATTACTTTAGTTTTAGTCATTTTAGTTACTGTAAAGATATTAACCTCTAACATGTAAAGGTAATGAATATTAGATTTAAGGCACTCTTAATTTCTGATGGTACTGTAAACCTTACAAACAGAGAATATGACACATGCTTACAATTTTTTTTACACGGCAGAACAGTGGTTCTAATTTACAATTTTTAGCTCTAACACATTTGCTATCATCTCCATGATACGCACCACATGAACAAGTTTTGGAGACCCTCTGGTTGGAATTGTCATAGTGTGGGGTTGTAAATGTAGATATTTTGAAAAAGTGCACACCTGTAAGTGTTTATTCTGATATTCTAACGTTTTAATATGATGCATCATTCATGTCCACAGATGACAAACGGAATGAGTTACATATACCATTCTTTTAATTCCTTGTGCCTTATGAAAAATATTGAACCCCATTTATATAATTGATATCCTTGAGCATTTAAAAAAAAAAATCGCTAAGAAATTGTGTGGTGGCCCTCAACCGGTCTTCTGTGTATTTTTCTAGCAGATCTAACAGAGATGCTGGGTTCAAATCCAAGTGCAGAGATTTTAATGAGCAACGCTGATAGCTAACAATTCTAAGTACTGAATTCCAAGACAATTTCCAAAGAGTCAAAATAAGCAGTCAGACATGATGAAGGGTAAACAAATGCAGATCACACAATTTAAAAGCACATGTACTGTAGAAGATAACTGGATACAAGAAAACAGGAGTCAGATGAACCATGACAGACAGGACTATGATTATAGAAAATTGCAGTGGCAATTACATTCAAGACTTGACAAAAACTGCACAGAGAGTGAATGAGACTATAAATAAACAACTATGAAAAATGATGAGCAGGTGTGAGCAATCAAGATTTCAATTCCGTAAATCTTGGTTACAGCGACTTCGGTGAGTAAACAATAAGCAGACATTCAAATACGTTGATGAATTGTGAATGTATGAAAACAGAATTTCATAACCTTATCAATTTGAAGGTTGCTCTGGCAAATATAAAGTCTTATTCTTTGAATTATGGGATAATGGTAAATGTTTTTCTCATGTGAATTGATCAGATCAGTGTTGTCAGATCAGCAAGAAGCAATGGTTGTTGGTGTTATGAATCAAATGAGGCAGCAATTGTGCAAGTGGATGAAATTAAAGTGCTGCAGTGCAACGCTATTGTCTGGCTTCCGAAGACTTGGTACATAAATCGTAATAATTAGGATTTATTTTTATTTATTTTTTATATAATATATTCATTTTGGGGAGAAATATTCTTTAAGGAAGGCATCAATTTCTCCATAAAGGATCATTACTTTTGAGGTGGTAAGTGTTTCTCACTCTCACTCAGACATGTGACAAAAATGCAAGGAGAATCAGACAACATATGGAGACAGTATATATTTACACACAATTCATCATTGCAATTCAAAACTTGTACAGTATGTAGTTGTAGCCAAAAGACATTTGTCCCAGACCGCTCATTAGAACAGTAAATTAAGAGGTCCTGCAGGTGTGTGTGTGTGTGTGTGTGTGTGTGTGTGTGTGGGGGGGGGGGGGGGGGGGTTAACAGGTAATGTTACAGTCTTCTACCAAACACACACCTGTTGCCTCAGGTTCATTTACATTTCAAACTAGCTCACCTTGCACTTTGGGAGGAGGAGAGTCGAAGAGTGTGTCTGTGTGTACCATAGACTGTAAAAACTGTGTGTATGCTCAGGAGTATTTTCTGCCTAATAATTGACACAGTTTTGTGTAAAAAAAAATCGCATTATTTTTTTGAATCACTGAATTGAATCTGCATGTGTTTCATGAGGCTTGATATGTGGACCCTCACAAAAATCTAGTGCAGTATCATGCATGGTATCAAATGATATAACCATTCTTGATATTTCTTCATATAACCATATTCATATACCATAGCATTTACATTATACTTTAGCGTATTTCATATTTACTATCTGTCTCTCACTTTGTTTTGCTCCATTCTGTCTCTGTGGTTCTATGAACAACATTGCCCTCTACAGGTAAGTACAAAGTTTACTGTTACTGCATGGTCACAAAACACTTTCATGACAAATATGTAATTCCAAACTAACCACACTTTGTGCAGCAAAGAACTCAGAACCCTGCGGATCTGACTTACAGGTTGTTGTTTTTTTGGCGACACCGATGGTGAGCTAGAGTTAAATGTCTTTTTGGTCACTTTTAGACAGAAAATTGAAAGAAAATTATATATATATAGAAAGATAATGCAAATATAATTTCACTCACCAAGCCTATCACTTGAAGCAAATATCCATCCTTTTTTAAATGTCCGCACCAGCGAGCGCGTTGGGCCGTTTAGTGAAACTGACAGCATATCTAATGGCAGATGTAGTACCGTAAATCTTCATTATGAGTCCTAATCATAAATACAGTGTATCTTCACAATAACAGTTTAAATAAATAAAAGAATGATTTAAACCATATTTTACTTCTGATATAAACATTTAGATTAAATATGACATTCTCATTAATGAACACTTAAATTACATGAAATCATTAGAGAAGTTACAACATTTTATATATTCAATAAATATAAATATTTGTAGTGGATGTAATGCATTTGAACACTTTTCCTGTGGCGTGTTGTGTTTTAATGTTTTCACTACAGAGAGAATTGCTTAACATGATAATAGAAGATTGTCTAAGAAAATATTTTCGTGCAAATAATGCATAAGTTCCTATCTGTTTCCATTAAAATATAAATCAATTAAAAATACTATTTGGTCAGTGGAAAAGATTGAGAAAATCTTTTTCTGAAATGTAGCCTATTTTATAGCCTACTATTTGATTTATTTATTCAAAAAAGGCAAGGATAGGCTACTAAATGATTTTATCAATGTAATTTGGCACTTCCGTATCTGATGTTTTCCAAATGTCTTGTACCTTTAAACATGCGTCACGTGGATGAATATGCATATGCAAATGATATGCATAGAAAACAAGGCATTGTATATGGTTATTTCGGGGAGGTGATGCATGAGCGCACAATCTTCCGCTGACTGGGATTTATAAAGGGAATTTTGCGCAGGTTCTGGCGTACACACGGTTTTATAAGTCTGAATATTTTTTTGCGTACGCCATTTTTGGCTTTCGGGCGCACATACACTTTTAGTAAGGATCCTATGCACAGTTTTAGCTTACGCTACGGGAAAACTCCTTTTCTCAAGAATACTGAAGCAAAAAATGATCCTTAATTTTTAGAATGTAAAACGCATTTGCTGCAGCAGGCAGACATAGGCGAGACAGCTCGCGCGCCCATTGGCTGCTCTGCGGCAACTGCTGCAACCTATCAGTGCGTCTTGGCATGACTCCAGCGCCAATGGGAAGCCTTCCTGCGCTGTCGTCATAGCCCGCCAAAATGGGGTGTGGCTAACCTATAAAACCCCCTCGCACAGGTTGCACAAGTGATTTCGTCCTCTTTCGCGCCGTCAACCGCAGAGAGCGTCGAAGAGACAGAGGACCTTAGCCTGGCCGAGTACGGGGCTCCCCATGACTTGGAGAGCTCATCGTGCAGCTCGGGGAGGAAGGGAGCGGGCCTCGAAACAGGTGCAGAGCGGCGTCCAGGCAGAAAACAGCCATCCAACCTGTTAGGCGCGGGCTCCTTGGGCATAGACCAATCGAGGCCGAGGTCCTCTACAGCCTTGGTGAGGAGGCGGAGAAGCTCAGAATCGACGGAAGCCCTCACGCTGGATTCCTGCGTCGACAGGGCGGGGTCCGGGATAGAACCTGACCAGGCCTCACTCTCAGACGCGAGAATTGAACAGCTGTCCTCCTCCGCGACATCCCGCTCCATCTCGTCGGGCGAGTCCAAGCTGAGTCTGCCTACTAAAGCCTGCCGGACGACTTCGACGCTGATCGGTCGCGCCTATGCTGCCGCCGGTCAAGCTGCCTCCGCTCTGCATACCATGGCCGTTTTGCTGATTTATCAGGCCAACCTTCTCCGGTCGCTGGACAAGGCTGGCCCATCTGCAGAGAGCGTGACGGATCTGAGAAGCGCGACGGATTTAGCTCTCAGAGCTACCAAGACCGCTGCTCAGGCTATCGGCCGCAACATGGCCGCTCTCACCGTCACTGAGCGTCACCTATGGCTAACGCTGTCCGACATGTCTGGAGTCTGACCGTGCCACCTTCCTCGACGCTCCCGTATCACCAACTGGTCTGTTCAGGCACAAGCGCCGAGCTTTGTGCCTCCCAAGTCTTCCTAGCCACCCTAGGAAAGTGCCGATGGTCAAGTCCCGCTGCGGCCGGACCGCCATCGAAGTATGCACGAACCGCTCTCTCAGTTCCCTCAGCAGAGGCGACTCGAAGGGTGTATTTAGCAGCCAACGAGCCAGTTTCTCAACTCGCTCGCCTGCACACAAACGCCGTTTTCACGGCGACCCACATATTTCTCAAAAAGAGCATTATACCGGGTCATATTCCGGCTCAGGCCGAAGGTGTTTTAAATGTAGGACAGGTGCCCACTGCCCAGTGCCCACCCCTGCACAAAAACACTACCCTCACTGTGAGTCACACTCATCCAAGGTCGAAAACAATAAAGCTGGCTCATGCCGCTCGACCGCTAAGTGTAGGAATAGTGCCCACTTCCCAGTGTTCACTCTTACACACAAGCACTACCCATGCAGTGTCCCACACCACCACAGGGTTCATATCAGTCAAACCGGCTCATGCCGTTCATATTCTAAGTGTAGGATATGTGCCCGCTGTACAGCGCCCACCCCCGCTTGTGATTATGACTGTATCTGCACTACGCACACACATAGCGCCTCAGTATATGAGCCCAGAGCGCACGGGCAGTGTGGTGAGTGCAGGTCATGTGTCTGCCGCTCAGCGCACACACTTTGTGAACAGCTCGCGGCGCACAGAGCTGTGTCTGTATTAAAGCATCTTCATGCTGTACATTAAAGTACATCATCGTGGCTGGGTCTCCGGGTCCCCAAATCTGAGCGACCAGAACCCAGATCTCATTCTACCCCAGGCCATTCACGCAAGAGCGTGGGAAAGCATCCCAGGAGCTTCGAAATGGGTGCTAAAAATAGTGAAGCAGGGCTACTCGCTACAGTTTGCTCGCAGACCATCGCGCTTCACAGCCCGGGTCGAAACCTCCGTGAATCAGGAAGTAGCACACCTACTTCGCACCGAGATAGCGAATTTACTGAGAAAAGGGGCTGTGGAAACCGTCCCCTCAGCAGAAAGCGAGTCGGGGTTTTACAGCCGTTACTTCTTAGTACCAAAGAGGGATGGCGGGCTCCGTCCTATACTAGATCTCAGACACTTGAACAAAGCGCTGATGAAGCGTTCGTTCAAAATGATTACAACCAGACAAATTCTCACTCGAATTCGACCCGGGGACTGGTTTATATCAGTGGATCTGAAGGACGCTTATTTTCAGATCCAAATAGCAGCCCGTCACAGGCCGTTCTTGAGATTCGCCTTCGAGGGCCAGGCTTATCAGTACACTGTCCTTCCCTTCGGCCTGTCTTTAGCACCTCGTACATTTACGAAGTGCATGGACACGGCGCTCGCGCCCCTCAGACGAAGGGGCGTGAGAGTCCTGAACTATCTGGACGACTGGCTAATTATAGCACAGTCAAAAGAGGAATTGGTGTTACACAAAACACTACTGCTGACCCATCTCGAACAGTCAACCCATCTCAGAGTCAACTGGACCAAAAGCATTCTACTCCCCAGCCAGAAAATTTCCTTTCTGGGGATAGAACTGGACTCCGCCTGACACAAGAACGCGCGGCAGTGATACAGCGCCTGGCAGCGACATTCGCTGTGGGGAAAAATCTCCCCCTCAGAGTGTTCCAGAGGATGATGGGTCTCATGGCCTCAGCCTCGACGGTACTGCAGCTGGGTTTGCTGAATATGCGCCCTTTTCAAACTATGGTTGAGACGGCGAGTACCAGCGCGAGCATGGACCTCAGGTCTGCTCCGTCTCACGGTGAATCAGACATGCGTTTCCGCTCTGAAACCGTGGATGAGAGCCGGCTGGTACCAGTCAGGCGTGAACCTGGGCATCGCCTCACGAATAAAAGTGGTCTCGACAGATGCTTCCAACGCGGGTTGGGGCGCCCTATACGAAGGGAGACCTTCTATGGGCCTGTGGTCAGACGCGGAGAAGCGTCTCCACATAAACTGTCTAGAGATGAAAGCGGTCGAGAATGCCCTTCAGTTCTTCCTCCCTGCGCTAAGGAACCACCACGTTCTAGTCAGGACAGACAACACATCGGTGGTGTCCTACATAAATCGCCAGGGCGGTCTCAGGTCCCGGAGCCTGCTTGCAATAGCAAAATGCCTCCTCATATGGAGCCAGCACAATCTGCGCTCGCTGAGAGCGGCGCATGTGCCGGGCGTCCTGAACGTGGGCCCAAATGTGTTATCCAGGGCAAAACTCTCCCCAGGAGAGTGGTCCCTGCACCCCGTTTCGGTGCGAAATATCTGGGACATTTTCGGCAGAGCAGAGGTAGACCTGTTCGCGTCACAAACCAACGCTCACTGCCCAATGTTCTTCTCAAAAAAAAGGGACGCGCTGGCCCTAAACTGGCCCAGACGCCCTCTCTATGCGTTTCCCCCGGTCGCCTTGTTACCACAGGTAATCGAGTCAGGGAGAGCAATTGCTCGATACTCCTCATATCTCCGCTATGGGAGAATCAAGTCTGGTTCCCAGAACTGATGGAACTATAGAGTGCGGCTCCATGGCCGATTCCACTGAGAAAAGACCTGCTGTCGCAGGCTCAGGGCGCGATCTGGCACCTATACCCTGAGCTGTGGGCTCTACATGTATGGGCAATCAACTATCACCATTGCACCTCCCGGAGGGAGTGCTGAACACGATCACACAGGCTAGAGCTCCGTCTACTAGACGGCTTTACACGTCTAAATGGTCAGTGTTCGCTGATTGGTGCTCAGCTCATGATTTAAACCCGCTAAAAGGTGAGGTAACGGTGGTTCTTTCTTTCCTACAAGAGCTGTTGGACAGCGGGAGAACCCCTTCCACACTCAAAGTGTATGTGGCAGCCATAGCAGCGTTCACAAATCCTGCAAATGGCCAGTCGCTAGGAAAGAACGACCTCATAATTCGTTTCCTCAGGGGTGCTAGGAGGCTGAATCCTCCTCGGCCACCCTCGGTTCCGGTTTGGGACCTTTCCACGGTCCTCGAGGCCATGAAAGGCGAACCGTTTGAACCACTGCACGCGGTGGAGCTAAAATACCTGTCATTTAAAACCGCTTTTCTGCGGGCACTAGCTTCAGTAAAATGGGTGGGTGACCTGCACGCGCTACGTGCTTGGAATTTGGGCCTAATGACTCTAAAGTCATCCTCAAACCAAGACACGGTTACGTCCCAAAAGTGCTTGCGACTCCCTTCAGAGCGCAAGTTATCTCCCTCTCGGCCCTCCCTATTTCTGATAGTGAGGCAGGGGTAAACCTTCTCTGCCTGGTGAGGGCATTAAGGATTTATGTAGAGCGCTCTGCCACTTTTAGGCAAACGGAGCAGCTTTTCGTTTCTTTCGGTGGCCGCATCAAAGGGCTAGCCATCTCGAAACAGACCTTGTCCAGATGGATAGTGGACGCTATCGCGTCAGCTTATGCATCCAAGGGTCTGAACTGCCCCTTGGGGGTGAGGGCCCACTCGACTAGAGGTATGGCCTCATCGTGGGCATGGTCAAGTGGGGTTTCAATCCATGACATTTGTATGGCAGCAGGCTGGGCCTCGCTGTCTACATTTGTAAGGTTTTATAACCTGGAAGTACCCGCCTTACAGGCCAGACTGCTCTCAGTCTGATGATGCTATATTAACAGTGTCTACCCAACTCATTTTGATTAGACTGTTGATATGCTGCAGGTCCTGTGGCCTATGCAGTTTAAAGTGGTCATACTGCCTTAACTGTATAGATATGCACCTATCTCATAACACCGAGTCGTCCCGCCCTATTATGCCGTTGTGATCACTTCACTTTTTGCATGAGCCCCGGGCTACTGCCCTTGGGACATAAGTGTTTGAAATTTAGCACGCACGGCGCTTTACATAGGGTTCCCGTAGCGTAAGCTAAACTTACGCAACACGAGAGTACTCTCGTAAGAGAACGTGTTGTTGCGTAGCCTGCCGTCATTGTGCTGCACTTGGTTTTGCTTCTAGTCGACTGAAATCACTTGTGCAACCTGTGCGAGGGGGTTTTATAGGTTAGCCAAACCCCATTTTGGTGGGCTGTCCCATTGGCGCTGGAGTCATGCCAAGACGCACTGATAGGTTGCAGCAGTTGCCGCAGAGCAGCCAATGGGCGCGCGAGCTGTCTCGCATATGTCTGCCTGCTGCAGCAAATGCGTTTTACATTCTAAAAATTAAGGATAATTTTTTGCTTCAGTATTCTCGAGAAAAGGAGTTTTCCCGTAGCGTAAGCTAAACTTACGCAATACTCGTTCCCTCTCTAGAGAGAACCGAGGTTAAGTTAGTAACCGAGTGTCGTTTTCTCTTGTGGCTCGCGCACACCGCACTGTCTTCACTCGGACGCACGCTTCAATACTTTGCGGAGATCGATCTATTTATGAGGCGCCGTCTATATGATTATGTGCGCGGAGAGTTTGTGTGTGCGTGCTCGCGTCTCAGATGAGTATGTGCGCGGAAAGTTTGTGTGTGTGTGTGCTCGTCTCAGATGAGTATGTGCCCGGAGAGTTCCGCGCGTCTCGTGTGTGTGGAGTTTGCGTGTGCGTGAGCGTTGTGCATTTCGTATTAGTTTGAGCATTCAGCAGTATACATGTATGTGTGACTAGTTAGTATATATGCAAGGGTTTCATATGTGCGTGAATGAATTCAAGCCCTAGACGGCGCCTCATATATTCGTTCTGGTGAAATCACAAAATATAATGGACACAAAGTGTCCCTGCTTGATATACAACCACTGATGAGCATAATCGGTAAAAAAAAAAAAAAAAAAAAAAAACTACGAATGCGGATTAGAACCCTAAACCTCTGACACACTTGACTAAAGTTCAAGTTCAGCTGCCAGTGTTCCTCTTCGGGTAAGTCTAGTATTTTAATGCCAACTGCAAATCTTGCATATCAAGTATTAAGTATATCAATATCAAGTATACTTATATGAGGCTATACTGTGCGTTAAATATTTCTGCTCAGTGTCAGATATTTCTCTGTTTTGTAAAAGTCATAATATGAGAAGACAAAATTTTGATCTTAACTCAAGTGTTTTCGGCTACATCAGTAGCCTTTTAAATTGCACAATTTCTCATTTAATCAGAAATCAGAAAATCTTTTTCAGAAAATCACACACACACACACACACACACACATACACACACACACACACACACACACACACACACACACACACACAGAGAGGTATTATTTTTTTGATAAAGTGTGTGCGGTTTAGTTTTCTTAAGTATCGTTTCAAGAACCGTTTAAGCACCGGAGCCGTTTGAAAAATACAGAGTAGGTACTGGTATCGGATAAAACCCAACCAATACTCAACCCTAGCTAGAGGAGAGATGTCCTAGACAACGACAACGACTTACGTTATAATTATATTCTCTTGAATTTTGATATGGCCGACACACGTGACACAACCAAAGAGACAACGTTCTGATGAACAAATAGCAAAGAAGAGGGAAAATGAGAATGAACGCACGGAAGGGAGGGGACAGGATGAGGAGGAGGGAGGGTCGAGCTAGCCTCGCCTTTTTCCTTGACAATACTTCAAACGTCAACAATAAATTATGTCACCCAACATCGCTTAGAGCAACTTTAAAGGAAGTTCCATGACCACAGAGAGGTTTAACCTCTGTATAACATCTCATTCAAAGGACGGTGCTTGTTACAGAATAGTGTCCCTGTCACTATACAGTCTGTGGTGGCATTAGGAGCCACAGAGACCACATATTGAGCACCTCCTGCTGGCCTCACTAACACCTCTTCCAGCAGCAACCTTGTTTAAAAATCAATATATTGCAAGATTTCATTATCTGAATGCCATGCCATAATAATTTGTGATTGTAGCACTTTTAATCAAGAGTGAGTATGTGTTCTGTCTGTCTACTCTGAACGAGTTCATGCTAATGGAGGGTTTCGTGCGAACACACAGAATTTAGCAACTTCCCCTTTCTCTGTCTGTAAAGCTGTCTGTCTGTTTCTGTTTTCTCTCCAACTCTAACAATGAAAACAGACAAATCTGTTTTTCTGGTAAAATTGGACATTTCATACTGTTGATGTACATGATGCGATGGTGAAGTCACATCTATTTTGCTTATGTCTTACACATTATACTGCTTTCCTGAGAAACCTCTCTTCCCCTTTCCCCTCTTTATGTTGACACTATATCTTCCCCCCTGCTTCCTTTGATGGAAACTCTGCCTGTGAGATTACACAACACCATACATTTCTACCATGTGCTCAGTGTCATCATGACAGAGTGAGAAATTAGTGATTTTTGACTCATCTCTTCAAATCTATCTATCTATCTATCTATCTATCTATCTATCTATCTATCTATCTATCTATCTATCTATCTATCTATCTATCTATCTATCTATCTATCTATCTATCTATCTATCTATCTATCTATCTATCTATCTATCTATCTATCTATCTATCTATCTATCTATCCATCCATCCATCCATCCATCCATCCATCCATCCATCCATCCATCCATCCATCCATCCATCCATCCATCCATCCATCCATCCATCCAAAGAAAAAATATTAAATAATATTTTACATACAGACTTGTGGTAAAAAAAAAACAACAACTCTGAGCAAACTATCTTAATAATCTTACAAATAAGTTTCATTTACTATATCCAAATTATGCTTTAATAATCTCAGATTTGGTATTATTCTCTGGTCATGATGTTTTATTTTTGTGAATGTAATAAAAAGTGGCTGTAGTAAAATAAAACTGTCTAGCATTTAGCTACATAATACACTCTATCATAACTATCATTAATAACATTTAAAAATTACATTGTTCATTTAGTTAGTAAGAAATAACTTGGAACCTTTGTTTGGTATGATTTTTATGCATAGTCATCAATAACCTTAAGTATGCTTTGACCCATAATTGGTCTGTCTACGTCAGTGTGAAAAAAAAGAGGAATTTCCCCTGCAGGATATATAAATTCTGAACATGATGGGGCTTTGTTACTGCTGGAGTCTGGTGACTTTGTACATTTTCTTTTTCATTGCTGTTGTTATAATGAACTTCCAGGGTAAGCCTTTTTATTTTTTAATTATATGAAATAATGATTCTAAAGAATTTGGTTTAATATACTGTTTTCTATAATATTTGCATAATGCTATACTATTTATACCACTTTAATATAGGTTTATACGATTGATGTATTAAAAAATATAAATGAATAAGTGTTTGGAAATGAGTTTGGTAACTACAGTACCAGTCAATTAGAATCAGGTGCATTTATGTGAAATCATGATGTCGAGCCATGACTGAAGCACATGTGAGTGTTTGAGTCTGCGTCACAGTTACGCACTTCTAATTGCGTCTCTCTCTCTCTCTCTCTCTCCTCCTGTAGCTCTGTTATTCATGTTAGTGGGAATCGTGGGAATCGTGAGATCTGCCCCTGTCCCTCAGAAATTGGACATTATGGACAAGGAAACTATTGAACAGGCACACAGTTTAATCAGCGAAATTCTTAAAGATATTCCTACAGTGCACACAGCCTGGATAAACAGCAAGGTAAGCACATCTGTTTCAGGGCTGCACAACGTCCTCCATACTAAGAAGAGTAGTCAATCAATATGGGGTTTTCACTGATTGATTCTTAAACGTTTTCATTTGGACCCTCTGAACTTGAATATTTGGTAACATGCTTGCTGTTTAACCTGTGTGGATTGGCTTGTGGTTAGGATAGTCTAGTGGCCAAAGATCTGGGCTGGCAATTGAAGAGTTGATCTTTGAACATATCACCACTGTGCCCTGGATTAAGAACTGAACTGAACTGCAAATGTTAATACAAAAATGTTTGCCATAACTTCATATCCATAGCTATCAGTATACTGATAGCTATGGATATGAAGTTATGGCAAACATTTTCGCCAAATATTGTATGCTTGTAGAGTATATATATATAACTCTACAAGCATACAATATTTGGACGCGTTTGGACACTTTGGTCACATTTAAATCCGACTGGCATCTCACCAGCTTCTAAACCCTTTCTCGGAATAACCTCACTTTGTAATGAATTTTAGAGGAGTTTCACAGCAGAGTTTCCTAGAGTAACCATCCGTGTAGTTCGCATTAACCGTGGACTGTGTTCGACATTGTCTGACAACCATAACATGTCCAAATACATTTGGGGGCCTCCGTATGCAAATTTACTTTGCTCTGGCATGTCTGTGAGGTTTTAGAGCTTGAATCCATGGTGTACAAGAAATTTTGTCCTGTCGTGTTTAAACACGTCAAATGCTTATCTTTTCTCTCAGAGTCTGACTTTGGGGAACAACTCAACTAGGCTGCAGCTGCAGTTCTTAAAGTCAGAAATGATACCCTCTGCCCCAGTTCTCCAGAACATCTCTAGTAACTTCAGTCTGGTGAGTTTCATTCCATTTTTTTTTTTACATGAATGAATGCCATTTGCCAAGTCAAGCATGTCTGTTGCTCTTCATCATACTTAGCTAAGGCTAAGAATATATACAAATCCCTAAAACTGTGTAGTACTGTAAAGTACTGCACCATTTGTGCCTCAGACATGAATGATATTAGGCCTACTCTTGATTTCTGAGAGACGCACCGAGATGGCAACGAGGCTATTTAATTTGCGATCTGACTGTGATCATTTCATTTATAGAGTTACACACACACACACACACACACATTAGTGCATAGTGATTTTAGTGATTTATGTGTAGTATCGTTCTATCCCTTGGCTCAGCTGTTAAACGGCAAACACAAGGAGTGACTGTGTCTGCCGAATTCTTTTCCAATTATTTGGTAGAATTCGTTATTTTGTTTTGAAGCATTTACATGTGCCTTTCTGAATAAGGTATTCAGTTTCTGGAGCATCCGATTGTGCTATTCCTTTTCTAAGCAAATAAAAAAAATTGTAAATTAAACAAAGATTATTGAAGTACATTTTACAAGAAAATACGATTTCAGTCTTTCTGCTTCAAAATTTCCTGTTTTAATTTTTTTTAAGCCAATTCAGCTAATAATTATTAGGCTTCTTTTGTGAACTTCATGATGGCAGATTTTCAGAGGAACACAATTTAAAAGACAAATATAACAGGATTGAAAGTTCAGCAAATAAACTGTCAGATCTCTCCGTTATTGTCACAGGAAACCTGCTTTGCTCACATAGTGAAGGGGCTGCAACTACATCTGAATCTCTTGAAAGATATCAGCACATCAACCATGCTGAACCAGACAGACGAGGTGAAAGAACTTCTGGCTGAAATTCAAGACCTTCTGCATCTAATCGACAAGGTATGGAGTTAGACTTGGTGACTGTTCTTCTGTTAAACCAAGAGGAAATTTATATGATTGTTTTGTACTACTATTTTGCAGTCTCAGTTCCTGAATTGCATGAGTGTTAGTCATGGCTTGATTTAGAAACTTACTTTCAAGCACTGCTAAATTTAAATCATGTCTGGAATCATATTGCAGTGTCCCTCTTAGGATAGCATTCAAATAATGTGTTTAATCTAAAGTAATTTAAATAGGGAAAGTCAACCTGATCTTATGAAAAGTCGTAATAAGATAATATTATGTTTAAAAAAAATTACTAATCAAACATATACCTACCAATGAAGCCTATTGTAATAAGAAAAAAAAACTATAAAAGCCTTACATATGATCAAAGTGGTTTTATTTCCAAATGCAGTTTAATGGAACTGTCTAATAATATATTGCATGTTTGAATGCTTCATGTATTTATGTATTTTCACAGTTGCAGACACAGGCGGGATTTGACAAGTCAAAGCCGGCATCAGACAACCATCATGATCTGACCAAACATCTGACAGGTGAATACAAGACTAAGGTGGCAGCCCACCTCATTCTGCAACAGCTTCAGGACTTCAGTAGTGACGTCCTCCGCAGTATCCTCAGTATGACCTCCGATAAGTCCATCTCAGAGAATACTATCACTGTGCAGCTCTAATGCACAAAATGTACTTCAGTTTTAACGTGAACTCTTAGTGATGACAACGGTGAATACTGCCCAGGCCAGTAGTTGGCAATGCTACTTTGTAAATAAACATTACACGCCTATTGATTGAACATGTAATTCAAAAATGTATGACATCAACGTTATCACAAATTAAGTTTACACAAAGAACAGCCAAAACGCAAAAAAAGTTTTCCGTTTTTAGTTGAAAAAGGTGTCGTGTAAATGGCCCCTAATTGGCTGTGTGTTTTTGTTGCATCATTCAGCATCTTTGCTTTCAAGGCAACTTATTTGTCTCTGGAAAATTTCATGTTGCACCATGAGTTTTCTCAGTATTTTGTGCATTTATTATTATTTATTATTTATTATTTATTTTGTATTTCACGTAACATCTTATTTATTATTTATTCATTTATTTATTTACCAATTTACCCTTAAACTACTGTATTTTTCACAATCTGCCTCAGAAAGCAACATATAATTTAACTCAGTATGTGAAATATTTTTCAGTATTATATAATCCTATACAAAGGTTATTTATTGAGCACATGATCATGTCTCATAAGTTGTTAAATGAGATCATGGTCATTGGATTGATCTCCTGATCTCTGTGAGAACCTACTGCTTTTATTACTCATTTCATGTGATATTATGTTCTTGTTTTTGTTTTTCTTACTTATCCAAAAGCACCCATAAATGAGATTTCATTTTATTTTATGTATGGTACAACTAAATATCGTTATTTATTTATTTAAGTTAAGAATACATGTATTTATTTTTGCCATTATTTGTATATGAAATGTTTGGAATATTTGAAGATGTCTCACATTTTATCAAAATAAAAGAAAAAATATATATATTGAAAAGTTTGTGTTTTAAGTCATGCTAAATAACAAAGAAAGAGAAAAAAAAAAACATTTTTGAGGCTAATGAGTGTTAAACATTTATTGTTATTTGTCAGTTGTTCATATTTTCTCTGTGTATTTTTCTGTAATTGAGATGTAATTTTGTCATATTTAGAGAGAAGACAATTAATTAATACATAATGATGACAAGTACAACCCATTCAGTTATAGACAGATAATGCACACCAAGTTGATTATGTGGCCACCAGGGTTGCCAACCGTTCCGTATAATATTGAACTGATACGGAACGCACTTTGTTCCGTATTTTTGAGAATCAATTCGGTGCAAATCCATGACAGACACATCAGACTATAAACGAAGACAAGTGTAGGCTATGATAAGAAAAGAAAAGAAAAAAACCGACGGTGCGGTAGATATTAATTTGTCCCCCTGTTTGTCTATGATCAGCGTATAGCGTTTTTAACATCTTGGAACATCATCAGAGAATGCCCTTTTAATTGGTCGTTTCAGTCATTGTGAGTCACGTATCGTAGCAACGATGACGACAAGTGACAACAGCGGGAAATGTAAAAATGACTACAGCAGCCGGCGAAAAAGAAAAGAGCACAAAAATAAAACATGCACAACACGTGTTGCTTTGAATGCAGTATTTGAGTGCAATATTTGATATATTCTTTATTAGCTGTTTTTTTTATGTATTATTGTTTTGCACTGGAAAGAAAGTTAACTATAATGGAAGTATAATTATATAAAGATATTTGCACTAGGCTACACTTCCTTAAAATGTTGTCTAATTAAATTAAAAATATTTTTTTTTGCACTGGAAAGAACATTCTAGAAGTCTAATTCTATTGCATAAGTTAATTTTTCTTCAAATGCAGTCTAAGCTGATGAGTTTTGAATGATATATTTTGTATTTGTTGAAGTTAAAAATAAAACGTATTATAAACGTACTCGGTTACTAACGTAACCTCGGTTCTCTCTAGAAGAGGGAACGAGTACTGCGTTTTATCAAAACGCTACGGGAAAAGTCTCTTTTCACGAAACACTGAAGCAAAAAATTATCCTTTAATTTTCATATATGTAAAACGCGTTGCGGCAGCAGCAGTCAGCTATAGAGACAGAGCGCAACGCGTCATAATCTGAAGACCACGCCCACCCAGGGGGAAAACAAACCAACCGTCTCCATTGACTTTGCATTGCGAGAGGCTGCCTCCTTGTCATTTCTTGCTTCTAACAAAAGACAGAAAAATGCCTAAAAGCTGATGTGTGACAAGGTGTACAGCAAACAAGCTAAGGAACCCAGAAATAAGTTTTCATAATCTGTCGACCCCAAAAAACGAGCGTTTGAGGACATAAAAGTGGATACAGGCTGGAACAAATGGGTAAATTGTGGGATCCTGACACTCAGTATGCACTAAAAATACACTACGTGTGCAGTAAGTTAAACATTTGGTCACTGGTGAGTCAAATATCCAAATGTCTGTTTTATATATTATATTTCTGTAAGATAAACTATCCTGTGTTGCCGATTACGGTCTCCTCCAGCGGGCATACGTTAGTTCTCAGAGTAATGAGACACGTGACGCTCTGTCTCAACTGCCTGTATCCACTTTTATGTCCTAAACACTCGTTTTTTGGGGTCGACAGCTTATGAAAACTTATTTCTGGGTTCCTTAGCTTGTTTGCTGTACACCTTGTCACACAGCAGCTTTTAGGCATTTTTCTGTCTCTTGTTAGAAGCAAGAAATGACAAGGAGGCAGCCTCTCGCAATGCAAAGTCAATGGGGACGGTTGGTTTGTTTTCCCCCTGGGTGTGGGCGTGGCCTAAATGCGCTCTGTCTCTATGGAGACAGAGCGCAACGCGTCATAATCTGAAGACCACGCCCACCCAGGGGGAAAACAAACCAACCGTCCCCATTGACTTTGCATTGCGAGAGGCTGCCTCCTTGTCATTTCTTGCTTCTAACAAAAGACAGAAAAATGCCTAAAAGCTGCTGTGTGACAAGGTGTACAGCAAACAAGCTAAGGAACCCAGAAATAAGTTTTCATAAGCTGTCGACCCCAAAAAACGAGCGTTTGAGGACATAAAAGTGGATACAGGCTGGAACGAATGGGTAAATTGTGGGATCCTCACACTCAGTATGCACTAAAAATACACTACATCTGCAGTAAGTTAAACATTTGGTCACTGGTGAGTCAAATATCCAAATGTCTGTTTTATATATTATATTTCTGTAAGATAAACTATCCTGTGTTGCCGATTACGGTCTCCTCCAGCGGACGTACGTTAGTTCTCAGAGTAATGAGACACGTGACGCTCTGTCTCAACTGCCTGTATCCACTTTTATGTCCTAAACACTCGTTTTTTGGGGTCGACAGCTTATGAAAACTTATTTCTGGGTTCCTTAGCTTGTTTGCTGTACACCTTGTCACACAGCAGCTTTTTGGCAATTTTCTGTCTCTTGTTAGAAGCAAGAAATGACAAGGAGGCAGCCTCTCGCAATGCAAAGTCAATGGGGACAGTTGGTTTGTTTTCCCCCTGGGTGTGGGCGTGGCCTAAATGCGCTCTGTCTCTATGGCGAGACGGCTTGCTCGCTCATTGGCTGCTCTGCGGCAACTGCTTAAGCCTATCGAGCGAGGCCTGAGATGACATCAGGCCAATGAGGGCGCTTCGCGCCCTCCTCGCCACTTCCCGCCGAGACGGGCGTGGCTTACCTCTATAAAAGGAGCTCGAGAAGGCTGATTCACTTGATTTTGATCGCCGAAGCGAACCAGAGTGAACCGTACGCACGGCAGAGAACGCAGTACTCGTTCCCTCTTCTAGAGAGAACCGAGGTTACGTTAGTAACCGAGTACGTTCTCTTACGAGAGTCCTCTCGTACTGCGTTTTATCAAAACGCTACGGGAACCCCTTGCAAAACGCCGTGCGTGCTGGGATAAAAACACTGATCACCAGAAGCTATTTCAGGCATACAGTGCATAATCACCAGATTGACTCACACAGAATCAGGGAATAAGGGTGGGAGCCTTAATTCCCTATACTGTAGCGTCGTAGAATAGACATGTCCACAGACGCAAGTATAACATCACATAGACAGGGTAGGGAACCTGAACTAATGTGGGAAATGTTGGTCTTACACAGTTCTGCCCAAGATAGCCGGTAGCGCATTGCGCATGGGTTTCAGCGGTCTGACTAGACGGCTGAACAGGTTACACCGACAAAAGCTTAGCCTGTAAGGCGGGAACCTCTAGGTTATAAAACCTGATAAATGTAGACGGAGAGGCCCAGCCCGCCGCCGTACATATATCCTGTAGGGAAATCCCGCTGGACCAAGCCCACGAAGAAGCAACGCTTCTCGTAGAGTGCGCTCTGACTCCCAACGGGCATGGAATGCCCTTGGCAGTATAAGCCAGCGCTATGGCGTCAACTATCCATCTGGATAGACTTTGTTTCGAAACAGCCATTCCTTTGGAACGTCCGCTGAACGATACAAAGAGCTGCTCTGTCTGTCTGAAGACAGCAGAGCGGGACATATAAGCTCTTAAAGCCCTAACAGGGCAAAGAAAACTCGAGTCCCCTTCCTCACTTGATGCCGGCAGGGCAGCCAGGGAAATGACCTGAGCCCGAAAAGGCGTGTTGAGGGATTTCGGCACATAGCCGTGCTTAGGTTTGAGTATGACATTAGAGTCATTAGGACCAAACTCCAAGCACGCCGGGCTCACAGAGAGCGCGTGCAGGTCGCCTATGCACTTCACTGAAGCGAGAACCATCAAAAACACCGTTTTGAAAGACAAATGTTTGAGGCTAATAGACTGGATAGGCTCGAAAGGGGCACCTTTCATGGCCGCCAGGACCGTAGAAAGGTCCCACATAGGGACTGAAGGAGGTCTGGGTGGATTCAGTCTCCTAGCTCCCCTGAGGAAGTGGATGACTAAATCATTCCTTCCCAGCGACTGACCCAGCGTTGAACCAGAGAACGCTGAAATAGCCGCCACATACACTTTGAGCGTGGAAGGGGATCTGCCCTTATCCAACAGCTCTTGTAGGAAGGAGAGAACCTCCGTTACCTCACATTCGAGGGGTGAAAGGCTCCGAGCTGTACACCAGCCGGAGAAAACCGACCACTTCGAAGCATATATCCGCCGAGTCGACGGCGCTCTAGCCTGAGTGATGGTATTCACGACTCCCTCTGCGAGACCAACGGGTATCCGTTGAGCGCCCACACATGAAGGGACCACAGTTCCGGGTGTGGGTGCCAAATCGAGCCCCCGGCCTGCGAGAGGAGATCTCTCCTCAACGGCAGTGGCCATGGAGCGATATCTACCAACTGCATCAGAACTGGGAACCATGTCTGGTTCTCCCAGAACGGAGCTACAAGCAGCACTGGGCATTTTGTTTTCCTGACCCGTTCCAACACCTGTGGCAGGAGGGAGACGGGGGGAAAAGCGTATAACGGGCAGCGCGGCCACCTTCGTGACAGCGCGCTGTCGGTCTTTGAAAAGAACGCGGGGCAGTGCGCGTTTTCGTGGGACGCGAAAAGGTCCACCTCCGCTCTGCCGAATCTCTCCCACAACAGCCGGACTGTTTGTGGGTGTAGAGACCATTCGCCCGAGGGAACATTGTTCCTGGACAGTCTGTCTGGGCCCACATTCTGAAGCCCAGGTACATGCACTGCTCTCAACGAGCGTAAGTTGTGCTGAGCCCATAATAGGAGGCGTTTCGCCAGCCTGTACAGGGATATGGATTTCAGACCGCCCTGGCGATTTATGTAGGACACCACAGCCATGTTGTCCGAACGGACTATGACGTGTTTGTCCTTGATGTGGGGACAAAAACGCGTCATCGCGTTGTGCACTGCCAGCATTTCTAGGCAGTTTATGTGTTGGAGCTTTTCTCGTTCCGACCACAGGCCGAAGAACGGTCTGCCCTCGAGCAGCGCTCCCCATCCCGAGGTGGATGCGTCTGTCGACACCATCCTCACTCTCGAGGAAGTCCCCAGGCTTACACCTGATCGGTACCAGTCGTCCGCCGTCCAAGGCGCCAGGGCTGAAACACAGCTCTGATCGACCTTGAGGCGTAATCGACCGGTCGCCCACGCTCTGCGCGGTACCCGCGCTTTCAACCAGAACTGCAGCGGGCGAATGCTGAGCAAGCCCAGCCGGAGAACTGACGATGCTGAGGCCATGAGACCCAGCATCCTTTGAAACTTCCTGAGCGGGGTGAAAGCGCCGCGGCGGAAAGATCTCGCCGCGCGCTGAATGACCAACACGCGCTGTGGTGACAGCCGCGCTGTCATAGACTGTGAGTCCAGAACGACGCCAAGAAACAAAATCGTTTGACTGGGGTTCAATGAACTCTTTGTCCAGTTGACTGTGATACCAAGATTCTCGAGGTGATCGAGTAAAATGGTTCTGTGCTCCACGAGCTGTGATCGTGATTGAGCAAGGATCAACCAGTCATCCAAATAGTTCAGCACTCGCATGCCTCTGAGTCTGAGAAGAGCGAGCGCTGCTTCCATGCATTTCGTAAATGTACAAGGTGCCAGGGACAAGCCGAATGGCAGGACTGTATACTGGTATGTCTGACCCTCGAAGGCGAATCTCAAGTATCGCCTGTGATGTGACGCTATCTGTATTTGAAAATACGCGTCCTTCAGATCTATCGACATGAACCAGTCTTCTCGGCGAACATGCGCGAGAATTTTGCTGGTTGTGAGCATTTTGAAACTGCGTTTCACTAATACTCTGTTCAGCCGTCTTAGATCCAGTATGGGTCTGATACCGCCGTCCTTTTTGGGGACTAGAAAGTATCTGCTGTATAGCCCCCCTTCGCTTAGAGCTGGGGGAACGCGCTCTATCGCCCCTTTGCTTATCAGTTTTGATATTTCGGCTCGAATTAGGTGAGCTACTTCCAACGAAACCGTAGTCTCGACGCGCGCTATGAAGCGGGGAGGGCGTCGACAAAACTGTAGCGAGAAGCCTCTCTTTATAATGCCTAGCACCCAGTCCGAAACCCCTGGAAGCGCTGCCCATGCTTCTGCATGGCTGGCTAGGGGCTGGATACGGAGCGCGCTCTGTTCGCCGTGCGACAGAGGCGCTTCGGGGGATACAAACATAGGCGTTATGCCTGTGGCATTTGAGGCGGGGCACGCGCTTAATACAGCGGGCAAAACGCTCGTCCTCGACCTTACTACAGTGCTTAGCTGAGTGAGGGAGGACTGAGAAAGTCTCATAGGACCCATGTGAGCGAGTAGATGTGGGCTGGGAGCGGGCACATTTACTGCTTTGGGCGCGGTGTCTGCCTGAGCAGAGCGCGCGCTCACAGTTCTCGTTTTTACAGAGAGCCTGTGATCTGTTAGACATAGTGTTCGTGGGCACTGGGAAGTGGGCACTCTCACTATGCTGGAAGCGCAACCGACCTGAGTCGATTTTATGTGCGCGGGCCCTAAGTGTAGGGCTGTGCTTATGTGTAGTGATGGGCACTGAGGAGTGGGCATCGAGACTACATTTATAGCACCATCGGCCGTGGCCGGGACACCAGAAAATACACTCTTTTTGAGATTTATCTGGGTAGCCGTGAGAACGGCTTTTGTGTGCAGGCAAGCGGGCAGCAGTGCGGACTTGCTCTCTGCAGAAAACGCTGGAACAGTCGCAAATCTTGGGACTGAAACAGCGGGGCGCTTGGGTGAGAGGCCGGCCGCAACGGGACTCACACACCTGCGCTTTCCTAGGCTTGCTAGGACTTCTTCGGGACTTCCGGTTTTACCACAATCCTCGATCGCGGCCCGCGCGAAGAGGGGCGCCGGACGCTGGACCGAGAGCGGGGCCTCGAGCTGCGCTGTTGTGGCTGCTGCGAAGAGGCGGCCGAAGGTGGGGGCTGAGGCTGACAGCTCTGCGGAGTCCGTTTGTCACGACTCGCTGCAGAACCGGAGCGCTTCGGCAGGAAGTGCTTGAAGGCTTGAGACGCTTTCTGGGCCTCGGTAAATCTCTCCACGAACTCGGAGAGAGAAGAACCAAAAAGGCCAGCGGAAGACAGCGGGGCATCGAGAAACGTGGTGCGCTCAGAATCGGCCATCTCCGTGAGCGTCAGCCATAAGTGCCTCTCAGCGACAGTGGCGGAAGCCATACACCGTCCCATGGCTTGTGCGGCGGCTTTAGTAGCTCGGAGCGTGAGATCTGAAGCGCTCCTTAAGTCCGCGATGCAGATAGCATCAGGTCCCATCTCGTCCAGCTTACGGAGGAGATCACCCTGGTAAATCTGCAGCGTAGCCATGGTCTGTAGCGATGACGCGGCCTGCCCAGCGGCGGAGAAAATTCGCGCGAGCAGTGTCGACGTCATGCGGCAGGCTTTCGAAGGCAACACCGGTTTAGTCCGCCGTCCAGCAGAGGGCGGGCAAAGGTGGGTCGCTATCGCCTGTTCCACCGGCGGAAGAGAGAGGTAGCCTCGGTCTTTGGCATTATCCAGAGAGGAAAATGCGGGTGACACAGATGAGCGCGTCCGCGCAGAGTAGGGCGCGTTCCAGGCCTTCGCAACTTCTTCATGCAACTCAGGAAGAAAAGGAGCGGGCTTAGATTCCGGAGAAGTACGCTCACCAGGGAGGAAGCTACCATCCAGCCGGGTTCGAGAGGGGGGCTCCGGTGCAGACCACTCGAGGCCGAGGCTCGCCGCGGCCAGCGCGAGTACTCGCATGAGCTCCGTCTCGATGTTGGCTCTCGTTGAGGGCTTGCGGGCAGGAGGCGCGAGATCCTCAGAGCTCGCCCAATCCTCGCTGCCTGAAGCTAGCAGAGAGCAGGAATCCTTCTCCCCCGACGCGGCCTCTGAAACGACTTCCTCTGATGAAGCGGCGGCAGACTGCGGGCGCTGAGCATCAGGAAGTGATTCGAGAGAGGCCGGTGAAGCTGGCGGGCGAACCGGCGAGCTTGGTCGGGCTGGAGCGGGTTCCGGGACCCGCTGCGAGCGGCGCTTTTTACGGCGCGGCATCGCGGCGGTGAATGCAGGCTTAGAGAAGGATGCCAGGCGAGTCCTCAGAGTCACCATCGGCAAAAGCTCGCAGTGAGGGCAGCCGCCATCAGCGAGCGTGAGCGCTGCATGGTCCTCACCCAGGCAGGAGACACAGATGACGTGCTTGTCTCCCTCGGTGAGTGGGGCTCGGCACGAGCCGCAGGAAGGCATCTTTACAAAGACGCAGCTCTTTTAGGGGTGAGTGTTGCAGCGAACACACACACACACACACACACACACAGAAAAGCAATATAGTAATAAAGGATATAGGCGTCGGAAAGCACAGCAGGTACGGCTGTAGAAGGCGGCGTTGGCCAGCGGCTTCGAGGGCTCGTCCCGCTGAAGTGCTTGCTTCGAACGACGCTGCTTCCGTGATCCAGCGATGCGTGCGCTTCGCTGAAGAGATTAAAATCAAGTGAATCAGCCTTCTCGAGCTCCTTTTATAGAGGTAAGCAACGCCCGTTTCGGCGGGAAGTGGCGAGGAGGGCGCGAAGCGCCCTCATTGGCCTGATGTCATCTCAGGCCTCGCTCGATAGGCTTAAGCAGTTGCCGCAGAGCAGCCAATGAGCGAGCAAGCCGTCTCGCCATAGCTGACTGCTGCTGCCGCAACGCGTTTTACATATATGAAAATTAAAGGATAATTTTTTGCTTCAGTGTTTCGTGAAAAGAGACTTTTCCCGTAGCGTTTTGATAAAACGCAGTACGAGAGGACTCTCGTAAGAGAACTAAACAAATCCATGGTTCATTGTTGGCAAAATGACCATGATAGCCTTTATATTTCACATCTATGTGGTTCAGTCTTGTATATTGATTAGGCCTACTTTGCTATTCTATAAATATATAGCCCTAATAAGTTGTAGGCCTATTTATCTAAATATCAATTAGTTTCCACAATATTCCCCAGAAGTCATCATTTCAGGGGTTATTTTTCAAAATTTTCTTCCGTGGGGGCATGGGGTTGGTGTGGCGCAATGGATAAGACACATGCCTTTGGTGTGAGAGACCCGGGTTCGAATCCACTGTGAGACACCAATGTGTCCCTGAGCAAGACACTTAACCCCTAGTTGCTCCAGAGGCGTGAGACCTCTGACACATATAGCAATTGTAAGTCGCTTTGGATAAAAGCGTCAGCTAAATGAATAAATGTAAATGTAAATGTCATATAGGACTAACCCCTACCGGCCACGACGCACACATTGTTGTCGTGGTTGGCTGCACAGATCTAACAAATAACCAAAACAATTTTGCGAAGTGATATAGAACTGTAATGCGGTCGACCGACCTGTAACTACTTCAGCTGTGCATTTACTGAAAATAAAGAGTAAAGGGTGCAACAGTGCCCATCTTTTTCAGCTGCCTTTGTTAAAGTGTTATAAGCCATAAACCAAACCAAACGGCTACGAGGTGAATCCTATTTGAACGATTTGAAGCACAATACTATTTGAAAATGGGATAAAAAGACAACCGCTGTAATGAGGGATAGAACTACAATCCTATAAAGCAGTGTGAATGACATGATCGATTAATACTATAGTTGTTGATTATATATAAACAATTTAGGTTTACTGCAAAATATAAGTCCTATAAAAGTATTTTAAGAGCATATGAAGACAATTTGCTCGATGCTGTTCACTGATTGGCGGAGCTTCTTTGCATAATTATGAGGAATGTTTTTCATAGGAATTCTGATGTTAAACTGATGTTAAAATTACGTTAAATAATGCAGACTGATGGCTTCAACAAAATAATACCTCTACAGTTACCTGTGGTAGTTTCCTTTTGTTACCAAAAGTGAGGTGACAAAACATTTGCATGTATCAAATCATTTACAACTAGCTGTAATTCTTCAATAAATGCAGAAAATCTTCATCAGGCATAGGCTACCTCTCTTGACCCCATGTTGAGATCTGGGGAGTAAGGTGTAGACATGGTGGTTATTGTATTTCTAGACCAGTGTTTCCCAACCCTGTTCATGGAGGCACACCAACACTACATATTTTCCAACTCTTCATAAACACACCTGAATCAACTCATAAGCTTGTTAGAGACTCCAAGACCAGAAATATGTGTGTCAGACAAGGGAGACATCCAAATTGTGCACTGTTGGGAAACCTGTCATGGTGCGCTGGAAAATAGTCAAGGATTCAGATGCGAGTGAATAAGTATTTATTAAAGTCAAAAAGAGAAGACAAGAGACTCAATTCGACAGGCAGCATCCACATGGATGACTCAGTGTAGAAATAGCAGATAATCTCAAGTGAACTCGGAGAAGAAATACAGAAGGTCCTCAGGGAAACTCAGGGTCGGAGTGGTAGATAATCCTCTGGCAACTCGGGCAGGCTCGGCAACGCAGGGACTCAGTGGGCGGACTGCAGATCCAACGTAGAGACGAAGATCCTCAATGAAGCGTCATGGAAACAGAACAGGAACAGGAGAACAATCGCACAGACCCAGGAGAACCTCCACAACCATCTGACAAAGACAAGACGAGTGAGCAAACAATATATAGGACATCCTCATTCAGAACAGCTGGCGCTGATCGGCTCATCAGTGGATAACGAGCCATCTGATGAGCCGCGCCCATTCACTCAACACGCACACACATAGCGAGGGAGAGCCAATGAATCCGTGAACCGTGACAGTACCCCTCCTCCTAGGAACGCCGCCTGGCGTTCCCAGACCCCCTTACCTGTCGATTGTAATCATCGATAAGGGAGTGATCCAGAATGTCCCTGGCAGGAACCCAACTTCTCTCCTCCGGACCGTAACCTTCCCAGTCCACCAAGTACTGGAATCCGCGTCCCCTCCGTCTCGAGTCCAGGATCCGGTTAATCGAATAAGTAGGCTCCCCATCAACGAGTCGCGGCGGGGGGGGAACCGGAGCAGGCGGATTAAGATGCGATCGAAAGACGGGTTTAATTTTGGAGACATGAAAGGCGGGATGAATTCTCTTGTACGCAAGAGGAAGGTTGAGGCGGACTGTCACCGGACTAATAATTTTGGTGATAGTGAACGGGCCAATGAATTTAGGAGCTAACTTATTAGAGACGGAACGGAGAGGAATGTTCTTAGTAGAAAGCCACACTTTTTGACCAGCGACGTATACGGGTGGCCTCGACCGGTGGCGATCGGCCTTAGCCTTGGTGCCCGCCCCCACTTGGAGTAGAGTCTCACGGGCTCTGGTCCATGTGCGGTGACACCTCTGGACGAACGCATGAGCGGAGGGGACCGCGACTTCGGATTCCAGACTGGGAAAAATAGGTGGCTGGTAACCTAAACTACATTCAAACGGAGATAGGCCCGTGGATGACACTGGTAATGCATTGTGGGCGTACTCCACCATAGAGATATGTTGGCTCCAGGAGGAAGGATTCCTGGCAGCCAAACAACGCAACACTCTCTCCAAATCCTGGTTGGCCCTCTCGGTCTGGCCATTGCTCTGGGGGTGAAACCCTGAGGACAGACTAACGGTCGCTCCCAGTAATCTACAAAACTCTCGCCAAAATTTGGACACAAATTGGGGTCCTCGGTCGGAAACCACGTCTATCGGGAGGCCATGTATGCGAAAGACGTGATCTACAACGGTCACCGCGGTCTCCTTGGCTGAGGGTAATTTGGGCAAGGGAATAAAGTGAGCCGCCTTCGAGAATCGGTCCACCACGGTCAAAACTACCGTGTACCCTTGAGAGGGTGGGAGGGCGGTGATAAAATCTAGCGCAATGTGGGACCAGGGTCTCGAAGGGACAGGCAGCGGTTGGAGTAACCCATCTGGGGGTCGATTGGAAGTCTTACCAGTGGCACAGACAGAGCAAGCCAAAACAAAACTGTGAATGTCGCGTGCCATAAGTGGCCACCAGAATCGTTGCTTGACCATAAAACTGGTGCGATTTACCCCTGGATGGCAAGCTACGTTGGAACAATGCCCCCACTGAATAACGTCTGACCGTAATCCCTCCGGCACAAATAAACGATTCGGTGGGCAACCGGGCGGAGGCGTTACCCCTTCTAAGGCCGTCTTGACCTTCGACTCGATCTCCCATGTGAGTGTGGAGACAAATAGGGTCTCGGGTAAAATGCACTCGGGAGTAGACGGGCGTTCGGAACGGTCAAAAATACGCGACAAAGAATCGGGTTTGATGTTTTTGGAACCCGGGCGGTACGAGAGAGAAAAGTCAAAACGTCCGAAAAAAAGTGCCCACCGAGCCTGCCTGGAGTTCAATCTTTTAGCGGTTCTGATATATTCCAGGTTCTTATGATCGGTCCAGACGATAAAAGGTACCCCAGACCCTTCTAACCAATGACGCCATTCTTCCAACGCTAACTTTACTGCCAACAATTCTCTGTTACCAATGTCATAGTTACGTTCGGCCGGAGATAAACGACGAGACAAAAACGCGCAGGGATGCATCTTGTCGTCCGTGAGAGAACGCTGGGAAAGCACTGCTCCTACCCCCACCTCTGATGCGTCGACCTCCACCACAAACTGACGTGAAGAATCAGGGGCTATCAAGATGGGAGCTGAAACAAAGCAGCCTTTCAGTTTGGCAAACACAGCCTCAGCTGTGTCTGACCACCTGAACGCAGTTCTGGGGGAGGTCAAGGCGGTCAGAGGTGCGGCTAGTTGGCTGAAGTTGCGAATAAAACACCGATAGAAGTTGGCGAACCCCAGAAACCTCTGTAGGGCCTTACGGGAATCTGGACTTGGCCACTCTACCACAGCCTTAACCTTCTCAGGATCCATGCGTACTCCCTCAGACGAAATGATGTACCCTAGGAAAGGAACAGACTGTGCATGAAAAGCGCATTTCTCCGCCTTGACAAAAAGCTCATTCTCTAGCAACCTCTGAAGCACTCGTCTGACGTGTTGAACGTGCTCCTGGAGAGACGAAGAGAAAATCAATATGTCATCCAGGTAAACATATATGAACTGGTCTACCATGTCTCTCAACACATCATTGACGAGTGCCTGGAAGACCGCTGGGGAGTTGGAAAGCCCGAACGGCATAGCCAAATATTCAAAGTGCCCCCTGGGGGTATTGAACGCGGTCTTCCATTCATCCCCCTTCCTGATGCGAACCAAATGATATGCATTACGTAAATCCAATTTTGTGAAGATTGATGCTCCCTGCAACCTCTCGAAAGCTGAAGACATCAACGGCAAAGGATAAGTATTCTTTACCGTGATGTTATTCAACCCCCGGTAATCAATACAAGGTCGCAGAGAACCATCCTTCTTCCCCACAAAAAAGAATCCCGCCCCCGCTGGAGAAGAGGAAGGGCGGATGAACCCAGTAGCCAGAGAATCAGAAATATATTTCTCCATAGCCTCCCTTTCTGGAGCAGAAAGCGAATATAACTTGCCCTTAGGCGGAGACGTACCTGGCAGTAAATCTATTGCACAGTCATAGGGACGATGAGGAGGGAGAGAAGCAGCCCGAGACTTACTGAACACCTCCTTCAGGTCGCGGTACTCCGGTGGCACGTTAGACAGATTCACCGACTCCTCCTGCAACACAGAACGAGAAACAGACGGAACGGCAGACGAAAGACATGAGGCATAACAGTTATCACTCCAAGCTGAGACAGAATCTTGACCCCACTCTATCCTGGGTCCGTGCTTCACCAACCACGGGTGACCCAGGACAATAGGCACGTGGGGTGACTGTGTGAGGTAGAGTGAAGTCCTTTCAGTGTGATTCCCCGAGGTGATCAGTGTGATAAGTCCAGTGGAGTGAGTGATGCCCGGAAGTTCTTGCCCATTGAGTGCGTTGATGGTGATAGTGTTCTCTAAAGCAGTGATGGGGAGGTGAAGTTTACGTGCCAAAGAGAAGTCCATAAGGTTTCCCTCCGCTCCCGAATCCACCAACGCTTGGCAGCAGAAGGAGTGTTCCGCCCACTGGAGTCTAACCGGAAGGAGAGTGGCGCTCGAGGGTCCGATCAAGGAGAGCCCGCCCGACAGTAGCCGCCCTCCTACCGCCGGGCTTGGCCTTTTAAAGGACAGGTGTTGATGAAATGTCCAGGCTCCCCGCAGTAGAGACATAGACCCCTCGAGCGGCGGTGTTCTCTCTCCTCCCGGGAAAGCCGAGCTCGACCTACCTGCATGGGTTCAGGATCGTTAGAGGGGCTGACCGCGTTCATACTCCGGCCACTGGAACTCATGGTGAAATCGGCCGCAGGCATCCGGTATGGTCGGCTCTCTCTCTGTTGAAGACGTGCATCGACCCGTAATGCTAGCTCGATCAGTCCATCCAGTGTCTTGGGCAGCTCCAAAGTATAAATCTCCCTCTGAACGCGGTCAGCCAACCCATGCAGGAACATGTCCCACTGCGCCTCCTCGTTCCATTTGCACTCGGCCGCCAATGTCCGGAACTCTATGGAATAGTCAGAGACTGACTGTTGGTCCTGGCGAAGGTCGGCGAGCTGGCGGGCCGCCTCGCGTCCAGCGACGGCGCGGTCGAATACCCGTGTCATCTCTAGCTCGAGTGCCTGGAACGAGGAGCAGCACTGATGTTTGTTCTGCCACACCGCCGTTCCCCACTGAGCCGCGCGACCAGAAAGTAGTGTCATCACCAGGGCTACCTTCGAATCCTCAGAAGCAAATGTCACAGGTTGAAGCGAGAAATAAATAGAGCACTTGGTTAGAAACGTTCTGCAAAGATTGGGTTCGCCCGAATACCTCTCTGGTGCTGGAATGCGCGGCTCTGGTGCGAGGCTGCGCGGCTCTGGCTGATGGAAATTCCCTTGGGGAACAGGCGGGGGCGGTGCTGGCGCAGTGGGAACTCTCAGGCGTTGGAATTGAGAGGTGAGCTCGGACACCTGCGTTACCAAAGCCTGTATCGCCCGTCCCGAAGCTCCGATATGCTCGTCCTGGCGATCCATCCGTGCGTGGTTTCCGGCGAACATCTGCTCAAAATCGGGAGCACTCGCTGAATCCATGAGAAGGCGGTCAGATGGTTCTGTCATGGTGCGCTGGAAAATAGTCAAGGATTCAGATGCGAGTGAATAAGTATTTATTAAAGTCAAAAAGAGAAGACAAGAGACTCAATTCGACAGGCAGCATCCACATGGATGACTCAGTGTAGAAATAGCAGATAATCTCAAGTGAACTCGGAGAAGAAATACAGAAGGTCCTCAGGGAAACTCAGGGTCGGAGTGGTAGATAATCCTCTGGCAACTCGGGCAGGCTCGGCAACGCAGGGACTCAGTGGGCGGACTGCAGATCCAACGTAGAGACGAAGATCCTCAATGAAGCGTCATAGAAACAGAACAGGAACAGGAGAACAATCGCACAGACCCAGGAGAACCTCCACAACCATCTGACAAAGACAAGACGAGTGAGCAAACAATATATAGGACATCCTCATTCAGAACAGCTGGCGCTGATCGGCTCATCAGTGGATAACGAGCCATCTGATGAGCCGCGCCCATTCACTCAACACGCACACACATAGCGAGGGAGAGTCAATGAATCCGTGAACCGTGACAAAACCCTGTTCTAGACTAAATGTGAGCATGCATTTACTTAACTCACTTGCACAAAAAACAGATTCAGTATTCATCAAAATGAATAAAAATAAAATAAAAACTCAAAATCTTATGCAAACCTGCAATAATTAAATATATCAAATAATGTAAATAGCTTTGCTGCTGACCTTCAATGTTCCAATTCAACCAAATTTGGTGTGAAAGGGCCTTTATATTTGCCATGTATATAAAAAACAAACAAGCCCAGCCCCGATGAGAAAAAGTAACACAAAAGTAAAATAACGCATTACTTTCCATAAAAAGTAACTAAGTAACACAATTAGTTACTTTTTTAGAGAGTAACGCAATTTACTGATACATATTTATATACAATATTTACACTGATTATGGAAATAATATACTTTAAAAGAATCTACTTGCAAATTGAATGGAATTTTATCGAACGATTAATTGTAATTTTATTTATAACAGCTAAAAAAAAAATCTTATAGTTTAAATTTATATTAAATGCAATTACTTGAGCTTAAGTGCTTTTTTGATCCACTGAAGTAGGACTTCAGTACATATGTAGTGTCATAATTCTGTTATCTTTGAAATATAGTTAGTGTTCTGCTGAAAGTACTGACAAGAATTTATGGTAAACTAAAAGTATAATTTAATGTGATTTATACTGAAACTGTCACAGGTGGTTGCAGGAAGGCAGGAATGCAGACGAAGAAGATGATATATTTCCAACACAAAGTTTTATTAATAATAATAATAATTCAAATAGACAGGCAAACAGGCAGGAGCAACACATACTAAACGTAGACATGACCGGATAACAAACAGAGGGAAAGGAGGAACCTAAATTCACATTGAGGATGAGGAGATAACAAACAGGTGTGATGATCTGATGAGTGTCCATGACAGCTGATGACTGGCGGGAAACAAAGACAAAGAACATGTGACTGAATCTGAAGAAAACCAACTGAAAGTCCATGAAAATAACTGTGACAGAAACGTGTATATATCATATATTTAAATATCTTTCTAATTACACATTTGCATTGATGAAGTTCACTATATTGAATAACACACTACAGTTCAAATTATAATCAAGTCAACACTTTAATGTCAGTGTACTTTAAAGCGACGTTGAGAAAATCATCAACCGTGTGGTGATTGAGCAATTTATCGCTCATCTACCTAAGAAGACGGCAAAGTGGGTCCAGTGCCACCGACCGACGTCGCTGAACTCTGCCATCCATCAGCGATACCCTTCCTCATGTCTCTCTCCCTTCTTCTTTTTCTGTTTCTCCTTCCTTGACCCCCTCCCCTCGACCTATACCTCGCCCTAGGACCTGTCCGCCGGGGCCATTCAAAGGCCCAACCAGGGGCCGGGGTAGGACGGCGCCGGACCAGTCAGGGGACTCACGGGGGCACCCCAGGACGTTTGCCACTGCTGGGGGGGAAACCTCTCCTCCTTTTTCCCCGCTCTCTCCACGCCAATCCCTTGGCCCACGTCTGGGCCGGCCTGCTGGCGTTGGGGGACCCAGACCATTTTATTGATAAATGTCCCATGATGGACATAGGGACAATGATCCAATGATCCGTGAATGTCAGCTGGTAAATCCGCCGGCCGCCCCAAAAGCGCCATTGTGCCCACTTCCTCTAATGCTTCCTCCCCTTCGAGAGAATTGCGATGGACGTCATCGGGCCATTAGAACGATCCGCACATGGACATCGTTTTGCATTAGTGATAGTGGACTATGCAACATGATATCTCGAGGCAGTGGCTCTCCGCAACATCTCGGCTAAGAGTATCGCGGACGCACTGTTTCGCGTAATCTCCTGGGTGGAGATCTCGAAAGAGATCCTCACTGATCAGGGCATGGCGTTCATGTCACGTACATTACGCAAACTTTACGAGTTATTGGCCATTAAATCAATTCATACCAGAGTCTATCACCCACAAACGGACGGACTGGTCGAATGGTTTAATCGCACGTTAAAGACCATGATTCGTAAATTCGTTCACGAGGACGCCAAAAATTGGGTTGGATCCCCTGTTATTTGCTGTGCGCGAGGTCCCACAAGCCTACACAGGGTTTTCCCCCTTCAAGCTCCTTTATGGACGTCAGCCCCGCGGCGTGCTAGACGTCCTAAAGGAAACTTGGGAAGAAGGACCTTCGGAGAGTCGTAATGAAATTCAGTATGTCCTGGACCTGAGAACAAAACTCCACACCTTGGGGCGGCTCTCAATGGAGAATTTGTTTCACACTCAGGACAGACAGACCCAGTTATACAACAGGGGAACCCGACTGAGAGAATTTTCCCCGGGAGATAAAGTCCTTGTATTGCTCCCAACATCGAGTTCCAAATTACTCGCGAAGTGGCAAGGGCCCTTTGAGGTCACACACCAGGTTGGCGATCTCAATTATGAGGTACCTTGAACGGATAGGAACGGGGCACGTCAAATTTACCACCTCAACCTCCTTAAAAAAATGGAGTGAGGCAGAGTCAGTGATGCTGGCGACGGTGATTAGTGCGGAAGAAGATCTCGGGCCAGAGGCGAATATTAAACAGCAATCACTCGCACAAGGGGATCATCTTTCACCGTCCCAGATTGCTGACGTAGCCAGCTTGCAGGCAGAATTTGTCGACGTGTTCTCGCTCCTACCTGGTCGAACTAATCTTATTCAGCAACATGTTGAGACCGAGCTGGGCGTGGTGGTACGCAGCCGGCCGTATAGGTTACCTGAACACAAAAAGAAAGTGGTTCAGTCTGAATTAGAGGCGATGCTCGAGTTGGGGGTAATAGAAGAATCCCACAGTAATTGGGCGAGGCTGATAGTTTTAGTGCCTAAATTATCTCCTGGGATGGGAATTCACCCTCTGTTCGGACCACGCGCCCCTCCAGTGGCTCCACCGCATGAAAGATACCAACGCGCGGATCACCCGTTGGTATCTGGCTTTACAGCCTTTTAAGTTCCAGGTGGTCCACAGGCCCGGTGCACAGATGGCTGTGGCCGGCTTTCTCTCCAGGAGGAGGGAAGAGGAGGCTGCAGGCCGAATGGCTCCCCGGCCTGAGTCGGGCGGTGGGGTTATGTGGCAAGGGGGGCGTGGTTTAGCGAAGTCTGTGACAGGGAGAGGATCGGGAGACAGGTGCGGGGTAACTGGGTCAAGTGCAAATGACGAACACCTGTGTGTTGTTTCAGTGATTGGCATGGAGAGACCATATAAAAGCCACGAGGAAACATCATTTGAGGAGAGATTACTGGAGATCGGGGGAACGTTCGTGACTGGAGTGCTAAGCAGACCGAGAGACTGTAAGGACCGCACATAGCTCAACCGAGCGGGGACCAGCACGAGAGCGAGAACGAGGACTTTGGGCTTTGTATGCGAGAGCGCGGAGTGCCACGTGGTTTTTTGTTTGATTTAATAAAAACCCCTCGATCTCCTAAGCCTGTCCTCTTTCTTCCTGGAACTTGTAACTCTAACACACTTTTTTTTTGTATTTTAATTGTAGTGGAAACTAATTTTCTATGCCAATAACGCTTGCTGGTGAAATTTGGTTAGTTTAATTGCCAGTTTTCTAGAAAGAAAGTTACATCTGAAAAGGTATTCAAGCTTTTTTAAATATGCATAATAGGTATTTTTTTCTCAAAAGAAGGCATATCATTCAGCTGAAATAGGTTTCCAAACTATTTGACCAGGGACCGCCAAATATGATGATCTCCTTATAAAGGAGTCCTAAGGCCTACTGTGTGAGAATTTTTTTTTTTTTTTTTTTTTTTTTTACAAATCTAAAATAAGAGTCCAATCAAATAAAAAGAATGACTGATTTTACTGAGAAAAATAAATAAAGGGTATCCTCTGACAGACACTGTTCTGACGCTGTGGGCGCTGGGCATTCCTTTACGTCAAAAGGGCATTATTGAAATACAGGATATTATGTAACAAGTTCTGTTTTTATCCAGGTTTTTTTTTTTTTTTTTGAGTATTCTTTTCCATTTGATTATACACTGGTATTTCCAAGTCATACAAGTTCTCTGGTTTCGGTCGATTTTTTTTTGCTGACTAGCAACAAATTGAGTTTACTCACTAACCACTACGAGTCATGCCCACTACAGTTAATTTTTTCTTAATTAGTGGATTATTATTTAAGATCCATTAGTGGTTATATCACACATCACTGTTCTCTAATTAAAAAATTGGTTTAACTTTATTTTGATGGTGCCTTTAACACCTTCTGTTGACATTAAGGTATTTTTTAAGACAAAAGCCATGACATAATATTCATCAGCCCTAATTTTCACAAACCTCAAGCATGTCTCTTAAATACATTACTATTTCTTTGTTTTAAGGGATATTATGGTTTGTCTGAACTGCCTGGGTCAGTTTGCATCAGTTGGATTTGGTATTGTTGGGTTGGTCTTTGTGCTTTGCCTTGCACTCAAATGTTGAGCAACAACATTTTATGATGGCAAGTGTCAAGATTAAAACATTTTTTAAAAAGCCTAACATGAAATAATAATAAAAAAAAATCTTGAAAAAAAGAAAAGTTTATTTAACCTTTAGACAATGATATACAGTATAATTGAGGTTTGCATATGTGTGTGTGTTTTTTTTTTTTTTTTTGAGGCTATTATGGTTCATAAAGTATGAGTTCATACTTTAGGAAGAACTGAGTAAAACAAAATAATTTGGTGCTGTTAAAAAGTAAAATTCTGATAGCTTAAATCAGAGTAAAGTAAATGTAAATATAACAATATAGCAGACTAGTTGCATAAAATGCATATTAATATCAGTTGTCACATCTCCCAATGGAATCTCTCAGTAAGATGGTATATAATCAAAAAGCTGTAGTTTTTATTGTGGGGCTGGGGGTCATATAATGCAATGCTGTACAATGATGATCGAGAGATAAACATTCCTTAAAAGTCTGATGTATCATATTTGATACATCTTAACTTAATGATTTTTTTTAGAACAAAATAAAGTAAACCTAAGTTGATTAGTGCGGTAAATGTTCTGTTTGCAATATTACAAAAAATATAAAAAGTTATTCTAACGTTTACTTTATAAAAATTAGTAAACATTTCACAGCAAAAAGAAACGTACTATGTAGTTTTAGAATATGATATATGGAATTAAAAGGTTAAAAAAGGGTAAAATATCAGTCAGATGACAGAAGGCATGTAGTAGATTGTGAACAAGATCTTGACCAGAAATTGATGCATATATTGATGGAAATAACGTCACACCATTTATTTCCATCAAGAGGAGCATTCATTTTTGGTCAAGATTTTGTTTTGCCAAGCACTCTGTAAAGTCTACTCCAGCACATCCCAAAGACGTTCAATGAATTTAAGGTCTGGACTCAGATGTGCCAATTCATGTATGAAAATTATTTTATACACCCTCAACCGTTCTTTCACAGTTTAAAATTTCATAAGACTTGTTTTTTCTGTTTAAATCCAAAGAGCGACTTTCTTTTTGGCTGGGCAGTGTATATTTATAGATGTATAAAGGAAATTTGAAACAATGAAAAATACATTTTGTAAATGTATTATTTCAATCAAAGAATTAAATTCGGGCAGATTGAGAAAAGGTGGCCAACTAATGCTAAAATACACCCCTCCCATTAGTTTTTCCAATGAACACAGATAATATCTAACGGTACATATTATCCACAGACAGATATATCTTAATGTGAAACCAGAGATGATTCTGAATGTTCAGTGGAAATTTAATAAGTATCCGCTGCTGAACAAACACTTTTGCTCATGTTTGTTGACAGGCGTAGTGTGCAACATGTCAAGACAAAATTTTAAAAAGACACTTCAATGAGAAGCAACATCTCTAACAATTTTACCATTTTATTGGAATTTTAGTAAAAATATACAATTTTAGAGTTCTCGTATTTTGCAGGAAATCCAAATCACAGTCATTGTTTATAAAAACACAAAAAAGTTGTCAACAGGCAATAATGCATGAACTGTTAAAACGTATATAAAAACAAACATTACACCACAATGTTACTTTATGTTTCCACTTCTGAGTGATGGAAATATATGTCAAATTAATGTGAACAGTCAGCTGCCAGCTACTCTGTGTCTCAAATCAGAACTAACACTGAGCTGTCCTCAAGACGACAGACGTAAACGCAACATCACAACCCACCCCAACCCCCAGTGATTACTGGAAGCCTATGTAGATGATGAGAAATGATTCTTTTGGGAAGGGAGGTCGTAGCGGTTTCCTCACTCTTGCACACCCATCAAAAGCACATATTCCTATAGGCGTGCTGGAGTGAATGTCCTCTATAGAGCAGCGATGGCTTTAGCTGCCATCCTCCGGCCCAGGGGAAGGCTCAAGTCTGTGATGGACAGCACAGTTTTGGGTTTTGCAAGTGCCTGAAGCTTCACCAGTTCTGAAATCTGTGAAGACATATTCAAAAAGTGAAGGTTTTCCATACTAAAATTTAGAGCTGAACGATAATTTTAACTGATAATAATAATTTAAGCCAATAAAAAAAAAGAAGATTGAGAAAACTTTTTTTCAGTGTCCTTCCAATGTACTTACTGTAGTAATAATAACTGTTAATTATGCACAATTCCATGCAACTAACTCTAAACCAAACCCTACCCTATAGTAAGTACATGTTGTTAATTAATATTACTCAGTACTTAAATGTATAATTACACAGTAACAATGACACCTTAAAACAAAGTGTAACCGATTTTGATTATTGATCAAGACTTCTCATTTGAGAATTTTCTTTGGTTACACTTTATTTTACGTTGTCCTTGTTACAGTGTAATTATTTATTTAAGTACTGAGTAATATCAATTAACAACATGTACTTAATATTGGGTTTCACTTTAGTTTAGTGGTAATTGCATGCAAATATGCACAATTTAATGTAAATAAAGTGTTACCATTTCTTTTTACATTTCATTCGAATTTTTGCACATTCATATAAGCACAAATCAAGAGAACGCCAACTCATACGCAGGGTTTATTTCCTCTCATCTAGTTTCCTGAATTATTATATGTATTATTTACATCAACACACACTCAACATTATGAAAAATGGTAAAACCTTAATTCTTAATATTAATTCCAGATATTCCAAATTGTTCATTTTTTCCTATTAAAACAACAAAACTTTGTATTGTAGCACAGAGGTTGCACAAGTGCATCCACAATTGCAAACATAGTCAAGTTTTTGTTTGGATTTATTATAGTCAGTCACTGAGAATGTGTTGATCCCAGATTTAGTCATAGCAAATAGCACAAGCGGCCCCATGAATGAACACAGTTTGGCTGTATTAAGCTTTCTTTTGAGCAGAATAATCACAATGAAGATCACTAAACTCCAACAAACATGTTTGTCAGTGTTTTCAGATCATTAGCGCTTTATGCAGTGCAGAGAGAGCATGTGCACATGGTTGCCAGGTTGGGAAGATTGAGTAAAACACTGGGCAGAAATGTATCCACAGAAAAGCTCTGATTGGGGGGGGGGGGGGGATTTAAACTCTTGACATCTGGTGACCAAAGCAAGGCAAGATATCAGCAATGTCAAATTATAAATATCAAGCAGGCAAATATCGCAGACGATTATACCAATTTAAGTAAGAGAAGCAGAAATTTTAATCATGATTCAAATACGATTAATTGTGCAGCTTTACCAGAATGCTGAATGTATATCAGTGTGTGTGTGTTGTGCATGTATAGTACTGTAGATGATTCCCTCACCATGGTAAAGGGCAAAAATTGCAAGATACTGCCCCGGCTGCCCTGTTCTGAGCACTCCACACACTCCTCGATAAAGCTCTGAACAAACTGTGTGTGAGGGCCTGCTGTCTTAGACCCCAAAAGAGAGGAAATCAACAGGAACAGATTTGCTAGAAAGAAAAAAGAGAGACAAGAATCTGCTTGTAAGCACGGCTTGTAAGAGGTAGTGCAGTGGTTATTTAATCTATACAGTGGGAGTAAATGTTCATCAGATATGCAGCACAAACCTAGCACTCTGTTGAGAGGATCTCTCATATTGACGGTGTGAAGCTGAGAGGCAGACAGTGAAGTGCTCATGGAACGGTCACCTAGAAGGATAACATCAGTTTATTTAGTGTCAGTTTTAACAGACCAAAATGTTGTAACATACGTAGAAACCGTAAAAAAAGTGTACTATGTCACAGTGGCTATCAAAGCGGATTTCACTATACTTCCCTTTCTCGGTTTACTGCATGAATAAAATCAACACTTTCATTTTCAGCTCTTCCTCCTTTTTTAGTGAAAGTGCCAAAATAGTCAATGCTTCCAGAAACTTCTTATAACAATACGGTTCTCTCGATATTCTCACTTTCTCTTTTCAATCTGTCCATTTACGTTTATTCATTGAGCAGATGCTTTTATCCAAAGTGGCTTACAAATGAGGAATGCAACAAGCGATTCACCCTAAAAAGACAATAATGTGAGAAGTGCTACCAATTCAAAGTTTCAATCATTGTCCAGATTAGTACAAGATTAGAACAGGGAGGAAAAAAAAAAAAGTCTATTTTAAGTGAAGTAACAGTAATCTTAAAGGCGTTTAAAAATATTTGCATGAATTCAGCAAATCATCTTATTCTAAATGAAGGAAATGAACAAAAATGTTTTTTGGTTTGTCTTTGGCAAATTATTTTTGGAAAATTAGTTCCATCCATTGTGTCATGGGCATATTGAGTGATACTGCCACAGGAAGCTCAAAACTATCGCAAGCTATGTTGCATTTTTGTGGGGATTTTTCTGCAAAATTGACATCTTACTATTATTGCAGCATAGGCAGATTTGGTTAACAAGTTTCTAGATTGACTGACAGATAAAAATTGCACATTAATCCTCAGATGGACGTGATTATAATGCAGTTGCTGTTTTTTGTGCAGCTTGTGTTAAGTGGGGCAGGCAGGAAATGACCTGGACTGGACAGCATGACAGTCTCGTCCTCATTGGAGCTAAGCAGACGCATCAGTTTAGATGGCTGTGTGTCATCCAAAGGGAACAGGCTGGTGTAGTCCTATAACCAATGAGAGAACAATGAGTGAGACTTAAATTTTTAAGAAGAATCAAGTTTTAAGAAGTATGTGCTAAAGGGGTAAGACATACATGTGTTAATTATGCAAATGTCTGTAAGCATACACAGCATGACTGAGTTCAGTTAAAGTGCCCCATTATGCTTTTTCACACATTACCTTTCATGTAGTGTGTAATACAGATGTTTGTGAATGTAAAGGTCTGAAAAGTTCTAAAGATCAAAGTAAACAATAAATGGAGTTATTATCTGTCTCCCAAAGAAAAAAAAAGATTGATTTTGAACTGCCTGAAACTGTCTTACTTCCTGTCCAGACCTACGTAGGTTTGTAACAAATTTGTATAATGCCAGCCTATGGTCTTCATAGGCTGCCCGCGAACAACGTCTACTTTGACCCGTCCTCAAACACCAGTTGTAGCCGAGGACTGGAAGAGATTAGTTTCTTGTTGTCGACATGTCGAGAAGATGCAGTTTTCTGCGCTGTGAAAGCAAATCCACTTAGCAAGCAATTATCAAGGAAGAGGACCCGGGCTCAAATTGATTTGGTAAAATTGTAACTGTTCATTTCACCGTGGCTCAAGTGCTAAGGAAGCCTCTGGAGCAGAAATTTAGATACAGTCATTCAAATAGGCATTTCCTTACTGACACACGCTATAAGCGGTAGACGAATCACAACAGACTGGGCATTCTGACCAATCAGAGCAGAGTAGGCTCTCTGAAAGGAGAGGGTTTAGAGAGACCAAATCCTTTATCGAACCTTTTCAGACACTGTGAGAAAGGAAGTGATGCTGGAATATATATAATATATATATATATATATATATATATATATATATATATATATATATATATATATATATAATGAAAAAGTGTAGGTGTTTTTTGACCTTATATGCATGTAAACCTATTAGGTCCCCTAGTAGGAGACATCCAAACCAAAATTAGGAATCTTTACAAAAGCATAATAGAGGCAATTTAAAACATAAGCTGTGTAAGAAACAGTGTAACAAACCTCTATATCCTCACGTTGTCTCTTGCGCTGTCGTGCCGATGCTTGACCCTTATGATGAGATGAGTAAGAACTGAGAGCACACCACACTGACAACCTATAACACACATATTATAATTTTTTTCATAAAGACTTTATGAAATCAAAATAGGATTTCTGTGGCTTTTAGTTAGTTTTGAAGTTAACATCTGGGTCAATGACGTGGTGTGTCAATTCTGGTGTCCAAAGCATATTCATAATATTGTAAAAATATATATATAAAAAAAGATACATTTTTAAATGCACTTCATTAAATGACTCAACTTCCCCCTCTTTAATTACTCATGTGAGAATTCATAATAAATAATTAATCCTTAAGGAACTACTGAACTCAAAAGTCCCAAAATGTCATTCCGGCTAACTGTCCCGGCTTAAAATCTGAATACAAAAATATGACAAAAATGTAAAAAATATAAATAAAAGTATTTAAAATCTACTTGGGCATAATTCTATTGATGTTTTCAATGATACCTACAAAAATAGTGATAATACTAAGCTTATTTACATTTTTATGACAGAAAGACTTTTGTCTCCAAATTGTGATTTCTCTAATGTCATTCCTGGATAACAGACATCAATGACCATTTTGGACCATAATGCATTTTGGTATGTCATGTGACATAATATTGTTTCAAAAAGAAGACCATGAAGGAGCACCAGAACATGTGCAAAGGTCAGTAAGCGTCACTAAAGTGACATAAAATGTTGATATTTGGACATTTTCGGTCACTGGTGCACTTTGTAGCAATATCTTGTGTCCTTTTGGATAACACTAATAAAACATGTATAATGTTTTTATATAAAAAAAAAAACTAGGTTACATAATTAAATAGGTTATATAATTATACATTTAAGTACTGAGTAATATTAATTAACTTCATGTACTAACTATAGGGTTAGGGTAGGATTAGGATTTGGTTGAGGGTTAGTTGCATGTAATTGTGCATAATTTACTGTTATTACTACGGTACATGTAACATACATAAGGACACTGTAAAATAAAGTGTTACCAATAACTATCTATTTGATCTAAAAGATTACCTTAAAGTAATGATAGCTAAGATGTAGTTTTCCATAGGTGGTTAAGTAAGTGCCTGATTATAAAGAAAAATATTTGTTATGTCATTCCTGGATAACATATCATTCTTGGATAACAAAAAATCTCTGTTAGCCAGGACATGCCATCCGTTATACAGAATGACATATGCATAACAATCTAGTTTTTAATTAACATTTGTAAAATTTTAGGCATAGTTATTATAATTCTATTATTAACATGATTTACATAATTGTATGTTTTTTGCCATATTTTTCCTGTCATTCATCTTGATTTCATATGATTCAATGAGTCACATGGGTCATTATCATTGAATTGAATTTTGTAATGTTAATGGTCTAGCCTAGAAATCTAGATGCACCCTAGCGGCAGCAAAATTTATTTTGCAGCCAGTGTAGTCTAGCAACTCTCCGTTGACTTTCAAGCTGGAAAAACCAAACTCTAGTCAGGCCAATCACATTGTGTATAGAGTAGACGGGGCGGGCTTAACATAATGACGACAGAGTTGCGACGGTTCCCTGCTACTTGAAAACAAAGAAGAGTTGCTGCTTCTGGCGAACAGCGGTCTTTCGAATCGGCTTTGGCCGCGACTCTGGAGGACTTGGAGTTAAGCTGTTCTTTGAGAAAAGAACAAAGAACGGCACTTAAGTCATTCTTAAAAAAGGAAGATGTGTAAAAGTTGAATCTATCAACTGAACTAGCTCTCCGCTGGTGGGAAAACGCTCTGGTTGGTTGTAGCGCTATCCTATTGCGTGCAGAGGGAATTTGAAAAGACAACCGTTTATCCCGCCCCTCGGATTGAGCCGTGCCAATGGTGAGTTGCCAGACCTAACATCTTGATGTAGGTCTGGCTTGCCAGGCTAGGTCAAATCATGAATAATGTAATCATATTTATTACTACATCAACATTTTATTAAAGCTTTAGTATAGCTTCTGGTGTGTTAAGGTCAATTCTGTCCTTCCAGATGCCTCTGTCTAATAAAGAGAGGCAGAGACAGTTCAGAGCCAGGATAAACGCAGATGCAGAAGCTAGGGCTGAGTATCATGGAACAAAGAGAGCAAGGTATTATAGTGATGACTCAGTGGAATGATAATGTGTCAGTAACAAGCAAACTTAATTAAAATATTAACACTCATTTGCAATAAGCCTAAATGTTTTAGCTGTATAATGTGTTGGACTATACCCTTGGCCATTGTTTATGAAGCATTATAGTTTTACAGATTTACTGTAATATTTTGAAAATATGATTGTAATTAAATTGATGTAATTACAACCTGCATCTAATACTCATTATTATTGTGTGTAGCTACTACAAAATCAAGGTCAGTTCCCAAAAAGCCTGTACAGCAGATGATCCCTTCTGCTGCAAGAACAAAAGGGAGCAGTGGAGGGTAAACCAGAGGAATTGGAGGGAAAGATTAAAGCAGATCAATGAATTAATGAACGACACTCCAGTCTCAATTAATGAGTCTAATCTTGAAGAACCCCAACCCAGAGAGCCAGATAACCCTCAAGAGAATGTCCAGCCACTTGCTTCGTCTACTCCAGAAAGAAATGATGGCAATGTGCGAACAAAAAACGCAAAACAATAAAATAAACTAAAGAATGAAATAGTCAAACTTCAAAGAAACCTTGCTCTGTCAAAAAAAAAAAAAAAAAAAAAGAGAAACTAAGAAAATGTTTAACAAAACAATAGTAGAGCACGTAAATGAAAAACGCAATTCACAGGAAGCCAAGAAGCTTGCTGCAGTAAAGAAGGCAGAGGTTACTCACTTCCTGTGAAGGGATGAAAATAGTAGACTTCTACCAGGAAAAAAAAAAGAGACAGTTCAAAGAAGAGTCCTACAAAAAACAAAGAAAGAGTTACATTTACAATACAATAAAGAAACACAAAAGGAACTCACACATCATACAGACAGTTTGTGCGCTTGCGCCCCTTCTACATAATGGAACCTAAAACAAGTGATCGCAACACATATTATTATACTGCATTGACCACCAAAATGTCCAGATGCTTGTGGAGAAACTATTTCAAAGTGGCTTTGTAAAAGTGGCAAGGATTTCAGAGTTGTTGGCATCCATTGTGTGTGAGCCTCTAAGAAAGGATTGTATGTATCGTGTCTGTTTTAAGTGTTGTTGCAAAGAAGTGGAAAGAGCTCCTCAAGAACAGAACACCACCACCACATGGCTACAGTGGGAAAGGGTCAAGACTGTTCAAAGGTCAAGAATTCACAAACTTTGTGGGAAACAAAAAAAAAAAACAGAATGTGGAACGTGGCAGGACCTACAAAGAATGCTGAATGAAAAACTTTATCTGCTTGCCAAACATCACTACAACTGGATACACCAGGTTGAGCAGTGCAGACAAGTGAAGCAGTGCAGACAAGTGGATTTCTCTGAGAACTATGCTTGCAAGCTCCACACCGAGAAGTTGTAAACAGGCCACAATTCACACCAGTGTGGTCTAGACATCAGATGGGAATCAATCATATGCCACAATTTCACACAGCCTACTTCATGATGAAAGAGATGTGTAGGCACACATTGAGCCAATTTTAAAGAAGTTGAAGGAGCAGAATCCCACTCTTACAACCATCCATTTCATGAGTGACGGGCCTGTTACCCAATATAGAAATAAGCGCAACTTCTGACCACACTGCCGTTTATTTTGGACTTCAAGGAGGTGGCCTGAAATTTCTCGGAGAAAGCCCATGGTAAGGGTGCACCAGATGGCGTGGGTGGCGCTGTAAAGCGCACGGCTGATCAGAGGGTGAAAATGGGAGAATATATTCAGACACCAAAAGAGCTCTATGAAGCTTTACAGAGCACAGCCTCTTCAATCAAGTACTTTTGGGTGTCAGAAGAGGACATCCTAAGACGAGATGAAGCTGTACCGGAGAAGCTGCCTGTTGTGAAGGGCACAGTGAAAATTCACCAGATTGTGTCTCTTACCCCTGGACGGTTTAGGCACAGAGAGCTGTCCTGCTTCTGCAGCCGGGGGAAGGGTAACTACTGTGACTGCTTCAGTCCCAATGAAGTGGACATGAATTGCATAGATGTGTGTGAATTACCCACCAATGCTCCAGCAACAACACCACATCTTACTATGACACCAGATATTGTTGGAAGGTTTGTGATTGTTAAATATGATGCCCAGCCATTTGTAGGCCAAGTCCTGAATATGGTGGGTGATGATGAACTTGAAGTGAACTGCATGCGACATACAATGGGCAGAAACGCCTTTGTGTGGCCAACCACCCCAGATGTAATATTTTATTACACATCTGACATGCAAGCCATCCTATTGGAGCCTGAGTCATTAACAAACCGCTCGTCACAACTATGTATCCCAGACTGGGGGAAACTCCAAAACATTTGGTAGTCACATGCCCACACTCATTGGGTGTCAAAGGTTCCAATCTTCAGTGTCACAGAACAGAAATGTCTGAAGTTCATTTGGAAATGTTCAAAAGTTCCAATCTTCCCCACATTAACAGTGCTGTGAATTCATCTGATTAAATACGTTACACAAATGGTTACGTGAATACTTACAAAGTCACTCATTCAGTAAGTATAATTTCTAATGTAGGTAATGTTATTACCAAATCAAATGTAGGTACAAAATGTATGAAATATGTTAAGTATTAAATGTTTTATTACAAAATGTATGACATGCTGTTGCATTTAAGTGTTGGCTGAATTAATTTGCATAAAAAAAAATGTTGATTAAACTTTTTTTAAATCATTAAAAACGTGTCAGTGTTCAAGTTTGAGTGTTGGAAAGAAAAATGAAACCTAGGATGGTTTTTATGGTAATCCAGAAAAATATTGCAGAATGTCCTTCCATCTAACAGTATGTCATTCCGACTAACACTGACACAGGAAATTAATTTAACCCATATTTGTGTGTTAGATTACACAATTCTGTTTTTTGTTGAGTTAAGGATAAAACAAATCTTATTTACTTTATTGGAAAACATTTTAAACATTTTCCAGCTTTTTTTTTATTTTTTTTTAGTTATCAGCAGCCAAAAATGAGCCCATGTCTATATGAAATTGATTATATTAATTGTGATTAAACTATAGTTTTACGAGCACTAATTGTTTGTTGAGCTCCAATTATGGATATCAGTACATTTGTATATGCCAACAATGGTAGAAATGTAATTAATTAAATTCATTACGTTACCCAGGAATGACATTTTCATGGGGAAAAAGATCTGATTCACCAAAAAAATTGTTAATTTCATTCTTGAAATGTGTACATGTCATTGCATTACATACACAACACTCTAATAAGTATAGAAAGTCCTAAAATTGGAATTTTTTGCCAGTTTTTTTTCCCCCACATTTTAAATTCTTATCTGTCATTCACACATCTACATGCTAATATACTTTGAAAGGTTGACAGAAAAGACATTTAAAATGTAGTCTCTCTTCTGCGCTAAAGCAGGTGTTCCCCCATGCAAATTCTGTCAGATGAAAGGTTTACATCTAGTAAGGGTGATTGACTTCATATAAATGTTCATTTAACTAACTGTAACTAAATAAAAAAAAAAAAGGGAAACCAAGGAAAAAGCCTGACAACTTCATATTCATCACAACGGATGTCCGTTTTGAATCTCTGACTGAAAAAAAAGAGGAAGCAGATGAAAGAAAGCAAGTCAAAAGAATAGAGAACTTCAGAGTTCATTCATACATAAATTAGTCATTCATGAATAGGGTTGGGAATCGAAAGAAATTTTCCGGATAAATAAAAAAAATAGTAGTAAGAGGAAAATGCACAATCCTTTTTGTTTGTTATGTCTTATACTTGTCAAATGAGTTAAACAGACTGGTAATGTCAACAAATTCAACATATTTAGCATTTTTTCCAAAAATTAATTTTTCTGAAGGAAAATAAACATTTCTACATTCTCTAGGATAATTTGGGACCTCTCCTATAGCTTATTGTATCTCCAGCAGTGGAGAATACCCTCTCAGAAGGGGTAGAATATGCTTGAAATCCATGCTTGTGCCGGTGTGAAGTTTTTGCTATTTAGGAATAAGATTGCGTGGGTGTTTGAATTGAGATCTAGAACGTTTAAAGATTAATCTTGCAGCTCTACTGTCTTTATACTCTCTCTACGTTGATATCTGATGCAAAACGTATAGTAGAGTAGCGCGAGGGCCAGTGCATTCATTACTATTTTAATATTCATGAGGTGAGACAACGCTATTAGGATAAGTTCCCAGCACTTCGCCCACACATCGCACCAGAACCGTTTTCGGAACAGAAACTTAGGAATTTCGCACGGTTCCGGCATTTATCAAATACACTAACGGTTCTAGATAAGAAACGATTTTCAGTTCCCAACCCTATTAATGAATCATGTTCAAAACAACAACAACAAAAAAAGCACAAAAATAAATAAATACAATTAAGTTAGATAATCTTAATATAATAAAATTCAAATCAATATAAATTGTATTTATAAAAAGATATTAAATATAATAATTTTAAGCCACCATGTGCCTTTTGGAATTGTTCTTTATATAAAAAAAAGTTGTTAATAGGGAAAATATTTTTTTTAAAAAGTTTACATTTTAATTGTATAGGTTTTTTTGTATTTCAATTAAGTTAATGTCAATATATTAATAGTAATATTTATATAAATTGTATTCATAATAATACATTAATTTAAATAATTTGGATCCTGCTGCCCCCTTGGAAGGGTGTTCTGAGTGCCTGTTTTGATTAGTCCACCAGTTATATTTATGCTTTCCGTATAAAAAGTAGTATCATATTAATACTGTATATTAAAAATAAGAACTGTACACAAATAATAAAACAAAATTATACCCAACCTAGGATTTCGTTTATAATTAGTTACATTCAAACTGCCTGCGCAAATATTTACCCTCGAATACAACATATAAATATAACAATATTGCAAATTGTGATTCTGTTCCATTTTTGAGCATTATAGGGATCCATTTCTTTCTCCTGCTGAACACAAATGAAGATATTTTGAAGAATATGAGTAACCAAACAGTTAATGGGCTCACAGACAGGCTCAAAATATCCATAGTATTTTTTTTTTCTCCATACTATGGAAGTCAATGGAGCCCATCAACTGTTTGGTTACCCATATTCTTCAAAATATCTTCATTTGTGTTCAGCAGGAGAAAGAAATTCATATAGGTTTGTAACAACTTGAGGGTGAGTAAATGATGACAGAATTTTCATTTAAGGGTATCCCTTTAATGCCTAGGATGAATACTATATAATTTAATTATCCTTAGTCATACAGATTTGGAATGACAAGAGGGAGAGTAAACCTTATTGCTTTAAGTGTACCTTAAGTGTAAGTGTACTTTAAGTGCTTTAAAGTGTGTAATATTCACCAAAATTTTAACACAAAATGCTATTCAAAAAAGAAAAGAGAAAAAAAGGCCATACTTTGCCAGAGCTCTTCCAGGCGGATCTACCAGGCTGTGCCAATGGGCAGGGTCAGTGAGGAGACGTGGCAGAATGTGTCCCAGCAGGGTGAGGGTGATCTGCTGTGTGTCCAGGCAGAAAATACTGTACAGCAACTCCACCACACGAGACGCCCACTCTTTACGGGTCTCCTTCAGAAGCTCCTAGAACACAAACACATGCACAAAAGTCAGATTACAGGTACAATTCATTTCCCTCAATCTTTAATAGTGCAATACCAAACACATTTACCTTAACCAGGTTGTTAGTAAACCAGAAAACCCCTCCCATATGTAGTAGGTTCTCAAAGAGATGAAATGCATGGGAGTCCACCCAGCCCTTCTCCAGAACCTCCCTAAACTGGGTTTGCAGAGCCTGATGGATGGGCTGGCGTGCTGGGAGAAGGTTACGGTAGGGAATAACCTCCTGACCTTCGACCGCTGGCCGCAGGGACAGTCCAGTCTGCTGAAATACATCAGCACACATGTGCTCCAAGATAGAACTCATGATCACCACACTGGAGAAGGTGTGAGAGAAAGAGGGAGACAAATACCAGTCTTTCAGAGCTAATTCAATTCTGTACCTGGAGGACCACGATCAGCAGTGTTTAGTTCCAACCCTAATCAAACACACCTTTCAGAAATCTTGAAGACCAGGAACTAAACACGGCAGTACATGGCACACAACTTTCATAAATTCTTTTATGTGCTGTAAAAATTAGTGCGTTAACATATGCGATTATTTTTTCAGTTCAAAAATATTTAACACAACTAACGCAACATCTGTTTTTTTCTGTAATCTTTGGCTGCCGTTACATTATATGATCACACTCTTATTCATGTAAATGCTTTTAAACCATTCAAAAGAAAAATGAGAATGCGTATAATTCACATTTTTTTGTTATCTATTTCATAGAGACATCAGTACCAGTATTAGTATCAATGATACTGGCCTTCATTCATAAAAAGATGCCATTAAAACAAATATTTAAAATATACTGTCCAAGTTGTTTTTACATTAATTTGGAGAGTATCTATGAAATTATTACAATATAAAATATTAAAACTCCAATGTTTTTAATCGCGATTAATTACAGAAAAAAAGTGTGATTAATTAGTTACATTTTTTTAAATCAAATGACAGCACTAATATATATAAATATATATAATTTCAGTTTGCATGTTTTTTTAGCATTTCAATTAATTTAGATAATCTTAATATAAACATTTTTCAGATCTCATGACCTGTAGTTTACTTCATAAGATTTAGTGTGGTTATGTAGTGATCCCTACCGCTCATGGTAGAACTGCAAAGTGTTTTCTCCTGACATAGGAGTCATGAGCTGACGAATCATAGTCTGAGGTTTATCTCTTTCATCCAATCCTAGCATCCGAACATGAGCCACCAGCCACGCCACTGCACAGATGGCCATACTGCACACCTTCCCTTTAATGTTATCAGTGATCTTCTACACTCACAGAAAGAGAAAGAGATTTCTTCAGTTACAGCCATAAAGATGAAACAAATGTATTCTGACAATATGGCACAACTCATGGCTCTTACTGCTTTAGAATCTTTGAGCCTGGTTAAGGCCCCATGAATGTCCTCACCTGAACAGCCTCTACTGATAAAACTCCATTCTCCCAGGCATTGAGAACCTCCAGTATAGCTGCTGGAGTACTGAGGCATATTTCATGCCATTTCATCGAACTGGAGAGAGATAGAAAATGTTTTACTAATAGATCCTTAAGACAGAAAAAAGCAGCACAAAACCAAACAACCACAACCAAAAACTTCCTCCATTTATTGAAACCAAACTGCTAAATATTAATTTAGAAGCCATGGCTCATTAACATATGAACCTTGATTCAACAATTCAAAAATAGTTTCCTAAAGTTTTTATGAACAAGATTGTCCTGTTCCATGAATAAGCAAATTCTTAATCAAATGCAGTATATACACTGAGAATATGTGATTTTGGATGCAAAAATATACTAATTCCAGCTTTGTTAACATTTTATTCAAAGAAATTCATTTCATTTTATTTTACCATGCTATTTGGTATTTAGTAAATTATGTTTTAACAAAGGTCATTTTAAAAGGTGCACTATGCAGGATTTTCTAAAACAATAATAAAAAAAATAGACTCATACAAAAATAATGCCTCTAAATTATTATGTATGGTCATAAGTGTGTGGTGGTGGTGTTTGTGTCTACAGAGACACTGCACTGTGCCTGATTATAATAATAATAAAATAATAAAAAAAATTAAATACAAGTAATGTGTGCTATTTATACTTACTAAGCAAGTCATAAAAAATAAAATACACATTCTTCAACATAAAATTGCATATGTGCTTATATTAGAATTTCTTTTCATTGAAGTAGCATGAAAAACCTGTGGCTTGAACTGCTCAATGGCTTTTGATTTTTGAGAGGTTGAAGAACTATAAATGCATCTTTTCTAGAAACAGCAGCAGTCAGCACACAGAAATTCATCAACATTTTCCATAATAATAAAAGTAGCTGTGACCGTGAGAATCTGCCTCTCTCATCACAGATGCATCACTCAAAATGAGTCAGCCTTATCTGATATTACACTACAATTATTTACCTCATGTAAATGGATGGAGAGATAAAACATTGGTAACACTTCATAATAAGGTTTCATTAATTAACATTATTTAACTACTTTAGTTAACATGAATTAAGAAAGAATGAACAATACTTCTACAGCATTTATTAATCTAAATTAATGTTCATTTCAACATTTACTAATAAATTATTAAAATCAAAAGTTTTGTTAGTTAATAATTAATGCACTGTGAACTAACACGAACAACTGTATTTCTATTAACTATCATTAACAAAGGTGAATACTGTAACAACTGTTTTGTTCATTGTTAGTTCATGTCGTCATAATAGAATAACAGCTGGTGTAGACATGAATATTCAAAATGTTTAAATGTAAGAAGTAAAAAACAGTAAAAACAAACAAACAAACAAACATTAAAATGATGAAGACAAATTTTCCACATATTATCGACCAGCTCTATACATAACGTTGGATTTATAACTATATTCAACTTTATTTGCATACATACAATACCGTTCAAAAGTTTGGGGTCAGTAAGATTTTTAATGTTTTTAAAAGAAGCATCTTCTGCTCACCAAGGCTGCATTTATTTGATTAAAAATACAAATAAAAACAGTAATAATGTGAAATATTATTCCAATTTAAAACAGCTGTTTTCTATGTGAATATACAGTAAAGTGTAATTTATTCCTGTGATCAAAGCTGAATTTTCAGCATCATTACTCCAGTCTTCAGTGTCACATGATCCTTCAGAAATCATTCTAATATGATGATTTGATGCTCAAGAAACATTTATGATTATTATCAGTGTTGAAAACAGTAATTTACATTTTTATTTCATGATGCTATGATGAATAGAAAGTTCATATTAAATTGTCATAATATTTCACAATATTACAGTTTTTTTTTATCAAATAAATGCAGCCTTGGTGAGCAGAAGATACTTCTTTTAAAAACATTTAAAAAATCTTACTGACCCCAAACTTTTGAACGGTAGTGTACAATACCGTCATGTAAAGTGATATATACTATAGCACATCTCAAATACTTGATTGTCTATATTGTCAAAAAATGTAAACAATATTATCGCACAGCTCTATATAAAGTTGGATATATAAGTACATGATGAATATTATCTATACAGTAAAGGTAGGCATTTCATCATTTTCATTTATAAGCACTATATATATATATATATATATATATATATATATATATATATATATATATATATATATATATATATATGTCAAAAATGTCATGCAGACAATTTTTTGAGGCAAAAATGTTTGAGAGATGACAAATAAATTGTTGAAGCAATTCACAAACAGTTTGAACCGATTCATAGAAATAAATTAAACTTAACTGTAACACAGCTACTGAAGTGGACGTTTTGTGAAGATGTTAATGTGACAAGAGTGACTGATGTGAAGAAGCACTTACACAAGCTTCATCTCAGAGGAAGAATTGAGCAGGGCCACCAGACTCTCCACCTTCCCAGACTCAGGTCTGAAGCAGGGGTGGTCTGGATTCAGGGTTTTCCCTTCCTCTGGCATGCAAGTCTGCAACCAAGTCTCAAAAAAGGGTGTCTCGCTCGATGGGCTGGGGTCCGAAAGAATCACCTGGACAGACAAGGAAGAGGGTGTCAATGACTCAGGTATAGGGGAACGCCTAAAAAAGAAGTGTTCTGTGACGGAAGGATGTGGTTATGAATTATGTAATAATGTTACACAACTTCATCAGACTGTAACACCCTTTTGCTCTATAGCTCAAACACTTAATCTGTAGAATAAATATGTGTGAAACTGACCTCTGACCCATAGGTCTGCACGACATGACACAACATGAGGAAGGAAATGTCAAACAGCAGAGCTCGTACTGACGCAGACTTCGCTGGAAAGTATATTTGCAGGTGTCATGTTAAAAGTGTGTATATAAACACACACACGCTAAAAAATATCAAAGCAAGTTCACACGGCAGAAGCGCGCCCATATTACTCTAGTAATCCTCAAGGACAGAGTGTCCTTCACTTTCCGTTATAATTTAGAAAAATACATGAAGATGACAATTTTAAAAGTGTCCCGAAATTTTATCTTGCATGAACATATTAGCCAAATGCCCATCTGAATAATAACTGATTAACAGACTGCATGTAATTGTAGCAAAATAAAGCACATGACTTACATCCTTCTCCACTGATGTGTTTTGGAAACTCATTAAGTCTGAAAGATAACAGCAAATATATATATATAAATAAAGACACTTTGTTCATGTATTTCTCTGAGGAAATATAAGATGATCCTGATGCAATGCATCCAGTTTCTGTCATATTGTCATACTTGATGAATTTGCGAGCGAAAGACTTGAGCTTTCCAGTCGCTGCGGCAGCGGCCAGTAGCAAATCAAGGCTTTTCCCTGAGAGCATGTGACCCAAAACTCCCAGCAGCCCCTCAGGAGACTTAGAATGATCTGCATCCACAGTCTAGACAACCAGAAAGAGGAGATCGGTCAGCTAACAGGTTACAATAAGGTTCCATTTAATATTAGTTAACATGAACTAACAATGAAAAAAGATAATTCAATGGCATTTATTAATCTTAATTTCAACATTTACTAATATATTACAATAAAAAGTTGTATCTGTTAATATTATTTAATGAACCTGAGCCATGAACTAACAATGAGCAGTTGTATTTTTATTAAATAAATGGTAACACTTTATTTTACAGTATCCTTGTTATTATGTAACATACTTACCATAGTAATAACAGTAAATTATGCATAATAACATGAAAGTAACCCTCAACCAAACTCTAATCCTATAGTAAGTACATGTAATTAATATTACTCCATATTAAACATATAATTGTTGTAACTATGACACCTTAAAATAAAGTGTAACCAAAAAGAGTTAAAGAGTAATAAATACTGTAACAAATGTATTGTGCATTGTTGGTTAATATACTAACATTAACTAATGAGACTTAATGAGTTTTTTTTTACTCGTCAAATAAATTTCATATCATTGAGGGCATGAAACCATTAACCAACTCATTTGGAAGAGACAGACAACATATTCAAAATCATATTTCACTCTAATAGAAAAAAAAGAAAGATATTTTACATAATGAAAATAAAGCCTATTTCCAGGACCATTACTTTTTTTATTTTGACATTTTTTATAACAATTAAGCACATTTTCCCTCCAAATTCTCATGACAAAAATTTTTTTTGCTCTAAAACACTGTAAAAATAATACTATAAAGTATAAAACACTGTAAGGTAAACTGTCATGAAAATAAAATGTCAATAAATTTCGTTTTTTGACCTCACAAATTAATGTTTCATCAAAATACCATAACTGGATCAGCCGGTGCAAACTTGTGTTCATCTGTCTCCACTTTTGAGTGCAACGCTCACATCTCAAAAACTGATGCACAGAAATAAGTCACCCACATTTTTTCTTTCCGGTTTCATCGCGACTATAAACAGGCTAATTTCTTTCTTTTTTTGATATCGGGGTAAAATATAACTTGCACAAGTTTTTAACAGACTTTGTGAGATTCCAAGACAATCAATATAAAATGATATAAAACCAGCTGAGGACCTTAAGGATGTTGGTGACTGTTGGTTCGGCTCTCAGGATGAGGCCTGGGTTGGGCTGAATATTGGCATTCTCTGCTGTCTTCAGTCTGGGCGCATGTTCTCTGTCCTCAGTCCTGAGTAAAAAAAAGAAGAAGAAATCAACAAGGAACATAGATAAAGAATGTGCATGTTGCCACATTTTAATGATATAATAAAAATAAGAATAAAATGTTCTGACAGTACCGTTTTGCAGTAAGATTGGCAGTGTTGGGATCAGACAACAGACCCAGTTTATTACACTCCTGCAGTAACAGACTCAAGCAGTCACAGCTACACACACACACACACACACACACACACACACACACACACACACGCACCACAGTGAACAACAGCCTTATAACTGAACAAAAACAATATTGTGAAGTCAAAAACTCACATGGAGATTCAATGGTATTCTTGAAGTACCATATTCACATCATGGTACATGATTATGGTAACAGATCAATGTGTATATATTTATGTAAGTTCCAAGCTCTACCAGTTGATCTAAAACCATGCTATTAATAAATACCTTGAATGTACTGCCAGTCATTTTGAATAAAAGCAACATACGGTTCCGGCCATACAAATCATCATTCCAGCTTTCTATGTTTCAGCACATAACTAACACAGGTGTTGGCAGTGGCGACATACTTGCATCTCTGGTCGGCTTTATCCAGCAGTGGAGTGAGATTCAGAAGATATTCAAATGCCACGTTCACATCCTCTGTAAAATCCTGACAAACACACACACGGACAGGTCAGATAAAGTGATTAACATTATGTGGACTGAGATATTTTGCTGACAGACATATGAGGTTTCAGGTGTCATGAGAGATACAAATTAGGAATTTAAACAAAATAGTTAAAATCCTACATGTACAGGTTAAGTAAACAGTCAAATAATTGTACCTGTGTCTTCTCTCCTTGTGGGTACTTCTTCAGCCTTAGTAAAACCTGAGGAATCTGGAAATGTCATGTGAAAAAGCTCAATTTTACTCCATAAACAACAGCTTGACTAAACTCCAAATAGATAATAATTGTCTGAAACAAAGTCAAGTAACATAGATAAAGAGAGTCTTGTTCTTCAAATAAGTTTACCAAAAATGTAATCTAAATTTAATCACGATATTCATTTATCTAACATTAATGGGGAAGGAAATGCTTTCCACATATATGTTAGACCTCATGACATTGAGCCAAACACCACCCAGAAGCCTTTTTACCCTTGGTCGAACATTATTAAAGTTAGAGCTTATTTAGAGAAAGGAGGAGTACTTAAACAGTTTTTTTGAAATACAATTTTTCTTTAAATAGAAAATGTTATTATTTTTAAGTTACAAAATAAGAAGCAAATAGAAGTGTTAAAAAATAAAATAAAATAAAAAATAGAAACAAAATATATTCTTAAGAATGCTTTGTGAATTTTTTGTGCAACCAGGTTTGGAACAATATGTGGGTGAATAAATGATGACAGAATTTACATTTTCTATTTCTCTCTCTTTAACTGGCCTTTTTAGCACAGCCAATATTACAACTGAAAGTTCAAGAGAGACCAGTGATTGGTGACTCAAGCAAACCTTTAGGAAGGTAAATGCTGTCCATTTGAGCTCCTCATTCCCCTCTGGAGACTCGATGAGTCCAGTGAAACAGGCCTTCCAGATCTCCAGTACAAACAGTGGAGCTGGGATACGCTACAGACACAGATCACAAAAACACATCAGAAAACCCACACACACCACTTCATCTCAAGTATGAACACTGGTGTCTGAAGCCACCTGCATCCTCTTGATCATCATGAGCTGCTCAACTAACGGCTGTGTCTCTCCAGTGAGATTCATGGTTCCCTCCAGCATGACGAAAGCATGGACTGAAGGAAATGTGGTGTGGACCGGTGGATCACACTGAAGACACAACATCTGAGGAATACTATGAAAACACAAATGAATCATTTAAAAGAATAAAGGCAGCTTTAAGTGAAATATGAAAATGAATCAAAATTACCAACTTTTTTAAAGATTCATCTTTATCATAATGCTTTTGGATATTAAGTGTCTTGAACCTGTTAAATACTTCTACAGTGAGGAAAATAAGTATTTGAACACCCTGCTATTTTGCAAGTTCTCCCACTTGGAAATCATGGAGGGGTCTGAAATTGTCATCGTAGGTGCATGTCCACTGTGAGAGACATAATCTAAAAAAAAAAATCCAGAAATCACAATGTATGATTTTTTAACTATTTATTTGTATGATATAGCTGCAAATAAGTATTTGAACACCTGTCTATCAGATAGAATTCTGACCCTCAAAGACCTGTTAGTCTGCCTTTAAAATGTTCACCTCCACTCCATTTATTATCCTAAATTAGATGCACCTGTTTGAGGTCGTTAGCTGCATAAAGACACCTGTCCACCCCATACAATCAGTAAGAATCCAACTACTAATATGGCCAAGACCAAAGAGCTGTCCAAAGACACTAGAGACAAAATTGTACACCTCCACAAGGCTGGAAAGGGCTACGGGGAAATTGCCAAGCAGCTTGGTGAAAAAGGTCCACTGTTGGAGCAATCATTAGAAAATGGAAGAAGCTAAACATGACTGTCAATCTCCCTCAGACTGGGGCTCCATGCAAGATCTCACCTCGTGGGATCTCAATGATCCTAAGAAAGGTGAGAAATCAGCCCAGAACTACACGGGAGGAGCTGGTCAGTAACCTGAAAAGAGCTGGGACCACCGTTTCCAAGGTTACTGTTGGTAATACACTAAGACGTCATGGTTTGAAATCATGCATGGCACGGAAGGTTCCCCTGCTTAAACCAGCACATGTCAAAGCCCGTCTTAAGTTTGCCAATGACCATTTGGATGATCCAGAGGAGTCTTGGGAGAAAGTCATGTGGTCAGATGAGACCAAAATATAACTTTTTGGTCATAATTCCACTAAACGTGTTTGGAGGAAGAAGAATGATGAGTACCATCCCAAGAACACCATCCCTACTGTAAAGCATGGGGGTGGTAGCATCATGCTTTGGGGGTGTTTTTCTGCACATGGGACAGGGCGACTGCACTGTATTAAGGAGAGGATGACCGGGGCCATGTATTGCGAGATTTTGGGGAACAACCTCCTTCCCTCAGTTAGAGCATTGAAGATGGGTCAAGGCTGGGTCTTCCAACATGACAACGACCCGAAGCACACAGCCAGGATAACCAAGGAGTGGCTCTGTAAGAAGCATATCAAGGTTCTGGCGTGGCCTAGCCAGTCTCCAGACCTAAACCCAATAGAGAATCTTTGGAGGGAGCTCAAACTCCGTGTTTCTCAGCGACAGCCCAGAAACCTGACTGATCTAGAGAAGATCTGTGTGGAGGAGTGGGCCAAAATCCCTCCTGCAGTGTGTGCAAACCTGGTGAAAAACTACAGGAAACGTTTGACCTCTGTAATTGCAAACAAAGGCTACTGTACCAAATATTAACATTGATTTTCTTAGGTGTTCAAATACTTATTTGCAGCTGTGTCATACAAATAAATAGTTAAAAAATCATACATTGTGATTTCTGGATTTTTTTTTTTAGATTATGTCTCTCACAGTGGACATGCACCTACGATGACAATTTCAGACCCCTCCATGATTTCTAAGTAAGAGAACTTGCAAAATAGCAGGGTGTTCAAATACTTATTTTCCTCGCTGTATGTACAAACATTTAAATCTTTAATAAAAATATATAATAAAAACATGTAATAACATCTATATTTCAACTGTTGATCCTATGCTTACCCCTTAACCCACCCTTAAACCTAACCATATACCATGAATTCTGACCCTAACCTTACCCATATCCTCCCTCAATAGCAGCAAAAGTGTTTTGCAATACAACATAAGTGCATTGTACCAAACAATTACCTTGAGGACATAGTAGTTAAAGAGACCTAATATAAAGTGTCTCCTTGTTATTGTTAAACTAGCCTAATGACTCAACCAATAATCACAACATTGCTTCATTTTATAAATGCCAGGAACCTCTTTGCAAATGCATTGTGAGTAATCAGTTTCTTTCCAGCTCTTTCATTGCTGCACTTCAAACAGTGAGTCTGAGGTCTTTTTGGATTCTCACCTATTGACCAAAGAAACACACTCCTCAAGATTTTCCTTCAGCGTTTGATTGGTCACAGCATTAAGATTTTCTGACAGCTTGAGCAAAGCTTGCTCTACATTGGTCCAGGATGCTTATGAAACGAGAAGACATGGCAAATTAAATGGGACTCAATATAATATTTATAAACAGTAAAAAGTCATTCAATAAAAATTTACCCACATATAATTTTTTTGGAGATAAAAAAAATAAATAAATTTGGAAACCATTTCTGATTGGAGATGCAGACAAATTAGTAATCCGATTCTCTGAAAGGCAGAGTTTAAAAGAAACGATTTGTAAAAATGAAATCACACTGAGTCATTCTGATTAATAGGCCACAGAAAAGGGTTACATTGGTAATGGAATACTAGATGACTACTTACTGAATCCTGTGTGGTATACACTATTTCTTTCTGCTGGTATTATGCAATAAACAGCAGTATGCTATAGTGTCATATGGTTTCATCATGTTGCAAGTGAGAGTAGGCAAGATTGACTCAGAAAATGGATGAGAATATAACAGTACAAAAATAAAACAAAGCAAATACAGCAAAATATGTGATTAACAGTGAAGAGTTAGATATCACCACTTTGTCACGTCAAAATCAAACTTGAAATGGCCTAAAAACACGATGACTGAGCGGGGTTTAAGTGAGCGATCAGCTTGGGTAAATTAATGGTACATCTTCGTGTCTGTGACCAGTGTGTACAAGCTTGATGACTCATGAAAATAAGTTGAAAAGTGTAAAGCTGAACATTAGCTCACAAATTATCCAGTATATATATATAAAAAAAAATTGTTACTGCCTTTAGATATTATTTTGGAATAAAAACACTAACTTGATGAAATTTATACTTGGGTTAATAAATAAAACATTACATAGTGTAAAAATACAAAACAGAAATGTGTAGGACAGACAGACAGAGTTCCGGCACGCACGGAGATGAAAAGGGTACGTATAGACTTATCTAACTCTGGGGGATACGGTGAATAAGCTAAAGTCCCAAAAAAATCAGCGTGTTACTTTGAATAAATGTAAAAATGCAAAAAAATTATACTTGGATTTAAGAAATATATGATTCATGAAATCACAAAACAGTATTGTATTGGCGGGTTTTGATGGTGTAAATGTTCATTGTTATACGTTTTACCTGGAAAATGTGTCAACAAAGTGAAACTGGAACACAAATGAATACTTTCAGAACACCACCATACAACTGGATGCAGTCCAGTTATCACCATGGCAGCCAAATATTACTAATTTGCATTTTCAATTCAATGTTGGGTCCAACTTTATATTAGGTGTCTTTAATGTACTTATAACAATAAAAAAAAAAAAAAAAAAAATTATGCTACTGAGGTGGGATACAGGTCAAGTTAGGACAGGTTTTGATTCAATAAGTAGTCGGGTATGGTAAAGGGGTCATGACATAAGAAATCAAATTTGCTTTGATATTTTGACATATAAGAGGTCTTTGTACCAGTAAAACATCCAGTTTCATATCTTAAAACGTCCTCATTATAAACAACACATTTATTTAATCAAGCTCCACAAATGGGTTGTTTTGATATTGCGGGATATGTGATGTCACACAGGCCAATTAATTTGCATTAGACTGCCTCCAGAGCAAGACATCGGCGAATAGTAATACTTAATTGCACCATAGGCCCCGCCCACTGGCATTCAGTCACTTAATGGCTTACACTTGCCTACAACGAATGAGAGCGTCACGTCAAAAGCAAATTATAATAACCCATTATAATCACTGACGCTGTCTACACTGGATACAGTATACAGATGCACATTCACTTTCTGACATATCCACATGCTTGTGTCTGTCGACGAGGACAAAAATGGAAGAGTAAATGAAAGCATACAGGAACGTTCGCTTTGACGTGCTGTTTAAAGAGCTAATTTGCACATTTCTGTACAGACTTCAGAAGGATCCCAGCAGGAACAAGTGGATGGTTTATTTTGAAAGGCTACATGGATTGCTTCGGAGGATTATGTTTATTCAGAGAATTTGATTGCAGATTGTTTTGTAAACAAGGCACAGTGTAATGGAAAGTTTGCAAACAACTTTTGTTGACAGATGAAGCAGCCAGCTGCATTAGATCTGACAGCAGCTGAATCACAAACCTTGAGTAAACGATTTAATAATGCTTTGGCTGTAAATGACGGCTTTTTTCGGATGGTTTAAAACACTTAATCATGTGCAAAAATGTTTCCTAAGCAATGATGTTAGCCAATCATAACAGCTGCTGTTTACTGACAAGCCTTAAATGAGCCGCCCTTTAAAAGCAGATCATTTCAGACAGAGGGTCAGAATGAAGGTTGAAAATTGTTTTTCTACAGAGAATTAGCAGGACCTGGAGAATATTTCTGAAGAACAGTGCTCAATTTAACTGCTCAGGACAAGGGACTTAAATCGATTGCACTACATTACTGCCATTCTCCACAAAGTATTTGTAAAAGTGGGGATTTAGCACTTACTAGCATGAAGATCAAATATAGACACAGACTGCATAGAGATTGATTTAAGACTCAAACTGTCCACAATACAGAAAGATACAGTGTGACTTATTGTTTTCAATGTTGACAATATATTATACCAGCAATAATGCAAATTTTCCCAAATATCCACACCATTACAAAAGTGACATTGATTTTATACAACAATTTAACAAACAAAAAGTTAATATTAAGTGACGTACATTTCAAACAGTATTGTCGATATTGTTTACTCTATTTTGCAATGAAATAATAGTTCCAACGAAAGCCACCGCAGAACTTTTGTGCACCTCCAAACAACACACAAGAGTGTTTCGTTAGTGAACAAATCTGCTGCTTTCAATCTGGAGAGTCAATAATTCAATAACCCGTTCATGTTACTGAATGAATGAATGACATTAAGACAGTGATTTTTAATTTAATTTAGTTTTAATTAAATTTTTAAAAGTACCACTACATTTACCAATATTTTACCAATATTTCTCTATTGAATTTTTTATTTTATTTAAAACATTATCTCATATTATTTATGCCATTGTAATCGCATTTATGCCACATCTGAGCAGCATTAAACAGTGTATAAATACTATCTATATACTATATACATTTAGATGCTGCTTGTGCCACTTCATTTGATTGAATTTATTGCTGTATTTAGTATAATAATAATTAAATTACTAGAATTTTAAGAATTTTACATAAACTGTGAGACATACATTTAATAGGGTTAGAAAAACATTGCCTTCATAAAAGGTAACACATGTACCTGAAAATCACTTTAAGAGGGCAAATATTGGAAAAGGTGTGACTGCAGTCTAAGTGGAAGAGAGGGGGTACGCAGAAGGATGTTAAATGCCTCAGGGGGTACACCACTGTAAAAAGTTTGGGAACCAATAGTTGTAACTACATGCACTATGTACATCGAGTCGTTTGAGAATCATTGAACAATTTGGCGATGTGCAATGTATATTATCAGAAAATGAAAGTGTTTTTTGACTTTTGATGCATGTAAACCTGTTTTAGGAGATCTCCAAAAAATAAAAAAAAAGAAGATAGATTTGTTCTTGAACGACTGAGCACCAAATAGATTGAATTGACACTATTTACACTGTTGCTTATTTATATAAAGTACTATGTAAGTATATCATAAAGAGATTATTATTATTAATTATTCTTAGTAAATACACACACACCTTGTTCCTCCAGGCGTGCAATGTGCACCAGGGCTCTGTTCTTGGTGCTGTGTAACAGATTGTTCATGCGTTCCAGGCAGGCTCTCAGACTGTTCTCTACTGCAGGAAGACCGCTGGACTCCCGCAGTCTCTCACAGTACCACGCACAGCCCTGCAGGAGCCAAACCACGGTACACAGCATTGCGCGGCACAGCCCGATACACTCCTCTGTCTTTCCATGGCAGCTGCAGGAAAGAAACACAAGAGAGAAAAACATATTACTTCTGTCCTAGGAAAACTGCATCTCACTGACTGTTAGACGGACTGATGCGACTAACTGATGGATGGGTACCTGAGTCGGTTGGAGAACATGCCCATGATCTCAAGCAATGATTTGATACATAGCTCCCGTGAAAAATCATCAAACTGTGGATAGACAAATGGAAATTTAGTAAATTAAATTAAGTAAAAAAAGTCTAATCATAATATGTTTAAAATAAAAAAATAAAAACCACAAACCTTGCTGATTGCTGTCAGCACACTAGAGTATGACACCATCTAGAGGTGGGAGAGAGAATATCATGTCAAAAAGCTGCTTGGCCTATTGCAGTCATCTTGAACTTATACTGACACCTAATGGTGTAGAAGCAGCATCACACAAAAGTAAAGCTTGTTTTACACATGCACTATTAGCAGACAGTCATCATGATTAATGTATTCTGTGAGAAAAGTTGCAAATAAAAGGCTATGATAAATCAAGCACTGCAAGCAGTACGTTTTACCTGTGAACTGATAGCATACTTCAGGTAGGACAAGATGAGAGGGTTGGGTGATGGGCCAATCATAGCCTGCTCCAGAAGAGCCTCTGTATCAGGAGAAACAATAATCACAACTTAACAACTATAAGACAGGTTACATGCATCACAGAGTGTCATCTAACACAGCGGCTGTCGACTGGAGGGTTACAGGTCTGTCCAGGTCTGCCGCCTTAGAGAGCATAAGAGATGTGTACATGATTGCTCAACACAGGGCCGGATATAGGCATGGGCAAGGAGGGGCAATGCCCCCCCAAATGCCGTGACTGCCCCCCCAAACGTGATGGCATGCAAAGATCCCAAATTTAAAAAATATTTCAAGAAAAATGGTCAGAGTGAGCGCTCTCTGCTCTCTATCCCTCATTCAAAGTAGCTACTGATTGGTAGATGCATAGGGAGGGCGTGGCCAGTCGCTTCACCGACTTGTGGTGAACCTGCTGAGCTTCACGTCTCAGTCAGTCACTGCAGAGCGGAGCACGCAGACACACTGTCGTCAGCTGAGCTCAGCCCCTGTTTTGAATTTCCTTCGCCGTCAGTCACTGAAATTATTTGGTTACTCTTTCTGTAAGCGTGTTCTCATTCACTCCATCGATCTCTCTATCGCTTTCTCTTGTAATTTGCACCGAGTGACGAGTCGAGTATGCGCCGATTTCTGGTTGCTAAAGCTAGCACTGGCAGCAATGAATTAGCTAGGAACTAACAACAAATTATCAGAATAATTGTTTTTTTAAACAAAAAATCAAACAGAATATAGATACATTTTTGTTTAAATCTTTGGTGCAAATTAGAGCAGCTTTCAAAGACAACATAAACTAAATGAAATGCTAAGCTATTAGCAGTGTCAAGCCAGATGTTAATTATTTTGTTTAGAATCAGACCAGAATCAGGTGTGTGTGTGTGTGTGGGGGGGGATTTTTGACTGCTAGGTTATATTCTGTGTGTGAAGGCTTATTTTATTTTAATGTTTAAATCTCTTTGTTTTTTTTCCCTCTTATGGTATAACGCTTGAGTTCTCAGTAAATTTTTCATCAGACGGAACATTAATGTTCTCCGCTGCCCGGTCGGCTCCTGCAGCCCAGACATCCACATGTGTAACGCTTGCTAATTCACAAGTGCTGTAGGTAACAGTGGGAAGTCTGGGAACATGGCTCTGTTCCCACAATGATTGGTTCGGCACAGCGCTACTAAATTCTGATTGGCTATTCTTATGTCTATTTAAAAAAAAATTGGACAAATGAGTTCTATGCAATAGTCTCATATTTCTATCGAGAAAATGTTATTTCGCGAAAGATATCGTTATCGTTTTATCGCCTAGCCCTAAGATAGATATATGAATAGATGAACTGATATGATGATATTTAGTATAGATTTCTATGCATTTTAGGGGTTTGGGGGGATTTGACACCCCAAAAATGACTTGCCCCCCCTGATATTCTACCTGCACCCCCTAGTGGGGCTGGCTGAATCCGGCCCTGGCTCAACAGTGGGCAAAATGAATTAATAACAAATGTCTAAAACTGGGTTGTGTATAGTGTGACACAGTAATTTCTCTACTTAATATGAGATGATATATTTAGATATGACCTGCTAGATTGAGGTAGTCCCATGTGGATCCTTTAGGACAGTTCTTCTTGATGTTAATGGCCCATTGATAATCACTCCAGCGCTCCTTCCACGCCTGCAGGATAGCCTGCTTCAGACTCAGATTCACCTTCATTCTGTCTGTTTTATAAACTATACATCAAAACATTAATTGATCAACCATATATGGAAATCATTTGTGTACGGCAGAAGAACGACAGACATCATCTCTACTCATAACGTCTCACAGAAAAATAACACATAGTTCTTGCATAAGGTGTATAAATCAAATGTACATATGGGCTAAAAAGCAAATTTGGGATTTCTTGATTTTAAAATCCTGCTTACCACAAAATATTCCAGTTCATGCAGTAAATGAATCAGGTTTTGTTAATTTCCCATTCTCAAAACCCCAGCGCTGCCATTTTGTTCTGTAAGATCACGTCCTCTGATTGGCCGAGAATGTCTGTTTGCTACAGTATAGCTCAATCCGAATGGATAGTGTGATATCGGGTCCTCTTATTGGTCGGGAGACTGTATTAAACTTATGATTTAGGAGGAGAAACACTGAAATGTAAGTTTAAACGTTTTCACCGTAACAATAAACGAAGTAATATTAAAAGCAATATTATGTCTTTACATTATACCATGCCATATTAATGGGTTTCTTTCATGTAAATACATGATACGCGGATATTGTAATCATTCAGTACCATGATAGCCTATAACATGGTACCACCATCATTGCATCTTTGTACCACCATGTTACCACCGTCATGCGATTCTGTAAATATGACTATACCGTTATAAATACATTACAACTCTAAATCACTTTTTAAATTATTAACACTAAACTGAAATGTATCAATTCTGCTGGTTCCGATTTTGGATCATATGAATTCCAGTTCCTTAAAGATTCCATAAATACTCTTACGAAAATTAACCATGGTTTTACTACAAAACAACAACAACAACACGGTTCTTGTAGTTAAATCATGGTAACACAGCCAACTAAACACACTCTTAACTTAGCCAAACAATTAAACTTTACTGCATAATGAAGTGCTGTATTTTTTCTGGTAATGTATTTATTAGAAGTAAATGCTACCGGTGTGTTCTCTAATGATTTTATAACGTAATCAGCTTTAGACACACAAATACACTAATAAAATTCATGTTTACCGTAAAGTTCTGTTATACGTTTTTTCCCCTACCCCCAAAAAATTTCAGGCACAACACAAACATGCAGCAAATGTTTACTGTTGTACAGTTCTGCAATCAAAGTTTATTGATCACCCCTATAATTTACATCTGACCAGAGAATTTCATCTTCACAGAATATATTCTTATCATACATGATTATGGTGGGGAATGTGAATGTTCTTCTGCCTCAACATCACGTTGGTAAACAGTTTTTATTCCATTCAACTTAAATTCTGAAAAATGTTTGGGCATTTACAGAAATTGCCACTCTCAGAACTACAAATGTACACCATGCACCAATAATAATAGTACAATACAAATATAGAAGCGGAATGTCTTAGTTTCCTTCTCTCAAGAAGACACCATGATTTACTACATTGTCTATTAGGGTGACTCCCATTTTATTTGAAAGTCTGTACGTCTCTTCACAGCTCTTCCATCCTGCTGTCCCCTTCTTTTCTGTTCATGTCTTCTTGTAACAGTTGATTGGGAGTTAGGACGATTCTAAGAGCCCACACACTTTTGGGGCCCCCAGAAATCGATTTCATTAGTAGTAACAAGCATGTAATAGAAATTATAAATGTATAATCTACTAAAGAGTTACAATTACAAATAAAACAAAATTATATGTTATAAATATATGTTTGGTGCGAAATGGGTGCGGTAGGCGGCCCAACCTCATATTCTTTCATAGGGCCCAAAATTGCTAGCGGCACCCCAAAAGGCTATAATAATGTTTGTTACTTTTGATTGTGGTAGCTGTGTAAACAATTAGAATTGTTTTCCTGTGATGTGTGTATTAACCCACCAATTTGGGGCCAACTCATTCCGAGTGCAATTGAGAATATGACATTTTTGTAAAAAATCAATAAAAAGAGCTGCAACTGTTTTTGTTTTCTCCCTGAAATATAAAAATTTTGGTTGGCTGTGTGAACTGTTGTGAACCCATTTGAGACTTTTGTACTAATGCTTTGAGAAAATTATGCATATTTTTTGTAATTTGTATGAAATTAACAAAAAATGACAATCGGTTTAGGACAGTTACAAAGTATTCAGATCACCGTTTTAATTGTTTTGAAAGCAGCGATCTGAGTTTGGAGAAATGTGTCAAATTGATTGAGAAATCTGTAATTGCTGTAACCAGGTCATTCAGTGCGATTTGTGAACCGGTTCAGCCGAATCGGCTCAGAGTCAGAATAACTGTTCGTTCACGAATTAGACATTGCTATCAGGTTTTGTTAGAGCAGGTTTCGATGTCAGATGCAAGATGTCTCCATCGGGCCAGGTGGTAGGCTACATTAGATCGCTGTCGAAAGCCGAATATTATTTTTGGGCTTCATTGGTCGCATTAAATGTTTATGATTCACTAAAAAGGACCAGCTCATAAGAGTCATTTGTTCTCTCAGGTCTCATGTATCGGACAGTAGATTTAGAAGTCGAGGCCCGTTGGGTAGCAGTCTAGTTCCTCTTGCTCATCCAGGTTTTGCCCAAAGCTGCAAAATACATTAATGACATTGATTTTTTTTTCAACAAGACAGTTCCACATAAGCCCATGTCATCATCACAGCTTACATGATCCCAGAACACCTCAAATATTTCTCTGTAATGACACAGGTGACATATTTATCATTTATTTTGTCAAGTGGTAAGACTGTCATCAAGCTGTCTGCTATACTTAAACTAACTTTTTTTCCTTCTTTTTCTAAATGATATGTCAATTTTTTTATTTTATTTTTTATTTTTTTGTGGATGCTTTCATGTCCACAAATATGTTGGGAATGTCTTATTATTGTACAATAAGTTACAAATGTACAACAATGTACATTAAACAACTATTTCTGTGCCTCATATTTCATCAAAAGGAGTTAAAATAATGATGATTAATACAAATTACACACTTAACCTTTAGACATCTTGCACTGATGTTCCAGAATCACTTTTTCAATAAAATATTTAAATGAACAATTTTGGAAGTTATCTTTATTACTATATCAATCGGTAATACATTGTGAAAGCCAAAGCAACGTTTGACATTAATAATGGCACCTGCAGCATAATTGTATTCAGTCTTTCAGAAATGCCATCAAGTGGTCAGTAATTTTTGTCCATCTTCACTGTGTCCATTTTTCCCGCCGTCCCGTTTTCCATTAACGGCGTTCTGTCGCTCTGTCCGATCTTTACCAGCAGCAGAAAGCATCTTCTTTTTAAAACTGAAATCTGTGCCTCGACTGTTGTCACAGTCATTCTGAAAAAAGGAGCAAACTATACCTTTAATATGCAAAATTGGTTACAGGTGTAATGATTGAAGAATGACTGCTTAAAGGGATAGTTCAACCAAAAATGAAAATTCTGTCATTAATTACTCACCCTCATGTCGTTCCAAACCCGTAAGACTCTCGTTCATCTTCTGAACACAAATGAAGATCTTATTGATAGAATCTGAGAGCTTTCTGTCCCTCCATTGACAGCTACTGTACACAACTGACCTTTTGACGCTTCAAAACGTTCATAAGAGATCGTAAAACTAATCTATATGAATAAAACGGTTTATCTGATGAATATATTGAATTTAGGCTTTTATTCACATGTATTATCTTTTATTCAGTTGCGGAGCTGTCTATGGAGGGACAGAAAGCTCTCAGATTTCATCAAAAAGATTTTCATTTGTGTTCCGAAGATAATGACCGAAAGTCTTACGGGTTTGGGATGACATGAGGGTGAGCAATGATAGCACAAGTACATCTTGGAGATGTCTATTTGCATTTTTTAGAGTGCTCATCTGCAAGGACATTTCCTGTTAGATGTCATATAGACATTTAGAAGATGTCTTTAAGATGTTTAGGATTTAAAATGTACTGTATGTAAAACTGCCTTCTCTAAGATATCAGATGTTTTTACACAGCAGATGCTTTCCAGATTAACAGATCTTTAGCAGACATCTTACATATGTACCTGTGCTATCTGGACAGATGAACATTTCCTTTAAGCAAAAACAACAGGCAAATGTTTTAATGTATATTCAAACAGCACAGCAGTTTATTTACTGAGCACAAATTGAATATGCAGCACAAACCACCTTTGATATAATTAAGCTAGTGTAAATCTGTTCCACTTCGATATAATATGATTGTCCTTCATATTGAATGATGGTTGTATGCTGCATAGCAGTGTGCCAGCGCCATCGATCTCCAAATGTTCCTCTTTGCATTTGAGAAGACTGAAATGAAAAATCTATGTTAATGTTCTACCTGTATATTAAAACGTTCCTGCAAGCAGTTCTGCAACCTTTCTGTCCCTTTTTGCATTTAGCATTTAAAAAAAAAACTGACTGATGGCAGACTATCTAGACTGGCTACTGAGAAAACAAAGGACTTTTCTGGATATTAACATTTGAACTCTCTCTTGCAAAAATAGCATCCCCATCCGAGAGTCAATCACCTCAGTATTGTCTTGTACGAGTATCTTTTACTCTTTATTCCAGATCATATGATGTTTTGTATTGATTTTCTTTGAATTATGGTATTGGCATGATACATTAATAATGACTAATTATTAAAATGTTACAACTGTATTTATTCTGACTTGCTCTGAAATTATTTTCTCAAGAAGATTAAGTGAAGGCAAATGTTACTGCAAATCTGCATCAGGTTAGTAATGGACTAAAGTCCAGTTTTGAGTGGAGCATAGGGCGCACCAACTGCGATTTTAGAGCTCCGGCTAACACTTGGCACTAGTTCAAGTGTACTTAGACTGTAAAGGCTAAAAAGGGAATTTCCGTTTAGGACAACAAAACGTTGATCCACCAACCTAAATAGGGTGTGCCTTACCTCTGTTTAATGTAATGTTACTCTAGCTAAGTGTATGTGGTGGGAAACCATGGCATGACCAAATCAAGAGAAGTAATGTTGGTCACACTGTAAAAAATAATTCTGTGGCTTAGTAAATATTACAGAAATTTTTAACTTTATTAACTTAATAAAATATCTGTATATCGTTTACTTGATTGTTTGAGTTAAACATACCAAAATAATTGAGTAAAAATCCAACAGTTAATTTTATCTAAAATTTACAGATATATTTAAGTTTTTTTCAATAAAATAATTTAGTATTTGACTAACCAATTATTTCTTTATAATATACTTAATATATATGTGAAATTTCTATCAAAATATTTGAGAATGTTTAATTAAACTGATCTGTTTCAAGAAACAAAAAAATTACTTAATTCAAATCAATATTATTAATATATTTAACACGCTCTTAAAATTGAGTAAGTTTACTCAATTAAAACAATGCCCCCCCCCCCCTCCCCCACCCTCTGACGTGACGAAAACTCGACGGTTGGAGTGCGTGGCTGTTTGAACTCTCCAGTCTCCAGGACAACAGCTCTCTTCTCAGCGTCGCAGATTTGGTGCATTTTCACTGTGAAATTCAGGTTGGTGTATGTTTTATTTTATCTATAAAATCATTACTGTGTTTTAAATCATATTTAATGCAAAACAACATACAGAGGCGTAATTCGACACCTAAACGAGACGAGAGCCGCGTTTGTCTTTTTGCGTGATTGAAACGCTTTGCATAAACACATGACTTTCATAATGATAATGAATATAATTATTATCATTTGGATGATAAAATGTCCTCAGAACTATCACTTTTTGTTTATTGGCAGGTTATGTCAGTCGCTCGCAGTATATTTCGGCTGTGCCTCAGACAGTGACTGTGAGTGAAACGCAGGACGGCGGTATGAAGTTCAAAGTTCACCCGCAGAGCGCGAGTCTGTCTCCGGCACGAGGACCAGCGCAGATTCGGTGGATATTGGATAACAGAGTGGTTGATTACACTTGAATTAGGCTACCTGAATGTTTAAATATTTCATTTTTACTTGTTAAATAAGTTTAAATGCAGGCAATATTGTATACATGAAAAAACAGTCTAAAATGTGCTGTATTGCTGTACTCATTGAAAATAAAGGCCAATGTAATGTATAATGGTGGTTGTCTGGAGTACTATTTTACAAAGGTTTAGAGAAAATAAAAACGTTAATATTACTCATTAATAAAAACAGTTAATATTACTCATAAATATTGTTTTTTAATGTTTAAATGTTAAATTATTTCTACTCAATTTTATTTGTTAATGTACCAGATGCAGTTACTCAGATTTAATTAATTTTTTTACTTGCATTTACTCAATTCATACAGTATATTTCATTGATTTCACAGCTTTAAAATTTACTCAATTTTTTTGAGTGTAAAAATGTTTCACCAATAAAATTGAGTAAATAATAGTTAAACTTTTTACAGTGCAGCTTATATCTGTAGTTGTGGTCATGATATCTGACTATAGATAGTGTTACTTTAATTACAGATCTATGGGGACTAAACAAATACTTTTATATAGAGCAAGCATGAAGGAGGCCATCTAAACAGTATAGTCAATTACCTTGAGTTTGTGATTGTGAAACCCATGTTAAACAACCTGCGTGAGGCTCTTTGTGTGACATAGATTTCTAATGAACGAGTAAAATATAAAGGTAAGAGTTAAATAGAATAATCTAGACATTTGATTATTCTATTTAACTCTTTACTTTATGTTTTACTCATTCATTAGGAATCTATGAGTTGGCATTCCAACCTAAATTTGAGGTCGCAATAAAATGGAATCAGATAAAAGTAAATTGGAATTAAACTACTTTGCCACACTGAAAAGACAGAACGCGCAGGTAATCTTCACCTGGTTATCGGAAACGGCCGTTAGGCCAATTGGGCAGGCCTTAGGCATACTTTTTATACACTACCATTCAAAAGTATGGAATAATTAAAGGGTTAGTTCACCCAAAAATGAAAATTGTGTCATTAATGTCATTCCAAACCCGTAAGACCTTCGATATTTTTGATGAAATCCGAGAGCTTTCTGATCCCTCCATAGACAGCAAGCAAGGTCATTGCAACTTTCAAGGCCCAGAAAGGTAGTAAAGACACCGTTAAAATGTAATTTTATGAAGCAACAAGAATACTTTTTGTGTGAAAAAAATAAAAATAAATAACGACTTTATTCAACAATTTCCTCTCTTCTGTGTCAGTCTCCTATACGCTGTACGCGTTGTTTTGTTTTTGTTTTTTGCGCACAAAAACTATTCTTGACGCTCCTGTCGCTTCATAACATTACATTTAAACCATTGTAGTCACATTGACTATTTCAACGATGTCTTTACTGCCTTTCTGGGTCTTGAAAGTTGCAATAACGTTGCAGTCTATGGAGAGATCAGAAAGCTCTAATTTGTGTTCCGAAGATGAACGAAGGTCTTACGGGTGTGGAACAACATGGTTTTAGTAATTAATGATACGATTTAAATTTTTAAAATATTTTGAAATAGAAATATTTTGTAACATTATCAATCTCTTTACTGTCACTTTTGATACATTTAATTCGTCTTTGCAGCATTAATAAAGTTTTAATTTTATTCTTTTTTCTTTTTTTAAAACCTTTTTTGGTTTTGAAAAACTTTTGAATGGAAGTTTATCACGGTTTCCACAAAAATCTTAAGCAGTACAACTTTTTTCAACATTGATAATGATACAAAATGTTTCGTGAGCACCAAACTGGCATATCAGAGTGATTTCTGAAGGATCATGTGACACTGAAGACTGGAGTAATGATTCTGAAAATGTAGCCTTTCTAACATGTTTGCCATTAGCCTGATGTTGTCATACTCAGATTCTAGTCAGAATATGAGTCTGATACTGCTCCATTGGGCTTTGATTATGGGGCGTGTTTCAACTGAACCAGGAAAGAAATTGCCTCTGCACTCAATTGGATAGACCTACAACCAATCAAAGCAACGGAGTAAGTGGCGCATGTTCTTCATTCATCTTTCTGATCGACAAATACCTTGATCGCGGTTCTTTGTTCCTCTTTTAAAATTAATGCGCTGTCGATATCTTCTATAACAGACGTGATGACGGAATCTACACATCTCAATTCTCCAGTGGCAGTCGTTTTTGTTGTAAACGAATTCAACCCAAGCGCTCTTTGGTGACGTGGATGATTACGTTACTGTTGATCATCTGTCCATCCTCGCATAAAGCCCGCCCTGACAATTTGATTGGTCCGAACAGCTCTGGTTCGAGCATAGTTGCTCCACAACGGATCAAGTCCAGACCGAACTTCCCGACCTCAAATGTTGTAGGCGGGGCTAAGTTCGGCTGGCATCCAGCCTAGTTTGTCACAGCTGCGTCCCAATTCAGAGGCTGCATCCTTTCAAGGCCGCATTCGAAGGCTGATTGTATCACCGTGGCGCTACGAAGTCTGTCCCAATTCGAAGGCTCTTTCAAATGCGTCCTTCGTTTTGAGGGTAATGAATGATACAACAGATGGATCCTTTACATCCCACATTACCCCAGAATTCATTGCACTGAGGTGATGACAGGAGAATTTGCTGAACTTGGACTGGTATATTTGGATGAACTATTCTATGAAAGGCACAAACCAGTTGGACTGACCAAATTTAGACATGTGAGTGGGTGATTTGTAGTTATCTCACCCCATCTGAATGCTCTGGGAGGGTCTGATATGGTTGTGATGACTCAGTCTTGCAGGGTCTGGCGTCTTCCAGTAAACCCACTGAAGAATCAAAGTCCTCATCAGTACTGGAGCCCTTGAAGAAAGAGGAATGAGTGCTATAGTGCTGTATCATGCCATAATTGGCTGTTTAAAATAAATAATTTTTCATTTTCATACAGGCATTGTAGGCCAAACCTGGAAGCAATTTAGCATTTTAGCCCTTCTGGTTCAATGGGTTTTTTAAATGGGTTTTTGAATATTTTAACTCAAACTTTCATGGATTTTTTTTTTTTGTTTTTTTTTTTTTTTTTAAACAAAGCCTGAAAGAGTTGTCAGAACCTTAATGGTGGAGCATTTTTTTTCATAGCTTACATTTAGCTTTTTACTTCTGATGATTGCTTAAAAATTTATAAAAAAGTTGTGGTCATTTGTGAAGATTATGATAAACAAAACCTGTAAGAATCATAAACTTTTGTTGGTCACAAAGCTTATTTTTTAAAATAAAAAGCCGATGGAAAAATCCTATTGGGGTTTTGACGAGAGAACCAGTATAATGTTGACTTCTGGGTTGGCCTACAAAAATATGTCATCACTGCAACACTTTATTGTTCCTCATACAACAATAATAGGAAATGTGGAATCTAGTTAAGGTTAGGTAACCTGGGTGAAAGGTTTGGATTGGGACTGAATGTTCTTGGGGGAGCCAGAGCCTCTTAATCTTTCACTGAACCAGGAGAAAGGCACAAACGGTGGACCAGAGGAACGTGAGGATCGGTTCTCTGTTCTCTCTGAATCCCTGCATACAAACACACAAAATACCTCACACACTTGAATCTATACAGGTATACGCAAGGAAACATAGGTGCTCAGATGACTGACATTAGCTGAGTAAACACAGGACAGACTCACACACATACCGATTTCCTGCTGATAGTCTGTTGGATCTGTCTTTCCTGACCTTTCCATATGTGCGACGCAAAGTGACCCTGCCCCGCAGAAAAACAAGCAGATAAAATTTAGTTCACAACTCTGGCCACTACTATTCCAACTGTATGATGTTAGTGGTTGACAGAGAGCTTAAAAAATATTTGCTCTCATATACAAATTCCTGGGCCCGTATTCATAAAGATTCTAAGAATCCTCTCAGAAAACTCTTAATTTAGCTTAAAAACTTTTACGTAGGAGTCTTAGCTTAAGAGCAATTCGGAACTGATCTGAGAGCAACTCTGAGTAAGGAAAAGACAAAAACTTTTATCTTAGTAAGAAGGCGGGGTTGACCCCGTTGCTATGTATGACACAATCTTTTGAAGACTGTGATTGGTTGGTTGTCCAAGAAGGGGAAAAAAGTGATTTTAAGTATAGGGTCTATTCTAAGCCTTCACTTTGAAATTACATGCGTAATTTTTCCTATTTGACCGTTCTCACACACACACATTATATATATAAATCCTTATTTTATTAACCATGCTGTTGATTTCCTATAAGGTATTTGCTTGGCTTAGAATGATAAAAATTGTTCCACTCTTTCTAATTACACTGATTGTTGGCATGTCTATTTAAATGGTGGTTTGAATGTTGGTTTTAATGTATCAAACATGGAATTTTCCCAGTTGCCAAATATCGTAATGTAGTGATTACTTTCATTTTGGGCGCTATGGCATTTCTGCGCTGTGTTGGAGATATTAGCGTGTCTCTAAAAAGATCTGTCACAAACATGATCCCTGCATGATCTAATCTATAGCGTCTTATTAACTCACTGTCATCCATTGTCTACAACACATTTCTTCTCCTTCTTCGTCTTTCTGCCATTTTCTCCTCTGCTAAAGAAACTCTTAAGCCTCTTAAAAGTCCTCGTCCGTACTCCTAACAATTTTGACCTTAAGACCTCTTTTAAGGGTTAAGATGCTTTCTGAATTACTTTTTTCTTTACTAGGATTTTTTCTTTAAATTTAAGAGTAAACGCCCACATTTCTAAGAATTTTCTTAGAATTTTGTCACTAGGAGCTACTCTTTGCATTAAGATTCTTTATGAATACGGGCCCTGGAGTTTACAGTCGTCAGGAAGTAAAGCAACAAAATGCCTAATTATATAGTTTCTATAGTGTCTGCATGTTTAACATTAAAAAAAAACGTTTAACCTATGCCAATATTTTTACAAATGAAATGTAGCAAACAAACTCCTGATATGATAAAAACTGTAGTTAGATTGTACATTGCACTTTAATAAAATGATAACTTAAACATGTTAACTTCTATTTTAACTGCTTTTATTCAATTTAAAAATATTATTTAACTGAATCAACTTAAAAACAGTTATTTACAGTAGGATTTGTAGGAAACTAACCCCAGATCAAGAAACCGTCTCCTGGTTTTCTTGTCCAGCAGCACTGTTGGACTCTCTGGTTCATCAGGGCCTGTGTCATGACTGTCATCTGAAAACAGATCATCAAACTGAGCATCAGAATCTGGGCCCAGGTGGTCAGATATTTTAATCTGGAACAGAAGGATTTGGAAATATCATGTTTTGCTATCCAGGATCAGGTAATCCATCTCACTTTTATGGTGATTTTTCAAAAGCAAGATTGGATTGGATCACCCTAAAACAGATACACTTTGATACACAGATACAACTTTTCCGGATTACACATGCTCTGAATGGGCATACATGTAACAGTGTAGGCTACTAGCTACTGTCAATAAAAAACAACAGGACGAATAGTCAGTGTTGGAACACTTTATGTGTTTTTATTTGAATTGTTAGAAACTACTTTTGACTGGTTCATCTCAGATAATTGACTGATCATATTTAATATAAAGTGATAAATGGCATTTAAATTAAATAATTTTGTTTAATATTGATAGCTGTTTGGGCCAGGGAGATTATTATTATGGAGAATTACTTTTTATATTTTTTTATTTACTGTACTGAAAAAGGCGTATTAGGCAACCTAATGTCTACTCTATCTACTTTTTTTTTACTGTAACGGTAAACAAATCAAGTGAAAAATGTGAATACATTTGAATGAATATATATTATATGATGCAACATTTTTATTATTTGACCAATTTTATAATTTTATTACATTTTGTTGCTGAATTCCACCCTTAATCCATCCTTCTGATGAGATCACGGTAATCCTGATTTATTTATTTTTTTAGATCAAAGGTATCCCAATTTTACTAAAAAAAGTTTTAAAGTTTTTAACAAAAACCAAGACTGGGTTACGTGATCTAATTCGATTTCAGAAATCATTTTTCTTTTGAACAACCTATTTTCAAGATTTGATCAAATCCGAGTTAATTATTTCAGGAAAAACTGGGCCCAGGATAAGAATCATAATCAATCAATAAGAATTCAGAATCATAATTTGTCCAGATCAGAATAGAGTATCTACAAAATCTACAGTAATCCAGGTCAGAACTCAGAACCATGCGGAATCAGAATCAGTTCAGATTTGCTATCAGAATCAAAATAAATTCAGGATTAGAATTCACATTTATTGTCCAAGTTACTCTTATAAGTAATCTTGCTGATTTCTTGCCAGTTTATTAGGTATACTTTGCTAGTACAGGGTTGGACCCCCTTTTGCCTTAAGGATTGCCTGAACTCTTTATTGCATAGTTTCAACAAGGTCCTGGAAACATTCCTCAGATATTTTTTGTCCATATTAACATGATAGCATCATGCAGTTGCTGTTGATTTGTTGGGTGCACATTCATGATGTAAATCTCTTGTTCCACCACATCCTAAGGTGCACTTCAGGACTGAGATCTGGTGACTGTAGAGGCCATTTGAGTGGTGAACTCATTGTTATGTTAAAGAAACCAGTTTGAGATGATTTGAGCTCTGTTACATGCCGCATTTTCCTGCTGGAATTAGCCATCAGAAGATGGGTATACTGTGGTCATAAACGGATGGACATGGTCAGCAACAATACTCAGGTAGGCTGTGGCTTTTAAATAATGCTCAGTTGGTACTAAGGGGCCCAAAGATCGCCAAGAAAACATTCCCCACACCATTACACCATCAGTGACCTGAACCATTGATACACCATTGATAAGGCAGAAGGGATCCAAGGTTTCATGTTGTTTACACCAAATTCTGACCCTATAATCTATATCAGAGGTCTTCAATCCTGCTCCTGGAGGGCCACTGTCCTGCAGAGTTTAGTTCCAACCTGCTTCAGCACACCTGCCTTTGAATATTCAAGCGATTCTGAAGAGCTTGATGAGCTGATTCAGGTGTGTTTGATTAGGGTTGGAACTAAACTTTGCAGGACAGTGGCCCTCCAGGAGCAGGATTGAAGACCTCTGATCTAAATGTTGCAGCAGAAAACAAAACTCATCAGAGCAGGCAACGTTTTTCCAATCTTCTATTGTCCAATTTTTGTGAGCCTGTGTGAATTGTAGCCTCAGTTTCTTGTTCTTATCTGACAGGAGTGGCACCGGTGTGGTCTTCTGCTGCTGTAGTCCATCTGCTTCAAGATGATGTGTTCAGAGATGCTCTTCTGACCTTGGATGTATCGAGTGGTTATTTGAGTTACTGTTGTCTTACTATCAGCTCAAACCAGTTTAGTAATTTTCCTCTGACCTATGGCATCAATAAGGCATTTTCGTCCACATAACCGCTGCTCATTTCACATTTTCTCATTTTGAACCATTCTCTGTTAAGATGGTTGTGTGTGAAAATCTCAGTAGATCAGCAGTTTCTGAAATACTCAGACCAGCCATCTGGCACCAACAACCATGCCACGTTCAAAGCCACTTAAATCACATTTCTTCCCCAGTTTCAATGTAAGCAGATCATCTTGACCATGTCTACATGCCTAAATGCAATGTGAAGCTGCCATGTGATTTCCTGATTAGATATTTGCATTAACGTGCAGTTGAACAGGTAAAGTGGCCGGTAACGGTGAGTGTATATATTTGGTGATGAGATGTACTTATGCAGTTCAAACCTTCACTCTGTGAGTATTCTCCATAGTGTAGGAGGGGTTGGCTGCCCTCTCGTGACTTGAGGTTGTCTGTCTCGCAGCGATGGGCTGGGGAAGATGTCTCTGAATGGGCGCAGGGTCTGCAGGGGGATTTAGTACGGGTGAGGTGCAAAGTCTCCTGAGAGGAGGTGTTCAGGAGGTGTCTGTAGCTCCGTCTTTCATCTTGTACCTCCCTTTCTCCAACCACAGTGTAGGGGTCAAAGGTGAAGGACTGGTCTCTCCGTGAGGAAGGGGAGGAGAGAAGCAGATCAGAGGAGGGGGAGGAGCAGCGAAAGGAAGGGTGGAGTGGAGAAGATGAGGTCTGCACGGAGCCGCCGTAACTCTAAACCGCAGACACACACAAAGACAAACATAGCATTTTTGAACTGGCATGAAAACACTGTTTTCAACATTGATAATAAGAAGAAGAAGAAGAAGAAAAAGAAGAAATGTTTCTTGAGCATCAAATCAGCATATTAGAATGATTTCTGAAGGATTGTGACACTGAAGAGTGGAGTAATAGCTGCTGAAGTTATTTAAAATTGTAATAATATTTCACAATATTGCTATTTTTACTGTGTTTTTGATTAAACAAATGCAGCCTTGATGAGCATCTTTAATGAGCAACTTCTTTCAAAAACATTAAAAATACAGTTAGTTAATCGGATATCTCACAAATTCACAGAAAATAGCTTACTTCCAGTTGCATGATAATGTGGATGGGGCATTAATTGAGTCAGGACTGGTGTTGCCTCAAAAAATAGTTGTATTATGATGACCCTTATAACAGCGAACAAGTTTGGAATGACATGAGGGTGAGTAACAACATGATACATAAGAGATTGTCATTTGTGTGTGTGTGTATACACACCATTCTATCAGTGCTCTCATCCCCATCTATCGAGCTCACACTATCTCTCAGGCGGGTTCGGGAGGGCCGATGCCTCTTGGTTTTGATTGAAAGTTGTGCTTTAGCTTTTTGTAGGCTGCTGTCAAGTCGTTCTGTCTCAGGAACCACCTCTGTCAGATCTGATATGGTATAAAACACATACAGTAGACATATGTAACACTTTTTTGATATTGAGTATTTGGAGGCAAACATGTCGATAAAGACACAAACTGCAAACATGATGAAAATCTTGATAAAAGACTGCTGCGCTGGTCTCAACACACACTCATGCACATATTAGTGTTCTCGTAAAACGCAGTGACACCGTAAAAGCAGGCCTGAAGCGCTATTAAGCTGTCAGCAGCCTAGATTACTTATATGAATGATGGGCGGTCATTCCTCATGTGCACCCTGGGGGTGTGTGAGGGTCAGAAACAGGAAATACACAAACACACACTGACATATACATGAAAGTGAGAGAATGACAATGGACAATGTGTAGATATGTGCAAAATACAAAGTTAGAGATTCAATTTTATTCGCATTTCAGTATTTTGTGTTTAGAAAATGAACGTGTTAGTAAAAACCAAACTGCACAACTTCACACAATTACATTCATAGACATAAATTTGCTGTGATTTAATGATTTGATGCATAAATAAATAAATAATTATACTGTGGTTAAATTCAGCAGTTTTTTTGCACATTTATTTGAATTCTTTATATTGTATACTGCTTACTATTTTTAAAAAAGTATTATGTTTATTTTCATTTTGTAAAAAAAAAGAAAAAAGGACAGTAATATGATACTTTGTTGTCACATGACATCGTTATGTTTATGAAATGACCTCATCACACTGATTTTTTTATAATGAGTGGCGAGTTACAATGAGTTGCAACCATCATCTTGGAAATTAAACCAAGGTCAAGTGAAGAGCATTGCATTGTGGGATATACAGCATTGTGTGTCTCTGAAAAAATTGGTACAAAAACATCAGTGTACAAAAACTGTCACTGGGGTGGTACACTTTAAATGTTATGGTAATTTGTGATATTGTGATGTGATTTATTATTATTTTCTTCTGTTTTCTGGATTGTAATGGAGGGACTACAGATGCAAATTAGCTCTAGCTAACTCTGGCACAACATTTGTGTTGTGCATGGTCCCTGTTAAATAAATGAACTAAACGAAAAAAGAAAAAACAGCGCATCTCCACTTCCTTCCACTGTAGAAATATTAAGCAAAAACATCCCAGCAACGGTCGTTGCCGATTACATAGTTCTGAGTCCGAGTCTGCGCAGGAGTGATCCTGAGGTGGAGCAGCAGCATCAAGCTCCCGCCCACACTCCCGCTCCCACAGACTCAATCAAGCACAGCTGTCAATCATAACGTTACACCCCATTTTATAGCATAAAAAAATTAACTAAAACCAAACTTACTGGGGGAACGAACACTTGAACATATGTCTACGTGGTAAGAACTACCTAAAATAACAGAAACTTCAAAAAAATTATTATTTGAAGTGTAATTGGATTTTATTTGATTGGCTCATGTCCCATTTGATTACATGGAGAGGGCGGGGTTTAAGACCTATACTGCAGCCAGCCACCAGGGGGTGGTCAAAAATGCTTTGGCTTCACTTTTCAGGATGTGTGCGGCACACCTAGTAATAATATGGGCCTTTTAGTTACTAATATACACCCTTTAGGAGTAAATAAGGTACTGCGCTACTGTAAATAAGGTTCTGCACTACACCACTTTCCTGCAGAGTTTAGCTTCAACCTTGATCAAACTCACCCGTCTGTAGCTTTCTAGTAATCCTGAAGACTTTGATTAGCTTGTTTTCAGCCTTTTATATTAAGGTTGGAGCAAAACTGCAGGAAACTGGACCTCGAGGAGGTGAGCACCCCTGACGTTTCGGAATTTTAGGTTTGAGAAGGGTGTTCGGTAACAATGCTTGTTCCCGTTATCTCAGGGAACCAGGGTTACGTGAGTAACCATAAACGTACCCTTTTGATGTGGTTCACTCGCATTGCATTAGTTTTAGCTGACGTGTATGGGGAACCTATTCCAATAGCGCCGTGTTACAAGAACAGAACGGAAGCTGCCGCACAGATATGCTGACAGCGCTATCACCTGCGTTCTAAACGGGGTGGAAAGCACTTTCGGCACATAACCTTTTCTCGGCCTGGGAAACTTTACATCGTTAGGACAGAACTCAAGGCATGAAGGTTCCACAGACAGAGCCTAGAAATCTACAACTCGCTTGACTGATGCTAAAGAACTTAATGACTAGGATGGGGTTCCCGATCGATTGGATGGCCATTAGGGCGTGATTTTCCGCAATGGCCTCCACATAAACTTTCAGCGTGAACGGTATCACATTCGGCGGGGTCTATTTTCAGAGTTCTTTACCTGCTTAAGAAAGGTAGGGAGCCCTTGCCTCTGAGATCATTCTCATGACTTCCCAGTGAAGGCCTAGTGGTTCCCATCGAGGGGCCAAACATGCAGGTCCCACAACTCCAGTTGGGGGTGCCAGATCGTTCCCCTCGCCAGGGAGAGAATGTCTCTCCTCAGCGTTATGGGCCATGGACCTGCTGACAGTACCTGGACTAATTCTGGGAACCAGGGTTGGTTCTGCCAGCGTGGTGCCACCAGAAGAACAGCACATACTTCTTCCCAAATTCGACAGATGATCTGTTGAAACAGGGCTACAGGGGGGAAGGCATAGAGGCACAGAAGGCAGGCAGTGGGAGTTCTCTTCTGTCGCAAAGAGGTCTACATCCGCCTGACCGAAGGTGCACCGTATTGAAATGACCACATGGGGATGGAGTCTCCACTCCCAAGGGAAGGTCCTCCACGTGACAACATGTCTGTTCCTTCATTTGAGGAGCCCGGCACGTGAACCGCCCTCATTGAGTGGAGGTTCCTCTGTGCCCATGGGAGAAGACGGCTTGCCAATCTGTGCAGAGGGCGAGACCTGAGACCTCCTTGGTTGTTTATGTAAGCAACCACTGCCCTGTTGTCCCAGCAGACCAGGACATGATGACCTTTGAGTTCTGGAACTCCTTAAATGGCAAAATTACCGCCATCATTTCCAGGCGGTTAATGTGCCTATTCGACATGGGCGACCCACCCCAGCCTGTTTTGGAGGCGTCTGTCACGACCACTTTCCTCCTGGGATCTGAGCCCAGAGTTACCCCATTCTGGTAAAAACTGGGTGATTTCCAAGGGACCAAGGATCTGACGCAGCCGTGGGTCACCCTAAGAGGGACAGTGTGTCGGCCTGTGTGCCACGCATGGGGTGGGGCGAGACCCTTTAACCAGAGCTTGATTGTGGAGCAGGCCCAGAGGAATGACAAAGGTAGCTGCCGCTATGAGGCCCAGTAGCTGTTGCCACCTTTTTAAAATAATCCATTCAAGGTTATGTGTTACAGTGATTGTCTCATTGTACTCTAATCTAAAGTTTTTAGCTTTTGACCAGCAGAGTGTTTATGACTGACCCAAATTTTGAGAAGTTCAAATAAAAGTTGTAGGAGGAGTTCCAAAAATGGAATTTGAAAACGCCAGGTGCACTAAACTTTATTAAAGTAATCAATAGAGAAAATAAACAACTTCTAGGCTATTAAGTTCATACGCTCCCCAATCAATTTTTACTATACGGCAGGACCTCATTAAGAGAGACAACCAGGAACATTGTACCATGCGAGGAGGGTCTTCTAGGAGTAAAAACATTAATTTACTTCAAAAGTAAATTGATTTTTAATGATAACTTAAACCTTTAATGACAGACATACTGTGAGTTATGAGGTTGTTAATCAAGGTTATGTACTTTTGCTACAGCCATGCATTCGCATAATTTCAACTTATTTTTTTTAAATAATCATGTTTAACAGCTGAATTCGTGGTGAAAAATGACATTACCCATGATTTTGTACAGAAAATGTCATTAATCAGTGAGTCCCAGAGAGAAAACTGCACCAAAAGTGCTTGCATGAAGCAACACAAATGTTGTAATTGTGTCGATCTTGCTATGTTGTCTGAAAAAAAAGAAGTAATAATAATAAAATATATACATATATATATATATACTTAAAAAAATGCCTATGGGAAAAATTAATAAAAAAATTATTCCAGAACCATGCAGCGCTGCTGAAAAAAAGTGGCCAGCACTAATGCATGTTTTGAGGGAGGCTGCTTATTGGGTCTGGGGGAGTAAGGGCATGCACATAAATATTTAATATTTTTAAGAGCCACCCTGCCACATGGTTCTACTCCATTCCATTCTCCAAAATTGTTTTCAGATCTCAGCACTAATTCCTGTGGTGACGTAGACACTGACTCAGCAAGGCTGCACCTTCAAAGCCTGTACTAAAATCCTATGAAGCCAGCCTCTTGAATATGCCCATTAAATCTACCATTAATTCATTAATTCCCATTGCCATGATAGATGGCATCTAAAAATTTGACAAAAATGTTTGATAAAATATTTACAACTCTAAAACAAACCAATGCACATCCACTGAGAGAATTGTAGCCCCTGGTGCTTTTAGAGGCCAGACTGTAGCAGCTCTCTCCTGTAATGCGCTCAGTGTATTGGGAGTGTGGAAATGAAGATCTGGACATTAATGGAGGGGGGAAGGGTTGGGCAGACAGGAGAGGTCACTCACCAAACACATCCTCTTCTGCCTCGGCCAGTGGAGTGGAGGACATCTTAAATCTGAAAAAGAGAAACTTTCAAATTTAACTGCATGGACAAGAGAACATTTCTATACTGACCACATACAGGGCAGTGGCGGCCGGTGCATTCAAGTGGGGAAGCACAGATCAATTGCAAAGTACTGGGATCTGTTCTTTTTGTTTCTGTAATGTTGATTCTAAAATCTGCTTCTCAAACTACCACTAAGCAGTGTAATTAACTGAAAATAATTGACCAAGCTCAGAACTCAGAAGACAATCTCTGGACATTTACAGCTAAGTTTTAATTTAATTAAAAAAAATATATTATTATTTATTTTTTATTTTAGAGTAAGAAAGTCTTCCCTGTGCTGTTTAAGAGTTTACCAAAAAATGTCGTTCCAAACATGTATGACATTTCTTCTTCTTTGGACCACAAAATAATATATTTTGAAGAATGTTGGCAACCAAATAATTTTATATGGACAAAAATAAACTATATATAATTTTATATGGACGAAAAAGGAAAGAAAGGAAGAAAAGAAAAAACAGATATAGTTCTCAAAAAAAAAAATCTTCAAAGTCTTTATAAGGGTATACGGGTGCGATATAAGAACGATATAAGGGTGACAGAATTTCCTTTTTGGCATTTTGGCATTTGGCCTTGTTTCATTCTTGTTTGTATATTCTACATGTTTTATGTATTAAAGGAGTAGTTCACTTTTAAATGAAAATTCTGTCATCATATACTCACCCTCATGTTGTTTCAAACCTGTAAGAATTTCTTTCTTCTGCTGAAGAGAAAGGAAGATATTTAGAAGAATGTCAGTAACCAGGCAGTTTCTGAGTCCCATTGACTTCCATAGTAGGAAAAAAATATACTATGGAAGTCAATGGGACCCAGAAACTGCCTGGTTACTGACATTCTTCTAAATATCTTCCTTTCTGTTCAGCAGAAGAAAGAAATTCATACAGGTTTGAAACAACATGAGGGTGAGTATATGATGACAGAATTTTCATTTAAAAGTGAACTACTCCTTTAAATTCACATAAGCACAAAGTCTCTTAGTAGGGGAACAAAAAAATACACATACAGCACTGTTGGCCATGTTAGATTTGGCTGCCACGTAGTGTCCAGGCAACAGGCCACTGTGCCATCTGCTGCCCAGCACCTTCAGAACGGTCAGTGCCCCTGCCATTACATTCATGATATCTATCTATCTATCTATCTATCTATCTATCTATCTATCTATCTATCTATCTATCTATCTATCTATCTATCTATCTATCTATCTATCTATCTATCTATCTATCTATCTATCTATCTATCCATCTATCCATCCATCCATCCATCTATCTATCTATCTATCTATCTATCTATCTATCTATCTATCTATCTATCTATCTATCTATCTATCTATCTATCTATCTATCTATCTATCTATCTATCTATCTATCTATCTATCCATCCATCCATCCATCCATCCATCCATCCATCCATCCGCCCACAGTCTATCTCTATATTTGTTTGTAACTTAAATTCACAGTAAAAATAATAATAATAATAATAATAATAATAAAAATCAGGTTTCAATATAGACCAAATTTCTAACATCTGTTTTTACTTATATTGACAACCACTTAAAAAAAAAAAAGAAAAAAAAAGCTGATGGCAAAGAGAAAGCCACATTATTAATTATGTTCATAAAAATTTGCTTTTCAAGTTACCACAAAATACTCCACAAAATACTTATATAAAGAGTGCACAATGTCCTACACACCAATACACAACACTATTATGCTAACACACATGACACTAAAATAATGCAATAACCATTAATTTGACAACATAAGACGTAACATAAAACCCTAATGTACATGAATGATAAGAAGAAAAAAAACTAAGAACAAACCGTCATATCAATGAAAAACAGTCAAGAGTGAGCTGTCTCACAGAGAATTCTGGGAATGTCAATTTACAGTTTTTCACTGTAAATTATAAGATGACATGTTCTTTTTCACTTCCAAAAACAATATTTTATTGCAGTAGACTATTTTACTGTAAAATTACATGAAATGTCTCATTAGATTTTCCCTCTGGATCTATTACAGTTTTATTTAACCGTAAAGAGTAAGGTAACAGGTAACAGATATTAACCGTAGGATTTTTACAGACTTTTATCGTCATGGAACAGCAAGTAGAGATGGATTGTGATTAGGAGAGGTGGTGGAAAGATTCACATGCCCTGTGGTTAAGTTCAAACGCCTGATCCATTAGCCATGGCTTCTTTAAACAGTTACTAAATACAAAGTAAATAAGACAGGACTACAATTTGATCTCAAACATCTAACTTTTGGTTCTTGTTAAGAAATCAATATAGGCTGTTTGTCTGTATGACTATAAAGGCCTCACTTTCACAAGTCATCTCCCTGTGATGGAGATATAAAGCTAATGGCCATAAAACTGCCCCCTCAAACATTATCCCATCTATAAGAATTAGGCAGGGGGTGGGGGTGGGGGGGTAGGGCTGCTAAGTAGCTGACAGGCAGGGAATGGCAATAGCAAACAAATCAATATGGAGATGGGAAGGGACAAATCTGACCTATGTGCACATATCAGCAAATAAAAGCTAACTTTCACTGCAGGGCTAAAAAAAAGGGTACATGCTCATCAAGATTTCCTTGCTACGTAGAGATGTATAACCTTGTATGCAGTACAAAGCCTGATCAATACATTACGTGTGAAAGAAGTACTTACAATCTCTATAGAAAGCATTCATATAGCTCACCTCTGCTATAAGAGCTGCAGATGACAATCAGGAAAACAGAGGCTGTAAATCATGAATATTTCATTATGACACATGGATGGAAGGGGGACAGGATAGAAGAGAAAGATGGATAAACAGACTCACCTCTATGTAGTTGCGTATCCCACAGCACAGCTCAGCTGCTGGGATGGGCTGTCATACTGCTTTTCTGCCCTCCTCACGGGATGCTGCTGGAGGACTTCTGTTCCTGGATGAGCACAAATTTACAACGTCATTGGTCTACTCTGCATGTACACACACACACACCCAGAGAGAGAGAGAGAGAGAGAGAGAGAGAGAGAGAGAGAGAGAGAGAGAGAGAGAGAGAGAGAGAGAGAGAGAGAGAGAGAGAGAGAGAGAGAGAGAGAGAGAGAGAGAGAGAGAGAGAGAGAGAGAGAGAGACCTCAGCAACAGAATGTCAGACACTGCTATACACACCCAAGGACAGTGTTGAAATGAAGGAGGCTGAGAGAGATGGAGAGAGAGAAGGGAGGGAGGGAGAGACACATGTGCATCATGAATCAATGTTATTACCACTCCAACAACCAATCAGCTTTTATACCCGTCACAGAGGAAATCTATCTGTGTGTCTGCTTCCATTTCACTTACAAATACATTTAAATTAAAAAAGGTACTTACGTGTCACTATGTATGGTAAATTTGCCTATATCTGGATTATCATCTTTAAAAATGCAATCACACAACTTCAAAAACATATAAAGCATAATTTTAATCTGCATAATAATAATAATAATAAAAGTTTTTACAATAGGCTAAATGTATAGGTGAAATCATGATTTCACATTCACTGACATAGGACAACAGTGTGTGTTGTGCATACACATATTTGCGTTGTACAAAGCACAAAATATTTTTATGGAATATTGCATTATTATAAATGATTCATCATTTATCACATCATCATCGTCATTATTATTAATTAATGTGCCCTAGTAATCGTTAATCAAAATAACTTCGATATTCTCTTCTTTGATGACAATCCAATGATCCAATCAGTTGCCGAGTCGCGCCCAACAATTATTATTTATTTTTTTCTTGTTCTAAAAGCCGGCAGAAAATATGCTTTTAATATGCATATAAAGTGTTATTTAATAAAATTTGTAATTTCATAGACTAAACGTTATACACATATAAATGTGATTTAACACATTTCATCCTCAAACTCAAATTTTTCGAATCTTTTCTCAATGTATGCCATTTTGATCGTTTGTTTGACCGTGAGAGAGACCGGAACAAAAATCTCATTGGATAAACGGATGTTATCTCTTTTGTTATTGGACCTATGAAAGCAGGCGGGTCCCTGTTTAAAATCTGTAACGCCATTGGTTAAGGATAAAAAAAAAAAACACACACCTTAGGGTGATTGGCCAGCGACTTTGGCGGGAGGAGGATACGTGTGTGATTTGAAATTTGAAAGGCGGTTAGTGAGACTCGTTGTTATAGTCGTGCGTGTGTTGGTGCATTAGTTCAGCCGCTCAGTCATAACTTTAATTCAGATAGTTTGAGGGATCGCCTAGTGATCAGGGATAGTGATTTGATAGCAGAAGACAAATCGTGCTAGAGGTAAACAGTGACAATGGCAGGAACAGAAGGACCCCTTAAGGTAAATTAATTCGAAATTAAAACTATCATTATCATAAGCACCGGACTCGTTAAAATGTGTATGACGTACTCATGCTTTTTATTAACAGCTTAAAATGAAAGATAACATTCAATTTGTTGTTATATCTTGCCCATGAGCAAATGGCTAACTTAAATCCTCGTCGTGATCGACTGATCTTGTTGTTCATTGTGTCCAAGTAACGTTAAGTTACTCAAAAAGTAGCTACTTTAGCGTTGAGATGTTAAGTTTTTACTTAAGTATATTAACGTTACCCTACTGTCAATATTTGGGTCATACTTTTGCTAGAGTTTAACGTTAACTGACATGTTTTTCGCTAGCGAACGTTCCGCTACTTTTTGCGTTGTGTATGGGGTTGGGTAGTATATAGCGTTGTTCTGTAGGCAATGAATGTAACGTTAACTAGACACATTTTTGCATTGCGTTGTTTGAAATATTGAGTATTTTGATGTTAGGAACGAGTTCAGTAATATTGATGCCTTATGAGTTACGTTAACGTAACGTTAGACCCTTACAGGATCGTTATCATAGTATTCAGTTCCCGCTACATTAGCATTCTATTGCTACAATAAACTGGTAACGTGGTGTTTGCTGCCTTGGTCACCGAGAAGGGGGAGAAAAAAATAATTGACACCGATTAAAAAAACTCCCTTTACCATTTCCCCACTAACATTACCTCTCCTTCTGGTCTCCTATGTCTATTAGCTTTAAGGCTAACAGTGTGCTGCTAAATGTTGACCAAAAACTTTTCTGAGATGCATGTTAAATTTTGCATTCATTCTCATTTGAGTAATTGATCCGCAATAGTGATGACACTGTTTGCACTCTTTCCAAATTTGTCTAAAATACTTTCTAGAATAAGACTGTCCCTCACCCTAATGACACCTTAACTTTTGAATTATAATCAGATTTTGTTCATTTTTTGGAGTGGGGTCACATTGACATTAATTGGATTTAGTAAACATTTAAAGGGATAGTTCACCCATGAATGAAAATGTTATCATCATTCATTCACCCTCAAGTTGTTCCAGAAATCTGTATTAGTTTCTTTCTTCTGTTGAACACAAAATATATTTTAAAGAATGTTGGTAACCAGACAGTTGACGACACCCATTGACTTCCATAGTATCTTTTTTTTCCTACTTTGGAAGTCAATGGATGCCTTCAATTGTCTGGTTACCAGCATTCTTTAAAATATTAGCCTATCTTTTGTGTTGATGGAAGAAAGAAACTCATACAGGTTTGGAACTACTTGAGGATGAGTAGGCTAAGTAATGACAATTTTAACTTGAGTGAACTAACCCTTTAAACCTTTTCTCAAGTTCCCCCCAAAAAACTTAAGATTGTATTTAACTTTCATGAACTGAATGTAATAAACAAATATTATATCTCTTTTTTGAAAACGTATTTGTTTTGTTTGCTTTCCTGAAGCTCAAACAGTGGAGCAAGGCGCTAACAATGCTAAGATCATGGGTTAGATTCAGCTAACTGAACCTAAATGAAATGATAAAAATGTATGCCTGCAATGTAAATTTCTTCAGATAAAAATAATCAGCTTAGTTGAGAATCTGGCATAAATGAAAAAAAAAAAAATGTTATATTTCAACTCACAGTGCAGCTGCCTTTAACAATGAAATGTATGATGCTCATAATCTCAACACTTTGTAGGCATTTTCGTGACCCCAAATGAGAAGGTCACAGAATTTCAAGACTACTATGTTAAGAAGTATTTACTTCAACTCAGAATGGTCTAAACTGACCAGGCAGCAACATAATGTGAAGATTAAAATCGTTGGACTGGTTGCTGTTATGTTACATATTGTCCTTTGCCCCACATCTTCTATATCTCAATTTCTGAGAAAAAAAAAAAAAAAAAGCCATCAATCTTACCATGAATAATAATTGTTGTAACATTTGTGTCTTTCAGAGTTTGTTTGAGAATAAGGCTCTCAGTAAGCATAAGAAAGATGAGAAGCGGCTGTCTGTGGAGCGGATCTATCAGAAGAAGACCCAGCTGGAGCATATCCTGCTCCGGCCTGACACCTACATCGGCTCTGTGGAGCCCGTCACTCAGGTAGAGATCATCCATTTGTGCTGAGAGAGATCATAATGTTTATTAGGGGCACCAGTACCAGTACACTGTTTAAGTATAACGCATACTGCCCCATGACACGTTTCATTAATACTAAAGAATAATCGTTCTGCTATTGTTCTACTACACTTTACTTGAGCAAGAAATTTTGTTAAGCTGTTCTGTAAAAGTCATGTGTACAAGTAACCAAATTAAAACGCTGAATCTCCTTAATCTGTGGAGAAGACTCTCATATTTTCTAAAACAGACTTTCAGCAAAAGTTTATTCCATTTAAATGTAAAGGTTGTTCATTGCGAGTTAATCCTAAAATAATTCTGCAATGTAAAGGTGCTTTGATTTGTAAACATTTTAGATTGAAATGCCATCCCAACGACCCATAGAAATGGCATAAAATTACCCAACGTTTCTTCACTTTCTTTTTCCTGTTTAGCAAATGTGGGTGTTTGATGAGGATGTGGGGATGAACTGCAGAGACATCACATTTGTTCCAGGACTCTACAAGATCTATGATGAGATTCTGGGTGAGTTTTGTCATGTGGTAAAGTGAATCTCATGTAGTCTGCAGCTAACAGTTTTTACTAATGGACTAGTCTTACCGTTATTAGAACGATTAAGCAACTATTCTAAAGATCATTTATTCTAAATTCTGTCATTTACTCGCCCTCATGTCGTTTCAAACTCATAAGACTTTTGACTAGGGCTGTCAAAAGATTAATCGCATCCAAAATAAAAGTTTGTGTTTACATAATATATGTGTGTGTACTCTGTATAATTATTTTGTATATATAAATACACACACATGCATGTATATATTTAAGAAATATTTGCATACATATACTGTATATATTTATATATAAATATAATTTTTTTATATATAAATTACACATTTTTCTTAAATATATACAAGCATGTGTGTGTATTTATATATACAAATTTAATTATACACAGTACACACACATATATTATTTAAACACAAACTTTTATTTTGGATGCGATTAATCGCGATTAATCTTTTGACAGCCCTACTTTTGACAGCCCTACTTTTGACATAAACAAACATGGAAATTTTTATTGGAACCTGACAGAAATCGGTCCCTCCATGTAAAGTCCACGCAAACAAAACTCATAAAATCATCAATCATAAAAACATGATAACATTAATCCATATAAATTAAGCGGTTCAATAAGTCTCCTGAAGTGAAATAATTGCTTTATATAATAAACCGATTTAATTGATGCGTTTATTCACATAAACATTAATTAAAGGAGAACTCTGGTTCTAACATTGAGCTCATTTTTTTGTAAATTTGGAGTGCTGTCAATACAGAGAACAACGACAAAAATCGGTGTTGCCTACACCGTGTTATCCTCTTTTTAAAATTTGCAACCTGTTGACTTCAATGGGGCAAGTTTTAAACCAGCTTTTAGCCTCTTAAAGGGATACTCCACTTTTTTCGGAAATATGCTCATTTTACAACTTCCCCAGAGTTAAACAGATGAGTTTTACCGTTTTAGAATCCATTCAGCCGAACTCCGGGTCTGACGGTACCACTTTTAGCATAGCTTAGCATAGATCATTGATTCTGACGAGCCCAGTAGCATTTCTTTCAAAATGACCAAAGAGTTTCAATATTTTTCCTATTTAAAACTTGACTCTTCTGTAGTTAAACCGTGTACTAAGATCGACGGGAAATGAAAAGTTGCGATTTTCTAAGCCTATATGGCTAGGAACTACTCTCATTTCGGCGTAATAATCAAGGAACTGTGCGGCCGTACCATGGGTGCAGCAGGCGTAGTGATATGACGCAGCGCCTAAAAATAGTCCCCAGCTCGGTAACTTCTTCCAACGTGACCGGGACTAAGTTTGTCTAACCTATTAGACCTATTTTCAGGCGCTGCGTCATATCAAGAAATGCTACTGGGCTCGTCAGAATCAATAATCTATGCTTAGCTATGTTAAAACTGGTACCGTCAGACCCGGAGTTCGGCTGAATGGATTCTAAAACGGTAAAACTCATCTGTTTAACTCTGGGGGAGTTGTAAAATGAGCATATTTCCGAAAAAAGTGGAATATCCCTTTAACATCCTTGATGTGTCATTACAAGTGCACAGCTAATGTGAGTGATTCCTTCAGAGTGATCACGGGTGAATCTGACTGCAGTAGATGTGAAAGATATGAATAAAAATGATGTTATTTCAGCCAGCGCACATACCTGTATTTACATCCTGTTTTCGGTCGAAGTCCACAGTAGTCGATTGTCGAGTTCACGCGCGTGATCATAGGTAACTAAACCTATGCGTGTGAACTCGACAATCGATTACTATGGACTTCGACCGAAAACAGGATGTAAATACAGGTATGTGCGCTAGCTACCGTACCATGCAGTGGAAAAGCGCCATAAGAGGCTAAAAGCAGGTTTAAAACTTGCCCCATTGAAGTCAACAGGGTGCACATTTTAAAAAGAGGATGTAGGCAACACGGTGTAGGCAACACCGATTTTTGTCGTTGTTCTCTGTATTGACAGCACTCCAAGTTTACAAAAAAAAAAATTGGAGTTCTCCTTTAACACATACATAGAACACATCAAATGTGGTAAAAGGAAGCAAGCAGGTTTGAACGTTGACTCAGTTTTGACCTTATGAAAAGATGTCATGCTCAGATGATTGCTGCTTGAGTGTAATATTCACTCTCTGATTCATAGTGAATGCTGCTGATAACAAACAGAGGGACAAGGCTATGAACTGCATCAAGGTCAATATTGACCCGTAAGTAATGCACATGCTCTGGCTGGTCAGTGTTGTAGATCGAGAGGACGTCTAAGTGGTGTGTGTTTGTGTGTGCAGTGAAAATAACACCATCAGTGTGTGGAACAACGGGAAGGGTATTCCTGTGGTTGAGCACAAAGTGGAAAAGGTGTATGTTCCTGCCCTGATCTTCGGCCAGCTCCTGACCTCCAGTAACTATGATGATGATGAGAAGAAGGTCACAGGTAAGGTTGCGCTGGAAGTGAATGGATTTATTTCAAAGCACTAGACTTAATGGGTTTTTGTAATCGTGTGTTGTCATCAGGTGGCCGCAACGGATATGGTGCAAAGCTATGTAATATCTTCAGCTCTAAGTTCACTGTCGAGACCGCCTGTCGAGAGTCAAAACATTGTTTCAAACAGGTAGGCCTGATACCTGACCGCTCCAAGCATGTTAAAAGAGAACTGCCTCAATTTTATTTTTTATATATTAGTTGTAGATCATTTAATTATATTATATCTATGTATTAATAATACAAGTATGCACTAGTATTGTTTTGAATTATTAATCCAAAACAGTGAGTGCCATGATGCCAATTTGTATTATGATCACTGATCTATAATGAACAACTGGTTTTCTTATGACTTAATGTGACACCATCGTGCTGCCATATTGGGTTCCCACACATTCTAATGAATTGGAAATCATCTGCTTTAATAGTGAACATTACATAACCTAACAAGTTTATATCTGAACAGGGATGTGATTGTGGATGGGACGATTACCAGTTTCACTATAAACCACGATAAAATGTACTGACGGTTAGAATTATTGTTTAAAATTTAATTATCATTAAAACTGTATTTGATTATCGCGATTTTAATGAAACACTGTAAATCCTGTCCAGCCAGCAAAAGTCTGATGCAAGCGCAGCGTGCAATGTTGTTGTTTTTTATTCGAGAAGGAATGGCGGAAGCCAGTGACCGTGCTCGGGAGATTTTTAAGAGGACCAAATCTGAGGTGTGGTCATATTTTGGTGTTTACAAAAGTCCTGAGTGAAACTTAATCGAGGATGGTCACTACAATAGGGTGGAAACACTTCAAATCTGCCAAGTCGTCTTGTGTGACCATTTATAGTGAACGCAAGGCAAGTTAACTTTGACCTCAATACCGAAACTCCGTCTGGGAAATAATTTGGCACAAAATGTTGTTTTGAGTTGAAATATTTTCTCACTCACTTGAAATAAACGTGAAGCTTCCGCGAAGAAAAAGTGACTTTGAGCCAAAGACAAACGATCAAGTTCAAACAAGACTATTAAGAGTGACATTTAAGGGATAATAATGTATATCATTGTACACTTATTACACAGATTTTTTTTTTTTACCACATAATTATGCGAACATATTGAATTGAGATTAATGTTTTAAATCTTACCTGTTTATAAATCCATTTTGTACAGCGTACAAAACAATCGTCCAAAAACTGAGACGCAAGACGGCAAGTTGTATTTAAATGAAACGAGAGAGCGCGTCCGTTGCGATACATGGATGTGCGCTGTGTTATAATGCGTTGCTATTGACAACAGTCATTATAAGGAAGGAAATGCCAAAGAATATAATCTTGCTTAAAAAAGTTCATAGAGCTGCTCGTTTTATTTGTTTGTTGATTTTCAAACATTGAACTGTTTTTAGTGTGAGCATCAGTTCTTTTTGAACACTTTCATCTCGTTTTAACAAAACCATGATAATATTGATAATCACGATAGTTTTGGTCACTATAATCGTGATATGAAATTTTCATACCGTCCCATCATAGTGTAATTGTTACTTTGTTGTTCGTTTTATTACTAACTATTTCAAATCAGTCGCTCTGACTTTTTACATCTAAATTTACAGATTGCATATAAAATAGCACTGTGCTGACAGTGATATTTCATTTTTATGAATAAATAGGATAAGTTAATATTACAAACTAGAGCTGAAACAACTAATCGATTTAATCGATTAAAATCGATTATTAAAATAGTTGTCAACTAATTTAGTCATCGATTAGTTGCTAAATAACTTTAATTTGCCGTGAGCGGCTCATTTCGTGCATATTTTAAATCTGCGGTGACCAAAGTGTGGCAGTAATGAGCCACCGGAGGTTTTACTCAGCCAGTACTGCAGAAGAAGTAGCGAATAGCCAATAGCTGGCCTCGTTTTATGTCAGGTGCTTCCCGCACACAGTCTCTCTCTGCAGCATTCAGCGAGATGGCAGAGGCAGGCGGCAGTGGAGTAAGCTCGATAAAGAAAAAGAAAAAAGCGGAAGATAAAACTAATCAAACAAAGTCATCCAAAGTGTGCAAAATCATGGGAGAAGAGAAGTGTCACACCATGAAATGTAAACAGAAAAAAAACAAGCAATGCATTCGGCAGTTTAGGATATCGCACAAGATTTGTCAGCAAAGAAAATATTTCATCACTGGAGAGGTTTTTTTTTTTCTACACCATTGTATCAATTGATTTTGATTATATGCGCGAGGGAGAGAGAGAGCAAGACAGCGCTCGGGTGAGTGCGCGTGCGCGGCCGGGGCTCTCTCTCTGCTCGTTCTTATATATGCCCTGTCAAGCGTGCCCTGTTAAACTGACAGGACTTAAAAACACATGCAAATGATACACTTTTACTCTATGATGGTTAAACTCTGCAATTAATAATTTTTTCTCGGAACTAATGTTTTGGTAGGAACGAAAGTTTACATCGTATGTTTCTCCGGAATCAGCCAGCGCGAAGGGCATCTATTTTTTTATTTTTTTTATTAAATGTCAGTCACATACAAATGATAGATTTTGCGAAGGACATCTATATTGCTGCCGTTTGCCGCTGCACCGCATCATAGGTCATTACCATAAAGTTGAGCTACTTTCAACTTTCTGATTGATTTCACAGCATAAGCTATAAAGCTGTTTCCTATATAAGGAATAAGCTATAAGCTGTGTGTTTACAGGAAACAAAATAATAAAATGCAATTTACTGCAACTGTATTCTGTTTTATTCTTATTCTTCGTGAAAATATGTTCTGCAAGATTCCTTAATAAGCTTTGTTCGGGATGTTAAACTACTTTAGGAGCCCTAAGGACTGCCATGGTGAAAACATTATTTGAAATCTCTTTGTGAAATTTGCTAGAGTACGTATGGGTCAGTGTTTTGATTGCAGAAGAGTTCGACAAAGGATGACTAACACATAATAAAACAGCTCCAGGTATGTTTTTGATGAGGATATGACAATGCAAAATGGTTAAAATCTCTAAAAAGTCTGTTGAATGATAAAGACTCTTTGTTAATAATTCACTTGGGAAAAAATGGGCAAAACTAAAACATAAGTAGATAAACCGATTAATCGTAAAAAATAATCGACCGATTAATCGATTATCAAAATAATCGTTAGTTGCAGCCCTATTACAAACTGTTTTTCTGACCATAAACATTAAATGTTCACAGTAACCATTTATATACCTATATCCTAAAATCTAGTCTTGTTCAAATGCTTCCTACCGGGTCAATCAGCTTTTAGTCATTGATGCCCTCTGGTTGTTGGGAATATCAATATGGCTGCTCGAACACTTGATGCTTAACTGCATGCTGGCAGTCCAGTTATATTTGGAGATCAGTGATTATCATGTGATTTAATGGTGTCAACTGTTGATCAGAATGTGATTTGCCTTGACTTGGAACAAAAGTGGTAAAGTGTTTTAATCTTTTCCCCAAAGACATGGTTTGATAACATGAACCGAGCAGGCGAGTCTAAGATCAAACCCTTCGATGGTGATGACTACACCTGCATCACATTCAATCCAGACCTGGCAAAGTTTAAAATGCAGGCTTTGGATAAAGATACCGTGGCGTTGCTAACTCGACGAGCATATGACATCGCTGGGGCCACTAAGGGCGTCCGTGTCTATCTGAATGGCAAGAAACTGCCAGTGAGTAGATGATTGGGTTTTGCACTTGGACCTCATGAATTTTTCTGTTTATATCACTGTATTTAAACATTTTTCCTAAGTTTAAGTTTCTTTATCTTTCAGGTGAATGGTTTCCGTAGCTACGTGGACCTTTATCTGAAGGACAAGGTGGATGAGACTGGTTCTCCCCTGACGATAGTCCACGAGAGTGTGAATGAACGCTGGGAGGTGTGCCTTACCCTTAGTGATAAAGGGTTCCAGCAAGTCAGCTTTGTTAACGGCATTGCCACAACAAAGGTAAACGTCATCAGGTTTACAACATGGCATTGTTGTTGGGGTTTAGCGTTTAATTTTGTCATACTGTTTGATTTTTAATATATTTGTAATGAAATCTAATTTCTGTCCCTGTTTACTCAAAGGTTTGATGCTTAAGTTTCCTTAATAGTAGTAATAGTCCATAATAATTATAGCAGTTTAATCCCAAGTCTACTGAAGAGAAATTATTGCTTGATCTATTGATTTTATTTTATTTTATTGACATTTGAACATTTATCAACACACAACAAATTGCTTGACATGAGAGAACAAACCCGATTGATTTCCTTAAATTCTTGCAGAATTTCTTCATGACAAGGGTTTTATTTAATTCTTGCGAAATCTCTGTGACAAGAACAATGTCAACACAAATCTAACCGACACAAATCTAACCGGAATGGCACAGTGGAAAGGTGTCATGCTGTTTTTTTTATTTTTTTTATTTATTTATTTTTTTATTTTTTTTTATTTTTGCTGATGAACAGAAGTGATCCGTTTTGGATGTAATAATTTAGAGTTAACCTGTAAACATATGTGGACATAATATGCCTATTTAATCTGTCTCAGATACTGTAAATTGACAGAGGAAATTGCTTTCAATACAGTGTTTTGTGTTTTAGGGTGGCAGACACACAGACTATGTCGCAGACCAGATTGTGTCCAAACTGATTGAAGTTGTTAAAAAGAAGAACAAGGCTGGAGTGGCTGTCAAACCTTTCCAGGTACATACAGTTTATCAGCAAACCTTAAAAAATTTAAGGATTATGGCTCTCTGGTTGACCTGGTTGAACTGTGTGTGCAGGTGAAGAATCACATGTGGTTGTTTGTGAACTGTCTGATTGAGAACCCCAGCTTTGACTCTCAGACCAAAGAGAACATGACCTTGCAGCAGAAGAATTTCGGTTCCACCTGCTCTCTTAGTGATAAGTTCATTAAACAGGTGAGAATGTGACATAATGTGACACTTTAATCATTCATTTTGAATTGAGCCTGAACCATGCTGAATGGGATAATTAAAGTGCTTGTAGTCTGCATATAATTATTGCTGTCGTGATCAATAGGAAATAAACATCTCTATTGAGATGTAACATCTCTATTGTAACTTGTCAGAAGTACAGATATTTCAGTACCAAGTCAGAAGTTTAAAAAATGTAACCAAACTTGCCGCCTTTTAGTACTGAGTACCTTCTCAATTCAGTCTCTGTAGATAGGCGGCTGATTTTAAACATTTCTATGCATATTTTTGTGAGCTCCTTGAAATGGGTCATATGATTCTATTTTAAAAATGCATTATTTTGTTTTATTGGGTGTAATAGAATAGGTTAGCATGCTTTTAATGTTCAAAAACATTACTTTTCACATATTATACATTATTGCTGATTTCTGCAAAGCCTCTCCTTCTGAAAAGCTGTGTTCTGATTGGCCAGCTGACCTAGTGCATTGTGATTAGCCAAACACCTCCAGTGTGTGTCTGAAATGTAATACCCCTTATCATAATTGAGAGCTTCAGATTCTGAAAATGCGGACAATCGATCGGGAACAAACTTTGCAAGCACGACTTGAGGGTTTCAACCCCTCGGTTGAAATCATGTTCCGGGAGGGGGCATTGCAATACGACTGAAAGGGCATGTGCTATTAGCGATTACTGGATGTGACTGTGAGTGCAGAGAAAACAAATCGCGCATGCATTATAAAGGCACCTCGCAAACAGTTTGCAAGTGTCAAATAGTATTTTTCACAGCTTAAAGGCATGGTTCACCCAAAAATTTAAATTACCCCATGATTTATTCACCCTCAAGCCATCCTAGGTGTATATGACATTCTTCTTTCAGACGAATACAATCAGAGTTATAATAAATTGTTAAATTATATTAAGCTAGATGTTTTAGTACATACAGCCATTCACTCCCATTATCAAGCGTGGAAGAGCCAGGGCATTTTTTTTTTATATATATATATATAATATATATTAACTCCAATTGTATCGCCTGAAAGGAGAATGACACTCATTTTAGTTAAGATATGCAATGATAAATTTGAATATGGATATGTATTCTTTTACTTTTATATGTAGTAGTGGTGGGTGATATGACAAATCTCATCATGATTTTTTTTTTTTTTTTTTTTCAGGAAAATCGTGATTCATGATTTTATCACAATTCCTTTTGTTGTTTTTACTATTTTGCAAGTGACTGAGCATTACAGCCAAAATAATCTCCCTATTTTAAAAACAGCCTTACAAAAATATGAAAATTTAAATATATAACATGAACATTTTGGCATGAACATAAAAATCTTTATTTTTCTTTCTTAAAAAATAAGAACAAAAATACACATTACATAAACACAACTTAATATACAACTGAATTAAACAGGTTTTTTTTTTTTTTTAGTTACTGTAGGTGTATTTAACAGTAGCGTTGAAAGAAATTAAATGAACAAATATAAAAAATAAAACACTACATAGACTTTACTGTATAGATTATACATTGATTCTTATTAAAGCTACTATTAAATTTCTCAGTTAACAGCAGTTTTTAATTTTTTTTTATTAACATTTAAAGGGATAGTTCCCCCAAAAATGAAAACTCATTTACTCTTAAGTTGTTTTAAACCTGAATAAGTTACTTTCTTCTGTTGAAAATAAGTTATTTTGAGGAATGTGGGTAACCAAACAATTTTATATATATATATATATATATATATATATATATATATATATATATATATATATATATATATATATGGAAGTCAATTGGGACCAGCAACTGTTTGGTTAGCCACATTCAAAATATCATCATTTTGTGTTCAGCAAAATAAATAAATTAATACAGGTTTGGAATAACATTAGAGAGTAAATAATGACAGAATTTTCATTTTTGGGTGAACAATCCCTTTAAGGACAAGCGTCAGCATGTTTACTATAAGGCTACTGTCACTTTACGACTGGCATGTATCTAATATACACACATGACACGCACCACATTTTCTCTCAAATGTTTACTTTCACTTTAGACATGACCAACTGTGTTCGTAAACCATGTGTGTATTTGACAGTAACGCAATAAGACTCAAAAGATAACTTGGTCCAGTAACCACACACTGTTTGACATGCTTTTAGTACCTGTACCTTTCAGGTGTGTGCAGTCAGAAAAGCGCATGTTAGAACAGCGCATCAACACATCATTAAATGTTTGTGAATTGCATTGTCCCATGAGTGTAACTCTTCCTCTGCGTAAACACTTGATGTGAATGTACGTCGCATTGTACAGTATTTTGAGATTGAGGCGCCAGAACAACTGATTGAATGCACTATAGCACGATACTACTTAAAGTAGATCGTGGAGACATTTTAATCCTCTACGATCAAAAATTGTGATTTTGCACACCCCTAATTTGTAGACTTTCATGTAACATTAAGGTTATGGGAGGGTTGTGGAAATTTATTGGTAAAAATCTGTATTTACCCTAACTGTAAAACTGCGTGAATTCACCTCTCTGTCTTGTCTGTAGGCAAATGTCTGTGGAATTGTGGAGAGCATTATGAACTGGGTGAAGTTTAAAGCCCAGGCTCAGCTCAATAAGAAATGCTCTGCTGTCAAACACACTAAGATTAAAGGAGTCCCCAAGCTGGATGACGCCAACGATGCAGGTAAAGGTTTGTTGTGCTCTTATGTTAGGACACTTTGTTTTGCCTAGATATTATATCAGGATGGTTTGTTTGTTTCAGGTGGAAAGAACTCCACTAGCTGCACTCTGATCCTGACTGAAGGAGACTCGGCCAAAACTCTGGCTGTGTCGGGTCTGGGTGTGGTGGGACGTGATCGCTATGGTGTCTTCCCTCTTCGTGGTAAAATCCTCAACGTGCGAGAGGCGTCACACAAACAGGTCAATAAAAAAACTACACTTACGTTTTATTAACTGGTTTGATCATTTCCATTGCATGACCCACAAAATAATTGTTTTGGTTTTTAGTTTTTGACTATTAGCTCCATTTCCTTTTTCTTAGATTTAGATTTTTTCCATGTATAGATATCTATGATTATAATACTTGTGTAGTGTATGTTAGCTTAGCAGGCTAATTAAATAGCACGCAAACTGAGAAATGTGCCATATGCATTTTGAAGTTTCTCTCTTCCATTTAATGAAAAGTGAATGGTGACCACAACTGTCTCAGATTCCCATTTACTTACATTGTACTGACAAAAAGATATAGGTAGAGATGCACCGACAAATGCCGATTTTATGCCGGTCAAATGCACTCGGGTGCCGCATGATTAACATTGCGCAACATCAGCATCACACGTGCACACGGAGCACATGTAGAAAACCTTGTGAATTACGTCCGTTCAGACCGCAAGCGCGTATTTTTTTCGGCGTGCATATGTTAATCAATATGAGTGTATTCACAACGGGAGCAGGAGCAGCGCGAGCGTCAAGCAGGAGTGTCGCGAGCAGTGAAGCGCGTGTTTCGGCGCCGAGTCTATTTGCTGCACTGCTCGCGCTCAATTAAAGGGAAATCACACTTTTGGTTGAAAATAGCCTAAATAGGGTTTCACAAAAAAAGTGCCTTTAACAAGAACTGGAGTAGGCTATGTCAGAAAAGAAAACAAAGACTAATATTTTTATAGAAAATGTACCCATTTAAACTTGTTTTATTATTCAGTTTGAAGTGATTGCAATAGGCCTGTGTGTGTGTGCTTTGAGAAATATCTTTATACTGCAAGGCTATATTTATTTTATTTTTTATTTATATATTATTTTATTGCCATTCCCTGTTTTCATACAGACGTTTCGTTTGCTAAATACATATATACAATTATTGGATATTGAATGTGAAAAGGAAATGGTTCTTCCACAACACTGCACTTTAGATGTGTGTGAACTATGCAAATTGTAAAATGTTCTATTACAGAAATTATATAAAATAAATATTTGTGTGTGCTGTAAAGTGGTTAGAAAAAATGAAATCGGAATCGGCTAAAATCGGTATCGGCAGGTCAAACTTAATGAAAAATCGGAAATCGGAATCGGCTCAGAAAATTGTAATCGGTGCATCTCTAGATATAGGCTATTCTCTTGATCTCCATGCAAGTCAAATGGGTTAACTTAGTTTTACATTCTACGTTTCATTCATTGAGACATGTTTTCTTTTTTTTGTAGATCATGGAGAACGCTGAGATCAACAACATCATAAAGATCCTAGGTCTGCAGTACAAGAAGAACTACAGTGACTCTGAATCACTCAAAAGCCTGCGCTACGGCAAGCTCATGATCATGACAGATCAGGTCAGACTTGACTACATAGTGTCTGTTACAGGAATATGGTACTGTTGTAGTTTGTTGCCTGTGTAATGCCGGGTGATTTCTGCAGGATCAAGACGGATCTCACATTAAAGGTCTTCTCATCAACTTCATCCATCATAACTGGCCATCACTGCTGCGCCACAACTTTCTTGAAGAGTTCATCACCCCAATCATCAAGGTAGATGCCAACTGCTCTTGTCATCAACCGTGCATAAAATGTTAGTTGTTAAAAGCATCTTGACTGTGGCTGCCGTTGCTTTCTAGGCGTCCACTAAGAAGCAGGAGCTATCTTTCTACAGTATTCCAGAGTTCACTGAGTGGAAGGAGAAACAAAGTAACATAAAATCCTGGAAGATCAAATACTACAAAGGTTTGTCTCAAACACCTGTGGTAGTCCACTGGCAAATGTAAGCAATGTTTTTACTCAGTCCTCATCTCTGCACAAGTGAAGGGGTCATAGACTGGGTCACCTGCACACTGGGTGTTTATTTGGGCTGGGTGGTATGACTATATATTGTGGCGACAATATAAAGTTCCTATTGTCAGATAATTTGCTATATAGTTTATGTTACGGTATGCAAATATCTGTGTAGCACAGCACTAAGTTATTGATTCTTTTGAACAGTGGTTCTCAATCTTTTTCACTCCCAAGGTCTCCCATATTTGGGGGGGAAAAAAAAGGCCAACAATTATTAAAAATGATTGATTGACTTTTCATTTATTTGAAGTTATCTTGAGCCCCCCTTCAGCTGGGGCCCCTAGTTAAGAATCACTCTGATTAAAGGAACATATGTGAATGAGAAAGTAAAAAGCAGGACGTGCACGATGTTAAAAAGTGTTTGGGCAATAAGCCGTGGGAAAAATAAATCAATGCCGTTCATTTAATTCTACTGAACTGAAACTGAGCATGTATTTCTAGCAGGTAAAATGCCATAAATACATCATCCAATCAAATTACCACCTCTTTCGCAGTCAAAACTGACTGCATCCTCACAAGCCAATCACATTACATTACTGCCATTTTCGACAACATACCTTTGTAAAAGTGGAGATTTAGCACTTACTAGCATGAACAAATTTTGACACGGACTGTGCATAGAAATTGGTTGAGATTCAAACTCTCTTTGATACAAAAAATACCCTGCTTGAGTTCTTGCTTTTAATATCCACACGATTGCAAATGTGAAATTGATTTCATACTACAGTTCAGCAAACGAAAGGGTAAAATTAAGGGTTGTTCGTTTTATATACAGTATTGCCGGGTTTAAAATTAACACCTGTCAAATGCGGGTAAAAATGAACAGTGGCGGGTAACACTGTCAAATCATTAGCCAATTTGGCGCTACTTATGTTTACTCACTTTGCTGGGGAAGTTTGTGTGAGCCAAATCTGTGCAGATTTAGCGCAAATACTAAACTCGTTAGTCATCATGATATATTAAATACAGCGTTATCTGGCTTACTTGAACATGCCCGTCACTATGCAAAAAAAAAAACGGCGCGCTTGTTCATTTGCATTCATACATTGAAGCATTAGCAAAGATTAAAAAGCATTTGGTTAACAGAAAAGACATTGTTACCAAATGGTTGACATTTGTATGACAAACAAGTATTCGTTACTTCAATGAGCTCATTGTTTCTGCCTTAAATTATTACATTGTTTTAAATGAATAAATTTTTAGCTAACTGTGATTTTTTTTTTATATTTACATTTCTGAAATACAAAACTTAGACAGTTACCTCTGATAACCGATCACTCTAAGTTGTAGTGTGGACTCTTTCTGCAAAGCTGCTTTGAAATGATGTGTATTGTGAAAAGTGCTTTTTTTGTCCTGTTCTTTGTAGTTTGCTTTGTTCTTATTTTAACAAAAAATTAGAAATAACTATATCGTGATCTATTGTCAATGTGAAATAAGATTTGTCGTATCACCCACCCCTAGTGTTTACAATAACACTTGAAAGTGGTTCTAATACGTGCATGTGTATTTTGTCGTTTGTAAATATCTCACATGTAGTTTTCTGTCTGCTTCTCTCCAGGTTTGGGTACCAGCACGTCTAAGGAGGCCAAAGAGTATTTTTCGGATATGACGAGACATCGAATCCCCTTTAAGTACTCCGGGCCAGCCGATGATGAAGCTATCACCCTGGTAATAATTTTTCCTTTATAGGAACATTCCTGCTTTTTGGGAATTTAGTAAAAAAAAAAAAGTCAAAGTAAAATCTTAAAAAGGTCTTTAAAATCAAGCTTCCTGAAGATGTTTGTGGCTTTGTCTATTTGCAGGCCTTTAGTAAGAAGATGGTAGATGAGAGGAAGGAGTGGCTGACCAGCTTCATGATCAACAGACGTCAACGCAGAGAACACAACCTGCCTGAGGTACCACAACCCTGAAAATCAATATCGAGATGTGCTATTTAAGAAGAGTTGATATTTGTGTGCCACCTGGTGGGGTATTCCAGAAAGTAAGTTATGTGGTAAGGGTAAGCAAGCAGATAGCCCCTAGCCTGGGAAAACCCAGACAACTTCCGGCAATTTTAGATTTGCTCTGCAAGTAGTCTGGCAAAGAGCTCATTCAAGCCCATTTCTAATGCGTCAATCGCGGCACCAATCAGAAACGTTGGGGCGGGCTTTACACAATGACGATTGCTCTGATTGGTTTTAGATCTATCCAATTGCGCCCATTGAGCGACGTCCGTTGGTGAAGCGCAGCGACTTTTAAATATATTATTATATTCAAATTGCAAACACATGAGGACACTCCATGAAAGACCCACTGGCAGATGAACGTGCTACTACATTTCTCTCCGAAACGGTAGGAAATTAAATTAGATTTAATAGAGGATTTTAACTGTGACAAGATGATTGAGTTTAAACCTTGAGTTTAAACAAGAAGTTTAAGTGACAGGATGCATGCGACAGATCCGTCCGATAAAGATGACGAAGTAGTATGTCCCAAAGCTTGCCTACTTTTTTGGTACACATTCAAAAGTAAATACCTTTTCTTCACAAAAAGAGTACATACTTTTATGGCCTAGTGTAACTTAAGCGAATTGGGACGCAGCATATGGCTTTACACGATGACGATCGCTCTGATTGGTTTTAGGTCTATCCAATTGTGCCCAGAGGCATTTGAGCGACGTCCATTGGTGACGCCCCTTTGGAAATAAGTTATGAAGCTTTGACAGACCATAACTCAGTTACTACTGAGAATGGTCTGGTTTTAACCAGGCTAGATAACCCCAACTTTCAGTTCCAAAATCAGGTATCAGGTATCCAAAAGAGGTTTCTTTCAGGGTATGCAAGTAGCCACATACATACATACATGCATTCATGAATGCATTCATTCTCATCTGTTGATCTGCGTTCAGACTTTTTTTTTTTTTTTTAACAGGACGTTTTATATGCTATAATGTATATGATAAAAAACATCTTGCCTTTCAAGCAATGTGTCTAAACGTAAAAAAAAAACTTATACAGCCATGTTATCTTTGCAAGCACAGACTGTTATTTAGTTTAATCAGTATTTTTATTATATAATTGGCTTCAAACAAAGTAGTTATTGGAAATAATGTATTTGATTATTATTAATTATTAATTAAATAATTATTGCACAACCACCCAAATAGGGTGCGATATGCACCAAGTATGTAAATAGCCATTAAACAAAGTAGTTTGGCGTTCTTTTTCTCAGCGTCCATTTCCATTGTGATTCGTTGTGCTGTTGAGAATGTCTTGTGTGTTAACCGTTAACATACTCTGAGTTGGTCGAACTTGCTCCCGGATGCGTTTTTGGAACCAGTATACCTTGAGTAAGCAAATTTTAGGTTAATCAACAAAGAGGTTAGTGTATGTTTGATGGAAAGATAACCTTGTTTTCTGGAATACCCCCCCCCCCCCAGGAAGCATGATCTTGTTTCTGCTTTTTTGCAGGAGTATCTGTACGGACAGAAAACAACGTCTCTCACCTACCATGACTTCATTAATAAAGAGCTTGTGCAGTTTTCCAACTCTGACAATGAGCGATCAATCCCTTGCTTGGTGGATGGTGAGAAACATTACGTGTTTAGCATCATTTTAACAACATAATAAATATTGAAATGACTAAAGGCTATTCCAAAGGTTAGGCAGTACAATCCAGAGTTGTCACAATACCATAAAGGCATTTTGTGATAGTATACTGTACCTGTAAGTACTCAAATAATTCCAGATTAAAATATATGTTCGTGCTGCCTTAATTTTAAGTTTAGTCAACTCAACTATCCAAGTTGCCACTTAGTACAACTTCACATTTCAAGTTGACTAAACTTTATTAAGGTGGCTTGAACAAATTTAATTTGTTTTGTTTTTTTTACTTAGTTTTACCTAGTAGTAATCGTGATACTGTGCAGTATTGTTAATTCATAATTCCCGTGGACCACATTTTCATAAAATATGTAAATGTAGCCTCAATGAAAACAACTGGACTAGATTTTAGATGGAAGCGTTGTGCAGGTCTTAAATATTTTTGTAAAAGTATTAAATTGGAAGTGCAGATACCCTGTATAGCACATGTGTCAAACTCAAGGCCCGTGGGCCAAATCCGGCCCGCCACATTATTTTATATGGCCCGCGAGAGCATATGGAAATTTAGGCTGCCGAAAAATTTCGGCCGAAAATAACATTTTCGTTTTTTGACTGAAAGATACTAAAAAGCCACCGCGCCCCACCGTGTTCGGCGATGGTTTGACTCTGGCTCAACGTGTTTTATGACTGTTTTATGCGAGTCCGCTTCCGAAGATTCATAACTTCTAAGCGCGTTCCGCTGTGTGTGTGCGCTGTGCTCTCCGCTCCGTGTTCACAGCGCGTTCTGCTCAATGTTCCGCAAGCAACCTCCGTGTGTGTGTGCCTGTGTGTGTGTGTGTGTGTGTGTGTGTGTGTGTGTGTGTGTGTGTGTGTGTGTTGCGAGCTCTGCTCACGCTCACCGGAAAGGCAAAGTCCGCTAAAAAAACGTGCCGACATGAAATTTCTCTGGACTTGTTTCTTTTTGCAATAGCACTACTGTGCTGTAACATGTGTATAGTCATGGTGTGTATAGCCGTGCTGGGCAACACTGGTAAAATTACTCTCGTTCACTGGTCCTCTCCCTGCTCTGCTCATGCTTTGATTAAAAATAGCTTTGTAGGACTATACTTTATTTTGACAATTGGTAAAAAAATAAATCTGTTAAATCTAATTCTGCTGCATAGAACTGATTGAAGAATAATATATTGATATTTTATATTATTTTAATATACTGTAGGTACCAGTATTAACCTTTGCACCATTTGGATCACTCCGCTTATCTGTGTTTGCGCTACTTGCATCATTAAGCCAGTAGGTGGCGACAAGTGACTGTCTTTATGAGTGAACAATTGAACTTAAAATGATTAGTGCCGAAAACAATAATTAACTCAGGAAAGAAACAAGTTGCTGAAACCAATCTTTAATGCTAATATAAATTGCTCATTTGCCTCTGGACACAAAAAGATTGCACTGGTGTTCGATTGAAATGTAACATCTATGCAAAATAATCCTTGAAAGATTTCTCATTTAAGGCCATTCCTGTTTGGAATATGTGATTGTGTATTGTCAACAATAAGCAGAAACATTCTGCATTTCCATTTTGTAGTCTGGATCATTCATTGCAATATTTATCCTCATTCTCATTTTTAAGAATCTGTTATCTTGACATAATTTATGCTACTGCCCACTGACATGCTTTTAAAGCTATTGTTATCAAAAAAATTTGGCCTTTAAACACCTTAAAATGCACATGTAGGTCCGAGAAATCCACATTTTCTCGGGGGAGCAAGCCCCCGAACCCCCCTAACTACCTCACATTTGAATAAGCATGACTGTGGTAATGTGTGCTGGTGTGTCTACGGTGCCAAGGCTGAATTTTTGAGCCAGTTTACCCTTGCATATATACAGTAATACATTATTCTCTGTATCAAATCATTATTACCCAGCCCCTGATGTTTCGGGCTCATCCCCTGATGTTTTTAAAACCTAGAAACACCCCTCCAAATGCATATACAATATTTGTAACTTAAATAAGTAATAATCAAATAAAGAGACACTATATTAACATTTTAAAAGTCTTACCGTTACAACCGGCCCTTTGAGGGCAGCCATAATGCTGAAGTGGCCCTCAGTGAAAATGAGTTTGACACCCCTGCTGTATAGGATTGAGAGAATATAGTTACTATTGAACAAATTCAGAAAAGTGATGTGTGTTTGTTTCAGGGCTGAAACCAGGTCAGAGGAAAGTGATTTTCTGCTGTTTTAAGAGGAATGATAAGAGAGAGGTGAAAGTGGCTCAGTTGGCTGGATCAGTGGCCGAGATGTCCGCGTACCACCATGGAGAGGTGAGGACTTGTTTCGTTCACCTCACTTGATTCATTGTGCAATGAATTGAGTTTGCATTGGTTTTGTTTTTGAGCAAAACACTGCACCATAATAAATCTGCAAATACACATTCAGAAGAATTTTGCAGACTCAAAGATAGATGATCATGTTAGATTACTGAACACAAAATATTCTATCAAACTGATGTCATGACGAGGTTAAGCCAATTAACCTGGCAACTTTCACATGATCCAACAGTCCATAGGATTTTAAATCGGTATACAACCAGAAGTTAGTTTGCTTAGCAAAATATTAAGTGATCAAGGTTTAGCTAGTTAGCATAGCCCAAGTTATTTTCCTCTTATTTAAATGTTTTTGTCTTCCTCAGGTCTCTCTGATGATGACCATTGTGGGTCTTGCTCAGAACTTTGTGGGCAGTAATAATTTGAACCTGCTTCAACCTCTGGGTCAGTTTGGCACACGTCTGCATGGAGGCAAAGACTCTGCCAGCCCCAGATACATCTTTACCATGCTCAGGTACACACAGCCAGTGATTATGGCTCTGTACTAGAGGGCTGCATTGGGATTGAGTCCCGCGGGACCCAACGCAAATCTCGCGGGAGCGGGCGGTTTGAACTTTGCTGCGGGCGGGAATGGGCGGCAAAAAAAAACACTGCGGGATCGGGAGGTAGCCTTGCAACATGATGGAGATGTCAATAATGGCGCTTTTCCACTACACAGTACCAGCTCGCCTCGGCTCGACTCGACTCGCCTTTGTTTGGTTTTCCACTGTGTAAAAGTTGTAACTGTGCTTCCAGGTACTTTTTTTCGTACCACCTCCGGCGGGGTTCTGGGCAAGCTGAGGCGATACTAAAATGTGACGTGAAAACACGGCAGACTGCTGATTGTTCAGAGAGAAGCATCACTATTCACTGCGTCATCATTGCACGCGCAAGACAGAGTATCCTGAATAAAAAAACAGCAAAAACGAAAACAAAACCATCCAAAAACAGCACACTCGATTTCCTCCTTTATCCTGTATGTGTCCAGTAGGCTATGCCGCCCAGGGAAACGAAACAAACAACCCCATGAATCTCTTTAATAATAGCAATACAAATATGTGTTTTTTCCTGCGGGACGGGAGAAGACACAAAATCAATGCATCTCTATTATTGTGCGGGAATAAATTCTCAGAGTTTTGCGGGTGCGGGCGGGAGTGGACATACATATTGCGGGAGCGGGCGGGAGTGAAACACATACGTTGCGGGAGCGGGCGGTAATGGTCAGAAATTCGGCGGGCGCGGGCGGGAGCGGGATGAAGAAAACAGTCCCGCGCAGGGCTCTACTCTGTACCAAAACCCAGTGAGCTGTCTTGCTGTCAACTAACTACATGGGCATCTACTATCTTGGGCTGCATTGAAACCATTATGGAATCTATGGAGCCCTTTTTTATTTTTTTTATTAAGCATGTCCAATTTAATCTGTACATTTTGGCATACAATGGGCATTGATTATAAGATATGTTGTTAATGTTAACTAATTAAAATTGCATTACTATTAAAGTAAATATCTATTTTCAGTCCGCTTGCTCGTCTACTGTTCCCTGCTATGGATGATAACCTGTTGAAGTATAACTATGATGACAATTTGCGAGTGGAGCCAGAGTGGTACATTCCCATCATCCCTCTGGTGCTGGCTAATGGAGGTGAGGGCATCGGCACAGGATGGGCCAGCCGCATCCCCAATTTTAATCTGCGAGAGATCATCAACAATATTCACCGCCTGCTCAATGGAGAAGAGCCACTTCCCATGGTAAAATAAATTAAGCGTTTTTATTACCACAAATGTATAGTGATTTTCATAATGCATATTGTTGTTCCAAACCAGCATTTCTTAACATTATACTCCTCTAATGCCCACTCATGTTACGTATAGCTGCCCAGCTATAAGGGGTTCAAGGGCACCATTGAAGAACTGGCGAAGAATCAGTATGTTAATAATGGAGAGGTGGCCATCATTGACTCCACCACCATTGAGATCACTGAGCTGCCAATCAAAACCTGGACACAGGTGTGTGATGGCTGTTCTTATACTTGCTTTAGTTCTATGACTGTGCATTAAAACTATATCAAATGTAATGCATGCTTCCTCACGGGACTCAAATGTTGATATTTACCCTCATTTGGTATGCGGCAAGTAGGGGTGGGCAATATTTAGGTTGACAACCGATAGAAATTTTGGGTTATCGTGCCATGGTTACTCACATTATAGTGCAGTTAATTGCATGTAGTTACTGTAGCAATAACTTTAAATTATGCATAATTACATGTAACGTGAAACTAGGACACCTTGTAAATGTGTTACAGAAAATTGTCATTTACTCACCCTTGTCTTTCCAAAAACAATACTAGTTCATATTCGAAAGACACATGATCTTTCAATGGAGGGACATTAATCTCTTAGGCCTCATTTAAAATATATTGATTTGTTTCGAAGATGATTGAGTCTTGTGGATTTGGAAATGACATGAGGAACAAATGACAACACACAAAAATTATAAACCTTCCATTTAAGGCTTTAGCAGTGTCTGCTAGGGTTAAAAATGTATTATACAAATATTCTAATCTTTCATCCACTGCAAATTCATGTTTCATGTTGTTTATAAATCAAATAAAAAATTAGCAAAGTGTTTAACCTCTCAAATGTGACGTAAAGCTGGGTGATGCAAAAAATGATCCCAGTTAGTTTAGCAACTAAAATTGACAGCTTTTTCTTTGGAATAAATTAATAACACAACATCTCTCAGATCTATAAGGAGAATGTGTTGGAGGTGATGCTGAACGGCTCGGAGAAGGTTCCTCCTCTGATCACAGACTATAAAGAGTATCATACGGACACCACTGTGCGTTTTGTCATTAAGATGACAGAAGAGCGACTGAGAGAGGCGGAGGCAGCTGGACTACACAAAGTCTTCAAGCTACAGAGTCTGCTCACCTGTAACTCCATGGTGAACAACACGCACCACATTTTACACCTCACAAGATGCATTCGTTTTCTGCCTAATCCTGAAATCATCTACTGTTGTCCGTCTCATCGTCTTGCAGGTGTTGTTTGATCATGTGGGCAGTCTGAAGAAGTACGAGTCTGTTCAGGACATCTTGAAGGATTTCTTTGAGCTCAGACTGAAGTATTACGTCCTCAGGAAAGACTGGCTGCTAGGAATGCTGGGAGCTGAAAGTGCCAGACTCTCCAACCAGGCCCGATTCATTCTGGAGAAGATCCAGGGCACGCTGGTCATTGGTGAGACATGCTTTGTTTACCTTTTTTGTCATTGCTTTCACACCACACGCAAATGCAGCACGCATTAAGAGGCTAGAGCATGTTTCAGAGTAAAACTCTTTATACAGCTGGTTATTATATTTTTTCTGCTATAAAAGTTCTGCTTTGCGCCGACGTACACACAGATTAACGTGTTAATTCCCCCAGCCCTTACATATATGCATAAATCCCTACATTAAAAATGAAGAAGATAAAGAAACCGATGAGAGGAATTTTCTGCAGGAACACACACATCTGGACACCGTAAACTTTTTGTCATTTCTTTATCCTTGTAAATATAAGAAAAGTCTTACATTTATATTCAATTACATGCTGTAATCCATATTTCAGCAAAATTAATATTTGAGCTGAATATTGTCTCCCTCTCTAATGCGTTCCATCTGTTTGACGCGCGTGCCGGTGCTCATTCGGTAAAGTCTGAAGTTTAACGCAGACTGTCAGGATGAGCCTTTGTGCAAAATGGAAATACTTGCGTGAATTTGTAACACTTGCAGAAAAGGATATAACAAAGTGAAAGTTTTGCACTGAGAAAACATATCAAAGCAAAATTAAAGAATACTTAAGAAATGCTTAGAAGTGAATGAATACAGCCATAAATATTGGTTTTGTATTATAGTTTTATTACATTTTTATGGTAAAATTTTAAGTTTACTATTTTATAGTCGTATATTATCTGACTATTTTTGGCCAAGTTGTGCAAACATACAAACAAGCACATCAAATCTGGAGCCTTTAAGAACAAAAATACACATTGAAAATCATACAGCCCTACTTTATTTTTTTTAATGCTACGTTGCTAGTAAATGTAAGAATGACAACCTTGTAATGTACATGGGAACATGGATATGAATTGTGAGATCTTAGTGTAAATATTGGGGAAATGAGTCTGCCCAATTAAATGTCAAATCACATGTTAATCAAGTTACCTTGGAATCTCTATACTAGCACATTTTTTAACTAGCACATTTAACTAGCACATTTTTAAAAGTAGATCTTTTAGGTTTTTGTTATGATGCTTCTCCTCTATTTTTAGAAAATAAACCTAAGAAGGAGCTGATCCGCATGCTTCAGCAGATGGGCTATGACTCTGACCCTGTTAAGGCATGGAAAGAGGCTCAGGAGAAGGTACGCACCACAACCGCCTCGTATTATATCAAGCTTTTGTTTTCTTCCTTTGTTACCTGCATCACAATAATTTTCATTGTTTGGTAGGATGTTGGGGAGGATGCTGGGGAGGATGAGGAGAAAGAGGAAGATAAGTCTGGCCCTGATTATAACTATCTTCTCAGCATGCCCATGTGGTTCCTGACCAAAGAAAAGAAAGATGAACTGTGCAGACAGAGAGACGCTAAGGTGACTATGAGTCTGTGATGGATGGAAACATAGCTGGTGATTTAGTATAGCAGTGGAGTTTAAAAAGGTTCTCACGCTTTTGTTCTGCAGATGACTGAGTTGAACACGCTCAAGGTGAAGGTGCCCACTGATCTGTGGAAAGAAGATCTGGCAGCTTTTACTGAGGAGTTGGAGGTAAATGAGATGATCATATCACTTTACGTTTTTTACATTTGGTGTTTCCTTTATCTAAAATGACACTTTTGCTTTGTGTGAAGAATAGAGATAATTAAGTTGTCATTTCATAAAAATCAGGCCTTCATATTTTCAAAATTAGTATTTCAATGTATAGCCTATTGATTAGTGATTTAAGTCATCCGTTGTTATCTGTTTATGTAAATAGCGTATAGAACAGAAGGAGATGGAGGCACAGACTGTGATGCCTCAGGTAAAAGGTAAAGTGGGCAAATCAAAAGCGGTGAAGGTAAAGAACGAGACGATGCCCACCCCGCAAGGCCGCCGCGTCATCCCCCGCGTCACCAGCACGATGAAGGTTCAGGCCATTAAGAAGGAGGGAGCCAAACGAGGCAAAGCTGCAAAGGTATGTACAGAATGAGATTTGCATGCGTGTATAAAACAGCTTTTGTTAGAATACCTATCTGAATTGTCACCATCACCATTAAAAAAGAATGCACTGATATTGTGAAATTACAATTTAATTTTTTTAATAAATAAAAATAGAATTTTTTAAAAATGGATTCCTGTGATTGCAAAGCTTAATTTTCAGCAGCCGTTACTATAGTCTTCAGTGTTTCATGATCCCTCGGGAATCATTCTAATATGCTCATTTGTGTGGGTTTTACGTTGTCAGTGGTTTTCATAACCAGATCTTATACGTGTAGCTGATCCTGAGGGAATACTTGTGTGTATTTTTAGAAAGAGGCTGGTGTGGTGATGAAGATGGAGTTTGATGATGAAGCAGACATAGCTGCTGATGGCTCTGAGATTGGGCTGACTGCTAGACTCACTAAGAAGATCAAGAAAGAGCCTGCCAAAGACAAAAGTAAGAACACCCAGACATTTACTATTTGAAACTGTAGGATGTCTGTGGACTGCTGCTTTTCGGGTCTTTAGAACTATGGTCTGTCCTGTAACAGACTGGTTTAGCTCAACTAACAGAATGCAAAACATGAGCTTCCACTCACCTTTGTGTGCACTCACTCACTCACTCACTCAGTTGGTGACTATAACTTGTTGGTTCATAGCACAATGTTTCTTCTGGTCTCCACGTCAGCACTGTTTATGGTTTATAACAGAATTCTGAGCAAAATGTGAATGCTTCACTAGATCTTGCAGCGATGTTAATTCTGCAGCGAATTCAACCGCTTTGTCACTGGATCTCCCAGCGCTATGCCTATGTAGTAACTGTGTAGTGTGAACAAAGATTGGTTTGCGAGTAAACCTGTTCTGAGCTTGCACTGTCTAATATTGGACCTAGCTGATAAATGGCCCGCACTTCGCAGCTCAAATGAGAAGCACTGTTTTGATCCGCTTTTGTTTGTTTGCCATTTGTTTTTCATATGCAACAGAAATGGCAACTCTTATCAGTTGGCATTGTGGTGGTTGCACCAGTGCGACCTCAGACAAAATTTAGTCGCACTGGGAAGAAAAAAGGTTGCAGTCTGGAGCCCAGGTGTAGTACCATGAAATTCTGATCCTAATGTTTCATCTTGATTATGTGACAGACTCAAAGTCAGGCAAGCAGACCACCCTCGCCTTCAAACCAGTCCAGAAGAAGAACCCCTGGTCTTCTGAGGAAGAAGAGTCTAAGTCTGATATGGAGTTCATCCCTGAGGAAGTGGCTCCAAGAGAGAAGATACAACGCAAGGGTGAGGTTCTTTTTACATGCACATTTCTATATCATATCTATAATATGTACGTCGAATGAAGCCATAATATAACCTTGTATTTTAATGACTCTAAATGTTTTTTTTTGTTTTTTTTTCTAGTATAATTCTAAAAGTGTCTCTGTACAGGTTGTGATAATAAACTTGAATCACAGCTATGATCCTAAAACTAAGCATTAGACATATTGGTAGATATAGACTACAAAAAGCAGCAATTCTGATTCTGTATAGTCAATGAAAAGATCACAACTGCAAAAATTGAGAATTTTTACTCCATTTAGGCCTCTGAATTTTAAAGAGAATTTTCCCCGAGTTCATTATGATGACCATTATGAGTGAAAAAGGTTTATAAACATGCCAAAACATGTTCATCTAAAGCCCTGTTCAGACAGGATTAGCTTTACAAGAGTAGATGGAGTAATGTAATTTTACCACAGGACGTCTGTAATAATAATGGCCAATTCGCACAGGATAAGATATCTCAGTAAAACTAGCAGAAGTGGGAGGGGTAACTCGATTTGCGCACTGCCATCACCCTACTGTTGTCGTGTGTATTACGTTGCTTCCTGATGTCACGTGTGCAAACACCTATATAACCTATATTTTATATATTTAAAACGGTTAAGTCCGCTCAAATGATTTATTAAATAAGTTCATAATAAATTCAGATTATGTTGGTAATAGGCACTTACCTAACTCTAAAAGAAGTTTTGTGCCTCTAAAAAGTGTGTTCGATCTTTCTGATCTGAATGCTATGTGGAAAACACTTGAGTTTTGCCACAGACTTGTCCCTCCGCCTAGAACGCAAATGAATGCTTTTTCAAGCGCCTCGATACTTGGAAAAAACACAGAAAACTATTTTTATACAGGAAATGACGGAATATTTACGTACATATTTACAGTGGGTCTATTCGCAAGGGATTAGTATTACCTGAGGTAATTTTTCCGGACCTTTTTACTGAAGGTAAAAGTCGCTGTAATCTTTACTGACATTGTCTGTAATGATTACTGAGATGGGACTAAAATCACTGAGAGGCTCTGGTAATAATTACTTAACCTCACCTCTCCATGTTAAACTAGTCCCATCCAAATAGAACTTAACCTCACCTCTCCATGTTAAACTAGTCCCATCCAAATAGAGCTTATGGGGCTGTTTACATGAGATCGTTTTCAGCTAAAGACGTTTTGGCCGTTCATTTACACTACAGCGGCGTTTTGGGGGCCTCAAATTTCAAAAAGTGAGTTTTTGAATTAGGGATGCTCATTTCGATTAATTTTCCCGACCGACAACCGCCGCTCGTTAATCGATTATTAACCGTTAACTGATACGATTATAATATTGAATTGGCATTAAATACAAATAAAATTGACGTGTATCTGTGACCCTTTAAAAAAATACTATTTTTTTTTTTTTTTATCAAAGGGTTTATTTTAATGTGCAAAGTGCAAACAGCAGCATACAGAACAGATCAACAACAGAACCTGGATTCAGTTTAAATTTTCACGCACCTGCAGCATTTCTGACAGTTAGAGAAAAACAGAATAAAATAATACAAATAAAAAACAAAATAGGCCTACTAAATATATTTTTTAAACTTAATTAACAAATTAAGATGAATGCACTGAATCCGTTTGAACAAAGCTTTCAAAAACCGGCAATTTTTTTCCATTAGACTAATATTTTTCGTTAAATAAAAATAGCAGCCCTACCTCAACACCTTGTCTAATTTTTATTTAAAAGCAACATATCAACGTGATGTGGGGTCAGTTTGGAGCGCAGCCTGTTGACAGTCAAACGCGAAGTGTATAGTTCGCATCGCGTTATTTACTCGCTTTAGATTACTTGCAGGATGTTTTTCGCGTCACTCGCGAATAAACATCCCGAGTGTGTCATCAACAACACAATTTCTTTCTGCCATAATTTTTCCATCATGTCTGAAATAAATGATATTGCTGCTCTGTACTTGTTGTGGAAGGCCCAGATACGGAGGAAAGCCAAACGCCGACGTGTCTGGGTTCACAGCACAATCCAGAGGCGCACTCAACTCGGTGAACTTCACCGTCTTCAAGCGAATTTTCCGCTCGAGTTGAAAATTCAACTTGCGCGGAAGACGCGATTGAGGCGATTATCGAGCTTTTCCCGGCGCGAATTCGCGTCTATGCATTGACTTTGTATGTAATCTACTCGGTCAAATAATTAAATTCGCGTTTGGTGTGAACACGCCATTAGACCCGCGGCAGAAAACACCCTCTCCGATGGGACGAATGTCCCGTGAATACACAGGTGACGTTTCGCTAGAGACGTGTGTGGTTGCGCGTCAACGCGCTCCGTGAGTTAATAAATATAAGCTATGTAGTATTTTATTTTTAAACCATGCAGCAAACTAAAAAAAAGAAGCTTAAAAAAAAAAAAAAAAAAAAACGTTTTAAACCGTTTAACTGATAGTATTAATCGGTCAAAATTTGTACTTTCGGTTAACGGTTAAACGGTCAATATGAGCATCCCTATTTTGAATGCAACATCATTAATGTCTCCGTGTAAACCACAATTTTAATTTGTGAAAACGTTGTCATGCGCATGCATATTATGTGTTCAGATTTTAGTCTTTTTCGTGGATCTGTGTCAACAGGGATCATTTTGCCGTTGTCGTTTGCATGCAAAAAATGCTAATTTACCTCCCCCATTTTAGTACATTGTTGTCTTGTAAATGTACCCTAAGTTTAGTGTTTTGCACATGTTTTTTTGGGTAAGTTTATGGGTATATTTGGGGTAGAACAGAAAATATCATTAACCTGGTATAAAATCAGTGGAATCTGTGTGAAATATCCTTATTAATATAGTAAAACAAACGTGTGTGTGTGTGTGTGTGTGTGTGTCTACTTAACCATATTCTGGGGACACATTTGTATCCAGAAGTGAGCTAAACCTGACAAACTCCTTTTAGGGATGACTTAATCCTTTCTTTCTTTCTTTCTTTTTCTTTCTTTCTTTCTTTCTTTCTAATTGTAAAAATGCAGTTTTCTGATAGGTTGTTGGTTAGGGTTAAGTTGCAGTACTAGCTGTGTGTTATTAGTAAGTATTTGATCTTAACTGAATAGTCAGAAAGTCAGTGTGAGAGAAGTGCGATTTCTATAAGGTTATAGAAGTGATCCAGTAATGTAGAGCATCCAGTATGCAAATCATTGAAATCCATGTCAAAAGATGTGGGATCTCTATCTAAAATTAAAAAAAAAAAAGTTTATGGGAGAACCATATTAAAAGTGAATTTTAGAACTCAAAAAGCGAATACTTTTTGCGTGTCTGTGCAGCTGCTGCTGAAAAGAAGTACAGTCTGTCAAGCAGCGAGGATGAGTTTGATGACTGGACGAAGAGCAGTAAACAGAAGCGCGCTGCTGTTATTGATGATGACTCCTTCATCCCTGAACCCAGCAGTGCACCTGATAGTGACATGGACTCCCCTCCTCCTGCACCTGTTGTGTAAGACATGACTTGCTTTTTACTTCACAGATTTTGTTTGTTCTCTATTACATCTTTTAAAACTCTCCTTGATTCTTTCAGGAAAAAAGCTCCAGCGAAAGCTAGCAAACCAAAGGCAGAGAAAGCAGAAAACAGCGGCAAGTCCAGCTGTAAGTACCGCACAATTCTCTGCCCATCACAGATCATTTCTTTAGTTTTGTCTGTAACATCACCTGCAGATGGTTTATATGTTCACTGTGCTTGTTAATTTAGCTCTTTCTGAGACCAGCCAAGAGCCAGCTCCTAAACCTGTGAAAAAATCAGCTGAAGGAGCCACCAGGAAACCTGCCGCAAAAAAGACAAGTGCTGCTTCGAAGAAGAAAGCACCAGGTACTACAATGTTAAAATGTTTTCGGAGAATGAATGAAATTCTTGAAATATCAGTGTTGATAATTTTCTTAAATCACTTACGGCTTCATCTTTCTAGACACAAAACAGCCCTCAATCCTTGATGTGCTCTCCAAGACAAGTCCTAAAAAAACCAAAGCCACCAAGAAGCCTACTGCTCTCAAACTATCTTCCACTGACTCTGGAGACACAGCCCCTGCTGTAGTTGAGAAGAAACCAGCCAAGAAGAGGAAGACCGCTCTGAGCAGTGACCAATCAGACAGCTCGGACTCAGACAGTGGCAATCTCGTGGCTCGCCTCAAGGGCAAAAGCACTGCTGGAAAGGTAGTTTAGCACTTTACTGTTGAGGAAAATGAGCATTTTAACTTAAAGGGGCATTCCACCCATAGGAACATTATTTTTTTATTGAAAGTGGGTCATATATGTAGTCGAAATGTAAAATAAATTTTGAATTTGGTGCCTTCGTGACCGAGGAAAGACAAAAAATAACTTCAGGACGCATTTGTATGAAAGACAACAACTCCAACAATGCACCACATTGCACAGTAGAGCCCGACCGATAAAGGATTTTGAAGGCCGATACCGATACAAATATTTGTTGGTTTTAAAATCAGATATATCGGCATATGTATATACATATGCACGTTTCTAAAAAAAAAAAAAAAAAAAAGATATATATATATATATATATATATATATATATATATTTTTTTTTTTTTTTTTTTTTTTTTTTTTTTTTTTTTTCAGAAACGCGCAACAAAACATTAACAGATTTCCCTAACATTAGTTATTTATGAGTTTTAACTAAAATAATATGATAATGCATTTTAAAAAGAAACTTGTTTCTTTTATTGTCACAACAGAACAGAGGAACATCAAAATATAAATATAGCTGCGAGCAGCGATTGCGGGCCCAAGCCGGTGGCACCGGTATATATATATACATACATACATACATACATACATACATACATACAGTGATGAAAATAAGTATTTGAACACCCTGCTATTTTGCAAGTTCTCCCACTTAGAAATCATGGAGGGGTCTGAAATTGTCATCGTAGGTGCATGTCCACTGTGAGAGACATAATCTAAAAAAAAAAATCCAGAAATCACAATGTATGATTTTTTAACTATTTATTTGTATGATACAGCTGCAAATAAGTATTTGAACACCTGAGAAAATCAATGTTAATATTTGGTACAGTAGCCTTTGTTTGCAATTACAGAGGTCAAACGTTTCCTGTAGTTTTTCACCAGGTTTGCACACACTGCAGGAGGAATTTTGGCCCACTCCTCCACACAGATCTTCTCTAGATCAGTCAGGTTTCTGGGCTGTCGCTAGTGTTGTTTTTGGCGGCCTGTTTTAATTTTAGTTTTAGTCTAGTCTTTGTGTCAGGTTGTCATTTTAGTTTTTATTAGTTTTAGTCACGTTCATACTCTTTTTAGTCTAGTCAAGTTTTAGTCGACGAAAACCGATGACATTTTTGTCTAGTTTTAGTCAACGAAAACTGATGACATTTTAGTCTAGTTTTAGTCAATGAAAATTGTATTTTAGTCTCTTTTTAGTAATGCGATTCTGTTTAACCCAGTCAATATAGAATTTCCAACAAGGTTATCTTATTTTTATTTTTTTTACCACTGCGGTAATGGACCAACTACCGGCGGTGGTTGGGGAGTTAATTTAAAAAAATATATATTTTTTTTAAACTCGTTTTATATTTCCACACAAAGACGTGTGATATAGCCTACCACTCTGCGCTTTAAGAGGGATGTGGGACCCGACACGAGCAGGAAAGAGACCCTCGATCTCTTTATGATGATATCTTCGTGTTTTCTACTTGATGTAAATTGGTCTGAAGAGCGAATTTTATCCTCCACAAGGGCGAAATATTTAGGCTGTGTTTGAGATTGCGCTGCCAGAGAAAGTGAAACTAAAAATCACCGGCGCGTGTGAAAAGCGCTTTACAACTAAACTTGAAGCGCCCTATATCTAATATAACAAGCACAAACTGTGTTAAAAAGAATTTGACATGCAAGTACAAATGTAGGCTATCTGTCCTACAGCGTTTTTCTACTTTACCACAGTAAAGAATACGAATATAATAGGCCTAATTAAAAGCGAACCAAAGAAACGTTTATAATCCCTTTAGAAAATGGGTGAGACCGACGTGAGTGAAGATTTGGGAAAAGAAACAAGAGATTCCATGCAGGGATGAGTCACGATTTTTGGATATTCGATTAGTTTATTTAATTTTATAATATCGAATAGGTTGTGCGATTATTCTCTAAAATAAAATCTCCATGTTCTGGCGCTGATGCGGTGACGCGTTCATGTAACCAGAGACGCTGCCAATAACGCACATAACAGCTGTCACAAAGAACCGGCAAAAGTAATGATTATGGATGTGTCAAATATATCAATGAGACATTTTAATAGAATAACTAATGGAGTAATATTGTTAAATTCGCTGATAATCAGGTGACCAGATCGCAATCCAGAATTTAAACCCGACAAAGCTATGGGTTTACGCACAACTCTCTCATTCGTCGTGACGTTATAACATTTCGTCTCGTCTCGTTTTGGTCAACGAAAATGAAGAGACATTTTAGCATAGTTTTTTTGGAAACCACATTTAGTCTCGTTTTTATTCGTCAACGATATTGCATTATACATGTATTTTAGTCATCGTCACATGGCCATGCATTTACGTCTAGTCTCGTCTCGTTTTCGTCAGGTTATAACGGTTCGTTGACGACAATATTTCGTCATAATTTTCGTTGACGAAAGCAACACTAGCTGTCGCTGAGAAACACGGAGTTTGAGCTCCCTCCAAAGATTCTCTATTGGGTTTAGGTCTGGACACTGGCTAGGCCACGCCAGAACCTTGATATGCTTCTTACAGAGCCACTCCTTGGTTATCCTGGCTGTGTGCTTCGGGTCATTGTCATGTTGGAAGACCCAGCCTCGACCCATCTTCAATGCTCTAACTGAGGGAAGGAGGTTGTTCCCCAAAATCCTCGCAATACATGACCCTGGTCATCCTCTCCTTAATACAGTGCAGTCGCCCTGTCCCATGTGCAGAAAAACACCCCCAAAGCATGATGCTACCACCCCCATGCTTCACAGTAGGGATGGTGTTCTTGGGATGGTATTCATCATTCTTCTTCCTCCAAACACGTTTAGTGGAATTATGACCAAAAAGTTCTATTTTGGTCTCATCTGACCACATGACTTTCTCCCATGACTCCTCTGGATCATCCAAATGGTCATTGGCAAACTTAAGATGGGCCTTGACATGTGCTGGTTTAAGCAGGGGAACCTTCCATGCCATGCATGATTTCAAACCATGACGTCTTAGTGTATTACAGACAGTAACCTTGGAAACGGTGGTCCCAGCTCTTTTCAGGTCATTGACCAGCTCCTCCCGTTTAGTTCTGGGCTGATTTCTCACCTTTCTTAGGATCATTGAGACCCCACGAGGTGAGATCTTGCATGGAGCCCCAGTCCGAGGGAGATTGACAGTCATGTTTAGCTTCTTCCATTTTCTAATGATTGCTCCAACAGTGGACTTTTTTTCACCAAGCTGCTTGGCAATTTCCCCGTAGCCCTTTCCAGCCTTGTGGAGGTGTACAACTTTGTCTCTAGTGTCTTTGGACAGCTCTCAAAGTGACCGGCAGAGTTTCCGTTTTCCGGACATTTTGATAATATGCCGGTCAAATATCGCCTCTTAATTAGTCAAGTTGAGGAAAACTGGAGGCAGGCTATGTAACTTAAAAAATGACATAATCAGGCCATATAGAATGCAACATGTTTATTAGCCTAACTTTCAAATAGACGGAAAAAAACATGAACGTCCAATTGGCGTCAATCAACGCCAATTGTTTTTACTATGGTTTCACATTCATAGTTTAACAAACCATCCCCCCTTCCCCACATAAACTATCTGAAGCCTATTGTTTTTACTCAAGCGAACTTCCCGTGTCTCTCCACAACTTGCAATGCGCATAAGCCACGTAACCTTGTTCTCCGCAAGGCGACTTCGCTGCTTCGTCTTGATCCGATTCTGCAGCGAGAACCCCCTCTCTGCAGGAACACTCGAGACCCATTTTCTACTATGGTTATGTACGTTTCTTCATTCGGATCTATTTGCGATCCATTCCATTATAAACAAACAACGCAGTTTATATGCTTCGTCCTTGTTTCATTATTCATTAAGATAATAATTAATAAATGCACGCATAATTATCAGTGAACTTGATAAATGTTGCAAATATGTTTTGCTATGCATGCACAAACAAATGCCTTTCAACTTAGCCTATGTGTGCAAAATTCAGAATAAAATGAATGTGCAGCAATTTGTACAAATACAGAGTCTATGTCTACTATACGTGTTGTAGCCATTAAATAAGCTCATTTAGTTTAATATTTGTTCAAATATTATAATGTTATTTTTTAATTTATGTGGATTATGAAAAGTGAACCGCACGTGTAAGATAGTATGCGCAATATCGAGAGAAATGGAGTCGGGTCAGACATGATCTTGACCACTTAATTAAGTTTTTTGTTTTGTAGAAAGCCTTTTTTGAAGTGAATTTCGTTTTGTATAAATTGTATCTTAATTTTAATAATTTTTTTATCAACCAATTGCCTACATTTAATATAATAATAATTTTTAATATAGCAGACGATAGGCCTACATGACGGCGCCCGCGCGGTCACTTGCTCGTGAACGGGAGCGCATCTTATCCTAATTTAACGAAACTCAGCGCGTAGGCCTCACAGACATGAAATATATCTTAAAGCTTGAAATGTCTTTTTAACAATTTAAAACGAAAAGAAATAGGCTACTCTCTGATTATGTAATCCATGATGTGCATTTCTCTCTATAGGCGCGTTCACTACGGAGATGGCGATCGTCAACTTCATCTTTTCAGCTGTTGTTGCTGTTAATAAACTAAAAATAATAGGCCTATAATTTTAGTCCTCAGAAAAGCGCTGAAACGGAGATTAAGGGGAACCCGTTTATATTTATTTTTTATTTTTTGGCTTATCCAGTTTTCTGGAGGCCCACCTACAATCAAAATCCTGGCGCCGCTAGTGCTTCGCAGCGGTCTGATATCAAGAAATAACAGACCGCATTCCACATTGGAATTCAACCAAGCCATGTAATAATGTTTAATAACTTTCAAACGGTATAGAGCCTTTTTCTTTATAACATAGCCAAAGGTCGGTGTATTTTTGCTTAATACATTTTAGGCTTATTCTCAAATTCAGATTGTGTTAGGGGGGCGGGATTATAAGGCAATTTTAATCGGACAATTTGACCGGAGAGATTTAATTTTGTCGGACATTTCATTTTTTTTCTGGCCAATGTCCGGCAATTACCGGACAACGGAAACCCTGATGTGTGTGTGTATATATATATATATATATGTATATATATATATATATATATATATATATATATATGTATATATATATATATGTATATATGCCAGTTGGTGGCGCTATAACTTTGACTCACAATAGTTACATCCATCTGATCGGCCTCTTACCACGAACACACTGCTGAAGTTTCATCAACATCAGTTAACGTATGCAGAAGTTATATTACTTCGTGTTTCTCTTTTCTCGCCATTGTTTCCACGCCACGGCCAAACCGTTCGAGATATCAAAAATCCACCCGGAATTTATCATTCTCAATGTCTTGACTTCATGCTGACCGAGTTGGCGATTGGATGAATTCTCTAGGATGAGTACATCAAATTCCACAACATGCGTTTTTCAAACAACCCATAATAGCCGACTTCCTGTTGGGCGGAGCTAATAACTTAGAGTGCGGAAGTTGTTCGGCCCGATGAGATCTATATGTGTACCGAGTTTCATATTAATTTATGCAAGCGTGTTTGATATATAGACCAAGTTTTCAGACCGTGTCCAAGGGGGCGCTGTTGAGCCCCCCTGCCACGCCCGGGTACCAGCTTCAGCCCGGCTCTGATGACCGTGGGTTCTGACCTGTGTGGAAAGTTTCAAGAGTTTTTGAGCACGTTAAGGGCCCCAAAAGCCCCTGAAACCTTGAAAAACAAAGATTAAATGGAATAGACAAATCCCCCCCCCCCCCAACACACAGAGAGAGAGAGAAAATTCTCCAGAAAATCCACATTCAAACCAAAATATCTGACTTCCTGTGGGTCTGAGGTAATGACTGTAAATTAGAAAGGTGTCCTGCTTGATGAGAACAATACACCTACCAAGTTTTGTGATTCTAGGAAAAACTAACCCCCCGTTTTTGACTAAAGGTGGCGCTACTGAGCCATTCCACCACGCCCGTTTCTAAAACTTTGCACATGTCTACTGTATAATAAATGTGATGTGTCTGTCGAGTTTCATGCATTTTCAAGCATGTGAAGAGTCTCAAAAGCATCCGAAAAGAATATTAAAGTTTGATGCGTTGCCACGGCAACAGTATCTAAGATATCAATAATCCTTCAACAGGTCTACATCTGCCGTGCGTTTACATTATACACATAAAGTTTTAAGCAAATTGGGTAAAAATAAGTGATTTCAAAGCATTTTGAAAGTGACCCACTTCCTGCTGCCAGTTGGTGGCGCTATAACTTTGACTCACAAAGGTCACATCCATGTTATCGGCCTCTTACAACGAATACACTGCTGAAGTTTCAGCAAGATCAGATAATGTATCCAGAAGTTATAACACACTTCCTGTGTCCCATTATTCGCCATAAATTCGTTTCCTCGCCACGGCCAAACCGTTCGCGATATCAAAAATCTGTTCGCAAGAATTCATCCTCAATGTCTTGACTTCATTCACAAAGAGTTTGGCGGCGATCGGATGAATTCCCTAGGAGGAGTATTTCACATTCCATTGTATGCATTTTCCAAACAACGTATAATAACCGACTTCCTGTTGGGCTTTTGTAAAACTTAGAGCACGAAAGTTGTGCGGCCCGATGAGATCTATATGTGTACTGAGTTTCATATTATTACATGCAAGCATGTTTGATATATGGACCAAGATTTCGGACCCCATTCCAGGGGGCGCTGTCGAGCCCCCCTGCCACGCCCGTGTACCAGCTTCAGTCCGGCCCTGATGGCCGCGGGTTCTGATCTGTGTGCAAAGTTTCAAGAGTTTGAGCATGTTAAGGGCCCCAAAAGTCGCAAAAAGGCAAAAAATGAAGAAAAAGAAAAAAATATATAGCTGCGAGCAGCGATTGCGGGCCCAAGCCGGTGGCACCGCCACCCTGGTGCATTTAGTTGCACTAAAAGCACCGGGGTGGCGGTGTCACCGGCTTGGGCCCGCAATCGCTGCTCGCAGCTATATATATATATATATATATATATATATATATATATATATATATATATATATATATATATATATATATATATATATATATATATATATATATATATATATATATATATATATATATATATATATAGGACAAGTAATATTCTCTGTCTTGTCACTATAATATATATATATATATATATATATATATATATATATAATTCAGAGGCCGATTTTGCAAATAAATCCACATTCAAACCAAAATATCTGACTTCCTGTTGGTCAGAGCTAATGACTGTAAATTAGAAACTTGTCCGGCTCGATGAGACCAATATATGTACTGATTTTTGTAACTGTGGGTAAAAGTAAGCCCCCCATTTTGCCAAAAGCATTTTGAAAGTGACACAGTTCTTGTTGCCAGTTGGTGGCGCTATAACTTTGACTCACAATAGTTGCATCCATCTGACCGGCCTCTTACCACGAACACACTGCTGAAGTTTCATCAAGATCAGTTAATGTGTGCAGAAGTTATAACACTTCGTGTCTCTCTTTTCTCGCCATAAATTTGTTTCCTCGCCACGGCCAAACCGTTCGAGATATCAAAAATCCGTCCGCAATTTAGCATCCTCAATGTCTTGACTTCATGCACACCGAGTTTGGTGGGGATGGGATGAATTTTCTAGGAGGAGTATTTCACATTCCACAGCATGCGTTTTCCAAACAACCCATATTAGCCGACTTCCTGTTGGGCTGGCTTGAAACTTGACAGAGGGAAAGTTGTTCGGCCCGATGAGATCTATATGTGTACCGAGTTTCATATTAATTCATGCAAGCGTGTTTGATATATGGACCAAGTTTTCAGACCCCGTTCAAGGGGGCGCTGTTGAGCCCCCCTGCCACGCCCGTTTCTGAAACTTTTCACATGTCTACTGGCTAATAAATGTGATGTATCTGTCGAGTTTCATCCAATTTCAAGCATGCTAAGAGTCTCAAACGCATCCGAAAAGAATATTAAAGTTTGATGCGTTGCCACGGCAACAGTATCTAAGATATCAATAATCCTTTCACAGGTCTACATCTGCCGTGTGTCTACATTATGCACATAAAGTTTGAAGCAAATCGGGTAAAAATAAGATAGTGATTTCAAAGCATTTTGAAAGTGACACACTTCCTGCTGCCAGTTGGTGGCGCTATAACTTTGACTCACAATAGTCACATCCATGTGATCGGCCTCTTACAACGAACACACTGCTGAAGTTTCATCAAGATCAGTTAATGTATGCAGAAGTTATAACACACTTCCTGTTTCAATTATTCGCCATAAATTCGTTTCCTCGCCACAGCCAAACCGTTCGAGATATCAAAAATCCCCTGGCAATTTTTCATCCTCAATGTCTTGAGTTCATGCACACCGAGTTTGGTGGCGATCGGGTAAATTCTCTAGGAGAAGTGTTTCAAATACCAGAACATGCGTTTCCCAGAGTCCTGCACGGGTCCATTTTTGGAGACCCGCCCCCGCCCGTACCCGCAAAGTTCAGCACCAGATCCGACCCGTCACCCGTGATAATATCAAAATTAAATCCGCACCCGCCCAGACCCGTTAATATTCGGCCCGTTACCCGAACCGTGCCCGTGATAAATCACGCACAAGCTAAAATCTATTGAGCGGTGGGGACACGTTCATAGGGTGCGCTGCCAATAACGCACCTAAAAGCTGTCACAAAGAACTGGGAAAAGTAATGATTATTAATGTCAAATATATCAAGGAGACATTTCAATTGTTTATTAATAAACAAGTGTTTTCTGTGTCAAAGTTGAAGTTGACGATGCTGACTGACTCGCTATCTTCGCAGTAGTGAGCGTGCCAGAGAGAAAATCACATTATGGATTGCATAAGCAGAGAGCAGTCTGTTTTTTTTTTTTTTTTTTTTTTTTATTATTGTTTTGTTTAGGCTAAAAGTAGACATTTCATGATTTCTATTTCTCAGGTTTAAGAGACGAGCCTCAAGTTCACGCGCCCGCGCCTCCGTGTCGTGATTATTGCCTGCTATATTTACCTCATATTTATTGAATCCAGGAAATTGGTTGATGAAACATTGATTAAAATTAAGATACAATTAATACGAAACGAAATTCACTTTAAAGAAAGGTTTTCTACATAAAATTAATGAAATGTTCAAAATCATGTCTGCCCACTGCATTTGTCTCCCAATATTCGGGATCATCTTATCTTATTCATGCTTTTCACTTTTCATATAATCAACATGAAATTTAAAAAAATATATTATTTTATTTAAACATGAATATGAAACTAAATCGTTTTTAATGACAGGGCTACAACACATACAGTACAGAGAAATTTAATGTCGGAGCATTGCCGGTGAGCATGTGGAGGGGGAGATAGGCTACGATTTTCGATCATTTATCAATATTATTTTGCTTGATATGCCAATTCTTAATATTTGGTGTTTTTAATGTTTGTTTGAGATCTCTGTGAAAGTTTTACTTGTAGGTTCGTGGCCCTGAGTGTCGCGATTTCGGTTTCATTTCGCATATAGCCTACAGCCCTTATAATCATAGATGACGCCATTTTTATTTAAAAGAAAGACATATGTATATATGTTTGTATGTAGGCCTATATATGGGCAATTTATATACACAATAGCCTACTTACTAAAATATAATTAATATAATTTTATTGCATTTGTATTAGTTGTTTGAAGAGTAAAAAAAAAAAATCGGTAGGTCTTAACACAAGTTCACTACCGGCAAATCGGTCGGACTAAAAAGGGGAAAAAAAAATAATTGGGTCGGTCCTTAATTGACAGGGTCGGTCGGGTTACGGCAAACAAGAATATTTTTAAGGACGGCCTGACTAAAACACATATTTGCGTATGTGTAATGGTAATTTAGACATACAAATATTGAACATATTTTTCATCCGTTACCCGCCCGCAAGGAGTTCATTATCCGCCCGCATCCCCGCCCGTGAATTTTAGGAATGTCACAATCCACCCGTTTTAGCCACTTTTATGCGGGTACCCGACCCGTTGCAGGACTCTGGCGTTTCCAAACAGCCCTTAATAACCGACTTCCTGTTGGGCTTGCATAAAAAGTAAAAGTACGAAAGTTGTTCGCCCTTTCAGGGCTTGGGCCCTAATAATCCTTACGAAAACAATAGGGCCTTCGCCCTTTCAGGGCTTGGGCCCTAATTAGTCCCTACATTGCCTTATAAACTACCTTAGAATTACAATGTCAGCTTGCTTATCCCTTTACCAGCACTTTTTAAATTGCTGTCTCTTTAAGAGCTGCGCGCAACGCGTCTAATATACACGCATTTGACAAGCAGATTTTCTATCAATTTTCTCAAGTTTGCTTTCACTTTAGACACACCGACTTTGTTTATGTAAACCTTGTGTGTATTTGACAGTATTAGCACAATAAGACTCGAAAGATAACTTGGTCCAGTATCCAGGCGCTGGTAGACAGGCTTTTAGTGCATGTGAGCTTCACATGATGTACGCGCTGAGAAACACGTTAGAACAGCGCATCAGCACACAAATTAAATGTTTAACGGACAAGGCATCAAAGCACATGCAAATTATGAACTTTTGCGAACTGCAGTGTCCTTTTCCGCTGCGTTAACATTTTATGTGAATATACGTCGCGTTGTTCAGTATGATGGGCGCCAGAATAGCAACTGATAGAATGCGCGATACTACGATATTTCTTCAAAAGCAGATCGCGGAGACATTTTAATCGTCCACGATCAAAAATCGTCATATCGCACACCCCTACCATGAACACACTTCACCGATGATCTCACTCGCGGATAACTGGTTCTCTCTGCCCGACTCTGTCTGGATCAGCAGGTTGCAGGATGTGTGGCGCGTTATACACGAGTGTTGCCAACAGGGACGGTGTAGAGTGCCCTCTGGTGGACAAACTATACAACGCCAACACTCATGACATGGTTGAAGGGTGTTTCGTCCGTTTTTATTTTATTTTTGAAATATTCATTTATCGGCCATTACAAATGGCGATACCGATAGTTTGGAAAATGCCTAATATCGGCCTGCCGATAAATCGGTCGGGCTCTATTGCACAGCTCCGCAAGCCACTCCTACTAAACCAGAACAGCGCCTATAAGAGAAATCACTCTTCCGTCTACAAGGCTAGCTACCACCACTAGAGCTTGAAATTCATTTCACACAAAATGTCTAGTTAGTTGGCGAACTCATTAGTGCATTACTCCTCGTTTGTATTTCTTTCGAAAAGATGAATTATTGCATGGTACCGGGATGTTCAGTCAGAACATATGCGGTGCGAAACTAGGATAGTTCTCAACACAAACGTCCGTGTCCTCGTCTGATTCAGAGATTTCGTCTAGGAGAAATTGTCATCGTTGAAATTCTTTGCCGCAGACGGACTCTATCTCTGTGTTCGTAGTTGCATCTTACAGTCTATGAGTTGCATAGTGAGATCACCGGCGCCACCAGTCCGCCCTAACTCGAGCCAGTCCGGGCTCCTCATCCGCGGCAGGCAGGTCTTCTGCCTCGGCTGCTCTTCGCTATAATGCGGCTTGTAAAGGTAGCCACAAACACCTGATTCAAGCATCAGACTACCGAAATCATCATCTTCTATATCATATTGAGTACTCTCCTCCGCTATTGTCATAACTGTATATCTGTCTCCACAGCGTCTGTTAGCTTAGCTTCAAACAAGATGGAGGATATTGCTTTCAGTTTCAGAGAGTATAGGTCTGTAGCGTGAGCGGGTCCCGCCCCCTGGGAAAGATGAGGAACTAGTGCTTGTAGTCTCAACAGAAATCCCCCCCTCTTACACTTCCTCCGACAATGACGCAAAATGACGATTTTTGCGTCATTGTGGGAGGAAGTGTAAGAGGTAAATAACGGATTTCTCCCGTCTCAGGGGAAAATGAGTGTTGCACGACCATTCAATAGTATGACTGGGTTTCTAACAATGCAAAGCTTAGTGCAAATGGGTGGAGTGTCCCTTTAAGACCAGCTGTATCATATTTGATATGCACATTTTCTAAAGCCTCTAAATCAGGGAACGGCAACTGGCGGCCCGCGGGCCAAAACTGGCCCGCCAGCAATATTTTCTGGCCCGCCGGATTATTATGGAAGTCCTAAATGCTGCACAAAACTCTTCCAATACTTGAGAAAAGCCGTAGTCGCGCTGCGATTTCACCGCCGCATACTGTGTGAAACACACATAGGGAATCATGCGGCGCGGGATTACATTTTAAAGTATAACTGTACGTTCAAACCGGACGCGAATAGCGCGTCAAATTCGCGCCTGCCACGTCTAGTTACGCTTGACCACTTTGTGTCCATTCGCGCGTCAAAAGACTGTAGCGGTCAGAACTCTGGTGTACTTTGGACGGAGCGGGCGGTCTGACTGACAATAGCCCATTCCAACACCTTTTGACAGCGTATCCGCACTTAATTCTGACCACCTGTAGGCTACACCTAGCTCTGAGGAGCTGTTTGGTACTGAAACCATTGTCAGCCAACAACATTCTTTTTTTGCAAGGATGTTTGAAATAGTTCGGCAGAAAATAGCCTACTTCATTTGTCAGTAGGGCAATATGATTTTCGTTTAGGTTGCTTAGAAATTTGAGTGATAGGCTGCTTTTGTCCTATTTAATTTATGTTATTTATATTTCATAATTTTTTTCTTTGGCATTTTTTTCTCTGCTGACAGTAGGCCTACAATGTTAAAATAGCGTAATATTTATATTGACAGACCTCCTTAAACCTTAGGTGTGTATGTGTGTGTCCCGAATAAATAATAATAATAAAAAAGGAATAAAGTTCCAAAGTCGGACTGTAAGCGAATGAGGCATGATTCACACCTTTATTAAAATGGCTGTAATCTGTTACCACAATAGTACTTGATCTGTTTTAAATTATTTCCTTGATATATGCTTAAGGTGTTAAATTCAAAATAAAAAATCAAAATTAAAATTAGTCTAATCCAGTAATAATTTTTTTCTATTTTTGATCTGAGTACAATCAGAAAACCCGTCGTTATTTGTTTTTTCATTTTAGTTCAGGAAATAAATAATGGAAAAACAAGTAGTTTTTCATCTTTTTATTTTTGGTTTTAATTTGAAAAAACGATTGAACGAATGATCCACGGACAGTGACGGACCCATCATATTCTGCGATTATAGGCCTATATAAGAGTATTTAATTTGTATCCATAGGCCTACTCTGTGTAGCTGGCCCGCCACCTACTGGCAAAAAAAAATATTGGCCCTCGGCCAAAGTTACTTGCCGACCCCTGCTCTAAATTATTAATAACTGGTACACAATCTATTACATGCCTTCTGTCATCTGATTGATTAGATTTATTTTTTTTATTTAATTTTTTCAAGCAAGTAAAAGGCATTTTAGTATTTCAGGTTGATGTGCACATCTTTTTGCTGTGAAACTTTTGTGAAGTAAATGCAATAATTAATCTTATATTGTTAGTAACTAATGTTGTTTATGCAATAGACTTCTATACACTTTACAGGCTATCAGAGTTTTCTCTTTAAAAATATAGAGAACTATATTTTGCCATATTATTTTATATCTTACTACATGAGCCATAAAAGCCTTAAGTATCAAATATGATACTCAAAGAAATAATGTTTGGATGCATTTATTTGTTTTCCCCCCAGATTGAGCTAAAGGTTCCATAAACTGTTCTATTAAAAAAAAATAATAATAATAATCTCTTTAGACTTCTAATTCGTGACTGGTGTAAATCATAAATCATGGGGTAATTTAAAATTTTGGGTGAACCATCCCTTTAAAACAAATATACATTGGTTTATTAAAGCTTGCGTTTAATCATTTAATTTCCCATTTCAGAAAGCGAAGAGCTGGGATGATGACGACGACAGCTTTCAGCTAGAAGAGAAGGTCGTGACATCTGCAGCCCCCAGGAGTCGAGCTGCACGCGCCACCAAACCTGTGACCTACGTTCTAGATTCAGAGTCTGATGCCGATTAAACGTTCTGGAATATGCCTATAGTATATTCATTATATTCAGACCTGTTAGATTTTTTTTTTTTTTTACTGTAATGTAGAGTAATGTTTTTTAAAAGAAAATAAACTTTAAAGTAAGTTAGTTTTAACTTTAATGCAGAAAGCTTAATTTATATTGGCTCTTTAAAAAAAAGTATTGACAGAAACCAGGTCAAATACATGTGGCTAGTTAGTTTCTCACGTTGTTCATTGTTTTTTATCCCTGTTGTCTTGTCTTGTAAATATTTTATATGTTCTCTTTTTTCCAAAGCTTGTAATAAATTTTTCAATTGGGATTTGTTTGACTGGTTTTTGAGAAGGCTAATGACTCTGCAGTTAGTTGCTATTACTATTTGTACTGTTGGTGTCTCCTTTTTCCTGCAACCACTTCCTGCTCACAAGTAATGAGTTGCATAATTGGATGACTTTTCGGTAACACTTTGCAATGAGGTTCATTGGTTAACATTAGTTAACTACTTTAGTTAAAATGAATGACTATGAACGAACAATACTTCTACAGCATTTATTAATTTTAGTTATAATTAATTTCAACATTTACTAATCAATATTAAAATCAGAAGTTGTATTTAAGATTAGTTAATGCACAGTGAACTAACAATGAAAGATTAATAAATACTGTAACTTGTATTGCTCATTGTTCATGTTAGGTAATACATTAATGAACCTTACTGTAAAGTGTTATCCTTTTTTCAAGTAACTAATAAATGAACTTACTCACGTTCTAGAATGTGAGCATGCATTTACTCTTCTCAGCAGCACAAAAACTGCATTTCATTCTTTTTATTCATGAGAAATACTAACTGAATATTACGCAAACCTGCAGAAAATGTAAAAATACTTTAATTTTTTGAACCAATGTCTTTGCTGCTGACCGATGATCCAATTCAACCATTCTTATAAGCAAAAATTACTTAAACGTCACATTTGTGTTTTGTTTTGTTTTTATTGCTAAAGTAAGTGTTAATGTATTCTGTGTCTTATTCTTCTGCAATCCCGATTTGGCAGCACAGCTCAAAGCGCCCTCTACTGTACAGGTGTGAATGTTCATTTCCTTCAGCCTGAGGCTTATTCAATTCACATATGGCGTGAAAGGGCCTTTACAAAAAACTTTTATTTATTTATTAAAATACAAGCAAGCCCAGTTCAGGTGAGAAAATGTAACACAGAAGTAGCATAACATTACTTTCCATAAAAAGTAAAGCAATTAGTTTATTAGGGAAGTGTAACAATATTTAATGCATTCCTTTTATAAGTAACTTTCCCCAACACTGCCTGAAACTGTTCACATAAATCTACTTAATCTACATAAATAGAGATAGCAGGTTCAGGTGTGTTTGATCCGGGTTGGAGCTGAACTTTGCTGGAAGGTAGATCTCCAGGAACAGGATTGGGCACCCCTGGTATACACACATTTTCAATTAATTATAGAAAAGCATACACTGAGGCATCCTAGTACAAACCTGCATGTTCTCATTCTGGTCGCCACTCTAAACTCTTTAAAAACAAGAGTGGGTTTAGTCCTCTCTAATCATTCCACCCTCTACAATCCAATCCAGTATTTGAAACTGTAATAAGCAGGAAATTACCGTTACATAATGCTCTTGTTACAAAACAAATCTGTCTGTCAGCATGACCCTGTTTATTTGCAATACCTCACTGTAGACAGGAGATGGTAGAATTGTCTCATTTTCTCACAACACTGTTTCTCACTTTCTCCTTTCTGTCTTTCGTACTTCCCTGCTACTGAGGCAATTGCGTTACTGTTCAATGCAAATTGAATCCTAAAAGTCACATGTGGGTCAAAATCACTGATCTAAATACATTTATATAGATCAATGGTCAAAATTCACTCTTATCAGACATTCCAGAAATGTCTCAATTAGGCTACAGTGTCTTTGATCATGTGACAAAAAATATTACATGTTTTTATATTAAAAAGGAGTTGGTCAGACTTAAAAGTAAATTTAAAAAACGTAATTTTTCAACAGCCACCCTAAGCCCCAGTGAAGTACTATTGTGTCACAGTAAAATATTACTGATAAACCCTTGTCTGATATATTACGTACTGCATCAACCTGAGACTGAGGTTCATTTTCCTTGATAAAATTTTAGTGCAACAAACTTCCGTATTCTTTAAAACAGGTTGCATCACTGCTGTTTCAGGTCTTTAGTAGGCTACATGCTTTGTTAAAGCCGTTTTTCTCAAAATGCATTCAAAGGAGCGAGCAAAGTTGAGCATAACCGATATCCATTGCATATGCAGATTGAGGACACTTAATCTGACATTTAACTTATCCAAAATGAAATGGCTTCTGAGTAAGAGGACATCTGTAGAGGATGTACTGTCATCAACTTGCTGCGCGAGCATCATAAGGTCCTCCACAATTTCACCAACTACCTCCATTGTTTAAAATAAATCGGTGTCTGTCTGTTCAGAGTATCACCTCTTAACCGTCGACTGTGAGTGACGTCACGTCCCAACACGAACACGCCCCATAGCATAATCCCACCCTTGACGCTGATTGACAGGTTAAGGCATCGGAAATGGAAATACTAAGGGAATTGCGATTTCATTTGAGTTTTGGCTGGCTACATACGCGACGCTGAGAAAGTGAAAAAGCAGACGTGGTAATTGAAATTGCTATTTAAATATGACAGGGTCAAGACTCGTTAGATATGGGAAACACAGTTGCAAACGGACTTTGCATTTCCATTTTAAATTTGGCAGTCACTGTGCGTTCGCTTAAACGAAAATGCAAACGGTAATGCGCGATTTGCATTTGCGTTTGGATTATGTCACATTTTATGCGTCCACAATTTGAAAACGCAATTGCAAATACAATTTGCAATTCCTTTTGAATAATGTCCGGAATATCATTCCATATAAAACCGCAAACATTTTAAATTAAAACTTAAAATTGACAAAAACAGCCGATCGACCCTCGTGCCTTTTCTTTTGCATTTAAATTTTAATACAATAAATCTTGCATGTCACAAAGAACTTGTTTTTCCACCTCCATGAATGAGACGATTGTTGTTCATCATGTCGCCTTGTTGAGGTAAATTGTAGTTCTCTTACGAGAGGTTCTCTCGTATTGCGTAAGTAGCTTACGCATCGGGAAAGTCTTCTTTCTTCGAGATCTGAAGCCAAAAAATTATCCTTAATTTTGTATTCATTGTCAACGCAGTGCAGCAGCCGACAGACCTAGGCAGGCTATATAAGCGTGCTCATTGGCTGCTCGGCTGCAACTGCTTAAGCCTATCGGTGAGCGCTCTGAACGCGGCAACCAATGAGGGCGCTTCGCGCCCTCCACACCCTTCTAACCGTCAGAATGGGCGTGGCCAGCGTGTATATATTCAGCGCTCACAGGCTAAAATTCTGATTTTCTTGTCTTCAGCGACGCTCTTCGCATCGCTGGATCTTGAGAGCCGCCGCCGTTGAAACCAGCGACCAGCAAGCTTAGGACAGCGCCTGAGGAAGCCGGCCGTCTTCGCCGCCTTCAGCCATCCGTGCCTGCTACGCTATCCGGCGACATATCCTTTACATTATTACTGTTTCTGTGTGTACTCTAAAAGAGTTTTTGCGGCTCGTGCCGCGCCCTGCTCAGCAACGGAGACCGCCACCTCTCTGCGCTCTCCGCCTGGGCCGCGGGCACGCCGCCACCGCACTCTCCGAGTGCGAAGAGCTTTCAATGTCGACCCTGCGGGCTCGACTTGAAGCTTTCGACCAAGCTGTCGCTCCGCCTGTCCCTGCCGGGCCGCGCAATAAGAAGCGCCGCTCGCAGCGACCACCGGAGACTGTTGTGACTGAGGAGCTCGCCGGAACCTCTCCCTCGAGCTCTCTCTCGCCCTCTCCCTCCCGGCCGCTCAACCGCCGGCTCTGCCCGCGCCGCCGCCGCGTCAGGAGATGAGGCGAATGTGATAGATACCCGTACTCTCCCTCTGTTCGAGCCGTGCAATACGCCGCTCACAAGGGATGGCAGAAGCGGACGGTCTCGGAGCGAGTTTCCTCTCCCTCTGTTCGAGCCGCGCAAACTGAGCCGCTCACGAGGGATGGCAGAAGCGGACGTCTCGGAGCGAGTTTCCTCTCCCTCTGTTCGAGCCGTGCAATACGCCGCTCACGAGGGATGGCAGGAGCGGACGGTCTCGGAGCGAGTTTCCTCTCCCTCTGTTCGAGCCGCGCAAACTGCGCCGCTCACAAGGGATGGCAGGAGCGGACGGTCTGAGCTCTCTTTACGTTACAAGAAAGCTACTCCGTCCTCGCGCGTCACTGGTGAAAGGGGAACAGAGTGTTTTCGTCCCGCCGTGGCCTGGACTATAACCTCCATTCTCACACATTTCTCAGTCCCCTCTTAAGTTCAGGCGACTGGAATTGTTACTATTGCAGTATACGAGCCTGTTATAAATACACGCTCGCCTAAAATCAAATGCCGTCACAAGACATGATACTAATGTATTCTCCCCTGTGGCTCAGTGGCGGAATCCTAGACTGTCAAGCTAGAGACCGGGGTTCGGTCCCCGCTCTCGCGGCAGTTAAAGTTTATGCTGTTCGCTTCTCCGAGCTCGCGGCCAGTTTTTCTTACATACAGAAAACAAGCCCGCTCTCTCCCTCGTTGGGCCGCGCAGATTGCGCCGTTCAAGGGATGACAAAGCGGACGGTCACGAGCAGCGTTCAGCGTGCGCGCCTCACTCACCGGCGAAAAGAGAAGAGAGTGTGTTAGTCTCGCTACGGCTGGACAACCGCCAATCCTCACACATTTCTCAGTCCCCTCTTAAGTTCAGGCGACTGGAAATATTACTATTGCAGTAAACGAGCCTGTTTTAAACACACGCTCGCCTGCAAACAAACGCCGACGCGACACATGAGGTCGCTTTTTATATGCTCGCGCTAACTGAAAGCTTATGTGTTTCCCCTGTGGCTCAGTGGCAGAATCATACGCTTTCATGCGAGAGATCCGCGTTCGATCCCAGCTCTCGGGGAAAATAAAATTTATGCTGCTTGCTTCTCCGAGCTCGCGGCCAGTCTTTCTTACTTACAGAAAGCGAACCCGCCCCTCGCACCACACCTTCTCAGGGTGCTCGAGTATTTTTGAGCGTCTAAACACGAGAGAAGAAAAGACGGTTAATTCCCGCAGCCTTGCGGCTGGACCACCGTCGAAGCTTAACGCTCTGTCAGTCCCCGTTGCCACGGCCACTGCAGCTGTTTACCCCGCAGTCAACGAGCCGGTATCTACCCGCTCGCCTGCGCGCATCCGCCGTTCTCACGGCAACCCAGAAAAATTTCAAAAGAGCATAATGTCTGGTTGCACGGCTGACGCCGTATGTGTTTCTAGTACAGTGAATGTGCCCACGTTCTGTGCTCACCCCTGTACACAAGCACTATACATCCCGTGTCTCTCACAGAGCCCACTCTCATGAAGCAGGCAAAAGCCGCTTTAGTGTTAAAAGTAGGTCACGTGTCCACTTCTCCGTGCCCACACCTACTCACTGCCCGCTCTGTCACACGGCCTCGCACGACCGGTCATGTTTTAAATGTGAGTCCTGTGCCCGCCCTCGAGCGCTCACACATACTAACTACATTTTCGCGCCTCACACTATGTTCCCCGTCCAAAGCCACCGGGACACTGTGTGTAAAACGGCCAGCTATCGCTACGTGCGATCCGCCGTATCTAACCACCAAGAGCGCGCGCGCCGCGCCCGCCCCTCCGTTTCGAGCTCTCGAGCCCGCGATGCGCGGCGATCGGAGCCCGGAGGCCATTCTGCCCCTGGCTGCACACGCAAAAGCGTGGGAAACTATTCCAGGCGCATCAGAACGGGTGCTAAGCACAGTAAAACAGGGCTATACTCTGCAGTTCGCTCGCCGCCCTCCGCGCTTTCAAGCGCGTATCGAGACCAGAGTGAATGGGGAAGTAGCACATCTCACACAAGTCGGGCTTTTACAGCCGTTATTTCCTCGTTCCCAAGAAGGACGGAGCTCTCAGACCAATTTTGGATCTGAGACGTTTGAACGAGGCTCTTATGAGAAGACCGTTCAAAATGCTCACAACCAGACAAATTCTCGCGCAAATTCGCCCGAGGGACTGGTTTATATCTCTCGATCTAAAAGACGCGTGCTTTTCAGATCCTGATAATACCCCGTCACAGGCCATTCTTGAGATTCGCCTTCGACGGTCAGGTATATCAGTACACGGCCCGCCTGTCGACACAGCGCGCGCGCTGCATTCGACGCCTGGCCGCGTCCCTCCGGCCGGGCAGCACCGTACCTCTCAAAACATTTCAGAGGCTACTGGGTTGTATGGCCTCAGCCGCAGCAGTGCTTCGGCTGGGTCTTTTACGAATGCGCCCGCTACAATGCTGGCTGAATGCCTGAGTGCCTCACAGAGCATGGGCTTCCGGCGGTATTCGCATCAGAGTGACTCAGAGCTGCGTTTCAGCTATGAAGCCCTGGTTAGCGGCCGACTGGTACCAGCGGGGAGTGACAATGGGAGCTATCTCACACCGCAAAATTATCTCGACGGACGCTTCCACCTCAGGCTGGGGCGCTCTGTTCGAGGGCAAACCGGCTTTTGGCCTATGGTCAGACTGGGAAAAATGCCTCCACATAAACTGTTTGGAGATGATAGCGGTCGAGAACGCGCTCAGGCGCTTCCTCCCATTCATACGGGATCACCATGTGCTAGTCCGCTCGGACAACATGTCCGTGGTATCCTATGTGAACCGACAGGGCGGTGTCAGATCCAGGAATCTGTGCAGGCTGACAGAACGCCTTCTCGTGTGGGCTTACCGCTCGCTGCGCTCGCTGAGAGCCGCGCACGTACCGGGCCACCTGAATGTCGGTCCAGACAGACTGTCCAGGGACAACATTCCCCCGGGAGAATGGTCTCTGCACCCCCAGACAGTCCAGTTTCTCTGGCGCCTATTCGGCAGAGCGGAAATCGACCTCTTTGCGTCGAAAGACAATGCTCAATGCCCGAAGTTTTATTCGAAGAGCGAGGACGCGCTGTCCTAGACATGGCCCAGCCTCCCGCTGTATGCTTTTCCTCCGATCTCCCTGTTGCCACAGGTCATTTCGAGGATCAGAGAAACGCACCACTCAGTGCTGCTTATAGCCCCGCGATGGGAAAACCAAACTTGGTACCCAGAGCTAGTGAGGCTGTCGCACTCACCCCCGTGGCCGATCCCGGTGAGAAAGGATCTCCTCTCCCAAGCCGCTGGATCGATCTGGCATCCCCATCCAGAGCGCTGGTCGCTGCATGCATGGGTGATCAACGGATACCCGTTGACCTGTCAGAAGGGGTCGTGAACACAATCACACAGTCGAGAGCCCCCTCCACGAGACGGCTCTATGCGTCTAAATGGTCGGTGTTTTCTAAATGGTGCGCTACTCAAAACCTGGATCCGCGCGCATGCGGGGTCCCGCGAGTGCTCTCCTTCTTACAAGAGCTGTTGGAAAAGGGCAGATCCCCTTCCACGCTCAAAGTATATGTGGCCGCTATTACAGCGTTCGCTGAGACGACGCGCGGCCGGGCAATGGGAAGGAATGAGCTCATTATCCGCTTCCTCAGAGGAGCTAGACGGATGAATCCCCCGCGGCCCCCCTCGGTTCCCTCGTGGGATCTGTCCTTGGTCCTGGCGGCCCTAAAGGCTTTTCCCTTTGAACCGCTTGAATCCGCGGATCTAAAGTATCTGTCGCTTAAAACCGTTTTTCTGATAGCTCTGTCTTCAGTCAAACGAGTGGGTGATTTGCACGCGCTATCTGTTAGCCCTGCATGTCTCGAGTTCGGGCCGAATGACTCGAAAGTCATTCTCAGACCGAGGCACGGTTACATCCCCAAAGCGATTGGAACCCCGTTTAGGGCACAAGTTATTTCCCTCTCGGCTCTGCCAGCATCCGATAGTGGGGACAGTGATAACCTCCTATGCCCTGTCCGGGCGCTGAGAGTTTACATCACGCGCTCCGCCGCTTTCAGGCGTTCAGAGCAGCTCTTTGTTTCCTTCGGCGGACGCACCAAAGGTCTTGCCGCCTCGAAGCAGAGCTTGTCCAGGTGGATAGTGGACGCGATAGCAGCAGCTTATGCCTCCAAACACCTGCAGTGCCCTCTGGGCATCAGAGCCCATTCCACTAGAGGCATGGCCTCGTCGTGGGCCTGGTCCAGCGGAATTTCTATCCACGACATTTGTATGGCGGCGGGCTAGGCCTCCCCGTCAACATTCGTGAGGTTTTATAACCTGGAAGTTCCTGCCCTACAGGCAAAAATATTGTCAGTATAAGTGACATGTATGTTCTGCCCAGCTCCCGTGTGCAGACTACGTTCATATGCTGGCGCTATTCTGGTAACTACTCAGGGTGAAGTGTTTGACTCAGACCGGCTGATCCGTTCTGTTTCCTATTTCCCGTTACGCGCTGTTATCGGTGCTGGCCCGCGCTGCTGGCCGCCCGCATTATTCTCTGCCGCGCGGGAATTTTTCTCTTCATGTGGGACCGACTATGTCGTTTTCTCCTACCCTTATGAGTGCTTATGTACTGTATGGGCTCGCTCCGCCGGCCCTACTGTTTGTACTGTTATGTTTATAGACCGGCCGCGCCGCTCTATTTCATATGCTGCATGAAGTGCATGTACTGCGCTGGCCCGTCTCTCCGACCGGCCACATTTCCCAGCAGAGTGTTTTCCCCGGTTCCCCTGGGATTCATGGGCTGGATGCTCGGCGCACACGGCGTTGACAAAGGGTTCCCGATGCGTAAGCTACTTACGCAATACGAGAGAACCTCTCGTAAGAGAACATACTCGGTTACTAATGTAACCTCGGTTCTCTCTAGAAGAGGGAACGAGTATTGCGTAACCTGCCGTGTCGCGCCACGAGCTTTTGCGCTTCAGACTGCGAAAACCAGAATTTTAGCCTGTGAGCGCTGAATATATACACGCTGGCCACGCCCATTCTGACGGTTAGAAGGGTGTGGAGGGCGCGAAGCGCCCTCATTGGTTGCCGCGTTCAGAGCGCTCACCGATAGGCTTAAGCAGTTGCAGCCGAGCAGCCAATGAGCACGCTTATATAGCCTGCCTAGGTCTGTCGGCTGCTGCACTGCGTTGACAATGAATACAAAATTAAGGATAATTTTTTGGCTTCAGATCTCGAAGAAAGAAGACTTTCCCGATGCGTAAGCTACTTACGCAATACTCGTTCCCTCTTCTAGAGAGAACCGAGGTTACATTAGTAACCGAGTACGTTTTCCTTGCTTTACCCCGGTCTTAAAATAAAAAAGATGACTGTGAAAAATAGTAGAATTAAATTAAATACATTTATGGTGAGATTACTACATTTATTTAATTAAATGCATTTATGGTGAGATTATTATATTTTCATGTCAATCTGTGTTCATTTTGACCACGTACCATGGCGCTGTCACTTTAATTCAGTGCATGCAACACAGCAAAAATAGACTCGGTGCGGAAACGGAGTAGGCTATGTGTGAAACCGGCGTTAATATGGGTGCGGAAAAAAATATGCACCGCATACGCACTGCAAACGGAGTATGTGTGAAACGGGCGTTAGCCTATAGCAATGAGCTTCTTACACAATTTGCATAGAGCAACCCAGCTGCATGTTCACAGAATGATAACTTTCTAACAAAGTTAAAGGGATAGTTCGTCCAAAAAATGAAAATTCGGTCATAGTTTACTCACCCTGAGGTTGTTCCAAACCTGTAGGTCTATGAATTTATTTCTTCTGCTGAACACAAAAGATATTTTGAAGAATGTTGGTAACCAAACAGTTAATGAGCCTCCTTGACTTCAACAGTATATATTTTTTCATACTATGAAAGTTACTCAGCCCCATCAACTGTTTGGTAACCCATATTCTTCTATGTATATTTATATTTGTGTGTGTGTTCAGCAGAAGAAAGAAATTCTTTAAAGTTTAACTACACCTTGAGGGTAGTAGGCCTAACATTACAAAATCAATTTCAATAGTACATTAAGTTTAATTTATTGACAGAAGTTTTAATGTGATGGTTTAATCTTCACATATTTACGACAGTGAATAAATATGTTTGTATGTCCTAATGGTCTGGTGGGAGAATTTTTGCTAAGCATGCCAGAGGTTCGGGGTTTTGATCTGCCATCGTATAATTTGTTTATTTTTTCTTCATTAAAATCAAAGATGTTAATCAGTGACTTTATCAAGGGCGGGCCGGGGACACGTTTGTTTACATTTTGTTTTGTGATTTCACCAAAATGAATAGAGTCTCCAAAACAGCGTTAAGGCCATAGGTGGAAGCGTTTGTCTGTGTGAACACTGTGAAGTGTGTGTACGAGCCCCTAGAGAACGCTGTTGCCTTCTGCCACTGATAACACTCAGCATTATTTCAAAAACAGAACATTCCACGATTTGCGCACATGCACCCACATAAAGTCACTATCAGACATGACCTTACTTGCAAAATCATATAGGCAGGGTTGCCAACTCTCACGCATCTGGCGTGACAGTCACGCATTCAGCCTCAATCTCACGCTCTCACGCTTAACAAAGAAATCTCACGCTAAATTAGACATTCTTCTGTGCTGTATTTTTTTTCCACTCGTGTGCACTAAATTTCAGAATTACTATAAACAATTCAGGCTCTTAACTACTGGATGGACCACTATTTATGGCGCAAATTAGTTAAAATCTCCCGGAATCTAGAGCGAGCACGCATGCGAGACAGAGACTAAACCGTAGCGCACGCACGGCGTACGGCAGCGTTGAGCATTGTAGCCAATCACTGACATGTCTGTTGAACGCATTGGCCAATCAGAGGCGTTTAAATGAGTCGCTGTCCTGAAGATGTGTTTTGCGCGAGCTCACCGAGTTCTACACTTTCGCAAACCTGTCATTATTATTGCCTATAAACTTAAGATGCAAATAAAAGATTCACTGCAATGTATTTGATATTCTTGATGCTGTTCTGATGCGCTCCATTACGCACCGCTCTGTTTGGTGTGGATGACTAAAAGTTCAGCGGTCTAGCTCTTCAATGTCAGAATGATTAAAGAAGTGAACGAATGCCTGGCAAAATGTAAGTGGAAAACATTTAATATTTGACTGTTTTACAATAGAAATGTTCAACTACCGACAGCATCCGGTGACGCGAATTACTCAACTTTTTTTTTTATTTACTAAATTTAGCCTTTTTTAATTGAAAATATGCTATAATTTCTTTGATTCATTTAGAGAGAATGCATGCATAATAAAAAATAAAATATTATTTGCAAATAGTTACAATTATTTCACTAATACAATAAGCTTTTTTTCTTTATTCCCTTAAATCGCTTTTATAATTAATTCCTTTAAATAAAAATACCCCAAAAAAATTTGGGTTGGAATACCCCGTTTGATCGTGTCACATCGCACCGCATCCAGTGTTCACAGAATCACTAATCATAATGGGTTCTATTTGTTTTTATCATGCCGCTCACGTCTGGTGTAGACACGGTGTTTTGGTAGTTGTGACGTTTGAAGTAGATTCTTTGTCTGCTTTAGGTTAACCTGCCACTGGCAGTCCTTTCACAAACTTGCCCATGCTGAGTGCAGAACCAGGCATCATTCATTTTTACACGGCTCCCTGCAATACTCAATTCTGATTCTTCAATCAATACTTCACATGCCATCTAGCGGTCTGTTATTCCACGACAACAACTTCCACAACTGATAACAGACCAATCAAATGGGTACTGCAAAAAATCTTGAGGCAATAAAATGTCAAAATAATATTTTTTGTTCAATTATTGTCAAGTAACCGATAATAAGCGGAATAATTTCGCAGTGGGGTCTTGTATCACCCTGAAGAGGTTTCTTTTGCAACAATCTGCTGACTGCACTATTCCTTAGCCTTGCCGCACCCTCCTTTTTATAATTCCTTTTTTTAGATAAATATGCCGCTGTAGTTCAGCTTTTGCAAAAGCATTGGAGCTGGGTTTCATAATACTGGGTAAAAAGCCCCTTCCAAATTACAAGTGTGAAATCTCTAAATCAAATTAAAAAGTTCAAAACAATGATATTGTGGGATTAAGCGCAGTGTGAAAATCCCTGTAATGGATTAGTGTCATAGGTTGTTTATAGGTTTATTTTGGATTTATGGATTGCTTAAAGAAAAGAAAAATATTTCTCACTCTCTCTCTCTCTCTCTCTCTCTCTCTCTCTCTCTCTCTCTCTCTCTCTCTCTCTCTCTCTCGACACACACACACACACTTGTATATGTGGTTTACAGGGACTCTCCGTAGGTGTAATTATATTTCATACAAAACAAACTGTATATTCTATCTCCTTACACTAACCCTACCTCTAAATGTAGTACTGTGCTTAGTACTGTATGTTTTTTAAGACATTTTGGAAGTTTACATTGTTATACCCTTGTCATTATAGCTACTCTTCTCTGTCCTCATAAACCATATATATAGGAACACACACACACGTGTGTCTGTGCCTGCGGGTATGTAGCCACATGTATGCAGATTGGGCTCTTGTGTTCCTTTGATCTGCATGAAGGGAATTATAGATGGCTTTTACGTAACTGTTCTCCTGCCCAAAGAGGAAAAAAAGATTAACGTCTCAAACTTTTTTTCTGCTTTACTTTCAGTGTTTTCCTCTCTCCCTCTCTGAAGCCCGGCAGGCTTGTGTGCGGTGTGGAGCTGTGTCTGTATTTAGGTCAACTCACTCGACGAGTGATTCTCTGCATGGAGAAAAGGAACAGAGTGGAGCAGTGGGAAAATATAGGTGCCGGTACTCCCCTTCTTCTGCATACATATGAGGGTATAGAAGAGAGGCAGATTTCAGCAAACTAAACTGTACATTAACTCCTTAGACTATATTTTAGACTCTATTTGCTTGATAATGGTCTGTTTACAATGTACAGGACTGCTATAATATGCAAAGCTGCTGGTTTTGCCAGTGTTTGCGATGTTGAATGTTTTAAAGATATGTACGTTTTGTACCAATCAGCAAAGTTACTGTTTCCGTGGAAACAGGAATCATGAAAAAATAGCTCAGCAGTGACTGTTGCTCCCATTATACATTAGGAATAACACAATTGTGTTTATTTTTTGTTTTATAATTATTATTATTTTTTTTACATTAGTGACTAAATCAATCATTTTTATTGTATTTAATTTTGTCAACTGCAATCACTCTTAAATGATCTTGGGCCTGGTTGATTTGATCAATGTATTACAAATCCTTGATGAAGCTTTTATTTTGTATAAAATTCCCTCTGGAAAAGGAGAATGGGAAAACAACACTATTAGGACAAAGGCCACTGAACCCACCTCACTTGCCTAAAAACGATTAAATATCAGAATAATGGCAATAGTCAAACTTTGGGCTTATGAGACTAAAGACCCATTCACATCAACATAAATGTTCGGTCTGACTTTCACATGCGATTTTTCTGCTCAGATCAATGCATGTAAAATGGCAGATGGCCTGAAAGAAAATGCGTATTTAATCTCTGGATGTAGGTGGCACTCATAGAAAAGCAGAAATACTCCAAGACTAATCTCATCCTCAAACGTCATGCCCTCGGACAGTTGGCTGAATGTCTGATGCATAAGGCACACAAAAATGGGAAACACTTCTGGAGTTTCAAAGTTATCTTCTGATTTGTTGAAGTCTACAAGACAGGACGCTGAACAAAACGAACTGTGATTGGGTGCTTGACATGTCGGTCAGACGTCCTCTTGGGTGGTCCTTGGCCAATGAAAGCTGCTATGGAGTCCAGACCTTCTGCCATCAGTCTGAAGGTCTGGCTACATGAGACTACTCCAGGATACAAAGTTTTATATAAAGTTTCATTTAGCCTGCCACAGAGAATAAAGGAAGTGAAACTGTATCTTTTCAAACATTCTCTAATATGCATGACTCAAGTGTCATATATGTTTGAGTTTCAAATGAATGCATTTTGTCAAGTGCAATTCACTTTTACAGATACTGGGACACAGTCAATCGGAACACAGCTGTAGTTTAATGTAACAGCAGAGGCTCTAGGCATGTGGAGGGGGTGGATTTACAATCCCTCTTCTTGAATTATATAATGAATTGGAAATCATAGTTTTCTTAAAACCAGTGTATCCATTTCTGGTATTCATGTTACAGGCAATGTCTATATTTGGTGTCTGAGAGGTGGCTGAGTGTCTGGCCCACGTCAGGAATGCAGTAACAGTGTTTACTCATTTAGCCCAGCTTCCAGAGAATAAATATGTACTTGTTTTGTAATTAATTAATTTGCTCATACAACCAAATTAAACAAGAGTTACATTTTTAAGAAATAGAATTGTCAGTCTAAACTTTATTCTGCTCTTCTCATGATAGTTGTATGAGACATGTAAGACAACTGTGTGTAAAGTCATGAAGGTCAGTAATGTATCCACTAACCCATATGCATGAGCATGTGTAATTCTTTTAGGATTTATAGCACCATTGGTCACTATATGTTAAACTACGACAGTGAATCATGTGTAGAAGTTTGTATCATTGCTCTGTGTAGATGTAGTTTTCATGTTCTGTTCCAGTGAAGTCCTGACAAAACTCAGCCTTGAAAGGAAAATGTTTTATCTAATTGTGCTTGCAGGGATTCTTTAAATTTTTTTAGAGGCATGTGACCATGCCAACGAAATAGTCTCTAGGAGAGTTTAACAGTGTCCCAGATGAGAAGAGTCCTTCTGGAATTTATGACTCGCCTTACCGAAGTTTCTTACGTATATAGAATGAAGTGTGTCCAAGATATTGTCTTTAAATGACCTAATTTATGTAAAGAACCTCCAGGCCCCTATGCTGATTTCCTAAAATAGTTTGCGGATTTTCTCTCAGACCTGTTGGTCCATATCGATAAAGCATTGATTGTCAAAGACTTTAACATTCACATAGACAGTGTTGGGGAAAGTTACTTTTAAAAGTAATGCATTACAATATTGCGTTACTCCCCAAAAAAGTAACTAATTGCATTACTTAGTTACTTTTTATGAAAAGTAATGTGTTACGTTACTTTTACGTTACTTTTTCTTCTCACCTGGGCTGGGCTTGCTTGTTTGTTTTTTTAATAACAAGACCAACAAAAAAGTTATATTTTTGGCAAATGTTAAGGCCCTTTCACACCAAAAGTGAACTGAATAAGCCTCAGGCTGAAGGAAATGTATATTTACGCTTGTACAGTAAAGGGTGCCGCTCAAACTAACCTTTCAGCTGCGCTGCTGTTCTGGATTAAAGAACAAATAATATACAGGAGAAGGAAGTTCAACACTCTTATTTCTAAATCTTATAAAGTAATTTTTGCTTATTAGTATGGTTGAATTAGATCATTGAAGGTCAGCAGCAAAGACATTAATAAAGTGAGATTAAATTCACAAAGTATATTTGTGTAATTTAATAGTTAATTATAAAAGTTGAGTAAAATTCTGAGATTGCATTTTACTGTTTTTATTTATTTTGAGCAGTGAGATGAGTAAGTTCACATTTACTCTAGAACTACAATAACCATCATGTTTACACAGCGCACACACCACCACCTCACTTTGTTTCTCTCAACATGGGGACAGGAGAGCTGTCAGTCAAGAAATGTGAAAAAGTAACTAGCGTTACTTATTTGGAAAAGTAACTTAGATATTTTATTGCAAATTGAAAAAGTAATGCATTACTTTACTAGTTACTTGAAAAAGTAATCTGATTACGTAACTCAAGTTACTTGTAATGAGTTACCCCCAACACTGCACATAGATAATACACATGATGCGTTAGGGGTTGCGTTTACAGGTTTACTAAACTCCTTTGGGGTCAAGTAAAACATCACTAGACCCACTCATTGTTTTAATCATATAATTAGATTTAATTATAATGCATGGAACCAATAGATATTCTACTACAAAGTGATGATGTCACTGATCACTAGCTTGTAACGTGCATACTGCGTACTGCTGAAATGTGCCATATAGCGCCGCGTTATCGACTAGATAGAACAATTATCCCAACCACTATAGATAGATTCACAAATGACCTGCCTGATCTGTCTCATCTGCTCAGTGCCAAACACATAAATGAACTAGCAGTATGGACACCATTTTCTCTAGTACATTAGAAACTGTTGCACCGATCAGATTAAAAAAGGTCAAAGTAAAGAAAGAAAAGTAATACACCATGGTACAACAGCGATACTCGAGACTATCAAGAGAAACTCGTAATCTAGAACGCAAATGGAAACAAACTCATTTAGAGGTCTTTAGAATCGCGTGGAAAGACAGCACTTCTCGTTATAAAAAGGCTCTAAAAGCAGCCAGGGCCGAGCATATCCGTGAACTAATAGAAAATAACCAAACCAATCCAAGGTTCTTGTTTAGTACAGAGGCTAGATTAATAAACAAAATAAACAAATAAGCCTCAATTATCGCCCCTCATGAACAATTGCAGTGCTTTACAACAATAGGACAGGAAGAGCTAAATAAACGTATCATTGCATCTAAACCAACATGTTTATTAGATCCAATAGCAACTAAACTACTGAAAGAGTTGTTACCCGTAGCAGAAGAGCCTCTTCTCAATATAATTAACTTGTCTTTATCTCTAGGTCATGTCCCAAGACCGTTCAAGCTGGCTGTTATTAAGCATCTCATTAAGAAACCACAATTAACAAATTACAATCTTCCATGTATTTCTAAAGTACTAGAAAAAGTTGTGTCCGCTCAATTGTACTCCTTGCAAAAAAATGCAAAATGTCAGTCTGGATTCAGGCCCCATCACAGCACAAAACCTGTGCCTGTTAAAATTACACATAACTTACTTCTGACCTGTTTTTACTAGTTTTACTTGATCTTTGTGCTGCATTCGACACTATAGATCATAAAATACTCTTAGATAGACTACTAAATTAAACTGGTATTCATTATATTACCAAGTGGCAGCGTATATATTGAAAATAGCAGAGGGCCTGACACAGATCCTTGCGGCACTCCATAATTTACGGACGTTATCTTAGATTTTCCCCCATTTAAATAGACAAAATTGTAACAGTCTGATAGGTACGAAGACTTCAGATGTCCCAACACCTGTGAAGAGATGACTACAACTCCTGCCAGGACTCTGAATCAACATGCACCAATGCAACATTTTCAATATATCAATATATTGTTTACAACATATATTCTTTACTTCAATGAGCTCATTGTTTTCTGCCTTTAATACATTGTTAGCTAACTGTGTGATTTGTACATGTACATTTCTGAAATACATAACTTAGACACAGTCACCGCTGACAGCAGATCACTCTAAAATAAACTGTAATGTAGACATGCATTTTTTGTAAAGCTGCTTTGAAACGATATGTATTGTGAGAAGCACTATACAAATAAATGTGAATTGAATTGAATTAAATTAAATTAAAGAACAGATTATCATGTTTGGATGCTGCTAGAATTATCTGTACTGTTAACCTATCCGAACCTATAGAATTATGTCAATGGATTATCCATATGACTACATGTACTAATGTCTCTGTATCCTAAGTGATTTCGAGGCTGGATCCTCTTACTCATTTTATACTGCCTTTGGAAGTGTGAAGAACTTTGTCTTCAGTAAACCCTCTGTCAACTAATTGAACTTCAACTTTGACGCCTGGTGTTCATTGAGCTTATTGGTTTCGTTATGGAGGGCTAACTGTAATTCCCTTGCACAATACACATGTGACCAAAAGCGCAACTCTGGTAGGCCAGTTTTCTTTGCAGAGTGATGGAAAAGAGATAAGAACCACACTCCATAAAAAATTCTCTCGCACTGACTTCATGTGACACATTAAAGCCGATCATTCTAATTAAAATGATTATTGCACAGAATTTTTGTACCAAATATTCATCTTGGTGTGGACAGCCCTTTATAAAGAAAACAGTTAAAGTTAGTAAAATTGTCTTTAAGTTTAGATGCTAGCAGCCTGAATAAATAATAACTGTCTTTTTAAGAATGTACAGAAGCCGTACTGGTAGCTTATGAGAAGATGAGTTGATTTGAAAGAAAGTGCATTGTCCCTCTGGAGAGGAGTATTGTCTTTCTATGGTTTTCCCTACATGCTTTTCCTGTTTCATCCACCTGCAGTAATCTTTCTCTGACTCCCCGAGGACATGTGTCTCTCTCTTTGTCTGAGAAGAGGACATCATGTTTCATGTACTGAGGCTTTTAGAGAATACAGTACATCTCCAGCAGGCACATGAACTCTGTGGCCCTCTCGCGCTGGCCTGGCAATGGCTTTGTGTGATGTAAACAGGGTGAATTGACATAGTTACGGTGGGGGAAGGTTTGGTGACAGCAGAAATATTCTGCTCTATGGTATTCTGCTCCGTTTAGTCAAGCCTGATTGCCATCCGTCTATCTCGTGTTTGGGAGAAAGAGTGTATGTGTTCTGTCCTGTCATTTGCATTGTGTTTTTAGAATGCAACTAACTCAATTTGAGAACCCAAAAATCCAATCAATCAATCAATCAATCAATCAATCAATCAATCAATCAATCAATCAATCAATCAATCAATCAATCAATCAATCAATCAATCAATCAACCAACCAATATCTATCTATCTATCTATCTATCTATCTATCTATCTATCTATCTATCTATCTATCTATCTATCTATCTATCTATCTATCTATCTATCTATCTATCTATCTATCTATCTATCTATCAAGATGGTTGAGAAGCTCAAGACCAGAGTAATAACATACTATTAAAATTATGTTAATATGTATGTTCATGTTTGTTTCCCATAAGAAAAAAAAGAGGTCTCTTATTATTTTTTTTAAATGTATTTCGCTTACATCACCTGCTTCTAAGATGTTTTTTTACTGAGAAAAAACGTGTCTCACGTGTCTCTAGAGTTTCAAATGTGATTTCAAACTGTGCTTAGACATGCCGAGATACCAAAATCACCAAGCAAATGTCAGACATCTTGATATGCTCTTCAGGATTCACAATCAACATTAATTGTATGGCTCTGTACTTCTGTATCTCTGTACTTAAAACAATACAGAGAAATCGAGAAGTCTCCTGGGACATAAAAGAGCAACCTTTGAGCAATAAAATGTTCCTTTAGGTTTCTTCATGGCTAGGAGAGATAAAGAGATATTAGGCTCAGATCTTCATGAAGCATATGTGTGTTTGTGTGTTTTGATGTGTGTTTGCCATTAGAGACATCCTGGCCTCTAGATGGAGTTGTTGGCTGCTGGTGGGTCAAAAAAAAGTAGGCCTACTGACCCATTAAACGCACATTCACGAGTATGTGTGGGATTGTGTGTATTAGAGAGAGATTTGTGATTTGATTCTGTGAGTATTAAAGACTGGACTACACTTCATGACTTTTTAAATAAGAACAGGTTTTAAAAGACTAGGCATCATACACTTGCCGACTTTGTAAATGGTTACAGAGAAAAACTGGGTACCATACACTTAATGACTGAGCATCACAAACACATTCCAAAAACAACAAACTCACACAGAAACATGCACCTCATTGCTTTCTCACTCATTAAGATTCTTCATAAAATCTCCATTTGTGCTCTACAAAATATAACAGCAGGAAGGTTCAGAACAACACATGACAAATGAAAACAAAATTTGGCTCAAAATATCAAACATGTTTGATATCCTCCAACTGGGTGGAACCAAAGACCTACATAACGCAATTTTCTGTGAAATTTGCCCAAAATCTGCACACTGACTTTTGCCAAATAGCATCGAGATTCATCCAGTCTACAAATCGGGGCAAAAATCGGTGCAAAAATAGCATACTGTGTTCCAGCCTTAAAGCAACAACAAAATTCTGTCATTATTTACTCACACTCATATCTTAGGGTGACCATACGTCCTGTTTAACCAGGACATGTCTGGCCAGGATTTCGAGATCGCCCAAAATGCCCGGGATTCGGCTTTTGCTTTCTACAGTCACCATTCATTATGTTTACATTATTACATTATTTGACACTGACACGTACGTGCCAGCTTTGCAGGTCATGCATTCCGCTTCACACGGATCCCGATCGAGACGAAAACACAGGAATTTTCTTAGCAATGCTAAAACGCACATCAACCGATCACTTGTTTAGCGTTCATGTAGCCTAAACTACATTCAGATATACATTCAAACATACATTCAAAGCAAAAGCCGAATCCTGGATATTTTGGGCGATCTCGAAATCCCGGCCGGACATGTCCTGGAAAAAGAGGACGTATAGTCACCCTATCATATCTCCAGTTTACATCGATAATTCATGGTGACTTTGTCTGCCAAGGAACATTAAAGTTCAAAAGAAGTATCATAAAAGCACCATTAATGTAGTCAATACATCTCATACATTATATCCAAGTCTTCTGAGATTTCTATGTGATAGCTTTGAGGAACAAAGAAAAATTTAAGCTGTTATTCACTGATAATCTTCTCTGCTGAAGCTTTATAGTGGCTTAAATTTACATCTGTTTCTCACTCAAAAATGTACTGCATGAAGATTCTTCATAAAATCTCCATTTGTGCTCTACGAAATATAACAGCAGGAAGGTTCAGAACAACATATGTGTGTGTGTGTGTGTGTGTGTGTGTGTGTGTGTGTGTGTGTGTGTGTGTGTGTGTGTGTGTGTGTGTGTGTGTGTGTGTGTGTGTGTGTGATTTTCCTATGTATAATGATTTGTGCCCCTAGACATTCCAAGACGAGTTTCTAGGTGCATAAGCAGGTGGGTTTGTGATGAATGCAGCACTGACGGCAGGTTCTCAGGGGGACAACTGCTGAGCGCTGTGTGATGGCCCAGCCACAGGCCCCCCCTCCCTGGGTAACCTTTACCACAGGTCTGCCTGTCAGCCTGGAGCTTTGACTCATCTGCAGCCATGCTGCCCTTTTCCCTGAGAGCACTGCCTAATGTGATGTGACATTGAGGAAAAAAAAAAGAAGAAATCAGGTGAATGAGGGTAAGACCTTATAAAATGTTGCCCTTGGGAACCAGATAGATGATATATATAAACTCAGACTCAAGCTTTTACCAGTACAAGTATCAGAGAGAACAATATATATATATATATATATATATATATATATATATATATATATATATATATATATATATATATATATATATATATATATATATATTTTTTTTTTTTTTTTTTTACATATTTGGAGGAGGTTGCTGTAGTTGTTCTGGGTGGTAATAGGTGCTGGCTTACTGGATTATGTCAAAACAGCCCACCTTCAATTCTTTATGATATTCTGGTCTCTAGATAAGGTCTGGGCCTTTCCTTGTTCTCCAGACAAAAGAACACAAGTACGATTGAAGTAATGGTATCATTTATGTCTGTAGCGCAATGGAAGTCATGGATTTGACTGACAGGTGGACTGAGTATTACCAACATTTATAAGAGACATCAACCATCATCTCAGATTTGCTTTTGTTGTCACTGGAAAGCAGCAACAAGGTTAAAGTGCTGGTTTGGATCAGACCAAGGAAGAAAAGAGTGTATTAGTGTCTAACAGAACCTCCTAGAAAGCCAGACAGCCCTCCAGAGACAAAGAGATAGAGTATTCATGTCTAGGCAGGTAGGGGAAAGTAGATCACTGGAGCTGGAGAGGTCTTCAGAGAGGAGAGTACAGTGTGTGTAACTTTCTTACTCTGCAAAATGTAGGCCTACTGTATGTATACTACCACACAAAAGTTTATGGTCAGTAAGATTCATTTTAAACAATTTCTTCTTTTATTCAGCAAGGATGCATTAAATTGATCAAAAGTGAAAGTAAAGACTTTCACGTTGTTAACAAAAGATGTATATTTCAAATAAATGCGGTTCTTTTGAACATTCATCACATAATTGGTTTCTATTAAAATATTAAGTAACACTTTATTTCGATCCACTCTAGACATTCTTCTAACTTTAAGTAACTTTGGAACTATAACTCTCATTAGAGTACTAGACTGTATGCTAATGTCTGTTAACACTTTATTTTGACGGCCCCCCAAAAGACAATCTACTGACTATAAGTAACTTTACAACTTCATTTCAACTTATTCTACAAACCTCAAACCTTAACCTACTAATACTCTAAATGAGAGTTAGTTGACATGTAGTGGCAATGATATTCTTTCAAGTAGTAGAATGTCTTAAGTGTACCATCGAAATAAAGTGTAACCAAATATTAAGCAGTACAACAGTTTTCAATATTGACAATATTAAGAAATGTTTCTTGAGCATCAAATCTTCATATTAGAATGATTTCCGAAGGATCATGTGACACTAAAGACTGGAGTAATGTCTGCTGAAAATTCATCTTTGCCATCGATAAAATTCGTTTTAAAATATATTAAAATAGAAAACATTTTTGATCAAATAATTTCAGCTTTGGTGAGCATATGTGACTTCTTTCAAAAGCATCTAAACAAATCGTACCGACTCTATGTCCCACTGACTGAAATCTTGATGATTTACAGTATAACTGAGAGACAGATTAGTGGGGGTATTTATAAAAGTTTCAACATCAACTGTTCACAGTTTGCCAACTGCCCTCTTGTCTCCATTTATTATTTTTTCCTTACATTTTATCATTTTTTTGTGCCTTTTCCCCCTTGTTTTTTTCTCTCCCACACACATTTCATTCTCTAGAAATTCAAGCCTCTCAAGATATTATTGCCTTGAATTTTTGAAATAATTTCTAAACTGTGTCTTCACTCAGCCCTCTACTCCATGTTTCCCATTTCTGTTCAGCTTTGGATAAATCACTGTATTCACATTTAGAAGTGAGCTGTTACTTTTTATTCCATAGCAAATGTTTAGCTCTAACTCTAACCAAACACACACAAACAATCTATTCAAGAACTGTGCTGCATCTGATAGGGTCCCTGCAGTGTTCTCTGCTCCCTACTCCCTGAGCACAGGATATCTGTTCACTCAACAAAATGTGTTCATTCGGAACACCCTGTATTGTCATCACACATAGACATCACTTGAGACGCAAATATATGAGGAATTAGAGGTATAATGACACAATATAGTTCTGTTAATAAAAATATTATAAATTACCATACTTTCATTTAATATATGATAACTCATCGAGTAATTTCAGTTTTAAATAATTTCTACTGTGGTTATTTTAGTCAAACTTCTTGCAGTTTCCTTCTCCACTTCCTGTGAAGTGAAGTATATTCTTTTATTTCCTATGCCACCCCCCACCACCACCACCAAAAAAAACTAAAAACTAAATGCAAAGTAAATATTTAATTAAATGGAATTTTGCCTTTGAGGTTTTTTCAACAATACAACTTCTCTTTCACGAGTTTGTGTGCACATAATCTTAGTGTAAGTGGTAAACGGATTTGGCTTGCTGTCTGTTATAGAGGGGCTCAGAGAGGATATTCTACTCAAGCTCCGATTGCCCCCTATTACAGAGGCAAAATATGGTACAAAAGGAGGAGAAGGGGAGGAGGAGGGATGCCGAAAGATCTAATGAAGTGGTAAGAGGCTGGTTTTTATACCTTGGTATTAATTAGAAGATTAGATGGGCATACTCCTCCCAAAAATTACGTTAATATCTTCATTTGCTTTATGCCTAACAACACAACTTCTAAACAACAGTTCTAAATGAGACTGTATATAATTTGTTATTAGGTTATTTATTAGCTTCACAGATCTTCATTTGCAAGAAAACTTGCAGCTACATCTTTAAGATTTCACTTCTCTCTTCAGTAACCACAGCCATATCTGTCACTACAACTTCCCCAAACAAAACACTTCTGCTAAATATCTTTCTAACTATAGTCCCACAGAACTTGGACTCATTTCCACTGACCTCTTAACCTTAAAAGTAAACACAAACCCTATAGAAATCCTTTAGCATCTTTCTGGGTGTAATGATTCCTGTCTTGTGTTTCCCTCGTCTTGTGTGGACTTTAGTTATTTCCTGTTCTGTGTCATGTTTTGTATTCCTTTGTAGTTTTTCTAGTTTATTAGTATCCCCAGGTGTTTTCTCTTAGTCACGCCCCCCTTGTTATCTTGTTTAGCTGATTAGTCACTGTATTTATACCCTGTGTCTTGGTTCAGTGTTTGTGGGTTCTTGTCATTTGTGATGTTGTTTTAGTTTGGTTGTTCTGTTCCTGTGTCTTGTTCCCTTATCTAAGTCTGTCTTGTTTTAAGTTTATTTATTAAATCTGTTGCTTTTGGATCCTGCTTCCTCCGTTGATTCAACCCTGCATCGTCACACTGGGCTACATTATATTAAAGTCCTGTTTCACTGTGGCAATGTGTTCAATATACTTTGTAAATGACTGAAAAAAAAAGAAAATCTAGTAACCAGGTTTGTGTAGTGTGTGTACAGTCACTGAATATAGTTGGACTCTGGAAGTCAGTCAAAAGTCATCCAAAGTGAACTGTTCTATGGATGGATGATTCTACTGTTTTTGAACTCTTATGCTTAATGTGCACAATATTTAACTGTGTTGCTAACACATCTGCAGGCACAATTTAGTGTCTCTAGTAGGCCTATTGGTTCACGGGTTCATTGGTTGATTGCCATGAGTAATTCAGAGCAACTGCTAAATAGCATTACAGTATATTTCCCAATCTCCTTGAGCTAGTTCAAGTGATCTGCTTGATCTAGAGGCACGCTCTGCGGGTTTCTCTGATCATGCAGAAAGCATGTTGCTGGGAGTCTCCAGTTTTTAGAAACTGGTTGTGGTTGGGGAAGTACATGTTGATGTTTCTATTGAATCTGCTTCTCCCGCCAGCCCTACATAAGGGAATTGTTGGATGTAATGGCTCACGCACAGGTTAAACCTGACCTAGTCGCATGAGAAATGGGAAATTGCTTGTGGACATTTAGATGAGCACTTCCTAGCGGGCTACAATAGTCCTTCCCCTGTGAGCCTACCATTTCTTCCTGTTCTGTTACAATATATCAGTAACATACTGTATATTTTTTATCTTTTTAATTAAAATAATTTTTTAGATTTCATTTTAGATTAAGTTTTTTGTTTGTTCTTACTTTGGCTCAAAGTAATTAAAAATCTAAGAAAAGACAAAGGTATCAGGCTGTGTACCTAACATCTTTTAATACACAGATCCCATCCCAAATTATATAATTGAATCATAAACAATGGTACGATATAAAACAATGTGATTGATTATCGGCATTAAAATATGATTTATTCAAATTAGTTTATTCATTTATTGCAAAAATATTTCGCATATTTAGCAAATATAAGTTTTTTGAGAGTGTAGGGGGACTGAATTGATTACATTATCTGCAAAGCTTTATGGCAGTAGGCACAGTATTGTAGGCCACAGTGATAATTGATGGAAACCACTCCATATAATGCAACATAAATTACTGCATATAACTATGCTATCTGTGTCAGGTCAAACACTGCGATCGAACATCCCAAAACAAAGGGTGTGCTCCTCTTTAATGGTCGCTGTCTTTGTCAGTCAAACACATTCATTGCGTGACTGTGGTTTGACACTTTCACGCTTTTGTCAGTTTGAGAGGTTGGTGAATGAGGCAAGGCAAGGCAAGGCAAGGCAAGTTTATTTATATAGCACATTTCATACACAATGGCAATTCAAAGTGCTTTACATAGAAGAAATTAAAATAATAAAAAGAAATAAGAATAATTAAAACAGTTTAGAAAAATAAAATAAAATACAGCACAGTACAGTCGGACGAACAGTGGCACAGTGCTCATTCATTAAATGCATAGCTAAACAGATGTGTTTTGAGTCTGGATTTGAAAGTGACTACTGTAGGAGCACATCTGATCTCTTCTGGAAGCTGGTTCCAGCTGCGGCTGGCATAATAGCTAAAAGCGGACTCGCCATGCTTTGAGTGAACCCTTGGTATTTCTAGCTGATATGATCCTAATGATCTGAGTGATCTGTTGGGTTTATATTCAGTGAGCATATCTGCAATATATTGAGGTCCTAGGCCATTGAATGATTTATATACTAGTAATAATACTTTAAAATCAATCCTAAATCTAACTGGGAGCCAGTGTAAAGACCTGAGGACTGGTGTGATATGTTCATATTTTCTGGTTCTGCTCAGAATCCTGGCGGCAGCGTTCTGTATGAGCTGCAACTGTCTTATGGTCTTTTTGGGAAGGCCCTAATTCTTGCAATATTTTTCAGATGATAGTATGCTGATTTAGTTGTTGCTTTGACATGTCTACTGAAACTAAGGTCTGACTCTAGTGTCACACCAAGATTCCTGACTTGATGTTTAGTTGTTTGACCCCTAGAGTGAAGGTATGACCCCTTGACCCCTAGAGTGAAGGTATGCGTTCACCTTGAGAACTTCATCTTTGTTTCCAAATGCAATGACTTCAGTTTTGTCTTTGTTTAACTGAAGAAAGTTTTGACACATCCAACTGTTGACTTCATCAATGCATTGGCACAGGGAGTCAATGGGGCTGTAATCGTTAGGCGATAGGGCTAAGTAGAGCTGTGTGTCGTCTGCATAGCTGTGGTAAGCAATTTGGTTCTTTCTCATTATTTGGCTCATTGGGAGCATATACAGGTTGAACAGGAGTGGCGCTAGAATTGAGCCTTGAGGGACTCCGCATGTCATGGATGTCCACTCAGACTTATGGTCTCCTATACTCACATAATAACCTCTCCCATCTTAGTATGACCTGAACCATTTTAGGACTATCCCAGAAAGCCCCACCCAGTTTTCCAGCCTGTCAAGAAGTATGTTATGATCGACAGTGTCAAATGCAGCGCTGAGGTCGAGTAGTACCAGCACTGATAATTTGCCTGAATCAGTATTTAAGCGAATATCGATTATTATCTTTATGAGCGCTGTCTCTGTGCTGTGGTGCGGTCGAAAACCAGATTGAAAATTGTCAAAGTATCCATTCGAACATAAGAATTTGTTCAGCTGACTGAAGACAACTTTTTCAATGATCTTGCCTATGAAAGGAATATTTGAGATCGGTCTATAGTTGCTTAATATGGGCTTATCCAGATTGTTCTTTTTCAGGAGGGGCTTGACAACTGCGGCATTTAGCACTTCTAGAAGATCTGCTTCTAAACTGTTTAACACACTTTTGAAAAATGATGTGGGAAGTGTGTCAAGAGCACAGGTTGATGTTTTAAGGTGCTGTACGGTTTCTTCCAAAATTTTGCCATCAATTTCTTTGAAATCAGACATAGTAACTACTTTCTCAGGTGGTCTGATCAGTCTGACCCCAGCGCAACTCAAGGATGTGCTGATCACCTTTCTGATATTATTGATTTTCTCAGAAAAGAAAGAAGCAAACTCACTGCACTTGTTGTCTGAGAGCATTTCACTGGGAATCTGGCTTGGGGGGTTTGTCAGTCTCTCTACAGTAGCAAAAAGAGTGTGTGTGTTGTATAAATTGCTGTTTATAATATTTGAGAAGAAAGTCTGTCTAGCTTTGCCTAGTTCCATATTGAAAGCATGAAGGCTGTCTTTGTAGATGTTATAATGGACTACAAGTTTTGTCTTCTGCCACATGCGCTCTGCTTTTCTGCATTGTCTTCTCATATGTTGCACTGCTGTTGAGTTTCTCCAAGGTGCTTTTTGTCTGCCACTCTTCTTCCTGACTTTAACAGGAGCAATATCATCAATTACACTTTTAACTTTTGAGTTAAAAGAATCTAGGAGAAAATCAACAGAGTCTGCAGATATGCTTGGTGTTAAGGATATAGCCTTCATAAATAGTACACTAGTGTTCTCATTTAAGCATCTCTTCTTGACAGACACAGATCTAGCTTCAGTGGCAGGAGAGATCAATATATCAAAGAAAATACAGAAATGATCAGACAGTGCTACATCCTTAATAACAATCGATGAAATGTTTAGACCCTTACTGATAAGTAAATCCAGAGTGTGTCCACGATTGTGTGTGGGTCCATGTACATGCTGAGTCAGATTAAAAGTTTTTAAAACAGTTTCGATTTCTTTTGCCATATTGTTTTCTGCACTATCTATGTGAATGTTAAAATCTCCAGCAATGGCAAAACAGTCAAACTCTGAGGTAATTGTTGGTAACAGTTATGTAAAGTCCTCAGCAAAGGCTGGAGAGTATTTTGGAGGCCTGTAAATAATAAGTAAAATGCGTGGAGCACCTTTTAACACAGTACCCAGATATTCGAAAGACGGGTAATTCCCAAATGATATTTGCTTACATTGATAGATATCTTTAAAAAGAGCAGCTAGACCCCCACCGCTCTTAACAGCTCTGCAGAAACTCATAAAAGTAAAGTTAGGAGGGGCTGCTTCATTAAGGATTGTTGCACTGCAGCTGTCTTCTAGCCAGATTTCATTTAGAAACATAAAATCAAGGTTGTTTGTGGTTATAAAGTCGTTGACTAGTAGTGATTTATTTTTAAGTGAGCGAATGTTTAAAAGTGCTAACTTAACAGTCTTACTTTTTGTCCCCACATTTGACATGTAATTGGCACCAGATTAGTTGGGTTTGCTGTGTTACTGTGTGAGCTGTGTTACTGTGTCGTGTGAACTTAAAACTTAAACCTTTTCCTATTTAGCACCTAAACTCTGGAACAGTCTTCCTAGAGTTGTTCGGGAAGCAGACACACTATGTTAGTTTTAATCTAGACTAAAAACACATCTCTTTAACCTGGCAAACACATAGCACATTATCATTTTAGGCTGCATAAATGAGGTCAGCCGGAACCGGGAACACTTTCCAGAACACCTGATGTACTCGTTACATCATAAGAAGAATGGCATCTACGCGGATATTAGTCTCTTTGTTTATCCCGAGGTTTACCATATTTAGCTGGATCCAGGCCGTATCCAGATTAGATGGTGGACCTGTGCCTAGACACCACCACAACGCAGCCCTGAAGTGTCAGCAGAGACCATGTCAACTAGACTATCCCCTGTGAAGGCCTTTTTTTTTTCACGATGAAACATCTTTTCTGTACAGATGAAAACGTTATCAAAAAGATTCCCATTCACACGCATCTACGGAAATGACTAAAAACACTGTATTATGTACAGTATGCCAGACAAGTAATTGCCAATGTCACTTTGTAAAGAAAGACTGCGTGCCCACGTACATACGCATTCAAACGTGCATGCCTATAGACTAAACATGTAATATGCATGTGCATGCCGTCACGGTTTTCACAGATTCACGTTTTTTAAGTTATTGTGGGTCGTGGGTCATCTCAGTCGTGGGTATTGAGGTATTTCATTCACTTTCTCAACTACATTTTCCTGCCAGTATTGAAATCAAACCTGCAACCCTCAGGTTACCATTCTGTCTCTCTGCCATTAGGCCATGACTGCCCCCTCTTACCTTCAAAACAGCAAATGTGAGTTTTCACAGAATAAGGTTTACAGTATGACTCAAATCGGTGACATATGAGAAATTGTTACAGAGCAGAAGGGGTCACAACGAAGGCACATAGTCTTTATGAACATTAAGAGTGATCACTGTGTCACAGCTCAGTGTGCTATATCATGACAAAAGTAGTAAAAAGTACTGTAGTAGTAAAGCGAAATTGTCGAAATTACGACATAAAGATAATAATAGGCACTAATCAATTGTAAGCCAATTTGAGTGAAATTGTTTTACTGATATTATTATTTGAAAAGATAATGTTTGTACTACCCTGGCCCCCTAGTGGTTTACATACATTATATTACTGAAAAATGTGGTCCGCATGTGTTTTCTCGATGTGAGAGAACAAGGTAGCTCAAAAGTGCTTGAATGACCGGCAAGAATAAACCTCATTGGTTCTTGCTTGTCAAGCAAGCACGTTTGAGCTAAATTAAAGAAATTGTCTCTTCAGAAGACTTGGATTAAATCATTAAATTCATTTGGATTTCATTTAAGATATCTTTAAATTTTAGGTGAATGTACTTAAGATTAAATTTACTAACTTTAGGGTCTAAGTTTTTAGACAGCGACAAATAAATAATATAGCTGCGAGCAGCGATTACGGGCCCAAGCCGGTGGCACCGCAACCCCGGAGCCTTTAGTTACCTAAAGGCACCGGGGATGGCGGTGCCGCCGGCTTTGGCCCTCCATCGCTATATTTATATATATATATATATATATATATGTATATAAATATCTATCTATCTATCTATCTATATATATATATATATATATATATATGTATATATATATATATATATATATACACACACACACACACACACATACATATACATATACATATACATATATATATGTATATATATATATAAGACAGAAAATATTACTTGTCTTACCTTATTCTGATTTTATGATACACTCAAAATATTCCACAACAAATCCTTTAAATTTAATGTAAAAATAAAAACGAAAGTAAGCAGTGTTGGTCTCACGTAACCCTCTCATTAGAATCAAAATGTTTCAATATTTGCGATGTATTTGGATGCTAAACTATTCTTTATTATAGGCTTTGTACTTCACTCGTGTTCCAATATCGATGGAAAAAATCATCCTCTTCACACGCACAAAAATGTGCTTGGAAACATCACAGTGGAGCTCTGCTTTCTGTGAATGGTACAAATTGTACTACTGACTATTTAAACAGAGCAGTGTAATTCGTTTATGTTAGGTTGACTATTTTTATTATTATATTGTATTAGGGCTATAATGAACAGGCTGCGATGTCAAGATTGCAATTCTGGAATGTGTGTGTGTGTGTGACGCGGTTGCGGTTGAACAGTGGACACAAAAACATAAATAAAATGTTTTAGTTAATTCCTACATCCATAGGAACACATTGAAAATGCTCGCTCTACTCCGCACCATTATCAATGTCTGTGCGGACGTCTGTATTTTACTAGTATATAGTATACTATAGTTAGCGATTTAAAAGCACCCGCTCGTGTCACACGTCGATTAACCGATGGGAAAATATCCTCACAGTCATATACCTAATAAATTTATATTTAAATACAATAGGCCTACCTAGTAAAACGTTTTATATACTAGTTTGATATCCTTTTGGACACAAGAGGGCAGTATAGCCCTATGTTTGCTTTTTTGTTGAACCAAATAGCACTAAATAGCCTGTTTTTAACTTTTTCATACTTCTTGAATTGCAAAAACAGAATAAAATAGGTTTAGTTCTAATATTTGTATAATTTTATATAAAAATACATGGTGTATAATTACATTTTTAGAAGTTATGAGATGTTTCCTGCTTCCTTTTTGACATTAATTTAATCCCTCGCCATAGCAAAACCGTTTGAGATATTCAATATCCGTTTACAATTTAGCATCATTAATATATTTTTATCATGTTGAAAAAGTTTGGTGGGAATAAAATAAACCTTTTAGGAGGAGTACCTAAAAACTCAGAGGCTGATTTAACAAAAAATCCATATTCAGACCAAAATATCTGACTTCCTGTTGGTTGCAGCTAATGCCTGTAAATTAGAAAGTTGTCCGGCTCGATGAGACCAATATACGTACTGATTTTTGTAATTGTGGGTAAAACTAACCCCCCCACTTTTGTCAAAAACATTTTAAAGTGACACACTTCCTGCTGCCAGTTGGTGGCGCTATAACTTTGACTCACAATAGTCACATCCATCTGATCGGCCTCTTACCACGAACACACTGCTGAAGTTTCATCAAGATCAGTTAATGTGTGCAGAAGTTATAACACTTCGTGTTTCTCTTTTCTCGCCATAAATTCGTGTCCTTGCCAAGGCCAAAGCGTTTGAGATATCAAAAATCCGTCTGCTGCATAATTGCTGACTTCCTGTTGGGCTGGCGTAAAATTTAGAGCACGAAAGTTGTTCGGCCCGATGAGATCTATATGTGTACCGAGTTTCATATCATTACATGCAAGTGTGTTTGATTTATGGACAAGTGTTCGGATCCCGTTCCAGGGGGCGCTGTTGAGCCCCCCTGCCACACCCGGGTACCAGTTTCAGCCTGGCCCTGATGGCCGCGGGTTCTGACCTGTGTGCAAAGTTTCAAGAGTTTTCGAGCACGTTAAAGGCCCCAAAAGCCCCTGAAACCTTGAAAAACAAAGATTAAATGGAATAGACCCCCCCCACACACACACATAGAGACGGAGAGAGAGAGAAAATTCTCCAGAAAATCCTCATTCAAACCAAAATATATGACTTCCTGTTGGTCAAAGCCAATTACTATAAATTAGAAACTTGTCCAGCTTGATGAGAACAATATACATACCAAGTTTTGTGATTCTAGGAAAAACTAAGCCCCCATTTTTGACTAAAGGTGGCGCTACTGAGCCATTCCACAACGCCCGTTTCTGAAACTTGAACTTCTGAAACTACCTGTCTGGTCACCAGCATTACATCTTTATCTGCCAGGCTAAGTCCACTACTGCCTCTGTCCCACACGGTGTTCCCCAGGGTTCTGTTCTTGGGCCTTCATCATCTACATGCTCCCATTAGGTAACATCATCCGTCATCATGGCTTTAAATTCCATTGCTATGCAGATGACACCCAACTATACATCCATTCTCAACACAATGCTCCTTTCCCCACAAATTCCATATCAGCTTGTATTGATCATATAAATGCTTGGATGACCAGTAATTTTCTCAAACTCAACACTGATAAAACAGATCTACTCCTTATTGGTTCACCTCAAATTACATCCCGTTTCTGTGTTGACAGTGTTAACATTGCTGGAGTTTTGGTTCAACCTTCCACCACTGTCAAAAACCTTGGTATAATCTTTGATTCCTCTCTTTCCTTCCTTCCACACATCTCCTCGCTCACTAAATCTGCCTTCTTTCACCTACGCAATATCGCGTGCTTACGTCCATTTCTGAATATCAATGATGCTGAAACTCTGGTTCACGCTTTCATCACTTCACGGCTTGACTACTGCAATTCTCTATTCTATGGCTTACCCAATTCATCTATAAATAAGATCCAATATATTCAGAACTCCGCAGCTAGGGTCCTCACATACACAAAGAAATCTTCTCACATTACTCCGATTTTACACAGACTTCATTGGCTACCGGTACGCTTTCGTATTCAATACAAGATACTCCTCATCACATTCAAAGCACTCCATGGTCTTGCCCCTGATTTCTGTGTTTATGTACCACTATCTATTATGTTATCCATCTCGGTTTATTATGACCGCCGCTAGCGTAGCTAGCGAAAGCGGTCATATAGGGATTGTCAAAGTTTTTTTTTTTTTTTTTTCGTCACCTTACTGAATTTTTCGTCAACGATACCAGGGACACCGAAGCACCGGGGAACATGAAATTTGGTGGGCATGTAGCCCCACTAGACTTCTAAGGAAAAATTTCGTTTGGTCCCCGGGGGCCACTTCCCCCCCCGCGCTGGGGCCCCCGTAAATTTTTCGTCAACGATACCAGGGACACCGAAGCACCGGGGAACATGAAATTTGGTGGGCATGTAGCCCCACTAGACTTCTAAGGAAAAATTTCGTTTGGTCACCGGGGGCCACTCCCCCCCCGCGCTGGGCCCCCCCAAACCCCAAAAAATGCAGTTTTTCCTAAATAACTACCTGAACCGTGGCACCGAGGATGAAGAAATTTTTATGGTATGTTGGTCTACTAGACTTTTACAGAAAAATTTCGTTTGGTCCCCGGGGGCCACTTCCCCCCCCAAGGCGCTGGGGCCCCCGTAAATTTTTCGTCAACGATACCAGGGACACCGAAGCACCGGGGAACATGAAATTTGGTGGGCATGTAGCCCCACTAGACTTCTAAGGAAAATTTTCATTTGGTCCCCGGGGGCCACTCCCCCCCCGCGCTGGGCCCCCCCAAACCCAAAAAAATGCAGTTTTTCCTAAATAACTACCTGAACCGTGGCACCGAGGATGAAGAAATTTTTATGGTATGTTGGTCTACTAGACTTTTACGGAAAAATTTCGTTTGGTCCCCGGGGGCCACTCCCCCCCCCCCCCCCGCGCTGGGGCCCCCGTAAATTTTTCGTCAACGATACCAGGGACACCGAAGCACCGGGGAACATGAAATTTGGTGGGCATGTAGCCCCACTAGACTTCTAAGGAAAAATTTCGTTTGGTCCCTGGGGGCCACTTCCCCCCCCGCGCTGGGGCCCCCGTAAATTTTTCGTCAACGATACCAGGGACACCGAAACACCGGGGAACATGAAATTTGGTGGGCATGTAGCCCCACTAGACTGCTACGGAAAAATTTCGTTTGGTCCCCGGGGGCCACTCCCCCCCCGCGCTGGGCCCCCCCAAACCCAAAAAAATGCAGTTTTTCCTAAATAACTACCTGAACCGTGGCACCGAGGATGAAGAAATTTTTATGGTATGATGGTCTACTAGACTTTTACAGAAAAATTTCGTTTGGTCCCCGGGGGCCAGTCCCCCCCCCCCCCGCGCGCTGGGGCCCCCGTAAATTTTTCGTCAACGATACCAGGGACACCGAAGCACCGGGGAACATGAAATTTGGTGGGCATGTAGCCCCACTAGACTTCTACGGAAAAATTTCGTTTGGTCCCCAGGGGCCACCCCCCCCCCACGCTGGGCCCCCCCAAAACCAAAAAAATGCAGTTTTTCCTAAATAACTACCTGAACCGTGGCACCGAGGATGAAGAAATTTTTATGGTATGTTGGTCTACTAGACTTTTACGTAAAAATTTCGGTTGGTCCCCGGGGGCCACTTCCCCCCCCCCGCGCTGGGGCCCCTGTAAATTTTTCGTCAACGATACCAGGGACACCGAAGCACCGGGGAACATGAAATTTGGTGGGCATGTAGCCCCACTACACTTCTACGGAAAAATTCCGTTTGGTCCCCGGGGGCCACTCCCCCCTGCGCTGGGCCCCCCCAAACCCAAAAAAATGCAGTTTTTCCTAAATAACTACCTGAACCGTGGCACCGAGGATGAAGAAATTTTTATGGTATGTTGGTCTACTAGACTTTTACGGAAAAATTTCGTTTGGTCCCCGGGGGCCACTTCCCCCCCCCTGCGCTGGGGCACCCGTAAATTTTTCGTCAACGATACCAGGGACACCGAAACACCGGGGAACATGAAATTTGGTGGGCATGTAGCCCCACTAGACTTCTACGGAAAAATTCCGTTTGGTCCCCAGGGGCCACTCCCCCCCCCCCCGCGCTGGGCCCCCCCAAACCCAAAAAATGCAGTTTTTCCTAAATAACTACCTGAACCGTGGCACCGAGGATGAAGAAATTTTTATGGTATGTTGCTCTTAAGGGCCCACATCAACCTAGCCCATAATCACTCATTTGTGATTTGCGCCCCTCCCATAAAAAATGAAAATGCAATATTATTCTGCTTTAATCGCCCCTATCTTCAGTGGAGATGTTCGGAACTGCACTATTTGTCATGTGTATGATTAACTTGACATCCTCTGGGGGTATCCTCTGCTAAGTTTCGTAGAATTTCATCCATGGGGGGGTATAAAATAAATTCATTTATGTGCACATTTAGTGACTGTACACTCATCGGCCTGTAGATGGTGCTGTTGAGCGAAGGGTTGCTGGTTTAGTATGATACTGTCACACACACACATACAGGAATACAAACAAACGCAAGCATGCACACACACTGCCATCCACACGCACAGACACACACCCATACACACACATACAAATCCACATGCACAGACACACACACACAAACACACACGCGCACACATGTACGCACACGTACATACACGCACAGACACACACACACACACACAGACACACACATACACAAACACACACACATACACACACACACACACACACACACACACACAGACAGACATGCACATACTATTACTTTTTTTAGGTATATACATAAACACGCAATACAGCCAAATTACTCCACGTCATTTATTTTTGTGGAAAGCCAGTGCAGGCCTGAGCGGCGGTCATATTTTGTATCGCGATGCGGTACATCTAGTTTGTATTGTTTCATGTCTTGTTTCTATGTCATGTTTATTTCTACTTTATTGTAAAGCGACCTTGAGTTTCCTGAAAGGCGCTATATAAAATAAACGTATTATTATTATTATTATGGACCATTGACACTAGAGGTTTAAGTTTCAAATGTTTCAGAGTTGATTGTTCTTTCTCCTCACTCTCTCTTTATCAAATTTGTATGGTTTTCTTACGACGTGATGTTCCATTCACAAACTAAGAAGTTATCATTCTCTTATTACGCGGCTCTGTGGAATACTTGATTCTGATTGGTCAATTGCCCCATCCAGCAGTGTGTTATTTCTCAATAACAAACACTGAAAACAGATAACACATGCTCATCCGGGTTACTGAAGTCAGCAGCGCTATACGCTTGCTACACTGTAAAAAATATTACATGCTATCTACTTAAAAAAATTATGGTAACAATATTACACGTATTATAATTGAGTAGATTTTAAGTTTTTTTTTTTTTTTTTTTTTTTTTGTGAAATCTACCCAAATAAATTAAGTAAAATTTCTTAAATTATTTAGTCTATGGCACATGATGAATTTAATATTATTAGTGGAATGTGCTTTTTTAATTTAAGTTGTCTCACAAATAAATCAAGCAGAATTTACTCATTTGTATTAATGAAATTTACTTAATTATAACATTTACTGCCTTTTTCAGGTTAAGATAATAATGAATACATAATGCACTTTTTGTTATCAAACATGCTTTTATTCTGTATTTTTTGCACAAATAAAACAAATCTATATAAAATGTAAGACAGCAGTTTTAAGATATGAAAAATAAAAGCAAAAAAATGCTAACATTTTCCATGTCATTGAGAAAGATCAATTTGTTACACAAAAACATGTGCATACAAATTTGTTTCTGTTGAAAAAAGTCACATTCTGGACTAAAACTTGTGAATAACTTGTAGCAAAACATATAAAATAATTTGTTCTTGCTGAAAGCTTGTATGTAGAACAATATTAAACGTTCATCAATCAATGCAGTTTTTTTCACCAGAACTTGGTCATAATGCTTGTCTCAATCTAAGTCATGAGTTTGTATTTAAGTGTTAGTAATTTCGGGGAAAACTTGCAAACATCCAGTTCCAAGAAGAGCTTCTGAAAGGCCTCAAAAGTGTGACACTATTGTAGGGGGGAAATTAAATTTCGATGGTCCACTATAGACATTCTACTAACTGTAAGTAACTACATGTCAACTAACTCAGAGTATTAGTAGACTGCTATGTTAGGGTTAATAGACTAAGTTAACATGTAGTTGCAGTTACTTATAGTCAGTAGAATGTCTAAAGTGGACCATCAAAATAAAGTGTTACCTTTTTTCATATAGTGGCTGACAAATATCTATTTTGTGTTAAATATTTTCACATTAGCTTTATATAATTAAATTGAAAACATTTCTCAAAACACCATAAATATATAGAATAATTCTAGTCACTTACATTGTACTCATGGATGAGGTCATCCTCTTTTTCACCCAGATAACAGATCAAGCAATGGAGGACAACATCTCTCATCATGTCGATGTTTTTATCGGGATTCCGATGTGACAAAAGTTTGTAAATTAGCATCACCCAAAAATAATGAAAAAAAATATTGATATGTTATGAAATGTATATTTCGCCTTAAAATGAATATGCTGTCGTACACTCACCCAAATGTGGTTCCAAACCATTATGACTTGCTTTCTTCGGTGAAACACTTCTCTTTTCCATACAATAAAATGGAATGATTACTGAATGGTCTGAAAATAAACTGAAACTGGAAAATAATCATCTGTTGTGTATGTATAAATTGCAAATTTGCAGATTATAAAAAACTGATAATTTGTTAATACGCCAATGTCTCACAAAACACCATACTGTAGGGGTCAAAGCTGGTCCATGAACACTTAATGGCAAGTTGACTGTGTGTCTGCTATGATATTCACATGTATAATCTATATTTGCAATATCATTTAGCAGCTCATTGTCACTAATGTAATATGTCATATATCATTAATGGTAGATAATTCAGCATATAAAAGATGCTCTAGGTTTGGGCCAAATTCCGAGCTTGGTGCCATCTCCTTGGACAACATGCCACATACGCATATTTTAGACTAGGCTATATTTGATTATAGTGTGAACTCGTGAAATGACATCATTGGTAAGATATACCCAAGTGCCTCATAGATAGCAAACTACTTTTTTCAAAACAGTATAGTTTTTTTTTACTTATGAGTAGCTTGTAGCTTGACAAGTTAGTTTTCTTAATGGAAGAAAAAATTCTACTGACCATGGCTGCGTTCCAAACCGCATACTCAATGAGTAGGTACTTAATTTCAATGAGTACTTACTTAACGAGCGCTAAAAGAGTAGGTACTTAATAGCCAAATCTCGTTGAGTATGAATGCGAACCGGACATCTGCCATGTTGACGTTATCATGTGACCTACGACGCGTTATCACACGCGCAACAACTTAAAAGATTCGTCTCTTGAATATGTTGTTAATTTTTTATATCCAAATATTTTCATCCACAAGCAAAAGTGGCTAACTGCTTTATTTTTTCCTCTTTTTCTTGTTGAATTTAACCGTCGTTTCATCTCTCAGGCCTATAAATAACAAAAAATGCTTTTTTAAAATGTATTATAATTAATTATTTAAGAAAATATATATTAAGATATTCAACCTTGTAGGTTCTTTTTTCCTATGTAAAAAATCTCATATTATGTATGCAAACCCATTATATATATATATATATATATATATATATATATATATATATATATATATATATATATATATATATATATAATGGGTTTGCATACATAATGAGATTTTTTACAGATCTCATAACATCAGTAACTCGACAGCCCTACCTAGAACGGGTTTCCTCAGCGTTTGTAATGTCTGCACAAAGGGCAGCTGTGCGAAGATTTGCCTTTGGAGGAAAACTGTTGATTTTATACGCGAAAATTTTAAGTATCATTAATATTAAAAATGAATATTACCTCAGAATGAATTGCATTTCTATCCCACCCCAAAATATACAATAATAACAACGATAAATGCTGACCAATACTTAATTATATGACTTTTTACTGAAAATTATATAATTCAATAAAACAAATTGTAATGTATGTCATATGACATAGCTATGCATGATTGAATACACTCTAGATGTGTATATAATGAACATATCTACATCTTCTTTCAAACAATTAAATCAAACATTAATTAAATAATTATATTTTATTTACTGACAACAATGAGAAATATGAATAAATTAGTAAAAGAATGAATGAAAGTCACCATCACACAATAAACAAATGCATATGTCAACACATGAAACAAGCTTTATTCAAACTACAATCATGTATGTATGTAGACTACAGGCACTGAACCCCACATCCTTCTGCCATCTCAACACAGCGGTTCCCATTCTGCGGCTTTATTCTGCTGAATCAGCTGACCGCCAGAGGTGAGCCGTTCCCTTGTGCCGGAGGTTGTTGCGTAATGTGTTGTGCTTCACAATCTGAGGCAAGTGGAGTGATGGAGGGACCATCTCCAGGATTCAGCTCTGTGCTCTTCATCCTCAGTGCTCACACCAGCCCGCTGACATTTCAGATCCTACAAAATGCACAAACATAACACAAAAGCAGTAATTTTAACCACACAATGTCATTTGATTTCAGTATTATTTAGAAGACAAAAACGCTTTTTTTCCACAAATGTCGCCATCATCTTCCCTTGCAGGTCCTGCTCCACCACAAAAGCTGTGCGGCAAATGCACAGAAATCAAGAATCAGAAAAGTGCTGTAATAGCTCTGTTTGAAATTACAATAATTAAAATAAACTACAACTTAAGATTTAAATAGTTGTTATTCATTTCTGTAGTATACTCACTCAAAGCCTTCATGAGCAACTCTCCACCAGATAAACACACATCTGTTCATCTGACCCTGTAACATCCAGATAAGATCCACGTTACCTCTGTGATTTATGAACTCAACACTACATTTACATGTTGAGGTTGTTTTAACTTTTTATCCAACATAAATGTTCCTCAATTTATCAACAGTAATGGACAAATAAAATAGATAGCCTAACTTATGTTTAACGTTAGTTACTTTATAGATTTGTTCTACATAATAGCACACATTTCACCCAGATGTCTATTTCATGTTGTGATATTTCAAGATTTTCCTGTCAGATGTAAATAGACATTTAAAATAAGTGTCTTTGATGTATGGTTTGTTTATGTAAATCCACTTTAGAGACGTAACTTACGTGTCTTTACTGGAGCTCCCCTGTTAGCTAACGTTATACATAATAAAACGTGTTTTTACAGCAAAATCACAACTATATACTGTGTAACGTCTTTACACCTTCAACAATTCAACAGTTTACTCTACAGTAGTTCAACACATGCAATTTTAACAAAAGGAACTGTGTTTACTTACATTTGAAAGCACCCGCGTCGCTGATCTCTGCGATGTTTGATAATGACGTATCCTCTCGCGTGGCCTCCTGGGATAGAAGAGTATCCATCGGATGAGCACTCAAAAATCTGGCCAGAAGAAGTAAGCCATCCGGGAACTTCTCGCCTACTCTTTTATGAATACTGATGTTTCGAACGTACTGCTTCCTTCACGTACTGTTTTCGCCTACTATATAGTAGGAAAGTAGGCATATTGGAACGCACTTAAGTCCGAATCTCGCGATAATTCGTACGTCACCCAGGTAATTCTCGCCTACTCTTTTAGATTCGTACATACTTTTTCGCTCGCCTACTCTTTTTCCCATACTAAATAGTAGGGAAGTATGCGGTTTGGAACGCAGCATATGTTTTGTCACCCTCATTGGTGATGGGGTGGAGGTATATCCAAGTGCATGGGGGAGGGGGAGAGAATTGATTATTTTTCTTATTTTTCTTATTTTTCTAACCCTCATACCTAGTGCAAGTTTCATTCGACTAGAGGAATGTGAAATCTTTGCTTCGATCCTGATTAGAATAGCATCATCAAGAAGCACATTAAAGCCAATGTGGTAACACATACCCACAATCACTCCTGTGGGAGTTTGGACAGTGAGGTACTCTTGTCTGGTGTATTAAGATTGTTCTCTGTCAGCTTCTACGTCTGACGAAAGCCAGACTCCAGAAAAAAACACTTAAGAGACCAAACAGAAAGAGACAGGGAGACAGAAATTGTGAGATAATGGGAGTTCTTGAAAGAGGGGATAGGGTGACGATTTGTTAGATAAAGAGAGATTGGGGGATGTTGGGAGACTGTATTAGTGTGGGCGGCTCAGTGTCTTGTCTTCCTTAGCAGTGACACACACTCTGCTCTGAGCAGGATGTTAAACTTTAAATGCACACTCACACGCGTGCATACACACCCTATTCACATTTAGCCAACTTGCCAGTAGCTCATTTTAAGTAGCCATTCTCATGAACAGTATTCTGTTCTTAGATATTCAGATATGAATATCAAACATAAATTACATTATTACTTAAATCTATTATTAATCTATTAAACTGTGTAAAGCTAAAGCACAAAATATTAAGGGATAGTTCACCAAAAACAAAAATTCTTTCATCATTTACTCACCCTCAATTGTTCCAAACCTGAAAGAGTTTATTTCTTTTGTTAAACACCAAAGAAGATATTTTAAAGAATGCTGGTAACTAACCAGACAGTTGACAGTTATAGTCATTGACTTCAATAGTAGGAAAACAAATACTATGGAAGTCAACGGCTACCTTCAGCTGTCGGATTATCAGTTACACCTGTCAATTGGTCTGTGCATTTAAGCTCTGTGTTTCTTTCAGTTCATTGTCTTTTCTCGTCACGTTATAATTGGTTGTTCAGTTCAGTTCATAGTTTTCTATTGTTCTGAGTTTTTTTTATTTGTTAAATAAATCTATTAGATGTGTTTCCTCATCATTTTGCAACAGAAGCTAACAATGCCATAGTTAATAGAACAAAAACTATTATAATATTAATTTTAAACAGTATAAATTAGAAATTAAACTATATCCCTGCCTTTTAAATTTTAAGATGGGGTAATAAGCATAAGATTGCATAAAGATTGCATAAGATTGCATAAGATTGCATAAGATTGATAAAAAAAATACATAATTAAATAATTTATCTAACAGTACTTTAATCAAAACTATAGTATAGTACAAGAGTAAATTATAGGATGGGGGATCCTTGCACGAGACTGATCATATTTGGGAGTCTGTGGCATTTTTAAAGATTGAAAACCCTTGCTATTGATGACTAAAGACAACACCAGAGTTTCACATTTGATCATTATCTCTCTCTCCTTCTCTCTCTTTAATTTTAGAGGGGAACTATTATGCTTTCTTTTATCTTACCTTCCCTTTACCTCCCTAGTGTGTTTATTTACATTGAATCATTTAGCAGACGCTTTTATCCAAAGCAACTTGCAAATGAGGACAGCAATAGAAGCAATCAAACCAACAATAGGGCAACAATATGCAAGTGCCAGTGACTAGTCCCAGTTAGTCTAGTACAGTACACATTGCAAGTTTAAAAAAAAAAAAAAATAGATGTATAGAATTGTAAGTGTTAGTATTAATGAGTCAAGTGTTGACGAAAAAGATGCGTATTCAGCCGTTTCTTGAAAATGGCTGAAGACTCAGCAGCTCAGGTTAGGTTAAGCAGGTCATTCCACCAGCAGGGAACAGTCAAGGTAAAGGTCCGTGAAAGTGATTTTTTGCAGCTTTGGGATGGCACCACAAGGTGCCGTTCACTTGCAGAACGCAAGCTTCTGAAGGGCAAAAAGGTCACATAAGTCCAAGTCCCCAAAGGGAGTTCATCTCTCCAACAGAAAATATTTGCCTCAAACACATTTCTCAGATCCGGATTCATTCTCTCTGATGCATGTGTAATGGAGGCCAGCTAGTAGTCGCTGTGCGAGTAAACCTCACTCCTCTGACCACAATTGGCGCTCTAGCGACAGACGCTAGGGGCTGCAGTCTTTAGCCTCCTTGTTGGAGCGCCTGACTCTCACGTGGGAGACCCGCACAGAGCGGGGTGAGTAGGACCCGGGTGGAGGGGTTACACATGTCTCCCAACATCAATCCATGCATCCCTCATCTGCTCCTCAGGAAAGGCAGGATGTATGACATCATACTGATGTAAGCATCGTATGACTATCAGTTGAGGTCATCTGTAAATATTGACATATTATAGCAATGAATGCATTTATTAGATCAGTGGTTCTCCTCTCGTTTGGTTTCAAAACTCATATTTAACATTGGATATTTATTGTTTGCCTTTGGTGAACATACCAAATGGGTATTTCACAAAGATGAATTCAAACAATAGCTAGATAAAACATATAATAAAAAAAAAAAAAACTTAAAATACATTTGAAGACCTCCGATACAAAAGCCTCTAAAAGCCACCATGTCGAAAAATTAGATAATAATATTGAGTGAATGCTCTCCACACATAGTATACATTCACTTTAAACTCACTAAATCCCAGCCTCAGCCCATTCAGAAATGTCAGTACTTAGGTAGAAACATTGACATGTTTATGGTTCTCTGATATTGGTTAATGGTCACATGACATGCAAGTAAACAGATAAATATATTATAATAATATATTTATAAATATAATATTAGGGGTGTAACGATTCATCAACTACATCTATGTATCGATTTATATTCCTATGATCCAACTACATCGATCTGTGCTCGGCAAGTTGGCCTTCCGGACGACATATATCGATCTAACATCGTTTTAAAAGGTAATCAATCGATTGTATCGATACTAGGAAATAACGCATTGGATTTAAGCACGTCAGACTTTATATGGATGTTTTTTTCTTAGCACTTTTAATAATAAAGGTGTTAAACGTTACTCGATTCATCGCCATGCGTGACGCGCCAGCAGCAGCGCAAAGACAACAAGCAGCGCAAAGTCTCTCACCTCAGAAAAACCGAGAAAAACGGACTTTCCTGTCCTCTCAGCCGCTATACTGCAGTAGCGCGCACCCTTCAATTGCACACGCAAATGCGGCGGAGCGCGCTGTAGGCCTATATCGCTTCACTATATATAAAGCACAAAATAAACTACAAGCATGCAACGTCGTTACGTTTTAAATTAGAAAAAAAAAAAAAAAAACGTGTTGTCCAGATTCAGTATCTGCGGTCAGATGATGTTGTCAGGCTATATGTCCGTGTCATTATTCTACCATTATTTTCATAACTTGTAACGAAATAAAGTCTCTCACCTCAGAAAAACGAAATTTCATGTCTGATACTGTGCTCGTAGTGTGCACTCTTTAATTGCACGCGCAAATGTGCCGGCGCGCACTGTATCACTTCACTAAAGCGCAAAAGAAATACGAACATGCAACGTCGTAATTTAGTAAGTTACGAAATAAAAGTAAAATACCAATAAATTACGTTATTGGTACGTCATGTGTGTTGCTATTTATCAGGAGCAGTTTCCATGTTTCTTTACCAGTTCTTCTAAGTATTGTGTATCACCATGGTAGCCTAATTGTTGTTTGTTTCCATTACAAAATGCCAAGGGAATAATCAAGGGAATAATCGACAATTATGATTTTTGTCATAATCGTGCAGCCCTACTTTATTCAAATAAAATGTGAATGTATTTGACATTAATTGTTGTTTACTTGTTTGTTTATATCCATAATAAAGTGATACCTGATTCCCTTACAAGAATTTTTGGCTAAAAATTCACTGAATCGATTTCAAGACACTGAATCGTTTCGGATCATATCGTTCTAAATGAACCAATATCTATTTTTAAAGTGCCATGTTTTCCGCATTTTTTACAGTCTATGATTAGACCGTTTGCTTTTTATTTTATTGTTTGCCATCTCATCCAGTAGCGGCCGCTCTAAACGTATTGTAGCGTAGGCCCATGACCAGATCAAGCGAATAATAGCCAATAGCCAGCTTGTTTTGAAAATGGAAGATAACGACAAGACTAAAGAGACCGCGCTGTATTTCCTGCCTATTACACACACACACACGACCCACAGAAAAGATGCGTGTCAGTATCGAGTTCTCTTTCGGGCTTGAACAAACCACAACACACAAATGATGCCAATTGTCCGTTTTGTCGAGTGTCCTCATAAGAGCAGTCTTAAATTATTTAAATAAAGTCTTAAATGAACGTATAGTCAGGTCCGAATCTTCAAGATTGTGTAACCCTGTAGGCATTTTTGAGGAAAAGTTGTTATACCACATTTTTAGAAAGTTCAATGTCTCCTGAATAAGGATCCATCGTATAACATTGAAATAAGGGTCCCATTTTCTTGTAATTGTCATTGAAACAATAGGTGCATTATTCAAAGCCAAAACACTACAGGTGGATAGGGTAAAAATTTTAAGTTATAGATATCACCATAAAACCTTTCCAGTTTTTCACTTACATAGAGACAGACATTTTTTGTATTACAAGTTTTCTGAAATGTCATGTTTACATATGCAAATGAGGCATACCAGTATATATATATATATATATATATAATTCGAGGGGCAGGCATACCAGTGCGCGGTTCCCCCTTTCGGGCTAGCCCTGTCTCTTCGCGTCTTCACAAAGGTTGTCGAGGCAGCCCTTGTTCCTCTCGACGACTGGCTGATCCTAGCTCACTCTCGAGACAAGGTTTGCGAACACAGGGACCTAGTGCTGCGGCACCTAGCTTGTCTGGGCCTTCGAGTCAACTGGGAGAAGAGCAAACTCTGCTCCGTGCAGAGGATCTCTTTTCTCGGTATGGAAATCGACTCGGTCGCCATGTGCGTGCGCGCGCAGTCACTGCTAATTTGCCTTCGTCAGTTCGAGGGCAAGAGTGCGTTTCCACTGAAACTATTTCAGAGGCTCCTGGGGCATATGGCATCCGCAGCCGCAGTAACGTCGCTCGTCTTGCTTCATATGAGACCGCTTCAGCTTTGGCTTCGCGATCAAGTCCCGAGGTGGGCATGGCAACAAGGCACGCTCCGAGTCCCAGTGACTGCCTTCAGACCTTCACCCCGTGGACGAACCTCAGTTTTCTATGGGCTGGAGTGCCCATAGAACGAGTTTCCTGGCATGTTGTTGTATCAACAGATGCCTCCATAATGGGCTAGGGCGCCATGTGCAATGGACATGCTGCCGCAGGCTCCTGAACAAGACCCCAGCGCCTTTGGCATGTCAATTGCCTCGAGTTGCTGGCTGTACGTCTCACCCTGCACTGCTTCTGTGCGTTGCTCAGGGGTCAGCACGTATTAGTCCGATCAGACAATACCGCCACAGTAGCGTACATCAACCGACAAGGTGGTCTGCGCTCCCGCCGTATGTCGCAACTCGCCTGCCACCTCCTCATATTGAGTCAGAAGCATCTGAGGTCGCTTCGAGCCATTTATATCCCGGGAGACCTGAACCGTGCAGCTGATATGTCTCGGTTTCGGCCTCTCGCTGGAGAATGGGGACTCCATCCCCAGTCGGTTCATCTGATTTGGGATCAGTTCGGGGACGCACAGGTAGATCTGTTTGCCTCCCACGACTCTTGCCACTGCGACCTGTTTTATTCCCTGACCGAGGGCACGCTCGGCACGGATGCACTGGCGCACAGCTGGCCGCGGGGCCTCTGCAAGTATGCGTTTTCCCCCAGTGAGCCTTCTTACGTAGACTTTGCGCAAGATCAGGGAGGACGAGGAGCAGGTAATTTTGGTTGCCCCGTATTGGCTCAACCGCACCTGGTTCCAAGAACTAGTACTCTTCGCGACAGCACCTCCCTGGCCAATTCCTCTGAGAAAGAACCTGCTTTCTCAGGGACGGGGCACCCTATGGCACCCTCGTCCCGATCTTTGAAACCTCCATGTGTGGTTCCTGGATGGGACGAGGCAGGTTTGAGTACCCTACCACCAGCGGTGGTGGCTACCATCACTTCCGCTAGACTAGAGCATCGTCCACGAGACATGCCTATGCGTTGAAGTGGAACCTCTTTGTCAACTGGTGTTCTTCTAAACTTAAAGAACCCACGAAAGGCCCGATCAGTGTCGTGCTTTCCTTCTTGCAAGAAGGGTTGGAGCGAAGGTTGTCTCCCTCCACCCTGAAAGTGTATGGTGCCGCCATTGCCACACATCATGATGCAGTTGATGGTAAGTGCATTGGAAAGCACGACCTGATCATCAGTTTCCTGAGAGGAGCGAGGAGACTGAATCCTCCTCGCCCTCCTCTCGTTCCCTCTTTGGACCTCTCTGTGGTTTTAACTGCCCTGCAGAGTGCTCCCTTTGAGCCTCTGCAATCAGTGGAGCTTAAGTTCCTGTCAATGAAAACAGTGCTCCTGGTTGCATTGGCCTCCATCAAGAGGGTAGGGGACCTGCAGGCATTTTCGGGTGACGAAGCGTGCCTGGAATTTGGACCGGCTAACTCTTACGTGATCCTGAGACCCCGGCCTGGATATGTGCCCAAGGTTCCCACCACACCCTTTCGAGACCAGGTGGTGAACCTGCAAGCGCTGCCCTTGGAGGACGCAGACCCAGCCTTGGCACAGCTCTGTCCAGTACGCACCCTCCATACTTACATAGACAGGATGCATTGTTTCAGGACTTCAGACCAGCTCTTTGTCTGTCATGGTGGGAAGCTGAAGGGAAAGGCTCTCTCCAAGCAAAGGTTGTCTCACTGGATAGTGGACACCATTGCTTTGGCTTACCAGCAGCAAGGTCGACCATGCCCCCTTGATGTGACGGCCTGCTCCACCCGGAGTGTGGCATCCTCTTGGGCTCTAGCGCATGGCGCCTCGCCAACAGACATATGTAGATCTGCAGGCTGGGCGACACCTAACACGGCCTCTGGGCAACCCCCACGTGTGTAGTCCACTGTAAGCCTCTCTGAGCATGTGTCTTTCCCTCGGCAAGCTACCTTGCCACCCCTGGGTTTGAAATATTCCACCTGCAGCTGGACACCCCAGTGATTCTCAATATGCAGCCCCCTGGGGTCATGTGTATTCCAAGTCCCCCCCTTCGGGCTGGGCATAATTGCATATTTCCACTGATATATGCTTCCCAGTGTACCTTGGCATAATTCCAGCAGCCATTAAAAACTATCCCTTTCATGTTAATGTTGTTTTTTCATTGTTTACATGTTTAAATATTCTGAGAATGCATAGTTTTAGTTCTAATGTTTAATGTTTAAACTGCAACAAATGCATTAAAACTTTTTTTTTTGGCAGCCATTTTGTTTTTATTGTTTATGCCAAAACAGTGATGTTTACAACTTGTTATACGGCAGAAATGGATTCAGCACCTAAAAATCATATAGAAACAACACTTGAAGTACTTTTCCTCAAAAATGCCTACTGCATCTTATCCAGGGCTATTTATCTATTTTGGGACCTGACTAGTAGAGATGTGAGAAAATGCAACGCATGTCAGATCGCATCTCTGTCCGCAGCGCTGGTCTTAAAGTGTCATTAATGTTAATCAAAGAACAAAGGTAAGAGAGTACATTACTCACTCAGACCCGGCGCCAGGAGGATTATTATACCGGCAGCCTAATCATGAATGCACTCCGCTATCTTTTAACACATCTCCGGCGAACGGCTTCTTCACGCAAAAGAAAAACTCTTCATGAAGCGCAGTGAAATTCAGCGACCATGTGGCGTTTCCTGATGGATCAAGGTTGTTTGTTAACTTCATTTTACATTTTACTCGTAGATATTCGAATATATTCGAATACATTGCTTGATATTCGATATCTGTTCGAATTTGATTTTTCTCAAAAGTGACAGCCCTACTTCCCGGTGAGCCTACAATACCGCGGAATTACTGGCATCAGTCTTTTGAAACATACCTACAGGCTACGGGACTAGCCGACATGAGTGCAGTTCGGAAAACAGCATTGCTGAGGCACTGTTTAGGAGTCGAGGGACAACGGGTACTGGAGACGTTAACTGGCAACGGGACAAATACAGACTATGCAGGGACAGTGAAACTTTTAAAAGACCAGTTTGCTGCCCCACAGAGTGCTTTATTGAGACGGTTTATGTTTAGACAATGACACAAACTATCAGGGGAGTCCGTCCATCAGTACGTCTCCAACCTAAAAGGTTTAGCCAGCCATTGTAAATTCAGCGCATTGACAGACGAGATGATACGCAATCAACTGAAAGTGCAGCGGAATGTGCAGAATGTGTCAGTCATCCCAGACAGATACCCAATGCCCACGTCGGAGGAGCTCACGGCACAATTTCACGGCTCAACTGTCTTTTCGAAACTTGATCTCAGAGAGGGCTATCTCCAGGTGCCCCTCCACCCTGAAAGCAGAAACCTGACGGCCTTCGTTACACACCTCGGCATTTTCCGCTACACGAGGATGCCGTTTGGCCTTAGCTTCGCCCCCTCCTGCTATCAAAAGGTCATGACCTCAGTACTGGCAGGTATACCAGGTGTTGTTATTTACCTTGATGATGTGGTGATACATGGTGCTACTACGGCTATCCATGACAGTCGCCTGCAGAGTGTGTTCGAAGCCATCGCCAAGCACAGTCTAACCCTCAATGGCAGCAAATGTGTTTTTGCTGTGCCGGCCATTGAATATGTAGGCTTCCGACTTTCCACTGAGGGCATCTCTCCCCTTCAATCTAATGTGGAGGCCATCCTCTCCGTTCCCGAACCGACCTCGGCTGCCCAGCTCGCTTCATTCCTGGGCATGACGGGCTACTACATGAAGTTCATGCCTCAGTATTCAGCCATAACAGCCCCACTGCGCCAGCTGCTTTGGAGAGATGAGCCGTGGGTCTTGTCGTTAGAATGCACCAAGGCAGTGCAAACTCTTAAAGCTCAACTTACCTCATCTCCAGTGTTGGCACATTTTGACATATCCAGTCACACCCTGATCACCTGTGACACCTCGGCCATGGTGATAGGGGCTGTCCTGTCACAAGTAGGCCTACAGAATGGCGTGGAGAGGCCTGTTGCATTCGCCTCCCGAGCTCTGAACCAAACTGAACAAAGATACTCAGCTGGGGAGCGGGAGGCACTCGCTTGTATGTAGGCTTGCGAGAGATGGCACCTCTACCTTTATGGCCGCCAGTTTACGCTGAGAACAGACCACCAGGCCTTGACAGCTCTGCTTTCCTCTACTGGCACCGGGCACAGGCCGCTGAAACTGCATCGTTGGTATGACCGCCTCCGCCAATACAACTATACTCTACAGTTTACCCCGGGCCGGGATAATGTCGTTGCAGACCTTCTCTCTCGGTAAGTTCCTGCCCAGGCCCCGCCTACCAGCGTCAACCACATCGAAAGTGAGATTATTCTCACGCTACACACTCCGTTCGAGTCCACGGTCACTCTACAGGAACTGAAGGCAGCCTCAGAACAGGATCCAGTCATCTCCCAGCTCTGCATCTACATTCGTCAGGGATGGCCACGGGAATTACCAGAGGAGCTGTTAGCATTTTCTCGGGTCAAGCAGGAGCTCTCTTGTTGGAATGAGACATGTGTGGTGCGTGGGTTTTGCACCGTGATTCCAGGGGCCCTTCGCGCCCGTGTGCTGGCCATGGCACATGAGGGCCACCTGGGAATAGTGAAACTTAAACAGAGATGCCGCGACCTGGTGTGGTGGCCAGGCATAGACAAAGACATTGAGGCCCTTGTTAAAGAATGCCGAGCATGTCTTGTAAGTGGAAAGACTGGTCGTCGACCCCCACCACCCCTGCAACCCCTGGCCTGGCCCTCAAAACCATGGGAGCATCTGCAATTAGACATATGTGGCGAGATCCACGGTGCCTTGTGTATGCTTTTCTGGAGTCTCTCTTCTCCCGCTGGGGCCTTCCACAGACCATTACCACCGACAATGGTCCACAGTTTGAATCTGTGGAGTTTACTTCATACCTGGAGAACAGGGGGATTCAACACATCCGTACAGCCCTGTATCACCCACAGGCAAACGGCGGGGTGGAATGCTTCCATCAATTCCTAAAAAATGGCATCATCACATCAGGCCCAGGGCTGTTCCTTTAAACAAGCCATACGTCTTACACTGCTACACTACCGTGCTACCCAGCATTCAACCACAGAGGTTTCCCCAGCCTCGCTCATGCTGGGTAGGGAGTTACACCCAGAACTGGAAAGGCTCCGCCCCACCGCAGTCCAGAACACACCAGTCAAAGCCTCAGTCACCCACTGTCAGAAGCGGATGAAACAGTGGTTTGACAAGAAAAAGAGGGTCAGGATACCAGATATCACTGTGGCAGACTGGGTGAGAGCTCGCCGACCGCACAGGGAATACAAGATGGCATCATTTTGGTCCACTCCACAGCAAGTGGTCCGCCGACTGGGACCAGCCACATACCTCCTAGATGATGGCACCCGCTGGCACGCCAGCTGCCTTCAGAAGGTGCCAGCACCTCCTGCAATGTTAACTCAGAACAGCGGGGACATAATGCCACCCAGAGCGGAGCAGGAGGACTTCATACCACAAGCAGCCGCACAGCCTGAAAATACTCCCTCGTTGTCACACCCAGTGCCCCCATCATCATTGTCGCTGCCCCTTTTCCCAGCCTCCACACCGCTGTTCGCCTCACCTTCAGCTGTGTGTTCTCCACGGCCAGTGCACGGCCCGATTACCTGAAGGACTTTGTGTCTACTTTTCATAGTTGAACCCCCCAGAGAGGGGAAAATGTTATGTCCGCTCAGGACGAATTAATCTGTGTTCGTTTGGTAACGCCTCGCTGCATGTTTAGGTTTCAGCTGTTTTGGTCTGAAATGTTTGGTTCCGGTTTGTCTGAAAAGTAAAGAGAGTTGCATGCATAAATCTCTCGTCCAGCATCCTTTTTTATACACAACAGTCTCATCCTCTCCAATCATTTTTTTCAGCATGATGCTGCACACGTTGTTCACAGATTTTTCGCGGGCCTGGCCATACATTACACATGTAAATGCCTCGATGTCAAGTCAAGTCAAGTCAAGTTTATTTATATAGCGCTTTTCACAACACAGGTTGTATCAAAGCAGCTTCACAGTAATAAATTAGAACAATACATCAATGTTTGTTTCTAGTGGAACGTCTACGTTCGGTAATGCTGATCAATAGTATCGTTGATTGATTAATTAAATTAAATATCCCCAAATATCCCCAACTGAGCAAGCCAAAGGCAACAGTGGCAAGGAACCGAAAAACTCCATCAGGTGACCTAATGGAGAAAAAAAAACCTTGGGAGAACCCGGGCTCAGTCGGGGGCCAGTTCTCCTCTGGCGTTTATGAACTAGAGGTCGGATTTAACTGTAGAATTAAAAATATTATATGAATGCCTGGCTGAAAAGATGCGTCTTTAATCTAGTTTTAAACTGGGAGAGCGAGTCTGAGCAACGAACAGTATCCGGAAGACTATTCCAGAGTTTTGGTGCTAAATGTGAAAATGCTTTCCCTCCTTTGGTGGACCTAGATATCCTAGGTATGACCAAAAGCCTCGAATTTAGTGACCTTAAAGAGCGCAATGGATTATAGGGCGATAGAAGATCCGTTAAATAGACTGGAGCTAAGCCGTTTAGGGCTTTATAAGTCAGTAGCAATACCTTGTAATTAATACGGGACTTTATAGGTAACCAATGTAGGGATGATAAAATCGGTGTTATATGATCATATTTTCTTGATCTAGTTAGAACTCTAGCGGCGGCATTTTGGACTAACTGTAGCTTGTTTATTGAGGATGCAGGACAACCGGCTAATAACGCATTACAGTAATCTAGTCTCGAGGTCATGAATGCATGAACTAACTTTTCTGCGTCAGAAACTGATAGCATATTACGTAGCTTAGCAATGTTTCTAAGGTGGAAAAAGGCTGTTCTTGTAACATATGAAATATGATTTTCAAAAGACAGGTTGCAGTCTAATATAACACCCAGGTCTTTTACTGTAGAGGATGAAGTAACAGGACATCCTACTATGTTAAAGTTGTATTGTGAGAGGTTTTGTGGGTGGTTTTTTGAACCGATAAGTAGTACCTCTGTCTTGTCTGGATTTAATAAAAGAAAATTATGCGTCATCCAATCTTTTATATCTTTAACACACTCTGTCAATTTGGATAATTTAGCGTTTTCATCTGGCCGTGATGAAATATAGATTTGAGTGTCATCAGCATAACAATGGAAACTAATTCCATGTTTCCTTATAATATTTCCAAGTGGTAGCATATATATTGAGAATAATAGAGGGCCTAACACAGATCCCTGCGGCACTCCATAGTTTACTGGAGTTATGATAGATTTTTCTCCATTTAAATAAACAAAATGGTAGCGGTCAGATAAATACGATCTAAACCAGCTTAATGCTTGTCCTTGAACACCAGTATAATTTTGTAGTCGATCTAAGAGTATTGTATGATCTATAGTATCGAACGCAGCACTAAGATCAAGTAAAACTAATATTGAGATACAGCCTTGGTCAGAAGCTAAAAGTAAATCATTTGTGATTTTAACGAGCGCAGTTTCAGTGCTATGATGCGGCCTGAATCCAGACTGAAACTTTTCATAGGTGTCATTTTCTTGTAAGAAAGAGCCCAGTTGAGCGGACACAACTTTTTCTAGTATTTTAGACATAAAAGGTAGATTTGAAATGGGTCTATAATTTACTAGATTATTCGGATCTAATTGTGGTTTCTTAATGAGAGGTTTTATAACTGCCAGTTTAAATGTTTTTGGAACATAACCTAAAGATAAAGACGAGTTAATAATATTGAGGAGAGGCTCTTCCACTACAGGTAACACTTCTTTCAATAGTTTAGTTGGTATGGGATCTAATAAACATGTTGTTGTTTTAGATGAAGTAAAAAGTTTATTTAACTCTTTTTGTTCTATAGTTGTGAAGCACTGTAATTGTTCTTGCGGCGTGATAATTGAGGCTGAATTATAAGGCGCGATTGAGGATTGAACGTTTACAATTGTGGTTCTGATGTTTTCTATTTTCTCAGTGAAGAACTTCATGAAATCATTACTACTAAACTGTAATGGAATACTTTGTTCAGGAGACATCTGTTTATTTGTTAGTCTCGCCACGGTGTTAAATAAGAACTTAGGATTGTTATGGTTGTTTTCTATTAGTTTGCGTAGATGCTCAGCCCTGGCCGCTTTTAGGGCCTTTTTATAACGTGACATACTGTCTTTCCATGCGATTCTAAAGACCTCTAAGTTGGTTTGTTTCCATTTACGCTCTAAATTACGGGTTTCTCTCTTTAGAACACGCGTAGTATTGTTGTTCCATGGTGCTTTACTTTTCTCTCTGACCTTTTTTAATCTAATGGGCGCAACAATATCCAATGATCCAGAGAGAATGGTGCTCATAGTGCTAGTTAATTCCTCAAGTTCATCTGTTTGTTTGGGTTCACTGAGCAGCTGAGACAGATCCGATAAGCTGTTTGAAAAATTATCTATGGTGGATGGAAGGATTGTTCTGCCTAATCGATAACGCGGCGCAGCATGATATATTACAGGAGTACGTAATATGCAAGTTACCATGTAATGGTCAGTGACATCGTCACTTTGTGGAATGATATCTATATCGGTTGGATCGGTTCCATGTGATATAATTAAATCGAGTGTATGATTAAATCGATGAGTCGGTCCGGTAATGTTTTGCTTGACCCCAAAGGAGTTTAATAAATCTGTAAACGCAGCCCCTAACGCATCATTTTGATTATCTACATGGATATTAAAGTCTCCAACAATTAATGCTTTATCGAAGTTAACTAATAGGTCTGAGAGAAAATCTGCAAACTCTTTTAGGAAATCAGCGTAAGGCCCAGGCGGTCTATATACGGTAGCCAAGGCTAGAGATAATAGGGATGTTTTTCGAACATCTAAGAGCGTAACATTTAGTACAAGTACTTCAAATGAAATAAACTTATAACCCGTTTTCTGAGTAACATTGAGAAAATCTCTATAGATTGTTGCAACACCGCCGCCACGACCATTCAGACGGGGCTCGTGCTTATAGGAGTATCCTGCTGGAGTAGACTCATTTAAACCAAAATAATCATTTGGTTTAAGCCAGGTTTCAGTAAGGCAAAGTACATCGAAGCTATTATCTGTGACTATTTCATTTACAATAACTGCCTTAGGTGTGAGTGATCTAATGTTTAGAAGACCTAGCTTTAAAAATTGTTTTTGATTACCAATAGCAACATTTTCTGGTTTAATAACAATTAGATTTTTTCTAGATCCTGCAGTAGATTTATGATTTGATCTCACTAAACGAGGAATAGACACAGTTTCTATGCAATGTTCTACACTATTTATATCAGTTAAATTGGTGCAGCAGAGACTATGATTTGGACTTTTGTTTACTAGTCAAAAGGTATTTAACATTTTGGAGATGTTATCTGACAGAAGATCCGATCCGAATCTGCTTGGGTGTAAGCCATCAGCACGGTAAAGCCTAGGACGCTCCCAAAACAGATTCCAATTATTTACAAAGAGAAGTTTCTGCTCATTGCACCATGACATTAACCATTCATTAAGCGCAAATAATCTACTAAACTTTTCATGACCTAGTCGATACGTGGGAAGCGGTCCTGACACAATAATCGTTATATCAGGCGATGTGCTGCGTACCGTATCGATCAGATTCCTGAAGTCTTTCTTCAAAACCTCCGTTTGGCGCAGTCTGATGTCGGCCCCTCCCGCGTGCAGGACAACGGTTCCGACGCGCTCGTTCAGAATCTCGGGAACGTGAGCAGCGATTTCAGAAACACGAGCACCAGGAAAGCAGTGACTACGCACCTTACTTTTATTTAACGTAACGTGTACGTGTCGAACGATGGAATCGCCGATGATCACAGCATCGCGTTCTGTTTCGCGAAGAGGGGAGAAGCGGTTTTGTGTGGATATCTCGAAAACCGGGAGGGTCGGAGAGAGTTTTCTTGGTCTAGACCTGACTCGCGACTTCCGCTGCGGAAAAATCCAGGCTTCGTGATGGCATGTTGGAGCCGGAGTGAACGAGACCATGGCTGATCGCGACCTCGACGTTCGGGACCGATGTTGAGGAACGCACGGAGTAGACGAGGTCGGAGTCAGCGGGTTAGTAACATTAATCTCTGATTTGTGTGCCTCGGCACGTGATGTTTCGAGAGCCAAACGCCGGTCTATCAGCTCGGCTTTTCTTACTAAAAGGTCGTGGATCTGTTTCTCAACAGCTTCCAGCTCAGACTGCACCGCATGCAGCTCAAATGTGTCCTCACCTGCACCAAAAGGTAGACTACTTACATTTGATATATTCGCCATTTTAACAGATGGACAGTAAGTTAAGTTAGCAACGACGCTACCAGTGGTGCTATCAATATTAATACTAATTTATGGCTTAAGTCTTGGATATAATCCGTCTTTTCAGTGGTACGGGTGTAGAGTAGACGCACGATAGGCGAAAAAATGTTTGTTTGTAACTTAAATGAGTGCGGAGAAGACGCGTTCAGCCGTGATCCACGGACGTACTGTAACCTATAAGAGTATCCAGCGTTGGATCACAAGGCTTGAGACGCGTCTGCTCAACAATCCGCGTTATAACTATGAGGTGAGGAAAAGTAGAAAATGTTCGTTGTAAGTGAGTTTAAAGAGAAATCAAGAATTATAAATCAATCGATGGAGCTCCAAAGACAACAACGCGCTCAGACGCGACGCATGCGCATTCGAAACAGGAAGTGAGCGAAGATGAGACAGGTGTAAATCAAAACACTGCAACAATATTGCAGTGTGTCATCCACCACATCTTGCTCCACAGACCACTGATCACCAAGTTTTCTGAGGACAAAAATAATTATAGTATTGCAAAATCCCAATGTATCAATACCTATGTTTAGCATTAATTGCCATTACATGCTACAGGATATCTGACTAAAAATACTCACTTGAAGGCTGCATGGTACTTTGGATTACTCTGCAGCTTTTTCAGAGGCCCAACCTTAACGTCTTCTCCCCCTTACATTCTGCCAGTTCGCTGACATTTAGGATCCGCCTGTGTTTTCCGGTCCCAATGTCGACGTAGATGGTCAGCGGGACGGATTGTGTGTGGTGTAGGAGGATGAAGATAATTTCTGTGTCTTGTAATCTAATCTAATGTAAGGGGGCAGACTACTGCACAACAATACTCTGCCTCTGAAAAAGCTGCAGAGTAATCCAAAGTACCATGCAACCTTCAAGTGAGTATTTTTAGTCAGTTATTCTGTAGCATGTAATGGCAATTAATGCTGAACATAGGTATTGATACAGTGTGACTTTGTAATACTATAATTATTTATGTCCTCAGAAAACTTGGTGTCTGTGGACTCAGATATGGTGGAGGACATAGAGGCATTTACATGTGTAATGTATGGCCAGGCCCGCGAAAAATCTGTGAACAACGTGCGCAGCATCATGCTGAAATAAATGATTGGAGAGGATGAGACACTTACCACCAGATTCAAGGTGGATCTGTCCCGGCTCCCGCCCTGCAGAGACAACCTGGTCCCACACATCAACCACCGTCTGACCAACTACAAGAGAGCAGCCACACCGATATTCTGGTGTCCCAAGCCCCATCATCCTGGCCAAGGCTGGGAAAAGACTGAAGAGGGTACCCTGGAACCAGTGTGGTCTTGTGGACCTATCCTCCCCACTTCACTCACTGACTTGCTGGAGGAAACAGTCGAGGAGATGGATGGAGATGGTGAAGAAGACGAGGAGCAAGAGATCGATTATGAAGACCTGCTGTATGACGAATAGACATCATTGCCCTTGACCTTTTGAACTTTGATTAGAATCACTTTTTTTCTATTTCAGTTTATTCTAATGGGGATTTGTTATACCCTATATATACACACATTTGACTATATGAGTGGTTTTCTGTTTTGTTTCAATAAATATAATACCAATATAACGGTTTGAATAGTAACTCCTTATTATGGGAGATGTTCATTTGGACCAACGTGTGACAATATTTCAAGTAGGGATCATCAACATTTGCTTATTAGACATCATAAAGACTATAAAAATACAAAAGTTAGAAAACATATATCAATAGGGTCCATAGGGGAGGAGTTCCAGTGATCCAATGTCACCGATTTTTTACATTTTTTTGCGTTTATTTGAGTTTTAATGCGCCATACATCATCTAATCATGACAATTCTCATATCTATCAATTCCTCGTGCAAAGACGAAGAGAAAATGGGGTGGATTGTGTCTGTAGGATGTATTGTTCAGATTCTATGTAGATTTAAAGTTTTCATTTTTCACAGCCGAAAATCAACCACGGACACAAAAGATGATACAGAAAATCACATATGGGACAATAATTTGCGTGGGGAACATCAAAATTCCTTTACTAGACACCTTAAGGATTACAAAAAACTAGGTTAAAAAAATATACCTTTCGGGTGCAGGTGAACTACCAGACTATATGTTGCACAGATATATTTGTGGCAATAGCTAACAAAATATTGTATGGGTCAAAATTATAAATTTTTCTTTTATGCCAAAAATCATTAGGATATTAAGTAAAGATCATGTTCCATGAAGATATTTTGTAAATTTCCCACCTTAAATATATAAAACATTTATTTTTGTGAATGGATGCAGCACAATCGCCAATAGAAATGGACAACTTTAAAGGCGATTTTCTCAATATTTCGATTTTTCTGCACCCTCAGATTCCAGATTTTCAAATAGTTGTATCTCGGCCAAATATTGTCCTATCCTAACAAACCATACATCAATGGAAACATTATGTATTCAGCTTTCAGATGATGTATAAATCATATTTTACAAGTTGATTGTACTAAAATTTGTGTTGGCAGTGCCTGTACACAACATCATAAAATGATAAAAATCCATCCAGTTTTTTTTTAAATCTTCTTATGTTTCTCCCTCTCCTGAATCAAGCTGTTCGATTTTGTGACGTCACAAAACCGACGCCCCTCCCACAATGGTTGATTGACAGCAGCGTTTCAACACAGCCCCGCCCTCGCGCCCTCGTGAGCGAGCTGTCAATCATAGCCCGCGCCAACCGGCGCGTTCATTGCTGATAGCTGGAGCACTGAGTAGAATGGCGTCTCGATTGTGGTGTTCTTTGGTGTAATAAGGAACACAGCAGTCATTTTGATGTTCCTAAATCCGAACGCTGAAGACACAGTGGCTGAGTTTGTTTTCGAACGGAATTCCCCGCGATCAACGTCAATGCTTTCATGTTTGCGCGAATCATTTCACCAGACTGCTTTACAAACGAGGGTCAGTATAAAGCTGGATTTGCTAAGAAGCTGCTCCTGAAAAAAGGATCGGTACCAACTATTCGTGTTCCTGCTGCACCTCCAGAAGAAGTGAGTGAGTGTAACGTTTTATTAACCTTTATATTAATCTTTATATTAATCTTTGCAAATCGCTTGCTGCACGCTTCACGATGAATGCGGCTATTTTTACACTCAGCGTACATTACGGCATGTTTTCTATGTATGACGTTCTCAATATAATTCATAATCCCATGTTTATAATAATCAACGCGTTATGGTTATTGTGTTAAATTGTGTTACAAACGGTGTACGCACAGAACAGAGGGGCGGGGTGAGCAAAGCTCATTATCATTTAAAGACACATGCACTCAAACAGTGTGCTGAAAACAGAGCTGTTTTTGACCAGGTAAAATTAGTGTTTTCTTACATGATAATTTTTAATTAAAGTATATTACAAACTTTTAATTTAGACCCTAAAGAATCATATTAGCTTGTACAAAAATGACATTATATGACCCCTTTAAAAAAAATTACACATAAGACTGGTTTTGTGGTCCAGGGTCACATATATAAATATATTGTTGTAAAAACTGTTGTAAATTACAATTGTCCTGTAAAATAATAAAAATGAATATTTGATCATTATAATAAATATAAAAAAATATTAGCATTGTAACGTCTTGGTTACTAATGTAACCCTCGTTCCCTGAAGGAGGGAACGGGAGACGTAACGTCGATGTGATGACGTAATTGGGATCACTTCAGGGAGCCCTATCAACTTCGAGTGTCTACAGAACGAGCCAATGAACGTTGGCATGCGTGAATCGTGTCACGCGCCCCTTCCTGCAGCGCCAAGCGACTCTGCCAAGGGAAAGACACGGGCTCACCGCAGGGAGCTGATCGTGGAAGAATACGCATATGGGATCACCTCAGGGATCACCACATATGGAACCCAGCCTAGTACAAGTTACATACTTTGAGTTCTGTAGACACTCAAAGTTGATAGGGCTCCCTGAAGTGATCCCGATTACGCCGTCACGTCAACATTACGTCGAACGTAAGCGACTGAAAGGGAACTTGAAATTTTCATTCAACTTTTATTTCGGCGGAATACTGGTGAAATGCTTTGCAAATGTGAAATAAAGTGCATAAAGAAAAACCTAGTGCACATTGCATTCCCAAAATACATGGTAAACTCACTTTACAAAGATAGAGTTTGTGAAAAGCAGCATTTACTATAATCAAGGCGCTCTGAGGCACTGAAAACTGCATTCATTTAAATGTTGCTCTTCCCCACAGTAGACTATATACTTATTTAATTAAATTGCAGCTTTTGATTTGATAATCAATCTATGCTATACTGTAATTTCAGTTTTATTTCAATTAATTTTGCAACCTCTTTTATTTATTTTAGTTATTTACTTTTTGTATACCTTTAACCATTATACATTTTTGGTATAGGATCTTTGCCAAGTTTTTTGCTTGAATCCACAATATAAAACACACACACACACACACACACACACACACACACACACACACACACGTACGCACACATTCATTTTCACCTGGCTTGGCTTGTGCCATCTGTCAACCTCCTGATTCCTGAAATGTGACTTTACGGAGGGATTATCTCTTCAGGCAGACGAGCGCTGCCCGATCTCACAGTGCCAGCTCATATACTCACCACCCTTCTCATGTCTCAATCTGACCCTCAGTCATGCTCATACAGATGCCACTCCTGAAGCCAGGAGCCTCCTCTGTCCTCACTATATCTGCTTGTGTCAGCTCCGTACCAACATCCATGCCAGTCCGTGTGGTGCCACCGTGCCAGGGTCGTTCCTGCATTCGCCTTAATCCGGAGAGTATGTTTAGATGCCAGCTCCTCTAGACACTAATCTGTGATCTCATGTGTGAAGGGCGTTCAATTCACTGCCTGGGTAAACTGTGTAGAACATGCTCTCATCAAATTTCACTGAAAAAAAATCTAAAGTAGGAAATAAGAAATTATATTTTACACAGTAGTGACATTTTGGAAGGAAAATCTGCTTAAAGCAGTAGTTCACTTTAAAATAAAAATTTGCCCATGATTTACTCACCCTCAAGCCATTCCATGTGTATATGACTTTCTTCTTTCAGACGAATACAATTGTTTGTGTTTTAGGTAGAGAATTGTGTGTAGTGTTTTGAAAAAAGTGTTCTCTTACGAGAGGTTCTCTCGTATTGCGTAAGTAGCTTACGCTGCGGGAAAGTCTTCTTTCTCGAGATACTGAAGCCAAAAAATGATCCTTAATTTTTAATAATCTTGTCAACGCAGTGCGGCAGCATGCAGACCTAGGGCAGGCTACTAGCGTGCCCATTGGCTGCCCTGCGGCAACTGCAGCAGCCTATCGCTGAGCCCTTGGCGTGACGTCACGACCAATGAGCACGCTTGGCGCGCTTCATGCATCACAGCCCGCCAAAAGGGGTGTGGCTTAGCATATATAAGCAGGGCTCAGAGGCTGCTTCACTGATTTCTGTCTCTTCAGCAAAGCTCTCCTCATCGCTGGACTCTGAGGAAGCCGCCGTCGAATCTAGCGACCAGCACGCCGAGGATCTCAGACTGAGGAAGCCGGCCGCCTTCGCCGCCTTCAGCTTTCCCTGCCTGCTTCGCTATCCGGCGAATATATCCTTTATTTGCTTTGTGTGTGTGTGTTTGTGTGTTCGCCCCGCGACACACTTTTGCATCTAAAAGAGCACGAGGCGTTGTTTCAAATGCCTCGCTCATCCTGTGGCTCGTGCAGAGCCACGCTCAGCGACGGAGACCGCCATGTGGTCTGCGCTCTCTGCCTGGGCTTCGACCACACAGCCCGCGCCCTTTCCTCTGGTGGCTGCGAACAGTGCGAGGATTTGCCGATGTCGATGGCGCCTTCGCCGCCTCCGGCCAAGCTGCTTCTGCCCTGCACTCGATGGCTGTGCTTCAGATCCTACAAGCCGACCTCCTCCGTGAACTGGATGAGAAGGGCCCGGATCACACAGCCTTAACGGATCTGCGCAGCGCTACGGACCTTTCGCTCCGTGCCACCAAGACTGCTGCGTAAGCCATCGGCAGATCTATGGCCGCGCTCACCGTCATCGACAGACACCTTTGGTTGACGCTGGCGGATATGAGTGAGACAGAGCGTGCTGTGTTCCTCAATGCCCCGCTCTCGCCCACTGGCCTCTTCGGCCCTGCGGTCAGCGGGATTGTGGATCGCTTCTCCGAAGTGCAGAAGGCGTCGCAGGCTATGAACCTCTTCCTGCCCCGCCGCTCTCAAACTCAGCCTCCTGCGCGCAGCTCTACACAGCACTCGTCTCGGTCACCTACTGCTTCGCAGCGACGTCAGGGCGGCCGCCCAAGGTCGCGCTCGACCAGCCGTCACAGACCGCGGCCCAAGATAGCGCTGAAGTCTGATCCCGCGAAGTCCTCCTAGCACCCGTAAGGAGGAAAAGATGGCTGAGTCCCGCTGCGGCCGGACCGCCATCAAAGTGCCCAGCTCTGTCAGTCCCCTTAAATCAGGCTACTGCAGCAGCTTACACCGCAGCCAACAAACCAGTAATACCACTCGCTCGCCTGCACACAAACGCCGTTTTTACGGCGGCCCAGATAAATCTCAGAAAGAGTATAAATTCGGGTTTTCCGGCTCTGGCCGAAGGTGTCATAAGTGTAGAAAATGTGCCCACTCCCATGTGCTCACTGCTACACACAAACACGGTCCCCATGGTAACGCGCTCAGAGCGCACTCTCATAAAGCAGACACACGCCGCTCGAGTACTAAGTGTAGTAAATGTGCCCACAACTCTGTGCTCACACCTACCCGCTGCTCACTCTGCCATTGAGTTACCTCGGGTTACAGACCCTCTAAAGCTCCCAAACACTGGCCGTGTTATAAGTGTAAACTCTGCGCCCACCCACGAGCACGCGCACTCACTTTCAGACACGCTCTCGCGCCAGGGGTGTTTGACAGCAAAACGCGCTCCATCCTTAGGGACCGAGCCACCGTACGCTGTACAGCCGGCCAAAACTGTTTACCAGCCCCCGGGTTCGAGCACTGGCGGCGCGCACGCCGCCCCATCCTCTCTGATACAGGTTCCCTATCCCGCGCAGCTCGGCGATCTGAAGACCATTCGACCCCTAGCTATGCGTGCAAAAGCATGGGAAGCTATTCAGGGCGCGTCAGAATGGGTGCTGAATACTATAAAACACGGCTATTCGCTTCAATTCGCTCGTCCCCCCCGCGCTTTCTAGCGCAGACGGAGACGAAAGTGAGTTTAGAAGCAGCGCACCTGCTTCAAGCAGAAATAGCGAAGCAGCTGCGCAAAGGGGCTATAGAACAGGTTCATCCTTCTCTGAGCGAGTCGGGCTTTTACAGCCGTTACTTCCTCGTACCCAAGAAGGACGGAGCGTTAAGACCTATTTTAGATCTGAGACATCTGAACAAAGCCCTCATGAGACGGCCGTTCAAAATGATTACAACCAGACAAATCCTCGCACAGATTCGCCCAGGAGACTGGTTTATTTCTCTCGATCTAAAGGACGCGTACTTTCAGATCCAGATAACTCCCCGTCACAGGCCATTCTTGAGATTCGCCTTCGACGGTCGAGTATATCAATACACAGTCCTGCCGTTCGGCCTGTCTTTAGCACCCCGTACATTTACGAAGTGCATGGACACGGCTCTCGCTCCCCTGAGAAGACAGGGAATGCGGATACTGAACTATCTGGACGATTGGCTTATTCTAGCGCAGTCAGAGACGGAACTTGTGTCTCACAGGACAGTGCTTCTCAGCCATCTGGAAGGTCTGGGTCTCTCGGTCAACTGGACCAAGAGCTCGCTATCGCCCCGTCAGTCAATTTCCTTTCTTGGAATAGAACTGGACTCGGTGGCTATGACGGCCAGATTGTCGGAGCAGCGCGCGCGCCGCATCCGTCACCTCGCCGCATCCTTCCAAATAGGCAGCCAGGTTCCGCTGAGGACATTCCAGCGTATCCTGGGGCATATGGCCATTTTATCTGTGCTCAAAATCAAACAATGCTTTCAGATCATACACACAGCGAGCTAAAATTATACAGTTTTTTCCAACTGCTTACACACGTTTTCAAAACTATGTCACCTTTTTTCAAAACTCTACACACAATTCCCCAAACTGCACACACAAAATGCAAAATGCCTCACATCTCCTTCAAAATGTAACACTGCATTCAAAATGCCATAAACACAAGTCAGAATGAAGCATTTGCATCAAATGGAAAACACTTCTTTCATAATAGTAAATTTTTGGATATACCATGTAAACATTTTTGTTTTAAATCTAAAGCTCTTTGGTCTTTCATAGGCTTATATCTACATTTCAATAAAACGTTCTACAGTGAAATTAATCTGATGTAACAAGTCTACACTGTAAACACCAATGCAATGTAGAAACAGAAAATATTTATTAGGCCTACACATTATTGTTGTTTACAGTAGCATACAACAAAACCATAAACATATGTACTGTAAACCAAAAGTATAGAATATTTACTTTAGAATACAGTAAAGAACACAATTTTTCTATTGTTCAAAACAGATCATCTGACCTTTGACCTATTTAGGCCTATACTACAGGAAAGCAGTGATTGGTTAGTGATCAGTTAAGCAATTAGTGTTTGCACATGTGAGGAGTGTGTCTGTGTGACCTGGGGCACGTTCAAGTTCAAAACGGTGCGCAACGTTTTGCTACGGTTTCCAGGTTGAACGTCATGTTTCCTGGAAACGGCGTGCACCGGTGTGCAACGGGGTTTGAGATACGTTTTCTCTTGTTTGGTGGGTGTGTCAGAACTGCAGTCCAATCAGCAGCAACATAAAGCACGCGGTATTAAAGTGAACTCGCACAATGGGTTCAAGTAAAGTAATTTACAAATGTGTTCGATGCAACTCGGTATACGCAACAACTGAGGATATTAGAAGACATGTTTGTCGTAAGTTTTATTGTAAAAATATAGGATATCAACATACAGTAATGATGTAGTTGTTTATATTTTTAGCTTCATTGCAAGTGCATGACATTTGGTATAGAAATAAACAATGGTAAGTGCTTTTCCTAAAAATGAGAAAGAAAATACAGGGTATTACAGTTTTTCTCGATTGTTTACACACATTTTCTGAAAGCATGCCTCATATTCTCAGAACTCTACACACAAATCCAAAAACACACACAAAATGGGCAAAACCCCTCAATTCTCCTGCAAAATGAAACTTTACATTCAAAACAATGTTATTTCTTCTCAAAATGGTATTTTGTTTTCAAATGACACACATAAACCATCACATGAATAGACATTTATAAGAACCCGTTGAACACTGATATGCTCAATGTAAAACACTATGATGAATGGAAAACACTTCTTCTCCATTCATCATAATGACTTAGGCCTTTTTTTGGTTCAGTGTTACACTTACTACAGACAGTACATATATAAGTGTGTTGTAAAATATTTGAGAATATTGTTTTATACTCAGAACACACAAATACACGGTAACAAATATATTTTATTTTTTCCACAAAAACAATGTACACAGTGTACATCCCCAACCAACACAAAGCTGCACATACAGTGGTCTACATACAAAACAACAGAAGAATTGACTGTATACAGTAAAAAAAAAAAAAAAAAAAAAAAAAAAAAAATCCAATGTTGGCATCCATTGAGCTGCCCTGTTGCCCTTTTATGCTAAAGCTCTGACTGCTAATTGTAAAACTGTGTGACGGGTGTTTGCCCATGTGATGAGTCAGTGTGCATATTTGAATGGCAAAAAAGTGTGTTTTAGAACTGCAATTTGAGTGTAAAGCAAAAAATTGTGCTTGTAGTTTAGCAGAATTGGTTCAGGGGGTTGGCGAATGAGTAGTCTCGCGTAGCCAGACCTTCAGACTGACGGCTGAAGGTCTGGAATTCATAGCAGCTTTCTTTGGCCAAGGCCCGCCCATAAGGCCGTTTGACCGACATGTCAAACAACCAATTACAGTTCGTTTCGTTCAGCGTCACGTTTCGGGGCGTGGAAATGTCCCCACAACAACAGACCTGCGTGCAACAAGTCAGTCAGCATAGAAAATCAAAGAAGGAGAAGAAAACAAGCAGTAAGTCATTGATCTGTTCGTGCACGTATACTTTTGAGAATCCTACGTTTAGCTGATCTTGATAAATGCTCATTGTCACTCATGTAAACACAACAGTTTTTCTTCCGCAATCACACGTCTGCGCTTTGTTTCCCGGCTGACCGAAAATAAACGCGACACTCGCGCCCCCCGGAAATCCGATAAAATTCAACCAATCAGATGACGACTTCGACATTCCTGAAGTGTTTCCACTTAAGTGTACCATATGCATCAGACGTTTAGCCAACGTTCCGTGGGCGTGACGTCTGAGGCTGAGACTAGCGAATGAGTTACATGTTGTGGTCATTGTGTCTCAAGTACCAGTATTTGTGTGTAAACAATTGAGAAAAACTGTAAACACATATTTATACCGACTTCATCAGGCTCCGAAAATTCTTCACTAAGAACACAAAGAATGGCCTTCTCAGCTGCCATAGTGGCAACTCTTGCGTCATCAGAACAGTGTGTTCAATGCATCACCGTTGAACACACAATCATCATTGTGCAACGTTTTGTCGGGGCTGAACGCAGCCCTGGTGAATAAGTGTAGCATTTTGATTGGTTGTGTTTGGAAAAGGAAAGCAAGTCACTTCCTGATAGATCTTTGTGTTTTAGGTAGAGAATTGTGTGTAGTGTTTTGAAAAAAGTGTTTTATGCAGTTGAAAACTGAGTCAAAGGCTGAGAAATAGCTTATGGTTTTGAAGATTTGGCATGTAGTTTTGCACTTTGAGTGAGAGGTTTCAAAAATCGTGTGACATGAAAAGATTTTGTGTGTAGTTGTTAAAAACTGTAAACACTACAGATCATTTGTTAGACACTACATAAAAAAAATGGACAACACTGAATCCAAAGCATGCAGTTACAGGAAAAAAAGCATATTGTAACAACTAATTTTCCAATTACGTAAAAAAGTATAGTAACGACAACGTACAGTAGTAAGGTGAATAAATGGTATACTGTATGCACTGCAAGTGTGGTATTGTAAGGCCGTGTGTCCACCAAAGCGTTTTTTTCACGCGGCTGGCGTGTTTTTTTAAATTGTTTTCAATGGGAGCGCGCGTTTTTAAAACGCCATGAACGTAATGAGGCGCTGAGCGTTTTTTTCACGCTGAAGCGCCGAGCGCTCAACGCTTTTTACAGGTCGCAGAGAGTTGAAGAATGTTCAACTTTGGGTAAAACGCTGCGCTCATCACTGTCACTTTTTACCCAGCCGTCCAATCACAGTGGAGGAGGGGCAGGACAAATACCACACCGACCAACTGTCACAACATTCTTTCTGTGCAACAACATCAACCAGCAGAGCTAACCAAACAAAATGGATGAAAAATTATTTTTTAGTATGAAACAAATTATCTGCGAACCCAGTTACAAGTAAACTATGCTGTGGATATTCTGTATCACAGCAACGAAGCGTCTCAACTGAAAAAACGCTGTGCTGCCAAAACGCTCTCAAGCGCCCAGAGCTAGGCGTTTTCAACAGAGCGTCTAGCATTTTCAGTTGGCAAAAAACGCTTTGGTGGACACACGGCCTAATGGATATTGTATAGTAGGCCCATCGAATGTCTGTATATTCAGCTCTTGCATACTGTGAAAATACAGTGACCCAACTGCAAAAGCCAAAAAGGTTACAGTAAAAAAACTCTAAATGAAAAGCATGTTATAGTCACTCCGAAGAGTTGTGCAACTGCAGAATCAAGGTCAATGAGAGACTGATTCTGCTTCAGCATCATGTCTTCATGTTGGTCTGGCCGGAGGAGTTTCTCCACATCTCAGACAATGGCATCTCTGCAGGCAAAGAGAAAAACCCTTAAGCCAGATCCAGCCTTGACAACATTCTCCACACATGCTTTTCCTCATCCTTATCCTCTTCCTGCTTGTTCACCACCTCTTTTACACATAGGCTACTCTTCCTTCTCTCCCTCTTATATTGTTACCATCCATTATTGGTATCAACATTCAGTGCAACATTTTGAGTCAATTTTGGGACTCTGAACTGACTTGTATTATGTACAGTTGGTTTGATCACATCATTAGAAATAAGTGTGAACAATTTTGAGTCGTTTTGTGTAAACGATAACAACTGTGTTGTAGTTGTGTTTAACTTTTGCCTGCCTGTGTTTAGCATTTTGAAACATAAGTGCATCACAGTGTGAAATGTGTTTTAGTGAGTGAAAATGTGTTTAGAGTTTTGAAAAGAGTGCATGAGATTTGCAAACAGTTTTTTAACTACCTGAACTTGTTTAATGTTTTACAGAAAGAGTGATTTATTAGACAAATTGGTTTAGGCTATTGAGAATTTGGTTCAGAGAATGGGATTTAGTGTTTTAACAATTCAGAAAAACTGTTTCAAAAGAAAAAGAAAATCTTACAGTTTTTCCCGATTGCTTAAACACATTTCTTGAAACTATGCCTCGTATTCTCAAAACTATAAACACAAATCCATAACGTCTCACCCAATTCTCCAAACATCCTATTTTCAGGTCAAAATGAAGCTCTACACTCAAAACCATTCACTCTTGCTGAAAAAACAAACTTTGCCCTCAATCAGGACACACAAGCCCTCAAAATCACACACACTACAACATAGTCTAAGACACTGGTGCAATAAATTCAAAACAACATTTCCAAAACTGGTAAGTTATGTTGCTTGTGGTTCCCCCCATCACAAACCTTTTCACATGATGAACACAAAAGACACAACCAGTGGATACATTGGCACATTTTTATTCATACACAGAAAACACACACACACAAAAAAAATTTTTTTTCCTGTTTTACTCTTTTTTTTATTTTTTATATTTACTTACAGTAAGATGTGTGTGACCAACATATGACAGTAAAAGAGCACACACAAACCATATTCTAATATGGAATTCGAATTGTATTGGAATGGTAAAGAGTGTTGGGACGTAACAGGAGGGCCTCCACTCAAGGATACAATATGATGGACACGTCTAAGAATGTTCCACATATGGTTGAAATACCATAATTTGCCTAGAAAGATAACATTCTTGGAGTCAAGACTATAAAAGGAGAAAGGATGCCCTCCCTTCACTGTCACACTCTGCAGCCACACTGTCTGACTGTATGACTGCTGGCCTTTTCTTGCAAGAAAATAAACCTCAAAGACTATTGGAAATGTTTGTCTCTTATTCAGTGATAGAATTTTGTTTGCCACCACACCTCCCTGAAGGTTCTCGAGGTGACGGTAAAGCGACTCAAATTTGGCCTTACTCGTAGCCAAGCCTTCCTCATAGTCATACCATTGATAAAGACATGGGCAACTAGAGTGGCTTGAATTTCATCTGAGACTGCTTGTCTTCTTGTCCTTGCCCTTCCTCCTCCTCATTCTTGTCTTTCTGGATCCATTGTTCCAAAACGCAATAAACTGATTTGGGCCCTTTTATATATCTATTGAAGGTTCTGATTGATGTGTGTTAAATTTTGACTCTTAGTGTTTCCACCTGGGTAATTGTGTGCTAACTGAGCTGAAGCTGTGCTGACTTGAGTGAATGATATTGAATGCTAGTGCTTTCTAAATGACAACATGGTCTAAGCAATGAGAAATGAAGGGATTTGTGTGTAGAGTTTTGCAGTGACAGTTCAACAAATCTGACTCATGTGTCAAAACAGGGAATAGTGTTTATAGTTTAGTGAAATGGGTGTGCTTTTTGATAAATGTATGGTTTTGAAAAAAGTATGGTTTTGAAATTTTAGTTCAAAATCCTGGTTATAGTGTTTAAACAATCGAGAAAAACTGTAATGATCTCAATGATACTAAAATAACTCTTGACAGAAATACACACCACAACATGAAGCTCTGCTTTATAGAGAAATAACCTCTAGATGAGTTCAGTTGAGAAGGCTTTTGATGTAAATGTAGGGTGTGGCAATCACTCCGGAAACTCAGATATGAAAGACATAACCCTTGATTCAAAACACCAAAACCACAAAGACGCACAGCACTGGTGTTATTCTAACACCTTCAGAACAAACATGAATGTTCAGAGTTGCTTATGAAAAAGCACACTACCTCCCTTCCTCTTTGACCTCTTCCACTCTTTCGGTTTTCTGTTTGAAGTGTTAAACCACCAAACAAGGTCATTGAGTTTGACTTGTAGGCTATTTCTTAAAGTTTATCTGACGTGACTATCACCTTAGAAAAGGATGGACTTTTTTTACCCATTAAGTATTATATAAGGCTTCTGAGTTGAAGTACATCACACATAGCAAATCAACTACTTGATGTTTATATCGTCACAAAATGTAAACTATATTATCACCCAGAGATACATTAAAAGTTGGATATACACACAACTTACCCACACATATGCAGTACAGTCATGTAAACCAAAATTTACTATATGCTAAATTTTGGCTATGTGAATGTATTATTGCAAAATGTAAACTTCTTATGGCCCAGCTCTTTATATTTGGATTAATAGATATATCTAACTTTATCTTCATCTGCATAATATATTAACATTAAGCAATACTGTACTATATAGCAAATCTCAATTGCTTGAGTGCTTATATCATATATTGTCGCCCAGTTCTAATCTTCTAAATGTGACTAAGGCGTGAAGTTAAGATATTCATTAACATAACACAATATGTATTGTGAAAACCACTATACAAACAAACATGTTTTTGACTTGATGATCTTCCCTAAAAATACCCGAGAAACAAGCGCAGAGGAAAAATCTTTCTTTTTTGTTGTTGAATTTAAGACTGATTTAGTGATTTACTGACACCACACACAGCAAAGAGAGAGCCAGCATTCTTGGTTCTGAGACACAACAGGATTATTTCTACCACTTGCTGTGAGTTTCATCAGCTATGTAGTTAGATATTACTGCAAGTGTTCTTGAGTCAGGAGATTTTGGGCCTCCAGAGGCTGTTCTGGAAGCGTTCATGCCCAGTTTGACATGCAGTTGAGGAACTTAATCAACAGCCTATTGCATTAATCAGCATTGATTTCGATTAATCTTCTGACTGGGAAAATTAAAATATATATATATTTTTAGAACTATTATGTTAGACTATTATAAAATTAATATAGCGTTGGTTTAAACACATTAAAAATCATCCCTTAAAATTGTGATTTTTTTTGGCCTGTGTTATAAGACCTTGATTTAAATGGGTCATGAATTGAGAAATTAAATTTTCCTTGATCTTTCAACATAAAAGAGGTTATTGAACTATAAATATATCCTGTAATGTTCAGAACTCAAAAATGAAAGCTTTAGCATACGTTCTGCCAGGAAGACTCAATTGTTACGTCACTTATTACCTTCTCATCTATCCAATCGTGTTCTAATACTTGTGGTATAAAAGATCGGTACTTACACATGTCTGAGTTCGCAGATGCTGACGTTTTTATTCACCTCCATCCCCCCCACCACCACCAGAATGGTCCCTTCCCATACCTCCCAGGGGGTCGGCTGCGCCCCTGCCTTCGTCTTCAGGCAGGAAATGCGAGCTACGGACGGGGCCTACGCCAAAGAACTTTATATCATAATATTGCTTGCTGGGCTGTTAATAAATGTATAATTGTTACAGTATTTATTCTCTTGAGTCTTTCTGGTAGAACTTCATTGTTAGTCGCAAATTGAACTTCATTGTTAGTTTTGTCACATTATTACGTCATAGTGCGACGAAAGACCTCCTCTGCAGAAGAAAATCAACGCCTATTTCTACATCATTGCTTCTTCAGCCCCTTCCACCGATTCACACGTCATGTAGTAGTAAATGCAAACACAGGATTACTCCAGCAACAAAATGACAGAGATACCTCTGAGGATTACAAAACGTTTTGAAGTGCCAAGTTCTGGAAAAACAGTCTTTGCAGTGCCATCGTTGTTATCCTAAGCCTGAATAGACTTTATATATTTTTAAAAATTCCAGTCAGATCAACACAGGCTTTTCAGAGAGACTGAAAATAAAAGATGATGCAGTGCCAACTATATTGGATCCGACAGCAATGTCGCAACTCACAAGTTTGAGTAACAATATTTTTACCATGTGTCACTATCGCTTTGTCTGTTACAGATCATTTGATATTTGAGTATTTATACTGTCAAACTGAATAGTTGTAATATGCTGCTGTGATTTGCTATTCTTTCCTTTGCCTCTGCATTTATGAGCTCAATGTGCTGGATTATAGGATACGGAATAAAGCACGTAAGACTGCTGCTGTTGTTATTGTTTTGATCTAAGCCATTCTCTGTAATCCTGAATAAAAGCTACAGTGAGCGACATTTTCTGTTTTTGACATCGGACAGCACGGGTACGTCTCAAAGATGTCTGCTAAAGAGCAATTAATCTGGAAAACATCTGTTAAACATCTTAGAAAAAGCAGTTTTACATAAATTTTAAAGCATAAACAACTTATAGACATTTTCTAAATGTCTATTTAACATATGATAGGAAACATCTTAGAGACATATTGCAGATGAGCAAACACTCTATACATACACCTTGCAGATGTAAATCCAGACATCAAATAGACATATCTGTGATGTATGTGTGCTATCAGATAAGATATTACAATGTATTTAATTTTATTTAAAACGGGACACTGCAAATGACAATGTGTACGTTTTTGACTATACCAAAACGGATGAACGATGAATTGTCACGGTTCATAAATCCATTGTCTTCTTCTTGTCTCGTGCTCTGTTGTCATGTGTGTGTTGTGCTTTAATTGTGTGGGCGGGTCGTCTGATCAGCGATCATCAACAATTAGCTCATCACTCCCGTCACCAGCTGCAGCTCATCTCATCACCCCATAAATACTCACCACTTTCTCATTTCCCCTGTCAGATCGTTGTATGTGGTTCCCGGTTGTGTTCCCAGTCTTCGTGTCGAGTATGTGCCTACCTTGTTCCTGTTCTGTTCGTGTTCCTTTGGATTCTGGATTATTCGTCACCTGGGAGACTCACCGCACCACTTCACCGTCTGCACTGGATCATCTGACCATCGGGGTCCCTGCGTTGCCATCCTGTGTCCCAGCTGTTGTTTGTTCATTGTTCAGCCTTCTCAATAAATGAGTACACTTGCAATTGCTTCCTCATCTTTTACCGTTACAGAACGATCTGACCCTAAGCATGGAAGCAGCGAGTGGTCCTCCCAATCCTATGGAGGATTTCCTGAATCAATGCATGAAGAGGATGGACACGCAGGAGAAGAATCTCCATGAGATAGCTCGCGCTGTTCAGGCTCTGGTAACGCAGGTGTCCGGGCTCACCCAGCAGCTACAACAACCACAGGTTCCCGCTGCGCCACCCGCACCGCCGATTCCCCCACCACCACCAGCGGACCCATCCCAGTCAGAGCCCCGCCTGCCGGTTCCGGAGGCTTACGCAGGTGAACCCAATTACTGCCGATCCTTTCTGACCAGATGCTCTATGCATTTTTCTCTGCAGCCCCGTACTTTCCACGACGAGCGAACCAAGGTCGCGTTTGTTCTGGCGCTTCTGACTGGGAAAGCGGCGCTTTGGGGAACGGCGGTGTGGGAGAATCAGGAAGAATGCTGCTCCTCGTTCCAAAGGCTCTCCGAAGAAATGAAGCTGGTGTTCGACCGCTCCGTGTCCGGACGCGAGGCTGCCAGAGTACTAGCCGACCTTCAGCAAGGAGAGAGATCGGTATCTGACTTTTCGATCGAGTTTCGGACTCTGGCAGCCGAGAGCCAATGGAACGAGGAGGCGCAGTGGGACATGTTCCTGCATGGGCTGGCTGACCGCGTCCAACGAGAGATCTACGCCATGGACCTCCCAGCCAGATTGAGTGATCTCATTGCCCTGGCGATAAGAGTGGATGGTCGTCTTTCTCGAGCTGATCGACGTCTTCAGTCCCAGCGGGTCCCAGGAGGGATCGAAGGACCACGATCCAGAGAGAGGGACGCGGTCGGCCCCGTCGAAGATCACGAGCCCATGCAGGTGGGTCGAGCCCGGCTTTCCCGGGAGGAGAAGGAAAGGCGGAGATCCCAGGGCCTTTGCATGTACTGTGGAAGAGCGGGACACTTTGCTTACAACTGTCCGTTAAAAGGCCCAGCCCGGCAGTAAATATGAGGCTACTGTCGGGTGGGATCTCTGCCGAGAAGACCTCATCCACATCTACTTTCCTCCCGGTAAGGCTCCGATGGTCCTCTCACCGTCACGACTGTCGAGCACTTCTGGACTCTGGGGCTGAAGGTAATTTCATGGACTACACTTTTGCACTCAGGTTTCAAATTCCTCTCAGATCCCTCACTCATCAGATTGCAGTACACGCACTCAACGGTCAAGAACTCCCTACCATTTCACTTGCCACCGAAGACATCACCCTCATCACATCAGGCAACCACACCGAAACCATCTCCTTTTACATCATGGACACTCCCCTTGCACCCGTCGTCCTTGGTCATCCCTGGCTCACCCGTCATAACCCCAAAGTGGACTGGTCATCTCAGTCTGTGTCTTCGTGGAGTAGCTTTTGTCATAAGTCTTGTCTAGTGTCTGCCTGTCCGTCTGTTTCTGTCCCTGTGTTTCAGGAGGAGACAGTGGAGTTATCTAACGTGCCCGCGGAGTACCTGGACCTGAAGGAGGTGTTCAGTAAGTCTCGGGCTGCTTCTCTTCCTCCGCATCGTCCCTATGACTGTGCTATAGAGTTATTACCAGGTACGTCTCCGCCTAAGGGCAAGTTATATTCACTCTCGGTTCCGGAGAGAGAGGCCATGGAGAAATACATTTCTGATTCTCTAGCAACGGGGTTCATCCGCCCTTCCTCTTCTCCAGCGGGGGCGGGGTTCTTTTTTGTGGGGAAGAAGGATGGGTCGCTGCGACCTTGTATTGACTACCGGGGGTTGAACAACATCACGGTAAAGAATACTTATCCTTTGCCGTTGATGTCTTCAGCTTTCGAGAGGTTGCAGGGAGCATCTATCTTTACGAAATTGGATTTACGTAACGCTTATCATTTGGTCCGCATCAGGGAGGGGGATGAGTGGAAGACCGCTTTTAACACCCCCAGGGGGCACTTTGAATACTTGGTTATGCCTTTCGGCCTTTCCAACTCCCCAGCGGTCTTCCAGGCACTTGTCAATGATGTGTTACGAGACATGGTCGATCAGTTCATTTATGTCTACCTGGATGACATATTGATTTTTTTCTTCGTCTCTCCAGGAACATGTGCAACACGTCCGACAAGTGCTTCAGAGGTTGCTAGAGAATGGGCTTTTTGTCAAGGCGGAGAAATGCGTTTTTCATGCACAGTCTGTTCCTTTCTTAGGTTACATCATCTCGGTTGAGGGAATGCGCATGGATCCTGACAAGGTTAAGGCTGTGGTGGATTGGCCAAACCCAGATTCCCGTAAGGCCCTACTGAGGTTCCTGGGGTTCGCCAATTTTTACCGGCGTTTCATTCGCAACTTCAGCCAACTAGCCGCGCCTCTGACCGCCTTGACCTCCCCCAGTACTACGTTCAGGTGGTCAGACGCAGCCTCGGCTGCGTTTGCCAAACTGAAGGGTTGCTTTGTTTCAGCCCATATTCTGATAACCCCTGATCCATCACGTCAGTTCGTGGTGGAGGTCGATGCGTCAGAGGTGGGGGTAGGTGCAGTGTTATCCCAGCGTTCTCCTTCAGACGACAAGATGCATCCTTGCGCATTTTTGTCACATCGTTTATCCCCTGCCGAGCGTAATTATGACATTGGCAATAGGGAGTTGTTGGCAGTCAAGTTAGCATTGGAGGAGTGGCGCCACTGGTTAGAAGGGTCGGGGGTACCTTTTATCGTCTGGACCGATCACAAGAATTTGGAATACATTCGGACTGCTAAAAGATTGAACTCCAGGCAGGCTCGGTGGGCTCTTTTTTTCGGTCGTTTTGACTTTACTCTCTCGTACCGCCCGGGTTCCAAGAACATCAAACCCGATTCTTTATCGCGCATTTTTGACCGTTCCGAACGCCCGTCTACTCCCGAGTGCATTTTACCAGAGAATCTATTCATCTCTTCACTCATATGGGAGGTCGAATCGAAGGTCAAGAAGGCCTTAGAAGGGGTAACGCCTCCGACTCGTTGCCTTCGAGACCCTGGTCCCATATCGCTCTAGATTTTATCACCGCCCTCCCACCCTCCCAGGGTCACACGGTAGTTTTAACCGTGGTGGACCGGTTCTCGAAGGCGGCCCATTTCATTCCCTTGCCCAAATTACCGTCAGCCAAGGAGACAGCGTTGATCGTCATTGACCACGTCTTTCGGCTTCATGGCCTCCCGACGGACGTGGTTTCTGACAGAGGTCCCCAATTTGTGTCCAAATTTTGGAGAGAGTTTTGTAGACTTCTGGGGGCGACTGTCAGTCTGTCCTCCGGGTTCCATCCCCAGAGCAATGGTCAGACCCAACGAGCCAACCAAGATTTGGAAAGAACGTTGCGATGTTTAGTGTCCAAGAATCCTTCCTCCTGGAGTCAGCAGCTGTCTATGGTGGAGTACGCCCACAACACGTTGCCAGTGTCATCCACGGGTCTGTCACCGTTTGAGTGTAGTGTAGGGTACCAGCCACCTATCTTTCCTAGTCTGGAATCCGAAGTCGCGGTCCCCTCCGCCCACGCCTTTGTCCAGAGGTGTCACCGCACTTGGACTAGAGCCCGTGAGACTCTACTCCAAGTGGGGGCGCGCACCAAGGCCAAAGCCGATCGCCACCGGCGTAGGCCTCCCGTATATGTCGTCGGTTCCAAAGTGTGGCTTTCTACTAAGGACATTCCGCTCCGCTCCGTTTCTAATAAACTTGCTCCCAAATTTATTGGCCCGTTTTCTGTCACTAAAATCATTAGTCCAGTGACAGTCCGCCTCAATCTTCCTCCAGTGTACAGGAGGATTCATCCCGTCTTTCATGTGTCTAAAATTAAGCCCGTCTTTTTTGCACGCATTAATCCGCCAGCCCCGGTTCCCCCCCGCCGCGACTCGTAGATGGGGAACCCACCTATTCGGTTAATCGTGTTCTGGACTCAAGGCGAAGGGGACGCGGATTTCAGTACTTGGTGGACTGGGAAGGTTACGGTCCGGAGGAGAGAAGTTGGGTACCTGCTAGAGACATTCTGGATCACTCCCTTATCGATGATTACAATCGACAGGTAAGGGAGCCTGGGAACGCCAGGAGGCGTTCCTAGGGAGGGGGGTACTGTCACGGTTCATAAATCCATTGTCTTCTTCTTGTCTCGTGCTCTGTTGTCATGTGTGTGTTGTGCTTTAATTGTGTGGGCGGGTCGTCTGATCAGCGATCATCAACAATTAGCTCATCACTCCCGTCACCAGCTGCAGCTCATCTCATCACCCCATAAATACTCACCACTTTCTCATTTCCCCTGTCAGATCGTTGTATGTGGTTCCCGGTTGTGTTCCCAGTCTTCGTGTCGAGTTTGTGCCTACCTTGTTCCTGTTCTGTTCGTGTTCCTTTGGATTCTGGATTATTCGTCACCTGGGAGACTCACCGCACCACTTCACCGTCTGCACTGGATCATCTGACCATCGGGGTCCCTGCGTTGCCATCCTGTGTCCCAGCTGTTGTTTGTTCATTGTTCAGCCTTCTCAATAAATGAGTACACTTGCAATTGCTTCCTCATCTTTTACCGTTACATGAATAGCCAAATAAACAAACGACAAACGATTGTACTTTAATTTCTTTCTTTTCAGTTTACACAAAACACAGTAAGTCATCCTTTGTCAATTGTTACTGTTAACTCCAAGTACTTAAACTTTATTTGCCACAACCAAGACTTATAAAGTATTTTTAATACGCATAAATGTTTCACATTGTTGGCAAATGTTTTAACTACACATGTAACAAGATATTTTTCAACATCGGAAGTTTTCAAGATGTAATGGTAGGGCCTTTGAAAATTATTTTAATATGCAAACCTGTTACCCAATCATAGCAGTGGGCATTTACTTCCAAGTCCCAATATTATATTCCTGCAATACCGGAGACTGCAGTTTCAGTTATTTTATATTCATTTTTTATATTCGGTTCATTTTTTATTATCTTTCAACCTTATTTGTAACGTAAAGGCCTGTTCATACCGGGACGAATTTCGCGCGCGATATTCACCGACGTTTAACGCCTCGTGACTAAACAAAAGGCGCCAATGTGAGTGTGCACACCGGCGCGAAAAACGCCACGCGTAAAAGCGTAATTTTTTTAAAAAGCCTCGGGTTCGTTTTTTTGGTTTGACGCGCTGCGTCAAAAACTATCCGACCAATGAGATTGCCGCTTTTGTTCACGTGTCTGGAGCTTCTGAAGTTACAGTAAAACACAACTTGGGGGCGCTCAAACACAAAACGGTCTTGCCGAGCACACATACGTAACGGCGAAGAAGATATACACACCAAGTAGCGTCTACACTGCCGGGAAGAAATAAGACGAGGAAGATGCAAGGCAAGATGATTGTAGAGCTGCTGCTCTCGTTGGTGTCAGAACATAAAGAACGACAAACGCGACAGCGACTACAAACATCTTGATAAAAGATAACTGTTATGGAGTGGTTTCTGTTTTACATTAAGCGCCATCTAATGTCAGGGAATGAATTTGCATGTTCACTCAGCTCATCGTCAGTGAAAATCGCTTGGGTGTGAACACAAAAAACGCGCCTAAAAACGCTGGCGAATAACGCGCACCGATATTCGTCCCGGTGTGCAGGGCCCTTAAGAGTGGGCGCAGCCATTTTAAACTTGTGTGCGAGGCTTTTGGGTGTCAGCAGTCTCCAGTTATTATTTAACTGTGAAAAAACAATTAATTGTGCTGCTGGATGTTGTAAACTGGTAATTGTTTTCAAATTATTTTATTTTTATTAACAATAAACACTAGTTTGTAGTGCAATTGTTTTACCATTTACTGCACTTAAGTGTGTCACACATCGGACATAAAGCGCCAAGCTGTGCTGCAGCTAATGAATCGAAGTCTCTCACATACACATATTTTTTATAATTAAACAACTATATCGGCTAGGTGGAGAGGAGAGAGAGTGATAGAGCCGATAGAAAGCATGGGGAATATTATAAGGAGACCATGACTGATAAAAGCCAATGGAGGGAATTTGGTCAGGACACTGGGGTTACAGCCCTATTCTTTTTACGAGAAGTACCATGGGACTTTAACGACCACAGAGAGTCAGGACCTCAGTTTAACGTCTCATCTGAAGGATGGTGCTTGTTACAGTATAGTTTCCCCGTCACTAGGGCATTAGGACCCACAGGTTGAGCACCCCCTGCTGGCCTCACTAACACCTCTTCCAACAGCAACGTCATTTTTCCAGGAGGTCTCCCATCGGGTACTAACCAGACTCAACCCTGCTTAGCTTCAGTGGGCAACCAGTCTTGGGCTACAGGGTGATATGGCTGCAAAAAAGGGTCCTGAAACAGCAGCCCAAAAAGAGATGGTCAAAAACAGGAAAATAGCCTATTGCATATAAATTAGGATGTTTTTTATGTTAAAATGTTGATAACATTATAAGTGGACTTCAGAGAACATTATAAATTAAAGAAAAATACAGCTCATGACTAGGGATGGGAATTGATAAGAATTTAACGATTCCGATTCCATTATCGATATTGCTTATCGATCCGATTCCTTATCGATTCTCTTATCGATTCTTATTGGGTGAGGGAATAAGTACAAATTTGTTTAATTTTCGCTTTAATATCTGATCAGAAGACACAGCACAGAGTATACACAAATTATGTGTAGCAACCTCAGAACAAACCTAAAAGTAGGTGAGCTACTTCTCAAAGTAAAGTCCAGGGACCTATAGCCTAGGGCAGTGTTTCTCAACCAGTATGCCATGCCACGCTAGTGTGTGCCTTGAAAGATTATCAAGAAGAGTGCCTTAGGATTAGGAAATTGATCATTTTCACATTCATTGGTCCGGACAAAAAAAATTAATAAAACTGCCATTTATGTGCCATAAAAACTAAAAACACAGACTGAAAACAGTTTAGGAAGAGCTTGTGCCTTTTGGAATATTAACAGTGCTCATGTGGATTAGGCTATTGAGTTACTAAAACAATCTTTGTCAAATAATACACAGGTTTTCATCACATTTTGAACGTTTTAGTTTCCATTTGTTTAATTTCAAGATCTGATGTGATGTGACTAATCCATTGTTGTTTTTACAGCTACAAAGCTGGGAGCACTAAATGATATTCAGTCACATTATACACTATTAAATAGTACCTGATATTATCATTGTCACACTTTGAGATTGTTGTTCCAGCGCGACGTCGCTGTAAAATAGGATCCGTTTCAAATAGGATCATCGCTTGTCGCGGCTGGTTAAACTTCATTAACATGGAAATTAACATGGAAAATGATACTTTTTATCGCGTGTCGCGCCATATGTAGTTAGGACGCGGTCAGAGCGCTTCTGCCTCGATGCCATGTTTGCTCATAGTGTTTGCTACGTTCTGAACCAAAACAACGCAGCACGTGTGTGACGTCGTGTCACATTTGAACGAGCGGAACCGATAAGCGGAATCGTTAAGCAGGCATGCTAACGGTTCCAAGGAATCGATTCACTGGGCACCGGTTCTGAAGAAGAACCGGTTCTCGGTTCCCATCCCTACTCATGACCCCTTTAAACATCATCATTTTGGTCCTTCTTTAAAAACATGGGTAAGGTTAGGGACAGGTGGTTTGGTGAGGTTTAAGGGTGGGTTAAGGGGTAAGTGAAAGGTCAACAGTGTAATTATAGATGCATTTACAGATGCCATTGCATGCAGGTTTTTTATGCTTTTTTATGTTAGTACATAGTAATGAAAGACACTTAATATGAAGTGGGTCCAATATTTTTAAAGGGACTATGTGTAGCTTTTTAGGTATTTTATTATCTAAAATCAATATTTTTATTCATAAATATGCCCTCAATGGTGTACAAATACCTTTGCCAATGATCAGACTAATCCTCATAAACGAAGAATTTATTATCTTTATATACATGGGACGGGTAGGTCCACGGAGGCTTCCATGTAGTTCCGCCATCTTGAAAAACTATAATAGCAGAGAGGGACAAAAAGTACTAGGCCAACGCGTTTCCACAACGCGTTTTCGTTCAGAACCAGCATCACGTGACTGAAGCCAGCAGAAGCGGAGGAGCAGAGCAGTGAGAGGCGCTTGTCACTGCCCCGGCAAGTTTAAAAGGATGCACACTGCACGGTTATTTATACACCGTTCATTCATACATATGCTGAGTCACAGGATAAGGAGTCCTCGTCGTCGAAAAAGTCCAAAATAGACCGTAAAAGGAAACGTGACCGGAGATTACAAAAACAAGGGTTAATGTCGGGATAGCTAATGCAGGAGAAAGCTTTCAAAAGAGACCCTGAAGTTGCCTGCTTTCTTCTCGACAGGTAAGTCAATGTTACGGTCTTAATTACAAGCTTTTTTTTCATTGCTTGGTTGTGTACTTTATTATATAGACAGTAGAACATTTATAGTTAAAAGTTAAACAGGCTCTTTGATGAATAGCAGCTATTGAGTAAAGTAACGTTAGAGAAGGCTCTGATGATGATGATATCTAACAATGCACGTACTTCAAAAAATATAACGAGTAAAGAAGGCATTACTACTAATTACCATAGTTAATGTTTTTCACAGTCAGTAATTGATAACTGTAACATTCTTTTTTTCATTGCTTCAAGTATCAGTTTGTTTTAAATAACAAACCTGTTCACCCGAAGAAAAACTCGAAGTGCTATTATAAGACATCCTGTCATAGCTTTTTGGTACATAACGGCTACCGTAGATGCAACGCGCATTTGAAAAAGTGAGGCGCTGGAGAGCATTATTCGTTTGAATGCAAAGTACAATTTCACCACTAGATGGGAGAAATTCCTACACACAGTCCCTTTAAATATTTACAAATGTTGATATTAAGCCATGACTCACAATTTGTGCACGGCCATGTTACTGTACAATATTACAAAAATGTTGCATTTTCCACTACTACACACTTTGTAAATATTAAAGCACTTCACTGGGAAGTACTATATGGTTTTACTGCAGCATATTCATTCAGTGCAGATCATATCTACCATTCACTGACATTTATCCACAATCCATCCATGGTATAACGCCAGCACATGTAGTGCATCAAGATAGTGACATGTATTGTGGATTAAATGTATAAATTATGAATATCATTGCTAAACAAGTTCTGAGCTTCTGGTAGGTCTGCATTGAAAAGTTAATACGATGTTGTTACAAAATCTATTTGTCTGGGAGGTTTAAATAGGATTTTTGTGTGACTGTTGTGCTTTAATTCCTCTGCCTTGCATCTCTCTCTAATATTTCTTTTTTTTTACAAGCTACCATTTCCACTAAATAAGTACCCGGGGTTTTAATTGTAGTTTACAAAGACCATTTATTGGGTGTACAAATAGAGGTTGCATGTGCCTGTTTGTGTCTGAATGTTTGTGTTTTAACAATTTTGGGCCTCGCCCAGCCTTCCTGTGGTGGTTGATGTTTTTCCACAGTATTCGTAATTTTTTCACCATATGAGTTGCTGCCTCTCAACATCCAGCCGCTGTTTTTATAGTGAATTAGCACTTCAAACCCCAAAACCAGACTTCGACTGTATGACTGTGTGACTGTGTGACTAGAGCCTAGTGCTATAGTATTGCAGTATTAAGTCAAAGATTTGCAGTTAAACACTTCTGTATACTGTATTATACTAAGTTAAATTTGAGATGTATTGCAGCACAGAGCAGGTATAGTTATTTATAACTAATAAGGTCAAATTTGTCAAGACAACCATTGTAGATTTAAAACAGCTTAGAAAGTCAAAGTATATCATGGTATAACGACAACAGTCAGAATGTCCAAAACATTGTATTGCATGGTAATTTCTAAAATGAATGATAATACCATTTCTGTCAGGTCCATTAAGTCAAGAACACACATGACAGTAAAAGATTTAGGAAAATTTATATTGAATAAATTGCATTTCAAGTGATAAATTCTGAATTAAATTTTGGCGGTATGGCTCTGTTCAGGGAGTCCTCTGACCTTTCATGAGCACCATGAAATAGCAGAGAGTCAGAGGACAGCAGCAGCATTAGGGAACGCTCACACAGTTTAGAACTGGGAGAGCTGAACTATTCCCCCTATGAACAGAGCAGAAACGATGACAAAAAAGCAAATGCCACGTTATACACCACAAGGAGGAGCTGGGGAGGTGGCGGGCTGCAAAGAAGCTAGCATCAGCAGTTAGGAGTGAACTGAATCTGCTTAAAGAGGGCGCCTTGTTTTTATCGTGGCCATTAGCAGCGAGGGGAGTTGAACAGCTGATGAGCTGATGCAAAACAGCTGATGCATCTCAGCTGATGAGACCGTGTTGTTGGCCAATAGCGTTAGCAGTGTCTTGACTACCTGGCCTGCCAGAACTGACGCTTACGCTTAATGGTATGTTTTTGTTAGCATATGTTCATTAAAATAGTCAAAATTTTAATAATCATTCTAATTATATGAGAATAGGAAAGTCCATTCCACAACTATAACAAAAACGACACAGAGGATTGATATAATTGGATTTACTTTCACAATTTTTTGTGTTTAAAATCTTGTCAGCCAAAGACAATCCACAAGACTTTAAAGAGAGTGAGCATTTAAAGCAGCTGACGAAAAAAAATGAAGTGTGCACTTATAATAAACAGAATTTTAACTTTCGCTTGTGTGGACTATAATATCGTCAAAGTTATCTTTGTTAGTGTTAACTGCCTTAAGTTATGATTTAATGACTTAATTCTATTATAGAAACAGCTTCTATGTCTGTGACATCACAGCTGGAACAACAACGTACATGATAATGATAATCTCAAGTAGTGTTTATGTGTTTTATATAATGTTAAAATAACTCAATCTGAGTTTGAATATCATTTTCATCAGGGGTTGACATTAACACCCGCCAACACGCCAAATGCGGGTGGATTTCAGCAGTGGCATGTAACACAGTCCCTCCAAGACAATTTGGCGGGCTGAATTTTATGTATAGTATATATGTTTTTCAATTGTATTCTTTTAAAAAGGCTTCTGAAATAATAAACTAAGTGCAATGTAGTGTTTTCAAAAATATAGATTTATCAATACATATCGATACTAAAATATATAAAATGCTTCCATGCTCATTTTCCGCAGAATAGATACTCGATACCAGCTGCGCTTTCTCGCTCTCTCATGATCTCTCCGACAGTGAGTTGACACACAAACCTGCCTCCCCTCATTCACTCGATTAATTTGCTCTAGATGAATATGGTTGGTGTTACAGGGCTTACATTTTCGGCGTGGGATTGCACGTATTGCGCATAATTTTACTCATTCACGCAGATTGTACATAAAGACGAACAGTTCAAGTTCAAGTTCAAGTTCTTTTATTCAGCCATGATGTTATTACAGAAACAATAATAATCACATCAACAACAAAATAATAACATTCAATGCTGAATAGGAGCATGAGGAAGACATAGTCTTATAATTTCAAATACACAGTCAAATACACACAAAATAATGTCAAAATGCCGGTCTTGCCAAGTATTCACGTAAACACAGTCAGTTATGGTTTACTGTAAGTGAGCGTAAACAGTTGAGAAAGAAAACACGTGTAACAGTATATTGGATCATGTCTTAAAGTGACAGCTGCCTATATACATGTACCTGTTGCCAAATTACAAGATAATATTACAAATATCTATATGGCAATCTTTCCCCATGGTATCAAAATTGGTCAAAATAGTGGCCAGTGAAAATACTGAGTGGCTGGTGAGCAAAAAAGTTAGTGTCAAGCCCTGATATTCATCAAAATTTCCCTCTTCATACGTCTCTCTTTCTCTGTCAAGCGGCCCATCTTTCCCTCAGCGCCCCACTCTTCTCTCTCTTCCTGCCCTCCTAGAGGCTTCTGGGACCCTGGAGGTTAATTAATAGTTAATTAGATTTGCTGAGATTGATTAGTGATTTTGTCTTGCCGCTGTTGCTGCACATCATTGCCTCCTGCAGAGACATCATTAATGTGTCTTAACTCCTTAGGCTGTCTGATTACACACACACACACACACACACACACACACACACACACACGTCTGGTTCACTATCGTTGTGGGGACTCTCCATAGACTTAATGGTTTTTATACTGTACAATATTCTATCTCCTTACACTAACCCTACCCCTAAACCTACCCATCACAGGAAACTTTCATCACAGAAAACAATTTAGTATGTTTAGTATACACACACACACACTCACACTGCCCTTGGAAGGCAATGGCACTCTCAAGAACAAGCTCTCCAAAATATCCCAGAGGGAGAGAGAAAAAAAGACAGATATTACAAAAGGAGAAAAACAAGAACAAAGGAGAAAGAGTGAAGATAGATAGTTACTCTAGTGAGCAGCCCATATAGTCAACATTTTAAGGCATAGCAGATGCGATTAAATTAAAAATTAAAAATAAATCACTTTTTATTAATGTTTTATACATTATACCCAATATTTTTGTGCTATGTATTTATGATTATTACAATATTGTGACATTAATTTTAGCAACATGCTAATGTAATGGACGTAGGCCACATGCTGTGCGTGTAAACCTCACTCCCCTGGCCTCAAGAGGTTCACTAGAAACTGATGCTAGACTGACGCACCCACCTCCAACGCCGGAGACTCCAGTTCGAATCCCTCTCGGAGCGGGTCGAGTAGGACCGGTTGCACTAACGCCAACCTCTTAAAAAAAATAACAACATCACATGCATCATGTTGATTGTGTCAGATCTGCATCTGTGTCTTGTGCTCTGTGGGACTTTTATATTATAGTTTCTCTGTGCTAGTGTTCTTTCCTGTTTCCTGTTACCAGGTTGTAGTTTTGTAGTTTTATCCATTTTCATTAGTCTTTTCCAGGTGTGTCAGTTTCCCTTATTAAGCTTGTTTACCCCTCTTTTAAATAGCCCTTGTATTCTCTGGTTCTCTGTCGTCGTTGTTTGATGTCATGCAGGTGTCTGCGGTTCCCTGTGTTTTCTTTGTTATTTTGTTTCTGATTTATGTTATAATTGTTTATTTTCATTAAAATCTCCCTGCATTTGGATCCCTCATCTCTGCCTGTCGTCTTTGATCCCCCGTTCCGTGACAGAACGACCGACCCATAGTGGGTCCAGCAGGGAGAATTACGCGTCTCTGTCAAGGAGATCGTTGCATTGAGGATTATGCTCTGGATTTTATTGAGTTGGCTAATTTGAGCAACATGAGCAAGGAATGCCTGATGACATTCTTTCGGGGAGGTCTGTCTGAACCGCTCAGCTCACTCATGCCGTTTTGGGACCTTTACATTACATTACAGCATTACATCTATCTTGCACTGCAGTTGAGCGGCTCTGCACTTACTGTGGGAGTTGCAGAGGAGGAACGCGGCACTCCCACAGTAGCTCTCACCCTAGAGTCTCGTCCCGTCATGGCCACCGGGCCAGAGCTTCCAGCCATCATGGCCTCCAAGTTAGAGTTCCCAGTTGACATGATCGTTGCCGATGAAGACATTCGGGCGGTCCATAGGTATTTGAGACTGGCGTCGAGCCTGGAAGACATGACGCTTGGTTCGGTGCGAGCAGCTGGCGTCTCTGCGGTGGGGTCAAGTCTGGGAGTTTCAGCCAAGATGGCCACCACGCCCGAGTCTTCAGCCAAAATGGCCGCTGCCACGCCCAAGCCCTCAGTCAAGATGGCCGCCTAAGTGGGCCCCGCTGCGAAAGAACTGAGGGGGAACACCCCCCACCAAAACAGATGTTCAAAACTATTTTTTTCTTGGTTATGCGAAAATTAAATGAACATTCAATTTCTATCATTTTGCAAACATAATGGGAACGTTACATCTGAAACTAGTAACAACTTAAAAATGTTAGGCAAATCTAACAAAACATTTCAGGTAAAAATGCTCTATGAATAATGTATAAATAATGTTTTTGTTCTAACTTTTTCAGAACATTATTATAGACCAGATAACTCTGAACGAATGGTTTATTAACGTTACTGGAAGAACGTCTGTTGATAACTTTGAGAGAACCTTGCCACATTAGCTAATGTTCTGAGAACGTTCCCTGTTAGCTGGGTACACTCTTTCGTATGTATGATATAACGTATGTAAACATACACACTGCACTGCACATTTTGTGCAAGGTCTTTTTCAATTCAACTGGGATAATAGTCGGATTTAAGCATTTACATGCTTATTTTTTATGTTGATTGAATTGAGGTGTTTACATGAAGGCTAATCAATTGGATTATAAACAGATTATTGGGCACAGGTAAACTTAGCTAATGTACATAGCAATGCAGCTTAACTCTGTAGGGTGGCATTCACAACCCTCTCTTTCAACTGTTTTAACACATTTGAGGAAGGACATCCACAATGTCAACACTAAGAGCCAGTTTATCATTTAACCGTGTTTCAGAGAGCTTTCACGACACCTTGCATTGGTGAAATGGCAGGATTCAATTAAAATTTTCACAGTTTTACAGAACATGAGAAGTCACCCGTGCTGCCCTCACACTTTTGGAGATGGTAAAGTGCGATGGTAACACAAGACTTCTCTTACTTTCACAGCTCACAGTAATGTCTTCTCATAGGACAGGACACTTTTCAAAACTTAAAGGCCTCATTATGTTATGTATGTTAAAGTTCAGTATATACAATTTTGTAATCATTCACATTAGAGCAGAGACATTTTAAAAACACAATTAAAACACAATTAATTATCCGGCTTTCCGTGTTTTCACTGTTATACGGTAGGGGGTGCTATGACACATCTTCTGAAAGAGTAGAGAATCCCCTGATCAAAGTACATGTGAAGAAGTCATCTGCGGTTTTCCAGCGTAATTGGGCTACTTTTAATTTTTTTCCGCGGGCCATTTTTTTTCAGAGGGTTAATTTCCACTCCTGTATGTACGATTTTGCTGCTCCAACACCCCCAAAACACCCCCCCAGATGTACAAATTCAGTGAAGAATTCGGCCGCCCGATGGAGAAAATTGCATTGGGCTATTTTACTTTTCCATGTAATAAGGCCCTTTCACAAGGACAGTAACTATAACGATTAATACACTGTAGACATTTTTTTTCAAAGTTGTAATTAAAGCAAGGATTATTGAAGTTTTAAAGGGGTGGTATAATGCCCTTTTCACAAAATGTAAAATAATGTCCCCAGAGTGTGTATGTGAAGTTTTAGCTCAAATTGCCCCACAGATATCTTTATTTAGCATGTTAAAATTGTCACTTTTTGAGGGTGAGCAAAAACGTTTTTGTGTCTGTCCCTTTAAATGCAAATGAGCTGCTGCTCCTATCACAGAGGGCGGAGCTTCAAGAGCTTGTGTCCTGAAAATTTCAAAAACGTTTAGCCTTTTATGTTCAAACCGGTTCAAACCAGTTTTGTAGACAACATTTCTGAATGGTTAGTTGATGAATTTATGTAGCTTATGTCTAGTTATCTTCTAGTCATTGATTAGCATATTCTGTCATGATAATCTATAAATCGTGTTCCTGGGGGCGGGGTTTATGTACATTTTAGGGTTGATGATGTCACTAACCCTGGGAGGAATGCCATGTAGCCCCTACCAGCCGTTTGTTGTAGTCCTTAAAAAGCAATTTCTTTAAAAGAAAATATCTCCCTTTGCTTTGAACTTTGAGCGTTGTGACTTTGCATGTTGTTTATGCTCAAAGAGCTACATTACACAACTAAAGTTAAAAAAGTGAAATCACAATCAACCACCCCTTTAAAAGAAATTGCTATTTCAGTCTTTCTACTTCAAAGGTTCACATTTAATTCCATGTTACCTGATGTTTCTTTGTAATTATTTGTGAAATTTACTAGCAATTTCTGCGTGAATATTGTGAAAAAAGTCAATCCTACAACAAATTTATTTCTGTGTATAACTACAGAATAAAAGTTTTAACAATCGTTCTAATTCTATGAGAAGAATAGAAATATAAATATAATTTTTTTTGATGAACGATAATAACATTGACAGCCAATCAGAATCCACTCGAGCTTTCTAATTCTAATTAAAAACGTTTGACATGGCAATCTTTCATCAATATATTCGTAATATATATTTAAATGTATAATGACAGATATTCCTTATTTATTTTTCTATAAAAAATTATTACAATTTTGCTGCCAATTTACCTGTACCTATTGTATTACAGTATATTTTGAAAGTATATATTTTCAGTTTGAAACATTTATTTTGTTTCAAATAAATTATAGCAATATAACATTGGCAAAACAGGTCCCAAAGAGTAATAGTCCATTCACAACAGAAACTATAACAGTTACTAAAGCTATAATGTATAGCTAATAACTAATATAGTTGTTCTAATTCAACTAACAATAACAACACAGAGGAACAATGTCGTTGTAATAACGTTCAGAACGATTTATTTCCAGCTGATGAATGTTTAAAACAGCCTTGACAGCCAATCAGAAGCTGACTTTAAAGAGCTCGAGCATTTAAAGACGAAGACGACAAAACTGCAGTGTGCCCTTATATTAAACAGAATGTTATCATGCATTGGTGTGGACAATAATATGGATATCATTATAGACATCTTTATAGTTATCGTTCGTGGTGTGAACAGACCTTTACACTGATGGCCTTAAAGCTATATCTAGAGACCAGAATATCAGATATAACCTAGAGAGCACCAAACATGTAACTACAGAGAACAAAATGTGATTTGGCAAGTAAAGCATCGGTTAAAAATCAATGAAAAAAAAATTCTTTATGGGCCATCTCTGGATACAGCCCTTGCAAGCCTCTCACTTACAGAAGTTTAAGAGTATATCTGTCTGTTGCTGTTTACATCCTAACACAAAAGGTCGAACCCGTTAGAGTAGAAACAGGTCGCACAGGTCTGTGTTTTTTCCTCTTGGCTGAGCGCCCCAGTGCATCTGTCCACACTCACTATTGTGCTGTTTTCCGTCTACACTCTCTGCAACATGAGAATAGACAGTCTCTCCCAGCGAGAGGTTCTGTTTCACCGCTCTCCTCTCTGCGATATGAGACCACCAGCTGTTTAGCGCTGCTTATAAAGCAGGACTGCACTTCTTTATGGGCTAGAGGAGAGTGCTGGAATAGATCTGAGGAAGGTGTGTGTGTCAGAGAGAGAGAGTGTGAGAGAGAGAAGAGAAGAGAAGAGAAGAGAGAGAGAGAGAGAGAGAGAGAGAGAGAGAGAGAGAGAGAGAGAGGATCAAACTCTAATCTTTCTTGGCATTCTGTTGCTTGTTACACCCATCCATGTCCACACACACACATAGTAACACACTTACTCCCACATCACCGTGCATCACACAATGCTCTTCCCCTAGACAAGAGTATGTAAGGAGTTATGGGTACATTCCAGTTACCCAAAGTGGCTATTGGGCCATTTTACACTCAATAGGCAGCTGTATGTAAATAAAAATCAATACAATGTTAACATGAAATCAGAATTATGTTTACTTTACATGTTCCTGGTCTTATTTAGCATGATTATTATTCAAAATAAGAACAAGTTTGATTTGGCAGTCTTTCATTAAAATGCAATGACTTTGTCTGCTTCTGAAATTGATTTACTTTAACAATTTGAAAATTATATGTTTTTTCATATGTAATATGTAATTCATATATTGATAAATTATAAAAATATATAAATATATATATTTGTCTTTTTTATATAGATTATTATTATTGTTGCTAATTTACTTTTACCTGTACTAAAGTACATATTGAATTACAGTATATTTTAACATTTTAAAGAATATATTTTAAGTTCGGTCATTTGCAAACATTTATTTATTTTAATCATGCTGTTTATGCACTAAGATAAATCATCAAACATAAATTCAGAAATTATGGCAATATATTCACTACTGGTCAAAAGTGGAATAATTATGTAACATTCAGTTCTCTTACGAGAGGTCTCTTGTACTGCGTAAGATATCTTACGCTAGGGGAAAATCCATTTCCGCGAGATATTGAAGCCATAAATTATCCTTAATTTTTCAATAATGCAAAACGCGTTGCAGCAGCATACAGACATAGGCGAGGCAGCTCGCGCGCCTATTGGCTGCTCTGCGGCAACTGCAGCAGCCTATCGAGCGAGGCCTGGCGTAACGCCAGACCCAATGAGGGTGCTTCGTGCCCGCTGCGTCACATCCTGCCGAAACGGGCGTGGCCTAGGCCTATAAATACCGCTCGCAGGCAGCTATTATCTGATTTTTCATCCTTCAAGCGAAGCACACGCATCGCTGGAGCTGGAGAGAAGCCGTGCCGTCTGAGAGAGAGCACCTTCAGCGGGACGAGTCACTGAAGTCGCTGGCCGGGCCGCCTTCCTTGCCTTCCTGCTGCGCTTTCCGGCGCTTATATCCTTTTTTCACTCTTTGTGTTGTGTGTGTGTGTGTGTGTCGACATCGCTGACGAGGAAGCCCTGCTGGGAGAGGATGATTCCTGCTCTATCCTGGCGTCAGGCAGTGAGGATTGGGCGAGCTCTGAGGATCTCGCGCCCCCTGCCCGCACTTCGTCAGGCAAGAGAGCGTCCCTCGAGACGGAGCTCATGCGAGTACTCGCACAGGCCATGGCGAGCCTCGGCCTCGAGTGGTCTTCGCCCGAGCAGCCCGCTCACAACCGGCTGGATGGCTTTTTCCTGCCTGGGGAGCGCGCTTCGCCTGCGTCCAAACCAGCGCCTTTTCTTCCTGAGCTACATGAAGAAGTCGCTAAGTCCTGGAACGCCCCCTATTCAGCTAGAGTGCGTCCATCTGTTTCTTTGGCATTCTCTGCAGTCGACGATGCCAAGAACAGGGGATACCATTCGCTGCCGCCGGTCGAAGAGGCGATAGCGGCCCACTTATGCCCGCCCTTCGCTGGACGGCGCGCTAAGCTGGCCCTACCCTCAAAAGCTTTCCGCACAACGTCAAGCCTGCTCCGCCGCGCTTTCTCCCGCTGGCCTCTTCAGATCCTCCGTGAAGGATTTTGCGGAGAGATTCGCCGAGGTACAGAAAGCATCACAGGCTATGAAGCACTTCCTCCCGAAGCGCTCCAGCTCTGCAGCAGGCCGTGCGAAGCGCTCCAGCTCTGCAGCAGGCCGTGCGAAACCGTCTGCACAGAGCTCACAGCCCCAGCCACCGCCCACTGCCACCACTTCGCAGCGCCGCCAGGCCCGAAGCGCCCGCCATGCGTGGCTCGCGGCCTAGGATTGTGGTAAAGCCCGAGGCCCCGAAGTCGTTCTAGCACGCCTAGGAAAACGACGGTGTTCGAGTCCCGCCGCGGCCGGACTTCCATCAAAGCTATTCGCTCGTCCAGTTCCAGCAAATGTGACTGGTCCAGTGTTTTCTGCAGCCAACAAGCCGGTTCTGTCGCCCGCTTGCCTGCACACAAAGGCCGTTTTCACGGCTACCCAGATAAATCCCCAAGAGAGTGTATTTTCTGGTGTCCCAGCCACGGCCGATGGTGTTTTATGTGTAGAAAGAATGCCCACTGCCCAGTGCCCATCACTACACACAAGCACAGCCCGTCACACAGGGCTCGCGCACATAAAATCGACTCAGATCGATTGCGCATCAAACGTAGTAAATGTGCCCACTACCCAGTGCCCACAAACACTACGTTATGCATGTCCCACGGTTTCTGTAAAAACGAAACCGGCGTGCATTCGCTTCACTCAAGTGAACAATGCCTTCGGTGTGGTAAATGTGCCCGCTATCCCGCGCCCACATCCACACACAGACATGACAGTTCCTACGGGACTCGCCCAGCCCTCCCCCTCTCGGTTCACCGCCGCAGAGGAGTCGAGCGCGGGCAATCTGCCCGCTGTTATCAGCGCGTCCCCTGCCTCAAATGTCACGAGCGCGAAGCTTGCGTTACAGCACACCGAAGCCTCTCCATCGCTGAGCGAACGGAGCGCGCTTCGTATTCAACCCTTAGCTATCCATGCAGATTTCGAGGGTTTCGAAGTTGGTGCTAGACATAAAAAGAGGCTATTCGCTGCAGTTTCGCCGACGCCCTCGCCGCTATACGGCGCGCTTCGAGACCACGGTAAAAACAGAAGTAGCACATCTACTTCGAGCCGAAGTGGCGAAACTATTGAGCAAAGGGGCCATAGAGCCTCTCTCTCAAGTTCAGAGCGAAGGTTGGCTATACAGCAGATACTTCCTGGTACCGAAAAAAGACGGGGGACTCAGACCCATACTAGATCTAAGGCAACTGAACAGAGTGCTTGTGAAGCGACAGTTCAGAATGCTCACGACCAGAAAAATCCTCGCGCAGATTCGCCGAGGAGACTGGTTCATGTCAATAGATCTAAAAGACGTGTATTTTCAAATACAGATAGCGTCACGTCACAGGCGATTTTTGAGATTCGCCTTCGAGGGCCAGGCATATCAGTACACAGTCCTGCCGTTCGGTTTATCCCTGGCACCCCGTACATTTACGAAGTGCATGGATGCGGCGCTCGCACCCCTCAGAATGAGGGGCGTGCGAGTACTGAACTATTTGGACAATTGGCTGATTCTAGCGCAATCTCGCTCAGTGCTCATAGAGCATACGACCATTTTACTCGATCACCTCGAGAATTTGGGTCTCAGAGTCAATTGGGCGAAGAGCTCTCTGTCCCCCAGTCAGACGATATCTTTCCTGGGCACAGAGCTGGACTCGCTGTCCATGATAGCGCGACTATCACCACAGCGTGCAGTAGACATTCAGCGTGCAGCGAACTCTTTCCGCTGCGGCGCATTTGTCCCGCTCAAGAAATTTCAGAAGATGCTGGGTCTCATGGCCTCAGCATCATCAGTGCTCCAGCTGGGCCTGCTCCCCATGCGCCCACTGCAGTTCTGGCTGAAAGCGCGAGTCCCACGCTGAGCGTGGGCACTCTGAAACATTGGAAAGCGGATGACTGGTGCCAATCAGGTGTAAGCCTGGGGACTTCCTCGAGGGTGAGGGTGGTGTCTACGGACGCATCCACCTCGGGATGGGGAGCGCTGCTCGAGGGCAGAACGTTCTTCGGCCAGTGGTCAGAACGGGAGAAGCTTCTGCACATAAACTGCCTCGAAATGTTGGCAGTAGATAACGCGCTGTCGCGTTTTTTGTCCCCAAATAAAAGGACGCCACGTCCTGGTCCGCTTGGACAACATGTCTGTGGTGTCCTACATAAATCGCCAGGGCGGCCTCAGGTCCAGGGACCTGCACAGGCTAGCAGAACGCCTCCTGGTATGGGCTCAGCGCAACCTGCGCTCGCTGAGAGCAGCGCACATGCCAGGGCTCCTAAACATAGGACCAGACAGACTGTCCAGGAACAATGTTCCGGCAGGCGAATGGTCTCTACACCCACAGAAAGTCCAACTGCTGTGGAAGAAATTCGGCAGAGCGGAATTATACGTAACCTCGGTTCTCTCTAGTAGAGGGAACGAGTACTGCATATCTTGCCGTGCATGCACACGCTCTGGTTGCTTCGGTGATGAAAAACCAGATAATAGCTGCCTGCGAGCGGTATTTAGAGGCCTAGGCCACGCCCGTTTCGGCAGGATGTGACGCGTATGCTAGCGCAATAGCATCAACTATCCATCTAAATATATAGCATTCAGTTTAAGTTGTCATTTTTCCGTTCGCATCTGTGTTTAGCTGGTTGTGATACTCCTGCGTTCTTGTATTCTCCTGTGCTCCTGCATGTTTTTGTTTTGTCGGAATTGTTAATAAAAGTGACTCCTGCGATTCTGCTTGTACTCTTTTGTTGCAACCAGCATGCATTACAAATCAAGATTTGTAAAAGTTTTAAAAATAAGTTTCTACGGCTCACAAAGGCTGCATTTATTTAATCAAAAATACAGTAAAAACAATAATATTGTGCAATATTATTCCAATTTAGAATAACTGTTTTATATTTGAATAATTTATTCCTGTGATGACAAAGCTGAATTTTTAGCAGCCATTACCGAAGTCGTCTGTGACATTACCTTGTCACGTGAGCCTAAAGATTTTTTTTTTTTTTTTTCAATATGGGGAACGTCAATAGAATGGAAACCCTGTGGATTTTAACACCGCTTACATGTGTGACTTTTCCTGGAGTCTGCAAAACTAAATGATTACGTCTGATAATAAAAACCCTCAATCCAGAAAGCAGCTTGGCTGGTATGACTCTAGTAGTGTGCTGAACAACTGCTTCATCGAGCACAGAGCCAAGACGAGTGAGCGAGCAGGGAATGGGGTCACTTGAGTTTGTTGCTTGCAGGATATCTATCAGCTCCATGTCTCCACCCCTCGAGCAGTGACGCTATTAGTTTACCCCTCTCAACCTCTACAGTCCCCCTCTTTCTCAGCACTCAAATCTTTTACCACATGGCTGAAAATCATTACAAAACCTAAGTGCTCATTTGACCTGATTCTTTTCAAAACAGACAAAATGTCTCCCAAGAATTTAATTATCCATTCTAAGAAATAATGAAGCAGAGTTGTTTTGCCATCTGACTAACATACATTTCAAAAACATTGTGAATTTTTTATCATGTTTAAGAATTTGAAATACATTTTTAAATCAAATTTTCATTTGAGGAAACAGAAGTTTTTAAAATTTATTTTTTAGTATGAACAGCCCATATGAACTTTTATACAACATATGGATATTTGCATAAAAAGTAAACGATATTAATCATCCATATTTGAAGTGCCAACCATACAAATTAGTTGGTTTTGTTAATTTATATTTTGTTAGTGAACTGTTAGAGAAACATGTCCAATACATACAAAAAATTGGCAGAATTAGTCCAAATTGATAATGTTTGTCATAAAACTTGGTGTCAAGCTAAAATAATTACTGTAGTTCAGTAAATATTTCTTCCTGACATTTCACTTTGAATTGAATATCCCATGGATTCCCAAATGTGAAACTCAATAATAATTTGAGAAATTGATATATAATCCAGGAAATCAATAAAACAACTGAGAAATCGGGATGGATTTTAGAGAACACAAATCAGACATTAGGGAAGAAAATACAGAAAGAGAAACCTTGTCATCTGCCTCTCATCTGATTGTCACTTCATCTGACATGTAGGCTATGAATTACTCAGAATTACCCAGTATAATGAGTACGATTCAATGTCTACAATAACAGATCAGCCTGTTCTGTTCTCTAGCACTATCTTTCATGCTTCAAACAAATACTTCAAGCATTTTTACGTTTATAATGTGCACCAGAAATAATAGCTCTGTTTTATACACTAGCCTATCTAGACAGCATCATAGGCGAGCTTCCAATACAAAAACATTTGTAAGCCGAAAAAAAGATGCTATCTCATAAGATACTTTATTTTGGCCAAAAGCTAAGCCAGCGTGTATTTGCAGATGATTTATTTGCACAGAACATTCAGCACAATTAAGGACTCTTTTCTCAAGGATGCACCATTATCTAAAAACAGTTTTCATTAGGAAGTACTGTGAAGTACTGTCATTGACTGACATGGCAACAAAGCAAGTCACAGTATAATTACAATGCATGAGCCTGTATCATATTTAAAATACTGTGTATGTGTCTGTGTATGGGGGTAAATAATGTGGAACAGGAATTGAATCTTAGTTTCTCCAACTGGTTACCTGGTATGATCACAGCAGGTGTTTCTGAACACCCTTGTTAATATCATGTTGGATGGTTTCTACTACAGGTCTCTACTCAGACCTATTTTGGGAGTAACATTAGCCCACCCAATCAACATCCACAGAGCACAATTTCTGCTTCTCACAGCCAGAGATGTGACCCTCCCAAGAAAAACATTTTCGGTATCTTAGCTAACATGTTGGTGCCAAGTGGACAAATAAAGTATCAGTATCATGGATCATACAGTCTGAAATCAGAATGGTGCCCAAGTGACGCCCTGCCCACCTTACTGTCCTCTTCCTAGAATGGACAAACTCTCCAGACCCTGGAAGAGAAGACAGTATATCACTCTTAATCAGTCCATTCCGACAGACGCCAACCTGTGTTGTCTGTGATTGCATTAGAAGCAAGAGAAACCAACAGAGCGCACTATCTGTTTTATATACTGTATCACCCACAAATACGACAGAAACTATAAGCTCCAGTTTGATTGGCCGGGTTAATGCAACCTCCAGGTGCACTTTTTGAGACCGTCTGGAAACAAAATCCATATTCACAAAGTACTAACCTGATACAACAAGCACATTCATGGATGAACTAAATCACTGGATTTGCCACAGTTTGTTAGTTGTCAGGTTAGTTGCATCGATTATTTTAAATATTCTGCGTAATTTGCTTTGTTTGTTGTAAAATATCAGTATATTTTTACAGTACTGACTGTGATGGTGTGTTTCCACAGTTCCCTTTCGGAGTGGAACTCTATGCTGCATCATGACGTTGACACTATAGGAACGTTTTGCGTGAGCCAGTGTCTGAAGCATGTGTGATAAACGCCAATCTTGATTGGCTTCCGCAGTCAGGTGACGTCACAGTTTCGCCTGCAAGCTGTAAAAGGATGCTTAGAGAAAACGTCATCAGCTTTTTTGAGCAATTCCTCGCGGGTCATATACAACTCTAGTGCATCTTCCATTTCATCCCGATCTCCATAATGTGGTGGTGAGGTCGTAGGAAAAGCTGCACTTGGCTCGTGTTAACTCCCCTTCGGCAACCAGTTATTTAAACGTGAAGGGGCTGGCTGAACAAGTTTACACAGAGAGGATAACGTTTTTGACATTTTTTCAAAACTTGCACCGTGGAACCTATTTAAGAGTTTGCGTTCTCGAGTCCCCAAACACTGTTGTCGTGCAAATTAACGACCAGAACGCATTAAAAGTTTTCTGTTTTCAGTTAAAATGGTGTCATGTAAGCGGACCCTAAGTTAATAACAAATGATTTTGCAACGGAAGTGAATCAATCAAAAACTTACTTTAGCTGGACAATAACTTTATTCTAGAGCTGCTGTTAAGTCAAAGCGCTATATAAATGAAGGTGACTTGACTTGACTTCACTTGACTTGACCACCCGTGACACTTGAGGCCAGGGAGTAAGGTTTACTCACACATTTTTTAGTTTATGAAAGTACACTTTGAAGTACTTATACTCTAAGTATACCACCAGCTTAGTAAGTTTACTTTAAGGTATTTAAGGTACTTTAAGTTTACTTTAAGGTATACTAGTAGTAAACTACTAGTATACCTATTATTTAGTTACACAAATCTTTACAACTGTTACACTTAAGTATAATTTTATATACTAAAAAGTGGGCCAATTTAGTCCCAAGCAGTATTGAAATAGATATAATTATACATAATAAATGCCTCATAACCAACTTGAACCTGTTGCGAACCGCTGCATGTGGAAATCGTCGCGTGAAATTCACAATTGCGTATATTCCTTATGAAATTGCTATATTACGGCAGCAGAAATTAGCTGAATATTAAATGTAATCTTAAATCTTAAGAAAAGGTGCATTATAGCTCAAGCTGCAAGGTTCCTTCACAAAAAAAAAAAAAATGCAGATAGTGCTATGATTATGTGCTAGCAAATGAGAGGTCTGTAATCTGGGTCTGTATAAAAGCTGTTTATTGTGTTTGGACTGGTTTTGAGGATGGCACATTTGCCATTGCTCAATGATTGTGCATATTCATGTGCCTACACGTGTATTATGAATTAGGCAGAATTTGTTGTGAGAATTTGTGTTTAAAAATACGAATAATCCACACAATTATTAGTGAATGAACCCATGTTCATGTTAAATAAAAAAATAAATAAAAAAAATGCAAACAAATGTATTCCAAGCCTGATTAAAATGCATAAGCCTTCAATATGTTGGCATCACAACCAGCACATCCAGCACACACCTTGACTAGTTCTGGCACCACAGTTCTCAATGCAAAATGATAATCATGATTACCGCAGTGTGTATGTGTATAACATCTTTCCAGTGAGCTATAAAGTAAGTGAGACAAATAATGGGAAAGCATGGATCAGGCCGGTGTGTTGCTCCACTCTAGTGTGTTGCATGTGATTCAAAGCTGAAATGGTCTGAATATAAAGCACATATCTGTATCAGAGCAAAGGCTGGAGGTAGTTAGAGAGGCAAGTCATAGGAAAACCAGACAGACTTCATAATATCTTTGAGATAGCATACCAATCACACACATATGCACACCACCGATCTCTATCAAACTTCCATATCTCCCACCACCCACCTGTGCGGAGGAGAAACCATAATGTAGTTTCAGTTTTAGCTTTCCGTTCTCCTCCTCCGCCCATCAACCCCTATGACAGCCTAGTCTTTCGCGGGATCTTGTCCATCTGAAAACATGTGGTAAGCCTTGTGGAATGTTTTAAATGGCTTCCAGATGTGAATGTTAGACAGATTTAACCCTTCCCTAACACTCTCCCAGGAGAACAACAAATTCGGCAGAAAGAATTGTCACAAACGCTCAAGATGCTAATTAGCCTTTATGCTGCTCTAAAAGCATAATATCACATGTCTGGCTATGATGCTTCTACACATCAGCGTCTGGCTTCTTTTATGCGGCCTGTGATAAAAGTATTTTGCTTTTATGCGTGTTTGTGCTACTAAGTAGTTTGCAAATTGGGGGCAGTAAAAAGCTACTCTATATCTCCAGGAATTGACGTGTTGACTGATGACAGAGGCTTACCCACAATCCCTTTCCACTTCAGCAATCTCCACTGTGCTTTTTTGCTTTTATGAGCCATCTTCCTGGCACTGTGCATGTCTTAAAATGTATAGACAGACCCAGTAAGAATCTGTACTTATAATCTAATCATGCTACATTGCTGCTTAGATTGTTACTTTAAAAACTGCACTGTTTTTTTTTTTCAACTGAGCTATTGTCTCACTACTGAAAAATTTGGTTAAAGTCGTGATAAAATTGTATAGTTCTGAGTGTCACAAACTATTGAAAAAGAAAGAATATAGGGACTTGGTTCTATGCATTGGTTGTTGATTGGAGTTTGAGATTGTAGGAGTTGCACTAAAAATGGAGACAGATGAATGCAGGCTTGGAGGGGATAGATTTAAGCGGACTAAATGATTGGAGAAGTCTTGCAAATGTCACCAAACAGAAGTCTGTTGTTTTCACCAGAACAGGGCTCGACATTAAGCCTTTTCATGTGCTTGTCCTTTGGAGAAGTAAATCTGTCATTCACTTGTCCGAGTAAAAAAGTTGCTTGTCCGGAATTTTTGTGCGTGTGTGTGTGTGAGCTGTAAATATAATTTATTCTGAAGAAATATTCTCATCTGTGTTCAATCAGCTCTGATATATTTAAATCTGCATATTGTCATATCTGCACCTTTAAAGAGCACCCCCCCCCCAATCTTATTAAATGTATGCTTCATCTTTCGTTTTAAATTTTTAAATTTGATCAATAAATTAAATTAGAATAGCCTAATAAGATAATATAGGGCTGTTGTTACCCTAGGTAGGGCTGATCAAATTAAATCATTTACACTGAAAATTTACAACTGCATTAAATAATGTTATGAGATTGTTTTAAAAAAAATTGAATATACAAATATGAAATGTTGGAAAGAATGATACTTTTAAACATGAAAGTAAACCGCCAGTAGGATGATATGAGCGAGTCATTGAGTCATTCATTCAAATGATTCGTTCAAACAACTGATTCATTCAAGAATGAGACAGATGTTTATGAATGGGACATTGAATCTTTGACTCAGCCAATTCGTTCAAAACGCTGAATCATTTAGTAATGAAACACGGTTAAGTGTTGCTGTGAGATGCGTTACGGTTCTGCTGTGATCTTTGTTTGGAACTATTTTCGTCAATATTGTATCTAAAATGTAAGTGACTTAATTTGAACTGTTTATTGAACTGTTGTATGAAAGCAATGTCACATTTTCAGTCGTGATGGTATTCAGGAAAACGGCACTCCTTGTGTGAGGTTGCTAAACTGTATCATATGTTAAAATATTAAAACACATTTTGAATTTTGCCACTGGCAGTATGTTGTAACTGAGTTTAAACTGAGTTTACATTTGTTTGGATTTCTCCTCAAGAGGCTGCGCAAGCCTCAACAGCGCAACCTTGTTACCGTCAGTAAATACATTTATTATCCACTAGCCTACTATCGATCGCAACTTACAATAAATATAATACAATCAGAATCATTCTCTCATTTTAGTGATTCCCTAGTTATTTTTTTTGTTATTGACGCTTAATCAGGCTACTTGTCCGGTCGGGCAAGTAAAATTCTCTTTTACTTGTCCCTTCAAAAAATCCACTTGTCCCGGACAGCGTTTTCTTAAATGAAACATGCACAGATGAATTGTTCACAATAAGGCATACGTAGATATAAAGATATGAATTTTCATCTCATGATTACTTATACGGTACCGTACTTACTAATGTCAATACTTTTTGTTCAGTGTGGTGTCTGGTATGTGTGAAATGTTTAGTCTGGTTGTTTTGCTATGCAGCTGATCTCTTGTGCAAAGTTTTGAAACGGACTTCCAGACATTCACACCACTTCTGCCACTACTGTGGTACCTTTATATTGTATCTGTCACTTTCCCATTCATGGATTAAACCTTGTCCTGGTTTAAACCACATATCTAGAAACAAGCATTTAGATCTGAGATGTTGCCATTTGACATAAGACATCTTTGTTTAGACATCATCTTAAACTCAACAGAAAGAATTTAGAATTAAGACATAATTATCTACTTAAAGCATTAGTTGTGTTCAAAACCTAATGAGCTGCCTTGCTGTCTACATATGAAGCATGCATGTAAAGCACACAAGAAACTATGCTTACAGATTATTATATATAGTTTGTTGCTAGCTTGTTGCTAAGCTAGACAAGCTTACTTAGAATATCAAAATCATCTGCGAGTGGTAGATCCTTTTCCTATTTAGCACCCAAAACTCTGGAATGGTCTTCCTAACATTGTTCGGGAAGCAGACACATTCTGTCAGTTTACATCTACATTAAAAACACATCTAACCTAACCATCTAACTTATGACAAACTATCACATTTCTATAAATTCAAATCTGTCAAACGACTGTATCTGCATTAAGTAGGTCAACTGAAACCAGGAACACTTCCCACAACAACAAATGTACTTGTTCCATCTTAAGAAGAATGGCATCTACGCTAATATTAGTGTCGTGATCACCAGCTGGAGTGCCCCACTCCATCTGGTGATCGTGACAATTAGTTTGCCTGTCTCATCCTTATCCCAAGGTTACTGTAGTCAGCCAGATCTGGTCCGTTTCCAGATCATATGGTGGACCTGCACCTAGACACAACCACAACAAAGCCCTGAATGTCAGCAGAGACCATGTCAATTAGACCATTCCCTGAAAGATTATGAAGACCTTGTTGACACGTCAGCCAACAGCACAGATCCTCAGCAAAGACCACGAGAACCAGACAAGTTCTCTGCAGACCTATGATAAATCCCATCTTCAAGCAAAAGGAACTGGATGAAATATATTAAATGATACCAATCCACAATTTGACATCTGACTTGTTATTATTCAATATTACATGTAAAGTGTAACTGCAAACTCATCATTATAAATGTTGGTTACACTTTATTTTAAGGTGTCCTTGTTACAGTGTCATTATTTAAGTACTGAGTAATTGTCACAATCAGAAGAAGGCAGACAAGGTTGTGGTGAATATCAACAAGTTTATTTAAAGTGCAGAGGGTGAGTGATGCAGTGAGATGATACAGATGCGATGATAACTGAATTTGGACTATGGTGAGGACTTTGTCGTTGCAGGAATGAAGAGGACGAGATGAATCAGGGCGATGAAGATCAGCGATGACGGGAAGATCAGAACTTCAGGTAAGTAATTGGAAATGACGGTCACTCGGTTGAGCAGTCTGTTGCGCTAGTCAAAGACGAGGAAAATAAACAGCAACAGTGTCTCAGGTGAGTTGACTGTAGCACTTTTCATAGTACTAGTCAAAGACGAGACCAGACACCGGTGAACTGCTGAGGAATGTGTTAAATAGGGTCGGAATAATGATCAGCGATGATTGGTGACAGGTGACGGTGATCTGTGATTGGAAAGTGCATGCAGGTGAGGGCCAGGGAGGATGATGGGAAATGTAGTGATTGACTGGAAACCGTGACAGTAATGTTAATTAGGTACATGTACTTACTATAGGGTTAGGGTTAGGATAAGGTTTGTTGCAAATGTGTTATATTTGCTAGACAGAGTCAAATGTTGAAAATGAATGATAAATTGATTTATAAATGTAATTTAATTCTTTCAACAACTTCTTCAGATGCAGTTTTATTCTTATTCTTATTATATTTAAGTTAGGAAATGAAAAATTATGATGACTGAACCCATGACATGTATTATATAACATTTAGATGACTTTCCTCATGTCTTAGTCTTAGATTTTAATCGATGTGATGTTGCTATACTTCTGCCGAATCTGGAGCAATATGTCACGTCTGTCACTAGGCTGGACAAAACACTGGACTTGGTATGGAAATATACAGTACCAAGAGCTTACATCTCTAAGGTACGCCCCCCTCTTGGTCATTCTGATCATAATGCTGTTCTGCTTCTACCTCGATTTAAGCGAAAATAAAAAACTGACAAAGAAACTGACATTCTAAAAGGATGTTTTGATGTTACAGATTGAAATGTAGTATTTTAAGGACTGTGGAAATGATTTAGATATGCTCCAAATGGGTATGTAGATTTTTGTGTAGACAGTGTCATTCCTGTAAAAAGCCCTGGGATACAAAAGACCTGAAACATTGTAAAAAAAAAAAAAAAAAAAAAAAAAAAGTAGCCTTTTTAAATGGAAATATGATGTAAAACTTTTACAGAAAGAAATGAAGCCATAAAAAAAAAAAAAAAAAAAAAAAAAGGAGCCAATACAGTAATATAAACGTAAGGTTGAGGAAACATTTACAATGGGTAATGCACGGATGGCCTGTCGGGGCATAAACACTATGATGGGAAGAAATCAGAAGCAACACAATATCCAGTCCACTGATTCTGACTGTTTTGCAACCGAATTGAATACATTTTATGTTTGTTTTAATAATAGCTATTCAGATGAGCACTGGACTCCTACAGAGCATCCTGACTTTCCCCCCATAATAATTGAGGAACAGATTGTGGAAAAGGTTTTAATGCAAGTCAAACCCCAAAAGACATAATCAGGGCCGGATGGAATAAAGGGCAAAGTACTGAGGGAATGTGGAACTCAGTTGAAGGGAGTGTTGACACAACTTTTTTCAGCTGTCTCTTGACTTTAATGTTGTACCACAGGCCTAGAAGGAAAGTACCATCATCTCATTACTAAAAAGGGCTCATGCTAAGGAGCTTGAGGACTATAGACCAGTGGCTTTAACATCTGTGCTCTGCAAGTGCATGGAGAGAGTGGTTTGTCAGCAACTCTCCCAGGCAATGACTGGTAAACTTGACCCTGTGCAACTTGCTAATAGAACTGGGCGCGGAGTTGAAGATTGCATTTGGACTTGGCAAACTCATGCGTTAAGATTTTATTTATGGACTTTACTTCTGCTTTTAACAATGTGAATATAAACACACTTCGGATGCTTCTGGAGAACCTACAGGAGCACCAAACAGTGATTTTATGCATTAATAGTTTTTTTTTTACGGGACCGTCCATGTGCTGGTAAATGGCAAAAAGTCAGAGAATGTGGTTTTAAAAACTGGTCATTTTTTGTATCTTAAATTGTTGTTGTCTTGTATTGTTTGTTGAGCCTTTGATTAAAGACAAATGTCTACCCCTATGGGGATAGACAATAAAGCTTTTTGAATTTGAATTACACAAACAATATTTTAGGTTCCACCGTTTAAATTCCAGCAGCATGAATGTCTCCTAAGGCAGGCATGGGGCTCTTTAAAAAGCTTTATTTCTGTGCGGAAGACACTTTACAATGTGTGAAAAGGGGCTCATTTACAACAAGTTAAATCTGGAACATAACATCCTAGACTTCCTCAACGTCTGTAGTTTCCATTACAGTCAGTGCATGAGTCAAAGAGATCAGACAAAATTACACAATAATGGCAAATATGCAACAGGGCAATTAGTCCATGCAAGGTAACAGAGAAACGTCAGGACAGTAGTAGTTTTAGTTCTGTGCAAGCACTTTATATGTGTACAAGTGTTTTCTCCATGAAAGCCTGTCTGTTGTCTCTTTAAACTAATTTATGCCCAGTTTCACAGACAAGGCTTAAACCTATTCCCAGACTAAAATGCATGTTTGAGCTGTTTTAACTGAAAGCAACTTGCACTGACATATCCTAAAATATTAAAAAATTTTAAACTAATTTAACTATGGCCTAATCCTGACTTAATCTAACCAGGCTTTTATGTTTTAAGGCAAAAAAAAATTGTCAGAACAATTATGTATGTCTTGTATTCAAAAATGATTGTCAGGCTATTAAACACCATTGATTTATAATGCTATATCTTTAACATGTAAAGATACAGCAACATAGAGCACTGTTCACATTTTTTTTCCCATAATCTGGTGTATTTCCAAGTGAAACTGCATTTAAAAATAAAAGTAAAATAGGATGAGGCATGATTTTACCAGTTTTTTTTTTTTTTTTTTTTTTTTTTTATCATGACCAATGTGTGTTTCATACAATAATACATCCTGGTGGTTGGTGGGAAAGGGTTAAACGTATAAGAGGTCAAAATATAAGATAAATATAATATTTTTTGTTTGTCATACACATACCCTGCATCCCATTGTGCATACTATCCACACTTTCCACCCTAAATACTATTGAAAATGACTAATGTCACATACTATTTAGGATGCAGAGTATGCACATTGGGACGCAGACATACTCACCGATAGATTTATTAGATAAACTGGTTCAACAGCTTGTTAACGCAAATATCTAATCAGGAAATCACATGGCAGCAACTCATTTAGGCATGCAGACATGTCCAAGAGGATCTGCTGAAGTTCAAACTGAGCATCAGAATGGGGAAGAAAGGTGATTTAAGTGACTTTGAATGTGGCATGGTTGTTGTTGGTGGTCTGAGTATTTCAGAAACTGCTGATCTACTGGGATTTTCATGTACAACCATCTCTAGAGTTTACAGAGAATAGTCAGAAAAAGAGAAAATATCCAGCGAGCGGTAGTTCTGTGGGTGAAAATGCCTTATTGATGCCAGACTGGTTCGAGCTGATAGAAAGGCGACAGCAACTCAAATAAGCACTTTGTAGCAACTCATAATGTAATAACTGCACATAATGTAGAATATGCACATAATGTAATAAGTATTATTGTAATAAAATATTTGGTTACACTTTATTTCGATAGTCCACTTTAGACATTCTACTAACTATAAGTAACTTTTCAACTACATGTCAACTAACTCTCATAAGAGTATTTGTAGACTGTGAGTAGACTGTTAGGTTAGGGTTCGGGTTAGGAGAATAAGTTGACATGTAGTTGTCACAAGTTACTTGTCATATAGTATAGGCTTTTAAACATAAAAACATTGGTTTTCCCTTACAGTATATTTGTAGAGTCTTGAACTACCTACGAAATGCACCGGATTTAAATATTCATGCAATTATTATTATTGCTATTATTATTATTATTATTATTATTATTATTATTGATGTTGATATTATTATTATCATGGTACATTACTTCTTATATATACAGTACATACACACACACACACACACACACACACACACACACACACACACACAAGCAAGAAAATGTTTTCAGAACTACATCTTCAGACAAACAGTATAACAGTCCAACCTTATATTCAAAGTAAAAGAATGTTAGATGTTAAAAAGCAACATTGAATCGTGTGATGTTTATTTCTTCAAGTAGATGTCCTTTATGGTAAACCATCCACAGAACACGTCTCATTACAATCCATGCCCACATCCAGCGAATATGCTGACCAAACAGCTTCTTTAGTTTTTGAGCAAGGCCACTAGTGCGTCCAGCTCCTTTGTACAGCTTTATCTCGCTAATGCAACAGTCCTCATCCATCTCAAGTTGCAAAAGATCTACCAAAGCTCCCCTGATATACTGCATATTCTTGACAAAAATGGCTGGGTAAGCTCTCTGAAAATGGTAGAGACTCTATTAAAAGTGTGAAGCATAGACATGTCCATGGACAGACACATCTTAATAATAGATGAAAGTATGTTCAGAGGCAAATATGGGCTAACAAGCAGAGAGTCAAGACTAACATTAGCATTGACACAAGGATAACTGTTAGTGTCACTGAATAAAGCCAGAGGAAAACCAAAGTTGCAACTCTGCCTCCTTAATAAATTGAATGAATGGAGATACTGGCCCATGAAGACTAACAGTGGTCCCCATGACCTACTGCAGTGTGGCCCAGAATAAGCAATGGTAGACCTGCACTTGAGTGAGATGGGGATAGTCGCTTCTACACCAAGTGTTGATACAACGAGAAACTGTACATTGAATATTATGGATGCTCTTTGATGTGTTAACTAGTGTAACGCTGCTGGCTGAATGATAGGAGGAAGCAGGATCCACATGCAGCAAACTTTATTTAATAAACCAAAACCTAGACAAACTCAGACTCGGGAAACAGGACACAGGAACCAAACAGCCAACATACACAAACAAGAACCCACAAACACTAAAACAAGATACAGGGTTTAAATACAGAGACTAACAAGCTAAACAAGATAACAAGGGGGCGTGGTTAATCTGAAACACCTGGGGAGACTAATAAACAAGAAAGACTACAAAGGACTACAAAACATGGCACAGAACAGGAAATAACAAAAATGCACACCAGACAAGGGAAACACAGGACAGGAATCATGACATAGCCCCCCACTTAAGGAGCAGATTCCAGATGCTCCTCAGGAAATAGTTCAGGAGGGTGGTGGAGCGGAGGCGGACCCGGGGGCGGGATGGAGGGCCAGGCCCGTGGAACGGCAGAGGGCCTGGAGACTGTGGCAGAACGGGAGACCAGGGCGGATCAGGCTGTGCAGGCGGCCAGGGCAGTGCTGGCAGCCAGGGCAGTGCTGGCTGAGGAGACGGCCACGGCGGAGACGACCCTTCAGGCGGCCAGGGCGGAGACGACCCTTCAGGCGGCCACGGCGGAGACGACCCTTCAGGCGGCCAGGGCGGAGACGACCCTTCAGGCGGCCAGGGCGGAGACGACCCTTCAGGCGGCCAGGGCGGAGACGACCCTTCAGGCGGCCAGGGCGGAGACGACCCTTCAGGCGGCCAGGGCGGAGACGACCCTTCAGGCGGCCAGGGCGGAGACGACCCTTCAGGCGGCCAGGGCGGAGACGACCCTTCAGGCGGCCAGGGCGGAGACGACCCTTCAGGCGGCCACGGCGGAGACGACCCTTCAGGCGGCCAGGGCGGAGACGACCCTTCAGGCGGCCAGGGCGGAGACGACCCTTCAGGCGGCCAGGGCGGAGACGACCCTTCAGGCGGCAGGACCAGTGGCGAAGAGGGCTCTGAGCTGGGCCGGACCAGCAGCGAAGAGGGCTTTGAACTGGGCAGGACCAGCGGCGAAGAGGGCTCTGAGCTGGGCCGGACCAGCGGCGAAGAGGGCTTTGAGCTGGGCAGGACCAGCGGCGAAGAGGACTCTGAGCTGGGCAGGACCAGCGGCGAAGAGGGCTCTGAGCTGGGCAGGACCAGCGGCGAAGAGGGCTCTGAGCTGGGCAGGACCAGCGGCGAAGAGGGCTCTGAGCTGGGCGGGACCAGCGTTGAAGGAGACTCTGAGCTGGGCGGGACCAGCGGTGAAGAGGACTCTGAGCTGGGCGGGACCAGCGGCGAAGAGGGCTCTGAGCTGGGCGGGACCAGCGTTGAAGGAGACTCTGAGCTGGGCGGGACCAGCGGTGAAGAGGACTCTGAGCTGGATGGGACCAGCGGCGAAGGAGACTCTGAGCTGGGCGGGACCAGCGGTGAAGGAGACTCTGAGCTGGGCGGGACCAGCGGCGAAGGAGACTCTGAGCTGGGCGGGACCAGCGGCGAAGGAGACTCTGGGATGGCGTGAAGCTCTGGATCGGCAGAAGTGACGTGAACAGTCTCTGGATCAACAGAAGCGACGTGAACAGTCTCTGGATCAGCAGAAGTGACGTGAACAGTCTCTGGATCAGCAGAAGCGACGTGAACAGTCTCTGGATCAGCAGAAGTGACGTGAACAGTCTCTGGATCAGCCGAAGTGACGTGATCAGCAGAAGCGACGTGAACAGTCTCTGGATCAGCAGAAGCGACGTGAACAGTCTCTGGATCAGCAGAAGCGACGACGTGAACAGTCTCTGGATCAGTGGAAGTGACGTGAACAGTCTCTGGATCAGCAGAAGCGACGTGAAGAAGCTCAGGTTCAGGAACAGGCTCAGACTCAGGAACAGATGCGGTCTCAGGAACAGACAGAGGCTCAGGAAGCGTGGCGGCGGCCATCCTTGGAACCAGAATCAGGCGTGGCCGCCTTCTTGGCTGGAGATTCTCAGACAACGTGGTGGCGGCCATCCTGGGAACCAGAATCAGACGTGGCCGCCATCTTGGCTGGAGACTCCCCAAAGCTGCTGCTGGATCCATTGAGTGGTGGGTTCTTCTGTAACGCTGCTGGCTGAATGATAGGAGGAAGCAGGATCCACATGCAGCAAACTTTATTTAATAAACCAAAACCTAGACAAACTCAGACTCGGGAAACAGGACACAGGAACCAAACAGCCAACATACACAAACAAGAACCCACAAACACTAAAACAAGATACAGGGTTTAAATACAGAGACTAACAAGCTAAACAAGATAACAAGGGGGCGTGGTTAATCTGAAACACCTGGGGAGACTAATAAACAAGAAAGACTACAAAGGACTACAAAACATGGCACAGAACAGGAAATAACAAAAATGCACACCAGACAAGGGAAACACAGGACAGGAATCATGACAACTAGCTCTTATAACAACCATTTAAATGACTATACCTCAAAAATCCTTTAAAAAAAAGTATATAATAAGAGTGGAAACTTACTTTTTTTTTTATCATTAAAACTTAAAATGTTTTTCTGGGTCAAAGCAACTCAAAATGATGGAGCATGTCATAATCACAAAATATTTAATAATTGTTTTTTTTATAGATTATTATAAGATATTTATAAAAATAAAAGTTCACAATGTAGCCTAATAAGCCTAATTTTCCCTTAACGTAATATCTTATTTTAAATAAACTTCTTATTTTACATAAACTATTATTATGTTTTGTGCTCAAATTTATTAAATTGAAAGATAATTATCATATTGTAAACACTGTTTTACATTATGTGCTGGTTATGAACTATGATTACTTTATAAGTTGCCACAGTGTGTTCATATTGTAATAAATTAATAACCTATTACATTATGTGACAAATTGTTATTACATTGAAAATGAATTATTACATTATGAGCACAAGATTTTATTACGTTTTGAGAAAATTATTACATTATGAGCATTTTATTACAGTAATAATAACGTAATAATTATTATGTGCAGTTTTTATATTATGTGCTGTTATTACATTATGAGTTGTTACACACTTGTTACCACCGAGATATGCAGAAGACCATCGAACCTTGAAGCAGATGGGCTACAGTAGCAGAAGACCCCACCGGTGCCACTCCTGTCAGATAAGAACAGAAACTGAGGCTACAATTCACACGGGCTCAGCAAAATTGGACAATAGAAGATTGGGAAAAAAAGTGCCTGGTCTGATGAGTCTCAATTTCTGCTGCAACATTCAGATGATACGGTCAGAATTTGGCGTAAACAACATGAAAGAATGGATCCATCCTGCCTTGTATCAATGGTTCAGGCTGGTGGTGGTGGTGTATTGGTGTGTGGGGGATGTTTTCTTGGCACACTTCGGACCCCTTAGTACCTACTGAGCATCGTTTAAACACCACCTGAGTATTGTCCATCCCTTTATGACCACAGTGTACTCATCTTCTGATGGCTACTTTCAGCAGTATAACGCACCATTTTAAAAAACTGGTTTCTTGATCATGAATATAACAATGAGTTCATATACTCAAATGTCACAGTCACTTGATCTTAATCCAATAGGGCACCTCTAGGATGTGGTGGAACGGGATTCACACCATGAATATATATATAGCATATATATATGAAGAGTTCAGATGCAAAAGCCTCTAAGTGCCATCTGAAATTTTCTTATAGAATGATCATTTTTATCAAGCTCCTATATTTAAGTTCAGTAATTTCACTTAAATGGCAATGAAAATTACCTATTAATTGTCATTTAAGTGAAATTACCGAACTTAAATATACGAGCTTGATAAAAATGATCATTCTATAAGAAAATTTCAGATGGCACTTAAACATGTCAACATGTGAAGAAGCCCTGCTATAGTGTCTCTATGAATAGGCTTCTGGTGAGATGTTAAACTGAGGTCCCGACTCTCTGGGGTCCCTAAAAAAAATCCCAAGTCACTTCTCGTAAAGAGTGTCCTGTCCAGATTCCATCCATTGGTCCTTATCAGTCATGGCCTCCTAATAATCCCAATCGTTTGAATTGGCTCTATCACTCTCTCTCCAATCATCATTCATGAAGAAACATTAATCAAAACTTAGAAAATGTATTGCAAATATATGCCCTAATGCAGGGGCTTTCAATCTGGGGTCTAGAGAATGAGAACCCCAGGATTCTCTGTCTGTGTAAAAATAAACAAATTACATTTAAATTGATTTAAATAAATAAATGATTCAAATGAATAAAATAAAATAAAAACAACAGAAATGTTGATTTAAATAACTGAACAATTAAAACGTCGACTGAAATAACTAAATAGCCTACATTTTAAAATGATTACTATAGTGAACAGAAAACTACTACTGTTTGTAATTATTATGATTGAAAGTTTTGATATGTTGTTATATCAGAAGCACAGGCTGCCAGTGATGGAAACCGTCAAAGATGGAGATGAGAGAGTTAACGGGACTTTGAGGAAACGGGGCGGGTTCATTCACTCGTGTTGGGTTTCACAGACACACACACACACACACACACACACACACTCAGCACACATGACTCTCAAATGGCCGCTGCTTCATACGGGGTCCTGTCTCAACTACAACTAAAAGACACCTAAAGGTCCTCAATGACACGTTTATTGCTCTTTTGTTGAGCAGACGGGGAAGTTTACTGCAGCATCAAACTGTGCGGCAGGAGTTGAGGCGGTGAGCGGCGGCGGGGGCGGAGTCAACAGGTTCAGGTATTTATTCAAGCTCTTCTTTACTCTCACCTTTACTAAAGAACTGCTGAAGACAATACATCATGCTAGAGATGATTTCTTTAGGGACCAAATAGGCACCATGACACTGCGAGATAAGTTTTACACGAACAGTCCCATAATACTGAATAATATGGCCAGCGTCTCAAAGCACTACACCTAGACATATTTTTGGGGTATTTACCTCAAATAATTGTGGTCTTGGTAGGCAGCTCTGTATGTTTTCACTGTCGTTGTAAAAATGTTGATAGTTGTTGTACTGTCTAGAACAAGTGTGGACTACGTTCAAAAGTTGCTCATCATTTCACTGTTGCGCTGAAACAGACGCTTTTGACAGACAGCTGTAGCGCAAATGTGAACCTATGCTCATTTTATCGAAACTTATATTTACCGATTCTACTGTATCTTCCATTTCTTGTTTCCTTTTAGATTTGTAATTGCTGTAGTTTGGTAAATGATACTTACAAAAGTGGATGTACTTCCATTGTCATGGAACTGAATGAATGATTGACTGATTTCCATAGGCTATAATATGAAACCTACAGTAGCCTAGGTAGTCAACTTTAAAAAATAGACGTGCATGGCCCCACGTCCAATATACTGTAATACTATGGTAGTTTGTATAAAATTCAATTAATACAGGATCTAGGCCTATATGTCATTTATTTGGTTGGTTACTGTGGTAACTAAACTAACTGGATTCCACGTTTTTTTAAAGAGCAATGACCATTATGCCCTTCAATATTCAAGGTGGTCATTTTGTATGAATTTATACAAAATTATTCATAAGGAAACATGCGATTTTTATGGAAAAAAGTATCTCCACTCCCAAACCTAACCATAAGTGGAAAACAATCTAGATTGTAAATTCGCCAAAAATAATAATAGTTACTAATTGCCACGAGAGAGTGTTGAGTTTTTTTGTTAATGGATTCTTATGTACATTTGGTCCTCCCAAACATTTGGTTACATCCTTGATGAAGATTAACAAGGCAATTGGCAAATTCTTAGTGAAGAACTACAACTCCATAATCCAAAGGATCAGGCAGAGAAGTAGCTGTTACCATGGAAGCATGAATTATGATATATCAAAATATATCCAGTACCAAAGGCTGCTGAGAAAGTAAGAGCTTAGGTATATCATAACCATAAGTTACCAAATGATAGGAAAAACTCAGCAAGTCTGGCAAGCTGAAGGTAGGAATTTGTCTTCATATGAATATAAATGGATAGACTGGAAATTGCTTATTGTTGCAATGGATATAATTATATGGGCAAATATATATTTTGTTAGGGCTGCACAATATATCAAAATTATCGAAATATCGCAAATGTATATATCACGATATGCATATCACAACAGCTTGCAATAACATTGGTCATGAACAAAAGACAAAATCACTCACTGCTCTTGGCTGAATAACTTTTGTAGCTTTAATAAGAATCAGTATATGTTTAATTCATACAGTGAAAACTACGCAGTGTTTTATTTTTACATATGTTTATTCATGTTCTGTTGTTAAATAAACCTAATGTGGTTTACACTGATGTTAAAATAACACTTCTTATGCTACAGTAAAACACTGATGTTCACTTTCAGAAGTTGTAGGGATGTTTTCTTGTCAAAAAAAGAATGTGAGACACGTATGTAGGTTATATAATTTTAAATATATTTTAAAGATTATTTAAGTTTATTTTACACACATTAAGCATTATCGTATCGCATATCGAAAATCGCATTATTTATCGCATATCGCATTTTTCTTCAATATCATGCAGCCCTAATTTTTGTACTGTCAAGGTTTTTATTTAATATACAGTATTTGTCCCATTTAGTCACAGGTGAATACTGAATACTGTGAAACACAATGAAATGAAGCCATTATTCAGTAGAATTTTTGGGGGATATACAACTTGTTTGTCATGTTACCTTGTAGGTAATTAAATCAAGGTCATAGTACAATACACTCTTCTCACACTGCCCTGTTCATTACTGTCAAGTGGTGTTTGAGTTCAGAGCTATCGTATTTACACTTTAAACATCCCCTCGTGTCAGATAACTCTTGTATGTGCTGGTTGTTTTGGCCATGATTTCAATGTCAAACAGCTGTTACGTATTGTGTGTTGATATACAATACTAATGCAAACAATGTCCAATACAACAAACAGGTAATAGCGGCTATATATATTTCACTGTTTGTGTTCCGTTGTTTGACGTTCCAACATGAGTGACGCACATTCAGCTCTTTCTTCGTCTCCTGATGAGCACTTGTTCTTCGTCCACTTCTCAAACCAATGAGTAAGACCCGTGTCAGCATGGGATGGAAAAAGCATTCTGGCATTAAGAACATGATAGTGACTCAACATCTCCTTGCAATTGACATTTAATTAGAATTTCAATTGCTCTGTTTTTAATTTCAGTTGTTTTTGCATGGTTTATGGACCAGATTGTTTTGCACATGGAATCATACATGCATCTGGAATGGTTGACTGTAACATGAGAGAGCTTCTACTATTGTAGAGTATAGAGTATAATTGCTTCATTTTGGACCCGATAAACCTCTTTATAGCTTTTAGAATGGACTTATTATATCACATAGCCATATTTTTCAAAGGAGATTTTCTTTGCTCTTTGACTTTGTTGATTGATACATTATATTTCATTATGTTGAGTATGTGTGCGGAGAGCTTTGTTTACTGTAAAAAAATCTAGCTAGCTACTTGAACAATAACATCTGTTTTAATGAAACTCACACAGTGACACAATAAGTTCTACGTTCTAATAAATGCTGTTCTTTTGAACTTTCTATTCATCAAGGGTTACAGAAAAAGAGTCTGGCATAGTTTCCTCAAAAATACGATGCGACACAACTGTTTTCAACATTATACATAATAATAAGAAATGTTTTTTTGAGCAGCAAATCAGCATATTAGAATGATGTATGAAGGATCACTGCAGACTGGAGTAATGATGCTGAAAACTCAGCTTTGCATCACAGGAATAAATTACATTTTAAAATATATTTAAATAGAAAACAGTTATATTAAATTGTAAAAATATTTCACAATATATGTTTATTTTTTGTGTATTTTTGATCACATAAATGCAGTCTTGGTGAGCATGAAAGACTTCTTTCAAATATGTAGAAAATCTTCATACAATAACAGCCTGATAACAGACGGAACTGACAGAACAGAACATACAGACCTGTATGGGATCAAATTCCCGCCAAATATATAGCGGTCGCGTATAAAAAAATAATAAGCGTAAATCAAAAATTTAAAAACACATGTAAAAATATATTGCACAAACTGAAAAAAAGAATGCAAAATGATCAGAATAGCAAACAACGTGGTCACGGATCAAAATATAATAAGCGTGAATAAAGAAATAACAAGCATGAATAAAAACTTTAAACACATTAAAAGTTATTTTGCACAAAACTTAAACTTATGGTCATGCTTTGTTAAAAAGTATGGTTTTATTACTGTGTACTTTGTGCTTTCTTGCATTTTCTGCTCATATTTTACTCTTTTGTACGCTTGTGATGTTTTTCTCTTCGCTCTTCTTTCTATGTTCTGCGCTTGCTCTTCCAAATGTTGCAGTTCGAGTTTCATGTAAATTAGGGCGGGCTTAAGCGTCACCATTGGTCCACTAGTTCTAGATTGACAGATACTCCTCTAGCCAATCAATCGAAGAGGTGAGTTGACGTCACACCAATGCGACTCGTGGCTACTGATGCTTACTTGTTATACAGGGGAAGACGACCATCAACAGGACACCTTTAAACTGCATGTGTGCCTGCAACTCAAACTGTTGCCAGTATACGTATACCTGGCAATATGGTATAGTTAAATTCGTCATCCTAACAACGACCTGTTACAGTTATGCCTGTCTGATGATCCATCATTCACCTCTAATGCACTGAACCTGGCACCGCGAACGTCGATCTTCTCCGAGCAGCCACCACCTCCTGGCCGTTTTACTTTCATATTTAATCAATAACAAGGATGTGTAATGTCGGTCCTGACTCCTGGGTGCAGAGTTTAGCTCCTTCAACCCTGAACCAGCTAATCATCGTCTTTAGGATATTTAAGACAGGTGAGGTTTTTAATCGGAGTTGACGCTAAACTCTGCAGGACAGCGGCACTCTAGAAACAGCGTTACCTATCGCTGATGGAGATGTTACTGTATTCAAATTTTAAGCTATATTTAAAACATTAATTCTAAAGTAATATGCAATTATGTAGCTATGTAAGTAAACACAGTAAGTTTGTAATAAATCACTGTATTAAATTCAACTGGTTTCTCTATATCTTCTCTGTAACACAATCATTTTCAATAATCTTGTCAAATTTGGCGAGGTTAATAAAAAAAAGGTAGGCAATGCGTAGCGGCGAAAGGTCAAAGTCCTAAAGTCTTCAGACAATGGCCGTTTTTAACTTAGTTTTTGCGACGAATTGTAGTGTTTCATAATTGCAGGATGTTTCGCTAAACAGCAGCCTTAACATATTGGCATCATGAGCCAAGTAATATTGTTTAACACCAATTACCTGTGTGCACATTAACATTCTCATGTATCTAAAAAAAAATTTAATTTAATTATTTATGTCCAGAGTTCAGATAGCTTTACTGCTTGAAAGTCTTTGTAAAGTTAAATTGAACTGCCGTCTTCCCTTGTAAGTGTAGCACTCCTGAAAAAGAGTATAATGATTAAAGAAAAATGAAACAAAAGAGAGTGCAGCAGTGCTTCTTTGTTGTTATATTTACTCAGAATGAAGTGCTTCACGGGCGCGCACCACCCACTGAAGTGTGCGGTGACGTAATCACGCTGGTATGCCAAGCGAAAATAATTAATTTAATAAATGCACATATCAAAGCACAAATAAGAAATTGAACAGTATATAAAAGTATTAGAAAATAACATTTTAGTATATTATAATGGGATTGAACTTAGAAATTGTACAAACATAAACAGCTTGTACCACGAGTCGCATTAGTGTGACGTCAACTCCCCTCTTCGATTGATTGGCTAGAGGAGTATCTGTCAATCTAGAACTAGTGGACCAATGGTGACGCTTAAGCCCGCCCTAATTTACATGAAACTCGAACTGCAACATTTGGAAGAGCAAGCGCAGAACATAGAAAGAAGAGCGAAGAGAAAAACTTCACAAGCGTACAAAAGAGTAAAATATGAGCAGAAAATGCAAGAAAGCACAAAGTACACAGTAATAAAACCATACTTTTTAACAAAGCATGACCATAAGTTTAAGTTTTGCGCAAAATAACTTTTAATGTGTTTAAAGTTTTTATTCACGCTTATTATATTTTGATCCGTGACCACGTTGTTTGCTATTCTGATCATTTTGCATTATTTTTTTCAGTTTGTGCAATATATTTTTACATGTGTTTTTAAATTTTTGATTCACGCTTATTATTTTTTTATACGTGACCACTATATATTTGGCGGGAATTTGATCCCATAGACCTGTAATAATTATCATTCTGATAGTCAAGTCAAATATATATATATAGTGCTTTTCACAATTCACATTGTTTTAAAGCAGGTTTAAAGAAAATCAAGTTGTTAAGTTTAAAAGACTTTATAGTTGTATTTAGCAGATTAGAACGTTACATTTTGCAACAATAACATGCTTCTATATCCAACATTATATAAAGAGCTGTGTGATAGTATAGTTACATTTTGTGGCAATAAACTGTTTACACAATGATAGTACAATTTTGTGTAGCACTTTATTTTAGTCATGTTCCCCATTTACTTACTATGTACTTATTATAGTAATTGCAATAACTGCGTAACTAGGTACTAACCCTGAATCTTCCCCTAAACTTGACCTTCACCCATGCATGTAGTTACCTTATATTACCCAGTACTTTCTTAGGTAGGCCTAAGTACACTGTAAGTACACGTAAGTGCTCGTACTGTCAAATGAAGTGTGACCCAATTTTACAATAAACTTGTTGATTCAACAGTGATCCAGAGTAAAGTTTGGCTAGTAAACGGCAATATTCAGAATAGCATAATACAGTATGTATGTATACTCTGCACAGTAAGCAATTTTTCTGTATGCATGGAATGCATGTCCTACTAATAGAATGTCCTTCTATTTGCCAAAACAAGAGAGCATACTAAGGAATAGTGTTTCTTACAATGCAGTGTGCTTGACAAACATGCAAACGATGCGGGATGCACACATTTTTGCAAAATGGGTGTTCAAATTGTGTGGTAAAAGCTGGAAATGCTATAGTGATTTTACTGCTTGAAGCCATGATGCTGCATCCAGTGCCTCTAGAGAGCATGAGAGTGTGGGAAAAGACGGAGAGATGGAGGGACGGCAGGAATAGGAGCAGGGTCTGGGAAGTTAAATCCGTGTGGTGCCAGGAGCGGAGGATGGAAATGCCAAGGTTCTTTACCTTCAACACACACACAGTGATATGGTTAAGTCTCGACTCCACTTATTTTAATGCACCATCGTTTTATCTTTCTACTTCCTTTGATGGTATTAGATAATCTCTATGTGTCAGACGAGACGAATCCCTGTGCTCATGAGATAGAGTTAGAGAGAGGTAAAGAATAGATAGACGTTGAGAAAGAGAGAACAGTGAGGTAGGAGAACACTTCCACTATAAAATGCTGCATTGTTTTTTCTACCCAAACCAGGGTTATTAGTTAATTAAAACTATAACCATAAAAAAGTTTGATAATTGAATATGTATATGAATATATATATATAAATATATATATTGAATATATATATATATATATATATATATTGTATATTGGTTGTGCTTCAGCTCTGCGTGACTGTGATGACTTTGTGAAGGAAACATAAACATATTGTGATTGTGTTTTGGTTATGTTTCCTTCACAAAATATTCATTTGCAAAGAAAAATTCCAATGTTGATTCTCGTTTTATTACTAGTTCTGTTGTGTTCTCTTTTTTCAGTTTTTTAAATGGGTGATTCCCCGGAGGTTCAAGATTTAGCTGCTCCATGTCAACCTTTATAATTTCCCACAAAACAATCCTGACACATCTAAAATATAAACACTTATGCCTACAATAGGCTTACCATAGTGAATCAGGGTATAAGACAAAAAAAAAAACAAGTTTTGGAAGAAGGATTAATGATGTATTGATTCATTATTTATATAAAAAAGTCACAGTGTGTACCTGCTCTAGATGGATGTCTTTGGCTGTTATCCTGCCCTGCTTTTTTAGCATCATGTGCTGCTTTACTGTAAGTCGTTCTGTTGCTCTCAATCTAGCTGAGACAGCAGCCTAAACTAAATCAAACCTCATAAGTGACTGATTTTAAATGCAGCAGGTTAAAATAGAGCTAATAAGCATGAAAAAACTAAACAAAAAACATTCAAATGCACAGATTATTAATACTTTGAAAGTATTATAGTATTAATATTAAAGTAAGAATAGTATTAAAAAATACTATTTTTTAATAAATACTTTTGAGTATTAAATGAAATATTTATAACTGCCATTTATCTCTTCTCCATCATCTTGAATATTTTTTTCCACTGAACTCGTTGCAGTGCATTCTGGGATTGCAGTATACATCCAGTGCTGCCCTGAGCTGTCTTAGAAGGCGTACATAATGTTGCTGCCCATATTTTGAAACACTCTTTGCATCGAGAGCACAGCTATGATGTCTTAAAGCAGTGATCTCAAACTCAGTTCCTGGAGGGCCACAGCTCTGCACAGTTTTGCTTCAACCCAATCAAACACACCTGATCCAGCTAATCAAGGTCTTCAGGATTACTAGAAACTTCCTTGCAGGTGTGAGTTGGAGCTGGTTGGAGCTAAACTGTGCAGAGCTGTGGCCCTCCAGGAATTGAGTTTGAGACCACTGTGATTGGAAGCTTGGTACTTTTTGAAACAGAGCTAATGTATGTGCACAAGACAATTCCTCATATGGATTTATAATCATAGGTGTTTCCCACAGATATTCATTGGACCTAAAGGAAAAAGTGACTCTGGAAAACAGTCAACACTTATATAATAGGGTGGAGTAGAAAGCGCATGGAAATGGGGAGAAGCAAAGGGAAAGTAATAGTTTTTGACTTTCAGATACAGCTCTGGATATGTGGACTATGTCAATGGGTTAGTTACTTAATCATGCACAAAGAATGTGCTTTGTGGAACATATATGCCTGGTTTCACAGACGAGGCTTAAATCTAGTCCCAGACTAAAATGCATGTTTGAGCTGTCTTAACTGAAAGCAACTTGAACTTGCACTGACATAACTTAAAATATGTCAGTGCCATTGTTTGTTTTATCTCAAGATGCACACCGGTAATATTTTTCTAAGGCACATTTTAAAAAGTTACTTAAATGCCCTATTTTAATTAAGGCCTAATTTTGGCTCTATCTCTGTCTGTGAAACCACGCCATAGACTTTGACCCTGCCCGAAATCATGCACTTGATTGGGTTTTATGTGCATAAGCCTATGCAACATGATCTAATTCGTTTTTATAAGTATGCATATGTAAAGTGTGCTTCTAGTGCACGTACACTTTTTCATTTTTGATTGAGCACTGATGCGCACAATTTCAACTTATTGACAACTTAAAACATACTTTTACAACTTTAGAAGCTTGGATGTTTTGAAATCCTTCAAGATTAATTTGCATTTAGGACAGATGCTTTTATCCAACGTGACTTTCTTTGTATTCAACTGCAGAGGTTTTCATATAGAAACGATATCAGTTCATGCATTTCTTGGTAATCAAACCCATGTCTTTGGTGTCGCTAATGTTATCCTCTACTTTGAATAAGTTCAAATTGTATTTTTAAATTGTTTAAAATTAGTGGTTCAGTGGCACTGTCACCTCACAGCAAGAGGGTCCCTGCAGGGCCATAACCACCATAGACATTGGCTACATGTCCCCCCAAATAATAAAAACATTTAAAATAATGATTAACAGTAGACAAACATGAATTCCTGCATGATGCTTCAGTTACATGCTCATGAGTGTGAGTAAGATGTAAGTAGATAAACATCTAATATTTTCTAACTGTTTTACAATAGAAGTATTTTAACGACCGATAGTAATGTCCAGATGCAGTTTTTGACTTTTTTGTCAAATTTTGAATTGAAAATATAGCTTATAACTTACATAATTCATGTAATTCATAACTGAATAACCTGAGTTCTGTCATGACAACTCTCTGCGTGTTTGGCATGGTAATGGGTATGACAATGTTGATATGTTTGGTCTTGGCAGAATAGATCATACACTGCTGCCGCTGTAGGTTACTGAGCAAGTGCGGGATTTGCTACTGCCAATACATACACGATACGCAGCTGTGAGCAAGTAAGACATTCTGCTGCTGTACAATATAACGTACATAAATTACTTGTAGCAGATCTATACGGGTGGAGCTGGGGAAGGAGGAGGGTTTCTGAAGCGTGCTGCACTGCTAAGACAAATGCTACCCAAGTATTTGAAGGTTGAGCATGTGAGCTCATTGGCGACTGATACAATAGGAACCAATCACCTGTGCCCTATAGATAATGATGTGATTACAAGCAGCTTGAGTTAAATGACCTACAGTATTAGCCTGTGCCATCCAGAGTTTCATGACAGAACTTTGTATTTGTCAGGCATAAGAATGTATTTTTTTTTTTACATAAAAATGTTTTACTTTACAATAACATACTTAGTTCTTTTATTTTCCTTATTCTCTTAAACCCCTTTAAATCTCTTTATTATTTAATTTCTTTAAATAAATAAAGCCCATACATCACTACTAATCATGCTTAGTTGGTTCCATCACAGTACAGTATTACACCAAAATACACTGAAATTATCACCAATATTGGTGCAAAACTATACAATAAAACACTCAAACACTACAACATCATACACTGTAATTAACTAGCAGACCGTAAACTGCAGACAAGCTCTCAGGTTACATTACGATGTAATTACATGTCACACAGCCCTGGGCGCTCTACTATAAAAAGAAAGCCAAGCCTGTCCTTTCCCTAATTGAACCTGATAACATTTTCAGAGAAAAGAGACCTTATTGTGATCAGCAGAATTCCCCTCTCCCTCCCCTTGCCACCAGTATCGGTTTCTCCAGCACCATCTCCAGAGCTTAGACCCTCACCAGATACACATGGAGCTGAGAGTGCCAAGGAAAACCCAGGCCCTAAAACCCATCTACCCTGCTGTGCCTTAGAGACACTCTCTCTCTCTCTCTCTCTCTCTCTCTCTCTCTCTCTCTCTCTCTCTCTCTCTCTCTCTCTCTCTCTCTCTCTCTCTCTCTCTCTCTCTCTCTCTCTCTCTCTCTCTCTCTCTCTCTCTCTCTCTCTCTCTCTCTCTCTCTCTCTGTCTAATATTATCCCATCAGCCTGTAAGAGCTTGCCCCGACAATCTCAGCAGGCCTGTCAGCTCTATAATCTGGTTATAAGTAATGATTGGTGGTGTATTTATGTTCCCCAGGCAGTTGTTTGTGGTTGATGGTGGGTAGGAGCAAATAGTCTCACATTCCCAGAGTTTTGACTACCGTCATAAAGTCTGGTCCACTTTACAGCTTATTTTAGTCAAAAACTGCTCTATTAAACAGGAAGCGAAAAATATAGTTCTGTTTTTGGATGTTTAGTTAACTTGATGCTCATTGATCTGACCCCAGTAACGCAATTTAATCCGGAACTGAACGCGATTTCAACCGAAAAGGAGAACGCAATTTCAAACACAAGCCCCCCTGAGATTTATAAAATCCCCTAATCTACCAACATGGCATTACCATTTGTCTTAGGACGTTACAAAATATACTGCGCCGGAATAGACTTTACAAGCGAAAACACTTTTCAGACTGGATGGAGGTAGCCAGCTTTATATCTGAGGAAATCACGGGATCCGGCCAAATGATTTGATACAGAATGATGCACTTAAAATGTATCCAGAAAGGATTTACGGTGAAGAGAGAAACAGTACGGTTACATTTAAGTGTTCTCGACCCAGATGGCGTTGCCTATCGATGAGCACGAAGACTCCGCAGGAGGAGGTACCACAATCCAAACTTTATGTGGCACATTGACTCGTACGATAAGCATACCATACAGCCTCTGCATTAATGCATGTGTTGATGGATTCTCATGTAATGTGATGACTACCGATGACTTTGCTTTTCACCGGAGTTTCTTATACAGTTCAAGCGATCATAATCAAGGAATCGAAAGCTTTTGGAGCATATTTCGGAAAGAGAATATTCAGTTTTGGATTAACTTTTTTCAGGATTTAAAAGAAGAAGAAGAAGAAGAAGAAGAAGACTATTTCAATTGGGACTTCCTTGACAAATCAATCGTGCAGATTTTCTTTACAACACGTGTACAGGTAAGAAATCATCTATCTATCTATCTATCTATCTATCTATCTATCTATCTATCTATCTATCTATCTATCTATCTATCTATCTATCTATCTATCTATCTATCTATCTATCTATCTATCTGTCTATCTGTCTATCTGTCTGTCTGACTGTCTGTCTGTTTGTCTGTCCACATATTTATTTGCTAAAGTATTAGCAAGACTGTAATAGGCCTAGAGTAATAATGTAATACAGAGAGGACATGCACTTTAATAGAAAATATAGGCCTATATATATATATATATATATATATAAAATAAAAGCTGTAATTTTTTAATGAGATTTTAATGGAGGATTTTATGTGCCTTTGTCATTTAAGGGTGAACTCGACAGATTTGTGCAGATGTGGAATGCACACAGAATCCGAGCGCAACGGAACATGACGGCACCTCATGGGCGTCCATCCATAATGTATATGGCTCCTCATCTTTATGGATCAGACAACTATCTTTTCCGGTGCAATTCTTTGGATGTTCAGAACTGCCAGGAGGAGTGTCACATGTTGACGTACCCATGTGATGTTTGAACTTTGTTGCCTGTTAATGGATGGGCTTCATCTTCTTCCTCCAGAGGATGCTGAGGAAGGCAGAAACCTGGCCTTGTCTAAGTCATTATACTTAGACAGGAGATACGAAATTTGATGTAATACACACACACACACACACACACACACACACACACACACACACACACACACGCACTGTGTGATCAGACTGTACAAAAAAAATGTTATGCTAATATATTGTATTATTTTTGAGCTGTAAGTGTAATAAACATTTTTTTATATATAAAACACAGTTGTGATGTATGCTTGAACAAACAGGAAATTACAGTACTACACCGTAACCAACAGTTATCAAAATAAACTAGTAGTGTGCACTAGTAGAGGCAATACATGCAAAAACTTAATATACATGCCCAATTCAGATTTAACATTTCATAACAATTATTTTTTAACAGTTTATGGAGAGTAAGCATAGGAAAACCCCAGGAAGCATTTTAGGGTTCCCACGCGTCCTGGAAAACCTGGAAAACCTGGAAAATGAAAGACCAATTTTCCAGTCCTGGAAAACACATGGAAAATGGGAAATAAAGTAAAATGTCCTGGAAACATTTGTGTTGTCCTGGAAAATAATTTTCCCTCCTTGTGGATGAATGCAAACGGGTTAAACATTTTACGCATGAATGTCTGTTTTCAGCTGCCTTCAATAATATCAGAGAATGTCTAATAGGAAGAGAATTGGCCTATGACTAAGCCACGCCCCCAAACGCGATGAGCCAATCATAGTGCGCATAGCTAACCCAATACACTCGGACATTCTCTGCTTCCACGTCCATTGAAATGCATTGCAGTTAGTCAGTTTTCATTCGTTTTTATATGTTTTTTCTTGTCATTTTAAGTTTAAAATGGTCAAACGGTGTGCATGGGGTACATGCAACTCCGAAACTAGGTATCCTGAGAGGCTGGGCGACGGTGTGTATTTTTTCCCAAACCACATCTCAACCGAGAAAAGTGTCTGCTCTGGATTGAGTTATGCGGTAGACCACAACACCAATTAAACGTGGATAAATTAAACAAGGATGTCTACATCTGTTCTAAGGCAAGTCAACAACGTATTTGAACGTTATCTTTAACATCTCTAATGTAACGTTAGGCTAACTTTAGCCTAGCTTCTAGCTGCGTTGTAACGTTACATCATGTCACTTAGCTTCATTCACGTATCTAACACAATGTTGTGTTTTACACAAATATAAGTAGGCTAAACACTTTGCAGTTTTAACGATGTCCTGTATGAACGTTCGATCGCGCCTACGCCTCTCTCTCTCTGACACACACACACGCATTCCAGCATTGCAATCTTGACATCGCAGCCTGTTCATTATGCTGCGTTCCAGTGGCGTAGGTTGGATTTTGAAATTGGTGGGGACGGGGACATATATTTTAAGTTTTGATCGAAACTATTGCTAGGGATATATCAGTGTCACTGGATATTGGTAGAGACACTTCCCTAGCGTCCCTACTAAATTCTACGCCCCTGCTGCGTTCACACCAAACGTGAATAGAGCGTCAAATTCACGCGTATCGCGTCTAGTTCGAAGCTTGAACCTTTTGAATCCATTCGCGCGAATAAGACGCGAGTTTAAAGCAAGCGTTTGAAGCGTAATAGCACCAAACTATAACGTTTACACTGTCACCTGTACATCTTTGTATGGAGCTGAAGCTTATTGACCTTCTCAACAATAAAATTATTAATATAACCCTCCAATGCATAGTTAAGGCCCTTCTGGTGACTTCGAGATGATATATAATATTTCTGTCTTCAAAAATCATCAATTGCCTCCTGTGAAATGTGTCCTACTGTGACAACTGCCATAGCGCCTGTTACCGAATGTTGACTGTTTGTCCGAGTGAGTGGCGGGGCCGTGGCTTAGCCATAGGTCAATTGGCACTCTCTGGTTACTTCCGGTTTCTGGACTGGCTGCAATAACACGTCTCTGTCCATGCGGGGGAGCTCGTAGGCGAGTGCAGAATGAATGGAGGTCTATGGAGCTATACCCATCAAAATCCACTTTTCTCAGGATATAATTTTTTGTCTAGTAATTTGAATGTTGTATTCGAAAGGAGATGCAAAGAAATTACACATTGCTGGGTGTTAGATTTTTTAGAGTCACTTATTTGCTTTAAAGTCCCCATGAAATCAAAATTGACCCTATTTACTTTGTTAGCGCATATTACTAGTCTTGTGGTGAACAATTAATCCGTGCAAGAAAATATTTAAAAAAAAATTTTTTTTACCATGGTAATCTTTAATCAAAATCTGAAAATGCCCCTCCCCTCTGCATTGGAGGACCTTCTCTGATGACGTAGGTTTGAGGAATTGGTTTGGGCAACGCTTAACCACTCCCCTCAAACCGTTAGTCTGCTATGAGCAGAGATGGAGAGGAGGAGCGCTAGAGTAAAACCCTGCCCTCTGTTCAATATTCCGTTTCACTGGGAAATACGTCATAACACTGGAGAAAAGTCGTTTGCAACTTCCGGTTCACGGGGACTTTAAAAAGTCTTAAAATGTCAATGACGTCATACACATCGTACGACCAGAGATACTGCTTTACGGCAATCCTTCAGTCACTCTGGTGCTTTCAGCTCTGCGCTTTGTTTTCTCTCGAGGCATCGACAACACAGCTGACACAGGTAAACACACGTGCTAGAAGAGTTTTTGTTTTGTTTGTTTCTGGTCCCGCTTCGGATGCCACGATGCCATCAAGTGGTATCTCTGGTCGTAATCAGTCCTTCACTGACCAATCAGCGTTCATTAGCAGAATGCTAGCGTGTTATGGGCAACAACAACTCAACCTGTAAGAAATCAGAAGGACAGAAGTACTCGTTCATTCAACTTTCAACCTATAACTCATGTTGACCTCGCAAAACCTACAATTAAATCTGAGATTTCTCAACAGCAATCGGGTGAAAGAGACGAATTTAGCCGTCTAGCCCATAGATATCATATAAAGGCTAGATGTCTCGTCAAGATTTCAGCGAGATAAGAGGATTTGTGTGCGTGCTGATCACTCACCTTAATTCAGAGCCCTGTGGTAAGATGGCCGCCGGTGATACCGGAAGTGACTCCGCCTTAAGACATCTAGCCTTTATATGATATCTATGGTCTAGCCCAATAGACTCCCATTCAGTCTGCATTCGTCCGCGATCACCTCCAGTGGAATTCTAATGGAACTGCAACCAAGATTGATACAATGGGGCTAATAGGAAGTGCCAAGGCTCTCCGTAGACGGGCTCTGGTAATATTGGGCTGGAGCTGTCTGCTTTCATTTCTGCATGTAGCCAGCACAACGCCCCACGTGACACAAACCTGCCAATATGTACGCATTTTGCGTAGCAAGTACGCAATTTGACATCTCAGTACGCTGGTAGTAGCCTGGCAAGCCAGACCTACATCAAGATGTTAGGTCTGGCAACTCACCATAGACACGGCTCAGTCCGAGGGGCGGGATAAACGGCTGTCTTTCAAATTCCCTCTGCTCGCAATAGGACAGCGCTTCAACCAACCAGAGCGTTTTCCCAACAGCGGAGCTAGTCGATAGATTCAACTTTTGCCATATCTGGCCGGCAAAACTACGAACACATCTTCCTTTTTTTAAGAATGACTTAAGTGCCGTTCTTTGCTCTTTCCTCAAAGAAAAGCTTAACTCCAAGTCCTCCAGAGTCGCGACCAAAGCCGATTCGAAAGGCTGTTCTCCAGCAGCAGCCGTCATTCTTTGTTTTCAAGTAGCAGGCAGGGAACCGTCGCAACTCTGTCGTCATTATGTTAAGCCTGCCCCGCCTACTCTATACACGATGTGATTGGCCTGACCCAATTTAGGTTTTTGCAGCTCAAAAGTCAATGGAGAGTTGCTAGACTACCCTGGCTGCAAAACACATTTTGCTGCCGCTAGGCTGTGTCCAGATTTCTAGGCTATGCTGGTAGGACTTGCCCCTCTAAACTACGGACATGTGACATGTGCAAATGTGGCAAATGTGGCAAATGTGCACTGATATCAGCAAGTAAAATAGCAGTGTATGAACTAAAGTAGAAAATTAACTTCTGTTTTAGTAGTGTGACATTGCAAGTAGAGGAAAGCAGGTGGCATTGTGAAAGACAACAATCTTTGCACAACTTTAATACAGATACGGTATAGGTACAATATCACATCTGTTTCAAAATATATCTCGATATGATAATATCGGTATATCGCCCAGCCTTAGTTGTGATAACTTGACTCGCACTGTAGCAGCTGAAAAAGTCTTGAAAATGTCCTGGAAAAGTCCTGGAAAATCATTTCAAGAAAAGAGTGGGAACCCTGCAAATAGCTTCCAAGAAATCTTGGTATTCCTTTTTGAAATGTTGTTTAACTCTGTTAGTACTTAAACATTCAATATGAATGTGAATCATTATGTGAACATGTAAACAACGTGTACAGTAATAATGTGCAAAGTCTCAACAGCACAAGAGTTTTATGCAGTACATGCTCTAACATTGCTCAACTTGAGTATGAACCTATTTTTCTTCAGAATTCTACATTCAATGTAGCCTGGAAATCCAGACCTAAATCTAAAAGATTAATGGTCTGCCGTCGACTAATGAAAATCGGCAAGCTCGAAGGGTGGCACCAAGCATGCATTTGAAAATCTCACTGCACGCAATTGGATAACACTACGACCAATCACAACAAGTTATCGCTTAGCTTCCAGCGAAGCTAACTGGTAGATTAGACTCTTACCGTATCCGGTCGGCAAAACAGCAAAAACGCCCTTCTTGCAAAGGAACGATTCGAGCGCCATCTTCTGTTCCTCTTTTAGAGAAAAAGTGAAAATCTTTCATTGTAGCAGCCAAAGCCTTTTCAAACAAATGGTGTTCATCCTAGCCATCTTGCAATGTTTACTAAAGACTTCGACGTCGCAGCGCTGTCGTCATCTTGCCTCTGGCCCGCCTATATCAGATAACCCGATGTGATTGGTGCAGCTCAGATAGAGGGGCATATTTAATGAGCATCATTACTCGACACCAGAGTAACTCGCTGAGCAAATTCAACTTGTGCTCTCACGAGAACTCTGGATTACCAGGGTACATTCAGTGTGTACATTAATTTGAATCAACATAAACTAGGAATGTTAACATAAAATGTTACATAATTACAACGTAAACATAAAATGTAAACACAATAGATACAGTGTATTTGCACAGGTACCACATGCAAAGTCTCAAATAGTGTGAATAGTGTGAATAGTGTGCGCTTTGATATGTTTTCAAGTATGAGCATGCTTTTTCTTCAAAATTCTGCATGTATTGGCATTAAGGTTGTGAGTATGGATTGATAGAAATGATGTTCTGAGTTTATAAAATGTCCAACTATACAATGTCCATGACCCAGATGTTACTATCCAGAACACAATTCAATTCAGCACGGTACTGTGGGAAATTGTCATATGAGTCAGGGAGTTCTAGGACCATCCCACAGGTATGTCCAATCGGCCTTCTAAAGTCTGTCTGGATGGTGAAATCGGCCTTCTAAAGTCTGTCTGGATGGTGAACTGTACATGAATAGCCTCAGCAACCACCAAATTGGAACCAGTACAGAATCTCAGAAATTTGCAGAGTTTGTCTTCGTCAGTTTCCCTGATGTACCTTTTCAGGAGGTTGGCAACTTCTGCTTGATTTTCTGACATTTGTGCTGGGAACTTCGACAACCCAGTCACCTTTTTCGGTGTAGGCTTCAGGTCTTTGTATAGCTGTTGAATTTCTTCTCGGCTAAGAGAGATCTGGCCTTTTGTGACCTCCTTCCAACAGTCAATAACAAACATTGGTTCCTTGTGTGCAATTTTGTCAACAATTCCTGGTAGAGAGGAAACCGTGACACTCCTCCTGCATTCATAAGTGTTCATGATGTCCAGAAGGTCATCCATGTCAACAGAGGAAAAGTCCTTGAGCGCTTGATTGAGAACATCTCGTTCCTGGCAGCTCACAAAACAAGGAATGTTGCCTTTAGGTCTGAATATACAGCCCCAAACATAATTTCCTCAAGAAATGGTGGAGCAAGCTTAATGGGCAGGTATTTGCAATCTTTAAACCCTTTAAGAAGGATTCGCCCCACAGCTTTCCATTTGTCAGAGCTGAAGTCATGCCTGAGGAAAGGCACTTTTACAGATGTCCTGACAGTGCAGTGTTCATAGAAGTCAGACCAGAAGCTACTGTACACATCGCGAAGGACCGCCAGACCACTGCCTGCTTCCTCTTAGTTGTTAGGAAGTATACGTCTCACTGTCAAGGACCGGTTGACAATCTTGTGGTCAGAAAATGCCTCTATCATGTCACTGAAGCTATTTGAGTAGTGCGTGGTTACATTTCTGTTGGGCAAAGCATTAGGTGGTGAGTCAAAAGGCTCATGGATCACTATGTCACTAAGAAAATCTCCATCAATATGGTGTTGTGGACCAAATGTAATCTCGGGGTCACTGCTGACATTGAGCACAATGCTTGCAAAATGGTCTTGTGAGGAATGTATGCTCGTCTTTTCATCAGAAACCAAGAACACATCAGGAAGGGTGTCTTGAGGCTCATTTACCTCTAGTTGCTCATAGTCGTGAGTATACAGGTCGTCACCTTTTATCGAATCTGAATCGGAGACATCACTAGCATGGTCAGGTTCATCACTAGATTCACTTGACTCTTCAGTCAGGTACATTTTTGGATGAACTTTTAATCCAAAATCAGACTCTTGACCTTTGGTGGAAACTCCATTGTGAAAGAATAATGCCTTTCCTTCTTTTAGTCATCATATCCTGCCTGAACATTTATCTGTAGTTTTCTAGTCCCCCCACCTTGCCTTGCTCTGACCTGTTTTATCCCTTTATTTTCTTTGTGAAGCCATCCGATTTCAATATTTTGTATGCATGATTCTGCTTTGCTGCTTGCTTTTTTGTTTGAGGTTTGTGACACCTTCTCATCCTCATTTCCCTCCCTTCTAAGATTCATTTTCTCTCTTAATTTCTCTAAGAGACCTTGCTTTCGCTTCACAGATGGTGTCTGATGCCTGCAAAGATCTATCAGGACAATCCTGTCACTATATGAGGGAAGGTGCTTTGCAAGTTCTGCGTCTTCCATAAGCAGGATGACTTCTCTGTCAATCTGTGAAAGCAAAGGGACAAGCATGTTAGCTTTGGACACAAGAAAATCATCCTGCGTCATAACAGCTAAAATGACATGCAATTAAAGAAGAGAACCAAATGTAAAATCTAGTCACTTATATTAGATACAGTAATAGGCATGTTTAAAATGGATATTACACAAATTCAGAATGTTATGTTATTATTTACTTGACAGGTATTTTAACATAATGATAAAAAATAAAATACATTTTAAAACATTTGTGTTCTTATTTTATATTAAAGGGTTAACTTAGTTATGAAAGTAGTTTTTAATGAAATCTGAGAGCTTTTTGTCCCTCCATTGACAGCTATGCAACTACCACTTTTAAGCCCCAGAATGGTAGTAAAGACATCATTAAAGTAATCCATGTGACCCCAGTGGTTTAAACTTTAAGTTTTGTGAAGCGATATGAGTGCTTTGTGTGCACATAAAATCACAAACATAATTTACCACTTAAATATTAATGTTCAATGCGTGTTCATCCAACAACATTTGCTCTAACGTCAACACAACACGCATGTGTCATTAATCATTTATCTTAATACTTTATTTTGTAAATATGTAAAACAAAGCACTCTCGTTACTTCAGAAAATCGAGGTTAATGATGTCTTTATTACCTTTCTGGGTCTTTACAGATGCAAAGATAAACGAAAGTGGGTTTGGAACAACATGAGGGTGAGTAATAAATAACAGAATTTTAATTTTTAAACTAACTCGTTAACCTTTCTATTAGCTAGTTAGAGCATATGATGTGTGCCTAGTGATTCATACAAACATCCAAAACACCATACCTTTTGCTGTTCCATAACTGTAATTGCTTCCTCAGAAATGCCTCGATTTCTCAGGAAATTGAAAACATCTGTATTTTCCTCCATCATGGGTCGGCAAATGAGAGTACAAAAGAGTTGTTTTCAAAAAGGATAGATTAAAAATAATTCATAAGGCTAGTGGGGAAAATAGAGGGGAAATAGAGGGAAATAGAGGTGTTCAAATGTTTGTTCATAAACAAAATTAATGAAATAAATGTATTTATTCAAAGTTTGGTCTTAGTATGGTCTTGATTGTTACTGCAGTTTTTGTCATTTCTGCAGTCACACCCTGTTTTCTCTTAATCTGAACATAGTTTTCAACCAGATTCATATGGACAGACCATAGTGTTCTTTCTGAACACATAAAAGCTAAATGTAGTTTGATCAGCAGATCAGTCTCTGGACACAGGTTGGCTTGTGTTATTTTAGTATATATATTGAAATAGTTTTCATTTTTCTATTTTCTTTTTTAATTGAAATGTAATACATTTCTTTTATGGTTTCAGTTTTGGCTAACCTGGGGCGTAGCCATCATTTTAGAAGTGAAACAGACAGAAATGCCAAGTGTAATACCAGTTTTATTTTATTATCTTTGTCTAGGCTACTTGACAGGTTTTATTTTTTTCTTATCTCTTGATTTTATGATTGGCTTATGTACTGCAAACCCTTATGCATTAAGTCATCATGGATTTTATACAATTAAAAAAATTATCACATGAATAATGGTTTCTATACTGTAATAAAGGATTATTATTCATATAAATATGGAAATACCCCAAGATGGCTTGAAAAACACACTTAAACCATATATTATCACATCAAGGGCCCTATTTTAACGATCTGAAACGCAAGTGTCAAAGCGCAAAGCGCAAGTAACTTTGTGGGCGGGTCTTGGCGCTGTTGCTATTGCCAGGCCCGCGCCAGGAGCGGTTCACAGCCAAGGAGAACAACGCTCTCGTCAGGGACGTTGGGGATGGAGAAACCCACCCAAATTAACTTTGGTTAAAAAGGCATATGATAATTTGGGTAAATGTGTAAGCTAGATGTATGCTTTTATAATAAATTCTATCTAAATTCTAAATCTATCTATCTATCTATCTATCTATCTATCTATCTATCTATCTATCTATCTATCTATCTATCTATCTATCTATCTATCTATCTATCTATCTATCTATCTATCTATCTATCGTAATAATGTATGATTTGCAAAAATGAAAACTGCTGCTTATGTGTAGATGAGAGAATCAAAGTGTATGCGCGTTGTGCACACGCTACATTGATTATGGCCAAGCATGCGCCCTTAAAATAGCATATGAATAACATGCGCAACACGCCACTGACTTTAAACTATTTTTTCCTGGTTAGTTGCGCAATTGTTTTATAAACCTGCAAAATAGCATGAAGGAACATTTGCGCTGGAACACGCCTCCTTTTTTGCGCTGAACCGCCCAATGAGCGCAAGTTCATTCCCTAGTTTAGCGACGTGCTTCTGTGGAGGGAAAAGCGCGCAAAGCGCGGGTGCAAAATAGGAATGATACATGCGTCGGTGTACAAAGTCAATTGCGCTGGGTGCAAGATAGGGCACCATGTGTTCATTGTCCTCATGTTTCATCAGTCAAAAGGTTTCTGCTTTTATTCAACTTAGCTGGATGATTTTTAAAGGGGTGGTTGATTATGATTTCACTTTTCTAACTTTAGTTAGTGTGTAATGCTGCTGTTTGAGCATAAACAACATCTGCAAAGTCACGACACACTACTCCAAACCTGTATGGCTTTCCATTCACTGTACAATTTTAAATTTCCGTTTGCCATATATGATGTGCTCTATACATGTGCAGCGTGCACTGCAGTGTGTTTCACGTTACGTCAATGAGGCTGCATTTGTAATTTTGACTTTACAGTAATATCGTAATGTTTCGACTTTAATCTCGAAATATTTCGACTTTAATCTCAAAATGCTAGAATTTTTTTTTTTATGAATTATTATTATTATTATTTACGTTGTGGTTCAGGGCTTCCGTACTTTGAAACAGTAAAAAAGGGAATATTTTTTTAAATGAATCTTCTTCTATCAGGGCATAGTAGTAATGTTTCTTTTAATGGCACATACATACTGTAGATTCTTCAGTTTAATATGTTTTAATTTATGTGATTTGAGTTTTAATCTGCAGATGATTATGGGAGGAGTGATAATGTTGCATAATAAGTGACTACAATGAAATTAACATTTGCATTAAGGACATTCTAGTGATCATCTAATGGAAATGTTACTATTTTCAATAGCAGGTAAAGGTCAAGTTTGACGTCCCACATGTTTTGTTCCATATCTGAAAGCTCAGTAAGTGTTTCAGGTCTTAAGATCACCCCACACTCCAAATAATTTCTGTCTGTTTCCCTCTGTTTTCTTTTTCCATTGCACTGCTTTCCTATGTCTTTCTCTCTTCTTTAGCTCCTTTCCTGTCTCGTGCTCTTCGCTCAGCACTCTGGGACATGCTGTTGATATTTCATTTGGAGTGGAGCCATGCAGTACAACCACTGTAACATTAACTCTTTCCTGCCCTCTCTGGCCTCCCTCAGTCAAACACGTTGCTCAAAACCACCACGACTCTCACAGCTTTTACTATTCCACACCAATTAGGGGTTTTCTTTCCTGTCAATTTGGTGCTAATTTGCCACACACTCTCTATAAAACAGCCTCCAGGATGGTGAAGCTTTTGACTGTTTCCCTTCTCTTTTTTTTTGTTACTTTGTTGCTTGGACTGCTGAATTCCACTGCGCTCCACATGCCTAGTTTTGGTCACGGAGGGAGCATGGCTTCATTCTTGCGGTCAGTCGTGTGGCGTTCTGCAATGGGATGGGCAGCCGTACAGTCACATTCAGTAAAAAAAAAAAAAAAAAAACACGGGTGCTCTTAGGTTTGTTGAACACTGAAGCTTGGACAACTGCTGCCCACTTAAGAGGTCATTTGGATGTGTTGTTGCACTGAGGTTCGTTGGGTTGGACTTTTTTAAAGATCTGTTTTACTATTGAAGGAAACTTCGAGATTAAGTACAAATAAAGGAGTTGGTTCATTAAAAAAGGAAAATTCTGTCATCATTAACTCACTGTCAAGTCATTCCAAAACTTTTAAACTTAAGACTTTCTTTTAACTTCGAAAGACAAATGAAGATATTTTTATTATTCTCTCATCAGCAGTTTAATCTAAGTCTTCTAAAGTAAAATGATCACTTTAAAAGTCTAAAATAAATCTGTCCGTGTTCACATATAAATAATATCAATCGATAGATTTGATGCACATGTATAGAGCACATCATATATGGCAAATGGAAACTCAAAATTGTACAGTGAACGGAAAGCCATACAGGTTTGGAACAAGTGTGAGTAAATGATTATTTCCATTCTTCTGTGAACTATCCCTTTACGCTTTTCTGTGGCACCATCTGTGGAATATTGTTGATTACCACAGCAAATATTTTCAATTTGTCATTAACCCTTAGGGGTCTATGGTGTTTTTGGGGTCCTTGAGATGTTCTGACACGCCTTGACATTTGTGCTTTTTTCAATTGCTTATAAACATATTCATTAATAACATATTAGTTTTAAAAAAAGTAATTGTTACAGGAAGGCACTTATGCACACGAGTCACGTTAAAATACTCAAAATAACTTACTAACCTTGTCTGGGTAAAGTTCTTTATACTTCAGTGACCGTTTTACGTCAGTATCCCATGACGTTCTACCATGTTTGAAAATAATATACCATCTACACCAAACACTTCACTAAGCCTAACCGATAGTGTTAACAAAAGCAAACTTGAGATAAAACACATTTGTTGAAGCAACCAAACTGTACCATTTTAGCTTGCTTCTAAAAGTCATTGAGCACTTTTATTGAGTGTTGTGACTTGTGTTTCATGGGACTCATACCTGAGTGCTTCGCATCGTTGGTGCATTACTGTACCAGGTAAACTACAGAGCAAGTTTACTACATCTGAAAAGCTATACAGGGAGCTGATCATCTGATGCAAACATCAAAATGTATTAGTTTACAAATCATGCACTATGGTAAAAATATGTGCAAAGAACCACATGAAAATAAGTCTCTGTTAATCGTTAATCTGCCCCTGTAATCATATTTTTGCAATTTGTGTGAAAAGGAATAAAAGTTAGTGTTTTACTGCCAATAGAGTTCATTTCAGCTGGCAACTACAGTGTATAGATACGTTTTTGGATATTTGCAGAAATAAAGGTAGAGGCTAGTTTTTCTTCAGGTCCCATCTGCAGTGATTGCACAGAAAAGTGTGACCAGTACAGATCCTTTAAGGATAGCTCTGTATTTAAGCAGATGTTCAGAAAGAGCTAAAGAGTGAACCGTAAGGCACATTTTTCCATAGAGGTAATGACCAGCTACTTTCATGGTCTGTGGTACATTTTTATTAGTGGTGTGCAGTGGTGTTTTAAAATGAGGCATAGTCCTCACATTTTTTATATATATATATCAAATGTATATTTATGTCCCTGTTACTTTTAATTTTCCTGGTTAAATAAACATTACATAAATGTTTATGTGAATACAATTAAATTTTGTATTTTTACTCTATGTATGTTCTATTTATTAAAACCAAGTATAAATTTCATCAAGTTTGTGTTTTAATGCATTTTTACATTCATTCCAAAATAATAACTAAAGGCAGTAACAATTTAAACCATTTATATAATTTGTCAACTAATGTTCAGCTTAATAACTTATTTTCATCAGTCATCAAGCTTGTACACACTGGTCACAGACACGAAGATGTACCTTTAATTTCCCCAAGCAGATCGCTCACTAAAACCCCCCATAGTCATCATGTTTTCAGGCCATTTCAAGTTTGATTTTGACGAGACATAAAGCAGTGATATCTAAGTGGCGGAGTTGTTTACTTGCTTTTTAATTAGAATTCCCATTAACACCATCATTGTCTTCATTCAGGCCAATTTGAGATCGCGCACAAAAACAAGAGGTGGGATTTATCACACGAACCAATCATATCCAATCATAGCACGATGGATGCATTGCTTCCTCTCCCGTGACTTTCCCCCATTCATTCTCAGTTTCACTAAACCCGACGCACGCTTTAGGGGGTCTGTTAAAAGCCAATGGGCTCAGGGGAGGTAAGAGAGACGCAGCCTCCTGCTGTAACTTTACCAGCTGGAGTTGCTGTTGGACAGTGTTGCTTTATAAAAACGAGCAACTTTTGCACTTTTTAATGTCACATCTTGTAATATTTGTAATAGTTACGGTGGCCGACAGGAGATGTCGTCGTCTAAAACAGCAGAGAGTAGCCAGTTCAGCAATGAGGTCTCTTTACAAAGATAAATTAAGAAATTATGTTAACTTTATTATTCAGTAAAACAATATGTTATTGCGAATATTATTGTTACTTTTTCATCATTGTGTCAGTGTTTTATTCGCTGACTTTAGCTAGCTTCTTTGCATGAAACGCCGTTTAGCAGAGTATTTATTTTTTCCCACATTAATGTGGTTTTGTTTTATTAATACAGTGTATACTTTTTCTTGATATACCCCGAAAGAATGGAAGTGAAATGTGACAACATGCCCCATAGATGACAGCTTAAAATGCTATCTGATCTAATCAAACAAATATACAAGACAAACTAAAATATTTTCTCAAAAATATTATCTTTCATATAAAATAATTTACAAATAAAATAATTTTTGAGTTTGACAAAGAACACTCTGGAAAACACGGCTCTACATTGACTCTCAGTCTTTATTCACCTTTTTCTCAAGTTTTCTCAATAGAATTCATAAAAGTATAGGATAGAATAGCTTAGTTCTAATATGGGCTCATTGTAACGCAGTGTTACAACATGCTCCACCTCCACAATTGGGATTTAAACCCTGCAAGTGTCTTCTGCTAGTTAGCGAAGCATTAAAGAACCATATCAACTGTAAAATATTATCTCACAATCTCATATTGGAGATTAAAATAATATCAGATTTGTCTAATTTAAAATAAACACCATAAATAGAGATGAAAAATTAACATGAGGAAGAAATTTACTTTTGCTATGGTTAAATAAATGTTCAGCGATATCTTCCAAAGATTTATGAATTATGGCGCAATTTTTTCTCTATATAGTGTTGAAATGGCAACTTGTAAATACACTAAGTTTCGTCATGCTAGCATGTGTGGAAGTATTTCAAACAAGGGTGTTACAACTAGCCCTGCGTTAGGTTGTGCCCCGCTCTCCCCTAAGGTCTTTATACACCACTGAAAACATAGTTATGTATATTATATTGCATTTCTGTCTACAGATCCTCCTAAATATTTCACAACACACCTTTAAAACATCAAAAGTAAAATATGATAATTCATTATTACATTATTTATGCATGGCCTGTCGATGTTTATTTTGTGGTAATGACCGGCTGACTGTCCATTTTACTTTCCATATTTTTCACTGTTGTTTGAAGGACTAATTTCCATTTGCATTTCAGCATATGGCCTTTTTTATTGTCTATGCAAATGAAACCATCCTATGATGCCAATTATCAGTCAACATTAATCAGATGTGTTCAGAATAGATGCATGTAATATGCAAATTTTGGTAAACAAGTATCACATAAAGCTGTCTGGCCACAGGCCAATCATATTTCCACATAATTACCAATACACATGAGTTATTTATATGCCTGTTGACATTTTTCAAGCTACCGGTTGTTCTTGTCAAACATGCGGTGTATTTTATGTTGCGTGCGACTGTGTAACTACATCAGGACTTTGCGCAGTGATTGATTTATTACACTGGGAAGGCGAGGGAGCCAATGAAAACAAACTCGGCCCGTAGACACCTCAAAACATATTGATGGATACCAGCACCAGTGTCTCATTGGAATTGTGTGAGTAAATTGGGCAGAACAAGACAGATGCGGCACTGTAAATGACTGAAGCACTGCTCTCTGCTTGGTGCCATCAGAGCAGTGATTAGAACACGTCCGTGTGCCACCCCTCCTCTTCATTGAGTATGGATTGGAGCTGCCTGCATCTGAATAGAGCCCCCACAGGTCCCATCAACATCCAGAACATTATGAAAGAGACGGTGCTCAACACAGAGAGTGACAAAGAGAGTTAAATATGGCGCTTTGTGATTTCAGGCTATTTTCAGAGCCGTTGTTCTTAGGAATCCACATTTCAGTGGCGGTACTTTAATGATATTCTCCAATATGTGATATTGGAAGTGTGATTGCTTTATGTTTTATAGATAGATTGTCCTCTATTAAAAAAATATACAAAGCATCAAGATTTGTATGTTTCCAAGGAATCCACAAAGGATGCAAAGAATGGACTTGCATTCTCATGGAGACTCGTCCTGCTAGGCTACCTTGAAAAGACAAACTCAGAAGGATGCAGGGAATAGAAAACATCCTTGTGAGAATTGAGATGTGCTGCCATCTTGTCTCTCAACTGACCTTCCCAGCATATTTTAGGTAGTGGCCAATGCACAACACATACAACATAACATCACAAACAAAAGTCATAACCTATTAAAACATTTATTTCAGATTATTATGACCGCCGCTAGCATAGCTAGCGAAAGCGGTCATATAGGGATTGTCAAAGTTTTTTTTTTTTTTTTTTGTCATCTACTGAATTTTTCGTCAACGATACCAGGGACACCGAAACACCGGGGAACATGAAATTTGGTGGGCATGTAGCCCCACTAGACTTTTACGGAAAAATTTCGTTTGGTCCCCGGGGGCCACTCCCCCCCCGCGCTGGCACCCCCCAAACCCAAAAAATGCAGTTTTTCCTAAATAACTACCTGAACCGTGGCACCGAGGATGAAGAAATTTTTATGGTATGTTGGTCTTAAGGGCCCACATCAACCTAGCCCATAATCACTCATTTGTGATTTGCGCCCCTTCCCATAAAAAATGAAAATGCAATATTATTCGGCTTTAATCGCCCCTATCTTCAGTTGAGATGTTCAGAACTGCACCATATTTCATGTGTATGATTAACTTGACATCCTCTGGGGGTATGCTAAGTTTCGTAGAATTTCATCCATGGGGGGGTATAAAATAAATTCATTTATGTGCACATTTAGTGACTGTACACTCATCGGCCTGTAGATGGTGGTGTTGAGCGAAGGGTTGCTGGTTTAGGATGATACTGTCACACACACACACACACATGCAGGAATACAAACAAAGGCAAGCATGCACACACACTGACATCAACACGCACAGACACACACACACAAACACACACGCGCACACACATGTACGCACGCATACATACACGCACAGACACACACACACACACAGACACACACATACACAAACACACACACATACACACACACACACACAGACAGACATGCACATACTACTACTTTTTTTAGGTATCAGCCATATACCCGATTTACCAATACCCAATGTGTTATGCTTGGGCAGTATACTAATGAGGTGGGTGGGACATGTTTCATGCCATGTTAGATCACATCCTGAGAGTCTACGCTTTCAGAAAATATATAGTTTATATAGTTGAATCAGTTTTCTCTTCATGGTACAGACCAAAATGTATTATGTGTACACTTTCTTCACCTAAATCCATAAAATCCCATTAATTTCTTCACCTAAATCCATAAAATCCCATTAATTTCAATGGGACATTTACTTAAGTGTTCTACTAGGTTTAATTTTGTTAACATTGTTTTTTTAAAACTCTGGGACCAGGGCTACAAGATAAAACCACTTTTTTGGGGAAAAAATGTTTTTTATTTCAGTAAAACACAACAAACCCATGCCAAAGTCAGATAACTGACTTTTACCATCAACAGGCACCTCAACCGTTTGGTAGAGGTTTGTAGAAATTGTCTGTGAATTATTAAACAAACTGCCGATGTAGCATGAAAAGACTTGCTTGAACACAATAAGTGTGTTTTTGAAACTCATTTTTGTAATACATTATGTAGGGGAAACCACTGTTATGGATGTGACGTTTTCACATTATGGATGTTAAGTGTCTAAACTAATGACTTTTGATATAAAACTTAAATAGTAATGGCAAATAATTACAAAACTCTAAATACTCCAGACAGTCTTTTAAAATATACAACTTATATACATAAACACGCAATACAGCCAAATTGCTCCACGTCATTTATTTTTGTGGAAAGCCAGTGCAGGCCTGAGCGGCGGTCATATTTTGTACCGCCATGCGGTACATCTAGTTATAACCATTATTTTCATATTATTTTATTTTACTGCCTGTATTAGTTAAAAATGAGTATGTATGTTTAATGTTACTTTTGCTTTGTCAATGTTAAGATTATTTTTAATATGCCAATAAAAATACTGGCGGCTTTCTCCAGGGGCCGTATAAAGCTGCTCAGAGTAGAATTGTGTCAAAACTCTAAGATGTAATTTTACTCTTATTCCTAGACTTAAGAAATGTGATTTATAAAGGTTCCTAAGTGTTAAGACTAGGTCTCAGCTCCTAAATTATTTACGAGTGCTGGAAAGGTATCCTAACCTGGGGTGCGTTTCCCGAAAACATGTTAGCCAACTATGGTTGCATGTTCCGTTGTTATCAGCACAGTTCAATGAGTCGGTGTTTCCCGAAAACATTGTTCCAACAAGCATTCACAAACAGCATCAAGTTGTGTGGTTGAAACGACTGCCCTCGAGCTGTGGTTAGAAGCAGAGTTTCTTGTTTGCATGACATTTGGACTCAATAAATCCTTATATTGAGCAAAATAAGCAAGCTGACATTCAGTACAATCTGTATCTTTTATTTAGTATACATACAGCTGTCTTTTACGTCTTATAGTTTGTCAAGTGGTTTAAAGCGTCGTTTTTGAAGAGTGCACGTGCGTACGTGCTCTACTACGTAAGAACCAGCCAATGATTAAATCTGAAAATAAAGCAAAATGAGAAAAATGAGAATCAGTCTTCATATGCCATGTCCGTAATATATAGCAAAACATCTAGCATTAATTCAATCTCAAACAGATTCATTAAACGTAGATTACTCCATAACCTGCGAGACATTATTAACCAACGTGGTTGAACGACCAATTTGTCGTGACAAAAACAGTCGTGACTAGACTACGGTATACTTGATTTCGAACGATGCATCGTATGGTAGTTAAAGGTGCATTGTGTAATATTTAGGAGGATCTGTTGACAGAAATTCAATATCATATATATAACTATGTTTTCAGTGGTGTATAAAGACCTTACTTATTGAAACATTATATTTTTCTTACCTTAGAATGAGCCATTTCCATCTACATACACCTACTTAAGGCCTGTTCACACCGGGACGAATTTCGCGCGCGATATTCGCCGACGTTTAACGCCTTGTGACTAAACAAAGGGCGCCAATGTGAGTGTGCACACCGCCGTGAAAAACGCCACGCGTAAAAGCGTCATTTTTTTTTAAAAACGCCTTGGGTTCGTTTTTTTGGTTTGACGCACCGTGTCAAAAACTATCCGACCAATGAGATTGGCGCTTTTGTTCACGTGTCTGGAGCTTCTGAAGTTACAGTAAAACACAACTTGGGGGCGCTCAAACACAAAATGGTCTTGCCGAGCACACATGCGGTAACGGCGAAGAAGATATACACCAAGTAGCGTCTACACTGCCGGGAAGAAATAAGACGAGGAAGATGCAAGGCAAGATGATTGTAGAGCTGCTGGTCTCGTTGGTGTCGGAACATAAAGAACTATATGACAAACGCGTCAGCGACTTATCAAAAAATCTTGATAAAAGATAACTGTTATGGAGTGGTTTCTGTTTTACATTAAGCGCCATCTAATGTCAGGGAATAAATTTGCATGTTCACTCGGCTCATCGTCAACGAAAATCGCTTTGTTACTATATTGTTCTCCATGCAAAGAAGCAAGCTAAAGTCAGCGAATAAAACACTGACACAATGATGAACAAGTAACAATAATATTCGCAATAACATATGTTTTACTGAATAAAAAGTAAACATCCTTTCTTAATTTACCTTTGTAAATAAACTAGGGGTGTCCTCGAATATTCGAAAATTATATGTATTTATTATTCGAAAAATAAAATATTATTCGAATTTTACTACGTTGCTTTGCTGGCCATAAATGCAGTGAATCCATTATAAATCCCAAGCACTAACTCGGAGTTAGAGCTAAATGCACTGGGTGGCTGGCGCTGTGGAGCGTGTTTAACAAGTTGTTTGTATTTGATCACTTAATGTTGTCGACTGCCTCGAGAAGTTTGAAATTAGGCCTACTTGAAAATGATGAAAATGATTTTACTAAATGATCTTACAAAATGAAATTACTTTTGATCAAATTAATTAAAGAATCATATCATTAATGAATGAGATTTAATATCATCACCACAATGAGAAATCACATGAAATCCAAACACCAGTTGAATCAGAAAAGACAGCTGTCCATGTCCATCACTGCATACTGCAGGTAAGCGCTGAGACATGAATGTTTTGAGACATATAGCCTACTTCCTTTAAAGGGGTCATATAATGGTACATGCACTTTTACAAGTTGATTGTACTGAAATTTGTGTAGGCAGTGCCTGTACACTATGAAGGACTAAAAATGACAGAACGAAAAATAAATAAATAAATAAATAAAAGTAGAAATAAATAAATAAATGCAGAAATAATAGTAAAAATAAATACATTTTGGTAATATAAATGGCTATTTCTGTATTTTTACATGTATTTATTTATTTATTTATGCATTTCTATGTGTATTTATTTATGTATTTATACATTTATTTATATATTTATGTATTTATATATTTATTTATTTATATATTTATATATGTATTTATTTATACATTTATTTATTCCTACATTTATTTATTTCTGTATTTCCACATTTCTACATTTATTTATTTCTGTATTTCCACATTTCTACATTTATTTATTTCTGTATTTCCACATTTCTACATTTATTTTTCCCTGCGCTTGTATGCTAATTGACCAATGGCTAAGCCACGCCCCCAAACGCGATGAGCCAATCACAGTACGCATAGCTAACCCAATACACTTGGACATTCTCTGCTTCCTCGTCCATTGCAATGCATTGCGGTTATCAGTTTTCATTCGTTTTTATGTTTTTTCTTGTCATTTTAGCTTTTAAACAGCGTGTGTGTGTGATTTTGGTTGGGTGACAGTTGTAGGTTACAGTTTGACAAGAGTTTACAGTTTGACAAAAGCACAATGTTGTGTTTTACACAAATATAAGTAGGCTAAACACTTTGCAGTTTTAATTATGTCCTGTATGAACAAAATGGAGTATGTTTTTTATGTTTCCACTGTTCATCGCGCCCCGGCGCCCGCTCTCTGACACACACACACACACATCCAGCATGCAATCTTGACATCGCAGCCTGTTCTTCTGCGCTCCCACCAAACGCGAATAGAGCGTCAAATTCGCGCGTATCCGCGTCTAGTTCGACGCTTGAACATTTTGAATCCAAAGCGAATAGGACGCGCGTATAAAGCGAGCGTTTGAAGCGAAATAGCACCAAACTATAACGTTTACACTGTGAAGTGTGAACTGTAAATCTTTGTTCTGGAGCTGAAGCTTATCGACCTTCTCAACAATAAAATTATTAATATAACCCTCCAATGCATATTTAAGGCCCTTTTGGTGACATCGAGATGATATATAATCTTTCTGTCTCTAAAAAAATCATCAATTGCCTCCTGTGAAATGTCTCCTACTGTGACAGCTGCCATAGCGCCTGTTACCGAATGTTGACAGAGTGAGTGGAGGGGGCGTGGTTAGCCATTGGTCAATTAGCATACATGCGCAGGGAAAAATAAATGTAGAAATGTGGAAATACAGAAATAAATAAATGTAGAAATGTGGAAATACAGAAATAAATAAATGTAGAAATGTGGAAATACAGAAATAAATAAATGTAGGAATAAATAAATGTATAAATAAATACATATATAAATATATAAATAAATAAATATATAAATACATAAATATATAAATAAATGTATAAATACATAAATAAATACATATAGAAATGCATAAATAAATAAATACATGTAAAAATACAGAAATAGCCATTTATATTACCAAAATGTATTTATTTTTACTATTATTTCTGCATTTATTTATTTATTTCTACTTTTATTTATTTATTTATTTATTTTTCGTTCTGTCATTTTTAGTCCTTCATAGTACACAACCATCATAAAATGATAAAAATCCATCCAGTGTTTTTTTTTTAAATCTTCTTATATGTTTCCCCCTCTCCTGAATCAAGCTGTTCGATTTTGTGACGTCACAAAATCCACGCCCCTCCCACAATGGTTGATTGACAGCAGCGTTTCAACACAGCCCCGCCCTCGCGCCCTCGTGAGCGAGCTGTCAATCATAGCCCGCGCCAACCGGCGCGTTCATTGCTGATAGCTGGAGCACTGAGTAGAATGGCGTCTCGATTGTGGTGTGTTCTTCGGTGTAATAAGGAACACAGCAGTCATTTTGATGTTCCTAAATCCGAACGCTGAAGACGCAGTGGCTGAGTTTGTTTTCGAACGGAATTCCCCGCGATCAACGTCAATGCTTTCATGTTTGCGAATCATTTCACCAGACTGCTTTACAAACGAGGGTCAGTATAAAGCTGGTTTTGCTAAGAAGCTGCTCCTAAAAAAAGGATCGGTATCAACTATTCGTGTTCCTGCTGCACCTCCAGAAGAACTGAAGTGAGTGTAACGTTTTATTAACCTTTATATTAATCTTTATATTAATCTTTGCAAATCGCTTGCTGCACGCTTCACTATGAATCCGGCTATTTTTACACACAGCGTACATTACGGCATGTTTTCTATGTATGACGTTCTCAATATAATTCATAATCCCATGTTTATAATAAACAACGCGTTATGGTTATTGTGTTAAATTGTGTTACAAACGGTGTACGCACAGAACAGAGGGGAGGGGTGAGCAAAGCTCATTATCATTTAAAGACACATGCACTCAAACAGTGTGCTGAAAACAGCTGTTTTTGACCAGGTAAAATGAGTGTTTTCTTACAATACTAATGAGAATTTTTAATTAAAGTATATTAAAAACTTTTAATTTAGACCCTAAAGAATCATATTAGCTTGTACAAAAATGACATTATATGACCCCTTTAAGTTTCGTTGAGGGAGGCATGTTTAAGAACAGAAAATGCAAAGTGCTGTTAGAAACTTTGCTTACACGGTACACCATTGTCTTCGTCTCTGCATCGTCTCTGTCAGCGCAGCTCTTTTCTCACTCGAGCATGTGGATATTATTGTTTTTCTCAACATAAACGTGAAACAATATGAACACGATATTCATATGCTATGCTTACTCGAGTGTACATGTACGTTCTGTACCATAACTGGCACAGTCTGCTTTATTAGGCGTTTTTTTTAGTCCGCACTGCTTCAGCTTAAATGCTTTTTGTTCTTTATATTTTTTGTTTACACATATTGTTTAATGTTTTCAACTAAAAGAAAACTTTAACAAGTTTGCTTAAACCATCAAAATAATACCAAGGAAAATATTTTCAGATTTATATTTTTTAAATATATTTAGAATATACGTGAAGAACAAAACACTAAACTTGATTGAGGTATATATCTGACAAAATTATTTGGCAAAAAAAGAAACAAACTACAGCTACAGGTTTTAGAAAAACAAAAAAAGCTCACAGGAAAAAAAAAAAAACATTGCAACATAATCCGTTATTAATATTTCATTGGTCCTCTCTTGTTTTTGCATGTGTTTATAATTTCTTTTTATGACAGCCTGGACAAAAATGATGTCCGCACAGTTTGGCATGTTACTGTTGACTCCAACAATTGACTCCAAGCTCAATTACGCAATATGCTTACACAATCTTTTTTAAATATATTTGAATAAAAGGTGAATATGTGTAATTTTCCTATGCCATACATCACTTTTGGCCACTGCTGAATGGCAGTTCATTGACCTTCCAACATATGGTCCTCTTTGTAATGGCCCATAAGCTTCCCCTGGCAATATTGTATTGTACGCTATTTATGTGCTATAATTTTGTATGTTGTTAAGTATGTTTTGTTTAGTCATCTGTGATTTGTACCTTTTTTTTGCAAAAAAAAAAAAAAAAAAAATTTAATTGACCTTCCAACTGATCTTCAAACCATGCAGATCTTCAAATTTATTTTGAAGATCATTTATCTTGATCTTCAAAATAAATTTGAATATGAACTTTTCTGTGTATTAATTAAATGATTTTTATTATAATTACATTAAATAATTGGTGTCATGCTGCTCTGACTTCACCCTTGCAGGCTCACTATTGGCTGATTCAGTGGTTGAGAGCGGCCATTTTGGACTGACGTCATTGTAGTCCAGTCAGCACTTAAGAATCAGTCTTAGACTTTGCTGAAAGTTGATTTTAGCTTCTTTATAAAAATCTCGTTCTCTTAGACAAGACCTACTTTTTACTTAGAATATTATGACACTCAAGTCATAAATTAAGACTATAGTTTTATACATGTCTTCATTACTTTATAAAAAGCAAGCAAAACAAAACGACAAATGTTTACTTTCACAGGCCGTCATGTATATGTGACCTTGCAGCTGAGCTGGAATTTCTTAAGTAATAACGATAAGTTTCGCCTACAAGCCGTGCGAGTTATTCGTGTATTGCATGTTTGGCTGGTGGTTATGTTGCCCGTATACCGCCTCCCATGGCCGAAACTGGTATTACGACACCTGTCGGGCCGTGGCTAGTAATGCTAATGCTAATTAAGGTCGATATCTCTGCAACACTATAGCTTGACATTTTTTTAATGACATCATCGCCCTTATTTCTTCTCATTCTTTTGATCTGTGTAGCTCATTTTTGGGATATTTTTACCTCAATTTTTACACATGGCCCCTTTAAGTGTCAGTTCAGGTGTAACGGAAGGGTCAACAGTATAATTATAGATGTAATTAAATGCAGGTATTTTTTTTTTTTTTTATATATATAAGTACAATGTAAAATAAGGGCATTGTATCAAAAATACTTAATTTAATTTAATGTTTGAGCATTAAAAAAGAGGTAAAGACACTTAATATAAAGTGGGACCAAAACTTTTCTGAGCTCCTCACAAACATTACTCTGCTCTGATCCATCATATACTTCAGTATGGAACTCTACAAACATAGCAGAGTGACACAAACAGCTATACATCCAAGTGATGTTATATTATATATTAGCACTCTTGGAATGCTGTTGGTCAATCAAATTAGAGATCTGTAACTAAATAACAGTGCATGGGATAACATTTACTTACCTAATCTGCCTGTCATAGTATCAGTTGCTGCAAAATACCGTCTCTGCTTAAAAGTATAATTTCAAAAGATATACCTTTGTACTGTATTTACCCCTAAAGGGTGCATATTAGTACCTTATGTGTACATATTATTACCTAAAGTGTAGAGATTGGTACCTGAATGGTACATATTAGTATCTTTTGAAAGGGTACCAGTATACAATGTCAGGAAGTAGTGAAAAAAAATGTGTGTGCACTAACTTAGATGGGTTAAATTCATAGGAACAATTTAAAGAATGGGTCACGTCACCCCCTTCACATCACTTCACTTCACTCACTTATTTACCTTACCTTACTTTTTACTATGTACATACATATTACATATTACTACATTAGTAGCTAAATGGTACATAGTACCTTTTGAAAGGGAACGACTCCAGTGTCAGAGTTTGCACAGATTTCCCTTAGAGTGTACGTACACTGGCAGAAATGAATAAGTTAAAGGCATGTATGCATAATATAACTTTTTTTGGGGTCCTATAATTTGCTTGATGCAAAATAATTTTCAATAACAGCTTTTTTTCGGGTGCGATAAGAGCATGCTTCAGTGAAAATCACCTAAAAATGTTATGCCTTAAGGCTGGACTACACTGTGCAACTTTTATAATTTGAATATTTTTTAAAACATTAGCCATCATATACTTGCGGCTTTGTGAATGGTTACAGAGACAATCTGGGTCTCATACACTAAACAATTGAGGATCAAGCACTACACTACCAGACTTGCAACAAATTCACACAGAAATGTGCACCATTGGAATCAGTCTGAAAAACAAAACAAAAATAAAATAAAAAGCATTGGTGTGTGCCCATCATACAGTTGATTTTCTGTGAAATACTTCAATTTCGACTGCAAAATATCTGCACACTGGCTATGACTCGTTCAGACTGCACATCGGGGAAAAAATCTGTGCAAAAGTTGTGTAGTTTATTCTAGCCTTTAGGTGTGGAAAGTTGGCTGGAGTTTTTACTTTTAATTCAGAAAGTAATCTATTTTCCCTGTGTTATAAATGTTAACTGATGAAGTGTCAAAGCACTAATTTCAAGAGGAAAATATAGCCTCATCTCCATGGTTACACTGTCTCAGATGCACAAACTGATTTTAACAATGCGTGTGAGTGTCAATGGATATTACGCCCATCCATTTTTAACCCAATTAATTGGAGCATAAGAAGCGGGAATCAAATATGTCCAAAAGGGAAGTCCAAAGAAAGACTGTGGCCGTCTCCTCCAGCTGTAAAGGACATAATGATACTTACTAGTGACATTTGTTACAATCCAACTGGATCAACCTTCTAAAATTCCTGGCGAAAGAGACGTGGATTTTTCAATTACAGAGCAAGTCTTTTTGTCCTTCACTGGGAGCTTTTTAAAAACGATTTCCTTTTAAATGCAATGTAATCAGTGCACGGTAAAGCGAGCCCGCTCATGTGAAAATGTGACAAAATTTATCACTCCCTGATGTTTGGTACTCCCACAACACAGTTTTCAATAGTGCCTTCATCAAATTCCCTGCCATAATTCATTTTTAAACTCCCATTAACTCTAGCGCCTGACACACATTTCCAACAGCAACCATAGCAACCCACGTTAAGTTTTGCAAATCAATGTTGACAAATTGCTGTTAAAGTTTCACACAATAGAAGAAGTGTTACTTTTTCTGTCAGTCTTTGTCTCAGGCAATGTCTTTGTTGTATCTGTGGTGTTTTGCGAGGGTTGTCCCCCTCTTTGAAACTACACTGTCAACATCTTCCTCTGCATTGTTTACTGTGGTTTGCATGTTTCTCGCCTCAACCCACTTTACTGATGCACGGGCACAACGGCTTCTTTTGAAGTAGCTACTGGCCAATGTCCCGGTCATCCAATCTCAAGCCATATATCAGAACTCATTTGACACTAGATAAAACCACAAACGGTTCCCTCCTCTCACGCTCTTTGTTCGAATACAATCTCCCATCTTGGCAGATGCAAATATTTTCAGGCATTTGTAAGTGATACTGTAACGACTTCATGAATGCTGATGCTTCAGGAGAATATTGTAAGCGGTCCGTTGAGACAAACAGATCTTTCAGTGAAAATGCTTTTGGAGATGCTCTGTGGAGGGGTGAGGCTGGCCTACCTCTTTTTGTAAATTTTCTTTCGCCAACGTCATTCCACTGCAGTTATGTTAATCTCAGTATTACAAAACAACTCTTCTGTAACTCTTTTGTACGAGTATGTTAACTCTTTCGGAATTTTCTGTTATTTGTGAGAAAACTCTTCCCCAGCAAACAGAATTTTCAGTGTTTCCGTGTTTTCACTGTTATACAGCCGATCCTGACCTCCCTGGGGCCCTAAGCAAAATTCTGTCAAGGGGCCCTCCTACCTGACCCATGAGCCATGTAAACCATTTGCCATTGCCACACAGTCACACCTGAAACCCCAGTGCTCCCACTACACTCCTCCCTCCTTTAACTAGTACTATGTCCAGCCAATTAACATTTTAAATGCAATAGCCTATAGCCTATGTCGCTTTCCATCTTACTTTATTGCAGAGTTGTAACTAAGCTGACTTGGAGATTAGGCAATCATTGTCTTGTTTTAAAAGTATGTGCACCTATAGTGCACCTATAATGAGGAGTGCCATCACGCCCATATTGTACTGGTCCCCACAGATTATAAAGGAAAGTGCACGTTTCATTTTGTACGTATACACGCATACGAACGCATGTTAACGCGCGGCGCGGTTATCTTTTCCGAGCTGCAGTTTATAAACAAACACCGTTGCCTTTGTCGTTTATCAAAACGTAATAAATAGTTCACTCTCCCCTTTTTTTTTTCTTTTTCTTTTTTGTCAGGCACAAAGTCACAGAACACAGCTCTGGAAGTGGCTGGCATTAGCAAGCAAGACACAGAAAGACCAAAATATGCACTGCTGCTATAGGTTGTTAGACAGACTAGAGATGTGCATCAACTTAACTGTACTGTTCTTTGCTGACATCAAACGTGGAGCGGAGAGACACACGTCTACCTGATTGCTGTTCCCGCAATTCACTCTCATGGTGTTTTTGACACGAGGGGGAGGCGGGGCCTTGAGTAATTTGCGGGGCCCCACACAACTTGCGTAGTGTGCGTATAGGGCTGATCGGCTCTGGTGTTCTGACACATCCTCTGAACTACGAGCTACTACTTCTACTCCATGTACTGTATGTTTTGATCATAGTTCTGAATCCGATCCAGATCTTTGACAAAAACGGTTTTGGTTTAAAAGCAGAGGGTCTGTTGTTTATTTTGATATAGGCCTTATTGCATGTTCAGATATTCAGACATCAAAATATTCTGCATGAATGCCATACCATACCATCTTCTTCCGCTTATCCGGGGCCGGGTCGCGGGGGCAGCAGTCTAAGCAGAGATGCCCAGACTTCCCTCTCCCTAGACACTTCCTCTAGCTCTTCCGGGTGGGACACTGAGCCAGATGCAGTCAGATTTTGTGCTGCAAACATCAATAACAGCTTTATCTTTGTCAGTTCTGGCAGGTGGTCATGCTTTAAGCTAGCCTGGCAAGCCAGACCTACATCAAGATGTTAGGTCTGGCAACTCACCATAGACACGGCTCAATCTGAGGGGCGGGATAAACGGCTGTCTTTCAAATTCCCTCTGCACGCAATAGGACAGCGCTTCAACCAACCAGAGCGTTTTCCAACAGCGGAGCTAACGTTAGTCGATAGATTCAACTTTTGAATCTGGCCGGCAAAACTACAAACACATCTTCCTTTTTTTAAGAATGACTTAAGTGCCGTTCTTTGCTCTTTTCTCAGAGAAAAACTTAACTCCAAGTCCTCCAGAGTCGCGGCCAAAGCCGATTCGCAAGACCGCTGTTCGCCAGCAGCAGCCGCCATTCTTCTCAAGTAGCAGGGAACCGTCGCAACTGTCATTATGTTAAGCCCGCCCCGCCTACTCTATACACGATGTGATTGGCCGGACCCAATTTAGGTTTTTACAGCTCCGAAAGTCAACGGAGAGTTGCTAGACTACCCTGGCTGCAAAATAAATTTTGCTGCCGCTAGGGTGCGTCTAGATTTCTAGGCTAGCTTTAAGCTGCACGTTGTGCATTACAGTTGTGTAACGCATATCTAGTTGTGGATTATCCCTTACATATTATTCATGTTAAATGGTCTTTGTTGTAGTACAAATATACAATGTAGTCTCAGTTACAATCATAAAAAGTCATAAAAGCTCCAGGTATAATTTTAAATGTTTTGTGGAGTATAGCATGTCACACCGCAAGACATGTAGACTTTCGAAAAGGTTTGCATGTCAACTAGCCTATATATAGTTTTAACCTTCAGCTTTCTTTTTGGAAAAATGCATGTTGAGCAGTATGTAATTTTAACCACTCTGTATGTGTAAATTGCCAGCTTTAGAAGTGTAATTGGCAGCGTATTGAACTTCTAATTCAATCCAGACCACAATCATTGAAAAGAACACACAATGACGCAGCTCTTAACTGTTTAATATAAGCGGGTCATTTTCTTCCACTGGAGACTGGTGCTCTACCAGCAGGTTCTTATTAATTTTTTCCCCTGGCCATATACAGAAACATAACTGTAAGGAACTGCCTGCAATAGGTCCGCACTTTAGTTCCCACTGCAGTGTTCATTTCACAATGTTGCTGAATTGTTTTTGGCAGGTTTTGGTGGTTATTTGTTTGTGGAGGATTGATTAATGTCTTAAGACGGTTAACTCTCTGACCCATGACCCTGTATTGTGACCTCTGCTTTTCTGTGGGTGTTTAGATAGACAACAGAGAGCTGTCATTGCCAGTGCAAATTGATTATTGTCTTTTCACATTGTTACTTCTGTAGAACCACCATAATATTGTGATGGTGAGTTTTACATGGGTGAGAACCACTCATACTTTCTGCAATTTGTTTAGTTTAGTGCCATGCCTTCATACTTTTTTTAGGAGACATGCTATTTTTATGATCAAATTCTCAGATAAAATCTTTGGTTTGACCTTTGTTTTTGCTGTCCTGATGGCTTGGTTTCTCACAGAGAAATATTAATCTGGATATGACCGATGCACTTAAAGAGTGCTGTTAGCCTCCACTATTTTTGTCTTGAGAAATTTCACCATCCTGAGTTTTTTTCATACAAATTGAAGTCTTATGAACTAATCCTAAAGCTTTGATCATTTTATCAAAAGAAACATTGTATATGTTCACTGAGTTTGGATGGAATTGCATTTATCGTACCCACGTGTTGAAAGAAAATGTCTTCCCTTGGCATTTGAGACTTGGCCAATCAGAACAAGGAATTTCTCTGATATCCAAAAGGCCAATTATGCCCCTTTGCGGCATGCAACAGTCCCAATGGTCCCTAAAATTAGACCCCAGAAATTGCATTGCAACAGAGGCCCTGTTTTTTTGCCCAAAGTAATATTAGCTACCAGAAATGTATTAATGTCCAGAAATGTGTATCATTTGTAAATTGTACGTTAACCTGCTACATTTCTCCATGTTTTCTCTGGATTGTCTCACACTTCAACACGTCATTAGCCCCTTCACACAGCAATCCCGTTAAATTACCGTGAAATTGCCCGAACAACTTTACTAGTAAGTTAAAAAATGTGCTGTTCACACAAGCAGCAGTGTTCTGGCTTTTTACTGGTAACAGACCATTCACACATCAAAATACCGGTAAACTTTGTGATGATGTCATTAACCAGAAGTTTTTGCCTTGTTCCTGAAGAGGGCTAGTTATTAGGGCCCAAGCCCTGAAAGGGCGAAGGCCCTATTGTTTCCGGTAGGATTATTATTAGGGCCCAAGCCCTGAAAGGGCGAAGGCCCTATTGTTTCCGGTAGGATTATTTATTATTATTATTATTATTATTATTATTATTTTGTCAACCTTTCGGGCACTTTTGGGGCTCTTAACATGCTCGAAAACTCTTGAAATTTTGCACACACGTCAGAACCCGCGGCCATCAGGGCCGGACTGAAGCTGGTACCCGGGCGTGGCAGGGGAGCTCGACAGCGCCCCCTGGAACGGGATCCGAACACGTGTCCATAAATCAAACACGCTTGCATGTAATAATATGAAACTCGGTACACATATAGATCTCATCCGGCCGAACAACTTTCGTGCTCTAAGTTTTACGCCAGCCAAATAGGAAGTTGGCTATTTAGCGTTGTTTGGAAACGCATGCTGTGGAATTTAATGTACTCCTCCTAGGGAATTCATCGATTCGCCTCCAAACTCGGTGTGCATGAAGTCAAGACATTGAGGATGCTAAATTGCGGACAGATTTTTGATATCTCGAACGGTTTGGCCGTGGCGAGGAAACAAATTTATGGCGAAAAAATGAAACAGGAAGTGTGTTATAACTTCTGCATACATTAACTGATCTTGATGAAACTTCAGCAGTGTGTTCGTGGTAAGAGGCCGATCACATGGATGTGACTATTGTGAGTCAAAGTTATAGCGCCACCAACTGGCAGCAGGAATATGTCACTTTCAAAATGCTTTGAAATCAGTGTCTTATTTTTACCCGATTTGCTTCAAACTTTATGTGTACAATGTAGACACACGGCAGATGTAAACCTGTGAAAGGATTATTGATATCTTAGATACTGTTGCCGTAGCAACGCATCAAACTTTAATATTCTTTTTTGATGCTTTTGAGACTCTTAACATACTTGAAATTGCATGAAACTCAACAGACACATCACATTTATTAGCCAGTAGACATGTGCAAAGTTTCAGAAACGGGCGTGGTGGAATGGCTCAGTAGCGCCACCTTTAGTCAAAAATGGGGGCTTAGTTTTTCCTAGAATCACAAAACTTGGTATGTGTATTGTTCTCATCAAGACGGACAACTTTCTAATTTACATGAACCATCTCCGCCCAACAGGAAGAGAGATATTTTGGTTTGAATGTGGATTTTCTGAAGAATTTTCTCTCCCTCTCTCTGTGTCTGTGTGTGTGTGAGGGGAGGGGGGGATTTGACTATTGCTTTTATATTGTTAATCAAGGTTTCAGGGGCTTTTAGGGTCCTTAACGTGCTTCAAAACTCTTGAAACTTTGCACACAGGTCAGAACCCACGGCCATCAGGGCCGGGCTGAAGCTGGTACCCGGGCGTGGCTGGGGGGCTCAACAGCGCCCCCTTGAACGGGGTTCTAAAACTTGATCCATATATCAAACACGCTCGCATGAATTAATATGAAACTCGGTACACATATAGATCTCATCGGGCCGAACAACTTTACCCCGGTCAAGTTTTACGCCAGCCCAACAGGAAGTCGGCTATTATGTGTTGTTTGGAAAACGCTTGCTGTGGAATGTGAAATACTCCTCCTAGAAAATTCACCGTGTCCCCTTCAAACTCGGTGTGCATGTAGTCAAGACTTTGAGGATGCTAAATTGCGGACGGATTTTTGATATCTCGAACGGTTTGGCTGTGGCGAGGAATCGAATTTATGGCGAGAAAAGAGAAACACGGAAGTGGAATAACTTCTGCATACATTAACTGATCTTGATGAAACTTCAGCAGTGTGTTCGTGGTAAGAGGCCGATCAGATGGATGTAGCTATTGTGAGTCAAAGTTATAGCGCCACCAACTGGCATTAGGAAGTGTGTCACTTTCAACATGCTTTTGACAAAAGTGGGGGGTTACTTTTAACTACAGTAAAGAAAAAATAGTTTGTATATTGTTCTCATCAAGCCGGACAACTTTCTAATTTACATTCAATAGCTCTGGCCATCAGGAAGTCAGATATTTTGGTCTGAATGTGAATTTTTTGCAAAATCAGCCTCTGAATTTTTAGCCACTCCTCTTAAACTATTTATTTTATTCGTACCAAACTTTTTCAACATGATGAAACTACATTAAATATGCTAAATTGTGAATGGATAATAAATATCTCAAACGGTTTTGCTATGGCGAGGGATTAAAGTAAAAATCTTCTAAAAATGTAATTATATACCATTTATTTCTATATAAAAGTATACAAATATCACAACTAAACCCATTTTATTCTGTTTTTGCAATTCAAGAAGAATGAAAAAGTTAAAAACAGGCTATTTAGTGCTATTTGGTTCAACAAAAAAGCAAACATAGGGCTATACTGCCCTCTTGTGTCCAAAAGGACATCAAAATAGTATATAAAACTTTTTACCAGGTAGGCCAATATTGTATTTAAATATACATTTATTAGGTATGTGTCTGAGGATATTTTCCCACCGGTTAATCGACGTGTGACACGAGTGGGTGCTTTTAAATCGCTAATATAATAGTGAAAGAAAAATAATGATAATGTTGCACACACAAATCACACACATGTGGGAAAGAATGATGCTTTTAAACAACACTAAACCGCCATTAGGTGTCGCCAGGCATCCATCTTAATAAGCGAGTCATTGATTCATTCGTTCAAACGATTCGTTCGAATGAGTCGATCATGATTAAGACAGATGTTTATGGATTGATCATTCAATCTTTGAGTCAACCGATTCGTTAAAAATGCTGAATCGTTCAGTTATGAGAAAACACGTGATGCGTGATGGTTCTGCCGTGATCTTTGTTTAACTATTTTCGCTGCTGAAACAGAACAAAAACAGTCAACATTGCATCTAAAATGTAAGTGACTTAATTGTAACTGTTTATTAACCTGTTGTATGAAATCTAGGGGTGGGAGAAAAAATTGATTCTTAGATGCATCGCGATGCGGACGTGGACGATTCTGAATCGATTCACAAATGTCAAAAAATCGATTCTCTAAAAAAATATTTTTCTAATAACGTAATATTGACGGAAGGCAAAAGGCGGAACTCTAAGCGGACGTGCGTGCAGTCTGTGACGCGCACATAACAGAGAAGTTTCTTCGCTCACCAAGGCTGCATTTATTTGATTAAAAATACAAACAAAAACAGTAATATTGTAAAATAGTATTCCAATTTAAAACAGCTGCTTTCTATTTTAATATATTTTAAACTGTTATTTATTCCTGTGATCAAAGCTGAGTTTTCAGCATCATTACTCCAGTCGTCACTGTCACATGATCCTTCAGAAATTATTCTAATATGATGATTGATACTCAAGAAACATTCATTATTATTTTAAATGTCGAAAACAGTTGTGTACAGTCTTTGATGAATAGAAAGTTCAAAAGAACAGCATTTATCTGAAATCTAAAGCTTTTGTAACGTTAAACACTACCGCTCAAAAGTTTGTGGTTAGTAATAATTAAAATTTTATTTTTGGGGGAAAGAAATAAAATAAATCAGTACTTTTATTTATGAAGGATGAGTTAAACTGATCAACAGTTACAGTAAAGACATTTATAATGTTAAAAATATATATATTTGAAATATATGCTGTTCTTTTGAACTTTACATTCATCAAAGCATTTTGAAAAAAAAAAAATCTGTACACAACTGTTTTCAACATTGAAAATAATAATGAATATTTATTGAGCATCAATCATCATATTAGTATGATTTCTGAAGGATCATGTGACACTGAAGACTGGAGTAATGATGCTGAAAACTCAACTTTGATCACAGAAATGAATTACTATGTAAAATATTTTAAAATTGAAAACAGCTGTTTTAAATTGGAATAATATTTCACAATATTACTGTTTTTGTTTGTATTTTTAATCAATAAATGCAGCCTTGGTGAGCAGAAGAGACTTCTCCTAAAAACATTAAAAATCTTACTGACCCCAAACTTTTGAACAATAATATATATATATATATATATACATATATATGTATGTGTGTGTATGTATGTATGTATATATATACACTCACCTAAAGGATTATTAGGAACACCTATTCAATTTCTCATTAATGCAATTATCTAATCAACCAATCACATGGCAGTTGTTTCAATGCATTTAGGGGTGTGGTCCTGGTCAAGACAATCTCCTGAACTCCAAACTGAATGTCAGAATGGGAAAGAAAGGTGATTTAAGCAATTTTGAGCGTGGCATGGTTGTTGGTGCCAGATGGGCCGGTCTGAGTATTTCACAATCTGCTCAGTTACTGGGATTTTCACGCACAACCATTTCTAGGGTTTACAAAGAATGGTGTGAAAAGGGAAAAACATCCAGTATGCGGCAGTCCTGTGGGCGAAAATGCCTTGTTGACGCTAGAGGTCAGAGGAGAATGGGCCGACTGATTCAAGCTGATAGAAGAGCAACTTTGACTGAAATAACCACTCGTTACAACCGAGGTATGCAGCAAAGCATTTGTGAAGCCACAACACACACAACCTTGAGGCGGATGGGCTACAACAGCAGAAGACCCCACCGGGTACCACTCATCTCCACTACAAATAGGAAAAAGAGGCTACAATTTGCACGAGCTCACCAAAATTGGACAGTTGAAGACTGGAAAAATGTTGCCTGGTCTGATGAGTCTCGATTTCTGTTGAGACATTCAGATGGTAGAGTCAGAATTTGGCGTAAACAGAATGAGAACATGGATCCATCATGCCTTGTTACCACTGTGCAGGCTGGTGGTGGTGGTGTAATGGTGTGGGAGATGTTTTCTTGGCACACTTTAGGCCCCTTAGTGCCAATTGGGCATTGTTTAAATGCCACGGCCTACCTGAGCATTGTTTCTGACCATGTCCATCCCTTTATGACCACCATGTACCCATCCTCTGATGGCTACTTCCAGCAGGATAATGCACCATGTCACAAAGCTCAAATCATTTCAAATTGGTTTCTTGAACATGACAATGAGTTCACTGTACTAAAATGGCCCCCACAGTCACCAGATCTCAACCCAATAGAGCATCTTTGGGATGAGGTGGAACGGGAGCTTCGTGCCCTGGATGTGCATCCCACAAATCTCCATCAACTGCAAGATGCTATCCTATCAATATGGGCCAACATTTCTAAAGAATGCTTTCAGCACCTTGTTGAATCAATGCCACGTAGAATTAAGGCAGTTCTGAAGGCAAAAGGGGGTCAAACACAGTATTAGTATGGTGTTCCTAATAATCCTTTAGGTGAGTGTATATATATATATATATATATATATATATATATATATATATAAATATAGCTGCGAGCAGCGATGGAGGGCCAAAGCCGGCGGTACCGCCACCCCGGTGCCTTTAGGTAACTAAAGGCACCGGGGTTGCGGTGCCACCGGCTTGGGCCCGTAATCGCTGCTCGCAGCTATATTTATTATTATTATTATTATTTTGTCAACCTTTCGGGCACTTTTGGGGCCCTTAACATGCTCAAAAACTCTTGAAATTTTGCACACACGTCAGAACCCGCGGCCATCAGGGCCGGACTGAAGCTGGTACCCGGGCGTGGCAGGGGGGCTCGACAGCGCCCCCTGGAACGGGATCCAAACACGTGTCCATAAATCAAACACGCTTGCATGTAATAATATGAAACTCAGTACACATATAGATCTCATCGGGCCGAACAACTTTCGTGCTCTAAGTTTTACGCCAGCCAAACAGGAAGTTGGCTATTTAGCGTTGTTTGGAAACGCATGCTGTGGAATTTAATGTACTCCTCCTAGGGAATTCATCGATTCGCCTCCAAACTCGGTGTGCATGAAGTCAAGACATTGAGGATGCTAAATTGCGGACGGATTTTTGATATCTCGAACGGTTTGGCCGTGGCGAGGAAACAAATTTATGGCGAAAAAATGAAACAGGAAGTGTGTTATAACTTCTGCATACATTAACTGATCTTGATGAAACTTCAGCAGTGTGTTCGTTGTAAGAGGCCGATCACATGGATGTGACTATTGTGAGTCAAAGTTATAGCGCCACCAACAGGCAGCAGGAAGTACATCACTTTCAAAATGCTTTGAAATCAGTGTCTTATTTTTACCCGATTTGCTTCAAACTTTATGTGTACAATATAGACACACGGCAGATGTAAACCTGTGAAAGGATTATTGATATCTTAGATACTGTTGCCGTGGCAACGCATCAAACTTTAATATTATTTTTTGATGCTTTTGAGACTCTTAACATACTTGAAATTGCATGAAACTCAACAGACACATCACATTTATTAGCCCGTAGACATGTGCAAAGTTTCAGAAACGGGCGTGGTGGAATGGCTCAGTAGCGCCACCTTTAGTCAAAAATGGGGGCTTAGTTTTTCCTAGAATCACAAAACTTGGTATGTGTATTGTTCTCATCAAGACGGACAACTTTCTAATTTACATGAACCATCTCCGACCAACAGGAAGAGAGATATTTTGGTTTGAATGTGGATTTTCTGAAGAATTTTCTCTCCCTCTCTCTGTGTCTGTGTGTGTGTGTGTGAGGGGAGGGGGGGATTTGACTATTGCTTTTATATTGTTAATCAAGGTTTCAGGGGCTTTTGGGGTCCTTAACGTGCTCAAAAACTCTTGAAACTTTGCACACAGGTCAGAACCCACGGCCATCAGGGCCGGGCTGAAGCTGGTACCCGGGCGTGGCTGGGGGGCTCAACAGCGCCCCCTTGAACGGGGTTCTAAAACTTGATCCATATATCAAACACGCTCGCATGAATTAATATGAAACTCGGTACACATATAGATCTCATCGGGCCGAACAACTTTACCCCGGTCAAGTTTTACGCCAGCCCAACAGGAAGTCGGCTATTATGGGTTGTTTGGAAAACGCTTGCTGTGGAATGTGAAATACTCCTCCTAGAAAATTCACCGTGTCCCCTTCAAACTCGGTGTGCATGTAGTCAAGACTTTGAGGATGCTAAATTGCGGACGGATTTTTGATATCTCGAACGGTTTGGCTGTGGCGAGGAATCGAATTTATGGCGAGAAAAGAGAAACACGGAAGTGGAATAACTTCTGCATACATTAACTGATCTTGATGAAACTTCAGCAGTGTGTTCGTGGTAAGAGGCCGATCAGATGGATGTAGCTATTGTGAGTCAAAGTTATAGCGCCACCAACTGGCAGCAGGAAGTGTGTCACTTTCAACATGCTTTTGACAAAAGTGGGGGGGTTAGTTTTAACTACAGTAAAGAAAAAATAGTTTGTATATTGTTCTCATCAAGCCGGACAACTTTCTAATTTACATTCAATAGCTCTGGCCATCAGGAAGTCAGATATTTTGGTCTGAATGTGAATTTTTTTGCAAAATCAGCCTCTGAATTTTTAGCCACTCCTCTTAAACTATTTATTTTATTCGTACCAAACTTTTTCAACATGATGAAACTACATTAAATATGCTAAATTGTGAATGGATAATAAATATCTCAAACGGTTTTGCTATGGCGAGGGATTAAAGTAATGTCCAAAAAGGAAACACTAAAAATCTTCTAAAAATTTAATTATATACCATTTATTTCTATATAAAAGAATACAAATATCACAACTAAACCCATTTTATTCTGTTTTTGCAATTCAAGAAGAATGAAAAAGTTAAAACAGGCTATTTAGTGCTATTTGGTTCAACAAAAAAGCAAACATAGGGCTATACTGCCCTCTTGTGTCCAAAAGGACATCAAAATAGTATATAAAACTTTTTACCAGGTAGGCCAATATTGTATTTAAATATACATTTATTAGGTATGTGTCTGAGGATTTTTTCCCACCGGTTAATCGACGTGTGACACGAGTGGGTGCTTTTAAATCGCTAATATAATAGTGAAAGAAAAATAATGATAATGTTGCACACACAAATCACACACATGTGGGAAAGAATGATGCTTTTAAACAACACTAAACCGCCATTAGGTGTCGCCAGGCATCCATCTTAATAAGCAAGTCATTGATTCATTCGTTCAAACGATTCGTTCGAATGAGTCGATCATGATTAAGACAGATGTTTATGGATTGATCATTCAATCTTTGAGTCAACCGATTCGTTAAAAATGCTGAATCGTTCAGTTATGAGAAAACACGTGATGGTTCTGCCGTGATCTTTGTTTAACTATTTTCGCTGCTGAAACAGAACAAAAACAGTCAACATTGCATCTAAAATGTAAGTGACTTAATTGTAACTGTTTATTAACCTGTTGTATGAAATCTAGGGGTGGGAGAAAAAAATTTATTCTTAGATGCATCGCGATGCGGACGTGGACGATTCTGAATCGATTCACAAATGTCAAAAAATCGATTCTCTAAAAAAATATTTTTCTAATAACGTAATATTGACGGAAGGCAAAAGGCGGAACTCTAAGCGGACGTGCGTGCAGTCTGTGGCGCGCACATAACAGAGAAGTTTCTTCTGCTCACCAAGGCTGCATTTATTTGATTAAAAATACAAACAAAAACAGTAATATTGTAAAATATTTTTCCAATTTAAAACAGCTGCTTTCTATTTTAATATATTTTAAACTGTTATTTATTCCTGTGATCAAAGCTGAGTTTTCAGCATCATTACTCCAGTCGTCACTGTCACATGATCCTTCAGAAATTATTCTAATATGATGATTGATACTCAAGAAACATTCATTATTATTTTAAATGTCGAAAACAGTTGTGTACAGTCTTTGATGAATAGAAAGTTCAAAAGAACAGCATTTATCTGAAATCTAAAGCTTTTGTAACGTTAAACACTACCGCTCAAAAGATTTGGGTTTGTAATAATTAAAATTTTATTTTTTGGGGAAATAAATAAAATAAATCAGTACTTTTATTTATGAAGGATGAGTTAAACTGATCAACAGTTACAGTAAAGACATTTATAATGTTAAAAATATATATATTTGAAATATATGCTGTTCTTTTGAACTTTACATTCATCAAAGCATTTTGAAAAAAAAAAATCTGTACACAACTGTTTTCAACATTGAAAATAATAATGAATATTTATTGAGCATCAATCATCATATTAGTATGATTTCTGAAGGATCATGTGACACTGAAGACTGGAGTAATGATGCTGAAAACTCAACTTTGATCACAGAAATGAATTACTATGTAAAATATTTAAAAATTGAAAACAGCTGTTTTAAATTGGAATAATATTTCACAATATTACTGTTTTTGTTTGTATTTTTAATCAATAAATGCAGCCTTGGTGAGCAGAAGAGACTTCTCCTAAAAACATTAAAAATCTTACTTACCCCAAACTTTTGAACAATAATATATATATATATATATATATATATATATATATATATATATATATATATATATATATATATATATATATATATATATATATACATATATACATATATATATATATATATATATATATATATATATATATATATATATATATATATATATATATATATATATATATATAAATATAGCTGCTGGCAGCCATGGAGGGCCAAAGCCGGCGGTACCGCCATCCCGGTGCCTTTAGGTAACTAAAGGCACCGGGGTTGCGGTGCCACCGGCTTGGGCCCGTAATCGCTGCTCGCAGCTATATTTTTACTTGTTATTAACTGTTGTTGACAACCCTAGGGTTAGGGTTAGGGACAACCCACCCTAACCCTAACCCTAACCCATCTCTTCAATGTTACAACTTCGCTTTCTAGTAAATTGCTGGAACCTATTTACGGTATATTTGAAAAGGTCCTGTTCATCTGTTACCGTCATTTACCAGTAAAAACTGTATGTGTGAAATGGGCTATTGTAACAAGTTGCTTTCAGTTTCGATCACACAAGCAGATTAAATAAAACTTTGGTTGTGAAAGCTATCTGTTTGCTTAATGAAACTGCTATTGTTCCAGATTTTATCTAGAGTAATTTGATTGTTGGCATTTCTGTAAATAATTGAACAGTAATAAGGTAATAAGCACTAAGAGAAATGAGAACCCTATTTAGCTGCAGTGTGTATGTGGCCAGTGACTATTAAATCCAGCACATCAACACCCAGTGTCACATGAGACCAATTAAGCCATCTCGCACAGCTTAGGTCTAAGTGATGAAAGTAATGAAATAATAGTTTTTAACCCATTTGTGGCCAAATTTTTCTGAATGGTTTCATGCATATAGTCGTGTTAATAGTGTCCTGTGTGAACATGTTGAGTTCTGCATTTATTTTCCCCAGGTTTTTTTTTTTTTTTTTTTTTTTGAAAATCGTATTTGATTATTTGAATCATATTAGTTGCCGGTGTGCAAATATGTTGTATGCCCCCCCTCAATGTCAGATATGAATAGGTGGAGAACATTTGGCATCTATCTAAAAATAACTGCTTTCAACAGATCAATCTTTATTCATAAACAAATTTATTATGTATCATAGTCGAAGAACATTTGATGCGAACCCAAAAAAGCTGCATCTATCTTGTAATCTCTTGAATATGAAAACACAACAAACAACAAATCCATTTGTCTTAAAGTGGTGGAACATACAGTAGTGCAGAACAAAATGCAGCCATAACAGGGCATTGTGTATCTAAAGTTAAATGAAAATAAATAAATACAAACAAATAGAATGAAGAAAAAATTCTATCTATATAACAAAAAAAAACAAAAAACAAATGGGCAAATAACAAAAATAACAGTGCATACAGACAATTTATGAACAGTTGAGATGTCATTTAAAGGTTTAAGTTATTTTCATGCACTAAACAAGACCAATAACCTTGATTTATCAACAAAAATGACTTATTAGTAACATGAAAATGACCTTTCTTTGGGAGGGTTTGCCTTCGCCATGCTTCCTGGAAGTAGGGGTAGGAAGTTGAGAGCCTCAGGTGACAGGAAGGAAGTGAATACCTATTTTTTAATTCTTGAAATCCTTTATTTGGTTGTTTGCTTGCATGTCATTGAGACATAAAACATGGACAACATCTAGAAAAATACTTACAAAAGGAAAATGACAACTATACACTGCGGCAACTATAGTTGCCGGTGGTCTTAAATGGGTTTTAATAACTAGTGTGAAATCATGATGTACTTTGAAATGAAGGATGTGGCTAAGAGGGTCTCATTAGGAATAAATATCATGTAAATGTCCTGAAATGGACTTTAGCTTTTGGTTGTGTAATAGAGTCCCTCCCGGGCGCCCCATTCTGTCTGAGATTACAGAGAGAGCTGCGTGGGCTTTTCTCTCTCCTGAATGCACCAGAACATGGAATATTTAAAACTGACTTTCTCTGTCTTTGCCAGAGTCTGTTTCTCCGCTCTCTTTAGTGCCGCTCTGAAACAGAGAGCAGAATTCCCTCTGATCTGCCATACTGCTGGAACGCACAGCACATTCTGTTGTATTTCGCTCTACTTTCCAGACTTGCAAGTCAGCAGCAAAGTTAGCAAAACACAACACAGGCAGCTCTCTCCTGTGGAGGCCTTGAGTCATGAAGACTATTACAGATGCACGGCAGGATTCTCACTCCCGTTGCTCCGGCGGGAATGATTTTCTCCAGCTGGGTCTCTCTCCTTGTCAACAGCTCATCAGGACACTTCTGTTGTCTCAAACAGAAGACAAGTGGCCCACCTGATATCTGGCCTTGATAGTTGCGAGAAACGAGTGTCTATCTGACTCCCCGGGTATCGATTCACCTCATTCCCACTGGAACAGCGTGTATTTCCATTATTATAAATAGTTTTGGACTTATTGCAGCCATATGGAATATAACATCACTGGTAGGAAGATGTTAACCTCTAGAGATTTTGCTACACCATTCATACCACAGTAGATTTTCGCAGCTATTAAAGCATGATCGTGTATGTCTGTATTAGCTTAGTTTTACTGTTTCAGTATTTTGTTTTTAACTGAATTGTTGCATAATAAAGCACTCTTGCTTGTGTGATATTGCTTGACTATGTTTATTTTATGTTATCAATATAAAAAAACAATTCGTACAGGAGCAATCTTGAATTTTAGCGAAGCTTAGGGCTTAGAAGCTTATGCTCTTTCGCTGAATTAGACCTTAAAATTAGTGGTCGGTCACAGGCTTAATAGAGAATCGTCGCCATGGGCCAAATAAAAAGCAAAACAAAAAAAACAACTAGCATAGAACTGAGACATACTGTAATATTGGAAGGGTCTTTTGTCTCTTTTTTTATGTTGATATCACTCCGCAATATCATTTGTGAGGTGAAGAAACAATAATATCTCTCTGCGGGGTTGTCGGGTGCTGAGGTGATTCAGCCAGCTGTCATTCAGCTTGTTATTAACACTCGCCGCCACTATAACTGAGCACAGAAGTTTCTTCTTTTATATTTATACATACAGTATATATTTCTTATTATTCCTGTGTGAATAAATGTCCCATAGTTATCCACAGTTACTGCTGCTAGCCCTAGATTAAATTAATTGTATGATCACCTTTGAAACTTGGCTAATACCATTTTGCTACAGGTTTATTGTGGTAACAAAAACTATAGTAACTCTATTTTTTGGCAGAAACTATGGTTACCAAGCTACAAGTTTGTGAGGAAAACAACTCAAAGCATCATATTGAGTGACATTTTATTCAAGTTCCAATCGCATGTTACTGATTTTATCAGGCTTTGTTCATTGCTAAAGGGTTTCACATTGTGCATGTTTGAGTACAAGTTCTGTTCATTTGTCTTCAAGTATGGTTCATTCATTCTCCTGTAATACTTTTTAATGAGGGGAAATTTGCACATTTATTATAATTTATAATACAGATATGACAGTTGCGGTTCTTGATATAGCAATCAAGCCTAACAGTGCTAATCAGCACTCTAGTTGTGATGCCAAAACAGTTGTGACATGCCTAATAACACTCTAGTTGTGACTATTTTATAATATGAAAAAACACCTTGAATTTGAATATATTGCATAATGTGGCATATTTGTTTTTACATTGTTATTATAGCATAATTGTTTGCATATCAATGCAGGGATAGATTGATATGGCAAAATGATTTAAAATTAAAAATAAGCCAGTACAGTACATTTCTGTTATGGCTGTTGGCCAAGTATAAGCTTATGTCTTGCTAGAAATTAGTCTGAAAACTTTAGTCTCAAAGTCAAATCTGATGTTTATGAAGCAAAATCAGAATTCCTTAGAGGCAACACACAGTCTGTTTTACATCATAACACATCACATCATGAAATATTTATAGTTTTCTTTCGGGTGTGAAATTCTATATCTTGCACCCTGGAGTATATAGTAACACTTCCTCAGGGGTCTCTAGACACGTCTGTCTCCTGCTGTTTATCAGCGTTATCACTTTGATGGATGCTTGCGGTCCTCTCAGCATGACTGGGCATGTTTCAAAAGGCAATGCCTCACTTTTGCTCCTCATGCTCTCTTTGGAAAGCACTGGGTGGGAAAAATTGCTGGAGCATCCAATAGGAAGAAGTTTGGATGCTCAGGTGCTGCCTTGTTCGTCTATATGGGAAATTGAGTCTGTCTGTTGTGTTGCTTGTCGAGCCACTGGTCCTGTAATAAACCGCTGACCTCTAGATGCAGCGTTTCATTTAAGCAGAGCCAAATCTTTGAACCTAAACTCTGTAACAGACAGTAGCATGTCAAATATAAATCACTCTCACGGGAAAACGCACAATTCACTTCATTATCCCCTTCCATCTAAAATAGAATTATTGTATTCCCACTTCACCGATTTCTTATATCTGATCTAAATATTCAGTACAGTAGAGTATATTGACCCTGTCGGCCAAAAACCTTGAATCTCTGATTCTTTATATAAATTCAGAATTGTCTTTATATAGCCTTTATCTTTATACTGTATATATACAGCAGGGATGGGCAACTTCGGTCCTGGAGGGCCACTGTCCTACAGAGTTTAGCTTCAACCCTAATCAAACACACCTGAACAAGCTAATCAAGGTCCTCAGGATTACTAGAAAATTACAGGCAGGTAAGTTGCCCATCCCTGATATACAGTATAAAGGCTAATGTTTTATGTATTTAAGGAGCGGAGAAGAGTGTCTTTTACATTTGTCGTTAAGTCATAGCCAATTACTGTCTTAAAAATAGCCTATGCATAGCACTTTGTCTTTAATGACATGAGATTTTGGCCAAATGACAGAAAAAACTGAGTGCCCTCGTAGCTACAGTACTTTATAACCTGTTATTTGATGAAAACATAATGTGATGCACTTACTACCTCAGATGCTGCCATTCTAATGACTGACAAAACACACAAATTCTCTGAAATTTGCTTGTGAAAAACCTCCATTTCAGCTTGATTTTGGTGAAATATTAAAAGGGGTCATATGATGCTATTTTCAAAGATCATTATTTTGTCTATTGGGTGTAATAAAATATGTTAACATGCTTTAATGTTAAAAAAACACTATTTTTCATTGTAGCTCCTCTCTATGGCCATCTTTTCTAAAACACGTCGTTTTCTACAAAGGCATTCCTTCCGAAAAGCATAGTGTGCTCTGATTGGCCAGCTGACCCAGTGCGTGATGATTGGTTGAACACCTCAAGCTTATGTCGGAAATGTAACGCCCCTTACCATAATCGCAAGCTTCAGCTTCCAAAGCAATTATAAAGACAGATGTAGATGAAAAAGCTGATTGATTGGAACATGATACTCGTATGTATTTACAGTACACACGCCACGGTTCAGCTGCATGTGACAAACACTGCTAGTGTGAAAGCACAATATGGGTGCATGCTATTTCAGCTCTGCTTGAGTGGCTAGTGTGAAACAGACCTGTAACATATGTTTGTCATCTTTTCACCACAAGTTAATGGTGTTGAGAACAGTGGATACTATGTTTGTAAACATAAATCCATCTGTGCACTTTTGTTTGTAAGAACAACACACAATATGCGTTACTCTACACTGCACAAAACTCCACATTTGAACAGTAAATAGCAAATACTTTATCAAATAATAAAAGATACTTACAGGCTCTGATGCAGAAGCTCTAGATTACCTAGCAAAGTTGGAATGTTTTAGCCTTTGTGCACAGCCAGCCTTGTACTTGTACTTAAGGAAACTGTCCTTCGTAAAATGCTCTGCACACACATGAACATTTGGGTTGTACTGTTCTGTTACAGTGTAGTAAATAAATCTTAACCACTGATTCCTAATTGCTTTCACTTTCAGAAGGCCAAATAAAGCTTTTGCTTTTGCACAGAAACACACAGCGTCTCACGACATGGCGGCGACAACACTACTACGATACCGAAGCCACGCCTTCTTTCTTTGCGTATGCATTTGGGTGGCATGATGCAAATATTTCCACAGAGTGACGTAGTCGGTGAGGGAGAATTCGATTGAAGTGTTTTAGCTCGGTCTGGTTCTGCCTTTTTTTTTTAGACAGAATAAAACTTTTTGTGGGAGACTTTGAGCTTTGTAACTTTGCAGATCTTATACATGCACAAACAGCTACATAACACACTAAAGAAAAAAGAAAACATGAAAACGCATCAAATGACTAGGGCTGGGTAACGAGCTTGATACTTTTTAGGCACCGACCGAATTTCCTCGATACCATCGAGTATCAAAAAATGAAATGTCTTACTTTCTTACTAGGCTACTTGCTTGAAAGACATGAGAAATAGGCTAGAAAGCTTGAAATGTCTACTTTTAAACAAACCAATTCGAATCAAAAACAAATTCTCTCTGATTATGTAATCCAAATGAAAGATGCATTTCTCTCTATAGGCGTGCATGAAGCTCACTAATAGTTTTTAGGTAATAATATGTAATGCAATCTTGTTAAAATGGATTTCATGAAATTGGTATAGAAAAAAGTCTGTTATCGAAGTCAAGGTATCAGAATCAATATCGATATCGAAAAAATTTTAACGCTACCCAGCCCTACATATGAACCCTTTAATAATATAATGACTCATGCAATTGTCCGACCATAAAGACAAAATAACAACTTTGACAAAATTACTTTTTATTTAATAAAAATAAATAAATACAGTAGCATTTTTGGAGATACAAGGTTTCCATCCGATAGTGACGATATACGGTACATTTGGTACAACATTAACTATATTATTTGTAATATTATTTACCTATCCTGAAATAGGATCATAGTTTAAAAAACAAAAGAAAACATGAAAGCCTGCACACAGTGGCCCTCATTTATCAATCTTGCGTAGAAACGGGCGTATATATTGGCGTAAGATTATGCTTACACTCTTCTCATCGCCTGATTTATGAAGCTGTGCGTACCTTTGAAATTCTGGTGTACGCAATACCTTCCCTTGATAAATGCCGCGGCTGAAATCGATCGTCATTAGAATAACACGCCCCTATATATTCAAGTCTCCGCTTCCCCCACGCCCTCATTTTACGCCATGGACACACGGAAGACGGCAAAGAAGAGAAACTTCTTTGAGAAAGAGAAAGCAAAACCAGGGAAGTGGAAAGAAACTAAATTGATTTCTAGATTTTTATTATTAATGACGCTTATTGTTATTTAGAAGAAGAATGTCGTTATTATTATTATTTGTATTATTATTATTATTTAAAATAAGAAGAATGACATTTTTATTATTTTGTCAGTCTGAATTATTTTTTTGGTCATTGAAAGCCTTTCATTACTAAACCCAGTCCGTGCACACCTGCCGGGCCTAACCCTGGCCTAACCATCGTTTCAAAGGATGGTACAACGGCGAGCGCGTCGAGTATAAACACCTCGTCCGTTTGGGGAGGTGCGCGCGCAGTCTGCGGAGACTCGCGCTGCGGAGCCAGGTGAAAGTATGTAAGGCTTGAAACGTCAGGTATGCGCACAGTCTCGCAACTTAAGGAATACATATGCCTACAATTCAAATGCTTTGGTAAATTCACACAAATTAAACATTGAAGTCCATGTTGCACAAAAATAAACACTGAAGTTTATAATTACTATGTTGTTGTTTTTTTTACAGTGGGTCATAATATATTATATCTTTTAGTTTGTCAGTGCGTTTTGTGGTGTTAGGAATTGTTTTTCTGCGCATTCCCGCACTCAAAACGTGCGTACACCACCTCCTGAGCTGGCGTAGGATTTGAGCGTGCCGTACGCCAACGTCCATATTGATAAATCTCAAAGTCACCGTGGTTTTGGGTGTACGCCAGGTGTACGCTGGAAATGTGGTGTACGCACTTTTGATAAATGAGGGCCATTGTCTTTCAGGAAAAAAAATCTTCAAAAGTCTTCATTCAGAGGCCATGAAAATACAAAAGTGCTCAATGCAGAAAAAGTGCACAGTGCAAAAACAAAATGTTTTTGATATGACATTACAATCAGTGCCTACATAAACCTCAGTGTTTGGTGTGTACTTGCACTTGTAGATGATGGCAACTGAACCTTCACAATATAGTTTTATCTCCCAATGCCTGTATAAAATATGCAATTTCCCACCCTCCAGTGCAGAATGAGACAGGGATTTGGCTTTTCTTTAAAAAACAAGAGTTCATCTCAGGGTAAAGGATGGCTATGATCAAAGATGTTGCGTGTATTTGGTGAGAGCAGCTGCAAGAAGCGGAGCTATTAATAAGTAATGCTTAATGCTCAAAGCTGGAGATGTTTTGCACAATTCCTCTACTTTGTTAATCTATTTCGTCTCGATGGAGGCCCTTTTGAAGGTTCTAAAAGAGAGAGGGAGAGAGAAAAGGTATCAACCTGGAGTGGGTCTAGTACGATAAACAGGAAACAAAATCGCTAGTGAGAAGGGAAGTGAGGTCAAAGGTTTTATGAGCCCATGAACAGAGTGAGTAACCCTGTCACTGAAGATGGAAAGAGAAACCGAACAGAAAAGAAAGATCCATTATATAAACCAGACAATGGGCCCTATCTTGCACCCAGCGCATTTGACTTTGTACACCGACGCATGTATCATTCCTATTTTGCACCCGACGCACAGTGACTTTTCCCTCCACAGACACACGGTAAATTAGGGAATGAACTTGCGCTCCCGGGGGCGGTTCAGCGAAAAGAGGAGGCGTGTTCCGACGCAAACGTTCCCTGGTGCTATTTTGCAGTTTCAGAAAACAATTCCGCCACAGACCAGGAAAAACCTAGTCTAAAGTCAGTGGCGCGTTCTTCAGACACTATTTTAAGGGCGCATGCTTGGCCATAATGTAGCGTGTGCACAACACGCATACACTTTGCTTCTCTCATCTACACAGACACAGGCAGCAGTTCCCATTTTTGCAAACCATAAAAAAATTACAAGGAAAAATATTACCACACAAGGGAAATCATTCTGGTGTCCATGAAAATGTGTAAAAATAGGCATAAATCTAGCTTACACATTTACCCAAATTATTATACGCCTGTTTAACCGAAGCTAATTTGGGTGGGCTTCTCCCATCCCAATACAGTGTCACTTCTCTGTCTTTTATGACCCTGATGAGAACATTGGTCTCTTCGGCTGTGAACCGCTCCTGGCGTGCGCCTGGCAAATCCGCCATTATAATAGCAATCTGCCATAGAACAAGCGCGCCTGCTTTTAAAGGGAATGTGAAATGACACTCTGATTGGTTTATTTCACATTACGCCCAAACCACACCTGAGTAATGTAGCTACTTCAGACCAACCCATTTTAGATTTGCGTCGGGTGCAAGAGTCATTTATCCCGCCAGTATAATAGCAACAGCGCCCGAGATCCACCCACAAAGTTACTTGCATTTTGCATTTGATACTTGCGTTTCAGATCGTTAATATAGAGCCCAGTGTGTGCAATGACACTTCTGGGGTTTGTTGTCACAAAGTCAGGCTTACGGATGTAATAAAGCCTGGAATCTGCTCCGTGTTCATCCTCTCTTCTGCCGGACAATTAATATGATCCCTGTTGATGGCTAATTTTCAGTATCATGGCATCGGCATGATTCCATAACCAGCTGCGACCTCTGGAACAAACTGAAGTCACTTGTTTTTCGGCAAACCCAAACAAGAGGCACACAGACTGTAATATCCCAATCTGTTTGATCAGTGCTCTTTACAGCAGCCCAACACACATTTTTTTTTTATATTAACAGTAGATTGGCTGCAGATATTAAATGAAATGACAGGATGCTTAGTGCAGCTTTGATAATTACTTTAAAATAGTGCTCAAGACATCTCTGATTGTCACCAACGGTTGCAGGAAACACGATGAAGATGAAGATCAGGTATAACGTCTTTAATAATACACTCAGAAGGTAATACAAAAAAGATAAACAAATGAAACCAACCGCTATGCGTAAACGAGACCGGACAAAGTATGTGTGTTTGGTGTTGGTCTTTATAGAGGAACTGATGACAGACAGGTGTGGTGATTGCGGAGCGTGCACAGGTAGTGACCAGAGAGGATTATGGGAGTTGTAGTGTGCTTTTCTGACTGGTCTGGTGACTGAGGATTGTGACAATACTCCCAGCTTCTCAGAGGGCATGACCTCACGGCTTGAAGAAGTGAAGCCGGAGGCTTACGAGGAGGGCGTGGAGATGGTGCAGGGATCCTAAGAGGAGAAGGCGAAGGGATGGTGAGAGCAGGCGGCGAAGGAATGGTGACAGACAAATGACAAGACTCCGGTGGCGATGATGGTATCTGTCTGAAGGCACAGACCCAGACCCCAGAGATGAGTCGAGGGAGGGAGGAGCCAAGGTAAGGTGACGGCTGACGTCAACTGGGGGACAACCGACAGAGGAGGAGCCAATGGATCCGAGGGCACAGGAGGCCTAGGCGATGCGCTGATGACAAGCGCCTGAGAAAGGAGCCAGACTGCCCGAGGACTGAGGTGATGCCGGTGTGATGGAGGACTGAGGCATACCCACAGGAAAGGAGGAGCCTGCTGCAGCCATAAGGGTAGAGGAATGGAGCGTAGCGGAAATTCCGCAAGTCTGTGTCGGAGGTGGTGGGATGACTGACCAAGGGGGAGCAGGTGGGACGAGTGAACCCAGTAGTAGAGTCGAAAGGCAGAGGGTGTCTGGTGGAACCAAGGGTGGGAGGAGCCAAGGTGGAGCCAACAGTTCAACGGGCAGAGACAGAGTGAGGTGATCAGAGGCCGGAGGCGGAGCCAAAAGATCCACTCGCTGATGGAGGTTGTTCAACCTGCGGCTCGACATCAGCATGGCATTTCAGGAGATGGTGAAGGGCTACAAACCTTCAGCAGAGGCGGGGCTGGAGGACTGGCTGAGAAGGACGTTTGATGGAAGCAGATGGAGACTTGACAGGGTCGAAGGTAATAGTACATTGTCCATTAAGGTCCTTGTGCTCTCTAGAAACAGCGACGAGGGTTCACAGTTCAAACAGTTCATTCTGCTGTCTAGAAACAGTGATGAAGAACGAGAAATAGGGTGGGATAGGGTGGGAGACGATACCTCCTTACTGAAGTTCATCAGCCAGTCTTCAGTCTCTTTTTTTCTACCAGTATACCCTCGGCCACAGATGTCACAGACTCACACCCCTGGTCAGACTCACTGGGGGGCTCCTCTTCCGAGGCGAGGGTCAGCGCTGTCCACATTTTCTCGGGCTCTTGCTGACACGGCGCGGCGGGTGGTAGCTCTCCGTTTGCGGGGGGCTCACACGATTCCTCAGTGGATGTTAATGTTAATAACACAATATGTAATTCGAGATGTTAAAGAAAGAGTAAGAAAATAGTTTTAAGAGAGTGTATTTTCTACTGTAAAAGTCAACAGAAAGTGCATATAGATGAAGAAACACCCATGTATTCAGTAATGGAATAATCTGGAAAGAAAGGGTGTAATGAAACTAATATTGAATGTCATGGCATTATGGCATTGCATCATATCACCCTGAAAACATAATTTCTAGAGTTTAGCATGCTGCTGACAGATACATTATTAAGAGATGCTTTTCTGTAAGTGTAAAACACAACACCAAAACCTTCGGCGGGTCCATGTGAGGAATAGCTTGTTCTTGCCCACAATCACTGGTCCTATTCCAAGAGGACCCATGAGCAGAATGGATGAAAATTAGTGTCAGGATATGGAACACTGATAAAGACTCAATAGAGACCCTCAGCTTTAATTGCTGTCAAATGTGGTGTTGCTTTGTGTTGAAAACTATGGATGTTCTTTGAGCCCTAACCTTCTGATTTGGAGACATGTCAAGCACTGGTCAATGTGTAACCGAGTAACTGCCATTGAGATCAATGGGAAGGCTAATGATTCACTCCAGTTATTTTAGACTTCCTTGGAAAGTGTTACTCAGTCTTGAGGTGGCAGGTTTGTGTGGTCAAACTACATTTACCAGGTAAAGCATCAATCACAAACCTAATAGATTTAATTTACAGATTTTGTTGCACTAGCAATTGAAATAGTGACAGAAGTATGAATATGAAAATTGCCTGACAGTTTCGTTTTATTGACCAAAATCACTTAATAATGTCTTTCAAACTTCCCAGGAGCACTTGATGGCAGTTTTATATACTTCCACAGAAATACGCACATTCAGCGAGACAGTTCATCAAAACCTCATTGCTGTCTATGATTATTTACTGTTTTTATTTTCACACTCTCTCCACCGTATTTTCTCCTCTTTTCTGGTACGTCTTCCCTTCTCATGATCTCTTATATCGCTCTCTTCCTGTCTTCCTTGTTATTGTCTGTCTTAGGCTTCCCTTTTTGTTCACAAAATCATTTTGTTGATATTTTGGCTGATTAAAGGGGTGGTATAATGTCCTTACATTCAAGATGTAAAATAAATCTCTGATGTCCCCAGAGTGTGTATGTGAAGTTTTAGCTCAAAACACCCCACAGATATTTTTATATAGCATGTTAAAGTTGTCACTTTTTGAGGGTGAGCAAAAATGCCTCGTTTTGTGTCTGTCCCTTTAAATGCAAATGAGCTGCTGCTCCCAGTAGAGAGGGCGGAGGGTCAACAGCTTGTGTGTTAGAAGCTTTGATTACCTCACACAGACATGCACTGAAAATTTCAAAAACTTTTAGCCTTTTATGTTCAAACCGGAGTCAGAAAGATGGAAAGACTCAAGATAAAGTGACAACATGTAGACAACATTTCTGAATGGTTTGTTGATGAATTTATATAGCTTATGTGTAGTTATCTTCTAGTCATTGATTAGCATATTCTGTCTTGATAATCTATAAATCATGTTCAGGGGGCGGGGTTTTTGTAAATTTTAGGGTTAGTGATGTCACTAACCCCGGATGAATGTTGTGTAGTCCCTACCAGCTATTTGTTGTAGTCCTTAAAAAGCAATTTCTTTAAAAGCAAATATCTCCCTTTGCTTTGAACTTTGAGCGTCTAACTTTGCAGATGTTGTTTATGCTCAAACAGCAACATTACACACTAACTACAGTTAGAAAAGTGAAATCTTAATCAACCACCCCTTTAAGTTAAGTGTTGCAACATTATTTGTGAGTAAAAAAAAAAAAAAAAAAATTCTGTCATAATTTACTCACCCTCATGTTGTTCAAAAGTTGTATGGCTTCGTTCCATATGACATGAAATTTCATTTCAACTTACACCAAAAGTGAATATCAATCTCTTTTTAGATTAGATAAGAGTAGATTGTGTATAAGGAAATAAAAGCCAAAAAAGTTACAACAAGCAAAATGTGCCAAAGGAAATTTGGAGTATGGAGTTGAAATTATTATACATACTGTACACATTATGTGTTTTGTTGTTTTTTTCATTATTTGTTTGAATATGCATTATATATCCTTCAGGTATAGATTTACTTGTTTAGTATAATAGAACTAGCCTTTGCTGAACCCATCACATTACAAAACATCACACACATCTCAGTGTTTTCATGTGTCAGCAGAGCTCTTTAGTCAGAATTGAATAATCTCAAACAGGCCTCATGACAAGCCTCTTAAACTCAATGAGGGCCAACAAAAATCAAGCATTGTGGTTTGTAGAATAAGTGAAAGGGAATCACAAATCCTGATTTCCCATGTCTCCACCCTTTCAGACTGGTCTTCATCTCTGATCATGTGAGCTGTCAGATGTGATCTGTGGACTGTGAAGATTTAGATGTGTGGGTTTGGCTTTGATTCAGTCCACTGTATCAGTCTAACACCCAGCTCAGTGCGGGCGGGATCACCACAAACGAACTGCACTGTCCGCCAGACACATCTGTATCAATTAGTCTGTGTGTGTGTTCTTGAGGTGTTATTGCATTACTTTTTTGTGTCCGGTCTTGTGATTGTTGTTTAATGGCAGTAAATGTTGTTGTGATGTTTTGCTAGGCCTGCTAGAAGTCCAAGACTGCACATTACGAAGGTTGGAACTTTGTCTGTTTAATGTTGTGTGCTGTCACATGCCTCAAACAATTGACTGGTGTGTATTTTCTGTTTCTGCGTTATTTTAAATCACAACATTTGTCATGAATGATTTTAATAATGTAGTTGATGTCTAGAAGTTGAAAGCTAGCTGTTGTAACAGAAGTCTGGTGTACTGACAGTAAGATACTGGTACATTTTTCTTTTTGTTAAAACAGGACATTTTAGGATAGTGTAGACTTACTAAAGGGAGGTGTAAAGTGATATACTATATTGTGCACAACTGTTGTGTACCTTAATTATCCTAGTATTGAATAGTGCAGTATAATTTGTAGAAACCACTAGAAAACTATGTCAGTGCGGAAATGTTGCCACAGTCAAGTTGTTCCAATGAGCCTGGTTTGTTTGTAGAATAGTTGAGGAGAGTTGAATAATGTTGAGGAGGGAGCTACGGTACAGAACAGTGCAATATAAAACGTGTTATAGTGTAGATTAGTACACTATGTACAGGGGGAAGCTGTAGTGTACTCAATTGTATAGTGTTGTATAGTATAGAATAGGGCTGTTGGAACGAATTCCGAAATTCGAATATAATTCGAATATTAAAAAAATCAATACTATTCGAATGCTGAAGTTCCTATTCGAATATTGCTTTTTTATGTATATTTTTTTTAAAAAATGCAATCTTGCCTTTCTTGCCGCCTTGGCACACACATGTGAAAATTAAACGCTTTTGTTTCGTCTGATAAACAATAAAGTTTTTGAATCGTAACACAATTGTGCACGTTATCCACGCTGTATCATCACAACTGTCAAAAGTCGCGGAGAGGAATGTCTCCACGGTAACAGAGATCAACAATTTGATTCTCAGTCCACACTACAACGAAAACGGCGTCTTCAAATATATCCACTTTGGAGTGCGTTTTCATTAATAAAAACGCCGTCTCATTGTGGACGGAAGGCCAAAACGGACAGGAAAATATACGTTATTTTTTTTATGACAACTTACAACCTGACAAGCTAGGCGATCTGTCCGAGGAACCGCCGCTAAAACAGGCAAGAATTACTTATGTTCTGCCTCTCTCTCTCTCCTCATCACGGGGCTCAACTGCTACCAGCTGTCCGCACAAAGGCAATAACAGACAAACTGACGGTTTATCTGTGAAGATATGAGACCGATCAACATCACGCATTGGCGATCCATAAGACTGTGTAATGTCGTAAATATTAATAATAGGATGAATTTGAGCATTTAATATTCGAATATTATTCGAATATTAAATAAAATAAGGAATGGAATTCGAATAGTATTATAGAGGAAGATTGACAGCCCTAGTATAGAATACTGTAATGTGCAGGAAGGGGCTCTATATTATAGTATAATAAAGTGTAGAATAGTTGTACATTGCAGTGTAGTGTATTCAAGTGTGTAGTATAGTTTGCTGCTGCTCTCTGGAGTTCTGGATCGGCTCCTCTTGGCAGCAGCAAACGTAAACACATTTCTGTGCCATTCCTGAGCAGCAAGACTCTCCCTGTAACAAAACACACACACACACACACACACACGCGCACGCGCACACACACACACACACACACACACACACACACACACACACACACACACACACACACACACACACACACACACTCTCACACACACACACACACACACACACACACACACACACACACACACACACACACACACACACACACACTCGTCCTGTGCAGTACTCGTTCTTTGCTGGATGCTCTTAAAGCCACAGTCTTTATTCCTCCTGAAGTTTCTCACGTCTGCACACTCCTGCTCTTTGATTAAGTGCACATTTCATTCTGTCTTCGAGTGTTCACTTCCTAGATAGGCCAGGGTGTGTTTTAAAAGGTTGTACACATAAGTCAAATAGTGAAGCCATCAGTCCTAACTAACTCATCAAGCTGTCCAATTCATTCAATTGTGAATGAAAACTGTCATATAATTTATTTATGGGTTCTGCATCAGCAGACGTGTAATAGAATAGTCTCAGATGTGAACATATACAGTATACACAGACACACACACACATGCACGTAGAAATGGAAAACCAAGTCAGAATGTGGCTGCAGATTTGCAGTCCAGCTGAGGACATAAAGGTCAGAGGTCCATCTGTTACTGAGCAACATAACAAAACTCTTTAAAACATTCCTACAAATTCTCTTGAACTGTCTTTTGTGCTTGCATTAAAAAAGAGGTGTCATTATCATTTTTATTATTTGATTTTTCCTTGAGGTCCAATTATAGCTAATGTTAATTTGTTTTGTGCCAAAAAATACGTTTTTGACTTTTTTCCTCTCTTAAGGGCTGTAAAAACTGACAGCGATTAAGTTCAAATGGAAAACAAGTCTATGTGTTGTTGCTAGTAGGCGTTCCTATTTGACTGCAGTATGCAACTGTATCAGATAATAGTATAGTACGCTGTCTGGAAGTCATTGTATTGTGTGCTGCGTCCAGAGGTTGACAAAGTACAGTACACAACTTGAGTGCAGTACACAACATTACTTGAGTGAAAGTATAGATACTACTTGTCAAATATTACTCTGTTACAAGTAAAAGTAGGTTTGAGGTTTGACTTAAAGGGGTAATGAACTGCATTGTTTTATAATGTTTCAATTGGGGTATGATTTTAATATAATTTAGAAATAAAAGGCATTTTTCCTACCCTAATTTTAGCCCTCTGATTTGAACGCTCTGGTTTAAGGGGCATGTCTGCTGTGTGAGACTTCAGTGTAAACGTCCACTGCTTTGATTGACTAACATCTATACGTAATAGCTAAGCATTACACGTGGAACTCTTTTGAAAACTTTTAACACATTTTTAAGGTTTTTAATCATGAAAAGTGTTGATTATAGCATTGTATTAAGATCTATAGCATTATATTTAGATTGTGGCATAAAAGGTTGCGTTGATGAGATTTGTAGCCGATCACAGACATGTGGAGCGTATGAATGCAGTGATCTCGTCATTGCAACTCAATTTCGGCACTCTAACGAATGCTTTCATCGTAACTAACAGTGCAATCCATGGTGCAAACATGATATAAATAAGAGATTTGTTGATTCTAATGGGAGTTTCACTGATAAACTTATACTGTTTGATTGACAGCTCCAGCGATTGTAAAGGAAGCGTTCTTTGATTGCTTTTTATATATAATTTAATTACAGTTTAAATAACAGATTATTTTCCTTTATTATCTTTCATTTCTATTATAATCATCCTACTAAGAGAAACAATGTGAAGTTGACCATATTAGTCACTGGTTTGATTTACTGACACATAGACAAAGAACATCTGACTGTACATGAATCACTATCAGAAATCGAAGTAGGCGATGATCTTTTTCTGCAGAGACGGTCTTTAACCTATCTATGACGAAATAAATTGGCACATTCCACAACGAGTAGTTCTCTGGGGTTGGTTACATTAAAAGCTGTTTTTGGACTAACAAGGAAGTTTTCAGTTCTGAAACTTACAGGATATTCTTATAGTATGATGACCTCTTATATGTAAACAGCTCAAGGAAAATTTGATTTCTCAGTTCATGACCCCTTTAAGTAAAAGTACAGAAGTACTTTCTTTCAAAAGAAAATTTCCCTTTTTTATGTCAATGCATTGTTTTATTATTGTTAAATAATGATGCCATCTGTGGCTGTGCCATCATGGGGATACTAAGCGTAGTATCCTCCCCGCCAATCCGTCTCTACAGCACAACTTCACTATCCAGCTAGAATCATCATCAATCACGCCATCAAGGTCGGTCAGAAATCTTGGAGTAACGTTTGATGACCAGCTGACCTTCACAGATCACATTTCAAAGACAGCTCGATCATGCAGGTTTGCACTGCACAACATCAGGAAGATCAGGCCTTTCCTAACTGAGCATGCAACACAACTTTTCGTCCAGGCCCTGGTCATTTCTAGGCTGGACTACTGCAATGCTCTCCTGGCTGGACTTCCATCATGTGCAACTAAACCTCTGCAAATGATCCAGAACGCTGCAGCTCGTCTTGTCTTCAACGAGCCCAAGAGGGCCCACGTCACTCCTTTGTTCATCTCTCTGCACTGGCTACCTCTCGCTGCTCGCATCAAGTTCAAGGCATTGACGCTTCCTTACAGATCTATCACAGGCTCAGCTCCCTCCTACTTTCACTCACTCCTACGAGTCTACATCCCCACCAGAAGCCTACGATCGGTCAAAGAGCGACGTCTCGTGGTTCCATCACAGAGAGCCACAAAATCACTTTCCAGAACATTCTCATTCACAGTTCCATGCTAGTGAAATGCGTTCCCCACCCTCACCCGGAATTCAGAATCCCTGACAACATTCAAAAGACAGCTGAAATCCCATCTCTTCCGTGAGCACTTAACCTAAAAAAAAAAAAAAAAAAAAAAAAAAACCCTTCCCTTTCCCTTTAAAACCTCACTTATCGGGCTTATGCTACTCTGAATAATGCCTGAACTTTGTATTTTGAGCACTTCTTGCGTTGTTTTTGCCTCCTCATGATGACTCGCTTAATTTAGTCCTAATTTGTAAGTCGCTTTAGATAAAAGCGTCTGCTAAATGACTAAATGTAAATGTAAATGTAAATGTAAGCGGGGCAGGGTACCTGTGTCCTCCCCAGCTCTACAGCGCCCCACAGTTTTCTAATGTAAATCTGTGGTGAAAAATGGAACTGCAGCGTGCTCTAATTGAGAGCCATTGGGGGAGGTTTCAGGCTGCCCCACATATTACTACGTTACCTTACATAAACTTTGCTCCAGTCCAGACCAAGATGGTATCAGTCCGTTTCAGCTATGTGTAAATTAGTCTGCATCAGGTCAGCTCTTCCTATGTGGAGTAGCAGGGTATCAAATGAATGAAAGTACAGTATAAATCCTTTAGTTTAAACGTGCTCATGTGAGTAGCCTTTATATAGCCTAGTTCTGTTGTGTATTTTATTTTATTTTCTGAGAATAGACATGGTTTTCTTTTCCTCACTGGAATTCCTCTACAACTCATAACATTCTAAAACAACATTCGGAGGCAATAAATATACTACATTAAGGCAATTGTAAGATAGTATTATGCATGTGTTGTGTGTACTTATAGCCAGTCAATCAAATTTTAGATCGTCACCCTCAGGGTGAATAACGTCTCGGTTACGTATGTAACCCTTGTTCCCTGAGTAGGGAATGGAGACGTTACGTCATGAAGACAAATGGGGTTTCGCTTAGAAAGTTAGAAAACGAGACAATGGCAAGGAAATACCATGGGTCTGTGGAAATTTGCATAGTGTAACTCCGCCCGACCTCGTGGGTATATAAGGAAGTACGCTGGCAACATGCAGTTATGTTTTCTCGCTGAGGAGCCGAGACTGAACTCAGGTGTTCCAGCGGTACAGCGGAAGTGGCAGGGAGACATAACGTCTCCGTTCCCTATTCAGGGAACGAGGGTTACATACGTAACCGAGACATTCCCTTTCGTGGTCACTACGAGTTACGTCGTGACGACGAATGGGGTTCCCAGTCTAATCTGAGGAGAATATCGCACGTATCCAGACCAAGGAGTGGAATGGCGAGCAAGCGAAGACACCTGAGCAGATCCTAGTTGAAGCGAGTACACGAGAGGACACTGGCTCCACTCGGAGATTGTAGAATCTCGCGAATGTGTTGGGTGTTGCCCAGCCTGCAGCTCTGCAGATGTCTGTTAGCGAGGCGCCATGTGCTAGAGCCCAAGAGGAAGCCACACTCCGGGTGGAGTGTGCCTTCACACCAATGGGGCATGGTCGACCTTGCTGCTGGTATGCCAAAGCAATGGCGTCCACTATCCAGTGAGACAACCTTTGCTTGGAGAGAGCCTTTCCCTTCAGCTTCCCACCATAACAGAAAAAGAGCTGGTCTTAGGTCCTGAAACACTGCGTTCTGTCTACGTAAGCATGGAGGGCGCGTACTGGACAGAGCAGTGTCAAGGCTGGGTCTGCCTCCTTCAAGGGCAGCGCTTGCAGGTTCACCACCTGGTTTCTAAAGGGGGTGGTGGGAACCTTGGGCACGTATCCAGTCCGGGGTCTCAGGATCACGTGAGAATAGGCCGGCCCGAATTCCAGGCACGCTTCGTCAACCGAAAATGCCTGCAGGTCCCCTACCCTCTTGATGGAGGCCAATGCAACCAGGAGCGCTGTCTTCATTGACAGGAACTTAAGCTCCACTGATTGCAGAGGCTCAAAGGGAACACTCTGCAGGGCGTTTAGAACCACTGAGAGGTCCCAAGAGGGTACGAGAGGAGGGCAAGGCAGATTCAGTCTCCTCACTCCTCTCAGGAACCTGATGACCAGGTCGTGCTTCCCCATGGACTTACCTTCAACTGCGTTGTGATGTGCGGCAATAGCGGCAACATACACTTTGAGGGTGGAGGGAGACAGCCTTCGCTCCAACCCTTCTTGCAGTTAGGAAAGCATGACACTGATCGGGCATTTTCTGGGGTCTTCTCGGTGAGGAGAGCACCAAGTGACGAAGAGGTTCCACTTCAACGCGTAGACATGTCTCGTGGACGATGCTCTAGTGTAAGTGATGGTAGCCACCACCGTTGGTGGTAGGGTACTCAAACCTGCCTCGTCCCGTCCTGGAGCCACACGTGGAGGTTCCACAGATCGGGACTATTGTGCCATAGGGTGCCCCGTCTCTGAGAAAGGAGGTCCTTCCTCAGAGGAATTGGCCAGGGAGGTGCTGTCACGAGGAGTACTAGTTTGGAGAACCAGGTCTGGGTGGGCCAATGAGGCGCAAACAGAATGACCATCTCCTCGTCCTCCCTGATCTTGCACTGGGTCTGTGCAAGAAGGCTCACTGGGGGAAATGCATACTTGCGGAGGCCTCACGGCCAGCTGTGTGCCAGTGCGTCCGTGCCGAGCGTGCCCTCTGTGAGGGAGTAAAACAGGCTGCAGTGGGAAGAGTCGTGAGATCTACCTGTGCGTCCCTGAACTGTTCCCAAATCAGCTGAACCGACTGGGGATGGAGTCTCCATTCTCCAGGAAGAGGCTGGAACCGTGAGAGCTCGTCGGCTGCACGGTTCAGGTCTCCCAGGATATAAAAGGCTTGAAGCGACCTCAGATGCTTCTGACTCCATAGGAGGAGGTGGCGGGCGAGTTGCGACATACGCCGGGAGCATAGACCACCTTGTCGGTTGATGTACACTACTGTCGCAGTATTGTCTGAGCGGACTATTGCTGGTTCTTGAGCAATGCACGGAAGCGGTGAAGAGCCAGACGTACCATCAGCAACTCAAGGCAGTTGACATGCCAAAGGCGCTGGGGTCCTGTCCAGGAGCTCGTGGCAGCATGTCCATTGCACATGGCACCCCAGCCCATGGTGGAGGCATCTGTTGAGACAACAACATGCCTGGAAACTCGTTCTAAGGGCACTCCAGCCCGTAGAAAGCTGAGGTTCGTCCACGGGGTGAATGTCTGACGGCAGGTCGGAGTCACTGGTACTCAGAGGTTGCCGTGTTGCCATGCCCACCTCGGGACTCGATCACAAATCCAGAGCTGAAGCGGTCTCATATGAAGCAATCCGAGCGGTGTGGCTGCGGCTGCGGATTCCATATGCCCCAGGAGCCTCTGAAATAACTTCAGTGGAACCACACTCTTGCCCTCGAACTGTCTCAGGCAAGACAGCAGTGACTGCGCATGCTCGCTTGTAAGCTGCGACATGGCAACTGAGTCGATTCCATACCGAGAAAAGAGGTCCTCTGCACGGGGGAGAGTTTGCTCTTTTCCCAGTTGACCCGAAGGCCCAGACGGGCTAGGTGTCGGAGCACTAGGTCCCTGTCTTTGCAAACCTGGTCTCGAGAGTGAGCTAGGATCAGCCAGTCGTCGAGATAGTTCAGGATGCGAACCCCGTGTTGCCATAGCGGCACAAGGGCTGCCTTGACGACTTTCATGAAGACGCGAGGAGACAGGGCTAGCCCGAATGGGAGAACCGCGTACTGACATGCCCGCCCCTCGAAAGCAAACTGAAGAAACGGTCTGTGTCGAGGAAGAATGGAGACATGAAAGTAGGCGTCCTTCAGGTCAATCGCTGCAAACCAATCCTGTGGCCGCACACAATCAAAAATGCTTTTGGCCGTGAGCATCTTGAACGGAAGTCTGTGGAGGGATCGGTTCAAGCGCACCTTACGGTCCAGGATTGGCCGTAACCCACCAGTTTTCTTGGGTACAATGAAATAGGGGGTGTAGAAGCCGGACTTCATTTCGGCTGGAGGGACAGTCTCGATCGCACCCTTCGCCAGTAGGGTGGCAACCTCCGCTCGCATGACAGGGCCATTGCCACCGACCATGGTGTAGTGGACTCCCTGGAAGCGGGGAGGAGACCGCACGAACTGAATCACGTAGCCGAGCCTGATGGTTCTCACGACCCAGCAGGACAAGTTGGGAAGCTCTAGCCAAGCTCCCAAGAACTTTACCAATGGGGTCATACGAACCACAGACGTATCCTTGATGGAGCAGCGAGGTGGAATGACAGGCCTGGACGTGGGAGGCATAGCGCCCCGGTGTGGGGGCACGGTCATTTGCCACTTCCTGGCCAGGGAAGGACCAGTATTCCACGGGGGCCTGCTCTGCCATGGGGCTGGCGACAGAGGGGGGCGAGAGTGGTGAGACTCGTGAGCGGCGCGCACTGTCATCTGGGACCTCTGGGGGCTCAGAGATGGTGTATCAGTTCTTTCTTTAACCACATTAGGGTGCTGCCCGCCGTGGGGCGAGCAGCGGGGAGTGGAGAACAAAAGATTCTCCCCCGGCCCTCCACCGGAGGAAGGAGGTGACCTGCTACCACCTCCTGGGAAGAACTTATCGCTATCTCTGAACAGCCCGTCTCAGGCTGAGGGTTCTGTGCCGACGGCTGGGTGGAGGCAGCAGCTGGCTGTCGGGGCAGAATATGTTTTATCGCCTTAGTCTGCTTCTGGGCGGTCAAGAACTGTTGGGCGAAGTCCTCGATGGCGCCGCCGAAAAGGCCAGCCTGGGATATGGGAGTGTCGAGGAAGCGGGTTCGCTCGGCATCTCGCATATCGGCCAGGTTGAGCCAGAGGTGTCTCTCCTGGACCACGTTTGTGGACATCACCTGGCCCAGGGAGCGTGCGGTCACCTCCGTCGCTCGGAGAGCGAGGTCCACTCAAGCCCGATGCTCGCGGCTGCCTGGGAAAGCATGGCAGTCAACTCAGGATCTGACTCGGACAGTGCTGGCACGCAGCTCAGCCGAATCATCATCTCCCAAACTTGCTGGAATTTGCCGTCACACCAACACCTGGAGAGTCGCTCGTCTCTAAGAGGTGAGAGATATGAATGAAGAGATCTCAGAATGGCTTGTGGAGTGAAGAATGCTCTTGGCTCCGAAGCGAAAACATAACTGCATGTTGCCAGCGTACTTCCTTATATACCCACGAGGTCGGCCGGAGTTACGCTATGCAAATTCCATAGACCCATGGCATTTCTTTGCCATTGGCTCGTTTTCTAATTCTCGAAGGTCATAGGCTTTCTAAGCGAAACTCCATTCATTGTCACAACGTAACTCTTAGTGACCACGAAAGGGAACGCAAGGACACTAGACCTCTGCCAAAAGCTTGTCTGAATATACAGCTATTAGAATATACAGTAAAGCTTACAAAATGTTTAAAATAAACTAGCGCTAAGACCCAGAATCTGCCCTACCTATATTTACGGCCAGGAGCCGCTACTGAAATCTAGTAAAGTTAAAGTCAGAAGTCTCCTGGCAAAATAATACTCAAAGTAATGTATAGATACTCAAAAAATAAAAATAACAAATAAAAAAACATGCTCCAGAGCAGGCTCTTTCCAGGGTTTGATTACTTCATAGGTATTCAGCGCATATATGCCCTATTGATGAGACTCCAGTGGGCATGACAGAGCACAATATTAGTTATATTTTAGTGATATTAAAAAAAGGTAATGTTTATTTTATTGTATTATTATTTTTATTTTTTTGGGGTCATAATTCATTATTCGGCTGATGGCATATGGTTGTTCCCGGAAGCCAGTAATAGTGTAGAAAGTTATAAATATGGATTTTTTTTATTTTTACAAAAACACATCACTTTGCTTCAGAAGGCCTTTAATAACCCCCTGGAGTCATATGGATAACTTTTATGATGGATGGATGCGCTTTTTATAGGCTTCAAAATCTCTCTCTACTCACTCCTATTATAAAGCTCGGAAGAGCCAGGATATTTTTAATATTACTCCGATTGTGTTTGGCTGGAAGAAGGAACTCATATACACCTTAAGGTGAGTAAATTATGGGATCATTTTCATTTTTGGGTGAACTATCCCATAAAGAGGCCATTGGAATATAATATACAAGACATATTAATTACTTGGTGCTTTCACAACATTTTTGAAGCTTGAAAGACTTATTCCCCATTCAGTGTGATGTCTCCTTTTGTGTTCCAATGAAGAAAGAAATTCATAAAAGTTTGGAACGATTCATTTTTTGATTAACTATCCTTTTAAATAAGTTGTTTTCTAGATTTCTCAATCTGTGTTGCCTTGCCGGCGCTCTCTGCTGCTCGTCCACTGTGTTTGTATCTCTGTTATCTGTCCTCAATGTGTCTTTGTCCTTCTCTATTCTTTGCTTTTTTCTATCATCTTTTGCCTCTTTGTATGTGTTCATGTTGTTTCTCGGTCTCTCTGTAAGCTTAGAACACTGGGAAGAGCGCTCTGTCTGTAGCACACTGCTCTTATTGTGAATATTCTCCTGGTATCATGCCAAACCCATAGAAACCTAATCGCTCTAGCAGAGAGCCCACTACTGAAGGACTGTGGGTAGAGAGGCAGTTAAGTGATTATCCGAGCACTGTGGAGACTGCGCCGCAAAGCCTTGTTTGATTGGCCAGAGATACTTTTTGATTTTCATTGCTTTTTTCCAGATTTGATTTTTATTTTAGACAGTGGTATAGAGCAGTCTTGGCACCTCCATGCTATTTCGTAACAACTGCTAAAGGCATTTTTTGGACACTATAACAGTCCTCTGTCTCCACAACATTATACAATTTTCTTCTCTCTAATAATGGTGAAAGGACAACCTACATTCATTGAGAATAGAACAATTATTTGTTTAGTTATAGTGTAAATGTGATTCATTTGTTGTCCAATTATCACAGAGTCTGGAACGTATATATGTTGTTACGCATTCGATTTTGGCCACTTTCTCCTCTTAAATCCGGATTAAAATTTTTTTTTTTAATTGTTATGCAGCAAAATTGTTTGCTCATTCTGGTTCAAAACTAAGTATTTAGCACTCAGATAACAACTCTCAGAATAGTTTTAGCAAGTTATTGAATATAGCAATGTTAATGTATTTGGTCTTGGTGGACTAAAGCTGCTATGCTGCTGCTGCAGAGTATGGACTTGTTACTGCTAAAAGACACACAGACATGCTGCTGTGAGAATGTAAGACATGCTGCTGCTGTATAAATAGTCATGCATAAATACCCTAGCAGGTGGAGCTGGGGGAGATGAAGGGTTTCAGAGGATAAATACTCAGTACATATCAAAAAAATTATATCAGACAAAGCAATAGTGGCACATGGACAAACTCACACTTGTGTGTTGCGACATTACTGTCGGATCCAATGTAGTTGGCATTGCATCATCTTTTATTTTCAGTGTCTCTGAAAAACCTGCATTGAACTGTGTCTTGTTTAAAAAGTAATCCTCAGTAAAATGAAGCAAACAAAAGAACAATGTCTTACTGACGTGATCTGACTGAAATTTCTCTAAAAATAAAGTTTATCCATGCTTTCTTAGAATGTTAGGATAACTGTGTTTTTCCACAACCTGGCACTTCAAAATATATTGTAATCTCTATTGTTTTGTTGCTGGAGTAATCCTGTGTTTGCGTCTGTCTCGTGACATGAGTGAATCGGTGGGCGGGGCTAAAGAGGCAATGATGTAGAGAAGGGGTTCCCAACCACATTCCTGGAGCATCAGGACAGGTCCAGGTCATCATCTTTGGTTGCGCACCGGGTTACCAAACCCGAGACTACCTGAAGGAGGTGGTCTGAGTTCGGATTCACGTGGATGTGAAAGCAGCACAGACTCTGGTGCGCACATGTTTAGGAAGAAAAGTAACCTGCGCAGTAACTTAGCTGATGGCGATGTATTTTGTTCAGTAAAACACATGTAATGGATGATGGTGTTGAAGATTTACCTTGGATATAAGTGAGAGTGCGCCTGCAGTGTAATGAATGGCAATCCACTGTCACCTCTAAAGATTCCATTTGCAAGCAGTAGAAAGCCTGCCTTCATGCGACGAGGGAGACACATTCCCATTTACACCTGTCTCTTTTGTCCACTTTTGACCACTTCTGTCCTGATTTCTTAGAGGGGAGGGTCTATGGGTGGGTAAATGTATGGGCCTTTTCAGATCTTTTGATCTAATGGATGAAAAAAGCTTTTTACATATGAACGTGAAAGGACACAACGGTAAAACATACGGAGAGCAGCAGCTTTCGTTTCTGCTCTGATAGTCCCAAGACCACGCCGAATGCTGTTGAGTGCGTGTTAGAAATCAGGAATGGTGAGAGAACATTGTGCTTGGTATGTTTTACATCTTCAAACCAAACTTAGGTCTTCAGCCGACTAAGGGCATTTTTACACTGGGCATGGTAACAGTTAGAGTAACAGTTCTTGGTTTATTCTGTGTTTGACATGGCAAAAGTAATGACTTTAAGTTAAAACCTCTCAGTAAGTTAAAACCTCTCAGATAATTCATTAATTTGAGATGGAGATTAATAATTTGGACTACCCTAGTTACTCTGTATGTTTGTTGCGGTTTACAACAAGCAAGTACAGTACAACCAAATAGAAAGACTTCTATTGTGTTGAAGGACAGATGATTCACTAGAAGTGCAAGAGACACTGTTAGAGTACATTAATATGATCCACATTGGCGAAACTAAACATCGTTTGGTTTTCTTTTAATGGAACCAAACATCATTGGATTTCATAATTTTTTTGGGACCAAAAAGGAACCAATTCTAAATAATCAATTCTTGTTTCCCAACTCTGCATGGCGTACTAAAAGCGCAGTCCATTTGGGAAGTGCAGCGCTATACTGTAAACACACTTGGATAGTCTTTTAGTGATTGCAAACAGATGGGACAAAAAATTGGATATGGTCAACAGATCAGATCTGTGGATTCAGTCTTGCTGTGTAAAGCTGCCATAAAAAGACCTTTGTTCAGTTTATTTACTGACTTAAGACAGCAAAGAGCCATTTGAAATTCAGTCCACGCTGTCATAAAGTGTGTTGCAATTGAGTGAAGGCATCATAAACCTCTGAGGTTTAAATCAGATCAAACAAATTTCAGGCTTTCCAGAACCAGTTTGTTTTGCTTTTAGGGAAAAAGGTCCCTTTTTATTTCACTTTCTTGTTTGTTGCTCTTGTTCTGCTGTTCCGCATCTATAAGGCTAGAGACTGAGATTGATTGTTGCACTACCCCATTTCAGAGATTGCATAAAAATTGTAATAGAGGAAATTTCCAATAGCATCTTGTAAAAGGAGAATACAGCAGCATTCGGTGGATATCTTGACCATCCCTTCCATGGATGCAGCACAATCTCACATTGTGCTTGAAATGTCAGCACAAGCATGATACATGTCCCTCACTGGAATGACGGTAAAAATCCACAGAGACTCCCTTGTGCTGGCTGCTGTCTTGTTTCCGTTTCTGGTCTCTGATGCTGACAGCTTGTTGAGGATGATCTTTTGTAAGAGATCAGACTTGATTTTCAACTGGTGGACAATACAATGGATGAATAATTAGCCATATCTAGAGTATCATGAGTGTCATACCTTGGGGGTGGTCTTGTTAAAAAAATGTAAAGTCTAGTATGAATAAACTGAACTGAACTACAGCCTACAAGGAACTACAGCAAAATGACCTTAAAAGCTTCTGATATGATCTCTATGAGGCTCAAATGCCTGAGTGCCACAGATCAAAGGTCAAGGGTTATCTTCACTTTACAATTATGCAGCGTTATCTTTAACAGATTGAGCTCATGGAGAACAAGACATGCAGCGTTTGGACATAAAACAGTTAGTTATACCTTATTATGGTTAAAGCTTCACTTTAATAGTGTAAAACACTTCTGAGTCATTCTCAAACAAGTTATTAGCATCCATATGGTAAAATATATATTATTTCTAAAAACAATAACTCTGCCAGGATGTGTTATGTTTGACAAATCCTTTCAAGCATGAAAAAACTGCATGTTAGACGAGAGCAGAACACGTGGCATGTGTTCATATAATTTTTATGTTTTAGATTTTTCATATTTGACTGGCTATTCATACATTCACATATTATGAAAAAAAAATACATCTTTACATAAAATGTGGTGATATGATGATTTTATGTGTTGTTTTAGTATAATTAATTACGTACTATTATTTTTTTATATATTTTGAATTCAATTTTATTTTTATATTTGCTTTTTAATTTTAGTTAAAGTTTTTGTAATTTTGTTGTAATTTTTTACTTTTATTTTTTTAAATGTCTATATTGTTTTTATAATTTTTTATGTATTAGATTGTTATTTTAGTACATCAAGTTACACTAAACGAAAATAAGAAATGTTGCCTTTTATTTCAGTTAACATTTATTTTGTTTCAAGTAATTAATTATATTTTTAATGGTTTTAGTTTTAGTTAACTATAATACACTATAATTATATATCATAATTTTTATTACACTAAGTTTCAAATTAATTTTGAATAAATATATTTAAGCTTGCAAAAAAGTTTGCTAAAATGATTTTAGTTTTAATGCACTTCATTAAGTGTTGTGGACACAAATGGTACTAATTTTGTGCAATGAGCATTATGTGACAAAATTTGAGATATTTTGTCTTTATTTGAGATAAGGTATTTATTTATTTTTTTTAACTTAATGTTATGTTAAATATTTATTTATTTTAACTAAATGTTATGTTAAATATTTCATTTTGGATGTGTTCATTGTGATTATACTGGCTGGGTTTATAAAAGTTTGTAAAATTGACAGGATATCTTTGCTTGGGGCATTTAGAAACAAAGCTTGTCTATTTCATGTGCATCTCTGATGATTATACTGTGTCTGTGTTTTTTTTTTTTTTTTTTGATAAAACACACCCACATCAGACACACCCCAAAGCGGTGACGCGTTGCCAGCGGCACTGAGCGGAGTTTTGCTGCTCTAGTCTAGTGGACACACACCGTTAGGCTTGTGTTTTTGCCAATCTCAATAAAATTAGAAAGATGTGAAGTTTCATCATGAGAATTCAATTCACAGGCTAGCAGAGAGTGGCGTGACAAGGGAAGACTATGGAAGAAAAGGAGAGGAGAATTAAAGAGGAGGGTCTGTCATGTGAGGAAAACTAAACAGAGAAGAATAGAGAGAGAGAGGACAGGGTATTGAGAAAGGATGAAAAATATTGATGTGGACTCAAATAAGCACTTTCCCAACCCTGCGTTCAGTCACACACACACACCTCTGCGTAATGGGTCTCTATTGATTGCTCTCTCCATGTCCACACTCATAGACTTTCAATCCCACCCTGTCAGGACTCTCAGGAGACCACTTTAGCAGCAGTGTGTGTGCGGCATGAATATGTCTAAGTATCAGAAAACTGGGGCCCCTTGGCTTTAACCCTATAAAGCTTACTTTATTATATTTGATACACAAATTTCTTTAAAAACGACTTTAAATTATCAACATGATCAAAACTTTGCCGGAAAAGAAAACCTGTTGTACATCTAGTGCATGCCTTCTGTCATCTGACTGATAGTTTATACTCCTTTTTTTTTTCTTCTGTGAAATCTATACTGAATTTATAAAGTAAACATAAGATTAACTTTTATATTGTTAGTAATATTTCAACACTTAACTGGACTTACTTCCATAGATCACATTTTAGAAAAATCGTGAAAAATTTTAAGTATCAAATATGATATTGCATTGTTATAATAATAATAATAATAAACCTAAAGTGAAAATGTATTTAAAATACGTTATTTAGTATACTACAAAACCATTAACATATTTACTGACATATCGCTTGAGACTTACTGATATAAATATTATAATTAAAACTTTATCGCACAATGCACATTTCTTAATATTAAGCCTAAAATGTGTTTTAATTTCACTATGAGTAAGGATAGTATGATCACTGTATAATATCATACTTTAAATGCAAGATATTTAAAGTGTACCTAGAGTATACTTGCAATAGGTTCACTTTAGCACAATCAAATATACTTAAGTATTTCTTTAGTTGTACCTAAGGACTACCGGATAACTAAAGTGCATTAGGTACAAAATTAGTTATTCCAATTTAGAAGACTTTAAAGGAGAACTCCGGTCAATTTTAACATTGAGCTCATTTTTTTGTACATTTCCATAGTAGTCGATTGTCGAGTTCTCCACTGTTGCTTAGTTACCTATGATCACGCGCGTGAACTCGACAATCGACTACTATGGACTTCGACCGAAAACAGGAAATAAATACAGGTATGTGCGCTGGCCGAATTAACTTCATTTTTATTCATATCTTTCACATCTACTGAAGTCAGATTCACTGTGTTCACTCTGAAGGAATCACTCACATTGGCTGTGCACTTGTAATGACACATCAAGGATGTTAAGAGGCTAAAAGCAGGTTTAAAACTTACCCCATTGAAGTCAACAGGGTGCAAATTTTAAAAAGAGGATAACACGGTGTAGGCAACACCAATTTTTGTCGTTGTTCTCTGTACTGACAGCACTCCAAATTTACAAAAAAATTTGCTCAATGTTAAAATTGACCGGAGTTCTCCTTTAAGTATATTAATTTAGTATTCCAAAAGTACAATAGCAGAGAATTTATATTAAGTACACACATATGTAAATGTATTTGAAGTATACTTAGCATAAAATAAATGTATTTCAAATACATTTTGGTATTTATTTTTCACTACACTGTAAAAAAAAATTATTAAAAATTTTAATGGTAAAAGACGGTAAAAATGCTACGGTAGAAAACTGAAAGTTTTCGTATACGGTGAATAACTGTGATAGATCTAACCGTTCATTTAATGTAATTTTACAGTAAAATTTACAGTTTTTGGAAGTGAAAAAGTCATTGTAAAATTGACAGTGAAAACACGTAAATTGATCGGTAAATGAACATTATATCGGATTATGTAATACATTTTGTTTACTGTAAATTGAACTTAAATCTGTAAAATCTAAAATGTTGCTACCGTATTTTTTCGGTAAATTTCTGGCAACCACAGCTGCCAGTTTTATACCGTAAATTTAACAGCATTTTTTTTTACAGTGTAGGAAACAAGAAGTGTTAGGATAATAATGAATATAAAGTTAAATGGACTAAGTTCAAAATTAAAAGTGTGAATGGAAAGTGGACTGATTAACACTAAATTTAAAAAAGCTCTCATGAGATCTTTGACTTTTTACTTTTATGACGAGAGACAGTGTTGCAATGAGAACTGGTTCTTTTTCAGAAAGTTAGTTCACCCAAAAAATGTAAATTCTGTCATTAATTACTCACCCTCATTTTGTTCCAAACCCGTAAGACCACAAATTAAGATATTTTTTAATTAGATCTGAGAGCTTTCTGACCGCTGTCTGCTTATTATCTGCTAACCCTTTATTTTGACCTTCCCCTTACAGACATTCTTCTGACTGTAAGTAACAAATACATGTCAACTTATTCTAACCCTAACAGTCTACTTTCTAATGAGAGTTAATTGACATGTAGTTGCAAAGTTACTTATAGAATGTCTAAAGTGGACCATCGAAATAAAGTGTAACCAGTTATTTATATGTAAGTAATAAATAACATATTTAATATAATGGTCATGGTCTAGATTTCCAAAACAATAATGTGAATGGAATGAAGTTGACCGAGAAGCCTAGTCAACTTTATGGCCAATGTCGCTATTTTGGCTACTTGTTTGATTATTTTGAAGAAGACTTGAGTGTAAACAACATCAGGTGCTTTTTGAAGAATGTTTTTTATGAGTACACACACACACACACACACACACACACACACTGAACTCAGTTCATCTTTCAGATAAGCAACATCCCATCTTCCCACAGTGGCTTGAGCGGGCCAGTCTCAGCTCGTGCTGAGTTGATGAATTATCCCGGCCACATAAAGCAGCGCTTGTTATTGTTTGGTCCTGATTTATCGAGGGTTTTGGACCCAGGTCAACTCCCAATCCCTCCTTCCGCCACCCCCTCCGTCTCCTCCCTTTGTCTCTCATCTGCTTTTCTGTTTGGATTGAAAGACATTTGATTGATGACCCCGAGACCCAGAGGTCTGTCTGAAGATCGTCACTAAATAAAAACACATGTGCCTGAGACAGGTCTCACAGAGGGACAGAGAGCGCTATCTTCATTTTTCCTGCTGTCACATGCGATCTGGTTTTGTTGGTTTAGCCTTTAATGCTGTGAGTTACCACTAGTCTTTACTTCAAGCGAAGCACAGATCAGTGGTGGGAAGCAGCATTCTATAAGCCTAAAGTGATTATGAAGTGTGTGAGTTCTGTGTGTGTTTGTGTGTGAGCAACCATTATAATGCTTCAATCTTAAAGAAATTGGGTTTCACTTTAATTTGATGGTAACGTTATACCTACATACATACTAACTCTCATTAGAGTGTCTAGTGTTAGTAGACTGATTAAGTTGTTAAGGTCAGAATAAGTTGACATGTTGCTTATAGTCAGTAGAATGTTTGTTGGGGGAGCATCACCATAAAGAGTTCAGATGATCTACTAATACAGCAGACAGTCTACTAATACTCTAATGACAGTTAGTTGACACATAGGAGTAATGTTACTTATAGTCAACAGGATGTTCAAAAGGGACCATCAAATTAAAGTGTTACCAGGAATTGTAAAAAAAGTTGTATAAATTCTATCATCTTTGAAACACCCAATATTCTTCCAGGCCCATTTGATTTTCTTCTTCTTTTCTTCTGTGAAACAAAAAGAGAATTTTTCATAAACAATAGTTGCTTTAAAATACTAAACATGTTATTCATTTTTAAACAAATAATGAATGCAGATTATAGATGAATAAATACTCATTTTTTGCACTGTTCCTTGCACTATGACCTCAAAACACTTTTACCATAGAGCATGATTTGTAAACTAACACATTTTGATGTTTGCATCACACAATCAGCTCCATATAAATTATTTGGCATTGCACTTGCAACGCATAGTGCTCGGGTACGAGTCCCATGAAACATGACTCACACCATTTGATTAAAGAGCTCAAAAACCCTTAAAACAAGCTAACATGGAATGTTTGCTACAGTAAATGCATTTTTTTTTTTTATAAATTTTTTTTTTATCATGTTTGCTTTTGTAAACACTATCGATTAGGTTTAGGGTTTGGTGTAGGTACTACGTAATTTTCAAATGTGATAGAGCATTAACCTTTTTGTGCCACTCACCAGATATTTAATTTCCAAACCGTCACAATATGTACAACAACCAAGGTAAAATGTTGCTACATTAACCTGTTGTCGGGACAATTGAATGCAATTTTTAGTGCCACTCACTGGACATTTAATTTTCAAAGTTGTGACGAAACGTGCAAGAAGCAGCATATTATTATTTTGAAGAAATGTTTCTTTTTTCTTTTCAGTTTTTTACAATGAGCCTAGTTTGTCTTTTCTATACAACATAAGTTCCCAGGGACTGTTAAGCTCCAAAAACAAAGCACCATAAACATATCATGTTTAAATGGTTTAAATGAGTCATGCACTATATTCTAAATCTCTTAAATCCATACAATAGCTTTGTGTGAGGAACAGACTTAAATAAATAGTTTGCTGAAAATCTTATTTACTGCTAACTTTTTATTCTCATTCATGCTTGCACATATTCAAACCTAGCACAAGATGTGTTGCACCAGGTTTGATGTCGATGATGCCAGATTAGTGCTCACACGACCGTCCTACTGATGTCAAGTTTGAATATTTGGAAGCAAATGTAAAGGGTAAAGGTAAAGTGTATTTTTTTGTGGTGCCAAACAGACAATCTCAAATAAAGAAATGTTTGATGAATTTGCCATTGGTCCGAAGGAAACAAATAGTCCTGCCCCAAACTCATGTCATTGGCTCATTCAGATGTTTACATGTTATGTCTTGAAAGCATGACAGAGTCAAGGTGCCTCCACTCTTCTGGAACACTTTGAGTCAGTATAAAGAGGAGCATTGTATTGCAAATAAAAGTGTTTTTGCGCAAAACTTTGAAACAGCAAGCCTTTCTTTGGTGTAGATAGAAACTTTGCTTTTTATTTCCAAGATCTGTGAGTCATCTCTGGAAAGCTGAAAAAACTTTAATGGTCTGGAAACTTGTCATTTTATTAAATTCACTTTCTTCAACAGTGTGAAAAGGCATCTGATCATCATAAATCCCACACACATGAGAGTGTTAGTTTGTGTGTATCCACTCCTCTGTTGTGTGGCTTTCCAGTCTATGATTTTAATTTCTTAGTGGTTGCACTTGTTGCATGTTGCATGTTTCATGAGGCTTCATGTTCTCATTAAGTTTTCATATTAAGATCTCTGACTTTCGATTTGGAGACTTAGGTGTCTTGGCAAAGCTGTGCAGTTTGAGACATTGTTGGGATCTCTTCTAAAACTCCACAGTGAGATTTCTGAACAAGTCTGAGAAACGGCAGACTTATGTAAAAGTCTCAATTTGCTGTCCATTAAAGTGCCTACACACTAGAGAAAGCTCTGAGGGAGCATTTGATGAAGAGGAATGTGCAGGATCAGTTTTTTTGGGCGTTGAAAGAGAGGATCAGTTTCAATACTGTGAATTTAATTTCCAAAAGCACAAAAATTGGTCTACGAGTGCCTAAATCTGTGACTTTTGTTCACATAACGGATCATCGCTTTTGTAAATCCTTGAGTTTTTTTGGACCTCGCAAATCATCCCTTATAATCTATGAATTCACACTGTAATCCGAGGGGTTTTGTTTCTGGACCCAGATTTTAAATCAGGATCCAACACAGGGCCAATACTGAAAGCATGTACAAGAACAAAATTAGTTGCTTATAATAGTGTGCAATAATGGATGATCATTGGTTTCTAAATGTGTCCTACACAAATCATTTGTATCTTCATTGCAACTGCACCTGTATTTAATGCTGTGTATAAATTTCCAACTCACAAGAAAACATTACTATTTTGCGTAATGGTGATTTTGTATGAAATCGTACGATGTGATTTAAACATGATTTTTCTGAGAAAAAGAAGCAAGCATGAGGGTCCACCCCTAAACATGTTAGTCAGTGGGGCGTAAGCAGATTATATGAACATTTGTGAATGAGATCTACAAATTCATTAGCCTGGGAAAACCCAGACAACTTCCGGCAAATTTAGATTTGCTCTGCAAGTAGTCTGGCAAAGAGCTCGTTCAAGCCCATTTCCATGCCATCGAAATCGCGGAACCAATCAGAAACATTGAGGCAGGCTTTACACGATGACGAGCGCTCTGATTGGTTTTAGGTCTATCCAATTGCGCTCAGAGGCATTTGAGCGACGTCCGTTGGTGAAGCGCACCAACTTTTAAATGCATTATTATATTCAAATTGCAAACACATGAGGACACTCTCCATGAAAGACCCACTGGCAGATGAACGTGCTACTACATTTCTCTCCGAAACGGTCGGAAATTAAATTAGATTTAATAGAGGATTTTAACTGTGACAAGATGATTGAGTTTAAACCTTGAGTTTAAACAAGAAGTTTAAGTGACAGGATGCATGCGACAGATCCGTCCGATAAAGATGACGAAGTAGTATGTCCCAAAGCTTGCCTACTTTTTTGCTACACATTCAAAAGTAAATACATTTTCTTCACAAAATGATTACATACTTTTATGGCGTAGTGTAACTTAGGCGAATTGGGACACAGCATGTAGCTTTACACGATGCCGATCGCTCTGATTGTTTTTAGGAGTTTTAGGTCTATCCAATTGCGCCCAGAGGCATCTGAGCCCCTTTGGAAATGAGTTCTTAAAGAAGCTTTGCCAGACCATAACTCAGTTACTACTGAGAATGGTCTGGTTTTAACCAGGCTACAAATTCATGCAAATTAGACATCAATTTCAAAATGTAAAATAGAGCCATGAGAGTGTGTTGTTTATTTTACCTTGTGTAATTTGCTTCATGGTTTTTGAGAATAATGGCATGTCACGCATTCTTTCCAGGTTGTGATCTGCTGATTTAGCTTTGCTTTCCACCAAGTGACGGATGGAAATTGTATAGTTTCATTAGATGCACAACCTTCAACGTCAACAATGAATAATATGGCAAGCATTTTCCCTCCCCTTTATAGACCCGTTGATAAGGCCATTAATTCTATGGATATATGGTTATTTGCATTTAACATCCCTGCTACCCTCTCAATCCGAACAGAAGAAACTGTGGGCCCATTTTTGGGTAGTGACCCACCAGATGATCACATTTCTGTCTTGGAGAAACTGTTGAGACCCCCTTCTAATGGTTGTCCAAGATGAATATGTTTCTGAGGTAATTCACTCCATTTGATGTTATGAAAACCTTCTGTCTAATTGTGTGTGAGCCTCAGGCCTCATTCTGCACCACAAGCCTTTGATCACACTGCCTCAGTGTTTTGTGGATATTACATAACCATCTCTACTGGCTGTCTCTCTCTGTCTCTGTGTGTTAGCAGTGTTTCAGGCTACCTTCTCTTTTTCCGCAGCTGGTATCTCTCTTTCTCCTCTTCATTCTGTCTTTTGTCCCTGTTAGTGCCAAATTCTTTTTTTGTTCTGTCGGTCTTTCTAGGTCATTGTCTTTCTCTCAAAATTGACCCTAGTTACATTGTTAAAGGAATAGTTCTCCCAAAAATTAAAATTCTGTCATCATTTACTCACCCTGATGTTGTTTCGAACCAGTTTGACTTTCTTTTTTCTGTGAAACACTAAGAGTTGAATGGAGACTGAGGCTGTTGAGCAGCATGTTACAAAGTTATCATAAAAAGTGATAATGCACTGTGCTCAAAGTCTTCTGAAGTCAAACAATAGCTTTGTGCGAGGAACAGACTGAAAAAGTGTTATTCACTACAAATCTTTCTCTCTGCCATAGTTTGCAAATTACCTTATTTATTTACCTATTTGTTAGTTTGTTTATTTATTTAAATTGGGGCTTAGTTCCATTATGGAATGTATTTATTTATTTATTTTGTGAATTAGCTCCTTTCTGGAGTCCCAGAGAGACACATATTTATTTATTTGTTTGTTTGTTCCAGTCTCGGAGAAGCATTTTACTTTCTACAACTTGTAGAGTAATTCTGATTAGTGCAATAACGTGAAAACATATGAAGAGTTCTCTTTTTTTTTCAGGCACCTATGTTTAGATTCAGTCATTTCACTTTAATGGCAATGAAAGGGTTATTAATCAGTTATTAAAATGCCTTTTTTTTGTTTTATGTCAATTTAGTCAATTCATTGGTATTTAACAAAATTGAACTGTCTTTTGATGCAAAACGTCCATGTGTGTTTTTTTGCAAAAAAAAGTCCACCTATTTGGACAACAAGACAGTAAACAGTTGCAAAATCACTAAAGATGCAACTGGAAACATTAAAAATGCTAAAAGCAGAATTCAAAATATAACAATGAAGAAACTGATCCACACTGTAGGGGGAGCTGTAAGTGACTGCCGCGTCCGTTTCTGTCAGATTTTTACAGCAGCACAAGTTGTGTTTACTTGCCACTCATGAAATCCTGTCATTGCCACTGTAACGATGGACAAAACATGCTAAAAACTTGCAGCTCGGCAATTGAAAGCCGGCTCATACGCACACCATCACTCATCTTGAAATCATATGATTCGATTCGCGTCTTCTGATTGGTTTCTGTGGACTTAGAGGATTTTGCTGGCAAAGGGAAGTGCTTTTAGTGGTTTCTGCCAACTAACCGGTATTTCTGAACGGGCTAAGGTTGGATTTAGTGGATTTGAAGCTAAAGTATTTGATAAACTTATACTATGTGCGGAGAGCATTTGCTCACTATTATTATCTAATTTTTGACGGAGGTGGCGTTTAGCAGCTTTTGCATCTGAACTCGTCTTCATATGTTGTTTTGTTGGCTCAGTGTTGTTCTCTATGGCTCAGTGCTGTGCCTGCTGGCGGCACGCTCTGTTTTGATTGGCTCAAGTTTCAGCTGCTGTCCACTGTGCTGGAATGACTCAGCAAGGTCGACTCTTGACCCCCGAGGGTCATCGTCCATTACCACATGAAACATAAATGTCAGCAGCCCTCCTGCTAAAAGCATTTGTCTTCTGGTGGGTCATCGGTCACAGCCCACCTGCTTTTACCAGGTCTCCCTACATACACACTCAGATCTGACTCACGCATCTGAGACATTGAATGCTTTCCAGCAGCTTTGAACTACAGCAGACACGTTTAAAGTGCTGCGGATCGGTGTTGGTAGTACACTCACCGACTGTTAAATATTTTTAATATTTTTTTAAATGTTATGTAAATGTTAAGCCACAGTTATATACCTTCACTTATACCGAAGTCCCATTCAATGATATCCAAGAACAGATGCATTTAATATTAACCATCAGGCTAATATTTTCAGCTTTTGTTTGAATTTGGAGAGGTAATGGATTAAAGTTTTCTGCGGAGCTGGAAGCTGATTGGTTTATCTTAACGAATGGCCCTAGAGGATGCCGTTATAGGCAGAATTGCCGAGAATTGCGACTAATGATGCCTTAGAGTGTAGTGGTTATTGACCCATCAATCCAACAAACACTCTTTCCCTAGAGCATGACTACAGTGCATTCACTGTCCATTTATCTGCCTAATGCGTTCTGTCAATACTCACACAATACTACCAAAGGATTGATTTGATTGTTGGAATGTTTTGCATTCTGTTGCATTCTAGACGTGTTAATGGTTTCTGTGAAAACTGAGTTTTCTGTTCTACAGTTTTCTGGAATAAATACATGGACAGTTAAACTGGTCGAGAACATATTTTTGGACTTCCAGTACTTGTAGTTGTAGATAATTTTGGGGGTTCCTCCACGTCTTGCTCTCTTTCATTTCTACGTTCATTCTGAAATGTAAATTCATTTGGCTTTTGAGTAAAGTTGATGTAGGCAATGCAAAAGTGTCCAGTGACTGTGTGCAATTCAGTGATTTGACTTCAAACTCAATTTCTGGACTTCAGTGCAGGTGCACTACTGTTTTAACAGCATAAAGTTTGACCAGTTATAAAAAAAAAATGTTGCTTTGTACTCTTAAATTCATAAGACAGGGTTAAAGTTGGAACTCTTTCTATTTTAAGTGCTGTTTTTCTTTATTTGTGTGATGCTGTAACTGATGCTGATAAGTTCAGCGCATCGGGCAAAGTTTATGCGAGTCATGTGAAAGGGTCCTTACAGTACACAAACCTTTACAGTGTTTAGACATCAGTGACAGAATGATTCCTTTCAAAACATCTTATGGATGCGAACAAGCCATGCAGTAAACATTTTTAATGTTTATTTAACTCTAAAGACCTATTTTTATAAGTGAACTCCTCAATTAAGGGGTCACACTAAAGTTAACTTCTTAGATTTATTGCTTTCTTCAGTCAAAAGGTCACTGAGAAAAACTTAAAATGGATTAGCTATCGTTTTTGGAAATTACATTTAATCAGGGATTGGAATCACTAGAGGCCCCACGATACGATAGTAATTCTAAAGCCACAATTACAAAAAAACACTCGCATAGTTCTTTAATATCTTCTTGTCTTGTTCGTAAGCATCATTAAATGTCCATTAAATGTTTCTGTTGCTTTCTCCAGCTCTTAATGAACTGTGTGTGTGTATTTTCATAGGATGGTCTGCCTAATGTGGTGCTTTATGCAGGAAATAAAGTGTTCAGGCAGTGTGCAGGGCAACCTCTGGTCATCATAGTCAGGACCTCACCCCGAACCCTGACACCATTAGTGTGGGCTGGTGATTTAGACTTAAACACACTCACAGAAATAGACAAATGTCAAATCTACATAGAGCACAGCTATCCGTATTTCAGAGAAATCTGCTGTTGTCAAATGCACACACAAACACTCACATATAATGCAGATGTTTTCTCATGACCGTAATCAAATCGGTAGATCAGAACGGTCATTATTCTGGAGAATGCCACACATGGTGACCCCGGAATCATTGGTCTGATAGGGTCTGTCAGTGTGTGTTGTGTGTGTGATGGAGAGGTAATTGTTCAGCTCGAGGCTGGAGGGGTTGAGAGACAGTTATGTCCGACACCTAAGGCAGCTGCCTTCCTGCCCAGTTAGTCAATGACTTCACAGACAGAGTTTTTATATGAAGGCACCTCCTGAGGAAACAGCTTTCAGACCGGTTTTGAAGGCACCATAATGTCGCATGATCTAATGATCTATTTAATCTACGAAAAAATCTAAGTTGACTTTAGACATAAACAAGCAAATCTTTATTGGCAACCAACAATGCCATCTGAGACTCATTGGAAATAGGTGCTTGTGGCAAAATTACACGTTTTGCATAACTTCCAGAGGGAAATGTTCAGTTAGTGGTGCAAAAAGCACGTTCAATTTTATCCAAACCAGATGAACATGAATCTGCCAATGTTACGTTGGTTGTTGTACGCATCACGGCAGTTCGGAAATTTAATGTCCAGTGAGTGGCGCTTAAAGGTTAATGCTCTACAGTTTTTAAAAAATAACGCACCACCTACACTAGACCCCAAACTAAACCTAACCAATAAGGTTAACAAAAGCAAACGTAAGGTAAAAATTTTAGCTTTTTTTTTTTAGCTCTTTTATCTCAAGTGCAATGCTGCACCAGGTGAGCTACCGGGCATGTTTATGTCAGAAAAGCCAAGTCAAAATATATTAGTTTACAAATCATGCACTAAAAGTAGTTCTAGACCACATCATAGTATTATGCTAGGAACCAATTGAAAATAAGTCTTTATTAACCATAATTTGTGTGAAAAGAAATAAAAATGGTTGCTGTTTTACTGCCTTGAGTGTTCATTTCAGCAGGAAACTGCAGGGAACTTTATGTATAGGTTGGAGTTTTGCAAAAATGAAGAAGGTAGAGGCATAATTTTTCATCAAAATTCATGGTTTGACAGTGAGGATGGCCTGGGGCCAATGTGACTGTTTCGGACCAGTGCTGTGTTGCCTGCCTTTCAAATGTAAATGGAGCTGGGAATCTGTAGGATCTGGAGAGATTCTGTATGGAGGAATGGTCTCTGATCTCTTGTCAGGTGTTTTCCAAACTCAACAGGTATTATAGGACAAAACTCAGAGCTGTTATCTTGGCAAAAGGAGGTTGCAAAAAGTATTTAATAAAAGGGTGCCAATATTGTTTTGGAGAAAAACATTTATTTCATAATGTTTACCCTCCCCTTTCAATTGTTTTACTCCAATGAAAGTTAGATTTTTGCAAAAAAAAAAAAAAAAAAAAGTAATGAAAGAGCAAAAGAATAAACAATGCAGATTTATTTGTACAGCCATCTTTGATCATATTTACCAGGGGTGCCAATAATTCTGACCACAACTGTATGTAGTAATCCCTTTTATAAATGTAAAACAGCACTCACAGAGTCTTTGAAGGGGAAATGGACAGTGTGATGCAATGATATTGTGGAGTTGGTTAACTATGGTGAATGACTGTAATCTGGGAACTTTCAACTTCTGCAAATTACTGTGATTGTCACTCCAAATCTTCAGACGAGCACGTAAGATCTAATGAAATCCTGGACTTTTTGACCTGCACCCTGCATCTTTACTTTATCTGCACTTTGTTCCAAAAACGTTTTTATATGTTGCTTCCAAAATTTTTTTGTGCAAAAATCTGAAATGCAGAAGTCTCCATTTGAAACAATTGAGATATTAAAGAGATCTTATTTGTCACTCTTCCTTCCTATCCATTCACAGCGGTGATGGATGGATTGATGGCGCTGACAGAGGAGTGTCAGGGAAAAGAAAGAACAGGCAGTAAACTAAAGAAATGTGTGTTTGTGAAGGTCTTTCCCTCTGGAGAGACGCCAGCAGTACAGCCAGCTCACTGAATCTAAACCACATGTTCACACTGACCACTGACTGGCATCGACACACACACACACACACACACACACACACACACACACACACACACACACACGCACGCACACACACACACACACGTTGGGTTTAAATGTTTTATGGGGAGTTTCATTAGACATAATGATTTTTATACTGTACAAAACTGTTTATATTATCCCATAAACCTACCCATCACAGAAAACTTTCTGCATTTTCAAAAAGCATCACTTATGATTTATAAGCTGTTTTCCTCATGGGGACCAAACAAACGTCCCCATAAGGAAATGGATTTTGGATTTTGCCATCTCTGCGGGAACATTTTGTCCCCATATCATAGGGTTTACTAGGACCCCATACCCCCCCCCCCCACACACACACACACACACACAAGCAAACACACACACGTTTCAAGCACATGTTCAACTCCTGCTGTCCGCCCACACATAAAACCAGCAGCAAGTAAACACACGCAGTGTCTAATTGACTGTGAGCTGATGTATTATTCTGACCTACATTATTCTCTCTCTGTCTCTCTCTCTCTCTGTGTGTGTGTGAGTGTGTGTGTGATGGATTTGATGGACTTGGCTTGTGCTGAATGCTGTATAATGCTTCAGCACACAGTCAATTCACTCATTGTTTATCTCACAAATGCGCTTCTGTCCATCTCTCTCACACACCTGTAGGACTAAAGATCATTTAATTGGGCACTTTTTGTACAGTTTGTACTTTTCCCATTGGAATGCATAATCCACAAACATATTTTGTTTTAGCAAATAAGCCAAGTACTCAATGTAGCCAGTAAGCTGAGGTTTTGTTGCAGTGGGGTTTTTTTTACCACTTAAAGGTATTATAACGCAATAAGGACTAAAACCCCTTTAACCATTGTAAAATCACTATAACATTCAGCCTCTGCTTGTTGAAAATTTCTTGCATCGCACCCTGCACCGTTTGAGCATAAATGATACATTGAATCATGTAGATTGTTGAGTAGAGGTCTGCGATTAGTTTCTACGCAATGGAACATCTCGTTTATTAAGATGGACCACATTCAAAAGCAGCATTGCATGTGTCTTTTGTAGAGACTGATTTTAATACAATCCCAGAAATCATTGCGAAAGACTCCAATATGGTGGATAAAGGGAAAACAATGTCAATTGTAAATAAACATAATAAATTAATTACTGAAATAGTCACAGCCATTATAAAAGTATTTTAATGCATTAATTATGCCTTGTAATTCATTATGCCTTGTAAAGGTCTCTTTATTACACTGTAATTATACATTTAAGTACTGAGTAATAGAACTACATGTACTTACTATACGATTAGGGTTTTTTTGGTTTAGGGTTTGTTATAGTAATATAATAATTTATAGTTACTTACTATTACTATAGTAACTATGTAAAATAAAGTGTTACCCACTTATGTTATGCATGCATTTAGAAGGTATAATGCATTTAAACACATGACACACAACCAATTAAAGATGAATCTGCAAATATTATAATGCATTTTATAAATTCTTATTTATACAAAGATATATAATGCATTAATATCTTCATAATGCCTTGTACACAGTGTTACCAAAATGTCTACAATTGTGAGATATCTCTTCCATGCTAAGCTGTGTTGTGTGTGTGGAGCTGTAAAGCATTTCAAATCAGTAACATATTAGATCTCATTTCAATGAGGATGCTGCCACAGAAGACTATGCAGGAAGTGAGGCAGATCACTAGGTTTTCTAACAGAGTCTGTCTTTGAGTATGAGAAGAACTCAGCTCAGACAAAGCAACATGCTAGACTCACGCACACACTCAGACACAATGGACATTAGTCTCTCAGCTTGTGTCAGACTAGAGGGGATGGATGAATGAATGCTACAAGGGAGGAGGGATGAAAAATGGACCTTGTCCTGTTTTTCTTTTCCCCCAGCCCCCTTCCTCTCTCTTTTTCCCCTACCTCTTCCTTTCCTAACTGCCTTGCTTTTGTCTCCTTTTCCAAACATTTCTTTCTCATACATGCACAAACACATTTGAACTCTGTCCCAAAACCTAGTGAGTTGTCTTGCTGCCTGCTGTCTTCATAGGCACGCTTGCTACTTGAAATGAAAACTCACTGATATGAAATGCTGTGCACATAGGCGGAAACCTCAGGTGAGTCGAAATAGTGCGTCACACAAAGCGCACAGAAGACTCGACTTACAATTGACTTCAGTAGAGTTTGGATTTAGCATGTTGCTAAGCTAACTTAAATAAGCATATAAACACATCTGGGTATAACTTTGGTTGACAATTAGATTGAACTGTTTTAGTCAATCTATTTTAATCAAATTATTTCTGTATTGAATAAAATGTATAGTTTTACTGAACATTTCTTCTATGTGTCTGCCATTTGTTAACTGAGTTAGGATTTGCTAACTGAGTTAGTCACAATGTATTGGCATAGAAAGATGCATGTGAGGCTGCTATTGAATTTGCCTAAAATAAGGTATTTTTGAACATTACATACATTTTGGAAAAGCCTTTGAAACTGGAAGAATTTGATGTGAATTGTTTGAGCTCATAATGAGATCTCTGAGTTTTGATTGCAGACATTGGTATCTTGACAAATTCTGTGCACAGTTTGAAACATTGTTGAGATATGTTTTGAAAATTGAGGCTACACATGAGATTACTGGGTTCTTTTTTCAGTAGAAACAGGAGACTCAAGAGAAAGTATCCATTTAATCTTATCTGAAAGAAACAATTGTGAATTAATATAATATGTTTTGTTTCTTTCCAAAGGGAAACTAATGCTTTCTTTTTTTCTTCCCTAGTAACAAACATGTGATCTGTAAGGACTGACCTCTCACAAGACAAACACAATGAACCAGGTATGAATACAGTCTTACTCACATGCAGAAAATACTTTTTAACATTATACTTGTAGGCCTTCATGATGTGCTGCAGGAGGCGACTTCTAAAACCTGGAAACAAGTTAGCATTTTTGATCCTTCGGTTCTATCATCCCAAAGTCATTGGGTTTTTCAGTATTATACATTTACATAAAATCTAAAATAATACATTATTCATAGCACCCTTGGCAGCAATTAAAAGCAGTGATGTCTTAACATTAAAATACTAAGTTGGAGTAAAGCTTTTTGGTCTTTAGCCACTCTAGAGTTGCTTTTGTTGTATGTTGCGAGTAATTTCATTGTCCTGGAGAAAGAACGAAAAAACCTAAGCATCAGACTTCCTATGGTCTTTTAATCAGTCAGATTTATAAAATGTACTGTCATCAGTTTCTCCCTCCTCATGACAATGCTTATGTTTTAGAGATTAGCTTGTGTTTTGACAATGCTTGTGTTTCTTTGGTAACACCCACTATTCACAATCCAATTAATTCCCAAATGATAAAATCAAGTCTCCACTTTTTCCAACTGGATGTCCTGTTTCAAAAAGCCTCCCTTTCTCACTCTGCCTTCTTTTTTGTGAAGGCATTGGTTTTTTTTGTCAACAAAGTGTGCCGACAACAGCATATTTGGTGTTATTTATATGAGATCAGAACAGGTACAGTAATTTGATTAGACAAGAAATTATAATTATCTACCAAGAACATGTATATGTTGCACAAGTTATTAGCATTATTAGAAGACCAGGAGCAAAACATTACCAATAGAAATACAAAAACAAACTACCAAATTACTAATTCTGCGAATCAACCACTGTCTGTAATGTGGATTGTAATTTGTAATCTACCTGTCAATGGGAAGACATTCTGGAACTGTCACGAGTGATGCTGCGGAGAGAGCAGGAAAACACGGAGCGGATTAGTGGAATCAGTGGATCTTTAGCGGAGCGATAACAGAACGCTTTTATGGGAATCCTCTGGGGGTGAGGGAGGGGATGGGAGTGGGGCGAGAGGGCCACCTCAGCCGATGAGGTGTGCATGGCCCTGTGCATGGCCCTGCCCTGGGGAGTGGTTCACGATGCAAATCTCACTCGTCCACTGGCTTGTTTTGTTATCACTCAAAGGTGATTGGGCTCTCAGACGAGATCCCCATTCGTCAGTCACTGACATAACGTCAAAGGTGACTGACTGATAGGGAATTCAATACGAATTCTGTGCGCAAGTTCAGGAGTAAGACCTCCGTTCATCTTTCGAACACAGTTTAAGATATTTTAGATTTAGTCCGAGAGCTTTCTGTCCCTCCATTGAAAATGTATGTACGGTATACTGTCCATGTCCAGACAGGTAATAAAGAAATCATCAAAGTAGTCTATGTGACATCAGTGGGTTAGTTAGAATGTTTTGAAGCATCGAAAATACGCAATTGTTTGTATTTTGGTATTGCTATATTTTGTTTACAGCGTGCGTCTCCCTCAGACTGTAAACGAAGCTCGGGCGCACCAGATAACACATCAGCAGCGTCTTACGTCAGCAGCCGTCAACGCGGATTGACAACAGACCCGGAAGAGAATACAAAGCTGAATAAAGTCGTAGTTTTTGTTATTTTTGGACCAAAATGTATTTTCGATGCTTCAAAACATTCTAACTAACCCACTGATGCCACATGGACTACTTTGATGATTTCTTTATTACCTTTCTGGACATGGACAGTATACCGTACATACATTTTCAATGGAGGGACAGAAAGCTCTCGGACTAAATCTAAAATATCTTAAACTGTGTTCCGAAGATGAACGGAGGTCTTATGGGCTTGGAACGACATGAGTCATTAATGACATAATTTTCATTTTTGGGTGAACGCTTTAAACTGAATAACTTCGCAAATCGCAAAATTCATGAATTAATTTAGTTAATATCACTATTAATATTATATATCTATTATATTATCTGCAAGTACAGTTTCTCTAGTATACAAGATTTGAAGTACACTGCATGTGCACATTCAATACAATTAAACACACTTATTTTCCCACAAGGTTTAGCCTTCTAAAACTCTAGCTTCCTAATTTTTTTGCCCTTGTCTCTGAATGTAGGATAGGGTATCTTTCACCAGAAGTGGTGGTGGTCTCTAAAGATGTATGATGGGGATGGCGTACACTCATGTTAGCAGAACTCTTTTGATATGCTACTCCATACATTCCAAAAACTCTAAGCCAAATCCTTAGAACAGCCCTGGTCACACCTATAGTTTTATAGCACTATTTTTTATTACGGAAAGTTTTAAACAACCTGAAAGCATTGGGCCATGCAGACGAGCCCTTGGTGAATACTCATATGTGTCTCTGCTGTGCTGTAACAGAATATCTAACCACTATACTACTAATAATTTTTTCTGCAGTATGTATACTGTTCTCAGTTTTCTAGTTTTCCTGTATGCATACAATTCCAAAATGACCTAATACATATGGCAATATTTGCAGTATATCTATACAACAGAGCACTCTGTCTGAGAGACTGTATCCCACAATATGCTGGACTTTCTATTTCCAATGTGATGAGTGAACTGGAATGCATAAGCAATGTTTTGAGGGTTGTATTCTGTTACCAGTTACGATCCCATTGTACTCACATTAAAAAAATAATCATGTTGCAGTGTGCTTACTGAGCTTACTTGCTAAATTTTTGTGAGATTCATGTTTGTGGGGTGTCTTTTAATTGTCCAAGTAGACAGACTTATTGAAAAATATATGATATCAGTCTATTACTAGTCCTTTATACACCCTTAACATTGTGCAATTATGAATCATGCAGTTTTAGAATTGCTTCATTTTGTTATATGATCCAGTATTGTGAGTGTTGTGTGCCTCACTCAAATACAGTTGACCCATGCTGGGAGCTTTTGTACGCAATGCTGTGTGTATTTCCCAATGGATAAGTCGTGCTGTTTGATTACCCACGATACTGCATGTGTGTAGTAGAGTCACGCTGTGTGTATTGTTTGATAAGCCATAATCATAAATCCTAAAAGCTAATGATTCGCCCACTCTGCACCCAATCAAAACACAGCCACATTACCCAGCGCTGGGCGCTATTGAGCTATCCATCATGAGTAATATCAGCGCCCTGTGTGTGTGATATAAAAAGAGAGAAAGATGATGTTTCCAGTTGGGTTTTCTATGGGTGTGTGACGGCGTGTGGGGGTTAGTTTTTTTGTAATGTGAGGTTGTGTATGTGCTCACGCAAAAATGTAAATTCCGTCTTAATTTTCTCACCCATATGTTGGTCCAAACTCTTTCTTTTTTCTGTTAAATACCAAAGTTGTCCTTGTTGCTCTTTCCCATTCAATTAAAGTAAACAGTGACTGGGGGCTTGCAAACATGAAGACCAAAGACAAAATATACGCTGTTAGAAAATAAAAAAATCTTATAAAAATCGAAAAGGTACTGAAAATTTTCTGCCATGACATACAGACAGGTAAACTTAAGGTGTTGTTGTTGTTGTTGTTATAGTGTAATTACACAAATGAGTTAATATTACAGTTTTTCTCGATTGCTTAAACACATTTCTTGAAACTATGCCTCGTATTCTCAAAACTATAAACACAAATCCATAACGTCTCACCCAATTCCCCAAACATCCTATTTTCAGGTCAAAATGAAGCTCTACACTCAAAACCATTCACTCTTGCTGAAAAACCAAACTTTGCCCTCAGACAGGACACACAAGCCCTCAAAATCACACACACTACAACATAGTCTAACACACTGGTGCAATAAATTCAAAACAACATTTCCAAAACTGGTAAGTTATGTTGCTTGTGGTTCCCCCCTCACAAACCTTTTCACATGATGAACACAAAAGACACAACCAGTGGATACATTGGCACATTTTTATTCATACACAGAAAACACACACGCAAAAATATATTTTTTTACTGGTTTACTCTTTTTTTTTTTTACTCTTTTTTTTACTCTCTCCTCTATTTTTTTATTTATATTTACTTACAGTAAGATGTGTGTGACCAACATATGACAGTAAAAGAGCACACACAAACCATATTCTAATATGGAATTCGAATTGTTTTGGACTGGTAAAGAGTGTTGGACGTGACAGGAGGGCCTCCACTCAAGGATACAATATGATGAACACGTCTATGAATGTTCCACATATGGTTGAAATACCATCATTTGCCTAGAAAGATAACATTCTGGTAGTCAAGACTATAAAGGAGAAAGGATGCCCTCCCTTCACTGTCACACTCTGCAGCCACTCTGTGTGACTGTACGACTGCTGGCCTTTTTTTGCAAGAAAATACACCTCATCAAAGACTATTGGAAATGTTTGTCTCTTATTCAGTGATTTTGTTTGCCACCACTCCTCCCTGAAGGCTCTCGAGGCGACGGTAAAGCGACTCAAATTTGGCCTTACTCGTAGCCCAGCCTCCCTCGTAGTCAAACCATTGATAAAGACATGGGCAACTAGAGTGGCTTGAATTTCATCTGAGACTGCTTGTCTTCTTGTCCTTGCCCTTCCTCCTCCTCATTCTTATCCCTCTTCCTTCATGTCTTTCTGGATCCATTGTTCCAAAATGCAATAAACTGATTTGGGCCCTTTTATCTATTGAAGGTTCTGATTGATGTGTGTTAAATTTTGACTCTTAGTGTTTCCACCTGGGTAATTGTGTGCTAACTGAGCTGAAGCTGTGCTGACTTGAGTGAACAATATTGAATGCTAGTGCTTTATACATGACAACATGGTCAAGGCAATGAGAAATTAAGGGATTTGTGTGTAGAGTTTTGCAGTGAAAGTTCGTCAAATCTGACTCATGTGTCAAAACAGGGAATAGTGTTTATAGTTTAGTGAAATGGGTGTGCTTTTTGATAAATGGCGTTATGGTTTTGAAATTTTAGTTCAAAAGCCTGGTTATAGTGTTTAAGCAATCGAGAAAAACTGTAAGTAGGTGTACATGTACTATAGGGTTAAGGTTAGGGTTTGGTTTAGGTTTAGTTACTTGTAATTTTGCATAATTGACTCTTATTACTGTAGTAAGTACCTGTAATGTGTTACCATTTCCTTTAACTGTAAAACACAACACAATGCAATGCATAATTCATAATACAGGTAAAACACAGAAAATTCCTTCATATTACAGTTTTTCTCGATTGCTTAAACACATTTCTTGAAACTATGCCTCGTATTCTCAAAACTATAAACACAAATCCATAACGTCTCACCCAATTCCCCAAACATCCTATTTTCAGGTCAAAATGAAGCTCTACACTCAAAACCATTCACTCTTGCTGAAAAACCAAACTTTGCCCTCAGACAGGACACACAAGCCCTCAAAATCACACACACTACAACATAGTCTAACACACTGGTGCAATAAATTCAAAACAACATTTCCAAAACTGCTAAGTTATGTTGCTTGTGGTTCCCCCATCACAAACCTTTTCACATGATGAACACAAAAGACACAACCAGTGGATACATTGTCACATTTTTATTCATACACAGAAAACACACACACACAAAAACTTTTTTTTTTCTGTTTTACTCTTTTTTTTACTCTTTTTTTTTTACTCTCTCCTCTAATTTTTTTTTATATTTACTTACAGTAAGATGTGTGTGACCAACATATGACAGTAAAAAAGCACACACAATCCATATTCTAATATGGAATTCGAATTGTATTGTAATGGTAAAGTGTGTTGGGACGTAACAGGAGGGCCTCCACTCAAGGATACAATATGATGGACACGTCTAAGAATGTTCCACATATGGTTGAAATACCTAGAAAGATAACATTCTGGGAGTCAAGACTATAAAGGAGAAAGGATGCCCTCCCTTCACTGTCACACTCTGCAGCCACACTGTCTGACTGTATGACTGCTGGCCTTTTCTTGCAAGAAAATAAACCTCATCAAAGACTATTGGAAATGTTTGTCTCTTATTCAGTGATAGAATTTTGTTTGCCACCACACCTTCCTGAAGGTTCTCGAGGTGACGGTAAAGCGACTCAAATTTGGCCTTACTCGTAGCCGAGCCTCCCTCATAGTCATACCATTGATAAAGACATGGGCAACTAGAGTGGCTTGAATTTCATCTGAGACTGCTTGTCTTCTTGTCCTTGCCTCCTCATTCTTATCCCTCTTCCTTCATGTCTTTCTGGATCCATTGTTCTAAAACGCAATAAACTGATTTGGGCCCTTTTGTCTATCTATTGAAGGTTCTGATTGATGTGTGTTAAATTTTGACTCTTAGTGTTTCCACTTGGGTAATTGTGTGCTAACTGAGCTGAAGCTGTGCTGACTTGAGTGAACAATATTGAATGCTAGTGCTTTCTAAATGACAACATGGTCTAAGCAATGAGAAATGAAGGGATTTGTGTGTAGAGTTTTGCAGTGACAGTTCAACAAATCTGACTCATGTGTCAAAACAGGGAATAGTGTTTATAGATTAGTGAAATGGGTGTGCTTTTTGATAAATGGCGTTATGGTTTTGAAATTTTAGTTAAAAAGCCTGGTTATAGTGTTTAAGCAATCGAGAAAAACTGTAAAAGAGTAAATTGCGTAGGGGTCTTTGAAGGTGTCTGACTTTCATTTACAGGTACACTATGTAACTTTCTTTTTTTCTTAAAATTTTACAACATGGAAATAATGAGTTAATACATCATCAATCTTTCTTCCAAACGTGTTGTCTTACCCTGATTCACTATGGTAGGACTATAAGTGTTAGTGACTATAAACACTTAGGGCATAACTAAGTGTTTATATTTTAGACCTAGCGGGATGGTTTTCGCAGGAAATTGTATACGTATGTCACTCGGCCATGCATGTCTTGTCATATCCGTAAAAAGAGGAAAGTTGCGTGTATGGTGTGGGAGTGGCATAAGTTAGTTGACACAATGAGCGAGAAAGGTTGAGCACGCTAAATCTCGAATCTCTGGAGAATAACCCATTCCCTATGGGGAATAAAAAAATAAAAAAATCATGTGATAGAGCTCGTAATAAAACAAGAATCAACACTGGCTTGGCTTTTCGGAGATGGAAAGAACTGAGGGTTTTACAGGTAGAACAGACTTCAACAGAAGTGTTTTGATATAGACGCAGAGATGCCGTTTTTATTACTCAACAGGTAAGTAAGATATTTTATTGAACAGATAAATTCCCATATGTAGCTCTCTATTAGACTTCATTATGGGGCATATATATTGTGAAGGGTCATATCATTATGGTTGTTGTAGCGCTGTTCTGCAATTTCTTTTCAAGGAAGTACCATGTCTATTAATGGATATAGCTAGAGTAACATCTTCAGCTCGAGATCCTTTCCATCTAAACTGGTTATATCTCTTAAGGCCAGTAGTGAATGTTTTATGAGCAGAAGCATAACCAAATTCATCCGCCTAGTCACGCAGAGCCAAAGCACAACCAAAACAATGTTATTTCACAAAATGCATGCAGTTTTGTTTTTTAACTGCTAGAGGGCCAAAAGTTACATATATAGATTTAAAGATTAAAGCCCCCACAGGAAGTTAGAGCAGAAGGTTTAGGAGCTCTTGAAACTTAGATATACTGTACTAATCCATTTTAATTGTGACGTTTAAATAACCACAAAATGAGATGGAACTGAACAGACGTGTGCAAATAAAATAAATAGTCACCTGAAGAGGTAATGAGAAGATGTGCTTTCTATTAGGATCAGTGTCATATAGTGTTAAAATTTAAATTTAAAAGTTAACATCTGACATCTCTGCTTTTCCATTTTTTTCTATGATAACGCGCACTATATGGACGTGTTTCACTGTTTGACATTTTGTGTCTTTTGCAGCATCTTGCAATGTGAGGCTTCAGTAAAAAGAAGTTCAACTTTAAAAAAATTATCTTTTAAAAAACGTTTTTCTCCGACTGATAAACACCTTTGAACAACCATTGGTCTGTGACGAATACATAGTTGGTAGGTGTGCTCTACAGCTCCGCCTTCCTCGACGTAGCAACCTTCTCCTGTTAATTTCTTCCATTCAGTCCGGCGAGGTCAGACGCGAATAAAAAATTGAATATACTGGTGAGCTGCTTTATAGTACAGTAGAATTTGATATTGTAATTCTAATTGCAGTTTGAATGAGACTGCTATTTGTAAAAGAGCAGAATGAACATTCTGCTAAACACCTTCTTTTGTGTTTCACTGAAGAAAATTATATATTGTAAATAATGACAGAATTTTCACTTTTGCGTGAACCATCTCTGATGTTTTTCTGTGGTCAGAACTGTTCTGCAGCTCAAAAAGACATTGAATTGTGTTTTTCCTCCTCAGGTGGGTGTGGCCTGTGTGCAGCAGTCTGTTTTTCCTTTGACCAATCATCTGGCTCATGTGGGTTGGTGCGGGGGTGGGCGGCGTAATGACAGACGCCGGTGCGTGTGAGTTAAGGGTAGCGGTGGCGATGGCAGTTGCGGTGTCATTAGCGTGCGCCCTCGAGGAGAGATTAGTCTGATTTATGGTGAGCGACGCTAATGGAACAGATATGGCTGCTCTCGCACCCTGCCATCCACGCTAATGAAAGTTTTGTGCAAATGTGAAAGAGAGCGCTGCAGAGCAGAGGCTTTTCACCAGCACAGCATCACCTCTTTGTTTTAGTCTAATTCAGTCTTTATGTGAGTGACTTCAGCTTCAATATATCAGTCTGTCATAAGTGTAGTGTCCTTTTTAATCTCTGCATTTCTTTTTGTTTTGTCTTACGTCATCTTGTAATAATGCAATAGGTTATTTTACTACAGTACAGGTAGCCTAAAGCAAAAAAAAAAAAAAAAAACTCAACCATGATAAAATATCTGTAACTTTGTAACTCTGGCTTAATTATTCAACTTAGGTTCATTGGAAAAATTATTCTGCAAAACAATATTACATTGCTTCAAGTTTCGCAAGTAAAATGTCCAGTGGCGCTAAAAGCATGTTCAGTTTTATCTGAAATAGAGGAACGAGTCTGGCAAAATCTTTAATACTTTAGTTGTTGTTGGCTATTGTTGCAGTTCAGAAATGAAATGTCTGGTTTGTGGCGCTAAAATGTTAATGCTCTGTCACGTTTGAAAATAACTTACCATCTACACTAAACCCTACCATAAATCTAACTGATGTTAACAAAAGCAAAAGTGAGGTATAAAACAGTATTGTTGAAGCATCTATGCCATTTTAGCTTGCTTCTACAAGTCTTTGAGCCCTTTGATTGTGTATCTCACGACCAATTCGTACGTATTTTAACGAGGTGGCGAATTCATACGATTTGTGGCGGTGGCGAGTAAGGTTTAGGGGCGGGGTCAGGGATAGGTAATTTGTACGAATTCATACGAATTAGTCGGTCGAATTGCCGTGAGATCGGGTTGAATGCTGCTGTACCAGATGAGCTACAGAGCAAGTTTACTACATCAGAAAGGTCATATATATGGAGCTGATTATGTGACGCAAATGTCAATACCGCTCTAATCATAATTTTTGTGAAAAGGGAAAAAAAAAGTTGGTGTTTTACTGCCTCTAGTGTTCATTTTAGCTGGAAACTGCAGTGAATCGTATGTATAGGAAAGTTTTTGAAAGTTTTGCAAAAAAAATAAGTTAGAGTCACATTGTTTGATTATATCATCATTGGCTTGGTATAACAATGGTCCCCATGCTGACTGGTCAAAACAGCATTTCAGTTTATTCAAATTTAGCTATATCACATGAGCAAGAGTGCTGCTGTACTGAATTTCCAGCATGGCTGTGATTCGGCTGTTGGCCAAGAGCTGCAGGAAATCTTATTGACCGTTCAGCATCTAGATGTATATCTACTTTACCCTATAGAATATCATTTTCTATATTAACAAAAGCTGTGATTAACATAAAGTCATTGGACATAAAGTTCCAATGTTCTCACAATGGTTTAAAGTAAAACAAAGTTTTTCAATGATTACGTGGCTTCTCTAAAATGTAAAAAAGTTATATATATTTATATGCTCTATATTTAACATAAGAACCGAATAGGGTGAGTCATTAAAACTGGTCAGCTGACCTCAGAGACAGAATGCAATTGGCTCTCATTGGTGCTGAATGTAATGTATGTCCATTAGTGATTTAAAAACATTTTTTTTTTTTTTTTATCTTTATTAAATCATTGCGATACAAGAAGTAAGAACACACAAATAGAGTCATTAATACAGTGAGAGAGAAAAAAAAAAACAAGAGCAGAGCCAGGGGGAGTTTCAAATAAATACATTAAAGATAGAGCATAACTGAATGGTTTTAGCAGCCTTCTTATTTTTTGAATCATGGATGGATTTGATGTACTGTTCCGTCTCCTTAACAAAAGCAATAAAAGAACGTTTAGAATTACTAAATTTGGCTTTGTGAATATGATATTTCCCTAAAATGATCAATAGATTAAATAGGTATATTTCTTTCTGTTTTTTACTTTTATTATCATGGAAACCAAACAGTACATCCTTCCACAACAAAGAAAAATCAGCAACAAGTTTAATAGTAATGTATCGGGACAGATCTTTCCAGAAAGTGATGGTGTAGTGACATTGCCAGAACAGGTGTACCATTGTTTCTGGACATATTCCACATAAAGAACAGTTAACACATATGTCAAGCTTAAATCTAAGGAGATAATGCTTAGCAGGATAATACCTATGTATGATTTTGAAAGAGATTTCTTTTACTTTATTCGTTAGGAGGTATTTGTAAGGAAGGATCCATATATTACCCCAGTTCAGGTTGTCAAGATTTAAAAACATTTTATTTTGGATGCATCACAGAAAGTGACTCAAGTGTTGCAGGAACATTGACGAAAAAAGGATGGGGCTTCAAGCATCACACGTTTGGAGGATCCGACTGTTTCCAGCTGGATGAGCTGTGTTAAAAGAAAAGTTAGCTGGAACTTTAAGAGAATTTGGTTGGCTGGTGTGCGAGTGAGTGTGTTTGTTATGGAAAAGGGTGGACAAGAACAGCCGTGTTTAGTCAATTTGAGAGTCCTTTGGGTTTTAAGTCCTCATAGACGAGATTATTTTCTCATTCTGTTTTTCCTCATCTGTCTTTTGCACCGCGTGTGTGATGTGATTTTGGGATGTGTGGGGGAGTTGGACGTCAACAAAGCTGATGGGAAAGAGATGGATTGTCATCGTAGTGTCAGTCGTGGTCACATGATGAGTATGTGTATGTGTGCGTGTGATTGATTAATCTGTATCCTACACAGAAAAAATACACAGACCAAAGCAAGTCTCCATCGCTCCAGGCTTCCTCCTGATTAAAGTTCAGCGCTCCATCCATCTCCCTTTCTGCTGCTCTCTCTAGGATGGATGAAGCTCGCAGAAATGCAATATTGTTTGCGGCGAAAAGCGATTTGCATCTTAGCCGTCACCCTCTCCGCACAATACAATACAGATAGAGACACGCAGAAATGCAGTTAGAGGCAATAAAACGTTGGGCCATCTCTCTGCTTTATCTCACATACTTCCTCCATTATTTTTAATTTACTTCTCACTCATTCGCTTACGGTCTTCTGCTTTCTCTCTCTCCAGATGCTCTGCTCCAAAACCTATTGAGCTGCCTATCTAGACAGCATATTAAGGCATGTTTAAGGCACCATGGGAAGGGTGGTTATTATTACAGTTAACTAAAACTAGAATTAAAAATAAAACAAACAACACAAAACAAAATTCTGTCACTTGAAATAAAATAAACATTGATTGGAATAAAAAAATCAAACCCTACCTTATGGAGACAAAATCTGTAAAAATAGGTAGGTTTAGGGGATAGAATATACAGTTTGTACAGTGTAGAAACATTATGTCTATGGAAAGTCCCCATTAAACATGAAAACCTTACATGTATTAATGTTTTCAAAATTTTAAATTCTAAGTTCTTTTTTTTTTTAATCTATTTCAAACAATGATTATTATTCTAATAGAGTTCACCAATCTTTTTGAATTTTAGGTACCCACACATCCTCATCGGTTAGCCTCATATACCATTTCATCAACATCAAACCAGTAATATTTAAATGTAACTTTAATATTACGATATAATTTAGCAGTCTCATCATTATTGCTAAAATGGCCATTATTACAATGATTCAATGCTGTGAGTAAAACATCAAGTTTCTTTCATTTTAATATTTTATTGACTATTGTATAGTCTCTCAGAATTAACAGTGAGAAATATTGTAGCTATACATAAAATTCAATAAAGTAATTTCTTTTTTATGCAACAAAATCTAAATTTTACAACTGCTCAAGAACCCTGGTTGGGTTTTGTGTTTGATAACATGTTTATGGATACAGTATTAAATGTTTAATTAAAAACTACACTTATATTGTAGATAAAACACACACGCACACATGCACGTACACACACACACACACACACACACACACACACACACACACACACACACACACACACACACACACAAGCCTTTCACCAAACATTTCTAAATGGTGCACAACCCTGCTACAGACCCTTTAAAAATAATACTGTTGATAAAAATAAAAAGGAGCATAGAGAATGAGGAAAAGGAAGAAATGAGAAGAGCACAGATTTAGACAGAAGGGGAGAGAGAGAGAGAGAAAGAGAGAGATTCCAGTAGCATGCCGTGTTCTAATCACTCATGCAGTAAGAGTACCGTGGTAAAAAGCATTTTACTCGATGACAGTACGTTTGTCCTGACAGGCCTTAGGTAGTGTCCTGTATGATGTCATCACACACTCGCGATTCATTGGCTTACAGGGGGGCAAACCTATCAACTGTATGATCTCATCACAAACGCATACATAGAGGCAAAATCACACGCATACATCTGTTATTCAGGTCAGGCAATCTCCTCTTAAGACAGCATAGCTCTCCCCCTCCCAATTGTGTGATCCCTCATGTCTTACACACACACACACACACACACACACACACACACACACACACACACACACACACACACACACACACACACACACTATATTTTATATACTGCTGAAATGAGGTCATCCTTCTCTCTCATTCTCTATGTTTCACTCGGTTCCAATGAACTGTCCTGAGATGGGCTCTTTCACACAGATATACACAGTTCCAACCTGCCCAAATATTTTAATTTTGAAGATTCGTGCTTGCATCTAAACTAAATATAAGCTCAATATAATATTAGCTGTCTTTAAGCCTTTAAAGCCTACACATTTCTAAGGCCTTTTAATTATCAACATGATCAGAACTGAATGAAAAACCTTTTGTACACAATCTACTACATGCCTTCTGTCATCTGACTGATAGTTTATACTTTTAATAAGTAAAAGGTCTTATATCATTCTAAAAAAGCCCCCCTTCAGGTCGTGGTACATGTGACTTGTGAAATGTTCTCATAAAGTAAATGATAAGAATAACATTTATATTATTAGTAATATTTTAAGTTGAACATTTAATGGATTGGAGCCATTTTTTTTTAAGAAAATAATGTTAAAATGTGAGTTTTAAAATAAGACACGTCAGGCTTTTGAGAAATATATGTTTTCTCTCAGTCATCCTTGTATTGTATTACATTAGACGTTTTACCCCCACAATTAAAACTATAGAACTTTGATCATAAAACTAAGCATTTACATATCATCATACTAAATACATAATTTTTTCGTCCTCGAATATGTGCTCCATATTCTCCTATATCATACTGTATATATGAGCCATAAAAGCCTGATACTTCAAATATAATGATACTCAACAAAAAAAAACAATATGCAAACTTTTTAGATTTGTTTTTATATTTTGTCTGTTAAGCCTATTTCCACCACAGAATACATTTTTTTTTTTTAAAGATACTTTTTATCTCAGAATTCTGAATTTATCTCAGAATTGCATGATATTAACCCCCAATTGCGAAATATAATGTCAGAAATCTGAGATATAAACTGACTTTTTTTCTTGCAATTGCGAGTTTATCTTGCAATTCTGACTTTTTTTCTCACAATTCTGACATTTTTGCTCACAATTGTGAAATATGAACTCGCAGTTGCGAGCGAAAAAGTCAGAATTGTGAGGTTTAAAGTCCAATTCTGAGGAAAAATACTTTTGTGAGATTTTCTTCTCATTTCTGAGTTTATATCACACAATTCTGATTTTTATAACTTCATATCTCACAGTCAGAATTGTGAGATAAAGTCGCAATTCGATTTTTATTTTATTTTTAGCCATTATTATCGATTTTTTGTATTCATTGACGGAAACAAGCCTCCAGTTAACTGCTCTCCCCATTAAACAAAAATTCATATTTCATATGTCAGGCAAGAAATGTAGTACATCAGCATAACTATAGCTGATATTTAGTCTTCTCATATTAATGTAGAATTTAGATGATGTTAGATCAGCTATTTAACAGTGACTTTCTTCATCTAATCATATTTCAGAGCTGAACTTTTTTTCTCATAAATTTACATAGGCAATTAACAAATACGAGCATGCTAAAAATCATTCTACCCCAGGCAGCCTAATAGCTTTAGGCAGATGAACTAATTATCTGATTTTTGCACGGGAGGTGAAAGGTCAGGGTCAAGGTTCTGCCGCCCCTCTGGTGCAAATCTGTGTCAAAATATGAAACCCAAACAAACATGCGCACTTGTGAACTCTCATGTAAGTCACGGCTCGTGAGCTTCAACCATCACATTTAATCACGTTCCTCCCAGAGTGTGAGCGACTAATGAGACGCAGCCACTGCCAGAGGAGTTTGACCTGCAATCTGCCGTAATGGCTGCTATCAGCACACTGTACGGATGAGCAGGGCTGGCGGGTGAGGAACTGAGAACAGACGTCCTTTGATTGATTGATTTAATCAGAAACGTAACAGTTCTGTTCATGGTGGAGGAGGGGCCATGCCAACGAGGTCATGGTGGACCAATCAGATTAAAGGAGGGGCGAAGCCAGAGGTCAAGATGAGGCTTGACAGTATTTTCAGTGTGTGTGTGTGTGTGTGTGTGTGTGTCATTCTGACCTTCAGCAAAATCTGTGGGATTATAGTAATCACATAGTAACATTTTAGTGGTTGGCCGATGCTTTTTTTTTTTTTTTTTTTTAATGTCTGATATCTAGAAAGCAGGTGGGCTGTGAAGTAAAATGAGTTGAGATCCAATGATTTGAAGAAATGTTCTTAAAGGGGTAATCGGATGCAAAATTCACTTTTATATGGTGTTTGCATATAAATGTGTCTTTGCAGTGTGTGGACACCACCATACAATGAAAATAAAATAATCCATTAATTCCTTTTTTTTAATCCTCAAAAAGCCTAAACACTCTCAATAATCAAGCCGTTTGGATTTTCTAAGCAATATGATGTCATATTGCTCATGCTCCGCCCACGACCGCTGACGGACTGTCCCGTATTAGCATATTTCCCGTATTAGCATATTTCACAGATTGTCAAGGCTGAAGAGAGGGGTGGGGTGAGCAGTTGCTCATTATCATTTAAAGAGACATGAACCGAAACGGGTCGCTGTGAACAGAGCTGTTTTTGAGAAGGTAAAAAGGGTGTTTTACAAAACCATTGAGGAATTTTAACCAAAGTATGTTACAAATTTTACATGAAGACCCTAAAGAATCATACCAACTTGTGGAAAATGGGCATCCGATGACCCCTTTAAATGAACTTAAAGTCCATTACAATAGAAAATAATTTAGAAAGCAAACACATGTCGTGTTTACACAGGAGTTTACAGGGCAACAAACATTATGCAGATGGATTAATATACGCAGTTTAACAATATATGAGCAGCATATTTCTGCTTTTAAAACATTTAAAAGCATTATTGTAAACATTATTTTTGTTTGCTTAAATTGTTTCTAATATTATATTTTAAATAATTTAATAATAGCAAAGTATTATATTAAGATATTTCCAAAATAATTACCTAAAGATATATAAAAAAAAATGCTTTATCAGTTGTAAAGCTGTTGATGAACACATCTGTTAATCGCTCAAGTGGAATGCATCTTTAACTTTGCATTTTGCATTCATTTTGCATTACGCAATTCTTATAGTCAAATGCATTTTAAATTGTCTTCAGTGAACAGCTTGCATTCTTTATTTATTATTCAATTTTTTCTTTTGCAAGACAAACATACTAGAGATCATACCCAGAAGTACAATGTTCAAAAGACCTGCAGGATGAGGGCATGGAATCGAATTTAGGTTCAGACTTGGTAATTGAACAATCCAGGTTGAATGGAAAAACATGCGAGTGTGTCGCCAGTGGTGTTAAAAACGAGTTCAGTGTTATGATAAACGTGAATCTGGCAATGTTTTATTATGGTGGTTGTTGTCCGTATCGCGGCAGTTTAGAAATGAAATCTTTGTGGTGCTAAAAGGTTAATTAATGCTCTGGCAAAGGTGAGATAAAAACACATCAAAATTTCATTTTAGCATGCTTGTACAAGTCTTTGGGCCCTTTTATATTGACTCGAGTTTTACGTGTCACTGAACACTCCGTGTTGCAAATGCTGTTGTACTAGGTGAGCTGCCGAGCAAGTTTACTACATTAGAAATAGTTCTAGTAATTAGTTATATGATGCAAATGTCAAAATGTATTCGTTTACAAATCATGCTCTATAATAAAAGTGTTTTGAGGTCATAAAATAGTATTGTGCAATAAACCATTCAAAAATGAATCAATAATTTGTGGAGTACAATTTGTTGGTGTTTTGCTGCCACTAGTGTAGGCAGAGATACACTTTCCCAATGAGCCTTTGATGCAAACCAAGTGTGAAAACAGACCAAGATAATAGCTCTCGCTCTCTCTCTCTCTCTCTCTCTCTCTCTCGCTCTCTCTCTCTCTCTCTCTCTCTCTCTCTCCCTCTCTCTCTCTCTCTCTCTCTCTCTCTCTCTCTCTCTCTCTCTCTCTCTCTCTCTCTCACACACACACACACACACACACACACACACACACACACACACACACACACACACACACACACACACACAAAATGTTAACGGGACTCCCCAGCGCTGGACCTCTTCCTGTCTGGCACTGCTCCACTGTGTGTCTTTACATACTAGTGTAATCAAACCAAAATACACACACAGGTCTCAGTATCTCTCTCTTGAATAGGCCTATCATAAGACTCATGGAACATTTAAGGTCCATACACTCAGTTTTTAGTACGAATATAATGTGCAGTATTCACTCTGTCAGTACACTCATGACAAGCTAATTTGACCAAAATGCACAGTACACTGTACAGGTAGCTTTATGGTGCTGGTTCCCACAATCTATTGCATTTTGGGATTTGGCAAACTGTCGGATGTGACAATCATCAAGCTGAATCATAAATGGTTGCACATAGAGGACTTCCTGTTTCTCAGAACAGCTTGACGATTTGAGTCCTGATGATGTTTTTTTTGTTTTTTTTTGCGTGTGTGTATGCGTGTGTGTGTGTGTGCGTGCATGTGTGCGCACACGTGTGCATATGTGCGTGTTTGAAGAGCAATGATGTTGTTGTAGCCCAGGAAACATAAGTTACTGAGTACAAGGCATAATTAATAATAAAATGAACTGTGCATTAAGACATTTGGTTCACATTTAGATACAAGTGTGTCCTGGGAACAGTCATACTTGTTTTAAAAGCATTTACCCTCCACGTTCATAGACTTAAATCGATCCGTTGATGTTGGTAGTGGTGCTGCTTTATTAAAGCGCATCAAAAGGTTTATACAACACAACTAATGGACTTTTAGAGGAGGATTATTCTTAAATATGTGCATTATTGTAAAAAGGACAACTTGCGTCTGTTATGGGGATGTTGTAAAATTTGTTTTTCATTAACAAAGGGGGCCTCGTCTTAAGACCATGACGGACTGTGAATACGCCTTCCCACTTCTTTTCCTGGAAGAGTGTGTGCATACCGCAGGTCAGTGCCCTCTTGTTTAGCTGAAAAACATCATCTTTATCACTTCCAGACAAAAACACAACACTTCTTCAGCCTCCAGACCATCTATGTGGTGTATGTGTGTGCTCTCAACATAAGACTCATTGGAAAACCGTGCCTCTAGCTACATTTAAACTCCAAAAAGTGCATACAGTTCACTTCAGTTTCCAGCTGAAATGAACACTATAGTGACATTAAAACACTAACCACTTTTTTTTCCTTTTCACATAAATTAGGTAATCTGACCCTGCAAAGACTTATTTTCACACAGTTCCTTACACAATTCTATGACCTCAAAACACTTTTACCATAGTGCATGATTTGTAAACTAATACATTTTGATGGTTACATCACATAACCAGTTACATATGAATGACTTTTCTGTAATGGTAAACTTGCTCAGTAGCTCTCTGCACTTGGTTGCACTTAAACGTTGGGGTAAAAAATGTCACAATATTTGATAAAAGACTTGCAGAAGTAAACTAAAATGACATGGTTGCTACAAGAAACTTGCTTTTATCTCAAGTTTATGGTAGGATTTAGTGTAGGCATTAACCTTTTAGTACTAATAACCAACATTTAATATTTAATATATAATATTCTGTACAAAAATAATCGTAATAAAATGTTGCCACATTCACATTTTGCAGAAATGTCACTACAGGTACATATTTCCAATGACCATTTTTTGTTACTTTTTTTTTTTACTATTACCATTTTTCATCTGGTGGATAATAGAACAAGCAAAAATACCAGAAAAGCACAATTCTTTAGAAAATGTAATATTGTAAATACAACAGTGGTTTCAAACATAAGGAGGTGTAAGTGAAACGCCATGTTTGATGTGCATTAATAGTGAATGCATATCATATGGAGTGTGTGTGTGTCTGAAAGAAACAGACACCGTTTGCTCTTTCTTTATCTCTGTTTGCTTTCTTTTCTCTCTCTCCTCATTTTCACCTCACAGATTTCCTAAGATTTCATGTTAAGCAATATTTTCCGCTCAGCCAGCTGTGTCAATAGCCACGCCAACCCAGCATGTTTTAACACACACATACAGTACACACACTCAATGAGGTGGAGCGGTAAATATCAGAGAGAATTTGACACCCTGTACCTTGTCCTGTTAGTGTGTGCGTGTGATTACACTTCCCACCTCTATCGCAAACATTGACCTTTTCAAATGAGCACAATATGCGATCTTTGTGACAACATAAGACGTCAGGTCTAAAGCTCTCTTTGTCATTGTGTCTACAGTGAGACAGGCAACAGAAAGCCATTTTTAAAAGCCTGTTTGACATTTCAATAAAGAAAGTGTTTAAAAGAAGGATGAAGGACACACAGAGAAAAATAAAGACATAATTAGTCAAAGTAACCTATTTATATATTACCTATGTATACATTTCATTCATTTAGTTTTTTAAATTTAACATAGGAAAAAAAAATTGTAATAAGCTTATATCTGTATGCTTAAAACAAATTTAATAATACCGTTATAGCTGTTAATTATTTGCTTTTATACATATTGTTGCTGCCTGTTATTATTTCTATGTTCCATTAATTATTATTTTTTATTGTGTTTGTATTGAATGCATTATTAAGATTTTGCCCTTGACAATGATATTTATATTTCACGTACACTACCGTTCAAAAGATAAGATCTTTTAATGTTTTTGGAAGAAGTCTCTTACGCTCACCAATTTATTTGATCAAAAATGCAATAAAAACAGTAATATTATTATTGGAATTAAAAATAACTCTGTTCTATTTTCAAAATGTAATTTATTCCTGTGATGCAAAGCCATTACTCCAGTCTTCAGTGTCACATAAACAGTTGTGTTACTTAATATTTTTGTGGAAACCATGATTATTTTTCAGGATTCTTTGATGAATAGAAAGATCAAAAGAACAGCATTTATTTAAAATAGATACTGTATAGTAACTGTGGCAAGCAGGACGAGGCTGAAAGCCATGAGAGAACGGTGTGATGTCTCATGGAGGAGCTACGGGAGCACAAAAGGAGAAGTGATGACAGTGAAGGATGAGAGAGGACCAGGCCTGGACATTTACGCTATGTTTTGTTTATGTGTGTGCGGCAGTCGTCCATGAGGGTGCTTTTACATTCATTTGTATTTATTTATATATTAAAGGGGACTTTTTCTGTGTTTAAGTGCAATAATCAGGTTCCCGGTGCATCTAATCCCAGAAAACGTGAATAGTGACAACTCAGTAACTTTGTTTTGGTAAGCCTTTCTCTGCAAGCATTTAAAAAAATAAGCCGACCAGATTTCGCTCCCCTTCTGATGTAGGAAGGGGATCTTATTATAATATTACCGCCCCTTTATGGAGTTAATATTGTGCCATAATTAAACAAACATCCAGCATTTTGCAAATAAACTCGATCTGCTTTGCAAAGGAAAACTCGACTTGCAAACAAACAGAAAGCAATGTGCAAGTACAGAGGTCAATTTGAGCAAAAATGCAGTGGAGTAACAAATATGTATTGTAAATATGTAGCTGAGGAAAATGACCGGTGAATAGGTGTGTTCTGTCTTAATTTATCTATAATTAATCTTTTTATCTTTATTACATATCTACACAGAAATCCATTAGCACTTAGTAGCAATTCACTCTCTCTAGGATAGGGGAATCTATAAGCTGAAAGCTCTGCCATTATATGTTGCTTTTTATGTAAAAACGCAATTTAGGTTAAAAAATGCAATTTAAAAATGGACAAATTGCATTTTGGACAAAATCAAAAATGGACAAAAATGCAATTTAAAAATGGACAAATTGCATTGGTTACATTAAAAATGTAAACCAACGGCTGGGTTTGTCCATTTTTAAATTGAATTTTTAACCCAACGTTGGGTGAGACCATATTTGACCCAAAATTGGGTTAACACAACCCAGCAGTTTTTAGAGTGTAGATAAATTGAGACAGAACACACCTGTTCACCGGTCATTTTCCTCAGCCGTAGGCAAAGGCAAGTTTCAAATCAGTGCTTCTCCCGGGAGACTAGCGCTAAATTTATCCCCTAGTTTTGCGCCATCTACTGTTTTAGAAGAGGAAGTTGCTTAACTGCATTTGTGAGAAAATCTGCCTGGACACATTTGTGAGAAAATCGAGCCGAGAGATTTCATAAAAAGCCAAGTGTCTCACAATCATACCAGAAAGATATGAATTTGTATGCACTAGATTTGGTATTTGTTCAAAGGTTACATGCAATTTGAAGGATGGTTTGTATTTATTTGTGAAATATTATCTAGGCTCATTTATTTATATTTGTAAAACACAATACATATTTGTTACTCCACTGCATTTTCGCTCAAATTGACCTTTGTACTTGCACATTGCGTTCTGTTTGATTGCGAGTCGCGTTTTCCTTTGCAAAGCAGATCGAGTTTGTTTGCAAAATGCTGGATTTGTTTGTTTAATTATGGCACAATATTAACTCCATACCCCTTCATCTGCACGTTTCCACCCTCGGCGCCGCCATTTGGTTTTCGCAAGCAACAACAGTGTAACCAGTTCTAACGCAATGGCAAAAGTTCGAGCAAAGCATGCAAACTGTTCTGTCGTTGGCTGCACAGACGAGCATAGAACAATATTTGACCAAAAAATGTCACAGAGATCTTATGACCTCAGGGAACAGTGTCAACTTGTGTAAAAGTTAAAAATGACGGTGCATGCAAGTCCATGAGATGAATCAATGTATCTCCACAACAACTACATAAATGTATCCACTAACCATTCAGAAACGTCCAGGTGCAGACCAAAAATTGCAACCTCTTCCTGAGTCTCTCAGTAAGGCTGCACTCCACTACTGTTATTTCTGAAATTTTGGATGATTGAGATTAGCCTGTTTTGTTATTGTATCCGAAGCTTGTGTAAAGGATCGGCCCTGGATTGTGTAAAGGAGCAGCTCATTTGCATTTAACCCTTTAAAGCCGCATGTATCATATTTGATACACGAGTTTCTAAGACATATACTGAATCAGTGAGAGCAATACTTTCTTTGAAAACCTGTTGTATCTATTTTGATACGTGTATTCTGCCATCTTGTGGAATTTCACTGTACTGCAGGCAGTAGAGGGGTGATTTTTTAGCTTTTCAAATTGGCGGCTGCGAGTTGAATCAAGCTAGACGCTTTCGGCAGGAAAATAAAGGCTAATTTCAAGTTGTTAAGGTAAAAAATAATATTGGATTTCGCCTGATATAATTAATTTAACACTTTCTGAATTGAAATAATGCATAATTACTTAATAATTTAATCGTTAAATTACGAGTAAATCGTGTTGGAAATTGTGTATCAAATTTGATACAACAGGTATTAATGGAACATAAAGCAGTCTAAACAGTAATGTCAAATGTAGTAATGTTATTTTATGACTACCACAATGCAAACACACAATATTGGGATGATTCAATTAATGGCAATTAATGACTGAAATGACATAACCCTCTGGGATTCTTCGCCCGAAAACGGGCGAATACTTGAACGTTTCGAATTGTTAAATTTTTTTTGCTTCATTGGATGGGGGTGAAATTTGGTGACTTTTGTTTTATTACCTATATGAACACACAAAAAAAATCAAGGAGATGATTCTGATATGGTAAAGGGTCGTAAAAAAAAGTCACACTTAGCTTCCTCCCGCCCGAAAACGGGCGACGAATGGGAAATATGAAAAAATAGGAAAACTCAGAGAAACTTTTGGTGGTACAAGCTACAGATCAGCCACTGTGCTGAAAAAAAGTGTAATAACTCCAAAACTATAGCAAGGAGAGTCAAAAGGTAGGTATCGTTTGAAAGAACTCTTTTTACATTTTTTGAAAATATAAATTACATTACATTTGGACATTGTCCTGCCAAGAAACGGCGGATAAAAGACAATATATATATATAATTTTTATTATGATTTTGCATATATTTCTTATTTGTCATGTAATAACTCAGGAAGGAAATAAGGTAGGAGGAAAATTCTTTTTTAGTGAAGTCCCCCTATGTTAGCTGCATCTGGATAAAAAAATTTTTTTTTTTAGATAAAGCAATCAAAAATTACTGCATTTTGAAAAGAGATAGCCTTTTTGTACAGTCTTTGACACCCCCTCATGGGCAATTTTTTCTCCATGAAGAATATCTTGTCATAAAAGCAATAGATTATGTTAATTTTGGGCTCATTTTAATTGTAATAATATGCTGTAAAAAATGAAGTGCCATTTTCAATTATCTGAGAATGTTTCATGAGCTGTATGATGGTTTTGACACATTGCAGTACATTATTTTATAGATTATGAAAAAAAAAGAAATTCTATTTATCAGCAAATAACTCAGCAATACTTAAGAGTTTTTCAAAGTGGATACATTCGCTGTAAAGTTCAGACTCTAAGCTTTCAAATGACATCAACTTTGTGTTAATCAAGGCAAGATTTTTGAAAAATATGGTAATGAATATTTTCGCAGCTAGGTGGCGCCTGCTGGCGGTACACTTGGTTTTAGAGGGATTACTCAGCACTCGTTTGGAATTAATAAATGTAATTAGATGCATTAAAAAGCTGAGATCCTAAGCTTTAAAATGATATATAATTTGTGTTGTTCCATTCAGTGGTTGCTTAGTAATTTAAAAAAATCTTTCCAAATGGGAATAAATCAAATAAATAAATAAAAAAGCTATAGGCCGCCTAAAGCTATAGGCCGCCAAAGTGCATCTTTGCACTTTGTTGGTGCAAAGATGCAAGCATTGCACCAACAATCACTTCTCACATGTGTACTGTGAGAAGTGTAAGGTGCATCTTTGCCTGAACAAAGACAGAAACTGCTATGTTTTCAAACTGTTAAAGGCATAATAGATTTTTTGTTTCTAAAATCTACACTGTTGTAAGCAAAACGTTCCACAAAAGCCTGATGTATCAAATGTGATACAAAAAATATATCATAAAAAAAATGAGTTGGCAAAAATTTTTTTTTTTATATTTTGATTCAAGGCTTAATAAACATCTAATTTCCCAAAATATATAATTTTCTGCCATTTTTTTAATGTGTCAGGCTTTAAAGGGTTAAAGGGACGGCACGTTTTTTTCTCACGCCCACAAAGGGAGAAATTTGACAAGCTATGATAAATTATCTGGGGGGTATTTTGAGCTGAAATTTCACAGACACATTCTGGGGACACCTTAGATTTATATTACATCATGTGAAAAGGGGCATAATATGTCACCTTTTAAAGTATGTTGAACGTTTACAGGTTCCCGCCTACTACTTCCCTGAATAACAAACCTCATTACAGTAACAATATAAATGTCTTTACTGTTGATAAATTTAATGCATGCTTGCTTAAATAAAATGATTCATTTCTTTAAGGAAAAAAAATCTCACTGACCGGTAGTATATAAGCATGAGATAGTAATGCTAAAAGCTTCTTATTAATGTAATGATGCTAAAATGTGTTCAGAGCTGCTACATTCAGTCTGGTGCTGCTGAATTCAGTCCAGACCTTCTGAATCTGGTCCAGAGATGTTGAATGTTGTTTAGCACAGCTGAAATTGGTCCAGATCAGCTGAATTCCAGTCCATACTGATGAATTCAGTCCAGGGCTGCTGAGTTTGGTACTGTTTATCTGGACATATTACAGTAGATGATTAATTCAGAGAGAGAGTTATTGAAAAAGGCTATCTTGAGCGTATCAATACCAAGGTTCTCCCTAGAACCCTAGTCCTCACCCTAAGACCATGCACACACATCACAGATCATGTCGAGTGTGTTTCTGCAGGTGCATGCTTGCTGGCATTTCACGTAATTAAAGGTTGACCTTTCTAATAGAGGCACAAATGTCAAGGGGTCCTTCTCATCTGACAGGCAGAAGTGCCTAGAGGGCAGTGTGTGTGTGTGTATGTGTGTGGTAATACCAGACATTTTTTTTTTGTGGGGACTTTTTTTTTTGGTCCCAATGAGGAAAACAGCTAATAAATCATACTTAATTATTGTTTTTGTTTTTTTGAAAATATAAAGATGCATACAGTTTTCTGTGAAAGGTAGATTTCAGGGTAGGGTTAGGGGATAGAATATACTGTTTGTACAGTATAAAAACCGTAATGTCAATTGAAAGTCCCATAAACATGGAAACCCAACACACCTAACGTGTGTGTGTGTGTGTGTGTGTGTGTGTGTGTGTGTGTGTGTGTGTGTGTGTGTGTGTGTGTGTGTGTGTGTGTGTGTGTGTGTGTGTGTGTGTGTGTGATTGAAGATGAAGATGTCAGAGTATTGGGATTTCACACTGCCCTATATTTGCACTTTCTGTCTCATAGATACATCCAGTGATTATAATAACAACCAAAAACACACTGAAATGTAAAATCTATATAAAAACACATGACTCGTATTTGTTTATTTGATCTTAACCTCATGATATACTGTTTGTCCAGGATTCTGGCTTGGTGCTAAACATAGCTCAGTGTGTTTGTGTGTGTTTGTGTGTACAGACCGTGTCCTTGGCTCTGATTTGAAAAAGACTTCAGCAGTGCCCAAATGAATGAAATTCAAGTTTGCATGTAACTGTGTTTACATACGGTGTGTGAGTGGGTAGTTCCCTGTAGACACAGTTTGGAAGCTTTTACAGTCAAGGTCTTTTTCCATCATATATGTCTTATATCAACTTACATCAACTTGATATGCTCCCTTATTCACACAAATATAGCTTACCTATTTCTCATTCAAAAAATACAAGAGGAACAGAAATAACTGTTGTAAGTGGCTGTTAAATAAATAAATTGGGTTCCCTAATGAGGGTTTGTGAGTTAAATTAAATGAAAAGCCAATTAACTAAATTAAATCATAAAAATAAATAAATAAACAATAAAAGAAACACTTATGATTGAATATTAAGATTATTGTATTTGTTTACCTACACATGATGATCATTAACTGGCATCAGAACTGTATATATATATATATATATATACAGTTTTAATTCAGTTTAATTTTTGTTATTTTAGTACAAGTTTAACACAATGAAAAGAGAAATATTGCAATAGGTTTAAATTTTCAATTTTTTGTGTATTTTAATTAAAGGTTTTTTTTTTTTCAAGTAATGGATTTTTTTATAGCTTAGGTTTTAGTTTTAGTTAACTGTAATAACCCTGATTTATGTTTTATGGTAGATTTTGGGAATCCTGATTTAGAGTATAATGACTGATTACAAATTATATGATTTAGGAAATTAAGAGTGTGGATTTGTTTGACTAGTGGTAAAAGTTGCGACTTATCTTTCCTTCCGTGACGTATATCTGAGTGAAACGGCTTCTCGAACAAGAACATATGTAGTAGGGTGGGACTTTTTGTGGGACCCAGTGATTTTGTCCATGGGGAATTGATTGGATGGTTGTGGTTTGCTATTACTGGGATCTCATGATTGACAGGTTGTCCTGAATTCGCGTCAGTAAACACGTCATCAGAGAAGATAAGAGATCTTGCTGCAAGAGGGAGGGGAAGTTATTTTGATTAAAGATTATGAGGGCACACAATTTAAAATAAATAAATAAATAAATAAATAAAGAATGATGTGCACGAATAAATTGTTTATAAGAAATACTGCAATGTTCCATACAATTTTAATTGCAAAGAAGTCCTCACATAAAAAATACTCTTAACATTGACTGGGGCCTATAAACATGCTCTCAGATGGATGAAATATATGACCACGCCTGGCCAACACAAAAAGAGGAACAGATGACTTAATGTCCTTTGGACATGCCGTGGGTTTGAGGGAAAGATTAGCGTAAGCAGTCTTTTGAAATGATCCGGTGTGCTAGAGACAAATGTTCTTTCTTACGGAGTCAAGAGTTGCATCACTTGACGCAATACTCAATACTCTGACAGCGTCACACATATCAGTTCACACGATTTAATCAAATGAATAGGATTTATTTAAATTACAGAAAGGGTGTTTCATTCCTGTCAAATTGTTCCCAGAACTCTACAGAAGTACATGTTTACAAAACTTATCTATGAATAATTATTTATGGTCAATTATGTTTTGAATGGCATTTAATGCAGTTGGCTCATTTACTTCATTTGAAATTATACTGTAACATTTCATTCTGGTGCCAAGTTTCAAAATATCACATACAAAATTACTGTTTAAAATCTTAAAATGAATACATTTTCTGTAATCTAATAACGTTAACCATTTCTTGTAATATTTATAATATCTATTTTGTTTGCCATGGGACACGGCAGTTTTCTGTATGTGCATCAGCGATTAACAACTTAAATTCCACTCAGTATCGCACAAAACTATTCTATACCATGAGAGATCACCTCGAATGCAAAACGTCATCGTTTGGACTACTTTGATACTCATTTTTTGCCTTTAAAAAAAAATAAAATAATAATAATAATATGTTTATTTTTTATAGCGCCTTTCAAGAACCCAAGGTCACTTCACAAAATAATACAAACAGTTGACAGACAAAGAGACAAGCAAAAAATACACTTTTCTTTCTGTTTTTTATACATTCGGTATAACAGATTATTGTCAGTGTATTGTTATTGTTATATTGTTGAAAAGTGGTTATGCTTAGGTTTGTGAATTGGGTTAAGGGATCTAAAATTTGATCTAAAAAAAAAGGTTTAAATGCTTACATTTTCGATGATGTCAGTACAGTCCATATTTTACTTTTCAGCATCTACCCAAACATACAAAAAACATTACATGCAAATACCTATGCATAAACAATGACAATAGTCTGCAAACATTATGCTGTTATTTTTTCTGTCAGAAAAAATGGCAACAACACAGTTCATAGTGACCATGCCTGTCAAACTCTATAAAAGTACACAAAAGTGTCATAAAATTAGTTTATTCATCTTGTGTTCTGTTCTGACGTCATACAAAAGATGTCTGTAAGAAAAGACTTATATGGGGTGCAGCAGAAGGGAAAACTTTTAGCAAATAATTATTTAAATTTTGTATGGACTACTTTTATGGTGATTTTGTTTTTGGAGCTTCAAAGACGTGGTCACAATAAACTGTAAATGAAAAAGTTGGAACGAAATCAGGGTCAGTAAATAATGACAGAATTTTTGGGGTGAACCACTGCTCTTATTGCATTCCTAAAAGCATTCCATATATTTTGATTTCAATTAATCTCTCTCTTTTTTTTAACCTGTAGGAGTTCTAAAGGAAGCCAAAAGTGGAGCGCATCATGTAGGATGGATTCAATAAGCGGAATCTGTTTGGAAATAAATTAAATTGGCCTTTGTGATATGGGAATCAAATCCAACAGAAAACCCCTCAGCTGGAAAATAGAGCAACTCCTCCATTCATCTGTCTAGATTCACCATTTTCTCTTTGTCTACCAGCGTCGAACGGAATTAACACTTACCCACGTCAAAGTGCATCATTTGGACGCCCTTATGGTTGAACAATCCCTGCAAAGCATCCACATTGAGCATCATTTTGGAATCTTTCGTGTGACTGTGGGCGAACTCTAGTGGTGGCCATGTCTGGTAAGGGCAACCCCAGCCCACACCTCAATGGCTTCCCAATGGCCCACTATTCCTATTTCTTCCCGCATATGCTGGGGGGGCTTTCTCCACCTTCTCTGCCCACCCTACCCCTCAGTGGATACAGCACACCATCACCAGCCAGTGAGTATGACATTGAACTCTTAATGGTCTCCTGCTCAATGAAGCATGATTGATTTGAATGTGTTGGGATTCCATTTTGTGTTGAGCGTTGAGATAAATTGTGATATATTCATCCTTCTGTTGAGTGCATCAGAAAAAGCTTTTATATGACATTCCATTTGTAGTATATTTCCTACACCAGGCAGGACAACTCCACTTTCCTGCAGAGTTTATCTCTACATTGAAATATTCTTGATCACTCAAGCATCGCTTCATAGCATCATCAGCTGCTTTCAAGTGATCTGTCCTTAAAAGTTTGGCTGTTTAAGAAATTCATAATAAACAATTATGACGCTAGCACCTCTAGTTATCCTGAAGACCTGGATTAGCTTTTTCAGGGTTTTTTAGGGTTGGTGATAAGCTCTTCAGGAAAGTGGATCTTGTGGGACAGAGTTGCCCACCCCATCCTACACTTTCCTAAATGGATGTTGCCCTTGTGTTCACAGTATACTTGGTCATTTGGCAGTGTTGTAGTACTCTGTCTAGAGACTGAGTCTCTATATTTTTTGTATGTCTTGGTCTTGTCATGGATTCAAGAGCATTTGGACAGACTGTGTCTCGGACTCAATACAGAGTCTGGTCATGAGTACTATGTTTTGTGGTCTGTGACAATTTGTGTCTCTGGACCGAAGCATCCTCTGTATGCGCTGCAAAGATTTGCATGACAAACATGAAACATGGCTTTATTCACCCCAAATGGAAAGCATTTTTACACTGTCTGATTCGTTCAGACCCTCTTCAGGTCTCTGTCTTGACTCGAACTCAACCTACAGTATGCAGGTCTCTGCCTGGACTCTGACTCGAGTGAGCTGGTCTCGACGACTACACTGTTCCACTACACTGTTCCATTCACTATTGACATTCACATATGAATGTGCTGGAGATCAGGAACACATGCATATGCATGGTTTTGTCTTTTAATCGTGTACCAAAGTTCAAGTTTGGTTAACTCTGACTTGAGAGTCTATGCTGGTCTACCAACTAGACAAGCAACAAATCTGCACTAACCAGCATAAACCAGCACAGAAACTCATACTGAACTAGCTGGGCTGTGTTACAAGTAGTGTAAGCTTAAGTAGATCATGGAAACCATTGGCACCAATGGTCTCTACTATCTACTTAGGCTTATGTTGCCTTTGGGAGACGCAGCACAGGGGCCTTGTGTATTAAAAATTTGCGTATATTTCATCCTAGAAGTGTGAGTACGCACAAAAGGAAGATGAAAACCGTTTTAGAAATCCGCAGAAGTTTGTGCATAAATCATATATGGAATATATTGAACTTACAATGCCTGTTGATACTGTAGGCCTGCCTATTCAAACCGACCACTGAACGAGTCTGTCAGTATCTGTCATTATACTGGCTATAGGCTCCTAAGCCATCTACTTAGAGACAAGTGTGCATTATTGATTATTATTTGCATGAAAATATTTTCTCTAAACATTTGTTCTTCTGTTAAGAACTCAATTTGAGTGTCATATTTAATCTACATATGTATATCAAATGGAAACAGAGTTTAAAATCAGTCTCTTTACTTAATTACTTTGCTCTTATACACATGGTCTAGTACTGTATGTGTAGACGGTGCACCCGTATTTCCTTTGTTATAAATCCTGATATGTGTGTGGAACACTGAGTACGCAGTTTTCATAAATCCTGATATGTGTGTGGAACATTGAGTATGTATTTTTCAATACCCATTTTATGCAACATCAGACCACAGGTCTTTTCAGGCAGAGATTGTGCTTGCAATAGACAAAGAACATGATTGAGGTATATGTGCAATATTATAGATGAATGTAAACAATTATTCAAGGTTAATCAGATGTTAAAAAAGATGTCGATCAATTGTTTTATAGAGCAACCTAAACTTATAGAGTTTATAGAGTTTTATAAATTAATTGTTTTCATCGTAAAAAAAATAATTTTTCAAGTATGAAGAGGTCACTGATTGCACCTGCTGTATTCTGCTACTTTTAGCTGGTTGTTTGAAATACAGTTACAAAAAAAAAACAATGTGAATACTTTATAGTAGGTGTTTTTAACTACTATGTACAAACATTTAAATTAATAATTTGATGCAATGCACTTATACATACATAGTTATATTCAAAATGTTATATCTATATGCATGTAATTACAGCTGTAATTAATTTCTGTAATTACATCTTCAGCTTTCTAACTTTTCCCTTACCCCTTAAACCACCCTTAAACCTATCCATACTACCAAACCTGTCCCTAACCGTACCTGTATCCTACCTCATTAGCAGCCAAAGTGTTTTGCAATACAATATGAACACAATAAGTACATTGTAAGTAGGTAGTAGTTAAGGACACCTAATATAAAGTGTGACCGGTAATGCTTCTTGCCAATAACAAACTTGCTAAAACTCTTGCCAAAACTTCTAATCTTGTGTCATTGATTGGACTCTGGACGCTGGCGCCTGATTCCAGTTAGCTTTCTGAGACATCATTATTCTAAGGATTCACATTTTTTCACCCTGCACTGTGAATGTTTGTACAGTGTGTTCAGGAAAGACATCGCATTGTTTGTGTGTTACTTGTTTAAGCAAATTGTGACCTGACAAACATGTACGGTGCTGCGCAATGATACTGGGATCCAGATTTAATCCTGCGAATGTTTGTGATGGTTAATTGAAAACTGCAGGATCAGAGCTCAAGCTGGAATAACTCGAATGGGGTGTTAATGTGTTAATGAATCTCGTATTGACGGCTTTTCACAAGAAACGGAATTGCGATACAAATCACTTCCTTTTTCAAGCGAAAGAGTGTTTATATGAGGCTGTTATGGCAAATGATGTTATGTGCTGTGTTTACTAAGAGAGGTGCTTCCTTCCCCTTCACAGAACAAACATTTCCTGCCTGTAAACAGTAGAGACTCAGAGTGCAGGACACAAGCTTTTCCTGTGCCAACACTGTACAGCTTTCTCTTTCACACAAACATTCACTCTCACTGTCATATCACTTTTGATTAACCTATTATTAACTACTTAATATAGGCTAGTTTATATATATATATATATATATATATATATATATATATATATATATTGGACCACTAAACTGGACATCATTCTCTCATCACTATAACTGCATAAGTTTGCAATGTGTTTATATTGAGTATGTGGCTCTGTTCAGAATTAACTAATGGTCAATCTAATCATCAAACTTGTTAAGTTAGTTATTCCAAGTTTTTTTTCTCTCTCTCTGAAATGTTTCACTTTGGTTTTCAGTGGCATTTAATAGGTTGTAATTTTTACATTTAAGGTGCAAAAGTTCTTATGCGATTTAACTTTGTTTGATTTTTTTTTACATTATGAAAAACAGCTGTTTTAACTGGGGTTTGTAGACTTTTTATATCTACTGTACCACAAAACTTGTCCCTAATCTTACCTGTATCCCACCTCAATAGCAGGAAAAGTGTTCTGCAGTGCAACATGAACACAATAAGTACATTGTACTTTACATTCTTTATGTATGTACTATGTAGTAGTTAAAGAAACATAATATAAAGTGAGACATATTAAAATGTTGTAAAATCAATATTCAAATATATATTACATGTCAGTGTGTTTGTTTTTTAATTTGGCAAGTAGCTGTGTAATAAATGGAATGTACAATTATCAGACCGCTTAGACTGCTTAACGCTGGGGTAAATTTTGCAGTAGTGAACAACAGACTGTTCATTATATCTTATAGTGATTTTACTAAGTTGAATATGTTTCAGTAGTTTGATAGTAACTGTAGTTTTCAAGTAAAAAACAATGTTTTCCATTAAGTAGATGTGTATATTGGGGGGAAATACACCATCACATGCCTTACAACTGAGCGAGCTAATGCAATAATCAAACATGTTGTCTTAGAATGGCTGTGTCACGAAACTGATTTCGGACAGACTTCTAAGGCAACATAACAGTTTAATGATCCACAGCAAATTAGATATTGACTGCATCCGAAAGCTTAAAAATGCTGGTAGGAAGGCATCAAGGCCTGTCTGAATCCAATGTTAGCTTCGCTTCCTGTCTCCTGAGATACCTTCATCTGATCGATTTTTGAAGGCAGCATAGATGTATCCTTCGCTGCCTATTATATCCCACAATCCTGTGCATTCCATTCCGTGACAGTTAAAGGAGAACTCCGGTCAATTTTAACATTGAGCTCATTTTTTTGTAAATTTAGAGTGCTGTCAATACAGAGAACAACGACAAAAATCGGTGTTGCCTACACCGAGTTATTCTATTTTTAAAATTTGCACCCTGTTGACTTCAATGGGGCAAGTTTTAAACCTGCTTTTAGCCTCTTAACATCCTTGATGTGTCATTACAAGTGCACAGCTAATGTGAGTGATTCCTTCAGAGTGAACACGGGTGAATCTGACTGCAGTAGATGTGAAAGATATTAATAAAAATGATGTTATTTAAGCCAGCGCACATACCTGTATTTTCTTCCTGTTTTCGGTCGAAGCCCATAGTAATCGATTGTCGAGTTCACACGCATAGGTTTAGTTACCTATGATCACGCGCGTGAACTCGACAATCGATTACTTTGGACTTCGACCGAAAACAGGAAGAAAATACAGGTATGTGCGCTGGCTGAAATAACATAATTTTTATACATATCTTTCACATCTACTGCAGTCAGATTCACCCGTGATCACTCTGAAGGAATCACTCACATGACCTGTGCACTTGTAATGACACATCAAGGATGTTAAGAGGCTAAAAGCTGGTTTAAAACTTGCCCCATTGAAGTCAACAGGGTGCAAATTTTAAAAAGAGGATAACACGGTGTAGGCAACACCGATTTTTGTCGTTGTTCTCTGTACTGACAGCACTCCAAATTTACAAAAAAAATGAGCTCAATGTTAAAATTGACCAGAGTTCTCCTTTAAGCTAAAAAAGATGATGTCTGAAATTTGCAATTGGTGGTCAGCTTGTGTGAAAGGGCCCTATCATACACCCGGCGCAATGCAGCGCCAGGCGCATTGCAAGTGTCTTTTGCTGGTTTCAGCCTTTTGATAAGTGTTTTATGATACTTTAACTGTCACAGAATTATCACTTTCCGCAGTCGATTCTAAACATTTCATTGGTTATTTTAATCATAATGCAAAAACAAATACTAACCCATAACCCTACCCTACACCCTAAACTTAACCTGCAGGGAAGGATTTTCGCTGAACTGGTTTTGGAAAAATTGGAAAAATCATGCGTTACTAAGTAGAAGCCAACTCGTTTTTCAAATGTGTTTCCTAAATGTAGTTTTACTATCAAAGGTCGTTCAGTTTCAGAGTAGACCAAAAAGTTTTATGTTGTAACATAAAACTGTGGCAAGAAGTTTTGTGTGTGTGTGTGTGTGTGTGTGTGTGTGTGTGTGTGTGTGTGTGTGTGTGTGTGTGTGTGTGTGTGTGTGTGTGTCTGTGTGTGTGTGTTATTTTGCTGTTTTTGGTTGTTCTGTGTGTAAATAAATGGCGAGGTGGATGTGGTGAATGTGGTCACCGTAAGGTATGTGTATGTTTGTGTTAGTGGAGCAGGTGGTTTTGCTCGTCTTGGTGGTCCCTGTTGAGAGAGGGTCCGTGTGGGTGGTTGAAACCAGACTAAACGTGAAAGGGAACTCACACAGTCATGATAGTTTATTAATATTGAGAAACTCATGCCTGTCACAGTAGCTCCCATGTGTTTGTTTTGTTGTTCTGTTTATTTATAGAAGCGTGTTGTTTTTGGATTGTGTAATGTTCATTTTGGTCTAAAATTGAATCCGGATTTATTTATTTTTTATTTAAAAAAATTTACTGTGATTTGTGGAGAGTGGTTTTAAACAGCTGCTGGTTGTGTATTGTATTAATAAGTGCAGAAGCATCGAGAAACGGATGGTAGACTTGTTTTCGTGGATGGCATATGGTATAACTTGATACCCTTTGCTTTATATTCACATTACTCATATTTCACTCATATTTGATTTCATGCTCACACACACACACACACACACACACACACACACACACACACACACACACACACACACACACACACACACACACACACACACACACACACACACACACACACACACACACACACACACACATACATACATCTGTGAGCAACTTGCATAAAGAGTGTCAGGTATATGAGACCCTGGCCCTTGTCCAGTGTGTGTGTGTGTGTGTGTGTGTGTGTGTGTGTGTGTGTGTGTGTGTGTGTGTGTGTGTGTGTGTGTGTGTGTGTGTGTGTGTGTGTGTGTGTGTGTGTGTGTGTGTGTGTGTGTGTGTGTGTGTGTGTGTGTGTGTGTGTGTGTGGTTTAGGTAAGCCTTACGTTATGGGGAATAAATGTCTCCACAAAGATGACAATAACCGAAATCCTTGACCTTGTTAGGATATTTGTATGTCCCCATGAGGAAAACAGCTTGTAAATGATGATTTTGAAGATGTAAAAATGCACAAAGATTTCTGTGATTGGTAGGTTTTGGGTAGGTGATAGAATATACAATTTGTACAGTATAAAATCAATTATACCTATGAGTACCCTCTTAATGATTGGTGCACCAACATATTTTCTGGATTACAGAATATTTTACATATTTTCTGGATTTCAGACATGTGAAACAGGAGAAGAGGCTTTGGATTTTTTTCTTCCTTGTCTGCTTACATTTTTGCTCAACTGTATGTCAGCATACTTGCTTTTTTAATGATAAGCCATGCTTACAGTCATATTTCTCTTTCACTCATTTTTTTTTTAATTTACAACCAATGAAATCCATTACTTTTCAAATGTTACTGGTTCGAACTATAGTAATTTCATAACACAAAGCCTTTGACCCAAAGCAACATTAGTTAATTGTAGACATAGCTAAAGATGTACAATTTTGACACTGCCCCTCCAAGATCAGTCTGTACACAAAAATACTCGCGTGTAAATGCTTTTGAATATAGCAGGTTTATTTGAACATCTTTTGTGTTCTAGTCAGGATACTCAGAATCTTTTTTTTATTTTAGGCGTATTTGAATGAAAACAATTCACACTTTGTTCCATCAGTCAATTTCAAAAGCTGAGAAAACATTAACTTTTTACTTTGAATATGTAAACTGCAATTTTTGGTTTGATACTTTTGACATAATGGCCATACTTAGGTACACTTTTTCTATACTTTTTTTTACACCTAAATAAATAATAACATTTACTTTCAAACAGGTCAAATTTCGTAGAATATTTCGTAAGGCTCTCTGAGCATTTGAACATTTGAAACTTGTTGCCATGGAGACTGATATTGTTGATAGTAGTTTGAGTCCTACTGTGTCATAGCAAAAGCTAATGAAAAATTGTTTGTTATATTTTATTGTTATAAAAGGTACATCAGAAATCTTTTTAAGAGAAGAACTTCACAGTTTAATTTCCCTAATGTTTTTAATCATGTGCAAGCTGAGAGTAGCCAGACACACACAAACAAACACACACACTGATCTGTCTCTACAGGCTTTTCCACCACTGATTATGCAAATATCCCTATGCTTTCCCTTCTGTCCTGTCTGTGAAAGAATGTGTTGTCTTTCTGTAATCCTGGATGACTTTCAGTGTTGAGTCCTTCTCTCTCTCTCTCTCTCTCTCTCTCTCTCTCTCTCTCTCTCTCTCTCTCTCTCTCTCTCTCTCTCTCTCTCTCTCTCTCTCTCTCTCTCTCTCTCTCTCTCACACACACACTCACTCACACACACACACACACACACACACACACACACACACACACACACACACACACACACACACACACACACACACACACACACACACACACACACACAGAAGCAAGCCTTGTGGGAATTTGGATGTAAAAATAGCATAGACACTGTCACAAACTTCACTGTACTAAAATCAGATACAGCCGTGATGCTACAGCAGGAAGTATGAGTGCTGATCTGGTTTATTTGGGATGTAGTACAGTGTCCAACATCATTTTTGCCTCTGTGCTACTGCAGTTGATCTAAATCATCTGAAACTTTTATCTTAAGACTTCTCTGACTTCTAGCCCTAAGAAGATCTGACCTGACTCTCAATGACCTGAGTCTGGATGTAATGACATGGCACTTTTTTTGAGTCCAAAGATACATTTGATAAGTATTGAAAATAGGCCTATATGTATTTTCAGTTTGAATGCACTGTAAATTGCTTTAGCATCTGTCATATGAATAAATGTAATGTATAAATATAGTACAAAATCTGTAACCTGATCTGCATGTCTTTGGATTAAATTGCTGACTTCACTTAAATCATTCCTTAATTAAGCACAATAAGACAAGATTTCAGCAGCAAGCAATTTGTCTATTCACACCAAATGCAACAAAACTGCAAAATTTCCAGTACAACAGCATAACTCGCTGCTTAACCACCACAGTACGATTCATCAATGAGAACTAAACTAGCTTGTCACATTTTCTGAAATAACAATAACATGATCGCACCTCCGTCATTTGAATCAAGTTAGTTCAACAATATAGGACTGTCGTTAATGATGTGAAACGTGTCACATACTGTGGCTGTAGAGATCTAACGACGATACTCAAAACAGTTTAACAGAATATAACAAAAACAGTCTTTAATCAAAAATCCCAAAAAAGAACATGCAAGAGATCACAGGAGAAAGCATAGCAAAACAACCAAATTTAACATAGTTGGCAATCAGTAAGCAAGGAAACTAACTAGTGGTGGGAAAATGGGAACATAGGAAACTAGACCTATACCAAAACAGAACATACATGTGACATTAGTCCCCCCTTCCGGAAGATGCATCCTTGTGCCATAGAAAAAACAGTTCAACAGAGGCGGGAAGGGGTTCAGGTGGAGGACGTGGATTTGGGGAGGGACGTAACCAAGGAGGGGAAAGCAGAACAATCCATGGGGAAGTTGAGGGAGGAAGGAGCCATGGTGGAGCCGACTGGTCGATTGGCTGAGGTGGAGTGACGGGCTCGGTGGCCCAAGGCGGAGACCAGGGATTAACGTGCCTAGGTGGAGCTGGAGACTGGGAGGTGGATCCGAGCAGCAGAGTGGAGTTAACAGAGAAGAAGACGAATGACTGAAGGGAGCCTGCAGAGGAACTGGCTGGCTTAGGTAGAGGAGGCGGGAGAGGGAGGCTGGGTGGGACCATCACTGAAGAAGGAGACTTGGAGCTGGTCAGCCAGCAGAGATGCAGGAGACTTGGAGCTGGGCGGGGCCAGAGGAGACACAGGAGACTTGGAGCTGGGTGGGGAAAGTGACAACGGGAGACTTTGGAGAATTTACGCTTTTAAATCCTCAAATAACTTTACAGAGACTACACCCTCAGCGGTAAATGTATGGACAGGGCTCCAATCCATTCCCTTTAACTCCACGAGGACACCCACTGGCACGGATGGTGTTGCCGGCTCTAGCACCTGGTCAGAAATACTGTCGGGTTCAGGTGTCGGCTCTGTCACTGGCATCGAGGCGGGCTCGGGTTCTGGCAGAATGTCCATGATGGGCATGTTGGATGGTTGGCTGGGCTCTGAGTCCAGAGTGGGGCTAGTGACGTCTTCTTCTGCAGCACAGATGGTGTAGGGGAACACATCTCACCAGCACCCACTCAAGTTATTCTGCAAAGCTCCCTTGTGGACCTTACACGGGCAGGATTTCCTTGGACTACTTGTTGAGGCTAGTGTAATAAATGAAATCCCTGTGGTCCTCGAGGGAATACTCCTCCTTTTCCAGTAGGAGAAGAAGGACTGCAGGAATGTCCATCCTTTCCTTTCTTTTCTTTTGGTCGTCTATCATGTACTGTGGCTGTAGAGATCACACGACGATGTAGAATTTAACAAAAACAGTCTTTAATCAAAAATTCAACAAAAGCTTAGCAAAACAACCATGTATAACATAGACGACAATCAGTAACCAAGGAAACTAAATAGTGGCGGGAAAGGAACTCAGGATTTAGAATTTAGGAACAAGAATTTACCAAAACAGAACATGCACGTGACAACATGCAGGTGGTGGAGTAATGACTTCTGCCAATGAACAGATTGTAATTAAAGTCAAATAACTATTGTAAATTTACGCAAACAACAAAAGGCCGATCATTAATTTCAATCACAGTGACATTCAGTATGCAATTCAATGCCCATATAGATGTAGTTTGTTCATTCAGCAGCTTTCTCACCAATGTAATTTCTCAGAAATGCTGCTGTAACAAACATGGCATCTGAGGACTACTTCACTATTTTTGTTTCCCATTGTTTTCCTTTATTTTACGCTTGATTCATTGTGGGTTCCTCCTTACTCTGTGTGCATTTATGCACATGCACATAAATAATACATAAAAATATGAATGACATGTACTGTACTGCATGTAATGTCCTGCATGTTAGCTTGCTTGTTGTGCCCAAGAGCATAATCAATGTTAGTCCACATCATATTAACAAGAAACTATGCTTCTAACCCAGACATCCCAAGTCTCCCGGAAGTTCCGGGAGTCTCCCGCATATTGATAGCGGCTCCCTGATGCCCGCAAATCAGTTAAAATCTCCCGGAAGCAAGAGCGCGCAAGCGTAGCGCGCGCACGGCAGAGAGAGGGAGCGAGAGACCTTGCGTGTGTGCGCTAGTGTGCGTGTGTGCCTCGGGATTTTATCTCTACTTTCGAACCGAATTAATCAGAACCACCCCCCCCCCCCCCCCCGTTGGAGATTTCTCGAACCGAACTAATCAGAACCGAATCCCCCCCCCCCCCCCGTTGGAGATTTCTCGAACCGAATACATAAACCCCCAACCCCCCCCCCCCACCGTTGGAGATTTCTTGACTCCCGGAAATGACTTTGTGCAGGTTGGGATGTCTGCTAACCACAGGTCAAGAGTTCCAACTACACAAGTTTGCAATGCTGTTTGTGAATGTTTGTTGGAACTATAGTTTTGGGAAATACTGAATCATTTAACTGTGTTGATAACAACAGAATAACAACAGAACTTGTGATCTAAGTTTGCTGTTGCAACACACTGAAGAGCTTAAAACTACATACACATATTTCCATGACTTCCATGATGCTTCAACAGATGCTGTTTTAGATGGTTTACTTGTGGAACTTGAGGGATTTGCCATTTAATATGTGATTCTTAAGTTCCACAGTCTCTCCTTGTTCATGTTTAAACTTTAATATACACAAGGAGCACTGAAATAGATTTCATGCTGGTCTAGGCTGGTGTATGCTGGTTATTGCTGGTCCAGGCTGGTTAATGCTGCTATATTCATGCTGTTCTCAAGTAAAACGGAGCTGGTGAAGCTGGTTCACCAGCATGGTCATGCAGGGTTGAGTGTGAGTAGGCCAGCTGTCTGTATGCAAGCAGTGTTTTGGGGACAAGCATTGTTTTTGCTTGCATATTTATAAATTTAACACATTAATGAAGTAAAGGTAACACAATATAAGGTTAAACATATGATTTATTGAATTATTTGATTATAACTTGTCTTATAAATACCTAATAAAAATGCCTAATAAAGGCATAATCATTAGTAATAATCATAAGTTTGTTCAATAACGGGGATTATGAAAAGAGCTCCTTTCAATGCGATCAAACTTGATGATGAAAGTTCAAAACTGAAAGTTGCCGCTTTTAAAGACTTTTCATACTCATTTGGGAACTCACACATGTCAAAATCCAACAGTCGGTCACTGATAAAAAAAATGCACATAGTAAAAGGTGTGTTATTGCAGTCAGGAGCATGAAATACTGTCGACAATAGTGATAGCATGCACATTTAACAATTGAAAATTAATTCAACTAAAGTCAATGGCCAAGTGCGCAAATAAAGGGCTTCAACAACATTTGTACATGTACCATGAAATAAATAAAACCAAACTGGTTTGAAATAAATGCATATGGTAATGCTGTTTTTGGAGTTGTTTAATCATCCTCTGGTGAGATATTGATTTTACATGCAGTTAATTTCATCCTAGGCTAGAGAGTTCCTGGGACAAATTGTTCCGGGTAATTTTGGTGGAAACGCAGCTTTAGTAAGTTTCATGTAAGGAGGTTCAGATGAAGACCAGGCAGTTAATTTGCTGAGCGCTGATTGTTACTTTTGTTGGAAAGGTGTGATTTACTAGAGCCGGCATATTGGGCCTTCAACTTTCCCCCGTAAAACCAGTGGTCAACACTGGTGCGTAGAAATGATGGAATCACCATCCATCTTAGAGTTCTCTTGTAAATTTGTCTTTGGTGTGTTTAAGTCAACTCATCATCTCTGGGTTTGAGTTTCCATCTCTGTGCCGTTGTAAGGCCACTCCTGAATGGTGAAGATCAGGTGAAGGATCACTCTGAGGCTCTCGTAAACCTGCCAAACAATCAATTTTCTGTATCTCTCTTCTCTCATCCATCATTTGGCCATTCCCTTCAGAGACAGGCAGCGAGATGCAGGAGTGAGAGGCGAGAGCTCCGGGGCACTCTAAATCTCCAGCACCCTTTACTGAAGAATCAACCGCCAGAGGAGAGAGTTCTAACTATCAGCATGATCTTTCTCTGCATTCACTTTTTGTCCACACCTTCCTCCCAAGTGAGGATGTTCTGAAAAATTAGAGAAAGAATGAGAAAAAGAAAGAGAGATGGAGTTAAAACTTTCAGAAAGGGGCCAAAGCAAACAGTCCGTGTGTGGAATGCTGGGAACATTGATGTTTGCACAGATCTGTCGAGCTAGAGTTTATGTGTCATTATGTTCCAACATGCATTATAGTGCTCATTTGTAATGTTGACACAGTTGACACAAGTGGCACTATTAGCGGGCACTAGCACAAAATCTTTCTCTTTCAGATCAATTACTGTCATGGCGAAGCACCAGTATGAAGAGTTTTGCTGAACACGTTAGTCATAGTTAAACTGTCAACTTGTTTATAGCTAGCTTTCTGAATGAGATTTGTTACTGCCACAGTAACGTTACATATGGCTGCATTTTATGTATAGTGAGTGCACTAGCATTCGAGTTTGCGTTTGCGTACTTGTGTAAAATGTGTTTCTGGCCAAACACTGACTGTCCTCTAAGCATTTGTAATAATTACAAAATGGAAAGTAAAACATCTGTTGTCAAGTCAAGTCAAGTCAAGTTTATTTATATAGCGCTTTTCACAACACAGGTTGTATCAAAGCAGCTTCACAGTAATAAATTAGAACAATACATCAATGTTTGTTTCTAGTGGAACGTCTACGTTCGGTAATGCTGATCAATAGTATCGTTGATTGATTAATTCAATTAAATATCCCCAAATATCCCCAACTGAGCAAGCCAAAGGCAACAGTGGCAAGGAACCGAAAAACTCCATCAGGTGACCTAATGGAGAAAAAAAAAAACCTTGGGAGAACCCGGGCTCAGTCGGGGGCCAGTTCTCCTCTGGCGTTTATGAACTAGAGGTCGGATTTAACTGTAGGATTAAAAGTATTATATGAATGCCTGGCTGAAGAGATGCGTCTTTAATCTAGTTTTAAACTGGGAGAGCGAGTCTGAGCAACGAACAGTATCCGGAAGACTATTCCAGAGTTTTGGTGCTAAATGTGAAAATGCTCTCCCTCCTTTGGTGGATCTGGATATCCTAGGTATGACCAAAAGCCTCGAATTTAGTGACCTTAAAGAGCGCGATGGATTATAGGGCGATAGAAGATCGGTTAAATAGACTGGAGCTAAGCCGTTTAGGGCTTTATAAGTCAGTAGCAATACCTTGTAATTAATACGGGACTTTATAGGTAACCAATGTAGGGATGATAAAATCGGTGTTATATGATCATATTTTCTTGATCTAGTTAGAACTCTAGTGGCGGCATTTTGGACTAACTGTAGCTTGTTTATTAAGGATGCAGGACAACCGGCTAATAACGCATTACAGTAATCTAGTCTCGAGGTCATGAATGCATGAACTAACTTTTCTGCGTCAGAAACTGATAGCATATTACGTAGCTTAGCAATGTTTCTAAGGTGGAAAAAGGCTGTTCTTGTAACATATGAAATATGATTTTCAAAAGACAGGTTGCAGTCTAATATAACACCCAGGTCTTTTACTGTAGAGGATGAAGTAACAGGACATCCTACTATGTTAAAGTTGTATTGTGAGAGGTTTTGTGGGTGGTTTTTTGAACCGATAAGTAGTACCTCTGTCTTGTCTGGATTTAATAAAAGAAAATTATGCGTCATCCAATCTTTTATATCTTTAACACACTCTGTCAATTTGGATAATTTAGCGTTTTCATCTGGCCGTGATGAAATATAGATTTGAGTGTCATCAGCATAACAATGGAAACTAATTCCATGTTTCCTTATAATATTTCCAAGTGGTAGCATATATATTGAGAATAATAGAGGGCCTAACACAGATCCCTGCGGCACTCCATAGTTTACTGGAGTTATGATAGATTTTTCTCCATTTAAATAAACAAAATGGTAGCGGTCAGATAAATACGATCTAAACCAGCTTAATGCTTGTCCTTGAACACCAGTATAATTTTGTAGTCGATCTAAGAGTATTGTATGATCTATAGTATCGAACGCAGCACTAAGATCAAGTAAAACTAATATTGAGATACAGCCTTGGTCAGAAGCTAAAAGTAAATCATTTGTGATTTTAACGAGCGCAGTTTCAGTGCTATGATGCGGCCTGAATCCAGACTGAAACTTTTCATAGGTGTCATTTTCTTGTAAGAAAGAGCCCAGTTGAGCGGACACAACTTTTTCTAGTATTTTAGACATAAAAGGTAGATTTGAAATGGGTCTATAATTTACTAGATTATTCGGATCTAATTGTGGTTTCTTAATGAGAGGTTTTATAACTGCCAGTTTAAATGTTCTTGGAACATGACCTAAAGATAAAGACGAGTTAATAATATTGAGGAGAGGCTCTTCCACTACAGGTAACACTTCTTTCAATAGTTTAGTTGGTATGGGATCTAATAAACATGTTGTTGTTTTAGAGGAAATGATAAATTTATTTAACTCTTTTTGTTCTATAGTTGAAAAGCACTGTAATTGTTCTTGCGGCGTGATAATTGAGGCTGAATTATAAGGCGCGATGGAGGATTGAACGTTTACAATTGTGGTTCTGATGTTTTCTATTTTCTCAGTGAAGAACTTCATGAAATCATTACTACTAAACTGTAATGGAATACTTTGTTCAGGAGACATCTGTTTATTTGTTAGTCTCGCCACGGTGTTAAATAAGAACTTAGGATTGTTATGGTTGTTTTCTATTAGTTTGCGTAGATGCTCAGCCCTGGCCGCTTTTAGGGCCTTTTTATAACGTGACATACTGTCTTTCCATGCGATTCTAAAGACCTCTAAGTTGGTTTGTTTCCATTTACGCTCTAAATTACGGGTTTCTCTCTTTAGAACACGCGTAGTACTGTTGTACCATGGTGCTTTACTTTTCTCTCTGACCTTTTTTAATCTAATGGGCGCAACAATATCCAATGATCCAGAGAGAATGGTGCTCATAGTGCTAGTTAATTCCTCAAGTTCATCTGTTTGTTTGGGTTCACTGAGCAGCTGAGACAGATCCGATAAGCTGTTTGAAAAATTATCTATGGTGGATGGAAGGATTGTTCTGCCTAATCGATAACGCGGCGCAGCATGATATATTACAGGAGTACGTAATATGCAAGTTACCATGTAATGGTCAGTGACATCGTCACTTTGTGGAATGATATCTATATCGGTTGGATCGGTTCCATGTGATATAATTAAATCGAGTGTATGATTAAATCGATGAGTCGGTCCGGTAATGTTTTGCTTGACCCCAAAGGAGTTTAATAAATCTGTAAACGCAGCCCCTAACGCATCATTTTGATTATCTACATGGATATTAAAGTCTCCAACAATTAATGCTTTATCGAAGTTAACTAATAGGTCTGAGAGAAAATCTGCAAACTCTTTTAGGAAATCAGCGTAAGGCCCAGGCGGTCTATATACGGTAGCCAAGGCTAGAGATAATAGGGATGTTTTTCGAACATCTAAGAGCGTAACATTTAGTACAAGTACTTCAAATGAAATAAACTTATAACCCGTTTTCTGAGTAACATTGAGAAAATCTCTATAGATTGTTGCAACACCGCCGCCACGACCATTCAGACGGGGCTCGTGCTTATAGGAGTATCCTGATGGAGTAGACTCATTTAAACCGAAATAATCATTTGGTTTAAGCCAGGTTTCAGTAAGGCAAAGTACATCGAAGCTATTATCTGTGACTATTTCATTTACAATAACTGCCTTAGGTGTGAGTGATCTAATGTTTAGAAGACCTAGCTTTAAAAATTGTTTTTGATTACCAATAGCAACATTTTCTGGTTTAATAACAATTAGATTTTTTCTAGATCCTGCAGTAGATTTATGATTTGATCTCACTAAACGAGGAATAGACACAGTTTCTATGCAATGTTCTACACTATTTATATCAGTTAATTTGGTGCAGCAGAGACTATGATTTGGACTTTTGTTTACTAGTCAAAAGGTATTTAACATTTTGGAGATGTTATCTGACAGAAGATCCGATCCGAATCTGTTTGGGTGTAAGCCATCAGCACGGTAAAGCCTAGGACGCTCCCAAAACAGATTCCAATTATTTACAAAGAGAAGTTTCTGCTCATTGCACCATGACATTAACCATTCATTAAGCGCAAATAATCTACTAAACTTTTCATGACCTAGTCGATACGTGGGAAGCGGTCCTGACACAATAATCGTTATATCAGGCGATGTGCTGCGTACCGTATCGATCAGATTCCTGAAGTCTTTCTTCAAAACCTCCGTTTGGCGCAGTCTGATGTCGGCCCCTCCCGCGTGCAGGACAACGGTTCCGACGCGCTCGTTCAGAATCTCGGGAACGTGAGCAGCGATTTCAGAAACACGAGCACCAGGAAAGCAGTGACTATGCACCTTACTTTTATTTAACGTAGCGTGTACGTGTCGAACGATGGAATCGCCGATGATCACAGCATCGCGTTCTGTTTCGCGAAGAGGGGAGAAGCGGTTTTGTGTGGATATCTCGAAAACCGGGAGGGTCGGAGAGAGTTTTCTTGGTCTAGACCTGACTCGCGACTTCCGCTGCGGAAAAATCCAGGCTTCGTGATGGCATGTTGGAGCCGGAGTGAACGAGACCATGGCTGATCGCGACCTCGACGTTCGGGACCGATGTTGAGGAACGCACGGAGTAGACGAGGTCGGAGTCAGCGGGTTAGTAACATTAATCTCTGATTTGTGTGCCTCGGCACGTGATGTTTCGAGAGCCAAACGCCGGTCTATCAGCTCGGCTTTTCTTACTAAAAGGTCGTGGATCTGTTTCTCAACAGCTTCCAGCTCAGACTGCACCGCGTGCAGCTCAAATGTGTCCTCACCTGCACCAAAAGGTAGACTACTTACATTTGATATATTCGCCATTTTAACAGATGGACAGTAAGTTAAGTTAGCAACGACGCTACCAGTGGTGCTATCAATATTAATACTAATTTATGGCTTAAGTCTTGGATATAATCCGTCTTTTCAGTGGTACGGGTGTAGAGTAGACGCACGATAGGCGAAAAAATGTTTGTTTGTAACTTAAATGAGTGCGGAGAAGACGCGTTCAGCCGTGATCCACGGACGTAACCTATAAGAGTATCCAGCGTTGGATCACTAGGCTTGAGACGCGTCTACTCAACAATCCGCGTTATAACTATGAGGTGAGGAAAAGTAGAAAATGTTCGTTGTAAGTGAGTTTAAAGAGAAATCAAGAATTATAAATCAATCGATGGAGCTCCAAAGACAACAACGCGCTCAGACGCGACGCATGCGCATTCGAAACAGGAAGTTCAAAATCACTGTGTGTGTGAATCTGCAAAAGACATCTGCAGACTTTTTCATTTAAAGGCCTTGAAACAACTCAACAAAAAATGTATTGTGCTTGGGCTTATTTGATAAGATCACAAAAATGATTTTATCTTGATACTGTTTCAGATATTGCTAATAGCTAAGTTAGCACAGCATACTCAAAGCTACAAGAGAGTTTAATAGTACATGCCAAAACTATCATGTGGTTTTGGTTAGCTATTTTGTTGACATCTATTGAATCCTTATTAGAAACTATTATTAGGGTTCATTCAAAATATTCACAAAAATCTACCCTAAACAGTTGAAAGAAAAAAATTATTATCATAAAATAATTTTTTTTTTTCTGAAATATGTGTATTTTACAATTATTGGCACCCCTTTGTGCAACCTCCCTTTGCCAAGATAACAACTCTGGAACTTCTCCTAATGCATAATAAGATTGATGAACATTTGTCAAGAGATCTAAAACCATTTCTCCATACAGAATCTCTCCAGATCCATCAGAGGTTCATGCTTGTCGACTGTTTTCTTCAGCTCATCCCACAGGTTTTTTTATGGGGTTTGGGTCAGGGGACTGCTATGTCAGTGGCAAAACCTTCATTCTGTGGTTAGGGAACTGTTCTGTTGTTTATTTTGAGATGTGCTGGAAGATCCAACCACAGCCCAGTTTAAGCTTCCCGACAGGGACATTCAGGTGTTGCTTTAATATCTGCTGGTACTTGATGTTTATGATACCGTGTATCTTAACAAGTTGCCCAGATGATCACACTATACGACATGGATCTTATAAACTTGAGTACGACATGCATGTAGACTGTACAATGATGACACAGATTGAATCGTAGGCTACAACACAAGTTATTATAGATTAGAAGAATAAAACGTCGTCATTATGCGCTAGTGGTAAACAAATAGAGCATGATGAATCGCACTTTGGCAATTACAGTTTTTATGTGCTCTGAAAAAAAGAGTAGAAAGCAACTGAGGCGAATATGGACGCAGTCATGGCTAGGGAAAAGAGACCAACTTAGCATGCCAATTTTGCAAATGGAGCTTTAAGTAAGTAGTTTTAAGTTTTAGCGCCATGTCGTGTTGATCAATACACAATTTCAAGTTGCATTTTTATTGGCTATTCAGTAGATGTAGGCAGGGACGTGCACAGGAATTTTGAGGGGCAGTTGCTCTGACCTGAAAAAAGAGCACCCCCCCCCCCAAAAAAAACGCTTAAATTTCGAGAAAAAATACTATCCTTTTTTAACCTTTTGGCTTCCCGTACATTCAGTTGTGCTTCTTGCTCGTATTCTGATGGTACGTATGGTAACTGGGCAACTACACATGATTTGTAGTAAGATTGCGTAAAGGGAACAGGAATTCCGGTAGGGAACAGAATCGACTGCTATACCGGTCACGACAGAGTTTGCCCTTCCCCTACTGACTTTCACTTTCGATGCCCGAATGGAAGTGAATGAGGCTTTGCGATTTTTTTTTTTTTATCTAGGCCTACGTGAAATTCTGCATCCATTGTACGATTTTTTTTTTTTTCGGAAGGGCAACGTGAGTCGAGAAGGGCATATGGGCAGTTGCCCGGGCAACCTGAGCAACCCCCCTGTGCACATCCCTGGACGTAGGTCTTAGCAGCAAACACATTGTGAGATGATCATGCTAAATTTCTGACACTTTCAGAAAATCTTTGGTCACAAGACCGTGACATTGGCCATCTTTGAATCTCTCTCACTGTATGACATAGGACCACCGTTTTGGAGCCACGACCACAGAAATCACCCAGGTCCACAGTGTCCCAATATGAAGTGAACCAGGGACCTTACCAGTGCCCAAATTTGTGTACGCAGTATACTGATTCATCATGACCTATAGATCTTGGGAGCTCTTTGGAGGTTGATCCAAACCTACTTTGTCTTGATCCAAATTTGCAAGTTGATCCAAACTCTGCAGAAAGTTGGCCCTCCAGGATCAGGACTGGACACCCCTGTCCCTAGGTCTTCAGGATGACTAGAAACTTCCAGGTTGGAACTAAACCCTGCTCCTGGAGAGCTACCGAGTTCAGCTCCAATCCCAATCGAGCAAACTTGAACCAGCTTATCAAGGTGTACAGACTTGCAAATTACAGACAGGTGTGTTGGAGCAGGTTTGGAAATGAAGTCTGCAGGATGGCTGCTCTCCAGGAGCAGAATTGGACACACCTGTAGTAAGCAATTGAGCTATCCTCACATGTTTTCTCATGGGAATTCAGCAAAGTATTGTTTTGTTTGAGCTGCCACTTCATTGCATGTCAGTCTATTTTTGTTATGGCATCAAAATCAGAACCTTAAAAAGATTTGTTTTAGAGTAATTATAATAGGAATTCTGTGTGGAATGAAATCGGATAGTATTAAATAAATGACAGTTTGTGGATGTTTGGTCAATGGTCACAGCCTTTAAATCAAAAATAGATAAAGTCAGGGTTGTGTGAAGTGTGTTATTCCAAATCGTTTAGATAATTGAAGCATTTACACAGTGCGGCCGCGAAACAAGCCATCTGGTTTAATTTATGGCAATATTGCTTTAATTAGTGAGTGAGTGTGAATGTGTGTGTATTTTTGTGTGTATGTGTTTTAGTAGAAGAGAATCCAGCTGTCATTATGTGTGTGTGGACGGATAGCACAAGTGTGTTGTATTGTTGGGCTTGTCAGGTTTGTTTGGACTTGATACGGTGGATTTAGTTTGATGATGGTTTGGATTTGGTTTGATGACGGTGCCCTGAGTTTTCTGAGCTCATGTTTAGGAGTCATATTTTCACTCAGTGAGATTTGTTTTCTCCAAAAAGAAACTGTTTGCGAAACAGAAAGGTGTTTTTTGATAATGTGTAAAAAGCTCTTTGGACTTTTTCAGTGCCTGCAACATGAACAATGGATTTCTCTATTCACTGTCAGGCGGTGTTCTGCATCTATATTTCTCGCTCGGTTCTGCACATGCTATATGTCTTGCTAATTGAAAGCAGCTTTGAGTATATGAGTGCTGATAGATGTGTAAGTGTGTGTGTGTGTGTAGACTGTGCACAGACAGTGTAGACATGGCTAATTTCCCTTCATCCGCGTGAGGCTGCTCACTGCTGGATCTAATTGACCCTCCGCTCCTCATCGGCCATCTCTCTGTCCTTCGGTTCCTCCTCTTCATTCATTCCTTCTCTCCCTCCTCCCATCCCCTTGTAGCTAGAGGTTATATTGTAGAAGGGTTTTTATATCCTTTTTGTGTTTGTAGCTATATCATATTTGTGTGCGCTTTTAATAAGTAATACATTTTCTCTCTAGTTGGGTTTTTACATGTACATACAGTACAACACACATATAAGCAATATATATGAGTGCATTTTTTCCCTCTCTCACTCACAGAGCTCCACTTCAACTTTCCCAGTCTCTTATGGGACTTCAAACGCTGTGGGCACTCTTAGGAAGGATAATTTATTTTCTGTAAGCCTCTAATTTATTAGATTGAAAAATGAAACCGCAAATCAAACAGATATTATTCCTCCCAGCTTTAGCGGGAAAAGGTTAAATCACTAACATGTCTAGATGTGGAGTTCTTAGAGGACGAACAGAGTAACTCCGTTCTAAATCATTGAAAGGAAGAAATGTACGATTTTATAAGAAATCATGTGCGCTTATTTTGATAAATAACCTTTTTTCCATTAAATACCATTCATTTTTAGAGTTTGTGGAAGAAACTGACGTTACAATTATTAGTGGACCACAGTGGAAGAAAAAAAATTACAAAAGTAAACTATAATGACCCCTTGAAGATGAACTGAAAGAAACTTCAACTGCAAAGAAAGAGATAAAGACAGAAGAGGAGTATGTTTGGGTAAAGAGGAGTTTGGGGACTATGGGGAAGATAGGAGGAGAGGAGAGAGGGAATTCTGTCAGTAGATAAATTAAACAAAGGAAGCAGCATGTGATGGGTCTCACAGAGACCGTCTGTATGCGTGTGTGATTATGAGAATGTCCTTGTAGTGTGTTTTTACTCACTGTATGTGTGTGTTAGGCTTTTTTCTTCCCAGAGGGATATTACAACCTGATTGTAAAACTGCCAAGACTTAAACTGTTGGGACAAAAAAAAAAAAAAAAACTTAAATAAACATACTAAATGTCCTTATTTAAATGTCTCTATTATGCCAAATTCACTTTTACATAAAATACACATCCACCCTATAATGATGATATAAATCCACCCAGTGCTTTTTTAAAAAAAAAAAAATCCTTTAAATCCTTTAAATATATTATAAGCACTGTCTCAGAACAAGCCGTTTTCAGATTCGGGGCAATGTGACATCACTTTGCACAGGCCCCGCCCACGACTGTTGATTGACACTACAGCTTGAGCATAGACCCGCGCTGAGTGAGCTAAACACACTCCAACATTGTTGCTGTAGACAAGAATGTCTCCTAAGCGATTGAGGTGTTTTGTTGTTGGATGTAAGAATGAACATAGCAGTGTTCATTTACTCTCGTTCTTACTCGAGGATGGATCAGTACTGTTTGTGACCCAGCCTATAGTCTCCGGAGCGATAGGCTTAATGCTACTGATCACGGCAGAAATGAAAGTGAGAGACAGCTCATCGAGTCGTTTTACGGATATAAAGTTTACCAGTTTATTAAGCACCCACTGAAAAGGTGTGTATTACTGTTAGTTGTAACGAGTGTTTTGTGTACTTCGCTGTCTGTGTATGTTGATGATAATGAAAGCGAGACAAAGATAGTTTATGGATAAGACTTTAATGTGCACTTCTTATACTGTGTTTATACCGCTCTTACAGTGATTCTCTGGAGTAAAACTAACGCTTCATCCATTGTGTGATGTACAATAAACTTAATTGAACTCATCAGTATATTTCTGGCCATCATTTGGAACGTGGTCCGCTACAACAGGACATACAAAAGGACAAAAACCATGAAAAAAACTACATAAGGTAAAACAAAAACTACATTAAATATAGATTTGTTTATAAAAGAATGCTAATATTTGACTTAATAAATATAACAAATAAATTATACATTTTTGTTTGCATTGTTCTATAACATTTTTGGTACTGTGCTGGGTCTTCATCTCATATATATTGTGTGTGTGTGTGTATATATTAGAGCCCGACCGATATGGATTTTTGGGCGCCGATGCCGATACCGATAAAAAAAAGCCAGATACCGATATATCGGCCGATATTATTTATGTGTATATTATAATACAGTAGCAATATTATTTATGTGTATTATAGTACAGTAAGTTTGGACACACTTTACAATTGGTGTGTACAAACTTTTGATGGCTACAAGAGCCCGACCGATAAAGGATTTTGAAGCCCGATACCGGTACAAATATTTGTTGGTTTTAAATTTATTTTTTATTTTTTTTCAGAAACGCGCAACAAAACATTAACAAATTTCCCTAACATTAGTTATTTGTAGTTATTTATGAGTTTTAACTAAAATATTATGATAATGCATTTTAAAAAGAAACTTGTTTCTTTTATTGTCACAACAGAACAGAGGAACATCAAAATATATTAAAGTTCTGATAAATAAAATGTATAAAAATACAAACTTAAGATTTTTTTTAAGACTAAACGTTTAGTCCTTTGAACAAAAACAACAATTTCACATTCAAATTGACAACAAATTCAAATTGTCATAATTTACTCTCTCAAGTTGTTTTTTTCTTCTGTTGAAAATAAGTTATTTGGATGAATGTGGGTAACCAAACAGTTGATGTACCCCAGTGACTTCCATAGTATATTTTTTTTCCTTTGGAAGTCAATGGGGACCAGCTACTGTTTGGTTACCCACATTCTTCAAACTATTAATATTAGAAAAATATTAGAAGGAAATTAATACAGTTGGAACAACATTAGAGTGCCTGTAAATAATGAGATCATTTTTATTATTGGGTGAACTATCCCTTTAAGGACAAGCGGCAATGTGTTTACAATTGCTACTGTCTCTTTAAGAGCTGAGCACGACACGTCTAATGTACACGCATTTGACAAGCAGATTTTCTCTCAATTTTTGCCTTTACTTTAGACAACCGACTTTGTTTATGTAAGTCTTGTGTGTATTTAACAGTATTAGCACAATAATACTCGAAAGATAACTTAGTCCAGTATCCAGGCGCTGGTAGAAAGGCTTTTAGTGCATGTGAGCTTCACATGTACGCGCTGAGAAACGCACACGTTAGAACAGCGCATCAGTATTTAAAATTAAATGTTTAACCGACAAAGCATTAAAGCACATGCACATTATGAACTTTTGTGAACTGCAGTGTTTACATTTTATGTGAATATAGCCTACGTCGCGTTGTTCCGCTTCACTCTCGGCTTATTTAACCGCAGCAAAACTGGACATGAGTCACGAATTTTGTCATCCTTATTTGAGTTAAGAGAACTGATAGGGATGTTCTTTTAATTGTTATTCAAGCAATGTATGTCTCGTGAGTCGTGACCAACTCACCATGAACACACTTCACCGCTGATCTCACTCGCGGTTCTCTCTGCCCGACTCGGGCTGGATCAGCAGGTTGCAGAATGTGTGGCGCGTTATACACGAGTGTTGCCAACAGGGACGGTGTAGAGTGCCCTCTGGTGGACAAACTATACAACGCCAACACTCATAACATGGTTGAAGGGTGTTTCGTCCGTTTTTATTTTATTTTTGAAAAATTCATTTATCGGCCGTTATAAATGCCGATACCGATAGTTTTGAAAATGCCTAATATCGGCCTGCCGATATATCGGTCGGGCACTAGTATATATATATATAGGCTATATACTCTCCCACATGCGTGCGCGCACACACACACACACACACACACACACACACACACACACACACACACACACACTGTCAATAGAAGCTTCTGACTTCTGAGGACACCACACCCATAATGAATCTAATCACAAACGATAAAACGATGCAAACAATTTTCGCAAATGGTAAAGATGTTTGTAATTTATAAATACTATAATGTCAGTGTGACTTTTTGATATACTCCATGTCTCAGTCACTTAGTAATATTATTTTTTCTATATCATGCTAGGGATTTTTCTTTTTACTGCTTTTATTTTAGTGCAATATATATATATATATATATATATATATATATATATATATATATATATATATATATATATATATATATTGTGAAAATAATATTACTAAGTGACCGAGACAGGAAGTATATCAAAAAGTCACACTGACATTATAGTGTTTATAAATTACAAACATCTTTATCGTTTCCGATTAGATTCATTATTTTGTCCTCAGAAGTCAGAAGCTTCTGACCGTGCGTGTGTGTTTGTGTGTGTGTTTGTGTGTGTGTGGTAGTTGGGTCATTTACTATTGGGTCAATATATATATATATTTCCCAATACGCATGTATAGCACACCTAAGACTGAAATAATCTACAAGAAGTTTGGGGGGAAGAAAGAAAAGGAAATTGCATTATTTGCTACTTTATTGCTAAATGCTTTTACAAAAAATAATAAATTGAGAAAGTATCTAGCAATAATAGAAATAAACACATTTAGTGAGCAAGATTTTTCAAGCAACCATTAGATCACCCTCTTGGAAATAATTTATGCAAGTGGAGCTGTCCAAGCAATCTCTCTCTTTTACTCCTGCCATCTTTCTATCTCCAGCCAAAGGGGATGAATTAGGGATGACAGAAGAAGAGAAGGGAACAAGGGAATGGAAAACAGGAGGCGGGTTAAAAATTGATTAATGTAATTATTGTGCTGGTTTGATTGAGTGTGGCAGTTTTTCCAGAGGATGCAATTTTTTGTTATTTTTTGGTCCCCATGAGGAAAACAGCTTACTAAGTGATTTGGAGCTTACGGAAATGCAGAAAGGTTTCTGATGTGTAGGTTTAGGGATAGGGTTAGGGGATAAAATATTCAGTTTGTACAATATAAAAATCATTGTCAATGAATGTTCCCATTAAACATGAAAACCTAACGTGTGTGTGTGTGTGTGTGTGTGTGTGTGTGTGTGTGTGTGTGTGTGTGTGTGTGTGTGTGTTAGAGAGAGAGAGAGAGAGAGAGAGAGAGAGAGAGAGAGAGAGAGAGAGAGAGACTATTATTTTCGTTTTAGATTTTAGATAACTCTTGTCATGCTGCAAACTCTCTGTTTGTGTGACCATGTTCCTACAGTCTGTGTGACCAATAATGGAATATTGCAACGAATTGGAAAAAGCTTCCTCTGCCTACATTTTTGGAAAACTCCCAGAACGTTCCTATACATACAATTCACTGCAGTTTCCAATGCTAGACGCTGTAAAACACCAATAACCTTTATTCCTTTTACACAAATTATGATTACAGGGACAGATAATTGAATAATAAAGATTTAATTTCGTGTGGTTTCTCATGTTATGGTCTCAAAACACTTTTACCATTGTGCATAATTTGTAATATAACACAGACATTTGCATCACATAATCCATATGAACGGATTGTCCGACGTAGTAAACTTGCTTGGTTGCTCACCTGGTACAGTATCACACTTGCAATGCAGGGTGCTTAGAGTCAAGACACTTGATAAAAGAGCTCAAAGACTTGAAGAAGCAAACTAAAATGGTTGAAATGGTTATCTTGGTTTTATTACCTATAAGAGAAGCATTAGTTCATGGTAGTTTTGACAGGAGATTATGCTCTATAATTTTTTCCTCCACACTCACACTCCAGACATTACACAACATGGTGAAAATTATAAAGAGAGTGTGTTCATCATGTTGTCAGAGCGAGAGTGTGTGTGGGAACACAGTGCGTGTTTTCATGAGGATGAGTAGATAAATGATGTGCTTTTGTGTCACACATCTAATGGTGAGAGGTCAGCAGTGTGTGTGTGTGCATTGTGAAAGGTTTTTTGTCTAAACCTTTGTGAGCCCTGTCTGAATATGTGCTAATGCTGCAACTCTTACCCATCGTGCTGCACTAATGTAACTCCTAAAAGTCTGAAATATCAGAGAGATGCATTGAGAGAGAGACAATAGTCACGGCCAGAGGAATGTACATTGAAAGGGTGTGTGCTCGTGTCGGTTAAAGTGATCTGCCTTTCTGTGCTGGCTATAGGGAAATTCTGCAGACTGGATTTAGATATGGTTAAATGTGTTAAAGAGATCACTGCAGTTGTGACCCTGGATCACAAAACCAGTCACAAGTAGCACGGGTATATTTGTGGCAATATTATGGGTCAAAATTATTGATTTTTCTTTTATGCCAAAAAGCATTAGGATATTAAGTAAAGATCATGTTCCATGAAGATATTTAGTAAATTTCCTACCGTAAATATATAAAACATTTATTTTTGTGTGTGTGAATGAAGCACCCTCAGATTCCAGATTTTCAAATAGTTGTATCTCGGCCAAATATTGTCCTATCCTAACAAACTATACATCAATGGAAGTCTTATGTATTCAGCTTTCAGATGATGTATAAATCTCAGTTTAAATAAATTGACCCATGTGACTGGTTTTGTGGTCTATCTATTTGTGGTATATCTATTACTGATATATAATGTTCGGAATAATGTTTAATAAGCTTGTCATTGATGCTAAATAACTCCCCGACTGTATTATACTGCTTACTACATGATTATTTACCTCACAAATAAATTAAGGTACATTAACCCTCCTATTACCTTTGGGGTCAATTTGACCCCATTCAGTGTTTAACGTCTCTAAATACATACTTTAAAACATTTTTTTTGCTTCATATTTAAAGACTTTTCCTAATTTAATGGGGACAACTGGGTAAACATAAAATTAACATGATGATAGGTTTTCAATGTTCTGTATGTACTTTTGTAGCATCGGTGTTCTTTGGGGTCAATTTGACCCCAGGCTCATTTTGCTGTATAAAACATATAAGAAATATCAAATTTTTGGTTGTTCACATTGGTGATTAGGCACAAATCCCACATTTATTTTGGATGATATTGAGGTCATTATAAGTTGAGATTTTATGATCTTCAAAAACCTTCACTTTGCTTTAGGGCCCTAACCTGACATTACCATATAGGCCTACTTCAAGTATTGCGAGAACCACTGATAGTTCACACGATATAGTGGAGGGGGGAATCGTAATTCTCACAAGAAATTAGATATTTCCAGTGCCAATTATATATTTCCAGGGAAGGGAAAACTTTGATATTTTGTTCCGTGGGGGAGGGGAAAACATAATATAGGGGAGGAGCAAATGTATGAAAGCTTCCACAGAAGCCTTATAAACCATTTCTCTTTGTGCTTTGTGAGCTCTCTCTTTATGCTCTTTCTCAATTGAAAATGACCTCTTAGCAAAGTTTTTTTGGGGGGGGGGGGTTTGGGTTCTATACGGACCTGTTCGCCAGCAAGACACCAGTCGACCCACCCGAAATGCAGGACGATGCCATACCAGCCATCGCGTCAGTGTTGACCAGTGAGGTCAGGCATGCGATCCAGAACATCCAGAAAGACCGGGCACCAGGGCTGGACGGAATCGAGGCTGAGCTGCTCAAAGAGGGTGGACCGATGCTTTGGGCAGCATTGGCCAGCCGTTTCAGCCGCTACATAGCGCAGAGAAGAACACCAGATCAATGGAAGACGGCCAAGACAGTGCTGTTGTACAAGAAGGGTGACCGCCAACAGCTGAGGAATTATCGGACAATCTGGCTCCTGCCGACCGTGTACAAGGTTTTCACCAAGGTGCTGTACAACCAACTAGCCAGGCAGTTGGACGAACAACAGCCATCCGAACAGGCCAGCTTCCGGTCTGGCTACAGCACAATGGACCACATCCACGTGCTGAACCAACTGCTTGAACGCTGCCGGAAGTACAAGATGCCCTTGGTACTGGCCTTCGTAGACTACGAGAAAGCCTACGACAGCATAGAGATCAATGCCGTACTGCTCGCCCTACAACAACTGGGCATCTCCTACGAGTACGTGGACCTTTTGCGGGAGCTGAACAGCGGATGCGCCACCAACATCACCTTGTCCAACCGGATACTTCCCACTTGAATGACAGGGTACAGCTGTGGCCAAATTTTAAATTTTTGCTGCTTCAGTTGTTATGATGTTGATTCACATTTTTCTAGATTATTGTGCAGAGTGATCAGAGGCATTTTACATCATTTCAAAAAGCTTTATCACAAAACCCCAAATTTCACTGTTTTTGTCCTTGGCACCAAATTACCAGCTAACATCATTTTACTAATCATATCATCAGCACATAATTGCTATAAGGAAGGAAGAAGTGCTTCCAATCAATTCTTCTGTTAGCAATGGTTTCCTCCAAAGAAAGATGGAGGATCATCTTTGCATCAAAATGTCTTCCATTTACCAGATCATCAAGAGCTTCAAGAATAGAGGTTCGGCTGCAGTGAAGAAGGCTTTAGGATGTCCCAGAGTGTCCAGCAAGTACCAGGAACTTCTCCTCCTGAGGAATCAGCTAGGGAATCATATCACCACCAGTGCAGAACTGCTCAATATTGGCAGCAGGTGTGGTGTAAGTGCATCTGCACACACAGCGAGGCCAAGACTTTAGGACAACGACCTGGTGTCAAGAAGGGCAGCAAAGAAGCCACTTCTCTCCAATAAAAACATCAAATATTGGCTGAAATTCTGCAGGAAGTACAAGAATTGGACAGCAGAAGACTGGTGCAAAGTTAATGTGTCTGATTAGAACATCTGGAAAATCGATTGTCCAGAGAAGAAAAGGTGAACGCTACCATGAGTCCTGTGTCGTGCCAACAGTGAGGCATCCTGAGACTATCAATGGGAGTGTCATATTGACCCCAAACCCATCCTTGATAAAATATATTGTATAATATAATAAATAAAAAGCTATTAAAACACCAAAAATATATATAATTTTTGAATTTTAGATAAATCAGTGACATTTTATAGTGATTTGCTAATTTGTCCATAGTCGTGCAATAGGTATTCTGGATGTATAAGGGGTGGGGGTGGGGGTGGGGGGTTGGTAGTGTTTTATTTAAAGGGCTATTTAAGTAGTTAACAAAGAAACATAAAGTACTTGACTTAAACCTTTGGGGAAAAAATCAAATTGTGGGGGTTTAAATTGCTGGGGTCAAATTGACCCCAGTGGGTAAAAGATGTTGGTAGATTTGAGGGTAACAGGAGGGTTAAACATTGATCAAAGTTAAACTTATTTTATTATGTGAGAAGAAAGAGAGTGTGGAGTGATTCAAGAATGTTAAACTAGCACAGCTGTGTTGTAAATCATTCAGATTATCAATTAATAAGGACTATTGTGTGGTTCCTGCTCAATACTATAATAACCAGCTCCATATGTCCATATGGATTGTCTGACATAGTAAACTTGTTCGGTATCTCACCTGGTACAGCATTGTCCTTGCAAAGTGAGCTCTCGGGCATGAGTCCCGTGAAACACGAGTCACAATAAAAGAGCCCAAAAAACTAAATTGAGATGGTTGCTTCAGAGAATGCATTTTTACAGAATGCTTGCCTTTTTTTGCCAATATCGGTTAGCTTCAGGGTAGGGTTTTGTGTAAGTCGCATTTTCAAATGCGATAAAAAATTAAAAAACGCAAACAAAATTGTTGCAAAATTTCATTTAATTTCCGAACTGCCACGCTATGCAACCAACAATCAACCATGCAAACAACCAACATAATGAAATTTTGCCAGATTCACACTCATCTGATTGTCTGAAATAAGACTGATTGCTTCTATTGTTCTCCTCATTTGTAAGTCGCTTTGGATAAAAGCGTCTGCTTAAATGATTAAATGTAAATGTAAATGACATCTTTTTCGGATCTTTATGCACTTTATGCACTTTTATGGAACGTTTACACCACAGATATATAGCCTATCAAAGATCATTTGTGTTTTTGCACATACTGTACATCCCAACATTGTCAAATGATCCCCGTTCACACAGATCCGTGAAAACGACTAAAAACACTGCATTATGCATGCCAGGCCAGTAGTTGGCAATGAAGAAACACTATATGCCCGCTAAACACATAATACGCATGCACAAATATGCGTTTTTGTAGTTTACACTGAGGCGGTAACGGTATCGTTTTTGAAAACTTGCACTTTCGAACCAGTTTTTAAAAACTGGCATTTTCAGGCCCCTAAATACCTGTTGTGGCCAAAATGCATAAAAAGTTTTCTGTTTTTAGTTGAAAGCTGTGTGTAAACGGCCCCATAGTACCACTCACTGGACATTTTTACTTTGAAAGTGTCACGAGCAAGGAGCAACGTAATGTTTTGCAGAAATTACGCCACAGTCACGTTTTTCCAATGAGCTTGTGTTCTACATGAATAAATCTATACTCATTATATTGACTCTTGACCTAATGTATTCCAGTGTCTTTTATTTTGTTAATTTGTTAGTTAACAGCTATTGCAATTTATTTTTATTGGAATTCGCATAAATGGTTCTTATTTATGACAGTTTGGAACTAGATATTTTAAACCAGCAGATAAAATTACAACAGATCCAATACTGTTTATTTGGACTTTTGTCTCCAAATCTGATTGATTCTGTGAGAATCTTTCTTGGTTATTTAGTAATGCATGCTTTTGCATCTGTGTCTTTCCAAATGTAACATTTTTCAAAAGTATCTTTCCCTCAGTATCTGCACTTGACAACCTGGTCCCATTGAGACTTCCTTCCCCATTTAATTTACATATGCTCCATCTCTCGTCTTTATCTCTTATTCTCTCTGTTCTATCAGTGGCTGTGATCAGCCGGGGTTCAATCCGTGTGTGATGGGTTTATTTGCTCTAATGATCAGCTTCACTGTCAGTGGGATGAGCTAATGAATACTAGAGTGTGTTTGGAGCGGCTCAAATCTGCTGATATAGCTGCCTGTGTCCTCTCAGCTCTTATCAAAGACATTTAAATGCTAATCAAGGGCCACAGTGACCCCCAACATGATGCCTGATGGGCTTCAGGGGGGCCGTTATCTAAAGTGTCCTGTAGTTAAGTGCTCGTCACAAGTGAGAGTCATGTAAAATTAGTCTAGTAAATTAATCTACTACTACTACAACAGAACAAGATGTAGTGAGCATATTCAGTATTTCAATGATCTAGGATGGGTTTGCTCTACAGCAAGACCACAAATCTACCACACACACTCTCACTATCTAGGCCAAATACACACACACACACACACACACACACACACACACTCCGCCTCCTCTTTTTTTTCTCCTCTTTGATATGCTGATCTTCTTCTTTTCTCTTTAATGAAGAGGTTTGGAAGTTATCCATTTCATTACCCCCAGCCTGTCCCCCACAAACACCCCCCGGGCTCCGGGGTATTTGTCATGGGGCAGTGATGGGGCTTTGTTTGCTGGATTTCTGATGTGCTATTAGCATCTGAACTGACTTTGATAGGACAGGCTCATTTCTACATCTCACGCTTATCCAGAACAAACACACAAAATGGAGACATCAATGTTACTGTGAATATCAGCTTAATGTCACATGCCTATCAGTGTGTGAAATATTTGATCCTCTGCAAGTGTGAAGGTTATTTCGGTCTAGTGTTGGTGTCCCATATTTTGCACTTTTTAGCTGCTATAGTTTCTGTTAGGTTTCAATGCAGATTTCTTGTTTTAAAAATGGGGAAAGAAAGTGTTTTCCTTTAAATGATGAAATGAAAATGGATTGACATTTAGTCTCTGAGAGTGGGGAATCTGCAAACCTCTATCATAACTGACCAACGTCCACAGATTTCCACTGCTGCACCATGACAATAACACGACAAACGTAGCACATCACAATCATTTTTTACTCTTTTTTTTTTGCTGTTACAGGTTTTAAGAACATACATTTTCAAAACAATAGTCAAGTGATTGAGTGTCATCATTTAACTCTGTAAAGCTGACATGTTAACCCTTAAATGCATGAAAGTTTCTCCAATCGTTATTACATATAACGATAGTCTTTAGTGACCCAGAACTATCTAACACGGATGGATCTCTAACTGCCACATTGGTAAAAAATAACTCTCCTGAAATTTTAATAACAATTACAAAAGAATAAAATAAAGCATATTTTGTTACCTTTTAGAACTTAGAAGGGTTCAATTTGAGCAGATGCTTTTTTCCTATTTTTTTCTTGTTATATTGTTTAAAGGGCACCTATTATGACTCTTATCACAAGATGTAAAATAAGTCTCTGATTTCCCCAGAGTATGTATGTGAAGTTTTAGCTCAAAATACCCAACAGATCATTTTTTACAGCATGTTTAAATTGTCATTTTTTGGAGCTCAGAAAAACATGCTGTTTTAGTGTGTAAAACAGTTTTAGTCCCTTTAAATGCAAATGAACTGCTGCTGCCGGCCAAAGGGTGGAGCCTCACGAGCTCACGCTCAGAGCCAGGACAATCTCATCTGATAATATCAGAACAGAAACTCTCAGTTGCGGTGTTCATTTCGACTCGGAGTCGGACAATAATGCCCACAGAGCCAGAGAATATATGCTGTATGGACATAGAACAGGTATAGTTTAGTTTAATTATGGTTATAACGTATTTGTCATCTGCTTTTATCCACTATTAATACAAGCCTGCTGTAGCAAACCCCGTCCGAATGATGACCAAAATATACTGACGAGTTCAGTGAAGTTTATTGTACATCACACAAAAGATAAGCATTAGTTTTACTTCAGAGAATCACTGTAAGAGCTGAATAAACACAGTAAAAGAAGTGAGCATTAAAGTCTTATCCATAAACTCTCTCTCTCTCTCTCTCCCTTTCATTATCATCAACATACACAGTGAAGTACACAAAACACTCATTACAACTAACAGTAAACAAATATATACACACCTCTTCAGTGGGTGCTTAATAAACTGATAAACCTTATATCCGTAAAACGACTCGATGAGCTGTCATAAAGTGCGCGCTCTCACTTTCATTTCTGCTGTGGTCAGTAACGTTAGGCCTGTTGCTCCGGAGAGTGTAAGCTGGATCACAAACAGTACAGATCCATCCTCGAGTAACAACGGGAGTAAATGAAGACTGATATGTTCATTCTTACATCCAACAACAAAACACCTTGATCGCTTAGGAGACATTCTTGTCTACAGCTGATCAAGCGTCGAACAATGGCGGACTCTGTGTCCAGCTCACTCAGGGCGGGTCTATGCTCAAACTGAAGTGTCACTCAACAGTAGTGGGCGGGGCCTGTGCAAAGTGACGTCACATTGCCTCAAATCTGAGAACAGCTTGTTCTGAGACAGTGCTTATGATTTATGGGGATTAAAAAAAAGGCACTGGGTGGATTTTTATCATTATAGGGTGGTTGTGTACACACACTGCCAAAACACATTTATGTTCAAACACCATGTAAAAGTGAATTTTGCATAATAGGTGCCCTTTAAAATGAATAGATTGAGGAATGCTAAGAAGATTGATGTCTAACTTTAAAAAATGTAATGAGGAGGAGGGTAGTGAACAATATCCCTGGTCAATAAAGACCCGAGGTATGCGTTATATGGGAGATATATTTGATGCTCACATTTTAACATGATTGTTCTAAAAAAAAAATGATGTATACATAATCAAGTAAACCTAAGTTGCTTGCAGTCCAGTAAATGTTCACAACATGGTAAAACCCGTGGCTTGAAATATTAATAGCAATATAAAAGATATTCTTATGTTATGTATGTCTATGTCTAAAAAACAGTTAAGATTTCACAGCAAAAAGACTTGTGTTTCATGACCTGAAGGTGAACATTTTTAGAATTATACTAATACTAATAGCCTTTTACTTACTAAAAAAAGTGTAAACTATCAATCAGACGCCTGAAGGCATGTAGTAGGTTGTGTACAAACAGGTTTTTCAGCAAGTTTTGATAGTGTTGATAATTTATAAGCTTTAGAAATGAATGTATCAAATATTATACAGTAGGCGTTATAGCTTTAATAACAAGCAATGGTCCGAATTTAAATATATAACAAATACAATTCAATTCACGTATCGGTTCCTCGTTCATGACAGGTTTAATGGGCCAATGTGAAGAACTTCCTTTTCTGCTGTGTAAACTCATGGAACGGCTGCTGATTGGACAGTAGCTCCAGTCCCACTGTTGGAAAAGGGGCTTCTGTCTCTACAACAATGCTAACTGTGTGTATCTTGCACAAATACAGTCACACTGCTGTTTGTATGCTGTGTATCAGATGTGTTTTGATGACCTGGGGCTGGTCTCAAGTTCATGTCATGTTTGGGGGAGTGTCATAACGGCACGCAGAGGACACAAACACACACATGAAATCCATTCAAAGTGTCCCCCCTCCCCCATCCAACACTCACAATGGTCTAATCCTCTCCAGCAGCTCTCAAGCCGAGAATGTTTCTTTTTTGGCTTACTCCAGCTCAACATCACGAGAATGGGCTTTTACAGCTACTTTGCGATAGATAGATGGATGAATGGACAGAGTGAGTGTGCATCAGAAACCACAGCGTCTTGTGAATCTGCTACATTAGATCAGTGTGAAATAAAGTAAAACCATGATCTTACTCTTCCTCTCTCTCACCGACTATAACCCTATTTGGACAGGTCTGGTTTTTCCAGAGGTCAGGTGATCTTTGTGATCTTAATCCCGTCTGAATTGAACAAATCTGTCTCTCACACAATATTGGTTAAAAAATACCAGTTTTTCAGCTAAATCGGGCGTCCTATAAGAAATAAAATCTCGTTTGAAATAGGAACGTCTGTGATTGTGGTACGTTATTTTTTCCACAAGCTTCTCATCATTTATTTTGACCAACCCGTTTATTTTGTAACTAAAGCTAGATTTCTTGTTGTGCCTGATGCACCTTCATTATGGATCTAGACCAGTGGCCAGTTACATAAACATAGCCACCATGTTAAGACTTAATAACTAGTCTGACCTACTAGCAGGTAGCCAATGGGTAATGAGTCTAACTTTTTGAATTCAAATTTGACCAATCTACGGTTTGATGTAATTTGACATAAAAAGTTATGACCAGTCTTACATTTTATTTATTAAGACTAGTCTAAAGAGTTTTTGCAACCAACCACATAATTTCACCCCTGCTTCTGTAGACAAAGTTTATTTCCAGCTTGCTTCAACACTCCTTCTTGTGAATTTCCAGCAATCCTGAAGACCTTGATTAGCTTGTTCAGGTGTGTTTGATTAGGGTTGGAGCTAAACTCTACAGGACAATGGCTCTCTTGGATAAGGGTTGACCTCTAATCTGGACCATTTGCCAACTTTCTTTATAGAATTGTATAGTCTCATGGTATCCGTTAACTATTTTACGGATCTGTTTTACGAGGAGGGCGATTTTGTATGAATTTGTGCGATGTGACTCATACAAAAACATGGTGAGTAAGCAGATTGTGCAAAAACATACAGATGAGAACATACAAATTCACGTGATTTAGCCGCCAATTCGCCCCCCAAAAAAAAAAAAGTAAAATAGTTCCGAACTGCTTCTTTAAAAGGATAGTCCACCCAAAAATGAAAATTCTAATATTTTACTCACCCTCGTGTCGTTCCAAACCTGTATGATTTTCAAGATATTTTGAGGAATGTTTGTAATGAAGTTTGGTTTCCATTGACTTCCATTATATGGACGACAAAAAAAACAAAAAAAAACAATGAAAGTCAAAGGGAACCAAAACTGGTTGATTACCAACATTCTTCAAAATATCTGTTTTTGTGTTCTGCAGAAGAAAGAAATGCGTATAGGTTTGGAACGACATGAGGGCACAGAAAATGATGACAGAATTTAAATTTTTGGGTTAACTATCCCTTTCATTCCAGGTGTAAATGGTGCCTACGTTAGTGATGTATGGTTTCTCTATGAAAAGACTGTTTGGGTAAAGGTGTATATTGGTCATTACAGCATGTAATGGCTGCCGTACATCAGCTGCATGCCATAAAGACCTCTTGCCAGAGCAGCAGCGTGTGCCATAAATGCTTAAGCATGCACTATAGGGCACATTAAAGGGGCCATGCCTCTCTGTGTTTGAGAAATTATGGGTCAGAGAGGATAAAGCTACAATGCAAGGCCGTGTGGAGGTCTGTTGTGTGTCCAGAAGTCAGTTGTGTGTCTAGATTTATTATGGCTGTTACAGCTTTGATGCACTTAAAGCGATAGTTCTCAAGTTGTTGGATTTCTTTCTTCTGCTGAACAGAAGAAGATATTTTGAAGAATGTGGGTAACCAAGCTGTTGATGGAGGAAAAATACTATGGAGGTCATTTAGGGCCCATCAAATGACAGAAATATTCTTCTTTTAAGCTTTTACTGAGTTTGAAAGAAATAAAAGTTTATTTTAAAAGCCATTTTTACATATATCCGAGAACTAAGTAACATGTATGCTTGTTCAAATATTAGTTGTTACAATAAAAGTTAGTTATTTCACAATGTGCTGAAAAAAGTGTTCCCACATCACCAATCCCAGATTCCTGATTTCATCCTGCCTAGTTAAACCACATCTTAAAATCTAATGCACAGGCTCAATGATCCAAGAGCAGACTAGCTCAGAGCTCGTCCCTGTGGGCTTAGTTCACAGCTAGAGTTTCCTCAGTCTTTCCTCCTTTTGGCATTGCACTAAAAGATGAAAAGCTGTGTTTGGTTTGAGGAGGGATTTATTGGTATTAGAACAACACAAACTGTGTGGCGCTTAGAGGCATGGGCGTTGGAGGAAGTCAAACCCAAATGATGTTGCAATACTCCAATTTGTCATTCAAACAGTACAAATGCCTCAAATACATTTTTGTTACTGCACCAAAACACAAAATCTAAATTCTGAGACCATTTTGTTGGGGAAACCTAAAAAACGCATTTACATTAAGATCAAATCAAGAGATACTTGTTCTGCAAAATCATCAGGATTTTAGTAGATCACTCAAACATTAGATTTAAACATTATGATTTTTCAGTAGGAGAATTTTGACCTTCCTTGAAGACCCTGGATGAGCCCCCAATTTATGTTACTCAAATTAATTTTAAAAGGGTTTAGAGCTTTTAAGATTGGGCTCCTAGAACTCTGCATAAAAATAAAAGTGTGCTCTTCCAGGGAACTCGAGTTCAACATCAATGCAAGCTTTTATTTCTGTCATTTTACACTTTTCCATGGAGAGACCTTCTGAGAATTTATTCGGGTAGGTACGGCAACCTTGAAAAGACCAACCTAATGCATTTGAAAAAGCTGCATTTGGCTGATGACAACCTATGTGTCCCGTTTAAGGCCAAACACTATTGTCCTGGTTTTAGGGCACCTTTCTTAACTTCCAGGAAATAATATATTTTAGTGTGGGTTATAAAAATAGTTTAACACCCTCAAAGGTTCTATCCACAATTACTGCCATTAGTCTGGCCCATAAACCCACCTTTACCCCCTTATCCCCCCTTTATCACCACACTCAAACACTGGCTGCCCTGTCATGGGGGGGAGGTCACTCATCAGAGCCTTTGTGTGTGTCTCTTATGTAATCTGCCATGTGTTAATGAGGTTTAAATTAAGAAATAGTTTTAGAATAAATGCACTTCTCTCAGTGTTGAGATATTTTACACAACACAATTAGGTTTTCACCCATCCTTCCCAGTGAGTCACAAAAATCTCACACCCCATTTCCTCTTTCTGATGAAGTTCATGCTAAATGAAACTCTTGAAACACACACATATTCACTCTCAGACTCCCTGTACGTACCGTATGAGGGATAGAGTTGCTTGCACCATTAAGCGTTAAGATTCTGTTAAGGTTTATCTAATAATTCATCCATCCATTTTTGGGGTCAGCGTCTCAGACCATAGGCAGGGAATCAGTTTCACCAAAATGTAAAACTTCTTCCAACTTTTCAGGGTTACATTTAAACATTGTTTTGAACCTGGTTTTAATAAACCTAGATTAGTTGTCTTGCTCTTTTTAAAGGATACATAACATGCACAGTTTCACCTAATCTCATGTTAATCTTGAGTACCTATAGAGTAGTAGTGCATCCTTAATATCTCCAAAAAGTGTTTAGTTTTATTATAATTTTAAAAGAAAAAACAGCTTTCCGATTCTCTCCGGGAAAAGCCGAGGTCCTGGAGGCGGAGCTATAGAGTCAAGCGGTAGTGCTTGATTTCCAGCAAAAGACAGAAATCTGATCCAGTTGTACTTACATGACTGGGGTCTTTTATCACTGGGACCGCTCCACGTTTTAATAGCAAACGATTTGCAAATCCAGCGTCGACCTGAGCCTTGTTAATAAAACATTCGTCACTGAAATGACCAGAACACACAACCGCACTTCCTACACTCCGTTGCTGCCCCGGAAAAACAAACTGCATCCACTGTTCCTGTAACACTGGGTTCTTTGGAAAGCTGAACACGGTAAGCTTTCCCTCACATCCAAATACACACTTTTTTGGAGACATTCTTGAACAAATCCTATGCAGCGCTGGCTGCCGATGATTTCCTGTTGAAGCGCGTTGATGTGCGCGGTCTCGCTCTCCTCTGGTCGACGTGTGCGCGGGCGCGCTTTTCTGAGAAAAATGCTCATATAAGGAGTTCCACTCTGATCTACGTCATTAGATCCACGATCGAAAAAAAAACAGCCGAAACTTGCACCAACCCGGAAGTAAGATTTTCGGCACAGAAATTCTCCGTTATTCGTCCAAAATATTTTTTTTAAACTTTGCCCATGTTTAGCATGAGAATCCATCTCTTTAACAGTGTAAACAACTCTGAATACATGAAACACCATTGTACCCCCCCTTTAAATTAAATAGATTAAATAGAAAAGTGACCTTTATCTGTTTGTTTGTCTCTTCAATAATATTACTATATCAAGTGATATAATTCATATTTTTTTGCAACTTTGAACTTTGTATGTGACAGTGTTATTAGAGTTAATTAAAACTGTTGCCAGCAATTAAACTGCCATTATTGTAGAGCGGAGAAGGACTGGAGTGCTATAGAGGAATGCTGAGTTCACTATCTTATCAGCAGGTACTGCATTAAAACACACACAGTTTTATATTCACCCTCTGCTTAGGATCACTGTGACATTTGACTCAGGAGTACACAACACTTGATATCCATTGACCCAAATTCACAACATACTGTGGACATACGGTGCTCACATTATGTTATATATTTCATTGCATTAGTCAAATAAATCTCAAAGCTAGTAGCATGTCGTAATTACTTTAATGATTCTGAGCTGTAAAAAGCCTTCACGTGCTTGTAGAACTTGTAATTACAGTGTGTAAACTCTGAGAGCTATGACTTGTATCACCTGACCACTGCAGATTTAAAGTGTGTTTCGACTTAGTGTGCAGACTGATCGGTGTATGACATTAACGTACCGTGAGAGCGATTAGAAAGCATAAAGAGCTTTATTTACATAATTATGACATGGTGTGAACGCAGGAAAATTAGATAAATAGAGAGCTTTGGTGATAACTTAGTGAATATTTCATTAGTACAACAGTAATTTCACGCTAGAAATTACATAAAAAGTGGAAAATGTTGGTCAAAAACGCACAGGATTGTGGGATATCAAAAGAAACAAAGGATAGATCTGCTGCCTTCAGAAATCGGATGAAGGTCTCTCAGGAGACAGGAAGTGGAGCTAACACTGCATTCCGACATGCCTCGATACATTTCTACTTTGGAATGCATCCTCCAAAGGCAGCATTTTTAAGCTTTCGGACGCAGCCATGAAGTCGGTTCCCCTCAAGTTTACTCAGGTGTTCTAGCGGAGTATCCACAGGTGTAGTTCATCACATTAACTGTGTTCCGATAATGGGACCATGATCCACAAACGGGCACAATACCCATCTTCATTTTGAACAGCATATCTATTGATTTATCATTTCAGACCTAACAACCTTCTTTATTTTTGCTTGAAAACTTGGTTTGTGCTTTCTTTCTTTAAAATGAACGCCACCTGGTTTTATATTTTTCGTTTTTTAATGCAATGACATTGTGTCAAAACACCTTTAGACTTTGAAGAGTTGACAACCCTTTACAATAATTAGTAAAGAAATTGACATCAACAATTAATGCTTTAGAAATATTTTTTCATTGTTAGTTAATGTTAACTAATGTTAATAAATGGAACAGTATTGTTAAGTGTTGAATCACTTTTCTATGACTTTTGAACAATGTTTTGCAAAACAAGGGTTTACAGACATCACATTACATCAGGACTTAAGGGTGCATTTCATCTTGTGCACTGTGAATTCAGGGTGTTTCCTCTTTTTTGACTCAACTTTTGAGTTGATACTTTCGATTTTCCATGGAGAAGAAACAAACAAACAGTGATATGCACAAAAAGCTGTAGGCTCCAAGAAGGTGGTGTTGTTTTTTGACTCATCTGAGGCTGTTTCTCTGGAAACTTTCAGCGTGTCATTCAAAGAAAGCTCTCTTCTTGCTGCGTGTAGTTGTGAAGGCTGGTGAACAAGGTGGAACGCCTTTGTGTGGTGTGATGTCAGATGAGAAAGGCATGGAAGCGAATCGGTGTCATGGAGTGGGTCATTGAGAGGTGAGGCTGACTGCTTCCACGGGTTCAGCAAAAGTTCAGCTGCATAACATTAGGCAAATTAGTAAGGCCGGAATGGAGAGAGAGATAAATGAAACTTGAGAGAACTGAAAGAAGGAGGAATTCCTAAAGTTTTTTTTTAAGAAAGGAAAACTTAGAGGACGTGTCATAAAATTCATAAAATGTGACGGTTTGACAAATAAGAGATGCTATTACTGTTTAATCCTTGATGCATTTTTTGACGAGCTACCCCAAATATACAGCTGGAGTATATATGAGGTTTATTCTTCAGTTATGTGTGCTTGTCTAATACAAAAAAAAATAAATAATAAAAAAGTTTTCTATCAAAAAAAAACAAGTAATAAAAATGTTTGCTATCAAACTATGTTTCATCTAAATTCCAACATGTATTATATATCCTGGAATAATAATGTTTGATGCATAGTGTGTGATTGTATGAATTTAAATTTCCAAATATTTACTGCTGACTACAGCTGGTTTGATAGAACACTGAATAAAGCTCCTCTCGGATGGATGGATGGATGGATGGATGGATGGATAGATGGATAGATGGATAGATGGATAGATAGATAGATAGATAGATAGATAGATAGATAGATAGATAGATAGATAGATAGATAGATAGATAGATAGATAGATAGATAGATAGATAGATAGATAGATAGATAGATAGATAGGTGATCAGAAATGTTAACTCTCTCAGTTCATGCATTCCCTGGAAATCAAACCCATGATGACCACATTGCTAACAAACACCATGCGGTACTGTTTTAGCTCTTTTCTTAGTATTTATTTATTTTTGTGTAGGGACATTCTAGGCCTGCTATATATATATATAAAAAAAACCTTGCATCATTATTTTGCTTGACTAAAAAGTGAGAGCGACGTAATGTGGGCGGGCCTTTGGAGATAGAGACGTTAAGGCGGGCGGAGATTGACGGCATATGGGCGGGGTCTGAACGCAGTCAATCGGTTCGTCACCGCGAATGGGCGGGGCTTATAGACAGCTGCTCGCTCTCGTCAAGATCTTCTCACACTCTCAGCAGCTCCGCGCGCACGAACAGCAGCTCACACAAGCTTATTAAACGCGCTTCTGTGTGCTGTTTTTTTAACCGGCAGGACACGAGACATTTAAAAGGAACCTCTTTAATATTGCTGCGCGAGTTTGATGATATCAGGAGGACACAAGCGAGACAAAATAATCACATCATCAAATCGGAGCTTCGCAGATAATTCTGGACCAAACTCACCTTTCAACACTGAACATTTCATGGATTTATTGATGCCTCGTCCGTTCAGTATTTAACTATTGTATTAATTAATCGATCAAGATTTGGAGTAAAAAGGAACACAGTATAGGCTATGCGGTCTAAAAGACTTCTTAGAAATCGCATTTTGAAACGAGGACATTGTTGATTCTTTATGTGAATATATTTTTGCAAAAAGTATTTTAGCGGACATTGATCGGACCGAACCGGATCTCTGACCATGCACACGCACTTCAGCTTTAGTTTTACTCGCTTCTGTAGTTCCTGATCTCCTCTGGGAATCTCTGGGATGGATTCATCTCTCTGTTAAAGCTCTATGTTGAAGTGCACAGTCGTGACTGTTTCATTGAGGAATCGAGTCCGATCTGATCATGTATGAGAGCGTGGATGTGAACCCTTTCCTCATGATGGATTACTATAATCAGAGCAGAGGATGTCTGATCCCGGACAAGATGCCACATCCCTTCAGCTCATCCATCAGACATCAGCACTGGAGCGGATCCAACCACTGTACGTGCACTTTCATTCAGCAAAACGCTTTATGTTTCTAGAGTCTCCTGAACTAAACGGCATTCTAGTTCAGCTGATGTGATTCAGTCTGTGTTAGTCATTCATATAGCTAGCCTACTGATATTTAAATCCAGCTGGTTGACCCACTTATACACAAACACGGGCTCGCGCACACGCACACGCGCGCACACTGCTGCTCCTGTCTGCATAGGAGCATGCAGATTTCCCGTCTGGATTTAACATGTTCGTTTATTTCTTACCAACCAATGTTGTAAAGATAACAACCAGACAGTTATACTAATATGTAGTCATTCATATAAGCAAGGTTGGCTCTTGAGAGCTGCTTATGACCATTGACATGCTGAGCATTGATGGAACCATGCAAGAATATGAATGAAATTCGAAGCAAGGCTAGACTCGTGACTATGAAATTGTGTTGCGCTTAATGATGAAAATGGTGTTTTATATGTGAGAGATGACTGTGATGATGAGAGAAAGGAATTGAACAGAAATTTGAACAGAAGTCTAACAGGAGTTGGTGGTGTAGCTTTTAGAGCCATTGTGGATGGTGACCTGGGGCGCGCAGGGTCACAGGACATATGACCTTTGACATAGAAACATTGACGTAAACTGAAACCTTACCAAAAGAGTGTCTGAAATATTCACAGTATTGAGATCAAGTGCATCAGATTCTCAGCCAACACTGTAAAAAATGATCAATAAGTTATGACAACATATGTTTTAGCATTGCTTTAGCTCATCAAAATAAGTTAAACTTTTTTAAATTAGGCTATACTAGAGTTTAATGCAATTTAAGTTGATTGTACTTAAAAATTTAAGGCAGCATTTTTTTTTCTTTACAGTGAACACAGGGATCCTCAGTAAATGAAAAATTCTCTAGTCACATACATTATTATTACATTATGCATAGGGTTGACCTAGTTTCTCAGTTAACAACTTGTCCTGGATTCATTCAGTTCAGCCCAACAAACACAATTACATTTGTTCATTAAAACCATTTTTACATTCATATTCTATATCGAACAAAGATAAGCTATAGAACCAAATATCCATCAACTCACACTGTAATCATCTCATTTTTAAGAAAATACTTTCAAAACCAAGGCTGGACAAAAAAAAAAAAAAAAGGTGGGCGATCATAATGATACATTAGTTATAATATCTCTTCTGGTAAAACACTTCAATAGCATCATTGTAGTAAAGATCAGTACATTTTGGTTTTGTTGGAGGAGTATGGATAAGATATGCTTTATATAAGTGTACTTTGAGTCGTCAGGAGACCCTCACTCTTGGCTAAAGTGCACTATAGGCCTTCTCTGATAGCACTCAATTACATAATGAAACTGCTGTTTATGTGCCATTGCATGTGTGCTTTTACATGCACCATTTACTATATTAAAATAGTGTTTGAATTATGATAAATTCCAGTTTGCTTGATCAGCCCTGCACTTTTCTGTTTTGCAAGAGCACTCCACTCCCACATATCCGGACATCTTTGAAACTTTAAAATGTACAACATTCATAAAGAATCTTGATACAGTTTGAATTTTGCAACACATTTTTTGGATGCTAAATATTATTTCTCATGCCATTTGTGGTTTCTGGCAAATCTAATATAGCACAACAGGGATCGTCCACTTTTTTGCCAGTCTTGGTTTTGGAAGTATTTTCTGACTTTTATGCCATGAATCTAACTAGGACTGAGTTGAAACACAGCATTACTGTATTTGATTCCAAGCAAATGTGTTTGAAAATATATAAAGTTATGCAAATAAGCAGTTATAATGTTGGGATAACAGTCTGAAGAAGGTCTGCATGATAACTCGCTCATGAATAAGAGCGAGAAATGAGGGTGTTGATGTGTTCGTTCAGACTGACGGCTCAGGCTCTTTACGGGGGGTCAGTCTGGATCAAACAAACTTGATCTTTGATAGTCGGCTTCTCTCAGCGCTGAGGAGGGGTTTCCAGAGAGATTACACACCTCAGCGTGAAGGAATGTGCTGCCTCTTATTCACATGACAGTCACTCACACACACACACACACACACACACACACACTCCCCTTCACGCTGTACCCACAGACCTTTACACACACTCCTCTTTACACGCGTACAGTTCTTACTTACATTCTCTATTTTTAAATTCTAGTCATGGATCTCATGGCTTTGCACATTCACATGCATTGTTGTGCCATGTGATGTGTTGTCTCTCTGAGCTCTTACTCTTATGAAGAGTGTGTGTGACCGGCGGTATATCCCAACAGAAAACAGCCTCTCCTTCTGTATGTGTACCGAACTGTTAGCCATGTGCATGAATTCTTCTACGCAAATATTTCACATTTCTCACTAGCTGAATTGAAACTATAATAGCCCTCAAGTGTTTGTGAGAAGTTCCTACTTAAGAATTTGGAAGGTGATGAAAGTATGATGTGTACCGATGCAGTGTGTGTTCTTGTCATTTTGGGTCAGAGTTGGGCATTTTCCTAATTCTGTCTATTAATAAACTAACTTATATACACAGGAAGCTTTTAGCACTGTTGCAGCTAAATTAATAACAGGATGTGTATTGACACTTTAGCACTTTATCCACAGAGAGTGATGTGTGTTAAATGTTATGTTACACAAGCTTGCCGTCTTATATGGAGCAATATATGCAGTTTTTCAACATCCTTAAATTGTTCAGTCAATATTGAATTAGCAATATATATATTTGCGCTGTTTTTTTTGTTTTTTTTTCACTTGATGGACCAAATTTTTTTTTTCAAGGATGTTTATAAAAGCTACTTAAATATCCTAATTTAACTAGAGTTATCGTTCTTTATGCGAACAGGCCTTTACTGTGTTCAGCTGACATGCAGGAATTCAGTCCGATATTAAGTTCTCTGAGAAGGACTAGGATTGAGTGCTCTGGAACGCTCTCTGTTGTCATTGACTTGCTTATGTCAGTACTGATTCATTGTAGAAGCAGCAAAAGATGAATTTTACCTTGATGTTTGACTTGGAAGTTACCAGATAATGGGCGATATACCTTTAAAAAATTTTTTTATGAAAAAGTGTGTGCTTTGCATTGCATTTGAAGAAAAACATTTGTGCATTTGTGGCTGGTTGTCATGGCTTTTTAAGGTTACCCAGGTCACAAGAGGCCATCCCAAGTCTCTATGATATTCTGGTTTGAGATATGGTATAAGGGATTTTTTTTTATCGTCAGCCAGATGTTTAGTAAGTATTCACTCTTATGCAACCTGAGCTCATTCTATCAGTCTTTGGAAAGAAAAGAGACACTGGTAAATAATTTTTTTGATACGATTAACTGCTTCTTCAACCGGATGTCTTTAAAGGCTCTTGTATAAGATCGTATCTCAGGTAATGGCAGCTGCAGTGTGACAGAGTCAGGTTCGTTTAAATATTTTATATATATATGCCTGTTCCACTTATTTTTACATTGTTTTTTTTTTTTTTTTTTTTTTTTTTGCCGCCGTGTTGAACAGTAATCTCAGACAACTTAATCCAGAAATTTAAATCAAAATTTTAATTAAAAAAACGCAATGGTCCATCCGACCAATCAGAGCACATTGTGCTTTTTAGCAGTGGGGGCTTCATTGAGACCAGAACTAAACTGAGCGTTACTGACAGACTGGAAAGAGAGGTGCTGCAACAATGTAAAATTTGTGGGGGCAAAAACAAAACAAAGAAAAAACAAACATATATATATGAAAACCTATTCTAGTAGACCCTGAAAACAAAATCAAGACTTTCAAAGGGCATTATAGGTCCCCCAAGTGATACCACTCTTTTGAAAGGTGGTGTAGCCTATATTTACAATCAGAGCAGTATCTGTTTAAATGGAATAAAAAACATCGATGAACAAAAAAATCAGTGAACAGTTTTTTTTGTTTTGTTTTTAACTATGAATTTTATATGAACCATCCAAACAAACCCAAAATCGAAGCAATGAATCAATTGAAGCAATTACGCGTTTAAGGCCAAAAAGAAATGCAGCCTGTTCAACTTTACAGATTTGCGCAAGACTTACATTTCTTTTTATGGAAGAATGTGCATTTTAATGCACTATATTAAAGTAAAACATCTCTGACTGGACCAGATGAAAGCACTGATACACACACACACAAACTCTCATGCCTGCTTCAGATAATTGAGTTTTGCTTTAGCTTATCTGAGGATCAGAATTCTATTGTACGTAGGAGGAATGTTTGTACTGAACTAATTTCTATGTGTGTTCGTGTGTGTGAGCTGGTGGAAAGAAAACACTTGAAAGTGAATACTTTCATCTGAACTTGAATGACATCTGCTAACAGACTCTGACGTATGATTGGCCTAAGACCAGGAAGTATTTTTGTGCCAAATGCGCTGCATGTTTGCAGACTTAAACAAGTGTTCATAGAAATAAGGAGACTGTGTCTATGTTTGGCTGTTCTTGTTCTTTGAAAAGGTCCTCACAAATATAGTGAAACATGTCCAAAGCTGACTGGGGAGGCATGTGAAGCTCTTCTTATTTTGAGTAACATGTTTTTTTAAATGTATAAATAAATCAGTGATCCATTCATAAAGACACTCGCTTGCTTTGTTCCTAATTGAATCAGCCGTTTGAATGAATCGGTTTAATGAATTAATTAATGACTCAGTAAATTCACTCATTAAGACTGTGACTCGCTGCTTAACCAAAAGGCTTGGACTGCATTTAGTCCTTCTCTACTTTAACTTTGTATTACTAGTCTTCATGAAACCTTGTTGATGACTAGTGTTTATGTGAATGAACGAAGGCTTACATCTCCATTAATACAAGCAGTGTTGTCATAAACTCTGCAAAAACAGTCCAACTGGCTTATAGTTTCTGGTGACACTAGGTTCCTTTCAGGGTTCTCAGAGGTAATCTCTCCAGTTGAACTCCAACTATCCTGAATTGCAACAAAGGCTTAAAACATGGTTGAAATTCAGTTGTGTGAGCGATATGATTCTGAATACTCCAGAAGACAATGGGAAGTTGTGAATGTGTGAGAGTGACTGCCACCTTTCATTGTCCCAGGAATGTTCCTAATTTGCTTGTTTGTTTTTATTTCTGGATGTCAAGGAATCTTATTTCTTTATGTTACATTCCCGAGATCTGTGCTAATATATGGGCACGTTGATGTGACATACTTTTCACATGTTCTGTTTGTTGGTCAGTTAGCAGACAGAATCTGTTGACATTTTGGAATTGTATGATAATTGGGGGAAAATTATGTAAAACGCATTTAATTATTCTTTCATTTTGGCTTACTGTCTTTTTACCCTTACATTTTTGTGTGACTGGTTCATTTAAAAGTGTTTTAGTCATGTAGAATTAAGTATGCTATTACAATAATTTGTGACAAAATGGTTAATGATTTTCATGTTTTTCATCTGATATTTTTCCCTGACATCCATAAAAAGTGAGTCATGGTTTCTTGCTCCAAAAACAATCTCAATTTATTTTTTCATGACTATTTTCCACCCACTCTCTGTACCATAGCAAACAGGCTGTACCTTAAAGGCATAGTTCACCCAAAAATGAAAATTAGCCCATGATTTACTCACCCTGAAGCCACCCTAGGTTTATATGATATTCTTCTTTCAGACGAATGTAATCGGAGTTATATTAAAAAAAAATGTCCTGGCTCTTCCAAGCTTTATGAATGGAGTAGGGCTGTACTGTCCTAGTCGATTAGTCGATTAGTTGGTCGATACGTTCTGGTTCGACCAAAATTCTGATTGGTCGATTTTCTGCCGCGTTTATTTCATCAGTTTTGCCGCGCTGAGGCGCGCTCATTTCATCAGGTGGAAAGCACTAACTGCTAATGGGGGTGTTTTCAGAATACCCTTGTTTCACTGTAACAGTCTGTCTTCAAAACACCCCCCTTGTTTTCACCTTTTTTGGATTAGTCCAACCCAAGAGAGAGCGTCGAGCGTAGAAGGTTTGATGCTGAATATTATTTATTTAATTGTGAGAGCGTTTAATAGTCAGTCCTCTTCTAACATGTCAACAACAAAGAAATCGACAGTGTGGCAGCATTTTGTTAAAATTGATAACAGGAAAAAGGTCGAATGCAAAGTTTGCAAGCAACAGTTTTCCACAGCTTGACGACAAACATGACATATCATCTACTGTAAAAGTGGTAAGCTCACTTGTCTGCGTTAGCTTGCCCTGTCTGTTTTGAGTAAGCTATGAACATATCAAAATTAGCATATTTCAATGTTTTAGTGTGATAACCTAAATTTTTTATTTTTTATTTGGAGCCTAATGCGCAATTGCGCTGTGCTGTTGGTTGTGTTAGTTTTGAGCCTAGGATGCTTTATTTTTCAGTTATGCACTTTATTTCGTTTCTGCTCTTGATCTGGTTTGTTTAATAAATATTCTTTTTTTATTAAAGTGGACGTGCCTTTTGTGTTTATTAAGAGTAAAAGCTTTAAGTTAATAGTCTATTCGTGTCTCAGCTGCGAAGCTAACGTTAAGCTCATCAGCCTCGCTCGGTGCGAGGACATGCACGGTGAAATGATAGTGTCTGACTAATAATAACTTACATATGACAAAAATAATTGTCTAAATTATGTTGCATATTCCTCAACAGTTCTTGTGATGATATCACTAGTTGACAACATAGTACTATTTTCGGGAATCATAAGCTATGATATTGCGCAGGTGCACGTGATGCAGAGCTGACAGACTCAAGTGTCAGACTCATTTAAGTGCAAAATAATTAGGTCAAAAACGATTTAATATACTGCAAATAGCCTACTAGTTGTTTATGTTTATTTATAATTCATTTAGGCGGACAACAAGGCTACCAAGTACTGCCCACAGTGCACATCTAATTAATTTAACGTTTTTTTTTCTAACGTCATTTTTAGTCGATTTTAGTCGATTTTTAGTCGAAAATTTCAGGACTTCAGTCGACCAAGATTTTCTTTGGTTGAGTACAGCCCTAGAATGGAGTGAACGGGTGTATGTTTTTGGAAGTCCATCAAAGGGCATCTATTCATGATAAAAGTGCTCCACGCATCTCCGGGGGTTAATCTGAAGTGAAGCGATGCGTTCGTGTAAGAAAAATATCCATATTTAGAACTTTATCGACTAAAATAACTAGCTTCCGGCAGACGGCCATACACATCGATTTACGCCAAAAGAGTAACCCTTGAACTTGACGCACAACGTAATGACGGCAATTGACACCTCTCGCGGTTCAAACAAACTGGGCTGGGCAACTACGTTCGTCATTATGTTGTGTGTCAAGTTCAAGGTTCAAGTTCAGCGCCGTCAATATAAAGGTCATCTGCTCCGTCAAAATAAGTCACAACAACCACCGTGTCAGAGTTCAGTAGGTTACGTCACTACTGGCGGTGCGAATGCAACCAGGAAAATGTTCCTAGGGGAACCATTAGTTCTCAGGGAACCACGGAGGTGACTAGTTCCTAGAACTACCCGGTTCGAAAGCCCCCTATTGTCAAATCTGAATTTCAGCTCCGGAGGCCTCCTCAGCACAGTGATACGAAACGATGGCGTTGTTTTTTCCGTATCAGTTTGAGCCCGAGTCCTCATCCTTTGGAAGTGCATGCAGAGTGGATTCACAGCACAGAAAACGGCGTCTACTTGACATGTCGACAACACACATCCAAACTCTTCCAGACCTTAGATACAGTGTTTGAGGACGGGTCAAAGTGGACGTTGTTCGCGGGCAGCCAATAAAGACCATAGGCTGGCATTATGCAAATTAGTTTTATTGTTACGTAGGTATGTAACAGGAAGTGAGATTGGAATTGCTGACGACTTATTTCAGCTGTTCAGAATCGATTCTTTCTTTTAGGACAGTATAACTTTCGTGCACTTTGATCATTAAAACTTTGCAGACATTTTATATTCATAAACAGCTATATCACATGAAGGGTAATATTTGAAAAGCATAAAACTTCTATATGATCTCTGTCAATTTCTGACCAGGTGGAAATACAAGCTCTAGACATTCAAAAGAAGCAATCGTGAAAAGTACATCATGAATTACACAGGCGTCGCCTATTGACTTTATTATGAAATGTAATATAGGTAGTTAGGTTATATGGGCTCAGTTTACCCAGTGCCATGGGTTGCCAGTACAGTTGCTATGGTGAGAGGTGTCGGGCATGTAGATGTGTATTTATCAGCTCATTGGACGAATCTCTCTCTACTCTAAGCAAGGCTGCTTTGGCCTCTATCAAGAGTTACATATTTTTATTATGGCTGTTAAGCAGTACAAAGGGCTGTATTATTTATTTATACTTTCAATTAAAAAGTAAAAATGAGTATATGCTTCAAGTGACATCAAAATAATATACAATATATATATAATTTTTTTTTATTTTTCAAAACTGATGTAATGCATATTTTTCATGAACAATGTGTTTAAACGAGTTTTAAAATTTGTTTATATGAGAGGTTTCAAACCTAAAATGATGCCATAATATTTGGATTTAAATTGTTTCTATTATTATGACACTATTGTAAATAGTTTTCTTAGTTGCACCACCTGACATTTTGGGTGTTTAAGATAATATGTGTAATATAAATGTACTAAAAATAAATTCAAACTAAAGAGGTTTTATAGAATAAACTGAAATATGTCATGAATTTATCCAATTATTTTTAAAAGGAAAATATGCACATCATGTAACTGACCTATATATATATATATATATATATATATATATATAATGAATTATGTATCCTATAAATAATTGTATAGCCTAATGCAATAATACAGATAAAATAAAATAGATAATTATATGAATCATAGTGCTATCTGTGTTCATAACGGATTACACAAAGCGTTTATGTGCCTGTAGTGTGTTTCTGTGAAGTATTGAAGATTTGTGTTAATTAAGAAAGATTAGCTTGTGTCAGATGGGTGATTGTATCTGTTTATCCAAATCCACACGTTTCATAAGTAATTGTTTCATTGATTTCTCCAATGATTAGCCTATTGCTTGAGTGGGACCCCACAGCAGAAGTGATTTGTTCCTTCTCTCGTGTGTGTTGAGAATTCCATATGCTGCTGTTGAAATGGTGACCCTCAGCACAGGAAGAGCTGATCTCTGTGTTTAACTGTTCATAGACCTCGGAAAACACAGGAAATTGGTGTCTGAAGAGGGAAACGAGATCGTCTGATCCTCAGAAATCCCCATGAGCGCGCACACTTATACGTGAAAATATTAGCCCTGGTGAACTCTGCTAGCAAACCCATGACCTCTGAAATAGTCTACATATGTTCATTCATTCTACCCGTGGGACAGGTGCATGATGGGAAATAAACTTCAGATGTGCGCTACACAGCCGAGCGGAGGAGGTCAGTCTTATTTTGCTTTAATTATTGAGGACATACGAGAGTGACGGTCCTCTTTCTGTTTTCATTCAACCTCCTTTTTATGTAACATGTCCTCAGTGAACCATGAGAACAGACATAATGAGAACATCATTGACAATAATGACAATTAAAAACCATCTATATTAAAAATATAGGATAATACTAAAAACATTTGGCCATGTTGGTAATCCAAAAAATATAGACCTTTTTCATAAAAAATAGCGGGTAACACTTTACAATTAGATTTAACAATGCATTAGTAAATATTGAAAATTAATAATCACTAAAAATAACAAATGTTTTAGAAGTATGTAGTTAACTAATGTTAACCTATGCAATTTACATTTTTTTAATGCAAAAAAAATAGTAATGGTCAAAAATAGGCTTAATTTTCTTAATGAAAATATTATAAATGCCAAACAAGCTGTTTTGTGTTATTAGAAGTCGGCCAATAGTGGATTTTGATGAGACCAATAACTAAAAGCTGTGTTGAAATGTGTAATTATTTTTTAACAATAATGCCATGCATGAGAATATTTTAGTAATTATTAAAAAAAAAAAATGCAAAAGAGTTAAGCTTTATCACCAGTACTGACACAGACAAGTTAAATGTTTTTTATTTTATTGTCATATGAAATATATAATGTGCAAAGAAATGAAGAGAGAAAAATGGACAAATAAAATTAATATTTGTTATATGGTTATACCATGCTCACATTTTAGATGTATATATTTTACCTTGTTCTTTCGTCTCTTTTACACACTACTTCATAAAGTTTATTTTGAAAGAACAGAGAAATGTTTGGAAAACTATAAAACTGCGACCGACAGTTCCACAAAGCAATCATCAATGGTGATTAATCCATAAAAAAACATAATCAGTCGTGTGAGAGTGAAAGAGCTTGCATACGACAGCTTAATAAACAGTAAGTTAATATTGAGTAACTTTTATATGCAAAGTAACCTAAATTTTGGAAATATGTCCAAAAGAAGCCAAAGCACCAAGCAACAGATAAACTGAAAGCCAATGTGGAACGGCATATCTGAGTCTCACTGCATCGTATAACCAGGTTCACTCCGGCTTTTCTATTTTACATAATGGGGATGTCAAGATGGGGAATATTCACATTCATATTCTTTCTCTCAGATTATTGCATTACATTTCATTATATGTCCAGATATCATGTGCTCTAGGAGAACTCGTCTTGTAGGTTGCTTGCAAAAACACTTGAATATGTTTAAGTAATGATGCTGGCCTTTTCTACTGCACTATTCATGGAAAAGCTGTCCGCTATAGCAATAATTAATGCTCTTATGCTATCAAATCCATACGCTATACACCAGACCTCATTTGTTCACATGCTCTTAGAGCAAGTAGACTCATCTATTTTTGGGAGAATTAATGGAAAATTATTAAAGGTAAAGGGTTTGAAAGGGCTGGTTTGAGTGCTTTTTGCTTTGGCTACATAATTGGCCTACTTTCTTCTACAGCAACATCTGAATCATTGAGGACAGCAAATAGAAAAAAAAAGAACAGAACAATCTAGTTTATGTCTGAGCATATGTTTTTTTTTTCCTCTAAATAAAAGCAATTTTGACATTTTTTCAATGGCCGATATACATTCAATTTAGTAGTTGTGTGTGATTTTTGACAAAAAACAAAAAGTCAATAACGATACGTTATTGGTATATAAACGTTTTGGTGTCTTGACTGGTTTAGGCCTGTCATAGACAGTTGACTCCACAATTTTTTAATTAAATGATACTTAAATTCGAAACTAAAACTGCCAGTATAGGTTGCAGAAAGTCTGAGTTATTCATTCAACCAAGTGATTATCTTTATGAATTGATTATTTAGCCTAATTTATTGTCATTCTAAAATGCTGATTCATTCAGGAACAAAACACAGCTGTGCGTTGGTCGGAGACGCGCAACTTTCTTTGGAACAATTTTCGTTGGTGAAATAAAGTAAAAATGGGCAATATTGACAACGTTGTGTATGAAATGTAACTCACAATGTTACCGTTGTTTATTGAACTGTTGTATAAAAACAATATCACTATTTCGGTCATGTTGATATTCAGATAAAACAGCACTCTTGCTTGTGTAAAATTACTTAACTATATCCTATAGAAAAATTAGACAAAATTTCAGGCACTCATTGATTTTTGCCCCCATATATATTGAATTTTGGGGTAAGTGAAAGTGTGCAACATCAATTATGATGTTATTGTACAGTTATTGTATAATTTAGTGACAGCTAATGAGATGCACACAAAATAACTTTTGCTAGAGCGGGATTGTAAGTGTGCTGAGGTACTTGATTGACTTGAGGTCCAGTTATTGATAATGTTAATGCGGTAACACTTTAGATTACAGCCGGGAAAATGCTGTGTAATTAAAGCGATTTTACAGTGTAACCTTCGGTAATTATAGTGTAAAAGGTACTTAAAAGTATAAGGGAACAATATGTAAAGTTTGGGGAATAAAGGGGTAACAACCAGGAGAATTATAAATTATTTATACTGTAATTATTATAGAACTAAGGGGTACTTATTCTATTATTATGATACAACAATCTTACATTTGGGAGCAATTTAGCAAGAACATGCACTGCGTACACTACCTTTTTGTAATAATGGTGTACCAATACATACTGTATAAGGTTTTTAAAAATTACAGGGTACATATCTATGCATTTATACAGTAATCTTTTCAACAAAAGTGCTTAAACTTTTGCTTAAATATTGGGGAAAGATACTCTTGTTTCATGTAGTGGTGTTGCTTTGAGACCATTGTCTAGTATTGATACAGATATGGATATGCACACTAGAAACACTTCACACAGGTGAGAGAGAGAGAGAGAGAGAGAGAGAGAGAGAGAGAGAGAGAGAGAGAGAGAGAGAGAGAGAACACAACTTATGAATCATGCTAAGTTATGTTTTTCAAAATGCAGAAGGTTTTCTGTGATGGGTTAGGTAGGGTTAGGGGATATAACATACAGTTTGTAAAGTATAAAAATCATTATGTCTATGGAATATGCCCATAAAACATGGAAACCCAACGTGTGTGTGATATAAACAGGAGGTGTGTGTAGGCAGGGAGTCTCCTAATCTCCTCCGCTCAGCATGAACACATGCTCTAAACATGCTGAGAAATAACTCTGATATTACAACAAGGATTGGATAATAAATAGTATACAAACACAATACAATAAAAAATGGCTTAAACGTAAAGTTCAAAAGAATAAGTGTTTTCACTTAATTGAGGCTAAGATGAATAATATTTAATTATTTTCATTTATATGCACCAATATATCAATACATGGTTATAAACAGCAATATTTACCTACTTATGTTTTAACTGAAACATCTTATGAAAAGTGCTAAGAGTTTAAAATCGAGCATTTATTTAATTGAAGCTGACTATTTGAACTGATCCATGGAAATGAATTGAGCCTCCAGCTATTGCCATTTTTGCTACTGAAGTTCAAATCAGTTTAAATACTTAAGTACTTGTCATGCGCTCGCTTGACTTGATAATCCAGATTCAAGAGGCTTGACGCAGATGAACTGTGAAATCACATTTAATAAACACAAGGAACAATAACAGGAAACACCAGCATGAAACATTAACACAAGACCATGGACAAACGAGGACTTGTTTTTTTTTTTTAAAGTGTAAACTGTAGTAAAGCATAAAAATAGCATAATATGTTTGCAGTTATTTATGAAACATGCTGAGTTCACATTCTTGTTTCTCTGAAAAACAATGCTATAGCCAGTTATTTTACTTTGAAATGTGCGTTCTGTGCTGGAATGTCTGGTTTTGTTTTGGTCTGTGTGGTCCCGCCCACTGCTAATTTACCCAATAGTATTTCAACACCTCGGGATGCCAGTTGGTGGAAAACACAGCATATTGCAGCCATGCACCGTAATTTTATCGTTACGCATCTCTGTCAAGTGAGACAGGGAAGGATTTTATTTGGCCTTTCCTAAAGAGCTTAACCAGCAAAATCATTGTGAATGTATTTTGAAATATCTGATATATCGCACAGCTAAACTGACAACAAATTTTTCAAAATGATTATTTCAAACAACGCAACCCTAGTTGTGACTCAAGTTTCTTCACAAAATAACCAACTATAAAAGCTATTGTGAAATATATCATTGACTGGTGTCGTGTTAGTTACAGTTTCTACCCAGTAACATGGTTGCTATTTTAAGTAGCGTCTCTCTACAGTACATGTGATGTTTGACTATTGATTTTCAGGGCGGTAGTTAATTAGTTTTGGTTTGTCATAAATAGAATGGAACAGACGTACCACTTGTTGACCCAGTCAAGTTGGGAACTGTTTGTCTCGGTTGATGTTAGATTTTGATCAGCTCAAAAAAGAAATGCCTTGGGTCTTCACATTCAAAACACTCTGTCACTGCAAGGCAGTGCATAATCTAATAGTGAGATAAGTGTGTGTGTGTGTGTGTGTGTGTGTGACTGCTCTCCCATAGGGCCTGTCTCTACCCCGCTAACACACTTAAGCTGGGCTTAACCAACCCAAATCTGATTAATACCCCCTCCCGTCCTCTCCCAGCGCCCTTTGGGCTGCTCGTAATGAGAGCTAAACAAGCCCAGACCCAGACCTGAACCCATAGATGAATAAACGGGTGATTACAGCAGGCACAGAGAGAAAGGGAGACATATTGTCTGTCAGGAAAGAGGAGTTAAAGGCTCCTAAAGATGAACAGAGAGACCTAGGAGGAGAGAAGGGCTGGTTGAGTTACAGTGTTTGTTGGTTGTCAGAACATTAGGAATGTAACCTCAGCTTGAACCTAGAGATAGACAGATAGACGGAGAGGGAGACGGGCCGTTATAGGGTCAGTGTGTATTCAGAGCTTAGCCCAGACCTCTTGGGATGCTTATGGGATTTTTTAATGAAATTGTGGAATATGACACTCTTAAATGTTGAAATGTTACATCTTCAAGCCAAGTTATAGCAATTAAGATGAAAGCTAATGTTAACGGCTAGCTTTCTCCAGATATATTAGACTTCTTTGCATCATATTTAGCTAGTGAGAGAGTCTAGTTTTTATTTGGGAAATAAAATGTAGAGATGCAACTGAAAATTAATTTTCTGTTTCGGCCTAAACGGTTTTGGAGGGCCAAAAGCATTGACCAAAAATGGTGACATTTAATTGCCGGATGGCGGATTTGACTGTGAAAGTGTCTATTTCATGAACACAACGTGGATAAGCTACAACAGGTAAACGTGGCAGCTGTGTGAACGCTGTAGGGCTGGGTTATACCGGTTTTCTCTGTTTGAATCATGCTTTTTTTTTTTGACCAAACAAGATCTTTTAGTCTATGCTGTTTTCAGTTTTTGTGTGAACAAGACTTCACTAAACAATATTTTACCATGCCTGCCATTCAATAATCACAATAAGCATTGTGCTTTGCAACTTCTGATATGAAATCAAGTCTGAGCTTTCAAATTCTGTCAATTTCATAACACAATCGAACAATGTCGTGTTTACAGTCTTTAATGTGGTGCGACATTGCTGTAGCCACTTCAGTTCGAGCGATCCTGTCATCTCTTTCACTTTAATACTAGTTATAGCACGAAATAAACATGAATGAACATCAGAAGGTATGTTGAAAGAAACATACAGTTTTCATTTGAGTGTTGATTATTAAATACATTTAATTAATGAATTGATTATTATGAAAAATTGATTTCTTTATCACTAATAAAAAGGGCTATTTTGCATTTTAAACCCAACTTTATGTAAAAGCTAGATTTGAGCATAGTGCATTATGGGATACAAATACATACTATATAAACTCCAGAAGTATATATTATGTTAGTTTGTTATTCAGAACATTTTCATAGACTTAAAGTTTGAAAAAATATAGCGTTTAAGTTTGTTAACAAGCTGTTAAAATGAGCAACAACAAAAAAAAAAAATATATATAGGCTATATGGTGTAATTACTGGATTTAGGGAAGTTTGTGATGTTCTTGGCATTGTTTCTCAATAAAAGAGTTTGCAAGCACAACAGATGCAGTAAAATACCTGTATACTCTGATTTAGTTAGCTCTAAATATTTGCCGTTTATGACATCAGGATGGAAAGGTCGTCTGTAAGCAGTCTGACACTATGGCAGCAGTCTGAAGATTTATTTCTGGAGCAGATTGCATCTCTGAATGATTTTCTTAGTAACAGAAGTAAAAGGCATAAAAGGTTAGCGTGAAAAACAAGATGATTAAAAAGGGCTTCACAAAAAAAAAAATTCTGAAGCTTGCATATGGAGATAAACAGGGAGCAAGAGACAAAGAGATGGAGAGAGAGACAGCAGAGGGGTTGTTATTGAGCGCTAATGTGGTGTATTCTCTGTGTACTTCAGTAGAACAGACTGACATAAACACTACACCACACACACACACACAGTTCTCTCGTTCAGTTTATCCCTGTCTCACCTCATTCATCTTTCTCTGCCTGTCTCTCTAGTGTTGTGGGTGTCCTCTTTGTAGTGTCCACACTATTATGCAGTGGCACAAAACTGGGGTATTTTTTATGCCAAATCATTCCATATCCAACAGTGGTTTCCTGCTTCACAATCTAAATTTGGTGAATTTGGGGAGCAAGACTTTGGGCCCTATCTTGCACCCAGCGCAATTGACTTTGTACACCGACGCATGTATCATTCCTATTTTGCACCCGCGCTTTGCACGCTTTTCCCTCCACAGAAGCACGGCGGTAAACTAGGGAATGAACTTGCGCTCCCCAGGGCGGTTCAGCGCAAAAAAGGAGGCGTGTTCCGGCGCAAACATTCCCTCATGCTATTTTGCAGGTTTAGAAAACAATTGCGCCACTAACCAGGAAAAAATAGTTTAAAGTCAGTGGCGCGTTGGGCATGTTATTCATATGCCATTTTAAGGGCGCATGCTTGGCCATAAATAATCAATGTAGCGTGTGCACAACGCGCATACACTTTGATTCTCTCATCTACACAGAAGCAGCAGTTTTCATTTTTGCAAATCATAGATTATTACGATAGATAGATAGATAGATAGATAGATAGATAGATAGATAGATAGATAGATAGATAGATAGATAGATAGATAGATAGATAGATAGATAGATAGATAGATAGATAGATAGATTTGCGCACCTGGCAAATCTGCCGTTACAATAGCAATCCGCTATGGAAAAAGCGCATCTGCTCTTAAAGGGAATGTGAGATGACGCTCTGATTGGTTTATTTCACGTTACGCCCAAACCACACCTATGAATAATGAAGCTACTTCAGACCAACCCATTTTAGATTTGCGCCGGGCGCAAGTGTCATTTATCCCGCCGGGAAAATAGCAACAGCGCCAAAACCCGCCCACAAAGTTACTTGCGCTTTGCGCTTGACACTTGCGTTTCAGATCGTTAAAATAGGGCCCTTTATGTTTGATCCCCCTAAAAATGTAATTGTGCTGCTGCTATTAGTGTCAGACTGAATTTGACTTTGTGTTGTTTTCAGTGTTAAAATACTTTCTCCTATCCCAGTTTATTGTGCAGAGACAACTATATAGTCCAAAATGTACAATACACAAACACATGAATGCAAATGATTCTAGCTATTCAATCTAAATTTTTGGTTTAACTTCATTTTGATGGTCCCTTTAACACATTCTGTTGACTATAAGTAACGTTGCACCTTACGTACATGTCTACCAACTCTCATAGAGTATCAGTAGACTGTTAGGGTTAGATTAAGTTGACATGTAGTTGCAAAGTTACTTATAGTCAGCAGGATATCTTTTGGAGGAGCATCACAATAAAGAGTTAGCAGATATTAAGCAGACAGTCTACTAATACTCTAATGAGAGTTTGTCGACATATAGTTGCAAAGTTACTTATAGTCAACAGGATGTTCAAAAGTGAGCATCTAAATAAAGTGTTACCCATTTTTACACATTGTTCAGAATTCACTTCATAATTCAAGTACACGTTACATTTTCAACATCCCCACAAAGGAATGCCAGTCATTATCGTGTTCTAAAATATGTTTCTGGCCATTCATAGGTTTGTCTCTGTAATGCTATCAAAACATTGTTCTGTTTGCTTGAGTTACCGACATATCAACATTTGACTTGGCCAATGTATGAGTTTGGGCGGGACTACCTGTAAACTGGAGAGGAAGGTTGTGACGGCATGGGAAAGTTGATATCTGCTGTCTTATGTTTTTAGTCATTAGCCACAGTTTAACTGAAAAACAGAAAAAACTCATGTGTAATTAATGGGCTTTTTGCTGTGGAAAACATTTGCAACTGAGCAGGACAGCGGTTTGTCAGTTCTTCTGAACCTGAACCTTCGCGGGCATTGTCACAGCCGCAAGAGTTTATCCCACAGGCTGCCTCCAATATTTGCAAATAGGACAGAAGTTCATCAAAGATGTTCAAAAATGAAAATCAGCAATTGCAACAACATCACTTCTCTGATGATGTAATCGACACAAGGGCGGGTCAACCTGTCAATCACATTAGATCACAGAAACAGCAAACCTCAACCATTTTTTCTTGTTCGTGAAGCAGTTTCATCTGGATATACATTAGAAAAGGAAAGAAAAGACTATCACATCTTCCATTTTATGCCAAATTCAAGCACAAGAGTTTGGTCATCGGGCATTTATTTAGACTTTGGTCTAGCTCATGTTTGAGTGGATTCTTTTCTTTTCATGCATGGGTGTTTAATACACTCAATTTGTCCACTCAAAACAAACCATGTGCCTTTAGCTCTTCGTTCATCCCGGATGTTTTGCCCAACGATGTGGCTCTGTGTGTATGTGCTTATCTTGGCTGTCATAGCCACATGTTTGAACTCCAGTTGTTTGATTTTCTCCTCCAGTCTCTCCAATTTCTTCCTGCTCTCGTTTTTATTCTCTCTGTGTCCGCGGCTGAGTCAGCCTTTCATTCCGTCAGTCTGTTCCAGGACGTCTCTCTGAGTATTTCCTGCCCACAGAGACGGGCGGTAACATGCGCTCTGACAGAGAGTGTGTGCTGGTGTTTTTTGTGTGTATGGATGCTGTTTCAGATATGCGTCTGCAGTCATTCTGTGTGTGTGATGTGCCCGGCGGGGCAGACAGCAGTGGTGTGTAAATAAGAGTTCTAAATTTAACTTCAGCTCACAAGTTGAGTTGTCCTCTGCTACAGCTGGGACACACACACACACACACACACACACACACACACAGGAAGGAAATTGCAGCCAAACCAGCCAGAGAAGCAACCACATACTTTCTCCTCAGATACCCTCTCCACCTTTTCTATAAACAGAAATGCTCTGTTGAGAACACTATGATATCATTAACAAAATGTGTAAGGCATGTCTAAGTGTGCAAGAGACCAGACCCTAATTTGCATACTGCCTATGGTAAATAGTATGCAAGATTTCAATTAAAAAATATGTCATCCATCCATTTTTGGTTGATATTGCCAATGACACCTTCCACCACAGAGGAGTTTGAGACCATTTTTTTACATAATGATTGATGGTATAAAGACACATCTTTATGATGTTAAAGTATGTTGCAATAATGGCATACTGTCTTAACATACACTCAAATGTAAGTACATTACCATCAATTGTGAAATACGTATTTTTAGTGTTGTATAATTATGCGATTCGTGAAGCAGCTCTGTAAATCTTTCTTCCTGACACATTTAAATAATACATTTTTAATGATTTTTTTCTGATATACAGTATTCTGTTTGACATTTCTTATGGGAATTTTTGCTGTAGCAGTTACTTGTGGAATTTTCACAATTATTTTATACAATTATTTTAATTGTTTATGGTAATAATAATAAGAAAAATGTTGATTAATTAGAATTTTTTATAAAAACTATTATTAATAATAGTATAATAATCTAAAATTAATAATAATAATAATCTAAAATGAAAATCATATATTAATAATAATAATAATTGTTAGATAAAATAAAAACGAGATAAACCTATTATTACTAAATTATAATAATAATGTTAGATAAATATAATTAATAAATTGATCATAATAATATAATTATTAATATAATACAATTATTTAATAATAAAAAAGTAATTATAATAATGATAATAATAATAATTCTTAAAGGAAAAAATTGAAAATTTAATAGAATATTGTTTATTATTATTAATATTATTATTATCATTATCATTAGTACTATTATTATTTTAGTATTGTTGCTCTAATATAAAAATAATTGTTGTTAGATAAAATAACAATTAGAAACAAATTAATTATTAATAATAATATCTATTATTATTATTATTATTATTATTATTATTACTACTACTAAAAATGCAAAAGATGGTTGTGGTTGGAACTGCTGACACCGCAGGAAACATCTAGAATCTGTTCTCCCTCCCATCAGTGGTTTGAACAATGTTTAACAGTGTTTATCTCTTGTTTTGATGTGTTATGGCTGGCTAATTATCATCAGCACGAATGCGTTCCATCATCAGCGCTCAGATCATAGTATCATCTGTCTCTCTGACAGAAGCGCAGTTGGTTCAGGACGTCTGTGTCTTTGATCTTTCTTGTAATGTTCCCAATCACACACTGCAGCGCTGTGGATCAGGATAAGGGATTCCTCCTAGATAAATAGGAAAGTTTGCTTTATTCAGCATGCTTTGAGATTGAGTTTCTGGTCTTATATGGTTTTTGAAAATCTATAGAGTCAAGTTTTGTTATATTGATTCTATGCTTGACTAAAATAAATTTTAATTCAGAAATGAACATGACGTTTATCATAGAAAAAGTGTCTGTATCAAGTCATTGACCCATAAACTCTCTCTCTTTCACAGCAATCGAGACCCAGAGTACGAGTTCAGAGGAGATCGTCCCGAGCCCACCCTCTCCGCCCCCTCCACCTCGCGTCTATAAGCCCTGCTTTGTGTGTCAGGACAAATCTTCAGGGTATCACTATGGCGTCAGTGCCTGTGAGGGCTGCAAGGTGAGAGACTCGGCCAACTCTCATTCACCCACACAACATGTGCTGCAACCAGAGGTAGCCAGTACTTATTTAGCTTAGTAGTCATGTTCTCTAAATAAAACAGCTGAATAATTTTCTGGTAAGCCCCCCCGTTTTTTTTTTTTTTTTTTCACACACATATCCATACAACAAAGCAAGATAGAGTAATAATCCAGATTGTCTTTCTCTCATATCCTATCCATTATAGCAATATATCAGATGGTAAATCTGATGGTTCACTTTAAAGAACAATGAAAGATGTGGTTCGGTTTTGATATCTCACTTTTAGGCCATGTGTCCACCAAAGCATTTTTCTCAGTGTTTTCAATGGGAGTGCCGTGTTTTTGAGGCACTGAGCTTCTATTTCACGCTGAGCGCTAAGCTCTCAGCCTTTTTTTCCCGGTCGCTGAGAGTTGAAGAATGTTCATCTTTGGGTAAAATGCAGCGCTCATCACTGTCACTTTTATCCCAGCCATCCAATCACAGTTGAGGAGGGGCGGGACAAATACAACACTGACCAACCGCCACACTCTGCTTGAAAACCGTCAACAGATGACAAGAAGTAACAACAAGCATAATAAAGGAACAAAATAAAACAAGAGCCAGATCAAATACTTTACATTGTATCAACATTTTTATGCAATACAGAAACAAAATATCTGTGAAATTAGATACTAGTTACACTCCCCCGATATTCTGTATTATAGCAAGCATTGCAAGCGTCTCGCCTGAAAAACGCTGTGATGTGCAATTTTTTTTAAACATGATAGATTGTACAGTTCTAGAATTGAGAATATATAACTCCCTTCATTAGCTTTAGTGAAGTTAGCCTTTTTTTTTTGTTAGAAACTTGGGACCCACTTTATATTAAGTATCTTTAAAATAGCTTGAATGTAGCTCTACACCCTTGCCTCATTTAGTATACGTGTTTCAATGAATATGCAAATGAGCCCCGCCTCCACTCACTCGCACCAGCTCAGAGATCCACTCACGTTGACGTGATTGGTTATAAGGTAGATTGTGTCATCAGAAACACCAGCGATTTCAAACCGCGTTTTTTGAGACGGTCTTTGGTTCACTGCAGTTTTAAGGAGAAAATACTCAGCAATTGTTTTGACATATGCATTTGCACATGGTTTTATCGTAAAGCATATTAAAAAACACCACGTAGACATATAAACAACATTAAAAGCTTGATTTTCACCACAGGGGGACTTTAACCTTACCTGTATCCCACCTCAATAGCAGCAAAAGTGTTTTGAAATACAACATGAACACAATACATATATTTTACCTAACAATACATTTTTTTGACCCAAGTACCCAGTAGTCAAAGACTCCTAAAATAAAGTAGGACCGAAACTTCTAGCAACTTCTACATTAACTTGTTAGTAACTTGATGTGTGGCTAACTACTTCTTTGTCAAGCTACTCATAATTTCAACTTTTTATGTGGTAAAGATACTAGATAGCTACACTGCAAGTTTCAAGTGACAGGAAAAAAAAATTAATTGTTGGAAAAAAAATAGTTCAGACACTTAACAAGGATGAAAGTTTCTAGTATGCTGTGCATGTCGAGCACCTTTGTTCCAGCACACCATCAAATGTAGTCTACTTGCAGGCCTATGCGTTCGGTTGTGGCTTAACCTAAGCATCAAAACTGAAGTATAATCTGAATGGATGTCAAAGCAAGCACGTTTGAGCTTCCGTTTACTGTGTTTGTTGTGTTGATCAATGTTTAGATGTGAATTAAAGGCTGTGAATATAAAGCAATTGTGTTTTTTTCAGGAGACTAGACCGCTTGAAGTATATGGATTACTTGTACAATCTCTTAATGGACTTTTTGACGCTTAAAAGTTTTGTTGGAATGGACTTTCAACAGAGCTACAGAAATCTCTCATAATTCATTAAAATATCTTCATTTCTGTAGAATTGATTCTGTAGAATCCAATAAACTGAAGGAGTTTAGTGACAAAGAGTTGGCTTTTTGGACTTTTTGATTTTGGTCATTAAGCAACATCCTAAAAACCAATCAATCACCACTCAGAACACTTTAGCAACCACATTCAATGTCCTAGCACGCACCGACAACACCTTACTTTATTGTACTGGGAAGCACCATGTGGAAGTAAAAATCTATTTGTTTTGACACATGACTGGAGTTTTCTTGCATCTCTTGAAGTCTGTCACTGTCCTCATTGTGTTGTTTGTGTTTAGGGTTTCTTCAGGCGAAGTATTCAGAAGAACATGGTCTACACGTGCCACAGAGAGAAGAACTGCATCATCAACAAAGTCACCCGCAACCGCTGTCAATACTGCCGGCTGCAGAAGTGCCTGGAAGTGGGGATGTCCAAAGAATGTGAGTGATGCATCACAAATGCTCCCTCCACAGCTGAAGTACTCTTGCCAAAATACACACACACATAATCATAATCATGCCTCCCTCTGGCTATACGAGCACTCGTCTCTGCTAGGCGCTGTCAGAATTGAGAAGTTAATTGGGAGAGGTGTGAAAATACACACTCTCTCGCAGGTCTGCGGCAAAAGTTGTGAATGTGTCAGTGTGTTTGTTCAGAAATCATCCGGACAGATCCAACACGCTCTCACCATCAAGTGGGTGTGAGTCTCCACTGCAGAAAGAGACACAAATGGTGTGTTTTTATGGAGGGAGAGGAACGATCCAATACCATGTCAGGTCTGATCATTGGGTGTGTGTATATCCAGGTGACATATCTGGCTCTCATTTAACCCCAAAAGCAAAATAAATAGTTAAATTAAATTACATTTTGTTAATATTATGTATGTATGTATGCATGTATGTATGTATATATATATATATATATATATATATATATATATATATATATATATATATATATATATATATATTGCAATTAGTCAATTTGTCTGTGCTTTAAATATTTAATTCATTCAATTCAAGAGTTTAATAATTTGACATCACTTGAAATTATATATTACATAAATGTATGATTTTTTTTTTTTTTACAGTTTTGCCCAAAATTCTCATTACATTTCTATCAGTCCCTCCAGGATTTTGTGATTCTGCAATCACAGAATATAACACAAAATCAAGAAAACTTTGCATTTCCATAATTTTTCTGCAAAGGCAACATTGGCTAATAAAAATTCATAGAACGGGGTGTACTGACCATACGGAGCACCAAGACACCGTTTATAAATACTAGTGTTTTAAAAGGACACTATTTTTGTTTTTATATTTCTGATTTGAGGCCCATTTGAGCAAAAGAGAGGCTAATATTTAATATTCCCAAGTGATCTCTACCAGTCATTCATTCACATCCTTCACTTGTCTAGTGTCTATTCAACCTGATTTAACAATTAGATTTAATACATTATTTTACTGGATACACAAGTTTTTAATATTCCGAGTGAATGCGATCGCTGTTGATACTATTATATATTGAGAAAAAAAAAAACAATAGTACACAAATAGACATTGCGGCAAACATTTTTTTTGCAGTAATGAGACATTACAGTCATGTGAAACATCTTAATGATCCTAAAACAGACTTCATGCACTTCAGGAGTTAGTGACCGATATTTGTTCTTCTTTCAGAGATCATGTGCATGTTGAGGTTAATGTCATTGGCCAGTCTGACAGATCAAGCACATGGGCCTCTGGCAAGCATCATGGCGAGGGTGCAGATGACCCATTAAATCAGTCACAATGACAACCCACACTTGTTTCATTAAAGTGGGTTCTTATGAATTCACACCTCTTGACTCACAGTACATTTAGAAAATGATGCACAGCGGCACTTTCACACTTCACTTCCTGCATACATTTGAACGCACAAAACATCTGTAATAAAACACACACACACACACACACTCACACATGCATTGATTTTCAGCACAGCATGCTGGGTTCGCTCTGCTCCAAATGCATTAGACTCACAACTCATTTGCTGCTGCTGCTGAGGAGGAGTAGAGATTGTGAAAAAAGGAGGAGTGGAGAGAGCGGGAGCGGAGGGAGGAAACATTGACATTTTTATCCTTTCATTGAATTTCATCTTTGTGATGGACGATCTGCCAGCGCTTTAATTTTCTCCTCTCAAATTATTCCTGTCAAGAACCTCATGCAACACACTCACACACACCCTGAAACAGACATATGAGGGCGTTAAGGCCCGTTCACACCAAGACAAATGTTTGTCTTGAAAATGTGGAGCCATAAACATTTTAATAATTAACGTCTAATAACGGTTAGTTTTAAGCACTTAATGTCATTTGCCCATTTTCCGTAACCTAATTTATAACTATTTACAGTTAATGTTTTTAACAAAGCATTATCTAACTCTTTACATATGAGCTAATTAAACAATAACACTTTGTTACAGTAATTACAGTGACAATGAATGAAGAACCCACAATGTGTATATAGTCTATTAATGTATTACCAACAGTTTATTAACTATTAATTAACTATTTTCAAATTTTTGTAAATATTTTATTACACTATACTTATTATAAAGTGTTACCAGCAACAATGAATATCAGAAGAAAACCCCTTATGATTAGCATGTTTTGCGATTTATATATGGTTTAGTGTGGCTCTTATAATATTTGATGTGGCGTAGTTCTCTAATGCAAATTATCATACGTCATCATAATCATCAGTTATGACAACGAGACGTTTCAGCTCTAATTGGAATACAAAAATCTGAATAGGATTGGATTTAGGTTAAACTGCTGTTTGAAAATAATTATGTTGATACATCTCTGCTTCCTTTATTTCCTCTGCTTTGTGTACCAGGCCAATGCATTTTCATTCATTTAATTTTCCCTAAAATTATGTTTTAATGCTTTAAGTAGGAATACTTAATCGTCAACCATGCTTCAGAAAGTGCAGTAGATGAAACTATGCCGCTCATTCATACAGACACGCAGAACAACCAGACTTTGTATTCTAAAATCTGTCTTTTTGCGGTATAATATTCACAGACACTAGTCCATATATTTATCCACATTTTCTGCATTGCTGATATCATACTTCAGCATATTTTGAAAAAGATAATGAATCGTACCAAACATTTTGATTTGAATCATGATTCCATGTCGAATTGTACACTGTAGAAACAAATCCGTTAAATTTACGGTAAAAAAAACAACAAAAAACTACCGTACCAGAAATCTACCATAAAAAAATACGGTAGCAACATTTTAGGTTTTACAGACTTAACTTAAATTTTTAACTTAAAAACGTATTTCATTATCTGATAAAATGTTAATTTACCGACCTATTGAAGTACTAATATCTGTTGTGTACCATTGTAATACACTGACAACCACCAATCACAGTGGTGATGAGAGTCACATGATGAATCAAAGCTCATCACAAGCAGCTTTTCCAGAAGAAAGTTAATAGTAATATATAGAAGCTGCATAGTTTCATTCACACAAACATTAAACACCATCATGGTAACACATGAAATTTAAAAAAATTCAATAAACATTCATTTAACAACATTAAATGTAACATAAAACCCTAATGTACATAACTGATTAGAAAAAAATAAGAAAAACTATGAAGAAACAGTTATTTCAACAAAGATACATCAAATGTGAAGTGTCACGCAGGGAATTTTAAATTTTTCCACTGTAAATTACAATGACTTGTTCTTTTTCACTTAATTTGAATTTAATGGTATTTTACTGTAAAATGACATTAAATGTACGGTTAGATCTATCACAGTTATTCACTGAAACCTTCTGTTAGCCAATTAACAGTTTTTCACTGTAGCATTTTTACGGTCTTTTACCGTTAAAATCACGATAATTTTTTTTACAGTGTATCATTTAGCAAAGAATCCTAATTAGTTAGTTCTCGGAACTGATATTTCCACCCCTATCAGCCATGTTTTTGCGTGTATTTTTTCCAGCAGTGATTTTATCACAATACACAGGCCTAAAAAACTATGCAAGTGCTTGAACGTAGCCACTCAAGTTCAATTTCAGACATTGTTTTAGTGTGAAATGTGTCAAAGCACAGTTCATAATGCAGCTCAAGTTACTTACATCAGTTTTAATAGCCATACATCTCTATTGGCCCCATGGGTTTGTTACCGCCAGAGCGACGCAAGATCATATAGACGTAAGTATATATAACAGAACTGTGCAGCTGGCGTTTGCGTACTTGCTTAGATCACATTTCTGGCCATGTTTCTGCTCGTCAGCATATTTCTGGCCATATCGTCAGATATTCCGGTGTGTAAAAATCACCTTTCCAGACACACACAAAATACGTATCATTACTGCTGGAGAAAGACCTGTTTCCCGATCTCTCTCTCTCTCTCTCTCTTTCTTTCTCTCTGCAGGTCTCTCAGTAATGCTTGTGTGTGAGTGATGGCGCAGCCAGGCTAATAGTTCTTTAATGACTTCATTAAATTGTGTTTTGCGGCTTATGATCGCTGTGCCAATCTGTCATTGGGGCTAATGTAGGCACGCTAAGATAGCCCACTTTTATTTAGGAATTAATTCCGCATCTCCAGAGGCCTGAGAGAGGGATGCAGCGAGGGTCTGAGCGCTAGCAGAGATTGGGAGGGAAATAATGCCATGGCATTACAGTGTGTGTGTGTGTGTGTGTGTGTGTGTGTGTGTGTGTGTGTGTGTGTGTGTGTGTGTGTGTGTGTGTGTGTGTGTGTGTGTGTGTGTGTGTGTGTGTGTGTGTGTGTGTGTGTGTGTGTGTGTGTGTGTGTGTGTGTGTGTGTGTGTGTGTCATATAATGAGATTAGATTAGCTCTGGGTCTAATGAAACCTGTGGTGATCTATCAGCATTATGTACGACTTCATCCACCTGCTCTATTCATCAAACTACAAACACACACCCTGCAGATACAGAGAGAGAGAGTGAGAGAAAGTGTTTGAGATGGTACTGATGGAGGGGGTGTAATGGCATTTCTGATTCTTTGGCCTATTTTTTCTCCTTAACACTTTTTTTTCTCGCCTTTCCTCCCCTCATGGTTTGTCTTCACAGATGTGATGTGTTGGCTCTAACACGTTTCCTCTATCTGTCTGTCTCATCTCACTCCATTACTGCTGCTCACTGCATCTCAAACGGCCTTTTCACTGCTACTCATGCAAGTTTCTCTCCTTTTCTTGGCCCTTTCATCCCTCATTCTTTCCTATCTGTCTTCTTGAGATATTTTCTCTTCTGCCCACTTCATTACATACTGAAATGACATGGCCACATATCTCACTGTGATAGCAAACTTGATGATGGAATTTGTTCAAATTGGATTTAATGTTTTTAATATTGTAAAAGATATCAATATTCAATAAATAATAATACAATCATAATTATAATACCTTTTAAAAAGTTAAACGGAAAATTAAATAGAACAGCTTGGTGGATTTTCACTTGGCCATTCAGGAATCTGTACAGTCAGCACTGATTTTTGTTGTCTTTCTGTCTGTGCAGCGGTAAGGAACGACAGGAATAAGAAGAAGAAAGAAGATAAAAAGCAAGAATGCACAGAGAGCTACACGCTGAGCCCAGACACAGAGCAGATGATTGACAGAGTCAGGAAAGCCCACAAAGAGACCTTCCCCTCGCTGTGTCAACTCGGCAAATACACCACGGTAAGAGTGTGTGAGGCCGGCCTGATACACTGAATGTTCACCAGGATTTGTGATGATTTTGCAGCCCATTTAATTTCTTTAATGTGATATATTCCCACATCACTCAAAAAAAGTTAACTGAAAATCACTGTGTGGCATTTTATATTCATTTACATGTTTTGGTAAAAATATATGCTATATTGGACTGTGTAATTGAAAATGATTAAATGCAGTGTCAATCAGGGATGTGATTTTTCCGTATTTGCATGGATTTCCATAATTTCCGACTCACTCCAAACATATTCCCAATTTTGTAACAAGAATTGTTCATAAATCTGTTGTCAGCAAAAGAGAGGGTTTTGAGAATGGATAGAGAAGAGAAGGGAAATTCCACCCAAAAATAAATATATGTATATATTTGCCTTTATTATGATAGGATAGTATAGAGTGGACAGTAAGGAGGTGGGAGACGGGATTGGGAAAGGTCGCCTGAAGTTATATGTATATGTCACTATATGTCGCGTGCTGCCCACAAGGCTATTGGCGGCGACTTCATTTACTATTTTCAACTAGATTTTTACTGTATTTAACTTTTTACATTGTACATTTTCAACCAAAACAAAACGTTCTTTAGTTGAAATTAGAGCTGCACGATTCTGGAGAACTTATCGCCACCTACTGGTGTAACGATGTAATGGATACAATCTTTATTTGAAGCTTCAAGTTACTTTCATTAGTTGATTTACACAATTTTGATCGTTGCCGTAGACATCGGTGTTGTTTATACACGAACTATAAGCTTGTATCCCAGTACGTCTGTGAACATTTGAATTATTGTAACAGAAATAATGATACCGTGTGGCTGTGAAGCCGCTTCATACCTATACATGTCCGGGTCCGTGGCAGTGCCAATGCAGATTTGAATGTTCGCTGTGGTTGTAGCTACTTATCAAAGGTTTATTAGACACAGGCGAATCATTGTCGTTTAGGAATAAGATTGCATTGAAATTGACGTCTTTTAATGATCAATCTTGCAGCTCTAGTTGAAATTATGGTTCTTTTGATTAATATAAATAAGCAATATCCTAAGAAATGCATTGGATATCATTAAAAGCATGATAAATATAACCCTAGTAAAATCATTGGATTACATGTACTGTGGCTGTTTGACTACTTCACACCCGATAAAATCTTCATCTGTGAGGATTTGACCTCATTGTTTTGACTTTGTGTTGGTTTTTTTAACTAATGAGCTGACACTGACTGATGAATCAATGCTGTAACTACAGATATGTGTCTCAGTTTGTCAATAACTCCCAGAACTCTGTGCTGATTCTGCTCCTGTGTTTACAAGCAGACCCCACCAAAGCTAATGGCCAGATTTCACGTGCCAGACTTTCAGCCATTATTGATGCTGCTATTAAACATTTACCATAGCATTCTAGTTTACCTGAATTTTGTCCTTGCCTGTGTATAGAGTAACAGCTCGGAGCGGCGTGTGGCACTGGACGTGGATCTGTGGGATAAGTTCAGCGAGCTCTCCACAAAGTGCATCATAAAGACGGTGGAGTTCGCCAAACAGCTGCCGGGATTCACCACCCTCACCATCGCAGACCAGATCACACTGCTGAAGGCTGCTTGCCTCGACATACTGGTGAGAACGAGTCCAAAATTCACAAAGCCTGCAGTGGTGCGGATGTTACTGCGGGTTACATGACACCGCTGAAGCCTGAATATAGACTGAGGGTCACATTGGAGTCATTGAAGGTTGTAGGTTCAAAGCCCACAAGCATTCCCTTGTGAAAAAGAAGTGTGCTTTATTGAATTGAATGCAAGCTTGTAGTGTACTTTTACGTACGTCAATTTGAATATTTTTAAATGTTCAAATCTTTAAAATACTGGACTTGCTGACAGAGTGGCGTGTAATGCATTAGTAAATAATTATTCACAGCAATTTAGTTATTTTCCCTTGAAAAAATAAAGTAAGGGACTATTCTTTCTGTTATTTAATTACAGTTCTGATGTAATTGTATACAATATAGAACAATTCTATATTAAACAAATGTGGATTTAACATTAAAAACATACATTTTAAGAATAAGAATAATTAAGGCATTTTTATATTATTTATTTGAAAGAATTAAAATAGCAGTTTTATATATCTATTCTTGTATGGTTGAGGTTGATATGGGATTTGGGAAGTAATTAGTAAGTAATACAATACTCATTAGAGTAATCTAATTACACTGTTGAAGAAGAGTAACTTAACAAACACTGCTTGCAGATAATATAATATCAAAATAAAAGGCACTTAAATGTACTTAAAATAGTATGCTTACGTGACTGCTTAACACTTAATCTATCAAAAGTTTTACTTTAAAGATCATATTATTGTTTTAATAATCTCGTGTCATGCTTTAAAAAAAGTACACTTATTTTGATGTGTTGACAAACATACTAAATAAAGTGTATTGATATAAAGTTATAAAGTACTTGATTATAATTTCAACTGTAGTGTGTTATTTAATATTATATTTAAAGTTAATATATTTTAAATGAATTCAACTTCATCATTACAAATGTGTAATACAAATATATACTTTTCAGTACATTCAGCAGTGAACTTTAACCTTCAAAGACAATAGAAATATATATGAAATTACATATAAATATATAGTTAACTCCTACTGAGGTGGGTCAAAAAAGAACTCTAAAGTTCTATAAACTAAACTATAATACTTTTATTGTTCTGGTAGTGCCTTATTGTAAATAACATGCAATTAATGTCTGAAAACATTACATTCAGTTCACAGATAAGTACATTCGCTTAAAGTATCTGATTCATTTCCACAATAAGTACTCTTTTTAAAAGTATGCAAAAGTGCACTACTTTTTCACAAAGGTTGATCCATGCATTGTCTCCACTATCCACCACTTTAGGATTTCCCTCATCCCAGTTTAATATGCAGAGTTAAGTCCAACACGTCTCCTCTCTGTTTCACTGCTTTTAGATTTTGAGGATCTGTACCCGCTACACGCCTGAGCAAGACACCATGACTTTCTCTGACGGGTTAACGCTGAACCGAACGCAGATGCACAACGCTGGCTTCGGTCCGCTAACAGACCTGGTGTTCGCCTTCGCCAGTCAGCTAATACCGCTAGAGATGGATGACGCAGAGACGGGACTGCTCAGTGCTATATGCCTGCTGTGTGGAGGTACACACACTGTATTCTGACTTACAGTTTTACACCTGTTAAATAGACTGTTATATTTACATATAATTGTGTGTGTGTATATATATATATATATATATATATATATATATATATATATATATATATATATATATATATATATATATATATATATATATAATTTTTTTTTTTTTTTTTTTTTTTTTTTTTTCATTGGCTATTCCAAACATACCAAGTGTCTCATGTCTTTTGATACATGGACCTCTAGTGCCACACAGTGTGTGATGGTGGTATTGCACTCATGTTGTTCAGAGAAATACTGTGTATGAAAAAGAAACGAGGTTGTTTAAAAGCTTGAATCTCATGTAAACATGTCCAGGTCATATTTAACTAGAAACTTTATATATAAGGCATTATAAAAGTATTTTTAATGCATTTATTATGCCTTGTAATGCCACCTTATAAGGCATTGCATGGTCTCATGGATATTTGTAACCACAGTTATTATACATTATAATACTAATCTATTCATTACACACAACTTTAGAAAGTATAATGCATCAAAACACATGACAAACAACCAATTTCAGATGTAACAATTTTAACTTTGGTTACAATTGTTTTGGGAAAATACATTATGAATACATTTATAATGCATTACGCATAAAGGCTTTAAATAAAGTGTTAATGAAATGGTATTTTGCATTAAAAAAACTTGTTCCATTTAAATGCATTCATTTAAAGTAAAGGATATTTTACACTAAAATCATCATAATTAAAAGCTTTACAATAACACTAAGAGTATATAAATAGTTTAAATAATATATAACAGTAGTATACAATAAATATGTTTACATAATATTTTAAAATATTAAATGTAAAATTATATCATTTATTTTTACAGTGATCTCTTTTTTTTATTTTTACAGTTTACTCTTAAAATGATCATAATTAAAGGCTGTAAAATACATACTAAAACGATTGTATAGATATTTTGCTATTTCAATAATATAACAGCATAAAGGTATCATATAATGTATTCTTTAATATTAATATTTTCTAGTTTTTTGTTGTTGTTGTTGTTGTTGTTCTGATTTATTTATTTTTTCATTCATGTTTGTTGGAGAAAATGCTATTGAGTGCATGTCACACAATGCAAAAAATCAAACGGCATTAAGCACGTTTTTTCTTTTTTTTTCTTTTGATATTGGGATGAAAGTGACCTGGGGTGCGTTTCCTAAAAGCCTCGTGAGCTAAGTTGATCTTAGAAACCATTGGTATCAATTGTTCTATGATCTACTTTGGATTTCGATGCTTTTGGGAAACGCAGCCCTGAACATTTTTCACAGGTTTCATGAGATTCACCATCTCCAATATTTGCTGAATTTGTGATATAAGCTCTCATACCACATCCTGTGAGCTGAATATGAATGGTTTGTGCAGATCGGCAGGACCTGGAAGAAGCCGATAAGGTGGATGTTCTGCAGGAACCGCTTCTGGAAGCACTGAAGATCTACGTGAGGAACAGGAGGCCGCACAAACCTCACATGTTTCCCAAGATGCTGATGAAGATTACCGACCTGAGGAGCATCAGTGCCAAGGGTGAGTCAAATTCACTCGCATAATCCTACTCTTTTGTTTTCCTAGACTATAAGAAAAACACATGTGTGACTACTTGAAAACTAAATACATTTTTCATCTCTCTCAGGGGCAGAGCGTGTGATCACCCTGAAGATGGAGATTCCTGGCTCCATGCCTCCTCTCATTCAGGAGATGTTGGAGAACTCTGAGGGTTTGGAGAGTTCCTCAGGCGGGGTCAGTTCACGGGCCGCCGGCGCCCCTCCAGGCAGTTGTAGCCCCTCCCTTTCTCCAAGCTCCGCCCAGAGCAGCCCACCCACGCAGTCGCCATGACAACCATCATTGCCGTCATCGTCAGCCACTTATCGACTACTGTGTGCCCTCCGCGACACGACAGCAGAAACGTTCAAAAGCACGCGCTCATATTGCTGCCCCTCTGCCCGTGTTCCTCAGAGACTAAAGGGGAAATCAAAGGTGTGTCGCTGGAATTTTGTTGTTTTCTTTCCTCAGACTGTGATTGTATTCCTCCTCGATTTCCCTTTGGATGAAGGGAGGAAGACCGCTGGAGGGTGAAGACAAAAAAGTGCAAGAATGAATGGACAAACGTATAGAAGGAATTAAAGGACCTTTTCTTCTGTTTCCGATTCTTATGGCCTGGGACTTCTGTTTCCAATGACCAGAGACTGATTTCCTACCAACTAAAAAAAAAATATATATAAATATATAGAGAGAAGACATGGAATGATTGTGATTGAGAACTGAATGAAACATGGACTTGATGTAAAGATGCAAATGTATTTCCTCACGTTTTCCTCTTTATGCCTGTGAAAGGGCAAAGAGTGAATTGTTTTATTTCAGACTGATGATGATGTTTTTCATTGAGAAAAAAAAACATTGAAAAGATTATTAATTTTCACTCACAAAATTGTGCACAGAAGATATAAAAATGGTCGCAACAAACAATTTGTGTAATGTGTTCTTCTTGCTCTTGTCTTTAAGCTACTAGCAAATACCTCAAGGATTCATTTCATATCATATTTTATTACACTGTGTTTTGCTTAATATTTCAGAAATAAATTACCGAAAAGGTTCTTGCATCAATGAGATTTCTCAAAGTTCTCTGCAAAGTTGTTCTTCGTTCTTCACTCAGGGGTAAACGGGAGTTCTACCGTAAAAAAGTTGTGCAGTAGTTTATAGCCTTCTGTTTTTCTTGTGTCTGGCCTTGTCGAACTGAGTTAACAAATGAACCTAAAAAGATTTCCATGTCAAAAAATGTATACAATATTAAAGTCTTCCAAAAAGTTTGCGCTGACTACAAAAACACTTTTGGACAGATTTTGTTTGAAATTATGCCACACCAGTTCGTTCTTTAAATTTTCAACTCTGCTTGAAGTATATTGAGGCCTTCATTCTAGAGAGCATTTCATTGGACAAAAAGTAGTACACAACTTGTCCTCCGAGAAATACATTTTTTACAAGGGACATTTTCCTGGTTGAATTTGCACCACTAGCTGGAACTCTGAAGTCTGTAAGTGCTTACTTGTACGTCCTGCTGCTCTGGTTGTTGTGCAGGACTTTTATTTTGATGGCGCGGTGGACTTTTGTTTTGACGGCTCTGAGAATGCAAGAGCCTGAGCACTCAACACTCCCCATTCTCCATCTTCATTAGTTTATGATCTGTTTAACATTTCTATCTAATATGTTATTAGAACTCTAATACAAAGAGAGTAAACGGCACTCGAAAAAGTGTTATAGCATTTGCCGTGTGGTTGATGTCCACTGTCGCTAGCTGAGCAGAAATACATAATCATGTTTCACTTGTTTCCTTCAAAGACATGTTGGATTTCCTTTTTAGCATAAAGGTTAAGAAGTGCCTGGACTTCGGATTCAGTCTATCTATTCTTCCATGTTCTTGGAGTAAATATATAGGCACAATTTATGGAGTAAATATACAGACTATAAACTGTGTTTACACTGCATTTTAGAAATGGCGAATGCCTTCTTAAATCACTGGCAGTTTCTAATGTTGTGCTGGTTCGACCCTTCTCTTAAGTAAGAGCTGATTTAGTGCCCCCAAAAGGCAATCCCTTTCAGTCGGTTCACTCGGTACAACATGACCATGGGATGTCGCGCCATTGGCTGAAGACACATTGGCTGCGTCTGAAAATAGCAGGATACCAAGGTAGGAAGGTAACAAGGCACGTCCAAATCCAATGATCGTGCCACATCTTGTCTCCTGAGATAATTTCATCTGATTGATCTTTGAAGGCAGCATAGATGGATCCTTCGCTGCATTTGATATCCCACAATCCTGTGTGTTCCATTCCCTGACCGTTGAGCTAAAAAATAAAGATGGCGTCTGAAATTTGATGTTGGTGGTCAGTTTGTGTGTAAAGTGTACATTTTGACCAACTTCTCCCACTTTTGATGACATTTCTAGCAAGAAGTTAGTATTGTAGTAATTCAATATTCAATTGGTTGTCACCAAAGCTCTCTCTCTGTTTTGTTATCGATCATTAAATCGTGACGCTGCCTCAGAAGTCTGTCTGAAATCAGTTTTGTGAGGTATCTTCATGCATAAACGCTGCCTGCTAAGTCATAGCCTGACAGGGCTGACAAGTCAGCTGGCTAGGTTTTCGGATGCAGCCATTTATTCACGCGTGAAAGGCCAATGAGGCATGCTGACGTGGGGGGTCTTACTGTACCTGCCCACAAATTCGGTCGCTTGCATAATCTTCAGCTCTTCGCTGTGCTACTAGAACACCATAACACCACATTCATAAGCCCATTGCTTGGGGATCCGGGCAGACACACAGACAGCCTATACAATAGGCAGGGTAGGTAAAGAAGGGTCCGCCCTCATGTGCATATCATGTGTTCGCTGACCAGCAAGCATCATGACATTGTAGTCAGGGACACCATGGTGTCTTCCCTAATGCAAGAACCTGCTGTCCCTCGGCCGGAGTTGTGGTTTCTATGGGCCTACCTGCTGAGAGGGAGAATCTTATAGCAGTGGGGCTCCCAATCAATGTCGTGGCCACAATACAGAGTAATAGGGCACCATCGACAAGGGGGCTTTATGTATTGAAGTAGCGCATATTTGGAGCTTGGTGCAGGTGTAACCCCTCCACCCGGGTCCTACTCGCCCCGCTCTGCGCGGGCCTCGAACCCCGGTCTCTGGCATGAGAGTCAGGCGCTCTAACAAGGAGGCTAAAGACTGCAGCCTCTAGCGTCAGTCGCTAGAGTGCCCATTGAGATCAGAGGAGTGAGGTTTTACTCGCACAGCGACTACTAGCTGGCCTGCGTTACACTCACCCCCATAAACCTCACTCCCATATGGGTCACGGCACCAATGCAACCCCTCCACCCGGGTCCTGCTCGCCCCGCTCTGTGCGGGCCTCGAACCCAGGTCTCCGGCGTGAGAGTCAGGCGCTCCAACAAGTAGGTTAAAGACTGCAACCTCTAGCGTCTGTTGCTAGAGCACCTATTGAGATCAGACGAGTGAGGTTTACTCGCACAGCAACTATTAGCTGGCCTCCGTTACACAGGCGAAGGTCTTTATCCCCGTATCAGTCCCCAATTGCGGGGATACTGACTTCTTTGCAGGAATTGTTGGAGGAAGGTTGCTCCTATTCCACGTTGAAAGTGTATTTGGTGTCCATTTCGGCTTTTGAGGGCACACCTTCTTGCCATTCGATTCCTTAAAGGGGCTCCGCTTCTTATACCAGATACAAAATCAGTGGTGCCGTCAGAGGACCTGATTGTCTGTGTGCGAACCTTCATTTAAGCCACTAGAATCTTTGGATCTAAGGATGCCGTCTTATAAAACCGCCGTTGAACGTTCACAAGTTCCCGGCTCTGTGCCCTGTTTGATTTTTATGCAGATACATTGATCAAACACAGGCTGTGCGCTCTTCTGACCAGCTCTTTTTTATACTTTGCTAACGTGGTCCTTGGGAAGCCGCCATCTAAATAAAAAAAATGGGTACTTCAGCCAATAGTTATAGGAACTATGAAAACGTTCCTCCAGTGTGAAAGCCCCTCATGAGTACACCCTTAGTATTTTTGGTCTGTGACTATAAATGTTACTGTAAGTATCAGTATCTACTGCAAGTTAGTCAAATTTAAGTGTAAACTAAAATATATATGTTAGCTTTAGTGATTAGGGAAACAAAGCTTTTTGAAACTTTCAATCAATTGAACAATTGCTTCGAAAAATTATATTCACTGTTTCAAAGTGCTTGAAAATCCAAACGCTGCTGACGCCTGCTGGTCAGAACAGTGTACATGCAGCTCAAACATGCATAAAATCCAAAATCACCTTTTACAAACCAATTGCAAATGTTTTATTGAAGGTGCAATCTATTAAATGAAATTAACAAATTATCTAATTATTTAGTCTCTTTATAATATTGTCATATTTTATCAAATTTATCTGAGATCAGAAAAAAATATAGACACTGGTTCATCATGGGTTCACAGAGATGGCCCCTAGATCTTAACCATTGAAATTTTGATATATTTCGAAATGTTTCAAGACTTCAAGACGTCATGAAGCCTTGTTTTCTGAAATCATGTGACTTTTGCAGTTTGATACGTGCTCCGAATCACTGGTTCGAAGCAAATGATTCGCAAAAAGTTTCAAAGCTTCACTAAGCATGTTTCGAAAGCACCCATCACTAGTATGCTTCAAAGCTAATAGACATAAAACATACAAATCTTGAAGCTTTGCTTCGCTTATAGACAGCTGAGGATTTGCTGTTGTTCCACATAGGCTACTGTATAGAAATTTATTTTTTAATGAATTCTTCCATTGTTCCAGACTTCAGATGCCCCAACCCCTGTGAAGAGATGACTCGAGAGGACTCCTACTATGGAGCTAGAAGAGTCTCAATAAAGATAAATGCACAAACTGCATTCACATATGCACACACAGGATACACAAATGCACACACATGATTCATAAATACACACACAGGATACACAAATGCGCACAAAATTCACAAATGCACACACAGAATTTAAAAAGCACAGAAGATTCATAAATGCATACAAAATTCAGAAATGCACACAAAATTCATAAATACACACACAATTCAGAAATGAAAACAAAATTTACAAATGCACACAAGATTCACAAATGCTCAGGACAAGATTCAGAAATGTATTTCTGATGCACACACAAATCTATCTTGATTTACAAACTGCTTGCGGTCTGTGAACTTCACTGCATTTGTGTGTGAATTTTGAGACTCCCCTGACTTGGCTCGACACACAAATGCCTTTTTTTAAACAGGGAATGACCTGTGACCAATCAGATACCTCCCTTGTTTTAGCCAATCACAAGAACGCACCCCACGTGGGGGATTGTTTACTTGTAAGCCAATCACATGAAGTGTGGGCGCGAGGAGCGAGGTGGGTGGAGTTCTGCCAGTTGGTTGAGACCATTTTTTACAGTCTATGGTTGAGGCGGTGGGCCGGACCTCGAAATTACGAATTTAATACTTACCTCTCAGCTGTGTACGTTTTTTTTTTTTTTTTTTGCTGAGGCCATGTAATAAAATCGTATAAGTACTGCAGACATTGTTTCCAACTTTGTTGTTTGCACATTTGACGCAAAATGTCCTTACAAACTCTTACTTTTTTAAACCGGCAAGTAAGTAGGAGTACTAATCATAACGTTAGAAAACCTCCCGTTTCCTTGACAACCAATAAATAATGAACACAGTTTCTACACATAGACAGTAAAAGAAATGGACACAGCGACCCCATTGGAACTCAATTGAGACAAGTGAAGCCCGTTTTCAGCGATTTCTTAGCACTTCCTTTCCTGACGCGCAGACTCAAACCGAGCAAAGCGTTACACGGACCACGTGAGCAACCCGTCTGTCTTCTAGTAGCTGTGCCAAGAGAAATCTGAATCATTCCCTTCCGAATCTTGCAGAGACGGAGAGTGTGATTAGGAGCTGTCCATGAGCTTGGAGCAGGAGAAACTTTTGCTAAGTATTCTGATTAATTATATTGTCATTTTGCCTCCACGTCTCCCCGATTGCCCGCGAGCTTCTCCTCCCGCCCATACGGTAATCTCTCTAGTGTGCGACAGAGAGTCGCGTGGTTATGACGCAATCGTTAGCCTACTTTTACAAAAACTGCTTCTACGGGGCCATAACATAAGCTACAAGGTAATGGAGCATTTTATACATTGTCGTGTTTCTTTAGAAATAAAAAATGGACAAATGGAGTCTTCAAACGCCTCAGATGTAAAGTTATTCACTGTCAAAGTGACGCCAAAATGAATGGAAGTCAATGGGATTGCTAACGCAAGTGAAGTTCTGCTACAAGATGGCGGCACCCGGTCGACTTCAACTTCCGGTCGACTTCCTTCCCGCTTGTTTCTACAGCGGAGGCAAAGTAATCTTTGTCAGTGACCAAGAAGCTGCGTTCTTTAAATTTTAATTTTGCTTTAATCTTAAAAAATGTAATTTTAGTAATGTAGTTCAGTAATACTGAAGTAAAAATGAGGTGTTTTATCCGTTTAGCCTCAAATGTAAAAAGCCCTGTAACTCCTTTCCCAGACAAGTTGGGCAAAGTCTGTTCAATGTAGCCTACACACAAATTATTTTTATTAATGCAATGGACTGTTGCCTATGGCTTGCTCAGTTGGGGATATTTAATTTAATTAATCAATCAACAATACTATTGATCAGCATTACCAAACGTGGACGTTTTCCACTAGAAACAAACATTGATGTATTATTTTAATTTAATACTGTGAAGCTGCTTTGATACAATCTCTATTGTGAAAAGCGCTATATAAATAAACTTGACTTGACTGTAACGGCACAATGCACATCCGTATGTCATATTTTCCTAATGTCTGGTACTGTTAAACATGTTTTCACGTGAATGAATAATGATATGCAAGTGATGCATATGACATACCCAAAAAAAAAAAAAGGTTGTTGCTCAGAAGTCATTCTGAATAGACACATAACCAACATATATTTAGAAATCCAACCCTTGAGAGTTTACATTTCAAGTCTCAAAATTAATATTGATATACATATACACGCTTAAACACAAACAAAAACAACAAATATTAAGAATATATTTATTAAATGTATAAAAATTTTATGTGAATTTAGGATTGCAACTTATAACCACAACTAAAACATGGGGATTTTTTAAAGACAATCATCCCGCACATCCTATTCTATAATAAAATCAGCTAATCGAATATTTGAAAATCGTGCCTTATCCCTAATTAATATAGTATTAATTGTGTAAGTGCATGACATGACAAGTAGCAAAGGCAGTGTAAGTGGGGTCAAATGTTCATAGCAAATTTAAAAATAAAACAATGTAGCAGCATCATAGTGTAAACTACCAGTGTATTTGTGCAAGAGTCAATCAGCTGCCCTTAGGTTACTGGAGGGTGGGGGTGGAAGGAAGAGGCTCTCTATGATTCCCCTATAGAAAGTTAAGAGGATGGATTTTTGGGAGATGAGCCTTCCTCAACTGTGGGAGGAAGTGCAGAGGTTTTTGGACTTTCTTGGCCAGGTTCTGTTGGTGGTGTTGATAGATCGAGATGGGTCATCTGTGATGTGGATACTAAGCAACTCCGTGATCTTGACCTGCTCCATCATGGTGCTGTTGATGTGATGATTGTCAACGATCACCTCTAGTCATTTGGGTGTGGAGAGATATGATGTTGTCCTGTCCGTGTTAGATAAACAACTGAATTATATTCAGATAAATAAACACAGAAAGCGCACATTACTAGATAATATTCAATCACATTTTTCATCTTGACATTTGTATTAAGACTACTGCAGTTCTGACCACAAATAATTTTGTTAAATAGCTCAAAAACAGCCATCTTTAACTAAAATATTTTTCCACCATATTCCATCTTATACCCGTTCTGTTGTGTAGGTGAAGCCCAACCACTGACAGATGTACCATGCACAGAATTGTGTCATTGTATAAACTGTGACAATCAACCATAATTGGCTTAAATAACTCCATGACTACCACTATAAAGTTGATTTGAAATCATTCTTTATTTTGGTTTGCACTCTTTTTAGCTGATAATTAGTCTAGCTTACTTGTAGCCTAGGTAGCTTGCTGTAACCAACCTCGACATACCCTCCCGTTTACCCCGTGATTCTCCCTTAGTCAGACTTATTTCCTGCTGTCTTCCCGTTTAAAAATTTTCCCGTAATAATCCCGTATTTGAAAACTCTTTGCTTAGTTTATTGTGTATGTACCGAATTATTATTTTGGATTAGCCTAAGCAGCATACCGTTAGATAGCTGTACTGCTCCACTTACCAACATTCTTTCGTGGCTAACGTTACTGTTCTCATCAACAACAACCAGTGATGCGCGGGTTGATCCGAAATGAGCGGGTGCCTGCGGTTACGAGTCATCCAAAAATATTTTAAATGATATTCGGGTCGCGGTCGGTCGGATCGTTTGAAATAAAGATGCCAATTAAACCTTTGTAATTGATATAGTTCTAGACACAATTTTCTATGAATACGTTTTAAATTTAATTTACACTTAATTGGCTGAATAACTGGCGCGAAGATGACGCACGAGCTCAGTCTGCAGGTAGAGATGGAGGCGGCAAGAGAAAAGGTGAAGACTGGGGAGTGGAAGCTCCGCAAATACACAAATAGAAAGAGCAAAGTGTGGGAGACATTTGCCGAAATAATGAAAGATGATGACCAAAGTGCTGGCTTTGTCATGTGTAGGCTACTTCTTGCGATGCTATTTACACATTTGATAACCACAAAACTGGCACGACCAACCAGGCACGGCGTCAGGATTCCAGTTTTGGATAAGCCAGACCAATTGTGGGTGGGCCTTAAATTAAAAACGTTAAATAAAAATAAAATAAAAAAACGTTATCCAATCACTGAATAAAAAAATATTTACTAATATAGCCTGCTGTTATATTATCTGTGCGTATACATAATATAGATTGTAATAGCTTGATGCTCTTTAAATATTGTGTTGCATTGTAAAAGTAAATCCGCGATCGCTCTCCATGGTTCTGACCAAAGAAGAGAGCTTTGGAATCTCCATTATGAATATACCTGGGCTTTATTTTCCGACAACATTGTCTCTTAGCGCGCTGCGATAACTTAACTAAAGGTATACTACCACTAAAGGTACATCATTGCTAGGTGTCTTCAGGGCTATCATCCACTCGCGAGGCAGAGGCGCTGAGAGGCAGAGGCGCTGGCGCCCTCCTAGCAACGGCGCTGTTTTTGGTAAAACATGATTTTGACGACTTCATTAAGTTCTGTTTTATAGAAAACTCTTTTTAAAAGATTTTCGTTTTGTATAAATTGTATCTTAATTTTGATCAATGTTTTATCAATCAATTGCCCGTATTTATTAAATAAGAAGCATATAGCAGACAAAATAAGGCGCCGGTACGCGATCACTGCATGTGAACTGGAGGGCGCCGAAACTCAACTTGTGCCTCACAGATTTGATAAATATAGGCTATATATTACAGAAAGCTTGAAATGTCTACTTTTAAACGAAAATATTCAAACCAAAATAAATAGGCTATACTCTCTGATTATGTAGGCTAATCCATATGAAATGTGCATTTCTCTCTGGCGTTCATGGCGAGTCCGCAATCTCCGCATTGTCAACTTCATCTTTGCAGCGACACAGAAAACACCAGTTTATTACTAAACAATTAAATGTCTCCTTGCTAATTTAGACACATTCATAATCATTACTTCAACCGGTTCTTTGTGGCAAGCTTTAAGCGTGCGGTCATTACGCGTATTAGGCTAGCCTTTAAGTAATTAATTTAATATAAAGGGGCGATTTGTCCACGAATGGCTTAAATGAACAACTAGTCGACAAGAAAAAAAAATAGTCGGAGGCAGCCCTTATTCCACATATTTTCGAACCAGCAGGCCATCTGGGTTGGGCGAGCGACCATGAGCGGAGCGGAATATTCAGAAATGCGCTCTCCGCTCACGAGCTCTGATCGGAACAAACCCGAACCTCGCTGTCTGCTGAACTTGCGCAGAAACATTAAAATAGACAATGCCAGCTTTTTAAAATTGTTTTTAAAACTAAACATTTAGACTATTTTAGTTCAAATTATGAGCTTATATTGACGATTTTTTATAATTCTTGACAAAATTAGAATATTAAGTTATATTAATAGCTACGATGAGCATTATAGCTACTTAAAAAAAAATGCGGGTCAGGAAGCGGGTCGGGTACAATATTTTCTTTTTCGTTTTTTGCGGTCCGAGTTGCGGGCGGGTTAGTTGAAAACGTCGGTCGGGTGCGGTTTGTTTATACATTGACCCGCGCATCACTGACGACAACACTCACGGCGAACTATAGCTTGCAGTCTTAAATACAACTTATATGAAAAGCATTAAGATATAGGGGTGTATAATCATTGTAAAACAAATCTTACCTTGACGTTGTCTTGCCGAGACACACCGGTCTCTTCACGTTGGGTTGTAGACTGTACTAGACTCAAAACTGACGCGACGTCGGTTCAACGAATAACGTGATTGGCCAAATCTATTCAACAAGGTAACAACACAAGCGTTGATTGGATCTCACTCCGGCCAACGTTTGTGATCAGCTAGCGAAATGAAATCTATTTTTATACTTTAATGTGCAACAATTGGCGTTGGAAACAATCATTAATCTTTTTGTGAATTATTCATACAGACAAAAATGAGCCACACAGCTGCTGAGTAACTGTCAAATCAAAAACTAAACGAGATAGACGGACTTGGCCCACCGCCTAAGAAGCCGGTCTAAACCAACTGGCAGAACTCCACCCACCTCGCTCTAGCGCTCGGAGTAACCCCAGAGTGCAGTCTGGACGATGGGGCGGGGCGACACTTTTAGGCGGGGCGACACGTGTCGCTCCGCCCACACCTGATTTTATTGGCTTATAATACAGCAATCTAATTGGCGTAGACGCTTGAGGCATGAGCATGCGCATTCCTTTATGTACGAGTCAATGGTAGGAGTTTATGAATGATCTACGACGCTGTTTGGCCATACTACAGAAATATTAAGTGATGATAACCATGGGGATTTCCTATTTCAGTAGCCTAATGATCAATTGGATAATATTTTGCTGAATTTACGAATCAAGTTAGATAAAGTACTGTCAAAATGTATTCGTATAGCGCTCAATTCACATCGTCTCAAACAGCTTTACAAAAAAAACAATATTGTAAGCTTTAGGCTAATATTGAGCAGCTTTAGGGCTAGGCAATATCACGAAATATGTTGCTGATAAATTACTGTTTGAGATTTAGCCTAAATAGCCTATATTTATTAATTTACCCTGCAGATCAGTGCCACTTTTAGTGAGCAATGATCATGACAGCATGAAATTACTGGCATATAGGATTTCAAAGGAGAGATCATTTCTATAGGCTAATAGACAATATTTTTCCGCATGTCATGCAGGGCTCCGGAATTTCAAATCATTCGTAAATGCGTTTTTCGTTTTTCCATTAGGATCAGTGAATACAAACTCGGGATTTTACACAAATGATGATAATTCACTGTATTTCAGTAAAACAAAAGGATAAATCCGAAAGTGTGTTTTATTTTATTTTAAAGCAAAACCACAGTGAAAAATAAGACAATAATAGGCTAGCCTACCAAATACTATACAAGCCCAGATCGATATAATAAATCTGTTTTAGTAAATACATATTTATTTATTTATTTTCACATTTCAGCACTAGGCCTACACGGTTTTAATTCTATTAGCCAACGCACAAAACCCAATGGCCTGATGTCACAGTAACAGATAGTCGAAGTAGCCTACGGTTGACACTTATAGAAAACATGAATCTTTAAAACTATAACATATAGGGATTTACAGGACCAACATGCCCTCATTTTATTAACAAAGTGAGTTTGCCATTAAACATTTGATTTGCACTTTGTTGTAGCCTACCAAATAATGCACGCATTGGACAACATCTCGTTAAAAAAATAACAACAAAAAACGGTCGTGCTTTAAAAATTAAAATCAGCTGCTTTTACATTCTTACAGTGAATTATCATCCTTTGCGTAAAATCCCGAGTTTGTAAAACATCTCCCTGAAGTAGGCCTGCGTTCGTTTTTAAACAATAACTTCATCCATTCTGTTTCTTAAGTACAATAAAACATTAGCCAATAGATCTTAACTAAAATTACCAGGGTAAACCGACAAGATATAGCCTACGATTAAAGTTAGCATTTCATATTTATTTAATACGGCCAAATCATTCATAAAATCGCACTTAAAGGAATGCGCATGCTCAGACCTGAATTGTCTACACCAATAAGATTGCGGTATTATAAGCCAATAAAATCGGGTGTGGGCGGAGCGACACGTGTCGCCCCGCCTAAAAGTGTCGCCCCGCCCCATTGTCCAGACTGCACTCTGGGGTACTACGGCGCTCGCGCCCACACTTCATGTGATTGGTTTACAAGTAAACAATCTCCCACGTGGGGTGCGTTCTTGTGATTGGCTAAAACAAGGGACGTATCTGATTGGTCACAGGTCATTCCCTGTTTAAAAAAAGGCATTTGTGTGTTGAGCCAAGTCAGGGGAGTCTCAAAATTCACACACAAATGCAGTGAAGTTCACAGACCGCAAGCAGTTTGTAAATCAAGATATATTTGTGTGTGCATCAGAAATACATTTCTGAATCTTGTCCTGAGCATTTGTGAATCTTGTGTGCATTTGTAAATTTTGTTTTCATTTCTGAATTGTGTGTGTATTTATGAATTTTGTGTGCATTTCTGAATTTTGTATGCATTTGTGAATCTTCTGTGCTTTTTAAATTCTGTGTGTGCATTTGTGAATTTTGTGCGCATTTGTGTATCCTGTGTGTGTATTTATGAATCATGTGTGTGCATTTGTGTATCCTGTGTGTGCATATGTGAATGCAGTTTGTGCATTTATCTTTATTGAGACTCTTCTAGCTCCATATTCAACTCCTGCAAGGACTTCAAATTAAGCAAACTCCAAAACAACATGCAAAATTTTCTATATATCCTAATCATGTATTCATTACTTCAATGAGCTCATTGTATCAGCCTTTAAAAAGATATATATATATATTTTAAATTTATTTTAAAATATTTTAAAAATATATAAAAATAAGCCGGATAAGCCTTCAGGCATGAGATCTCTTAGGAAGGATACTTGAGGTTTAAACCTGAGCACACGTACAGTAACTTACATCTCCAAGAAGATATCTGTTAAAATATGCTTTTAAACAATAAATGCTTTTCAAATAAAGTCCTCTTTAAAGTTGGCATGAAAATACATCAGCCTCATACAGATAAATAACTTTGAGTACATGGTGACTTTTATTATGACAGAAGACTCTTATCTCTAACACTTCGGCATCACATGACACTGATTGAAGATGGCTACAGTTCAGTGGTAAGAAATGTTTACATTTTCAAACGTTTTTGACGCTATCAAACTCGCGACGTAAAATTAATGAATAGAGGAATAATGAAGAATATGCACATTGTAATATATCTGTACTAGCGATTAAACATTACAGACTAGAGGGAGGTGTAGTGTTATGACAGCACAGTGATGTAATTTTGATACTTCCATGATACTGAGTGAGTAGGCTACACATAGACAGTACTTAAAACTATTGCAAAGAATATTATGGTATTGTATTTGTACCATGACACCACGTTTTGGTCATTATGTCCATCAATCAAACACACCAATGCTATTATGGTGATATGTCCAGAAACTCAATCTACCTCTTGCACAATTTATTGTACTTCAGTCACATCTAGCATTGATATGATTATCAATATGAGTATGACAGCTTCATGTGTGTTTTGCACAGGCACTCTCGGGGCCGTAAATATGAGAGTGAATGGCAGGGGTGTCGTTTGGAGCGTTCAGCAGTGGAGTTCAGTGACTATCATCCACTCAAAGCCATCACGGTACATCCACAGTTCTCATAAATACTCATGTTTTATTTAAAATAATACTGTTCGCTTATTATTACAGATTTAGTCCTCTTTGAGTGAACAGCATTTGAGTATGTCGATCATTAATACTTTGGAAACTTTTTTGTATATTGTTTAAATAATTCCATATATATATTTTCTTTTCATTTCTATTATCTTACCTGTTTGAGTGTCTATCTGTTCTACACAATCCATTAACTGAAGTCTAATAATCCAGCTGTGTAATAATAATAATAATAATGCTTCAGTGTATCCTTGACCAAATCACCAAACCGCTGGTTGCTCAGAAAAGGCTGAATTTTTAATAGGCTAAGTGAATTGTAAAATGCATTGGACAAAAGTAACTTCATGAACAAGTTATTTCAGTCATAAATTTGGTAAATAACTGTCTTCTTTTCAGGTGACAGATTCTAAATCTCGGCGTGGGGGGCGGAAAGGCAGCACCTCCTCTACATCTTCTTCCTCAAGTTCTGTGGTTCTGGATCCACTCAGCTCAATGCTGGATGGGACCGACCCACTGTCTCTCTTCGCTGCGGCATCTGAGACCCCAACTCTCCCACACAGCATCTCTGCTGGGGTAAAATTCACAAACCTCACACATATACACACACCAGTAGGAGTATTATTAAAATCATTATGTGCATTACTTGTACCCCTATAAAAAAGCACTTGTGTAGTGGTAGTATCGGATGGAAATACCATAGTACTTACAGTACATACATACCATGGAATTCAATGATTACTATATAAACGTTTCAAAGGTACTTCAAAGAATCCCATGGTATTATTGGGTATCACTGAATTTTAATCAGTTCTAGAGCAGGTCGGGCAGGATGAGATCTAGCGGTTTGGGTTCCACACAGTTAATCCAGAAGTTAGTACAGCTGGCTTGGTACTGGTGAACTCCACACATGAGCTTGAAGTTGTCCGTCTCTGAATTAAAGGCCTTTCTGCGCGAGTCCACATTAAGCAGACACTCTCCGCATGCCAGTTCTTTGGCATTGCTAAAGCCGTGCCTCAATATACAGGAGAAGTCCAGTGAGCTCACATCAGGAGTGAGGTTTGCCAGCGACATGAAGCCCATCAGGTTGTTCCACACACTGATGTCTTTAAGCAGCTCCTGTAGTTTAAAGAGACATCCACTCATGCATTGTGTTTGTGCATTTTGGGGGCAGAGCAATGTAGGGTTTGTTTTTGGGCTGATTTCAAATATCAACAGTGTTTCTCAGAAATCACTTACTGCACCTTTATGTTTGTACATAAATCGGAATTTATATGTTTGTATATATAATATGTTTGTATATTGGAAATAGTCCCATTATCTGTTGATAGTTAAAATGATGTGGCTGTTCCCCTTCTATTTTTTCTTCTCCTGTGGTGAATTATCTGATCTATAAAACAACTGCGAATATTGTCATTTATGTTTATATTTTCAATAATTATTTTGTATATATTTACTAACTGAGGCAATCCAGATGTTGTTGTTTTTTTGTATGTAAATGTGCCTTCGGTTGTCCTACGTTGGTTACTGCTTTATGCTTTTGTGTTTGTTAATATAACTTCACATTTCTAAATAAAAATAATTATGTGTCTGTGAACACGCATCAAACATTTGTTAAATATGGTCTTATTCACTTTTTACTATTTTGTTTTAGGAGTTGGGGCGGAAACGGCTGGAGAAGGAGGAGGAAGTGGGCTTAGACTTTGAGCCGTGGTCATCTAAACGTGGAGAGATCTTGTCTAGATTCACCACCACTGAGAAACTGTCTATAGTAGGTGCATCATTTTACAGCTCTGACTCATCCTGTGACTTTTCACTTTTGACAGACATTAATGAAGCTTTTATTTCTCTTACAGAACCTCTTCATGGGTTCAGACAAGAGTGAGTTCATCGGTTTTGAAGGCTCTTTTTATTTGTTCTTGGTTTGTAGCTGTTCTAGTTGTTGTTATTCCAGGTGGCTTGACAGCTCAAAGTCAAATCCTCATTAATTAACCCTCGTCTAAGTCAATGAATTTTATTTTATTTAATTTTATTTGACATTTTTAATAAATAATTGAGGATTGGTACCTGACATTAATTTTTAAATTTCTAAATACATATATATTATTATATATTATATAACACATAGAGGATTAGGGCCTGATATAATTTTTATATTTCTAAATCAATCAATCAATCAATCAATTATTATCATTATTGTAATTATTATTCATTAAGTTTTAATATTAATTATTATTATTATTATTTATTTAGTAAATAATTTAGGATTGACATTAATTTTCAAATGAATAATCAATGAATAATCTAGTTTATTGCATTTTTAATAAATAATTCAGGAGTGGTACGGTACCTGACAGAAAAACAACTGTTGCAACCTCTATAAAATACTTAGCAAATATAAATTCAGTACTAACTTAAGCCGGCCGCCCGTACACAGTGCGATTTTTTTGCTGACGCAGGGTGTGATGTTTATTTATTTATTAATTATTATTTTACACTCGAGTGAAAACACATGGAAATCGTTGATGCACTTATGGTCGTGGCTCGCAGTGTGTGAGAGGAATTACGAGATGAGCCATGTGCGTTACGAGCACCTCCCGACCTGATAATGTTTAAACATGCCTAAATAATTCGGCCCGATTTTGACCAGCGTATAGGCTGTTCCTGTTGCCAAATCGTACACAACCACGTCTCATAGGCTAGATCGATTAGGCTTTATTGACCCATCCTGACCAGTGCTGAGATACTAACATATCACATAACAGTGGCATCAGCAACATTCTGTACAATATTTTTTACACATTTAATAGTTTGACTTGTGTTAAGGTAAAGCATCCAGTCCCAGCTCAGCCGTGTCAGAGAAGGTGCGCACTCGTCTGGAGGAGCTGGACGACCTAGAGGAGGTGGGTCTCATCCAGAGAAGCCTTGTGCTTTAATGTCTTTGCTAGACGTGTTTATGAATGTGCTGTGTGTATTGTGTGTGCTCAGGGCTCACAGAGGGAGCTGTTGAACCTGTCCCAGCAGGACTATGTGAACCGCATTGAAGAGCTCAACCAGTCTCTGAAGGAGGCCTGGGGTTCAGACCAGAAAGTCAAAGCCCTGAAAATCGTCATCCAGGTGTGAGGACGGTGAACACACAAACCAACAGTGCGCACTCAAATGACATTTTAAAGGGGCCATGACATGAGAAATCAAATTTGCCTTGATCATATGACATATAAGAGGTCTTTGAACTAATAAACATCCTAAAAGTTTCATAGCTTAAAACTTCCTCCTCAGTATAAACGGAATTTTTTAACCAAGCACCCAAAACGGCTCGTTTTGATATTGTGGGATATGTGATGTCACACAGGCCAATACATTTGCATATGACTGCCTCCAGAGTAGCCTCCACGAATAGTTATACATCATCACACCATAGGCCACGCCCACTGGCAATCAATCGCTTAATGGCTAACATTTGCCTACACTGGATGTGAGCGTTGTGACGTGTCAAAAGCAGTTAGAACCCATTATAATCACTGACGCTGTCTACACTGGATACAGTATACAGATGCATATTCTCTTTCTGACATATCCACACTCTTGAGTCTGTCATCAACAGGATAAATGGAAGAGTGAAAGAAGTGTCCAATTTAAGCTGCTCGTTTGCGTCTATGTACAGACTTCAGAAGGATCCCTGCGTAGGAAACAAGTGGTTAGTTTATTTTAGTGGCGTCCCGGATCGCGTTGGAGGATTATATGTTTGTTCGGAGCATTTTGTTTGGTAAACGAGGCACAGTGTAATGGAGAGTTTGCAGATCAACTTGTGTTGAAAGATGAAGCAGCCAACAATATTAGATCTGACAGCAGCTGCATCATAAACTGTAAGTACATGATTTCATAATGCTTTGTCTGTAAATTACAGTTTTATATGGATATTGTTTCTAGAACACTTTCTCACCGTTTACTGACAAGCCTTAAAGGAACTGCCCCTTAAAAACGGATCATTTCAGACAGAATGAAGGTTGAAAATAATAGTTTTTCCACTCACTCTCACACACACAAAATGTTAAACAGTGAACATCAAGAAACATACTAAAATATAATTAAAAAATCCATGTCATGCCCCTTTTAAGTCAACATAAATTTAAAATTAAGTCTATTAACTTTGATTATACATTTCTGGTCTTGTGGATGAAATTATCAGTGCATGTTATTCAAAAGAAAGAAAAAAAGATCATAATCTCTATCAAAATGTAATAACTTTTCCTCACATATTATTTTTGTGTCTCAGTGCTCCAAGCTGCTCTCTGATACATCAGTAATTCAGTTCTACCCCAGCAAGTTTGTTCTCATCACAGATATCCTGGACACCTTTGGTAAGAGTTGCTCATGATAATAATCTTTTTGATTGTTCTAGTGTTGTCAAAAATATCAATATTTCGATATGTATCGATACTGAAAAATATGAAACATTTCCAATACTGCTTTTCTGCAGTATCGATACACCAATAACAGCTGCACGTTGCCTTCTTTTTCTTGGCTTTTTGTGTTTAAACGCCCACATACATACAAAATGATGTCAAAATGCCTGTCTTGATGAGTTTTCAGGTATCAGTTTTGGAGCGTAAATAGTTAGCATAACAGTATATTAGATCTGCGCATTAGCTCTTAAAGTGACAGCAGCCTAATAAACCTTCTGCTGTCTGTCATGTTAATAAAGAAAATACAAAGAGAAAATCACTCGTTGCTCTTGACTGAATAACTTTTGTAACTTTAATTGTAAGTATTAGTCTGTATTTAATTTTTACAATAAAAACTATCCGGTGTTATTTTACATTTGATTACTTTCATTTCTGCAGTATTTCTACTACATAGTACTGTTAGACCCAGCTTAAAGCCATGTTCATTTCATTTGTCTCTTTATTCAATTGAATTTATTTGTGCTATCATTTTCAATTTGTTTGTGTTCTTATTTTGTTCTTAATTTTGTTCTTATTGACTGTTTACTTGTAAATCTAGTTCAACGATTCAAATAAAGCCTCCCTGTGCTGTTTGTAAGCTATTACAACAAAATGGCCCAAATTACAAATAAGTATGAGATAATAACCAATTATCTTTATGGCGGTATATATGGACATTTTCCCTGTGGTATCGAATATCAATATTTTTCAAGTTATCGCATCGAAGTTGAAAATTCCAGTATCGTGACAACACTAGATTTTTCATATTTTACTGACAAACATATATAACTTTTTTTTCTTTTTTTTGCAGCAATAGTTTCTTCACAAATAAGCAAAATTATTTTGATTTAGATTTGTCAATGCTGATAAACACCAGCAATAATTTTAGGTCAAGATGAAAATTGTGTTTAAAAGCCGCAAGATAAAAGGAAAATGTCTGTCCTTTGCTCCTGATGATGTCATGTGTGTGCAGGTGGTCTGGTGTATGACAGGATCTTGACCATGTGTGCTGACCCTCATCCTTTACCAGGTAAAATAATATGCATCAAGCTCAGCATAATCTTTTAGCATCTCTGACATTTTCTATTGATTTTCCTATTAATGTCGTTCTCAGAATCGTTCTCCGCTGATGAAGTGAATGACACAGCCAAAGAGACGTGTCTCAACTGGTTCTTTAAAATCGCCTCCATCAGAGAGCTTGTCCCTCGATTGTATCTGCTCAACATGATTCCAGATTCTTATTCCAGTATTTAAGCCTGTTCCAAAAATCCATTTTAAAGCTAAAAATGCTAAATGAAGTGTGTTAAAACAAACAACGTTTTAAAAGCACCAGTATTTATACTGTTTAGAAAGTCATTTTATCATGTTTTAGTTATTAACCCTGTATAGCCTGACATGTGAAATAATAGAAAAAGCAAACATTTAAAAAAAAAAAATGTTAAACCTTTTTGACAAAATCTTCAAAAACATGCACATTTTTGTTGAGAGTTATATTTGATACATCAGGCTTTGTATGGCTCATAGTGTATGTTAAAGGAGAATATGAAGCTCATACTAAATGAGGGAAAAAACACCTCAGTGTTATTTGGTGCAGTTGCTGATATATACAGTATATGGCCAAAAGGCAAGATAAAATTCTGATTGCTTGTAGTGAAAATCAATTAGATCTTTTTAATTGTATAGCAGTCTACTTCCATAAAATGCATATAAATATCAGCTGTCACTCTATATCTGCCAATAATATGTTAGTATGATGATATTTAAATGCTTATTTTTATGATCAAAGCTTTAGTTTTCATTGTGGGGCCAAAGCATGTAATGCAAAGCAATGATTGAGAGATGTACAAATAAACACTCCTCAAAAGCCTGATGTATCATATTTGATACATTTTAGCATTTTACATATATATATATATATATATATATATATATATATATATATATATATATATATATATATATATATATATATGTATATATGTACAACAACCTGAAGGTGGACACATTCATAGAATTATATTAAAGGGCCTTTATATTTGCTAAAATAGGATAAAATATCAATCAGACGACAGAAGACATGTATTAGGCTGTGCACAAAGGTTTTTTACCAAAGTTTTGATCATGTTGATAATTTAAAGGCCTTTGCGTTTCACATTTTATACAGTAGGCTTTATAGGGTTAAACTGGTTTTCGAGAAAGTTTTGAAAGATTGAAAAAAAATACCATAAATATGAATTTTAACCTTAAAATGTAGTAGTGAGCCTTGACTTTAGCGCAGATATGTTGAAGCTGCTCTTCTGAAATGCAACCGCTTCTTGACTAAGTCGTAAGTATCTGAGCAATGCTACTCTTCTGTTCATGCAGGCGGGTAGTTTTATCGGTCTGATGTCCTCTTTCTGTCCTTCAGTGGGATTCAGGAGACGCTGCAGAGACTGACAGCGATGATCAGAGGAATAGGAGATCCGCTGGTGGCTGTATATGCACGGGCGTATCTATGCAGGGTGAGAAGAATAAAGCTTTTCTTAACCAATTGAACCAATTACTGTGCAAAATGATTCACTGTTTCGAAGCACTCGAAACGCCACACGCTGGTGACATCTGCTGCTCAGAACGATGTAAATGCAGCAATACTTCAAACATGCATAAAAAACACCTTTTACAGACCAATTGGAAATGTTGTACTAAAAGTGTACATTTTTTAAAATGCAATTTCACAAATCATGTAATACCTTTAAATATGAAGTGAATTATATAATGTTATTGGTAACACTTTACAACGAGGTTCATTAGTTAACATTTGTTAATGTATTAACTAACATTAACTACCAATGAGTAAAACATTTGTTACAGCATTCATTAATCTTTGTTAACGTTAGTTAATAAAAATACTGCTGTTCATTGTTTGTTCACAGTGCATTAACTAATGTTAACAAATACAACCTTTGATTTTAATAATGTATTAGTAAATGTTGAAATGAATATGAACAAAGATTAATAAATGCTGAAGAAGTATTGTTCATTCTTAGTTCATGTTAACTAAGGCAGTTTACTAATGTTAACTAGTGACCCTTATTTTAAAGTGTTACCATGTTATTGTATTAAATTGTAGGGAGTGTTGTTTTTGGAGAGCTTGGTTAATCAGGCCAATAATAGACTATTAACTACAACTCTTTATTTTTTATTGATACAAATGTGTCATTAAATGTAAAAAAAAATTGATCTGAGATCCAAGGTAAAAACCATACAGACACTAGTTCATGGGTTCACAGAGATCATCAAACTTTGGCGGCGAACCATTGAAATTTCAAAACAGTTATGATGTAATGAAGCTTTGTTTCATGTGAAATCATGTGACAGTTTGGTACGCACTCCAAATCACTGGTTCGAAACCAAAGAATTTTTAAGCTTCACAATGCAGTTTCAAAAACGAATTTAAAAAAGGTTTCAAGTATGACATCTTATTTTTCACTATAGGACAGGAGTGCAAATCTCAGTTCCTGGAGGGCCACAGCCCTGCAGACTTTAGCTTCAAAGCCTAATAAAACACGCCTGATCTAGCTAACCAAGTCCTTCAGGGTTGTTTGAAAACTACAGGTGTGTGTGTTGGAACTAAACTCTGCAGAGTTTTACACCCCTGCTATATGAAGTGGTGTTTCATAAGCCGCTTTTCCACCGCTGTTGCATCACCAAGGCAATGACTGACGCATTTGTATTACATTCCATAGAGCTCTGTAATCAGCCCCACAGTGGAAAATGAAACCGTTTCCGTACCGGCTGGGCCGGATCGGCACGGAATAAAACGGTTAAGCAATAAGAACAGTTTGGGCCAATGGTGGAAAAGTGGCTGCACTTTAAATTTTTACATGGTGATAATAAAACAAGCAAAAACCATGTAGATTGAAATTGAAGTATATTGTAGAGACTCTAGCTATCTATCTTTCTCTCAGGTTGGGATGGAGGTGGCGCCGCATCTGAAGGACAGTCTCAATAAGAATTTCTTCGACCTTCTGGCCTCGTTCCGTCAAATTCATGGTGAAAGTGTGCAGAATCAGCTGGGGCTGCAACGGGTGGAGATTCCCATATATCTGACCCTCTATTCTCCTGCCATTCACTGGATCCTGCAGTGTGTGGCATACAGAGCACCAGAGGTACATACACACACTCCACTCAGGAAATGCCTGACTGATTGTTTAATTTGTATTAATCCTACCTTGCATTCAAAGTCAGATGTGGAATATTCCTACCTGATAACTCGTACTTCCACCCATAAAAGAGTTCCATTAAATGCTTAGAAGATAATGTATAAGAAAACCTTATGGCAGTGCTACAATTAGCTTTGCAGATATTGATCAACAAACATGTCTCCTAGCAAATTGTGCAGTGCTCGCATTTTTTTTCAGATGTACAATTATAAACAAAGAAGACAACCTGTTTCTGCAAACATTTGCAAACATTTTCATTAAGTGAAAAATGAAAAGTGGTATATTTATTAGAAAGTATTTTATGAGAAAGCAAAAATATGAATTGTAACTAGTGATGAACAGAAATGAATTTTTAATGAAAGTCAGTTTTATATAAACTTTGTATTTATATAATAAAGTTTCTACTCCAATTTAATGTTAATATAAATATTTAAACAGTGTCTGCTGTTGACAATGAGAATGAGGGTGAATTTGAGTTTGTTCATTCAAAAGTAGACATTTCAAACTTTCTATAGATATATTCCTCATGTCTGTGAGGCAAGTATACGCTGCGTTTTGGTGAATTTTTATGACGTGCTCAAGTTCACCGAGACCGAGACGGCAGAATTTTCATTATTTTACAAAAGCACAATGTTTTGTTTTTGTGAGTTTACAGAAATAAAAGTAGACCCTGTAGTTTGCTTTACTCTTATCTGTATGAACAAAATTGATGGAGTATTTTAAGTTAAATGCAGTGATCGTCCCGGCACCTGAATGTCATGCAGTAAGCGCGCTCTCCACACAAACACTTGAATAATTTCCTAATAATAGCGCCATTTATCTAGGTTAACATTAGAGTGAGCATTTTTACAATTTTCCTGCAGCTAACCAGCTAATAAAACTTTTGGTCGACCAAGCCTCTTCTAGTCGACAAATGGTTAGTTGTGCCACCTCAGCAGTGTAAAGATTGCGTTGTTGATTATCTGCATGTCACTAGTCTCTGTACTGTGAAGTCGCTTGTGGGCGTTCCAAGTGCTGTCACTCTAATGCTATTGGTAGACTGCACGTCTGGCCATACCTTTAGGAAATGCAAGCACAATGGATATATAAAACTATGATGTCATTCTAATTTGACTAGGAATAAGTCTTAAAAGAATTAAAAGTAGCATTCTGCTGTTGGAGAGTGTTGTGATATAAACTACAGCAGTGCTCAGTGCATTGAATCATTAACCAGATTAGCGATCGATCAATCAACAAATTAAACTCACTCATACTGTTAAAAATGACTAAAATGTCATTGCAATCAATTTTCTTGTCTCTAATAGTCAACATAATGCAGGGGAAACCGTAAAATGAACTGTAGCAGTGCTAAACTGTTCACTGCATCATATAATTAGCAACACAAACTATCAATATATGAATCAAACTCACAAGACTGCCGACAGTTTCTTTTCCACGCATCATTTTATTAAATCCATGTATGTGTTTACAGTCAAATAATATAAAACAGTGAAATCCCTCCGGAACTCTGTCCTGTCTTGCCTGCACTCGAGACGGTGACGTGAGCTTCACAGTCTTCACTCCTATTGGTTGTCGCTCGCCAAAGTCGCTGCTCATTTGCATAAAGTTGAAATTTCTGAACTTTTGTCGCATGACTCCTGTTGCTTGACACGCCAACATTCTGTCGCCAACGGTCACTGTCTTTCGTGTCGCTGGTAGTCGCCAGCTCTCCATTGAAAATGAATGGGATCTTGAATGCTGCGTGTCACTGGAGGTGTGAATGGGGCTTAAGACTTTTGCACAGTACTGTATATTGCCCCTCAATGCAGACATTAATTTATAACTCTGCTGTGAACTTTCTAGTCAAAAAGTTTTGAAGTTGGTTTAAGTGTGTTATTAGTTTTAGATCAAACATCTTACAAATTTGTGAGACCCTTTCCAAGTGATTTTGATCAAATGTGTTTGATCCATTTGTCTTTTAAAGGTTCTGCTAACAGAGATGATGGACAGATGCAAGAAGTTGGGCAACAAGTAAGATCTCTTCACTGAAGAACATTTTACAACTTAATATCTATGACCAAGAATGATGAAAAATTAAGCTTGAGACTCATTATGAATAATGTCTTGTTTAGTCGCATTGGAATTTTGTTTTCTTCATCTTGTACTACTGCAGTATAGACCATAGAGCCAGACATTCTTGTTTCCTTAGACATGTAATTAATTACTGAATTGGTTGTGATATGTGCACGAATGATGCCTCAAATCTGTCTTGTGGATGAGAGTGACTAACGTTTTTGCCTAGCAGACGGACGAAAAAAAAACAAAAAAAAATCCCATCGAGACCTGGTCTAGAGACCAGAATATCATAGATATTTGGTGGTGGGCTCTTTTGACCATTAAGCAGCCACCCAGAACAGCCTAGCATTGTGGTTATGACTTTTACATGGGCAAGCATCTTTAGACAATGTAAAAATCTTGATTTTACAACTGCAGAATTTTTGATGTTTGAAATTGCAGTATTAATTTTCCCTATAGTGCTCTCCTGCTGAACTCTGTCATGTGGGCATTCCGGGCAGAATTTGTTGCAACCAGAGCAACAGACTTTATTGGCATGATCAAAGACTGTGATGAAGCTGGATTTCCCAAGGTGACAGACACACACACACACACACACACACACACACACACACACACACACACACACACACACGCATACCAAACTGCACACAGGTCCAAAACACTTTGGTGAATATCAGTGTCTATGTCATAGTTTATTCTCATGATTCTCTCTGTTCTTCAGCACTTGCTGTTTGCGTCTCTGGGTCGCAGTCTGTCCTGTGCTGACCCTCCAGAGAGCGAAAGACTCTCCATACTCAATGAAGCCTGGAAGGTCATCACTAAAGTGCGCGGCCCAAGGGTAAACGACTGTGAATGTTTTAAAGCACACAGTATAAAAAAGGGAATCTGTAATAAGAATTAAATACAGATTTGAATAAAATGAAAATAAACATGCACTCAGTTACATCTGCATTAGTGGAATTGCATTGGCATCGAATGCAATTCCACTATTACATTTAACTGTATTTATCTGACTGTTACCAATTTTGTAGCAGTGAATTAGGAGGTGTCATATCGATCACAAGTTTAGTATGGAGTGCCGCAAGGCTCAGTACTAGGACCATTGCTTTTAATCCTACATGCTATGTGTGGTGTAAATGCCTGATAAAGTTCATGGGACCAAAACATTGTTAAATAAGTTGGGATAGTGAGCAGGATTTATTTTTCTAGTTTATTGCAGCCTAGTTTATTGATTAAATTATTGGACCAATGCCTCCAAACCTAATAACCTAGAATACTGTCTAACTCTTAATGGATGTTCTGTCAAGTCTTTGCCTTAACTTAGGAACCTGGGTATTTTTTTTTTTTTATATATCAATTTGTAATTTAAAAAGACACATTTCTTGCATTTGTGTTTGCGTTTTTATGACATATGCTCTCAATGTCAAATGCAAAAAAGTTAACTCATGCATTCATGACTCAAGCTATTGTCTAAAGCACTATATACCTGTAAATAATGATGACTTGACTCAAATCCATTCACTGCTTTTTGTTTGTATTGTGTCTGTGACTCAGGATTACATCAACTGTGCTGAGATCTGGGTGGAGTTCACCTGCCGCCACTTCACAGTGAGTTATCTGCACTATTTGCCTGAAACATCAGGTGTTGCAAATCATTATTTGAGCAGAATTTTTACAAACTTTTCAAATTTCTCCCTTGTAGAAACGGGAGGTGAACACAGTTCTTACAGACATTATCAAACACATGACTCCAGACAGAGCTTTCGAGGATGCTTATCCACAGGTATGCAAAAAAACATATACACATGATGTTACATGTTGTTGATGTCGCCACAATTCATCCCCCTTCTTTTGTGTTCTCAGCTGCAGTCAGTGATAAACAAGATCCTTCCATACTTCCATGACTTCTCTGTGCTCTTCTCTATGGTATGACCACAGCAATCATTTTTACATTTTTTATTTTATGGATCATGGTGGAAGAACAGAATGCTCTAATTTACCCCTTAAATGGTCTGTGAAATGGAAGAATAAGCTATATAAAGTTAAATTACATTTTAACAATCAACCTTTGAAAACAGTTTTTGGTGCTGTATGGCTAAATAAAAAAATAAAAAATAAAAAAAATACTTTGTCAAAAAAGAAGAAGAGTTAAACTTAGTTTACAGATCTATGTTTCAGTTGAGACTTGAAAATACATTCTACATACCAGGAAATAAATAGGCGTAGTTATTCAAAATAATGGTAATTATTTTTTATGTTGTGTCATAATACTAATTGGATGAATTTCATTATATTGTTGTTTCGCATATCTTTGAATTGCAATTCAGTAAATTTTTCTTACTGTCATTCTTACTGTCTTTAAAATTTGCTCTAAATAAACAATTTTACAGGAACTTTAAAAGAAAATATAATCTGTAATATAAAATGAACTAGTATGATCATAAAATGATTTGTTTTTGCTGATGTATAGTTTTAATGATTGCAGGAGAAGTTTTTGCCCTTTCTGGACATGTTCCAGAAAGACAGTGTGAGGGTGGAGGTGTGTAAATCAATCATGGAGGTCTTCATCAAGTATGTTTTCACTCACTATTCAATATTAAAAGTCCACTTCCTCTGTGTAGCTAAACAAGTGTTCAAATACTGGGAAGAGGATGGTTAGTGTTTATTCTACTTGTAGTTACAAGGTTTCTCTCTTTTGTTTAGACACCAGCAGGAAGCAACGAGAGACCCCGTCATTCTCAATGCGCTGCTGCACATCTGTAAGACCATGCACGACTCTGTCAAGTGAGTGAGATATATATTAATGCGTCTCACTATTAATGCAGAATAAGAGAGTGTTACATTGACGTGTTTGCATGTGGTCTTTGTGTTGTAGTGCTCTAACTCTAGATGATGAGAGGAGATCTCTGGCTCTTCTGATCAACGGATTTATTCGTATGGTGAGTCCCTGTCCTACAATGCTGTATATCAGTTAAAAAAAAAAAAAAAAATTTGCATGAACTGGAAGCTTTATTTTGAGAGCTCAACTGTCAAAAATATGAACTGGCATCATGTCATGTCAAGCCAAAATGTTTAAATTTGTTATTTTCTAGTAACCACATATATCATCTTGAACAATGAGATGATCTGGGTTATAAACATGCATCAAAAGCTGTGCCATTTCATCTCAGAAGAGAAAAAAAAAAATATACAAAGATTATATTTTGTAATGCAAAAAAATAAATAGTGATATATAATGAAATTTTTAAAGCGTAAGTTTGCTGATTTTCAGCCCACTTTGTATCGTTACACTGTTCGTAGTATATGGACACGAACAATGGGCTCTAGGGCTTTCGTGAAAGCTAGATTGTACTTCCGCATTTTTGTGTCCCTGTCCATGCACAGTTGGATCGACAGAGGGTTGTTATTGTAAGAGAAGGTTCATCACTGAAAATTGTATCATACTCTGTCTGCTTTTTAAACAGAATTTTTTGGTAAAAATGGAACACTATGGCAACAGCCTTCTTAGTAGTACACTATGGCATTTTGCTTCGGGGGTTAGCTTCCTCTTCTTCCACATTAACTGATGGAATGGCAGTTTTTTTAACCCCCCTAGGTTTGGCCTAAAACACTGTTTTTTGTCATCCAGTTTGAAATGTTGACTACAAATACTAAAGTTTTTTAGCTTTTTCGTTGTGGCGTTCTCTTCGAATGTATGATTCTTTGCATCCTTTAGCCACTGCCCTCAACGCGCTGGAGTCTGCACTGGAAACCGAAAGAAACTCACTCCCACTAAATGTTTACTCTTTGAAATCTTGCACCCGGTAACAATACAGAACAACACCATTGTGACTGAAAGTTTACTGCTTAAGCAAGATGGTATTTGACTCTGATCAAGCCTATCCAAAATGAGCAGACTGGAAGTGGCCTTGGATGGCAACATGCCCAGTGCATCATGGGTGTTGAATTTTTTCTACCTTCAATTTGCCAGTGCTAAAGTACTTCTTTAACTGGCACGGTCAGAGTCGGCATGTACAATATGACCTATACAGTCTTACTAACTTTATTTGTATTTTGGTCCTTTGTTTCATCAGGTGTCTTTCGGCAGGGACTTTGAACAGCAGTTGAGTTTCTGTGTGGAAGCCCGAGCGACCTTCTGTAATCTAGAGCCCGTCATCATTCACCTGATACATGTGAGCACCCTTTGTCTTAAGCAAGTGTTATGTATTAAATCAGGGGTTCCCAACCTTTTCTGTCAGTCAAAACCCTTTATTGTCAGATATTTACTTGAAGCACCTCCTGAGATTTTAATTGCATATTTTAATAATTTAACAACACATCTGCATGTTCACACTTATCTGATGTTGGTCACATGACATCAGGTAAACAAATAAAATATAGACTTTTTTTTTTTTATGTATGTTTTTATTATGATTTAATTATTAGCTTTCATCAACTCATGCATTTCTTTGAATTTAAGTTCAGTAAATTCCTCTTATTGTCATTCCAATTCAAATTCGAGTTTAACATCCTTTGGGACCAATTCAGTTCAAATTCCTTCAAATTTTGTCTATAATAATTTTACAGGAACTTGTAATCAGTAATATAAAAGAGTCTCAGCTGCTAACTGATAAGCATGCCTTAACAATTGCTTATGATACAGGTCTTATTAAAAGAAACATTATTTGTATTACGTCTTTTACCATATATTTTTAATGTCCTGTGTGTTTTATACTGTACTAGTAAACAAATTAAAACTATTTGGAAAATGCTGTAAAGTCTAATCTGTTAGTGTAATGGGGCGCTGAGGAACTGAAATGAATGTCTCTCTTACAGACGGTGAATCAGTTAGCCATGGAGACCAGACGTGTGATGAAAGGCAATCACTCACGTAAAACGGCTGCTTTTGTCAGGGTTGGTTTATTCTTTTTACAAAATATTAATGTGTGAATCTCATGAAAAACATTTTAATAAATAAAAAATTAAATCACTAAGATGTTTCTGCATTACAGTAATGACAACTGAAGGAAATGTGCTTAATTTTTATGAAATAATATAGTCTAATGTAGGTTTAATTTCCTTCTTTTTGGAGTGAAATGTGGACATTTTTGACAGGTTTGGTTGATTATACCTAATAATGTTGGATCCAATCAAGTCACCTTTAATGATAAAGCGTTTCATACAATACAGATTGTTTCAAAGCAGCTTTACAGTAATAAACAGTAGAAAATAATGATCAATGATGCAGACCTCATCAAATATAAGATTCAAATTCTGCTGTAAAGCCGCTCTACAGAAGACAATGGTGTTGATTCAGTTCTGAAATGAGTTCAATTCAGCTATCATCAGCTTTACAGAAGACAAGATATCATTTTTCAGATCAATTCGGTTCAATGTTGATTCAGTTCAGTTCAATAACTGTCGATAATGCTAAATTTATCAATTATGACACGAAGTAGAAAGCAGCTCTGCAGAAAACAGTGGTTTCATCATCGTTCAAGTTTTGTTCTCATCAAATAGTGTCAGTGCAGTCAAATCGATAATATTACTGAATATTAAGTGCCTTTTAAATGACTTTATCCTGTTTTATCCTATAAGTGACTGAGCTTTTGCTGCCTCTTGTGTGTTGTCTATTTCCAGGCGTGTGCTGCCTACAGTTTCATCACCATTCCATCTCTCACGAGTATCTTTAGTCGTCTCAACCTATATCTGCTCTCTGGACAGGTAGCGCTGGCCAACCAGTGTCTGTCCCAGGGTGAGTGCTGGAGCCTCCCATACACAAAATATACCTTTTGTACATCCTTGTTCCTGCCTCTAATAGAGAATGAGGATTTAAAAGACCCTTCATTCAAAACTTTGGAATCTTTAAGATTTGATTAATGTTTTTGAAAGAAGTCTCTTCTGCTCACCAAGGAAATACAGTCACAATGGTAATATTGTGTAATACTATTACAATTTAAAATAACTAATTGGCCCTTTCACACCAAAGATGACAACTATAACGATAAAGATGTAGTTTTAAAAATGGATCTAAATGTAAATGAATAGCAGAATTTTTTTTCCAGATGATGAATGATAAAAGCACTGACAGCCAATCAGAATCCATCCTGCTTTAAAGATTTAAAGCAGCACGCGACAGAACTGCAGTGCGTGCTTAGAACACCAATATAGTTATCGTTATAGCTATCTTAATGAAATTGCCATTATACATTTTAGAATATATAAAAATAGAAATCAATTATTTTCGGGCTGTTTACACGACTACAGCGTTTTGGGAGCCTGAAAACGCAAACTTTTGAAAACAGGTTTCTAAGTGCACTTTTTTGAGAGCGGTCTCCGTGTAAACGACAAAAACGCGAATCTCTGAAGACGATGACGTCACGCACATGCGTATTACGTGTTCAGTCTATAGTGTTTCATCGCCATCTAATGCCCTGGCAGCAGAATACAGCGTTTTTAGTCGTTTTCGTGGATCTGTGTGAATGGGGATTGTTTGAATGGTGTCGTCTGTACGCGGAAAACGAAAAAAAAAACAATTACTCCATTTTAAGCAAATCGTTGTCGTGTAAACATAGCCTTAAATTGTAGTGATGTTTCGCAGTATTACTGTATGTTTTTTATCAAATAAATGCAGCCATGGTGAGCAAAAGAGCTTTCTTTTAAAAACACTATAAAATCTTGAAGATTCCCAACTTTTGAATGGTAGTGTACAAAACTGACCTCAGATCAGTTTCAGAGAGCAGCCTCTACCATGATTGACCAAGACTGGGTGTGATATTATGGATTTGATATGGACTGAGAAAATGTTTGAGAAAAATTCATTTCTGCTTCCATTTCTCAGCGGACGCGTTTCTAAAGGCAGCGGTCAGTATTTTGCCAGAAGTCCCGCGTACCATCAGCATTGAGGGAAAACAGCGATCATCAGAGCCCTTCTTTCTCGAATTCATTAACAACTTCCTCTCCACACTGCTCGTAGTGCCGGTAATATATGCGTAAACATTTGCAGGAATGTAGCCGTGTCTCTAGTGCATATCTGAGCGCCATTGTTCAATATGTCTCTAGGACCATCCGGAGCAGGGTGTGCTGTATCTGGTGCGAGGGCTCTTGAATATGGTGCAGGACTACACCTGGGAGGACAACAGTGATGCCAAGGTCCGCGTCTACATCAGCGCTTTACCATTGCTAGCAGCAATGAGCCAGGAAAGCTATCTCTACACCATTCCTAAAGGTACCGCACTGAATCAGTGCAGAAAGCCACTCTAATAAACATCATCTTAAAGTCTTTCTGACGTTGAATTCTAAACGGAATCACTTTTGCTCTTGTTGCAGTGGATTCCAATGAAACCCTCTATGGAGGAGATCCCAAGTTCATCGCAGAGATCAACAAGTTGTGTGAGACTCTGATTGGTCAGGTTCTAGATCATTTAAAGACTCTGGGCCGAGATGAGGTGAGTATTAATCCAGGATACCGTGTCTCTAAAAAGTATCTGTAATCTTATAAATGTATGAATGTCCCCGCATTGGATAACAAAATATCATATTATAATAGTTTGTTAGGATTTACATTTATAATGATCAAAATAAAAGAAAAAGTAATGGAAATGTGCTTGCTGACAATGTACATTAGAGGGCGACCGATTTATAGTTTTTGCAGATTAATCGGTCTATAGTTACTTCTTGGAACTAACGCTAATGGGGAAAAATCAGTGCTGATAGTAGCCGAACATTTGTTTTGGGGGGTTGTTTGATTTGTCCGTGTTCTGGAGCTTGAGGGTTCTATAGTCTTTGGTTTCACAGTATAAAAGCGCCCCTAGAGGTGAAATAACACCGATCACAGACTCCACGTGCAGTTTGTTGTGAAACGGGATGATGCTTTGCACAGAGACGGACGCTGAAAAAAACTGATAAAAATAGCTGTTTCCATCCAAAGTTGCGAATTTAAATTATTCGCAAAATTTGAATATCGCATAAAACATTTGCGAATAAAGCACCATTTCCGTCCCATGTGTTCAAGAGAACAAAATCGTCACTTCTTCGGAAGTTGACGCAAAATATCTGTAATAAAAATGGAAGTTAATGCAATTGGGGAAGCCACTGTGGCTCTTTGTTCGTACATCATAAATTGCTTGTATTCTAACATTCACGTAGCTATTATATTGTTCAAACTTTTGATGGAAACACTAATATGATGCACTACTGATACAGAATCAGTAAAAATAAGAAAATGATTAACCTTGCAATAGAGAACCATTGTTTATGTTCTCTATGCTCTAAATCAGTGGTTCCCAACCTCTTTATTTGTGCAAGCCCTAATTAATCAACCACAAAAATATTCATGAACTAGCTGGACTTCCCTAAAATAAAACGACCAAATTCTGAAAATAGAAACACTTTGTTTTACTTTTTTTTTTTTTTTTTTTACTGATTTTGTTACAGTAACAAACCATATTCATGTTTCCATTAAAGGTTTGTGCAGGTTAAATGCGTTTGTCAAAAATAATTTTTGGTCCTGAAGCATTTATTTAAATTTATATGATTTTTAAATGACATTTACAATGACTTTTGGCCTTCTTTTACATCAATTACATGTGTTGTACTGTATTAATTGTGGATGGATTTATACAGTGCTATGCATAAGTTTAGGCACCCATGCTAAAGTTGACTAAAAAGAGGAATAAAAAATCGTCTTTTGGAAATTGAACTTAATGCCTTAATTTAAAAAATTAGGAAAAATCTAACCTTTAAGGACACCAATTTTCTTTGTGAATGAATAATGTATCGTAAATAAATAAATGTTCTTCCTTAAAATACAGGGTGCATAAGTTTGGACACCCCTATGTTAAATTCCCATAGAGGCAGGCAGATTTTTATTTTTAAGTATTTTAAAAAAAATTTTTTTTAGGATACTATGCATCCTGATAAAGTTCCCTTGGCCTTTGGAATTAAAATAGCCCCACATCATCACATAGCCTTCACCATACCTTGAGATTGGCATGGTTTGTATTTCAGTTAGCCTAATTGCTAGTTTGATTTGCATTGAGAGCAATGCAAATACAATTGTATCAAAGTATGAACTGACTTGTGCAATACAGTAAATATGCTTACACAACCCTAAATGATTAGGGAGTAACGCAATGTTGTAATGCATTACTTGCAAGTAACTTTCCCCAACACTGTGTGTAATATTATTAATGTGTATGATTTTGCATGGCTGCTGGTTTGATATGTTATATCTGTGCTGGTGTGTGTGTGTGTAAGGGAGTGCGCAGGCAGGGCAGTCTGGCCTTCTCTCTGTTCGGCTGTCTGTTGGCTCACGGTGATCTACGGAACAACAAACTCAACCAGCTGGCTGTCAACCTGTGGAACCTCAGTCACAAACACGGCTTCTGTGAGACACGCACATCGGTGAGTCGAATGCGCACACGTGCGGTGACGTTCAGCTGCAAATATAATGCCTTGACCCATGTCTCTCGTCCTCTCCAGGTTCGGACTCTAGAGTACATCAAACATCAGGCACAGCTGGCTGACATGAGCCATCTCTCTGACATCACAGCACGTCTGTCTCTGCAGTCCCGAGCCTGATGCGTGATAGCCTGTCAGAAACCCTGAAACCATTACTAAAACTAACCTGTACTTCAATCTTCTATCAAAAATCTAGTCATGACCTATTCATATTTCTTATTGTCTGTGTCAGTTTGCACTTGTTTTTGTACAGTTTGTGTGCATAACATAGGAATTATGTCATAAAATACTCTAAATCATAATGCCTTGTTGATTTTGTTTGAGAACAGACAGGTTTGAGGACTTCAGGTTTCTGTCAGAACTGGTTGGTCACAGAGCTTATTTTCTGCAATAATCCAAATCATGTAAAACTCCAATTGGGTTCAAGGGTTACACCAACTTCTAGTTTAGCCCATAAAAATACATCACTGCAGCACCTCATCTGCTCCCATCTGGCATTGCATCCCAGACAGCAACATAGTGTCGGCCCAGATCTGGAACGCGTTAAATCCACGTACCAGATGTGGCCCGGATCTGGACCGACATTATGTTGCTGTCTGGGATTGGTGTATTAACTAAAGGCAAGATTTTTTTAAAGTCTCCATTACCTATAACAGTATTCCAAAAAAAAAAAAGAAGCTACTGGATATTGGTTGACATTATTTACACAACCCAGGTGACATCGTTCAAAAAGGAAATATTTAATTAGCATCAATTTGAACTTTCTAGTTACTTTAATGAAGAAAAACAGGACACACTTATTTGTTACATCCACCTCTATCCTTTTATTACGTTCAATCACACGTCAGCAGAGAATGAAGCGGCCTCCTGGCGACCGATACATTTATAACAGCACATTCACACTTCAACCAACACAAACATGCATTCACCTACTCGCTCACGCAAACGTGTACGATGTGTGCTTTTCTCATCCTCACGCATACAATGTAACAGAAGTGGTGAATTGTCCCATCAAGGATACCGCAGTATCCCCGTTAAGATCTAACTGTGCGGACACACGAAACCAAGCCATGTTCGGATTTGAGCTATCATACTGAAGAATTTATCAAAGTATATTAGCATGGATTATAAGTTAAGAGCAACTGAATTACTTGTATTAATACATGGAGCAGCCGCCACCCTCTGTGGCAGGACAGGACCAGGGTCCCTCTCACAAACGAGGGTCCCTGACACCAAGAGCTCAGTAGAACTACAAATGGAGGGCGTTATAATTACATCTGAAGTGCGTCTGTTTCTGCTCGTTTATGATTTTTGTTCAACAGTCCAGGAAGTTTGATATTGTTGCACCTTCATTCTATAAAAACTATACACAGAACAAAGTCCAACAATAACAGGAAAGAGTTAGTTATTGAAAAAGAGCGCCCAAACGGATGCATGATTGGTCATTGTTCACTTCAGTGAATGGTTTGGTGTGGGGCTGGTTTATGATTTTGGGACAAGTGAGCCTCCTGTCAGATGCTTTAGTCCAGCTCAATGGGGCTGCTGTCCTCCTGAGCTTCCTCACCCTCCTCTTCCTCACCTGAGCCCATTAGGCTATTCAATAGGTTTCCTAACACAAAGAAAGCAAACCAGAATATAGTCATTTTTAAACATCTTCACAACATACCCTTGGATTAAACTGTGATGTATAACTGGACATTTACACAAAAAACCTGGGCGATAATAGTTACATTTTGCAATAAAATTAGGGTCTGAAATTGCGACCAAATCTCTGCATTCATGTCACAAAATCTGGTGAAAGTCTTCCCAAAACAGTGAGAGTGCCATAGGGAAGGACTAATGCTATTTGACATGCTTCTGAAATTAAACATTCACAAATGAGTGTTATTATTACAGTTGATTATAGTGACAGTTGGATGTTTCAAACGTACAGCAATTGCCTGCTAGGCTCCAATAAAAGTGTACTAAATATGTGTTTTTCTGTTCATTTTTACAAACTGAGATAAAAGTGAAAATGATCCTATCAACAGGATACCACAGATGCTCTCTATAGACATCCAGCTGTATTTAACCCAAAACATTCATTTAAAAACAGGCTAAAAGACTGCAAACACCGAACATACAAGTACTACAGTTCTAAGACATATTCCATCAACATAGTAGATATTTTAACTACTTTTGGAAAATGAATGCATGTGTGCTCCTTTAGAATCTGGGTGTCAAACAGAGGCAGGGATGTTTCTTACCTAGCAAACCACCATATGATGACGACTGTTTAGGTGGCACTCCAAAGAACAGCTGTCCTATTCTATCCAGATACTGGGGTCAAGAGAAGAACAATGTGTGTTATAAACATTTAAGAAGTCCAGACGTCTTATCTCATACAGAATCCAATGAAATTTTAATCTCTCTAAATAATGCCTGCAACTTCTAACATATTTTACTTTGTAATAACAATATAATTACATAAGACCCTGACTGAGAACCACTGATGTGGACAGCTCACTAGGTCAGGAGCAGAGCTAGTGTTTCAGTCATTCTGTCTACCATTGAATCTCTAGGTACTTTTTGATGTTAAAGAGCGTTTTCAGTAACATACCTCATTGTACATAGGGTCTCTCTTCAGTGATGGCTGATACTGCTCACATAACACTGTAAAGACGGTCAACTTCCCACTGGAAATGAAACCACATATAATCCAGAGGTTGTATTAACCGTTTTGATCCATTATTTGTTAAAACACTGATGGATCATTTCAAATATCAGTTAAAGCTATTTGGTCTATTGCAGGGCTCTTCAACTCCAGTCCTTGGAGGGCCAGTGTCCCTCAGACTTCAGAAACAATCTCAATGTAACCCATCTCTCTGTAATTTACAAGTAATTCTGAACAACTCTATTAGCTTGTTCCCATGTGCTTGTTTAGGGTTAGAGCTAAACTCTGGCACTGACCCAAATGGAACCCTAACCTCTCGCGATCTTCCACCAAGTCCACACTTTCGTGACGCAATGCCACTTTGACTGTCTTGGCAAAAGTGAGCATTGAGGCCACATATCGGTCACAAAGGGGGCGCTTGCGAGCACCCTTCTGAAATCTAAAAGCAGGGTTCCCACACCTTGGTTAACTTCAAATTCAAGGACCTTTCAAGAACTTTCCAGGTCCAATATCCTCAAATTCAAGGACTTAATGTGGGGACACATTTCAAGTGAGAGCAAGGTTACATCGTGTTACCTTGTAAGATACATTGTTATAGTTTTTTATGTGTCAAACAATGCATTGATTTTTGGTCATATGACAGAGATCAGATATTCTATTTGTTATATTTCTGATTTGCATAAAACTGAAGAATATGCGGTACACCCTATACTGTATTCTAAAATGATCTGATATTAACTTTTGCATGAAACGTTGAGGTACCATCGTTGTAGCTTGGCGCGAAAGCACTTAACGTGAAACACTTAACGTAACGCGAAAATGCACGTAAAACGAACGTAAATCGAAAATGCACGAAAAACGAACGTAAATCAAGCAAGCTAGTATGCATAGGCCACGAAGTGTTGGCGAAATAACACATTAGCGGACTTGAGGGAATAATATGGAATTTTTTCCAGAAAACATCTCGCACAAAATAAATTCAAGCACTTTCAAGAACCTGTATCTATGCATGTTTATTTTCAAAAACTTTCCAGGGCCTTGAATTTCAGATTCACAAACTTTCAAGGATTTCAAGGACCCGTGGGAACCCTGTAAAAGGACAAATGGGACACCCTAGAGGTCTTGTGGATTTAAAGGGTTATTTCACCCAAAAATTACATTTCTGTTAGTAATTACTCTCCCTCATGTCGTTCCAAACCCGTAAGACCTTTGTTCATCTTCAGAACACAAATGAAGGTATTTTTGATGAAATCCGAGCTTTCTGATCCCTCCATAGACAGCAACGTCATTACAACTTTGACGTTTGAAGCAGGCCCAGAAAGGTAGAAAAGAAATCATTAAAATAGTCCATGTGACTACAGTGGTTCAAATGTAATGTTATGAAGTGATGAGAATACTTTTTGTGCGCAACAAACAAACAAAAATAAAGACTTAATTCAACCATTTCTTCTCCTCTGTGTCAGATCTCCTACAATATTCGCGTACACTGGTCATATTGATGCTCATGCAGGAGCTAGCCAATAGTGAGGTGGCATTTTGACGTAGAACCCGGAAGCACTGCACTATTTATTTACACTACGTCAACAGCGTAGGAGAATGACGTGGAAGAGGAGATTGTTAATAAAGTTGTTATTTTGGGAGGGGGGTTGCGCACAAAAGGTATTCTCGTCGCTTCATAACATTTCATTTGAACCACTGTAGTCACATGGACTATTTTAACAATGTCTTTACTTTCTGGGCCTTGAAAGTTGCAATGACGTTGCTGTCTATGGAGGGATCAGAAAGCTCTCGGATCAAAAATATCTTAATTTGTGTTCCGAAGATGATCGGAGGTCTTACTGGTTTGGAACGACATGGTGTGCGTAATTAATGACAGGATTTTTATTTTTGGGTGAACTAACCCTTTAACAGACATACGCAGGAGGCAGCCATTATATGTCCACAAGACCGCAAGTGCAGACAAGGGGCTCTAAAACAGGACACTAGCCCTCCAGGACTGGGGTTGAAAAGCCTGGGTTTATTGCGTGTCCCTACTACCCATTTTGTACATTCCCACAGCAAAGGATGCTAACAAGCATTAGAAGTTAGGAAACATCATGTTTTAAACAGACTGGAAAAGATGCTTAAGTAAGAAGTTGGTTGGAGAAATTCATAGGATACTCTTTCTTTAAATCAGGTGACCAGATCTCAAGACCACACTGTTTTTTTTTTTATAGGAGAATAAGAATACACATTACGATAGAAGTATAAATAGAAAAGGCAGAGGACCAGCTACACAGCTCTTGGTAAGACTAAAATAGCTTGGTATAGCAGTCACATTGATATCAAACGTCGCAATACTTTCCCGGTGCATAAAAATAGAGCATGACTGAAAATGTCCACCCAGACTGTCAATGTGATTATTTGTAGAACACACTCTGACATCCACAGAATTTTACAATGTAGAGCATCCAAAAATAATGACATGAGCCTGATGCTGAAATCAAAAGCATGAATACAGTCTCTTACCCATCCACAGCCAGCAGGAGGAACCACAGGAAATTGAGCAGAGGCTGCACAAATGGAGGGCCCTTCTCTAAAGATGGGTGCTTCTGTGTGTATGTGGTGAACACCACCAATGCGCTAGTCTTGTTTTTTAGACAAAGGAACCTGCAGCCAAGACAAGATGATGAGATGTTTATCAATCATAATGAAAATAAAACAGGAATCAACATATATTTAGCGAATATTATATTGATGTGTGACAAGATGTGTGTTATATGTGACAAGCACGAAAATGTTCGCATCAAGTTTAGTTGACTAGATGGGCAAGTAGTTCATACATCATACTCGTGCACTATTTTCCAATTATTCTAAATATTTTCCAATTATTCTAAATGCTATTCATATGGTAGCTTTGTGTGAGAAACAGACCCAAACTTATGATGTTCCCTTTCGTTTTTGGTTCAATCAACATTGCGCAAGCAGCTGACGCTATGGGAAACAGCTTTCTCCAAAAAAACTGAAGCGCCAGTATAAAAATTGATGTGGGCTTTTTGCCTATATATAGCTGTGCCGAAAGCCAATTTCTTCAGAATCTTTCTCCTTCAGCTATCGACTGCACACTGATGAGGATGCCAAAATTGCTCTCAAATATCTGTTGCTTCAAATGTACCCTTTGTTTAAGGGACTTACCCAGCCATCCGATGGGCACAAGAGTTGCGTGTTCAAATTGGGCTGCACCCACACTGAAGCCGCTCTCAGTGAGACAGACTGCACTCACGTCGAAAACACGAGTTTCCACTTCACATGACAGCCGTTGGACCGGAAGTCATTCATTTCCAATGGAGAGCAGTACGGGAGTTGCTTGGAGTTCTGATCATATGCGTATGTGGAAATTCCGGATCTGATTTGAGCTTCGGATGCATTGCCATTTTTTTACTTCTGCGGCTAGACTGTATGTGACCGAATGTGATGTGTTCTGAATCAAAAATATGAGCGTTAAGTTAGAATTACCAATATTTTAACAATTGAACATTATTTTGTAAACAATATTTCTGTAAAATGTTATTTATTATTATTATTATTATTATTAATTATTTGATATTCATAAAACCAATATTAATGTTGATTAGCTCTATAAAACCTACTATGTTTTTTTTTTAGATATATTGAGGGTAATTTGTTTTGTGTGGATATATTCATACAATGCATTAAAATAATTCATTCACAACACAATACAATTCATTAAAATCGGTAACACTTCACAATAAGGTTCATTAGTTAACATTAGTTAATGTATTAAATAACATGTACTAACCATGAGCAATACATTTGTTACTGCATTTGTTAATCTTTGTTAATAAAAATAAAGCTGTTCATTATTAGTTCATGCTAACTAATGTAGTTAACTAATGAACCTTATTGTAAACTGTTACATTAAAATTATTAACGATTGCATCACTACAAATTTTCCTGGTTGCATTCACACCACCAGTAAGAAATCTGAAGTGATGTAAGTGACTTGTTTGTAAGTGACTTGGCTTGATGTTGTGACTTATTTAGACAGCGCGACGGACCTTTATTTTGACAGTGCTGAGCCAGAGCCTGAGCATACATTGCTCGCATTCTCCATGTTCATTAGTTGACGATCTGTCTAACAGTCCTGTCTAATACGATATTAGATGGAACTGTTATTCATAGAAAGTAGACAGTATATGAAAAGGTAGTAGAGTATGCCGTGTGGTTGATGTCCAGTGTTGCTAGTTGAGCAGAAATACATAATCATGTTTGGCTTGGTCCCCTCAAAGTTGTGTTGGATTTTCTCCTTAAAGGTAAAGCGTAAAGGTTAAGAGGCCTATCTATCACGTTTTTCCATGTTCATAGAGTTAGTTTCTGAAGTAAATCTGCTTTTTTTTTAAATGGCCAATCAGCGTACACTTAGGTCACTGATAGTTCCTATAGTGCTGGTTTAGACCCTACTCTGAAGTAGGAGCTAAATTAGTTCCTCCAAAAGGAGTTCCTAGAACTAAAACTGTTCCTAGTTCCTGCGGTGCGAACACGCCAAAAAACGGGTACTTCTGCCAATAGTTCTACTTTAATATGAAAAGGTTCCTCCGGTGCGAAAGTCCCTTTGAACTCCAGTCATTCTGTCTCTGCAGAATATGTGGCAGCTATAGCAGCAAAACATATCCCTGTAGCTGGCCTTTCAGTTGGGAAAACTGCACATCTATGTTCAGTGCTTTAGCCAGTATAGGCTTTCTGAATAGCATTTTGTGTTATGGGGTTGCACTAACAGCTTTCCAGTATTAAAATCAGTTCATCACACTGACTCGTGGATGCCATTTCATTGGCTTATAACTCTCAGGGCTTGCACTGCCCTTTTGGAGTAAGAACCCATTCTACCAGAGGAAGGGCTTCATCCTGGGCATTAGCAAATGTCGTGTCCATCTAAGCATGCGCATGGTGACAGGATGTCCTCACCTAATACTTTTGCTAGGTTTTATAACCTAGATGCATCTTCTGTGCTTGGTGCTGCAGCAGCATTGGCCACCAAGAAGGATTTTTAAGATGTTTGCTCATGGTATGCACCATTATTTTGGTTGTATTGTATTTGCTTAGGTGCTGATGGACTCGCCACTTACCATTACTTAGAAAGACAGCAGCGAGTCAGTGAATATTAATGATACATGCCAGTATTACTGTCATCAGTATCTCTTTAATGGTGAAGTGCTGGCTTTGACACTGCTTTTAATGAGGCTGTATGATACAGCAGATGGTGGTGTTGATATTTGTGTCACCACCACAATATTCTGTGATGGGTTGCCATTCACACAATAGGCAACAAGGTGACTTGTTGAGACTTTCCACTCAACAGCTCCGCTCTTGAGCTGGGCCGGTTATTCACTGTAACACAATGTAATTCCACACGGTTCTATAGAGTCAGCTATTAACACAATGTTGAGTGAAGCAAAATCGAAAGGGAACGTCTCTTTTTACTTACGTAATCGCGGTTGGAACAAGTCATTCCATACAAGTTGCATGCTACGCCTCATGGCCTTCAGTCGAAAGATTCTGAGGAATTGGTGCTTGGACACCATTGGCCAGTGTTTTACACCGCCATTACTCAATAGGGCTTCAGTATCTTTGGAGAAAGTTGTTTCCCAAATGCGTCAACTACTGAGGCAATGCCTGCTTAGTAGCTCTCAAATCAAATATTATAGCGCTGGACAGGTCGCATCAGGTTTGACCTTAATGATGATTGGTCCTTATTGCACTAATGTCACAACATAAAACTTGAAATATCACATGTAAAGGCAACACAGCTGAACATAAGCGAACAACAGAAACCAAGATTTTTAAACTTAGTTGGGATTCCTCACTCAAAGCTATTGTATAGCTTTAGAAGCCCCGAAATGTTGTGCATGGGTGCAAATTTTGGAGCACCAGTCCCTATTAACTTCCATACACTGTATGGCAGAGTGGCTTGCACATTCTTTTCTTGCATTTCTCGTTCTGTAGTGGACCTGGTCTGGAAATGCAATGGGGTGAATAAATGATAATAGAATTTTCAGTTTCAGGAATGAACTATTCCTTTACAAGCTGATTTTACACTGAAACTCCAGAACTCACTGTAAGACGGCTTGTGCTACAAACATGTCCACCTCTCCATGAAATCCTCGTGCTGATGAATACTCCACCAGCATCTGTGCACAGCCCTCTCCATCAGACGAGTGCAGGAAATGATAGCGGGATTCACTGTAGTTTTGCTCTAGATGCAAACAAATAAATTATGCAGGTTACACATTCTCAAAACAGCTGGTTGATCATTGATTGGATGATCGTTGTCATGTGTCTGTTTTACCTTTCCACAACGTGAGTGCCAGCAGCTGGTGTAGTTTGGGGTGGCCCAACTTCCCTGACCCTCCTGATGACCACTTGATCGCTCTGGAGACAAATGCTACTCTCTCTGGCGAATTTGGATCCATCCGGCTGAAGAGTTTAGTCAAATGCTCTAGAACACAAACCAAGAATGTAATTACACAATTAAAAAGCCATCATGTAACTTCTGCAGATGAAAAGACCCCAAGGAGATTTGAACAATACTTCTATATAGGATTGAGCAATATTGGACATTTATCATATTCTGTATTACTTTGTTTGCAATATAAAATTAACCAATATTGTCAATATTTTGCAGGTTTTAATTTTGCTATCAAATATTGCTATAGACTTTCATAAAAACAGTTTAGCACCTGCACCTTGTCTCATCGTGTGACTGAAAGAGCATTAGACAAAGATGGTGTCTCCGAATCAGTAGTCTTCATTTGCAAAATTGTCATTTAAGTTTAAGTTAATTTAAACAAAACAATTTGAATTCATTTTTCTGCATTTCAATGAATTAGTTCAATGTTTCAAATCAAAATTTAGATATATTGGTGCATATAAATGAAAACAGTATATTCTATGGTTAATTTAATGACAAAAAACATTTAAATAAAAACATGCCTTGATTAAAACCTTACACTAAACATTTTGAATCTGACTAAAATAGTCAGAAATATATATATATATATATATATATATATATATATATATATATATATATATATATATATATATATATATATATATATATATATATATATATATATATATATATATATATATATATATATATTAAAATTTATATATATATTATATATATATATATATATATATATATATATATATATATATATATATATATATATATATATATATATATATATATATATATATATTTGTACGCTATTCAGTATGTCTTGATATTATGTTTTTCCTCCAAACTGGTTTAATTTTTTTTTTTTTGGTCAGTTGTTGGAACCATAGTTTCAACCAACAGTAATTTTAGTCAGATTCAAAATGTTTAGTGTAAGGTTTTAATCAAGGCATGTATATATATATATATATATATATATATATATATATATATATATATATATATATATATATATATATATATATATGTCTTATTTAACTATATTCCCAGTGTCATATGTTTACAAAGAGTACCACACATAACAGAGTGAATCATGCAAAGCTATTGCATTTAACAGCCTGGTGCTGCAGTACAATTAACTCATTGTTGACTACCATTTAACACATTTGTTTTAGCCTAAAAATGTATAAACATCCTGAATATTCAGAAAATTCAGCTCTAACTACATGTAAAGTAATATATAACAACACCTCGAACTGTACAGTATTTGCCAAAATAACAATCACCAACATAATATGATTTTCAATGAACTCACCTAGTGTCTCATCATCTATTTTGGCCCCAGATTTCTCCAGGGACTCTAGTACCAGCATGGACAGATCTGCAGCACTGTTTTGCTGTTCAGGAAACACAGAAGGGGGGGAAAGTCAAACTAAAAGCCAACTGTCTCATTTACAACTGACCTGTTCAGAGCTTTAATGACATGATAAAGTATAGCCTCTAAATGAGCAACAGCAGATGACAGAGGAACACATACCTGATTATAACTAAAGAAGAGCAAAGCTCCATTGTACATCAACTCTCTGGCCTCTGCATACTTCGCTTGTGACATGTACCTGCACCCAAAAGCAACATGTTATTATTGTTGATGTTATTGATGTTTCTGTGGTCACACAGGGGTCATGGAACAAAGAACAATAATTCATCATTTTATAATGAATTAAACAATAATACTTTTAAGTAAGCACGAAACGGAAGTTGCGATAGTCTTTTCTTCCTTATTGTGATGTATAAGTGAAACGGCTCCTCAGACAAGAAAAAAAAAAGTAGGGCGGGACTATTTTGTCCATGAAACCGTGTCTTATCATAAAAGCGTATGCAGTGATCCTCTTTATAATTACATTTCATGTTTTTTTTTGTATTTTGTTTTCTGAATGTTCCTCCATACAGGGGTTGGACAAGGAAACTGAAACCAGGGGGGTATTCCAGAAAGCAGGTTAAGTGACATACTGGTTCCAAAAACGGAGGTAATTTTCAGAGTATGCGAGAAGACATAGCAACTCACTCCCTGGACCCTGAGCATAACCTACACAGGTTCTGTTCCAGGGTTAGTTTACATCAGAGGTGTTCAGTGGCGCATGCGTGCCCTATTGATAAAACTCCAGTGGGCGTGACAGATTGTGCACAATATTACATAATGTTATATTGACATATAAAGCACTGTAAAAACAAGTAGTTTTTTTTTTCTATGCTATAATGTATTTCTATAAAAAAAAAATCATATAGGCTACCTTTCCTTTCAAGCAATGTGGAAGCGAAATGATTAAACATAAAAATAAAAAAATAAACTTGTACAGCCTTGTCAATTCATCGCTCTGTTGAGAATGTCTTGTGTGTTAACCGTGAACATACTCTGGGTTGGCTAAACTTTGACGGTAAGATAATCTTGCTTTCTGGAATACCCCCTTTGTTTTAGACAATCATTTATTAGTGTGGTGTAGGGCCTCCTTTTGCAGCCAATACAGCATCAATTTGACTTGGGAATGACTGATACAAGTCCTTCAGAAGGGATTTCTCTTCCAGAACAGTGGCCAGGTCACTATGTGACGCTGGTGGAGGAAAACGTTTTCCGTTGACCAAAGTGGCACAAAAGTATTTAGATCTGGTGACTATGCAGGCCATGGGAGACGTTCAACTTCACTTCACTTCAACAGGATTTTTTTGAGAAAAATTGTCGAATTACACTTTTAAACGCAAGCATTAGGTTTCAACTTACTCAAATATTTAATGATACAAATGTAAAAAATAAAAATAAAAGCAGTTCAAATGTTGACATATCTTACTAAGATGCACTTATATCTAGTTAATGCTTTTTTATATATACAGAAATGGAAGGTGAACATATTTAGACAGTTTCAAAAAAGTCTAGTACAAAATGCTACTGTCACTCATCAATGGCAGCTGTCACAGTTGCTAAGGGACAAGGACAGTCCTCTGTAGGCTAGACCGTCCCATTTCTCATGGTCTGATCTTCGTGGCCTCTGAACTGGGACACAGCCTATATTGGCAAGTGTTTCAACCCCTGTAGGTTGAAACTTAATAAATATTAATGAGTCCCCCCCCCCCCCCTAAGAAATGGTAATAAAACTCAATGCCTTAGATAAACTTTTTATGAGGGGTTTTTTTCTCTTCATTATGATGTCAGTACAGTACAGTTGCATCACCCTGACATTTCTAATTTATTATCTGATATGTGCAGTCTTTCATACTGATGTTGATTGTCACTCAATAGTGAGTAGACCACATTTAGGCACCAAATAGAGGAACCTTCAAATTCATTGTCTATAAAGGCCATCTTTGCAGGCATCACACTAGGTTGAGACCATGATGTCCAAAAGGTAGGCAGCTCGATGGACAGCAGGTCAAAAAGGAAGGAAGAATGAATGACAGATAATGTTTTAAGAAATAATCTCTTTATAACAATGTCTTTATCACACATTGGTCTACATTGTGGTCTAAATCTGATTATTTTAGACAGAGACTTTAAACTGAAATTTCACAATTCTGCCGGTTTAAAAGCTATATTGTTAAAACGCTTAAATTCAAAGAAATGTCCGAATTAATCTGATTGGCGTATAATATAACATTAGTTTTGGTGAGGAACTATTATATCATAGTTTAACTGATACATTATTCAGCTGGTGCAAATGTAAATCAACCTTATTCTTTAGATTAGCATGTAGCTAAACAGGCTCACGCTGATATTTTGTCATGAATGACGTAGAAAACAGCCAATCAGAAATTAGATTTGTCCCAATGGGCGAGACAGGATGAGCAGCTGGCCAATCAGCGTAACCGAGGAACGTACTCAATTGACAACAAGAAAGATCTGGAAGCGACTGGGCCCGGACTAGTCATTATTACTCCGGCAAATAGCGATAAAGCTTACCTGAAGAATAATGTGCGGTACATCTGATGGGCCTCATAATAATCTCCTCTCTCCACACTGGCTCTCAGTTTGCCCTCCACTCGCTGTACTCCTCCGCGGTTCCTCGCGCTGGAGCTCTTCAGAGACTCCTGCTCCGACATGACTGCTCCGAACAACCAAACGCGATCACTGAGCCTTCAGAGTCGCCGTACTCACAATGACATATATGGCATCCACAAACTGACGGATAGATATTTCTAATATATTTGTTTTCTCGTTTAAGAATCACCACAAGAAAAGACGACATACTTTTGGCACAATAGAGAGACAACGAATACAAAATAAAAGATAAAGGTAGTCAATGGCCGAAATGTACATAAAAAAAGATCTATGAACTACTGCAATCAATCAGTCAGTCAATCAATCAATAAATAAAAAGTAAACAAGTACCACCAAGTAGCTATAAGGAAATTGTAATGAAATTTCTTCTCAGAAACCATCATAATAACATACTAGATGTATTAAAGCTTGAGACCAGTGCAAGAGATTAACAGTTTAAATAGTTATACTTTATTCTCATTTTGACATTTATGGTACATATAAAATACATATATTGGGGTTAAAATTACAAATGTGACCATTTTTATCAAATTAATTGTATTAAAATAGCTAACAGAACATTACATTATTTATGAAAGACAGACAAGTGGAAAAAAGCAGTGAATGTTACTAAATATGCAAAATCCCTGAACTGAACTCACATGATTACAGTGCAGCTTAATCTAGGGGAGATTAATTATCTCCCCAAAGACGATGAATATTAACAACTGCCTGGTGTGTTAAGAGTTCACACTGTCATCGCTCAATGTTGGAAAAGATTGATAAATCTCTGTAAACATTTTTTTTTATTATTACAATAAGCAGCATATACTTTTTCCTGGCCAGTTCAGAACAGCTTTGGTCCTTCATCTGTTTCATATTATAGAAAAGGTGACAACAGTTCAGAGCGATTGGAGGTTTACTGCTGACAAATTCATAGGAAAAGTGGGTCAAGTAAACATCTCTCTTACAATAATAATAATAAAAAAAAGAAACTGTCCAACATCATGCCTTCATACTGTTACTTGGGTCTGTCTGGGTGGGATTGGTCTGGGGACTCCTGGCCCCTGTCTGTAATGTTGAAAAGCAGGTCAGGTGATGATAATCTCAAACATTATTGTACTCAAATTAAATAAAAGAGAGACAGCTTATTAAAAAAAGAAGGAAGTTTTCAAATTTAAGTACATATGAACTAGATTTTTTCCACATTGTTTCAAGTAAATGGTGTTTGCCAGAACAGAACTGTCAGTGCAAAACAAGGGTGTTACTATGTGGTTGCTAAGGTCTTCTAATAGGTTGTTCGTTTCTATGCATTTGCTTGGATATTCTCAATGTTTTTAAGCTTGTTTCTAGGGTGTTTTGATTGGTTGATTACTGGTCCAAGTCTTTTATATATTCTGGATGTCTCGACCTTAAAATTTTAGGCCCAATTTATATTAAGTGTCTTTCACTACTTCTTTATTTTTTTTTATTTTTTTTTTTAAAGTCCCAGCCAGCCAGATCTGCATTTGACTGCTTGTGACAGTCACAGTTGTATTAACCTTGTAAAGCATGACATATAATAGTATGAACATTTTTAATTTTTTGAAATGTAACAGTTCATTGAACCGTTTATTTAGACACTGTACGTGCTGCGGCGGTCCATGTGACACTAACGCGGAACCAGACTTAATTTGCCCCAATGGAAAGCATATTTACACTGTCTGAATCGTTCCCTATCCCCTATTTAGTGCACTATGGGCCAGATTTACTAAACAGGGCAAATTAGTTATTGTGTGAACAAGTGACCAGCGTTTATTTATAGTGTAGGGGCGGGATGTTTCAAATTTGATTGGACAGAAAAATCTGATGAGAAGCTAAAGCGCAGAATATGATGTCATCTAAATTGTTGATCAAAATTGTAAGTTCCGAATGCTTCTAAATGCGAATTTTGTCATTGTTTTGGAGCACACTAGCCTATAGATAACCTTAAGGCTAAAATATTATACATTTATATTATATAATATATACTAAAAGCCAAAAAACTTCCATTTTTATTTCATGGGGACTTTAATGTTACAGGTCTATCACTTGCCTTGGCAAACACCACAAATAAATCAATGGAGCGCACACAAAAAACAGGTTGGGTTAGAAATTTCTAGTGACATTACCTTGGTTGAGATCTTGAGGTATTCACAAGATTTGTTGGTTTAGTTGGCTGAAAGAAACAAATGAAGAGAGCAAAGTTACTATAAAGATGATCGGCAGAAGTTGACTTACTATTAACCTTTAAAAAAATGCAAATTAAGTTTTATTTGGTGAGGGTTCATTAATGTAACTTGTGTGCTTTTTCAGGACACAGTGGAATTGTGGAAATGAACTGAATTCATCAGTCATTTCTGGTGGTCTCTAAGAAGAGCTCATGTGTATCAGTGGATCTGTAGCCCTGTTTCTATTGTTAGGGTTTAGGGTTAACACATTTTCATCATTATGGCAGAACTGTGTGAGTGGTTTGCTGTTTGAACCTCTGTCGTTGACTGTGGAGTAGACGCTCTTGTTGTATTGCTGTTTGCCCCCACATTTGACTGGGCATTCGAAGTACCATTTGCTGCATTAGTTGGCCTGTTGTAGAAATATTAAACAAAATATCAAATGTCAGTAGATTTCACAACAATTTTCAGTTTTTTGACATGAACTTTCTGTCCCTGGGTGAATTCACTAATCAGATACATTGCAATATTTTAAACCTGGATCTTTTTTTTTAAATGCCACTCACTATTCAACTCAACCAGGAACTATGTGATATGTGTATTTAAATTAATTCAGTCAGTCAAATGAAATCAGCTCAAACATGCCTCCTTTCTATTCAAATGAGGATTATTATGGAATGTGCCAAATTCACAAACATCAATGTTATTTGTCACAATTAGCATGCCGAATTTATCCTTCCCACAGAAAACAATGGTAAAATTACCGGTGGATTTTATTTAAAAGGGATGTGTATGTTTTCTAGTCATCACAGCAGCAGAATATTGGGGGAAACCTTTTTAAACCTTGGGTTGCTGGTCTGAACATTTTGTCTTTCAGCTATTGTGGGCATATTTCTGTACATAAGGTACAATTGCTTCAGCAGTATTTTGTGGCCGTGTTTGTGCCGTTAACTGATTTTTCTCATTTCTTTTGTGAGTTAGGGGCCAAAACAATGAAAATAATGCAAAAAAAAGCAAGTATGCATAATTCATTCTTAGTGATTTACCCACTCTGTCTTAAAAACTTTAAAACTTCCTCCATTGTTTACTAATATTACAACATTCAAGATTGAACATAAGACATTTGTTTCAAGATTGAAGAGGCATAAAAATAAATGGCATAAAGCCTGGTACACACTGCACGATTTTAGCCCTGATTTTCACTCGTAGACAGTTTTGAGGAAAACGCCAACAAATGTCCCCGAATCGGAGGCAAATCGTTGCACATTCAATCGTTGAGTGGGTCTCAGATCTGTTTTTCACTAAATCTGATACAGGTCACAACCTCACATACCTATGGTCACAACCACACATACCTTCGTCACAACTCTGCGCTCATGGGGGTCACTTCAAAGATTTTACATACCCAGTGTTATCTAGACAGTTGTGGAAGGTAGTCAGTGGAAGGACAGTGATGTGTCAGAGCTCATAAGTATTACAGTGACAGGTCTATATACAAGCAAAACACAAGGGCTTGTATCATAACTGTTTAAAAACTCTTTGCTCTCTTTTTGTGCATTTTTGTACATTTTTGCAAAATGTAAAAAACTGCACAAAAAGTTGTCAGCGATTCTTCCTATTGAAATTCTGTGTAATGTGTGACCCCTGACGGTAATCCATCGTGTAATGTGCACACAACAGCAACTAAATGGTGACCCTGACAGTCGTGTAGTGTGAGAAGAACAGAGATCCGATGACACTGAAAATCGTATAGTGTGTTCCCAGCATAAGCAATTGATGGACCTTTTGTGTCTGGATGGGCAACCCTTGACACAGCAGATGAGACTGTCTCTTCTGAATATGTAGAGCAAAGCGATTATTATGACCACCAAAATTGGCACCACCAGAAGAAAGAAGATCAAGAGTCCATTTCTCAGGGAGTAATCTAAAAAGAAAGAGTAATTAAAGAGATGATGTAACCGTTAAAACATGTCACTGAGTGTTTTGTTTATTTATAGAGAGAGACAGTATGAGTGTGCTCTTACCGATCTGTGCCGGGCCACTGTCGATACTTCCTCCCCAGCCAGATCTGTCACAGTTGGGTGGAGCCCAGCCATTATTACAATGACAATGGAATTGATCATTACACACCTGTGCGAAAACCACACAAAATAAAAAAGTGAGACTTGATGAATTGGTTATTTAGAGAAAATTGGTCTCTACAAGTAAGTGGAACTTGCACTGATTCACATTTACACCAAGAACATGGATATTAAAAAGAAAAAAGTCGTCAGTAACTTACTCCATTACTGCTGCAGTTTCTCTGGGCATCACATTTCTGACTCTGATCCAGAACTGAAGAATTCAAACACGTAAAGTCCAAACACACCTAAGAGACAAAGAGTTACAGATTATAATGAAATGAGAGTATCAACTTTAAAAGCAACTCCAACAGTACATATTATGGAGGATACAGTTTAAAATTGGTTCTAGTGTCCATTCACAATCATAAATCTGAGCTAGTATTACTTTCATTCAAGCTAATTGTCTCTTTATTTTATTAGACTATGTTTGAAATGTTCCAGTACAGGTACATAATAAGCCTACAAAACTAATGACTTCTAAATCCTCTCCATTCTAACCTTTCCAGGAGCGCAGACTGAGCCAGTTTTGACATAGGCTGGATCTGGCACATCTGGGCCCAGGCCGAAGTCAGCATTCATGCAGGAGATTGTGCCCCCCTCTATTTTTACCACGCTGACCGTCGCTCCTGCCGGTGGGTTGTTGCTGTCGAATACACATTGGATTTTCCCACACATAGCGTTTCTGTAAAGACACAAAATAAATTCACACAGCTCTTTCAAAAAATGATCTGATCTATGGATCAAAAACCATAATATAATCCATAGTTTTGTGATCCGTTGAACCAATAGATAGGGTTAACAATGTCACGTCTCACTCATGTCACAATTCGGCATGGAGATGCTCTTAAAGGAATCAATTCACTTTTCGTACACTATCTGAAACGGGCCTCTCTGTGTGTGCGGCTGTCCGCACAGATAACATCACACAAGTACCAAATTGATGGCGAAACTTAGCAATTAATCCACAAAAACACATGCATGCCGAATCGTGGGGCCTGTTCCGTACGGATCAACTAAGATCCGTTTAACAACTACCCCTAACAATTAGCATAGAATCATAATGGGTTTTTTTTTTTAATGACCAACCAACCATGATGGCATTTTTTAATGATGTAAAACTAAAATTAAATAAGGTACTCACTGCACTTGACAAGGTTTCGGATTAGACCCAGAGTATCCACAGTTTCCAAACACATTCCCATTAGTATTAGCATAACTAAAGCACTTATCATCTGCTTTAGTTGCCCCTACAGAGAAGAACATCACACATGAATTAAACAATACCAAACAAGCTTCGTATAAAATTTAGAAAATGCAGCATGTCATTTGTCAGACAGAAAGTGACACATGATCGCCCAGTATGAGAAGTACCTGAGCCAAAAAGCTGTTTGCACTGGTAATCAAATGTTTGGCAGCGGCCCTCGAAGCAGAAGGCCGTGTTACTGGCACAAGGGGTGCCGTCCATGATGTAGAAATCTGATGGACAGAATGGAGACACTCCACCGCAGAACTCCGGGAGATCGCAGGTGTTGACAGACGGTCTGCAGGGTGTGCCGGCTACATTGATCTGCACACATTCAAAGATCTTTCTCTTATTTGACTTCCTTTAAGAGTATATCATTTGTATCTTGTCAAGATATTTTTAACTGTAAAATGTTTTTGTTTGCAGTACAAGTAAATAAATACAAGCCAAATAAATAATTATTTCAGGGTTAAAGGTGAAGTATGTTTCTGTGACGCTAGGTGCACTGTTTTGTTTAGTTTTCAGTTTAGTTTAGTTTCCCAACTCAAACATCACAAATACAGCTCTTACTGGTGCTTGTCAAGGCATGCTTCAACAGGTAAAAATTAGACTACTTCAATAAACTGCTTCAATAAAAGGTCCAGCATATTGGGAATACTTTTAAAGGGGTCATATAATGGTACATGCACTTTTACAAGTTGATTGTACTGAAATGTGTGTTGGCAGTGCCTGTACACAACCATCATAAAATGATAAAAATCCATCCAGTGTTTTTTTTTTTTTTAATCTTCTTAGGCTATATGTTTTACACTCTCTCAAACCAAGCCGTTCGATTTTGTGACGTCACAAAATCGACGCCCCTCCCACGATTGTTGATTGACAGCAGCGTTTCAACACAGACCCGCCCTCGCTCGTAAGCGGGCTGCCTGTCATCATAGTCCGCGCATCATTGTTGATAGGCTGGAACACTGTCTAAAGCAGAATGGCGTCTAAGCGTTTTGATGTTCCTAAATCCGAACCGCTGAAGACGCAGTGGCTGAGTTTTGCTTTCGAAGGAAATATTCCCCACGATCAACGTCAATGCTTTCATGTTTGCGCGAATAATGTTTACTGCTTTATAAACAAGGCCGAGGGTCAGTATAAAGCTGGTTTTGCTAAGAAGCTTCTCCTGAAAAAAGGATCGGTGCCAACTATTCATGTTCCTGCTGCACCTCCAGAAGAAGGAGTGAGTGTAACGTTTTATTAACCTTTTATTAATATTTATATTAATCTTTGCAAATCACTAGCACGCTTCACAATGAATGCGTCTAAGGCAGTGGTTCTCAAAGTGTGGTACGCAGGCTCCGTCTAGTGGTACGCAGAGGAATCACTGAATTTCGCACAAGATCAAACCTGTGTGATCTTTTACTGTCCATAGAGCTGGTAAGTCCCGCCCATCCGTAAAACCCCACTGGACCTCTAAATTGAAAAATCGTCAATGCAAGTGAATGTGAGAAAATAATTATTTTCTGGTCCCGTTTGAATTTTGCCATGAATGTGAACATATGTTGTCTGTGAATTTTTTATATAATTTTTCGTGTGAAGAATGCTTGAAGAATTTAGCGGGTAGAAGTTTGATACGGTTAGACTTTGTATGAGAGCACTTTGTGGACTACAACTCTTCGCTGCTTTCGACGCATTTCTGAAGAAAGAACTGCCGATTTGGTTTGAATGGTGACATTTGGGTACAAAACACACAGGCATCTCGATCTGTCTCCATAGATTATCGCAGCATTAGCATCGTGATTTGACAAGTGAGGAAAAATGTGTTATGGGGTGACGTCACGTAGGCGACATGTAGTCTTTCTCGTCAAGTCTTTTCCACAACTGCTAGTCAAAGAATCGTACAATATACTGTCAAACTCGTAACATGAAAAATTATATAAAAAATTAACAGACAACATATGTTCACATTCATGGCACAATTCAAACGGGACCAGAAAATAATTATTTTCTCACATTCACTTGCATTGACGATTTTTCAACCTAGAGGTCCAGTGGGGTTGGCGGAAGGGGCGGGGCTTACCAGCTCTATTGTGTGATCAGTCTTGGCTGGTCCCTGGAGCGTACGATACGATTACACCGATGTGAGTAGAACGGCCAGTGCATCACATGATCAACTGCTAAATTCAAATGTGCTTTCGCAGTTGGCTGGCGCTGAGCCAAAGACGGACGCGCGCCACTCAGGCGCTGTCAAATATCACAATTATTCATTGTTTTTAACCACATTTAAATTCACATAATATTCACAAATATTTCATGCCATAGCTAACAAATCTGTGAATATTTTGAATAAAAAAAAATTAAATAAAAGCAGATAGTCATTCAGCGCTATTGTGGCTGCGGTGTGTCACGTGACAAGCAATGAAGCGTCACCATGGAAACAATAAAGTGATCAGTTCTAAATAATGATCGCCTTGAAAAACTCACAGGGGTCAGCCAGAATATTTGAAATGTGCGTTTAAAAAGGTTAAATATGGATACACAGCCTGTGTTTTTTTTTTTTTAAATTAAGTACTGTACTTTTTTTTAGTACAGTAGGCTACAGTTTTTATTTCACTTTTAGGTGCAATAAATTTGAATTGAATCATTATTTAAGTTTTTTATTAACCTGTATGTAAGCAGCACAGTGCAGTGTTAATGTTCAAACTGTGTTTTTACAATGTTTAAAGTGGCTGACAATAATAAATATTCTTATTAGAAATTAAGCTGCCTCATTTTTAAGCTGTGCATAACTGTAGCTGAATAGTTAGGCCTACTACGCTACTGTATTTTCATATTGGTCAATATGGTGGTACTTGGAGAGCCAAATATTTTCTGAGGTGGTACTTGGTGTAAAAAGTTTGAGAACCACTGGTCTAAGGTTTACACTAAGGGTACATTACAGCATGTTTTCTATGTATGACGTTCTCAATCTAATTCATAATCTCACGTTTATAATGAACAATGCGTTATGGTTATTGTGTTATTATTACAAACGGTGTAAGCACAGAACAGAGGGGCGGGGTGAGCAAAGCTCATTATCATTTAAAGACACATGCACTTAAATGGCATGCTGAAAACAGAGCTGTTTTTGACCAGGTAAAATTAGTGTTTTCTTACAATACTAATGAGAATTTTTAATTAAAGTATATTACAAACTTTTAATTTAGACCCTAAAGAATCATATTAGCTTGTACCAAAATGGCATTATATGACCCCTTTAACTATGTTGCTATGTGTCATAATGAGTATGCAATTGAGCAGGCTACCACTCCATCTAGAGCGAACACGAGTTTCTCACTTATAATAAATCCATCCACCTATAGGTTGTGCTGGAAAGAGACTGACAAATCTGAGCGGACAACTCTTAATGTTTTGATGGTGCTTAGGAGGCTTAATGTTGACATTTTTAGATAAATGCATAGTAGTCAATGAACGATAAACTGGGTTAAGAAGAGAACGTATTTTAACAATTGTACACACTTCACCTTTAATGTTTGGCATAGTCTGTAGTCATTATAATTAGCTTTATATTAAACAGTAGAAGTATTTAGCATGTTCACATGTAAAAAGCTAGATCACTGTGTATGTGTGAGATGAGGGGTCTGACCTGACAGTTTTCACAGCAGCTTCCAGCAGCACAGGACGAGCCCTTAGTGAGGGTGCATGTAGCGGCATTACAACACTTATTATTGCACTCCTGCAACACAACAGTAAAGACTGCATTCAGTACAGCAAGACTGAAAAGGGTCTGTAGTGTGTCATACAGCAAATCAATTTCATTTTTAAGATTTAAAGTGGCTTTGTCTTTCCTTTAGGTTTTAAATGATCAATGAACATAAAATAAACAGTTGAACAAATGGGGAAACTAGTTGGGTCGCACTAAAGAAAACATGAAATGACAATCAAAACCCACTGAACTTCTGATCCAATGGATTTTATGGATTTATCCATCATGAGAATTTGATTGGATCTTGTAAAGCGAGCTAGTATGGTTTTGGTTCATTTTATTTTTCCTGCTCACACTTCTAGTTACTTCAGCAGAAAAGGAACAGGTTCAAAGTGGCAAACTATTACATTTTGATCAAATATTATTAAAAAAAAGTTTAAAATAAAATAAAATATGCACAAATAAAAAGTACATTTCGATTTCATGCTAACTGTTATACTCTTGTCTAAAGCAATTCATTGGGATTTTTATAAATGAAAACTTGAACAACAACATATATCAGAGTGATAACAACTACCTAAAATGACAGAAACCATCTTAGGGAAAAATATATTTGAAGTGTAATTCGATTTTTTTTAGTTTGGCTCACATCCCATTCGATTACATGGAGAAGGCGGGGTTTATGACCTATAACTGCAGCCAGCCACCAAGGGGGTGATGGAAATGTTTTGGCTTCACTTTTCAAGATGTGCACGGCACACTTGGATGAGAACGAAAAAACTGACAGGTTTCTGATAGGTTAATCAATTGTGTCTGTTGTGTTTGGTATAACAGTGCCTGGAAACTAAAGACATAGGAAATATAATTAATTATTAACTACTACTATTAATTACTAAGGAAACTTTTCTAGAAAAAAAATCCTCGAGACTAAAGTCCTGATTGCATACCGTTGAAACAGCAAGCCGTTTTTTCCATTAAGCCTCTGAATAAAAAAAATAAATAAAAAAAAATACCTGAGGAGTGCCACAGTCACACTCCTCTCCACTCTCCAGAATGCCGTTCCCACAGCTGGGTACTGTGATGATGTTGTCTTGAGAGGGCTGGTTCCTCAAACACGCCCCACCACCTCCCAGAATCAAGTTCTCAAAATTGTTCGCACTGCAGTCACTGAATTTAGTCGATCCACTGCATTCACACCCAAACACAACGTCAAAACACATCAAGGACATCAGGAAATCAAGAAGTTTGCTATATTTTCTAAATGTCATCATTTGTTAACAAACAAGTATTCATTACTTCAATGAGCTCATTGTTTCTGCATTCAATTATTACATTGTTTAAATGAATACATTTTTCGCTAACTGTGATTGAATTGAATTGAATTTTACTTTAATTATGTATTATTTCACCTTTTGTATTGTTTGTTATCATTTATTATTAATCAATAAAACAACAAGTAAAATCTATATGGCATGTCAAGGACGGCCATTGGTTTCGTTGTAATTCTGTATGACTTTTAACAAACAGTATTGTTTAACATACTTAAAGGGAAGATAAAGTAAAAATCTGTCATGTCATTCCGAACCTATATGATGTTTTCTTTTTGTGTTTTACAGAAAGAAAGAAAGAAAGAAAGAAAGAAAGAAAGAAAGAAAGAAAGAAAGAAAGAAAGAAAGAAAGAAAGAAAGAAAGAAAGAAAGAAAGAAAGAAAGAAAGAAAGAAAGACTCAAGTAGTTGCACTAATGAAGCATTGATATTATGAAACAACAACATTCACTGACCTGGCAGTGGGTGCCATGATGCAGCTCCCACCACCACAGCTACAGCCACCGATGTCATGATTCATGCCCAGGTTATGCCCCAGCTCATGAGCAGCAACGGTAGAGAACGACGGCAGATTACTGTTGCTAAACTGTGATGATATAACAGTGAAAAACAAAGGAGATGTAAGATTAGAGTCTGCTTTCTGGCAAATTATTTACATCTAAATGTATCCGAAGCAGGTATGTGACAGCAAAGACAATCAAAACAATTCAATTATATAGCCTACTAATAGTCTAATGAGAGTTAGTTGAGATGTAGTTGCAAAGTTACTTATAGTTGTAGTTAGTCTAAAGTGAACCATTGAAATACAGTGTAACCGTGTTTTTTTGTTGAGTATCAAATTTGATTATATACAGGCTTTTATGGCTCATAAATAGTGACAATACAGAGCTCATACTCGGAAAAAAAAACACCTCAGTTTCATTTAGAGGCTCAAACTAAGCAAAAATATGCAATTTGGTGCAGTTACTGATATTTAAATGTAAAATTTAATTCTGATAATGTAAATCAATGAGATGTCACGCTACATATATCTCCATATAATATGTCTAAAGACAATATTTAAATGATAGTTTTATAATCAAAGCTCTGTAGTTTTTATGGTGTGGGGCAAAACATTATGCAATGCAATACAACGATGATGTACGAATAAAAATTTCCTCAAAAGCGTGATGTATCATATGATATATTGTAAACATGATTTAAAAATAATAATCAATAATAATCAAGTAAACACATGTTGCTTCAGTCCAGTAGGTGTTCATCTTGAAATATTACTACAAGTTATTCTGACATTTACTTTATAAGATTTAGAAGCAAAAAAACACATGTACCACGACCTGAAGGAGGATGTGAAATAATACTAAAATGCCTTTTACTTGCTAAAATAACAAATAAAAAGTACAAATGATCAAATGTGATAGACTTTTTAGGGTTAATTGCTTCTCCTCCTTCTGGCAGCCAGTCTGCAAACAAACCTTTCCATCAATAAAACATGCAGGTTTTAGATTACTGCTTTCAGAAACCTATCATCCCTGAAGGCTTCAAAATACTTAAGAGCATTCTAACAATCAATAGTTTTATCATACTAGTCAAAATGACGGATGCAGAATAAATTCTCTAACCACATTGATTCCTCCGCTAGTACTCGCAGAGCAGACAGTCCCCACGAAGGCCATGCCAAGCACACCTCCAGGGTACGCTCCTGAGCGGCCTCTTTAAGAAACAGAGACACAGATCATGTAACTCAGAACATACACAGGTCTAATGTCACTGACATCTGGTGTCATTTCTGAGAACCAAGACAAATTAAATTAAATGGTAAAGACTACATTCTCAAACTGTAAATAATTTGAACATTGCAGTAAGTTTTTTTTTTTTTTGCCACGAGTTGATATCAATTTTATATTAATCTACAAAAAGATTTCTTGCACCATAGCGGCTTTAAATTAAATTGTAATCTGTTTTGGCTGTAATGATTCTGCTTTTGTTTGTCAATTAGACTTTTACTTTGTAGTACTGTCTAGTTCCTCTTTGTGATTCCCTGATCATTGGCTGCGTTCCACTCCAAATTTGTATGCCCTTCACTTGCAAACTTCCCTCTGTCTCGTTTACTCGGACGTGCGTCATTGCTTACGAGTGCACACTACTGGCGGAACTCGTGAAGGTTTAAATGGAACGCACTAAGCCCTTGATGGAATCTACTATGGAGCTGGTTTATTATTTAAACCCCTTTATTACTTATGAATTTGTTTTATGCACCATTCTATACGCATATAAGTTGTTGGAGAAAATATATAAAATCCTATAGGAATATGTTGCTGTTGGAGAAAAATTTAATCATTCAGAAATATAAAACTGAAAAAAAAAAAAAAAATCAATAGTATAAACTTTGACTGTGAACATAAGGTAGTGTAAGACTGGAAAAACTGGAAGAACAGGAAGAGAGGGCTACTCTCTGAGAAATCAAAGGTTATCTTCTCTTGCTATATTAACATCCCCATTCGAGACACAATCACACTTGATTTGATCACCTCCCAATTTACAAATCATTCCCTTCTCCCATCCCTATCTGAATTCACCCAAAAAATCTATATGGTTCAATATGAACAATTATCATACAGTATTATACTTGTTTGGTATCATTTGAAATGTCTCATTTCCACAGAAGTAAACCAAAAAGCTAATAAGGTGTGGAGAGTTTAGTGCTGTGGGTCTGTCCCATGTAAATCAACATTTGTCCCCAGTACATTACATTACATTTAGCAGACGCTTTTATCCAAAGCGACTTACATTGCATTTTCAAGTACACATTTACATTCTTATCAGTTTTTGCTTTCCCTGGGAATCGAACCCATGACCTTGGCGTTGCAAGTGCCAACCCTCTAATGTTTGAGCTACAGGAAAGCAGTCTGGGTACGTAAGCAGTAAGTCTGGGACGGTGATTATTAATGCAAATTCCCACTGTGAACTCGTGTTTACATTTGAAAAGAGGTTTCTGCCTTGGTCTGAGTATTTAGGGAGATGCTGAAGAAGGCTCATGGTGATTTGTAGCTCAAATTGGCCCGTGATGCTAAGAGTGGCTGAGACTCTCAGCATCATGTATTTTATAATGTCAGGTTTGCATCTTCTCTCTTTATTCCAGAGCATTTGATGTTTTGTATTTATTATCTTTAAACTGATTATGAAATTGGCATGATACATTTACCTGAAATAATTAATTGTTACATTTGACTCTGAAATTGTTTTCCCAAGTAGATTAAACGGATTTGTATGTTACCGCAAGTTTTGCGTCAGCTTAGTGACAACTAATATTTGGCACTAATTAAAGTGTACTTGGTTTTGCAAAGACAAGAAGTGAATTTCCGTTTAGGGCAGCAAAAGTGCTGCTTGACCAACCCAAATCTGGGTGTGTCTTACCTCGGTTTTAATTTAATGCTACTTTAGATAAGTGTACATGGGAAACCATGGCTGTCGATCCAAAGCTATTATAAGACAAGTAAAGTTGTTTGACTTACATCTGTAGTAGTGGCCATACCTCTACTGAAGTAAGTGTTACATTAAATTCAAGTGTATGCAATTCCATGGGGGCTATACCAAAGTATCTTTGATTGTTTAAGTGTGAATGCGACTGATCTCAGGTATATTGCAATTACTTCTGTTTAGAGACTGAAGCTGGCCAGATTGTGATCATATATTATATAATTGACCAATAACCAATTGGCAATCTAACTTAAATTCAAGGTCATGATAAAATGGAGTAAGTTAAAAGCTTAAATGGAATTAAATTACTTTGCCACCTGGAAAGACAATAACGTGCAGAAACCTTGATATATAGTGCAGTAACGCAGGATAATCAATTTTAAAAAGCTATGAATCACCTGTATGTGTTTTAAGTCTTCGACTCGGACAGTGTTTTATTCTTTGGTTTGCATAAATTACACACAAAAGTATAGCCTTTACTAGTCGATTCTTGTGAAATATCAACCCACTCCTGTACATCCTTTACATAATTATCAGACAAACTCGAAATCTGCAAGATGCTATAGATGACGGTAATACACAATTATAGTTTGCGATCTAATAAGACGACAATGCTGCTCTGCTTCAATGCATTGCAAGTTGTCAAATTGAAAAAGGAAATGTAGTTTTTGTAGCGCTACACCGCTACTTGTTGGAAAAATTCTAAATCTATCTATCAAAAAGTAGCTAAAATTAACTTGCTGGTAGTAGTAATGCAAGAAGTCCTCTGCTCTTGGCAATTGCGCTGGCCCTTACTCACTGGACAATGTGGACATTTCACTTTAAAAGTGTTGTGAAACATGCAACACGCAACATAATTTTGCAAAAATTTTGCCACAGGCCTTCAGGAAACAATCAAAGCCACATTCTAGCAGCTCAAGAATTAAACATTTCATTGAAAAATGTAATCGAAAAAAACAGCTATTGCTAAAGGATGTGACAGGAGTACTTACACAATGAGCTGCCCCACGTCATGCCTGATTTGAGGTAACAGATCTGTTTTCCTCCACTGCACAAACCTGCCCAACACGTCCCCAGCATTGCCATCCACACTGAAGGGGTTCTCAGTGTCAAAGATCTTCAAGCCAATCAATGATATCCGTATATTCAGCTGTTTGTAGTACTAGGGTCCACACAGAAACAGCCACACATATTTCATTACATCATCACGAGAAAGGCTCGGAAATACAGTACAACAGTCTTAACATATTATTGAATGAGGTTAGGGTTGGGCTTATCCAAACAATAACGTTATCTGTAGCTTTAATTCTCACCGTATCAAGCAAGTTAACCAATTGGACCATCTCATCACGCACAGCAGTTATGCTGCGGTTCTTATAGACATACTGAGAACAGATAAACACACCTCTCAGAATCAGCCAACTATATAATGATGAAAAACACTTTTCCAAAAACACTTCGAATGGCTAAAACTCACCCTTTGGTTGTCAACCACTAATACCAACTCCACGTATTTGGTCTGAGGTAAGTTTCGCTTTTTCTGTGGATTCAACAGATTCAATGAAATATCAAATGTTGAGTTTGTAGAACATCAAAATGTTTAAGACAATACGACAAATTTTCGAACCCGTAAAAACTTGGACATGTCAGCGTAATGGGAGTGGTCCTCACTGGGAGATGTTTCATTGGCCAGTCCACACACAAATGGCTCTGACTGACCGTCCTTCAACAGGAAGAGGAGATGTTCATTGGCTTTGGAGTACAAGACGGGTTCCAGCCCATAGCCTTCATTACCAATGAGAATGACCCCCCTGAAACACAGTGTACAACAACACATTAAGTTACAACCTAATGTTTGACAAGTAACAGCTAACATTGAACATAAAAAGTTGATATGACTTTTCTTACTCTTATTAAAAGTGACCATATGTGTAAGGGAGTGTCTTTTTGTGCAAATAGCCCGTCTTGTTGAATAAGGCTATTTACACTAGCTCCGCCCACCAATGACTGGTTGATCCAGACAAAATTACAAAAGAAACCAGTCTGGTGTGGAGAATGATGGTGCAATCACATTTACCATTTCTCTGTGAAATTTTGTGAGCAAAACCCAGTAATTTCAATAGGAATCTGTGTGATCATGAGTTTGTGTGAGGGCGGAAAAGTTCCTCATGTAGCTTTCGTTAGTGTTCAAATTTGTCACGTAAATTTGCTGCATTCACCAACAGAAAGCTGCTTGGTTAGGAACTGACTTCCGTTGAGTTGTGCTTTAGAAATCTCTACGCTATTGACAATGGATGTTTTTTGCCCATAAAATCCTGCAGAACGTTTTGCTAATGTGTAGCTTTTGAAGAGGCCAGAGTTTTTTGTTGTTTTTTTTCAGATCTCATTCAACTTCTTTTCTTTTCACATATCAATTCAGAGAGGTGTTTATTTTAAAATTAAAAAATTAAGATAATCTTCAAAAAGTGGAAATATTTAATAGGCCTGTAATTTAAAATGGATGTAATATCTGAACAACATCCACCGCAACACGTGCAGCTCAAATTGTTACAACGCTCAAAACCGTGGCTCCTTTCCTGAACCTTCAGGTTCAATATGGTTAGGGGTAGGGGGTAGGTGTAGGGACAGGGACAAGTAAGGTCCAATAAGACTAATTAATTTAGGATTTTAATAAATATAACCATATACACTAAATAAGATGTTAATATAGCATTATTTTACAATGTACTACAATACACTGAGGTTCAAATAGTATCTGCCACTATTTTCACTAAGCTTAAAGGGATACTCAACTTTTTTTGGAAATAGGCTAATTTTACAACTCCCCCAGAGTTAGACAGTTGAGTTTTACCGTTTTCGAATCCATTCAGCCGAACTCCGGGTCTGGCAGTACCACTTTTAGCATAGATCATTGAATCGGACAAGACCATTAGCATCTCTCTCAAAAAAAAGGCCAAAGAGTTTCGATATTTTTCCTATTTAAAACTTGACTCTTCTGTAGTTACATCCAAGGTTATTATAGTTTAGCATTTTTAAATGAGTTTTTATTTTAATATTATTTTCAAATTTCCTATAAATTTCAGTTTAGTATTAGTTAGTTTCATTAATGGTTTTGTTAGTTTTAGTTTAGTTTTTATTTTGTGAACGCATTTCTATTTAGTTTTTATATATTTAGTTTTAGTAATTATAGTTTAGCAGAGTTAACAGAACACTTCCAGTTAAAGACATTTAATTTAAGCAAAGTTTAATGTTTGCAGTTTACAGTTAACTCTTATGAAAACCTCTTAATAATAAAAATAAAATAATTGTTTGAGGATGAACAAAGAACCAAACGAATGCAACTAAAAAGTAAAACATACTCATTAAAAATGAAATCTTGTTAAACGTGGTGTATAAGAAAAAGATATGCGTATGATTATTATTTATTATTTCTATGATTAATCCTTTCAAACAATATTCCTGTATTGATCCATTTATGCTTTTTGTCTACTGCATCGTTTAAAATCATATACTCATAGTTATACTCATATTCAAATGTTCTATTCAGACCAGACATCTAGTATACTTCTACTCTGACAAATGTACGTCTATTTCTGGGCTATAGACATGCTATTTGTTTTTTCCGTTGTCTGCTCAGTGTGGTCTCTTGTCTAATATGTGTGGTATTTTGTTTAGTTTCACATGAGATGGTTATATTACCTGGAATTAAGGTAGGCCTACAGTTATATTTGCATAAGGTCTAGACATTATGAAAATACTTATTTGGCCATTTCTGCTTCTTAGGGCTGGTTCACACAGAAAGCGGTTTTGCTTTGAAAAACGAAAAAAAGACGCGGGCAGAGGAATGGGGAAAAAGCGCAAGGTCTCGACCCAGAGAGCACACGTCTATTTGATGTGATGTTTACATCTGGAAGAAATATTTTTAAGAGTGTTTGCTCATCTGCAATACGTCTATAGGACGTTTCCTGTCAGATGTCAAATAGACGTTTAGAAGATGTCAGTTTAACATACATTCTAAATCATTACATCTTAAAGACATCTTCTAAACGTCTATTTGAAATCTGACAGGAAACGTCCTATAGACGTATTGCAAATGAGCAAACACTCTTAAAAATACGTCTTCCAGATGTAAACATCACATCAAATAGACGTGTGCTATCTTTTAAAAGTTGAACTTATTTTAACTTGAGTGCCACGTTTTTAGAAGCAGTAGGCGTAATGATATGACGCAGCGCCTGAAAATAGATCTAACAGGTTAGACAAACTTGGTCCCGGTCACCTTGGAAGTTACCGAGCTGAGGAATATTTTCAGGCGCTGCCTGCATCATATCATTACGCCTGCTGGACTCATGGTACGGCAGCAGGGTTTCTTGATTATTACGCAGGAATGAGAGTATAGTTCCTAGCCATATCAGCCTAGAAAATCGCAACTTTACATTTTCCGTCCGTCTTAGTACACGATGTAACTACAGAAGAGTCAAGTTTTAAATAGGAAAAATATCGAAACTCTTTGGTCATTTTTTTGAGAGAGATGCTAATGGTCTTATCCGATTCAATGATCTATGCTAAGCTATGCTAAAAGTGGTACCGCCAGACCCGGAGATCGGCTGAATGGATTCGAAAATGGTAAAACTCAACTGTTTAACCAGAGCGTCTACGGAGAGCCTTCCCACTTCCTATTAAGTCCTATTGTACCGAATTTTGGTTGTAGTTCCACCAGAGTTCCACTGGGGGCGATCGCCCATGAGTGCAAAATGAATGGGAGTCTATGGGGCTAGACGGCTAAATTTGTCTCTTTCACCCGATTGCCGTTTAAAAATCTCAGATTTGAGTGTAGGTTTTGCAAGTTCAACATGGGTTATAGGTCTAAAGTTGAATGAACGAGTACTTATGTCCTTTCGATTTCTTACAGGTTGAGTTGTTGTTGCCCATGACACGCTAGCATTCTGCTAATGAACGCTGATTGGTCAGTGAAGGACTGATTACGACCAGAGATACCGCTTGATGGCATCGTGGTATCCGAAGCAGGACCAAAAACAAACAAAACAAAAACTCTTCTAGCATGTGTATTTTACCTTTGTCAGCTGTGTTGTCGATGCCTCGAGAGAAAAGAAAGTGCCGAGCGCGAAAGCACCAAAGTGACTGAAGGATTGCCGTAAAGCAGTATCTCTGGTCGTACGCTGTGTATGACGTCATTGACACTTTAAAGACTTTTTAAAGCAAATAGGTGACTCTAAAAAAATCTAACACCCAGCAATGTGTAATTTCTTTGCATCTCCTTTCGAATACAACATTCAAATTACTAGACAAAAAATTATATCCAGAGAAAAGTGCATTTTGATGGGTATATTGCCATAGACCTCCATTCTTTCTGCACTCGTCCTGTGAGCGCCCTCATATGGAATCAGAGTGGAACTGCAACCAGTTCAGAAGCCGGAAGTTTACTGAGAGTGAAACTTCTCGCCTTATTAGACATTCTCTGGTTTACCTCTGGGGGAGTTGTAAAATGAACCTATTTCCAAAAAACGTGGAGTATCCCTTTAACTTAGATATGAAGCACCTTCCATATGTCTAACTTCTGGAAATAAATAGCAGTGACTAGGTTTAATGTTTAAGTTTACATTTTAGATTCAAGAATCAACACAAAATGCAATGATTTTTGCATTGTAAAGCTAGATTGTTAGATCTAAATAGATCTATCTAGATTGTTAGATTGTATATTAAAAAAAACCCAGACCAATCACCATGCAGTATGCAAATAAATTAAATAAGGAAGACAAACTGCAATTATTTACAAAATAAAGTTTGAATGGAGCCTGTAAGTTAAAGCTGAATTATTTTTTGGATGTTAAAAAATACTTTCTAAATGTAGGTATATGCTTTTCATAACATTGCTTTGAATTTTTGAATGACCAACATGTTCATTTCTGGCTTAACCAATCGTGTGAGTTTGAGGAGGGTTGTGTTCAGGAAACCTGTCTGAAAATAATCCATGTTTTTGCCATTTTTAGTTATTTTGCAAAAAGTTTGTAGAAGAAAAACAATAGGAGCAGTGGTGTTTTAAAAAATGGGTGGGACAGGAGTGTGTGTGTGTGTGTATAAATGTACAATAATAAATGCACACACACAAAAAAAAAACCAATATGGTGTCCAGAAATCAATTTCAATAGTACATTGAGTTTAATTTACTGACATAGAACTTATGTTTAATGTGATAGTTTCATCCTTACATCTTCTATAAAACTTGAGAGTAAATACATATATCCACATTAAAGGTACCGTATGTAGGATTGTGGCCAAAACTGGTACTGCAATCACTTTAAAAATACTGTAGAGCCGTGTATCCCCTCCCCCTCCCCCCTGACTCGAGGTTGCCAGATAAGCTGCAGGATTCAGCAGAAACGTAGGCTGCTTCAATGAGCTTCCAATGGCAAGTGATGACGAGACGTACACAGTAAGTTTTTTTTTTCTGTTAATTGTGTTTATGCTTTATGAGAGATATTTTGATGAGTAATTACTAATTTAAAAAATGTATTAATTGTTGAGGTGCTGGGGCCATAATAGCTGAAGAGATAAGCGTTTTTGATTTGATATTTAATTTGATTTGATTTCTTTATTTTGAACATATACAATTACAATTCAAAAAAAATCTGAGGAAAAAAAAAGGATAATAGTAAAACAACAAAAAAAAAACATAGACTTAAACAACAAAATAATACTTCCTTATTTTTCAATACGAAAAAAAAAAAACTCGATTTACAAGTGCTAAAGTTTTTGTCATATTATAGACTAAAAACAGAATAAACATTTGCCACAGAAATTATAACACGGGACAAATTCAATGTCACCAATGGCTATCACATGGTTGTTTTCAGTCCCATCAGAAAATATTGTTAGAGTAACTAATAAATTACATTAGCAATGGTCATACAGGTCAACTTGCAGCATGTGTAACTTAGTCCACGATATACGTGAAGAACGAATGACGAATAATTTTTTCTGAGGTAAAGTTAGGCTTGTCTCAATTACGTTTCAAATTGCCATAATGGGCGTGCTAATGTTTTCATCAGCGTCTCAGCATAATGACAGAGAAACGGGCTCCTATAATGCATTGCAAATGCATAGCCTACGTCCATGTGAGCTAACGTTACGTTGCTTGAACACGCATAACTTTGTTCGACTGTCATATATGAAATGTCCATTGACATCCAGTACAAGTTAGCCAAGCATAGATGAATCTTACCTGTCTAGGAGAAAATTAGCAACGTTGGCGTCTGTGTTCAAATTCTTCTCCGTTTTCAGCCGCCTGCCCGCCTCCATCTTTCAAAAGCATCTCCTATACAAATTCTGGTTTTATTTCGGACTTTGTTACAACGAATTTCTGAATTATAACGAGGTCTTTTTGATTTAGTAACGTTAGACATTTTTATCCGACTAGAGTTAGGGTAGGTTAGGTTAGAGCAAAGCTGGCAACCCGGATCCCGAAACACTACTGACTTCGTGATTGGTCGATAGGTGGAGGGAGGCGCTCAGGCCAAAACACAAAATGACAACATCAACATCAGTTGAGGGCTGCAAGTCCACTCTTTAAATGACAATATCCTAGCCATACTACTGTTGTCAGTGATATAAGTATTTGAAATGAACATGATTTCTTAATGTCTAGTGACACATCAGGGCAATTTTATGATTAATTGAAATAGATTTCTTACATACAGCTCCTTTAAACATTTATGTGTCCTAATGGACTGGTGGTAGAATTTTTGTTATTAGCGTGCCAGAGGTTCTGGGTTCTAATCCACCCTTGTTAAGTTTCTATTTTTTTCTCTCATTTAAACCAAGATCGGTGATTGTATATCAAGAGCAAGGACACGTTTGTCTGCATTTTGATTTTGTGATTTCACCGAAACGAATGGAGATTCTCTGCAACAGACAGCCTTGAGCGATAGATTGAAGAGCTCATCTGCGTGAAGACTGCACAGTGTGCATGAGTGTCAAGAGAACACTGTTGCCTTCCGCCACTGATCATAATAGCGGCAACGAGCACTCAAAAAGTGGTAGAAACTAGGGATGGGACGATACACTTAAACTCACGATACGATGCACCTCGATATGCCAGGGTCACGATACGATACGTCACGATACGATATCAAAAAAGAAAAAAATATTACTGTATAACAACAACTTTATTATGGTGACGTTGAAGGTGGTGGTTCATGTTGGATGTGTTGGATGTGGTGTACGGAATGACAGCATGGCATAGCTTACAGACAGTCTTAAGGCCATTGCACACTGAGTCCGAAATTTTCGTATGCGTTTTTTTGTGTTCGTCAGCCTTAAAATTCGTCACGCACGGAAACCTTGCACACTGAGTCCGATGCGTATTTATTAAACCTTTGCGCAAAAAAATACTAAATGGATTCGTCAAGCAGTGAGGATGATTTCGTTGCCCTCTTTCTTCTTAAAAAGAGAAAAAGAAAGAGGAAAATATTGGGTCCATCCAATCCTGAGATTGCGCCGAGAGGAAGGAGAGTTTCACCTCCTTATCAAGGAGTTGCGAAATTATCCCGAGCAATTCAAAATTTACCTCAGAATGTCAGTGGAACAGTTTGATGCTTTGCTAGCGATACTGGAGCCACATATTAAAAAGAAGACGACCAATTTCCGTGAACCAATCGATCCTGAACAGAGACTGGCAGTATGTCTAAGGTATGGACACACACACACACACACACACACACACGGCCGGCGGAAGCGCTGGGCAGACAGAACCGAACAGCTGGATTTTGTAAGTTAGTTCGCTTGCACGGTGGCTCTGAATTGTCAAACACCATTCAAAATACAGGCTGTGGATGCGAAAAACGCAGAAAATCGAAAAGAAAAGGTGAAATGTGACGTTCAGAGATATGTCTTCCTCAGCATAGGTCTTATGATACAATTTCCGGTTTCTTCGTGTGGGAAAATCACGCATTTATATTACACTGTTTTCTATCCGATTGTTAAGTCTGACGTCACACGTGACGTTTAGCCTTTTCCGGGTCCAAGCGCTCCTCTCGTCCAGAAATAACAATGGTGGAACTTGTACATTTATTTACGATCACGTCCTTCTTAGTGAGGCACCCTTGGCGGTCAAAAAGGGTTTAAATTCCTTTAACACCAACAGAGTGGTTAGTGTAGCTCATCCCTCAGGTGGCATAATTAAGGGTAACGTTAGAGTCCAGGCATCAATGAAAAAGAAGATTTAAGAGGTTGAAGTGAGTTAGCTCGGGGCACGGGACACGGGACACAGCACTGCGGCATTGTAAAAACACTCAATAATAACCAAAACACTGGCGAAAGCGGTAGGTAGGTAGAGAGGACCTGGACTTTGGACCCGGAAAGAGCGTTATCGGAGAGTGGTTACGTCACGACTTAACAACCGAATTGCAGGTGTTCACCGAGACTGGGGTTCGAATCTAGCTAAAGCCAACTTTTTGTAATATTTATTATTGAATTAAATAAGCATTCTTTTTGAATGCATACTGTTCCAGTGTCAATAAAATATACATATTTTATTACATATACTACGCAAATCATGCAGCAGTGCCATCTATCTTTATTTCGCGATCCATTTTTTTCGACCTCGATGCGTTTCGTCACGTTTTGTATCGCGATATTTCGTCCCATCCCTAGTAGAAACCATATCAAAGCTGGCAAAAAGTGGTGGGAACATGTCCCACCCGTCTCTCCCGCAAATTACACATATGAAGAGGAGTTTTAATACAGGGCTGCCTTGCAATGAAAAATGTGGCACCCAAAAAACTGGTATGACTGCTTTTTATGAAGTGAAAGTGAAGTAGCATACATACCTGAGACCTTCACAGTTGCTGAGAGCTACAAGAGAATCTTCATAGCCCTCCACATACCCTTGATAGTGGCAATGCTCCTAGAACAAAACCACCAGTATTAATACAGCTTGTTTTCAAATACTTTGTCAATTTTACTGGTCAACATAAAAAGACCACATGACTACATGCTTACAATGCCAGATGACCAATGCCTATTGACAATAATGTATTCCACATTTCCTCATTCTGAACCAAGCTAATGTACATGTAAAGTAGGTGGTGTAAATAATAAAACAGAAAAACAATTCTTACAACTTTCCATTTCTCCTGTGCGCCATGAGAAAACACGACAAAGTCCTTCGATAAAAAGTCTCTGTGGGAATAAGAGATCAAATTACAATTTTTCATCATTAAATAAAGACATTTCAGCCAAACTACTTCCAAAGTTCATACGTGTTCTTTGTCAGATGAAGTAAACGTTCACTGCCATCTATCCTGACTGAGTATGTGATGCTATCAGCATGTCTATCCTGAAATCAGACACATCATTTTAAAATAGGTTGAGAACAACATCATAACTTACTTCCAGACAATGCGACAATAGTGCTTTATACCTGTGCAGATGTGTGTGAGGGGTCTGCGTTTCTCCTCCAGCGCTCACGAACCAGCTGAGGTTTGACCACATCATAATTCTTCACATATGATGTCTGGTCTGTTGTCTGGACTATGAAGGCATATGATAAAAGAAGCAAATAAACACAACAGTAAGAATTTCGTAATAACTAGGCTAGGCCTAACTAAATATGGAACAAGTTTAATCATTTGCAGAAATGGGTTTTGTGAGTTCTTCAAATTAAGTCTATTGAAAAAAAGTCTCATCTACTTACCAAGGCTTTAAAATAAGCATTTTCTATTTTAATAAATGTTATTTATTCCTGTGATGGTAAAGCTGAATTTTCTGAAGCCATTACCTCAGTTTTCAGTGTCACATGATCTTTCCGAAATCATGCTGATTTAGTGCTCAATTATTGCTGGTGCTCAATTATTAATAATGGTTCTTACTGTTATCAATCTTAAGTGTTAATTTCTTTTTTTACTAAAGATCACACTTGCCCCAAACTTAGAAATGGCAGTTTATTATGCATGGTGACCATAAAAATATTAAGCAGCACAAATGTTTTCTACATTTGACATTCAAGTTTCAGCACCAAATCTGCATATTAGAATGATTTCTGAAGGATCATGTGACACTGAAGACTGGAGTAACTATGCTGAAAAATCAGCTTTGCTTCACAGGAATAAATTATATTATAAAACATTCTATTTTACTAGAATTCTATTTATTTTGACTAAATGCAGCCTTTGTGAGTATAAGATACTTTCAAAACATAAAAAATATAAAGCTTATTACAAACTCATCGCATTGTGTTCGCCATATAGGCTACTAAAGCTATTTTTAAACAGGACCAAAACACAACCAATGTAATTGAACCTAGTGATATTAAGTATAAAACTATTAATATGTTATTTTCCCTATATGATTAATACTCGAATGCAGACTTTTGTAGTAGTGTTGTAGTTTGTTGTCGGAGAAACACGACGTTTGTATAGTTTTTTACTCAATTGTGTGTGTTAGTCAACAGTATAAAAACAACAAGTCTATAAATGATCGGATTTGTCTTACCTGAGGAAATTGCAAAGTTTGTGATTATGAGAATGAAGTAAATATGTCGCGTCATGATGTTTCTCTGGACTGACGTTTGGTCTCAGGTGAGCGCGTCGCGAACGAGGCCGGGGCGTGCACGAGAAGTAACAGGTGGAGCGACATTCTCTTATTAGGTATTCTACATCTTTCAGGCCGCAGCACTGCTATTTATAGATTTTAGATAGATTAGAATGGGGATATAGATAAACGTGTTGGCTGATTTATTTCATAGCTTGTATGTAATTCATTAAGTAGCCTAGCCTAGCAATAGCATGCCTAGATAGTAAATAAATAAATCAGAAATATTTCATATGGAGTTAAGCTGCCACTCAAAAATGTATGATTGGAAACTATTATTATAGGCCTATACCCAAAGACCTAAATGGCCTTGATCTAATTAAATCTAGTGAGAAAGAGTACTGTAGTTTTTTAATGTCTCATATCTCTCAATTGTAAAACAAACTTTTTATGAGACACTGTTTATTCCTCCAGGGGGCGCTGTGATGTTAATAAAGCCCAAACTTTATTTAAGCTGCATACAAAATCATTTATTGTACAAATGTAAAATCGCAACCTTTCCGAACTTTCCTTATTGTTGAATTTTCAACAGGATAAAGATAAAACCAAAACATAAATTGATCCACATCCACAGATAAGGACTCTTTCACCTTCACTAACAAAAATCTGTTACATCAATTATCTTTTTCGGCAAGAAATGTCTTATCACCTTTACGGTGGTCTGGACCCAAGGACCCCCCCCCCCCCCCCCCCACACACACACACACACACACACACACACACACACACACTTTTATATTGATTTAGTAGAAGCATCGCCCTGCCCATAAGATAAGGAACATTTTAATTGTTTTTCTCCTTAATCTATTTATGTGAGCGCTCCAGAGGCAATAAGACGTGTCCCATGATCATAGTATTTTATTGTTACCTGAAGACTACTTTTTTCTCTCTAAAAGTGTAAAATGAGACGAGCGACAGAATTTTACTCAGGCGTATGAATGGGTGTCTCTGTGGGTCCTCGAGCAGCAGCCGTCGCTGTTTGTTGAGCTTGTGAATTTGTTGATGTGAATGGACAACGTTGTTTGTCTATATACTGTTTTATTGATTTTATTAAACGGATAACAGTACAAGTAGTGCGATAATGGAGTGTTTTTGTTTTGAAACTGACTAGCAAATATGTATTTTAACCCCTCACACACCAGTCTTTGGAGCGACATTAACTGAAACATGCAGATTTTAGTGTACAGTATATGATGGCAGTGATTTTGTCTGCGTTGGAACAAGCGGTTTAATCCAGCGCACATTGTGGGTAGTGTGTGGATGCGTTTTAGCTGGAAATATAGATATTTTATCAGGATGACCTCGAGTACAGGTAGTCTGATCTCCGCACGCAGCTCATGGCTGTGCTCATCACAGATCCAGCTGTCGGATATTCTCACCATAACTCTAGAGAACAGACCCAACGATGACTGCAGGGTTGACCACGACAGGTGAGTCCGTTTCATTGGCTGCTGGTGGCTTGTAGAATGTACCTCTGAAAGCAATTATAGTACAGTTATTAAAATTACAATTTTCTTCTTTGAGTTTAACTGTAAACCTCTGTTGTGCAGCATTTTATTGTTATTATTTTATTTATTTTTTTGCCAAAATTTTCATGTGATTAAAAGATTTCATAAATTAATGTTTATGCCTTCATTTGATTACCACCGTTTTTAATGATACATTTGTGTATCATCAGAAAAATTAAAACAAACTACATGATTTTTTTAAAGGGCCCTATTATTGTGAAAAATAAAAAGTAATAAATTAAGTAAAAGTTTTACAAATCAAACTGATTTCATGTTTTTCTCCATTGAAATGGAATTCAGAAAACATCAAATGGAAAATCTGGGGGAAATAAAAAGGACTTTGAGATAGCATATTTCATAGGGCCCTAAATTTTTTTTTTTTTTTTTTACTTTTAGTGTTAAATTGTATGTTTTATATTTTCAATTAATTATATATGCTTTTTTATCGCTAACATTTAATTTAACCATTAAATCGAGATCCAGAAAAATTAAAACAGAAAAAAATGTAAATGATAAAATTGAATTTGGAAAAAAATACAATGGATTTCTAAGGGTCCTAGTAGAAATAGAAAGTTCTGTCATGAAACTCTAAATGGCACAGGTCCTTAACTCAATCTCCTTGCAATCTCATCATTCTCTATAGGGCACAGCTGATTGGTTCCTGCTGTATCAGTAGTCAATGAGCTTGCTTCTCAAACTTAAAATACTTGGTCAGCATTTACTGTAACAGTTGCAGCGTGTTTTCAGAAACCCTCCTCCTTCCCCAGCTCCACCTGTATAGATCTGCAACGGGTAAATCATGCACGCTATATTGTACAGCAGCAGAATGTCTTACTTGCTCACAGCTGCGTGTCGTGTATGTATTGGCAGTAGGAAGTCCTGTACTTGCTCTGCAGCAGCAGCAGAAATAACCACCACCAGCAGCAGCAGCAGCAGCAATAAAAGGCAGCGGCAGCAGTGTAGCAGATCTATTCTGCCAAGACCAAACATATCAGCATTGTCATACCCATTACCATGCCAAACACTGAGCTGTCATGACAGAAATGAACTAAATGGTTGTACTTTCAAATCCCACAAGACATTAACTGAAAGATACTACTTTCAGTTAATGTCTGATACTTAATACTTAATATTACCTAATATTAATAAGATATTGATTTCACAATAAGATAATCTTTATTTATTTTTATAAATGCAAAAAAAATCTGATTATGAAGTATCAGGTGACTCGCAATTCATATATTTGCACATTAATTTTCCCCAGGTGTAAAGGTGTCTGTCTGGAGAGAGCTGAGGAGGGCTCGCCATGTGTCGTCACACTTCTGTGTTCACTCAGCTCTTCAGCTGTGATCAGCAGTCTTCAGCTTGTCAGTGAAGCCCGCACTATTGAAGTGTACTCACTGTCTGGAGAATACTGTGGCACCTGCCGCGGAGAGGAAGTACAAACATCACACAATGATGGGTATTTTTTATTTTATTTAAAAAAAATGATACTCGTCGTTTTAAGAGAGGTACTATAGGCGAAAAAATATCTTGGTTGGATTAAAAAGGTGCCATCTTTAAACCCATCTCCATGTCACTTTCAGATCCTCGCTTCTCGCTATCTCTGAAAAGCCAAGCCAATGTTGATTCTCGTTTTATCACGAGCTCTGTCGCGTTCTCTTTTTGGCAGCAGACTCTCCTCTGCTCTTTTTTTTTTTTAAAAACGGGTGTTTCCGCGGAGGTTTGAGATGTAGCTGCTCCTTTTCAACCTTTCTCGCTCACTGTGACAACTAACCTATGCCACTCCCACACCATACACGCATCAAAGCAGCCGCAGCAACTTTCCTTTATTTATGGATATGACGAGACAGTCACAGGCTAACATATAAACACTTTTAGTATTAGTAGGCTAACCGTAGTGAATCAGGGTAAAAACACAATTTAGTTTTGAACAAAATAAAGTTACATAGTGTGCATTTAACAATTTTCAATTCTACTATGCTTTACTTTACAGTACTTTAACTTTTTAGAAGAAAAACCCAAATAAAATTTAATACATTAAATAGTTTTTTAATTGTATTTCAATCTTCACCTGTACATTGGCACAGTCTAACGTCTCCCAGATGCTGTTTTTGTGACCAGTACAGTACATGTAACACATGTAACAAGGACACTGTAAAACAAAGTGTTTCTAATAAAGCGTAACCAACAATAAAATGTAGTATTAAAGATTGTTGAATGACCTTTTGACAAACTTGAATGACATTACAAATATAATGTATAACAAATAACATAATTGAGTTGTAGATCATATATAAAAAAAACAAATGTTTTCAATCTTATTCGAAATAAAATAAATGTTTGCTGATGCCAATCAAACAAATGAATAAATATTTTGATATTTTATGAGATCTATATTACTTTTTATGTAATATGCATATTTAATTAGTTTGTGAATGAATTCACGTTGGAAGGCAAGGCAAGTTTATTTATATAGCACATTTCATACACAATGGCAATTCAAAGTGCTTTACATAAAAGAAATTAAAATAATAAAAAGAAATAAGAATAATTAAAACAGTTTAGAAAAATAAAAAAATAAAATACAGTACAGTACAAACAGTCGGACGAACATTGGCACAGTGCTCATTCAGTAAATGCATAGCTAAACAGATGTGTTTTGAGTCTAGATTTGAATGTGACTACAGTAGGAGCACATCTGATCTCTTCTGGAAGCTGGTTCCAGCTGCGGCTGGCATAGTAGCTAAAAGCAGATTCACCATGCTTTGAGTGAACCCTTGGTATTTCTAGCTGATATGATCCTAGTGATCTGAGTGATCTGTTGGGTTTATATTCAGTGAGCATATCTGCAATGTATTGAGGTCCTAGGCCATTGAATGATTTATATACCAGTAATAATACTTTAAAGGGGGGGTGAAATGCTCATTTTCACTCAATCTCCTGTTAATCTTGAGTACCTATAGAGTAATATTGCATCCTTCATATCTCCAAAAAGTCTTTTGTTTTATTATATTTTTAATTGATAGATTGGCTGTACCGAGTCTTTCCGGAAAAAAACGAGCGGCTGGGGGCGGGCCGTGTGGGCGAAGCTAAAGCTGTGCTAACGCGCCGAGCTAACAACACACAGAGACATTTGTTCAACAGTTTTACTCACCGTTCCAACGCACGACCGCGAACCTTTATCATTGTGACTGCTCTATCCTTAAGCATTAGACGATCTGCAAATCCATCGATCTGGGCTTTGTTTATAAAACAATCATCGTCGAAATGCAGGGAACAACAGTCTATCACAACTCCGTTTATGCTCAGGAAAACAAACTCCATCCACTGGTGCCTTAACGCCGGGTTCTTTGGGAATCTGTGCAGGGTTGTCTTGCCCTGGCAACCAAAAACACACTTCTTTGGTGACATTGGCTTCCCAAAAGCTGGGCAGGGCGCTTTGATGGCGAACTGCTTTCACTCTCTTGCTCTGTTTTACGAGTGCGCGCGCGCCCGCGTCCTTCCGGAGAAGTGCCCTTAGAACCCATATAAGGAAATTCCGCCCTCTCTTACGTAAGACAGAGCCATACTCGAAAAAAACTTTCCGAAACTTGTGACAAACCGGAAGGACAATTTTTGGAACAAAAATACTCCTTCAAACATACAACTTAACTTTTGAAACTTTGACCATGTTTAGCATGGGAATCCAACTCTTTAACACAGTAGCGTAGCCAGGAATCACAATGTGGGTGGGCCCAGAGAAAATCAGGTGGGCACAGCCTAAAATGCATCTGTTATCAAAATAGGCCAACACAACTACACCTGCTTGAATACACCACAGTTTAATCAGAGCACAAGCATGTAAGTCATCATAAGCAGTGTTAATAAAGAACAGAACGATAAGAACAGCATTTCCACTGCGCGCGGCCAGGCCACACCACACACACACGCGCATCTGACAGATGCGAAACAACATCATCAAATCAGCAGCAGGACAGTAGTGGACAGTGTGTAAAAACCAAAAACAATGCTTGGTCATAGTCTGGCTCAGCGGCCACATAAACCACGTTATATAAACAACATTGACTAGGCAACTACATAAACGTAGATTGGCTTACTTTTGATGACTAGCTTATAACAGGAGACAACGGGGCTGGGGGTCGCACACAGTTTTAAATTCGAACACATTATTCTCTGAGTGTACACACACCGGCGGTGTCTGTCCGCTGCGCCCAGCAACGGCTCAGGACCTTGTTCAAAATCTTGCCGCGTCACAGAGCGCTATTTACATAGTTTTATATTAAATTTACATTTATTTGTCTCAAATCGTAGTTAATGAATCTGACTTCACCCTGGGCTGCAATATACGTTTAGTTTTATATTCATGTACAGAAATCAGCTGCTTGAATTAAATTTGCTGACATTATCGGATTTTCAGGTGAGAGTTGTCCTAGACGCGGCGCTGCGCGTCCAGTGTGCGACCCCCTTAAGAGTTGAACACTGCAATGATTTCGTTATAGTCCAACGATTCAGTCAATTCTCCTGAACATCTGCATTATCTTCCTCCTGTGGTGGCTGGTGGCCGTGGTCTTTTTGACACAAACTTGTTGCTCTGTTTCATTTTAGTTTAACATAACGTTCCTTAGCTAAACTTCAGTGTCCCTCTGTGAAATGTGCTCGTCGTTGTGAAGGGGGGATGGGCTGTTCGCAATCATCCGAGTCTGCGCGCTACGCGGGCATTTCGTCATCACCATGACAACCAAACAAGAATCAAGAAACATTAAGATTTATTTTTATAGGTCAAAATTGTTAATTCGCAACATAATTTCCTAGGCTACCTTGTGAGGCCACTGAGTGACTAGATGGGTCTGACTGACAGGTGGGTGGGCCCAGGCCCACCCAGGCCCACCCGTAGCTACGCGAGTGCTTTAACAGTGTAAAAAACTCAGTATGCATGAAACAGTAATTCACCCCCCCTTTAAAATCAATCCTAAATTTAACTGGGAGCCAGTGTAAAGACCTGAGGACTGGTGTGATATGTTCATATTTTCTGGTTCTGCTCAGAATCCTGGCGGCAGCATTCTGTATGAGCTGTAACTGTCTTATGGTCTTTTTGGGAAGGCCAGTGAGGAGTCCATTACAGTAATCCACCCTGCTGGTGATGAAAGCATGCACAAGTTTCTCTAAGTCTTGTCTGGAAACAAAGCATCTAATTCTTGCAATATTTTTCAGATGATAGTATGCTGATTTAGTTATTGCTTTGACATGACTACTGAAACTAAGGTCTGACTCTAGTGTCACACCAAGATTCCTGACTTGATGTTTAGTTGTTTGACCCCTAGAGTGAAGGTATGACCCCTTGACCCCTAGCGTGAAGGTATGCGTTCACCTTGAGAACTTCATCTTTGTTTACAAATGCAATGACTTCAGTTTTGTCTATGTTTAACTGAAGAAAGTTTTGACACATCCAACTTTTGACTTCGTCAATGCATTGGCACAGGGAGTCAATGGGGCTGTAATCGTTAGGCGATAGGGCTAAGTAAATCTGTGTGTCGTCTGCATAGCTGTGGTAAGCAATTTGGTTCTTTCTCATTATTTGGCTCATTGGGAGCATATACAGGTTGAACAGGAGTGGCGCAAGAATTGAGCCTTGAGGGACTCCGCATGTCATGGATGTCCACTCAGACTTATGGTCACCTATACTCACATAATAACCTCTCCCATCTAAGTATGACCTGAACCATTTTAGGACTATCCCAGAAAGCCCCACCCAGTTTTCCAGCCTGTCAAGAAGTATGTTATGATCGACAGTGTCAAATGCAGCACTGAGGTCGAGTAGTACCAGCACTGATAGTTTGCCTGAATCAGTATTTAAGCGAATATCGTTTATTATCTTTGAGCGCTGTCTCTGTGCTGTGGTGCGGTCGGAAACCAGATTGAAAATTGTCAAAGTATCCATTCGAGCTTAAGAATTTGTTCAGCTGATTGAAGACAACTTTTTCAATGATCTTGCCTATGAAAGGAAGATTTGAGATCGGCCTATAGTTGCTTAATATGGTCTTATCCAGAAGGCAATAAGGCAATATTGGAAAGGCAATATACCAATGTCAATACTATTATTTTTTATTATTAATAATAATTGTAATAATAATTTAAAATGAACAATATTTTGAATAAATACAGATAAAACTAAATGTCTGTGCTGTACTTCATTTTGAACTTTACAGATTCAGCTCAGTTTATTGTGGAATTATTGAAGTAGTCATATTTATTATAGAATATTTGGTACACTTTACTTAAAGCCTGTATGTATAATTCATTATAAAAGTATTCTTTACCTTATAATGCATTTTATGGTCTCATGAATAATTGTAACCACAGTTATAATACATTATAATAAGTACAGTGAGGAAAATAAGTATTTGAACACCCTGCTATTTTGCAAGTTCTCCCACTTAGAAATCATGGAGGGGTCTGAAATTGTCATCGTAGGTGCATGTCCACTGTGAGAGACATAATCTAAAAAAAAAAATCCAGAAATCACAATGTATGATTTTTTAACTATTTATTTGTGTGATACAGCTGCAAATAAGTATTTGAACACCTGAGAAAATCAATGTTAATATTTGGTACAGTAGCCTTTGTTTGCAATTACAGAGGTCAAACGTTTCCTGTAGTTTTTCACCAGGTTTGCACACACTGCAGGAGGGATTTTGGCCCACTCCTCCACACAGATCTTCTCTAGATCAGTCAGGTTTCTGGGCTGTCGCTGAGAAACACGGAGTTTGAGCTCCCTCCAAAGATTCTCTATTGGGTTTAGGTCTGGAGACTGGCTAGGCCACGCCATAACCTTGATATACTTCTTACAGAGCCACTCCTTGGTTATCCTGGCTGTGTGCTTCGGGTCATTAAGACCCAGCCTCGACCCATCTTCAATGCTCTAACTGAGGGAAGGAGGTTGTTCCCCAAAATCTCGCAATACATGGCCCCGGTCATCTTCTCCTTAATACAGTGCAGTCGCCCTGTCCCATGTGCAGAAACCCCCCCCCCCCCCCCCAAAGCATGATGCTACCACCCCCATGCTTCACAGTAGGGATGGTGTTCTTGGGATGGTACTCATCATTCTTCTTCCTCCAAACACGTTTAGTGGAATTATGACCAAAAAGTTCTATTTTGGTCTCATCTGACCACATGACTTTCTCCCATGATCATCCAAATGGTCATTGGCAAACTTAAGACGGGCCTTGACATGTGCTGGTTTAAGCAGGGGAACCTTCCGTGCCATGCATGATTTCAAACCATGACGTCTTAGTGTATTACCAACAGTAACCTTGGAAACGGTGGTCCCAGCTCTTTTCAGGTCATTGACCAGCTCCTCCCGTGTAGTTCTGGGCTGATTTCTCACCTTTCTTAGGATCATTGGGACCCCACGAGGTGAGATCTTGCATGGAGCCCCTTTCCGAGGGAGATTGACAGTCATGTTTAGCTTCTTCCATTTTCTAATGATTGCTCCAACAGTGGACCTTTTTTCACCAAGCTGCAATTTCTCCGTAGCCCTTTCCAGCCTTGTGGAGGTGTACAATTTTGTCTCTAGTGTCTTTGGACAGCTCTTTGGTCTTGGCCATGTTAGTAGTTGGATTCTTACTGATTGTATGGGGTGGACAGGTGTCTTTATGCAGCTAACGACCTCAAACAGGTGCATCTAATTTAGGATAATAAATGGAGTGGAGGTGGACATTTTAAAGGCAGACTAACAGGTCTTTGAGGGTCAGAATTCTAGCTGATAGACAGGTGTTCAAATACTTATTTGCAGCTGTACCATACAAATAAATAGTTAAAAAATCATATATTGTGATTTCTGGATTTTTTTTTTTAGATTATGTCTCTCACAGTGGACATGCACCTACGATGACAATTTTTAGACCCCTCCATGATTTCCAAGTGGGAGAACTTGCAAAATAGCAGGGTGTTCAAATACTTATTTTCCTCACTGTATCTATTCATTGAACACACCTTTAGAAAGTATTATTCATTAAAACACGTGACAAACAACCAATTTCAGATGTAGCAAGGAATCTGAACATATTACAATGTATTTTAACTTTGGTTACAATTATTTATGAAAAAACATATAATGCATTCAAATATACATTATGAATACCATATTATTCATAAAGTGTTAGAGAATATTTTAAAAGACCTGCTGATTGTTCTGTTCTCTGTCAGTTCTGAAGATGAGAGGCATTTCTATAGGAATCATCTGGTGCTGGAAAGCCCTGCTGCTTCCTGTGAGGTGAAGGTAAGGAAAGCTGGATATAACATCACAAACACACAAACTGATGTCTGTTGTCTCAGCATCACGTGTGCTGTCTCCGTATAGCTGCTCTCTCTTGGTGGCCGCTCTTCTGTGGCTATCACCCATGTGGGTGTTGGAATGGAGACGCTCAAGGACAGGCAAGGTGGCCCGAGTGTAGACCCAGGCATCGACCTTCAGCGTGTGCAGACTATGATGGAGGAGATGGGCACCACCCTTTCTCCAGGAGCACAGAACCTCATGGAGCTGGTGCAGTGCCAGCAAAAGGTCTGGATCCAGCCTCTCTTATTACAGCATGTTCACCACACCTCTGGTCCCTTTATCATGGTTGATATATCACATACTGTGCTAATGAATCTCACTTCTGTTAATTATAAATATATCATAGATCGATAAGGACCAAGCCTATCCCACCTGTTAAATGAGTTGATAGATTAAAATGGTTAGTGTTTTTATACAGTGATGTGAAAAAGTGTTTGCCCCCTTGGTAAATATGATCAAATATGGCTTTAAAAAATAATTCTCCATTTTTAATCCTTTTGATATTTTATTTAAAAAATGTGCACAAATCTAACTTTTGTGGGGGGAAAATCACTTTATGAAATAAATGTTTTTCTCCAAAACACGTTGGGAACAATTGTTTGCCCCCTTTTATTAAATACTTTTTGCAACCTCTTTTTTCCAAGATAACAGCTCTGAGTTTTCTCCTATAATGCCTGATGAGTTTGGAGAACACCTGACAAGAGATCAGAGACCATTCCTCCATACAGAATCTCTCCATCCTGTTCTCCGTTATAAGATTTCTAGCACAGGCTGTCAGGTTTAGATTTTTTATCTGTTGGTATTTGATCGAATCCGTGATGCCATGTATCTGAACAAGATGTCAAGGACCTCTGGCAGAAAATTAGGCCCACAGCATTAAAGATACAGCAGAGTATTTCATTTTACACATGGGCTACTTTTTTATCCCTGTGTGCACCAAACCCATCTTAAGTGTTTGCTGCCAAAAAAAGCTAATGTTTTTGTCTCATCAAAGGTTAGATTTTTGCACATTTTTTAAAATAAAATATCAAAAGGATAAAAAATGCAGATTTATCTTTTACAGCCATATTTGATCATATTTACCAAGGGGGCAAACACTTTTTCACACCACTGTATGGGTTGTATAAAACATTGTGGTTTGTATAAGACATCTTGTGTCTGTAAGCAGCCAGTCCTAGCACTTAGAGACTTCATAGAAATGCACTAAAAATCACCCATAACAACTTCAGCAGTGACCAAGCATTGTGGTGGTGAGGTTTGCATGGGCAAGTCCTGTTCCTTCTCCCATTTCTGCTGTTCAGCAAATTTTGCCCCTTTGGCATAAATCATTTCTTGTAGGCGTTTCTTGTAACAGTGTGTCTGACATCATTAAATCGACATTTTTTGCCCACTTCTTCTTATAAAAAAAGCTTCAGCTATTTGGTGTTTAGAGGGCTGTCTTGTATGTGGTTATGATCTTGGCTTTATTTAGTTTACTTTCTATATTCCTGTAAAATATTACAATTTAAAATAACTGTTTTCTATTTAAATATATTGTAAAATGTCATTTATTTCTGTGATCAAAGCTGAATTTTCAGCATCATTGCTCACATGATCCTTCAGAAATCATTCTAATATGCTGATTTGCTGCTCAATAGTCTTTGCTACTTAATAATAATTTTGTGGAAACCGTGATCATTTTATTCAGGATTCTTTGATAAATAACTATTCTTTGATAAATAACTATGAAATATAAATCTTTTGTAAAATTAAAAATGTCTTTAGTGTCTCTTTTGATCAATTGAATGTGTCATTGCTGAATAAAAGTATTAATTTCTATTTTTTTTTGTCTTACTGATACCTAGTGTATCAGTTTCCACAAAAAATTTAAAAGAAAACATTTATTTTAAATTGTAATATTTCACAATATTACTGTTATTTATATTTTATATGTCTGTATTTTCATCAAATAAATGCAGCTTTGGTGAGCATGAGAGAATAGTAAAAGTATTGTTTTTAATTTGATGTGTAAAATTTATTATATTTCACAAATTTCCTGTCAAATTCTGTATGGTGTTTTTAGTTTTAGAATTTTATCAGCTTAATGCATATTTGGTCACCTTCTTTTTTAAACTTGTAAATTCTCAAAATTATTTTTTTGGAGAATAGTTTATTTGAAAAAAAAATAAAAAAAACTAGCCAGTACACAGCTTCATCACAACTGAACAATCACTCTTTGTCTGTGTGCAGAATAAGTCCGACATGCTGAATGGTTTCATCCCTCTGCTCATGGGAGGTGGAGCTTTGGGCTGTTTGTCAAGAGGAGGTGGGGATTCTGATGCCACAGGGGCGGAGTCAGTCCCACACCCACCGTCTGGCCTCCAGCAGCTTCTGTCCACCAGCAACCAGATGCCCGGTGCCATGTCTGCCCTCCTGAGCTCTGAAACCGGCACGATAAACCCAGACCTGCTTCCAATGCTGCAGAGCGTATGCGGTCAGGTCACGCAGCTCCGACTGGAGGAAGCCACATCTCCAGAGAGAAAGAAGAATGGAGAACGGTAAGTGTGAGTCATGTGTGGTTTTCAATAAACAGAGGTTCAACTACCACAGTCTTTGAAGCCACTCAAATGTTTGGTTGTGGTAACCAGCTCATCGTGATAACAGTCTGAGTACTAATATGAATAATAGCACCGATAAACACATGAGGTTTTATTACTTTTATTACTAGGATAAAGCAGAAGTTGAGGCTACAATTCACACGGGCTCACCAAAATTGGACAATAGATTGGAAAAACATTTTCTGCTCTGAGGAGTCTTGATTTTTGCTGCGATTTTGGCGTAAACAACATGATTGCCTTGTATCAATGGGTCAGGCTGCTGGTGGTGTAATAATGTGGAGGATATATTCTTAGCAAACTTTGGACCCCTAAGTACCAATTGAGCATCTTTTAAACACCACAGCCTACCTGAGTATTGTTTGCTGAACGTGTCCATCCCTTTATGACCACATTGTACTACTCTTCTGATGGCTACTTCCAGCTGGATAATCCGCCATGCCACAAAGCTCAAATCATCTCAAACTGGTTTCTTGAACGTAATGAGTTCACTACTCAAATATCTACCTGTCTACAGTCACCAGATCTCAATCCACTAGAGAACCTTTGGGATGTGGCGGAATGGGAGATTTGCATCATGGATGCCAACAAATCTGCAGCAACTATATGTTGCCGTCATTTCAATATGGACCAAAATCGCAGGAATTTTTCCTGCACATTTTTGAGTTTATGCCATGAAGAATAAAGGCAGTTTTGTGTGTGTGTGTGTGTGTGTGTGTGTGTGCTACATCATAATTATATGATGAGGATGAAATGCTTGCTTTGCTAATCAGCAAGATTACTCAAAAGTGTAACCTGGGCCCAGATGTTCAAAAGAAAAAAAAAGACTGGAATTACTGCCGACTCATTTTGGCAGTTCAGAACTTTATTTATCTTGCACTTTGATCTTTAAACTTTCACGAACAGCTACATTACACATATCTGAAATATCTGGATATCTGAAAAAGCATAATAGGGACACTTCATTCTGATGTATTTAATGTTTCCTTTAGTTTGTCCACTCACCGTATATATCTTCTTCTTTTTCTTGTATTACAGGGAGGGTCATATGTGCTGTGGAGGCTTTGAGAAGATTCTGGAGACAGTTGTAGAGAAGAGAATGGATGAGATGGAGAGAAGATTAAAGGAACATCTGGACCTGCGTCTGGATGCTCTTCAGCAGAGACTGGAGGTCACGCTTCAGCAGGCGCTCGCTCATAAACAACACCAGTAAACAACACAAGAGAACCTGAACTTCGCCTTGAGCTTTTGCTTCAATGACACGCATAATATTCTATAAAGGGATATTTAAGCAGAATTCATGTCAACTATCCCTTTATAACAAAAATGGTTTAACATTTTTCTTTTGCCAGCAGTCTCTACTGCTTTGCATGGAAATGTTTTCCAGTTTAAACAGCAATCGCTGGTCTTCAAGAGTCCCTCGGAAGAGACTGTACTGATTGGTTTGTGCAGTAATTAACAACTTGTGGAGTCGGTTCACTAACTTGAGTCCACAAACAGTATCAGGTGATTTTCACAAATACTTGAACTGTTCTTAACACTGTTGATACTATGTATAAATTATTTTATCCAAAAGATACTATACTCATGCTGCTACAATAACTTTTTTCCGATATTCTGACTATTATACCATAAGCTGCATATTTTCATTTGGTTCAAATGTTAACAGTTTATTCACAAACAATGGTTGCACTGACAGTGTCAAGTAAAGAGTATTTTTCACTGTAAATTATGTTGATATGTTTATAATGTTCATACTAGAGAACTAAGGACAAAAAAGAACAACATTAAAATGCCGTTTATACTAAGAATACTGTTGCACTGTTATATATCTGATGAACTCATGAACTTCTTATCAAATAACACTTTCATGCCATATTAATGGAACCTGCTTGGTTCATTATTACAGGTTTTTTTTTTTTTTTCTTTCTTTTCAAAACAGTCTGGGCTAAACTGTGGAGTATTTAGCATTGCTTTGGCACAAAATGCATTCAGTGACTGCATCTTTCAAATGACATTCATTTCTCACTCAGACACAAACAGCACCAAAACTCTGTGCACTTTCAGGCTACTTTGCACGTTTACATACTCTTTGCAAAAGTGTGAAAGGTAACATAATACAAAACTGAATAAGACAAAGCCCTTTTCACATTTCTGCATTAAAACCATTCAGTACACTTGCCCTCTAGACTTCTAGTATGAATGTGTTACTATAAACTAGTTTTGCATATTGAGTGATGAATTGGGAGCAAGTCCCACAAACTTTTGAACCCAGAGCTTTCCTTGAATGGAAAATCCTATAATCCCAAAAACTCCTATTCAAGTTCTTCTTGCATTTCTCATTCACCTAGTCTTTTCTCAGTGGTACGTGAGCTTTTAGTTGTCTCATATCCTGCATTGCGGACAACCATGTCTACCTTCTCCACAACCCTCTCATGCATCCTATGAACATGAACTTGTGCTATTCTTGGCAGTCACCCATCTACCGTGAAGGAGAGTTGTGGTGCTTGGGAACAGCAAAGAAAACACAGCTGGACGAACAAACTCCACACTAAAGGAAACGCCACATGAAATGAAAATTAACCAAAAGAGCTCCAAATGAGCAGTTTTGACCTCTTGGAGTAACTTTCCACTGTGACCATGTTGGTCCTTGCCTTGTCATGTGAGACTCAATCCAGATTGACATGGGTGTCTCCTCTCTAAACCACAGTGATGTTCAATGGGCAGAATTGTTCTAACAGTGAGCTGTTGTTTTCTTATGACTGAGTGAGACATCCACTTCAGAAGGGGTTTTGTAACCACAGAGAAATGGGTCAGCTGTGGAGGTGGTACCGCTGATGAACAGCGGCTGTTTTTGTGCAAACACCCACGCCAGTATCCCCTAGGACCAGAGTTAAACCGGCCCAACTGAATCAACAAAGTCGTGTTGCTGCCACACTTCGTGCAAGCACTCATGGACTGAAATCGAGTAAACGGCTTTAAAGCTGGCATGAAATGAAAATTCACCCGATCTATTTTCTACATGCATGTCATAAATTGGTTTGTTATTGTAGTGGATTGGTTATTCTCTCCAATCAAATAGAATGCTGCAGCCATGACATTTTTGTAGGCCAACGATAAAAACCCAATTGGATTTTCCACTGGCTTTTGGATTATTGCAAAAAATAAGCTCTGACCAACAAAAGTTAAAAGTCACAAATTAAAACTTTTATGAAGTTTGAAGCAGAAATCGGATCATTGTGGTGTGTGAATCTTTCTTTTTGTTTTGTTTTTTATATTTTTGGGGCTTTTGCCTTTATTCAGACGGGGCAGAAGGGTGACTGCAGAGAAGTGGGGTGGGATTTGCAGATAATCGCAGATCTCATTCAACCCCGTGTAAAGAGGTTTGTCTACTGTTTAGTTTTGAAATGATTGTGCTTTTTCAACTATTAACAGATTTGAAATGATTGTGCTTTTTCAACTATTAACTATGTCTTGTCCCAAAGAGGTGGATTTAGAGGTTTTTGCGAAAAAAGCACAAGTGGATTTAGCTGGTTTTGACGCAAAGAAAATCGATGTTAAAAAACAATTTTATTCACTCACTAATAACCTTATCATTACCTTTAAAATGAAACTACTGAACGTGAACATAGGAGCCTGATAAAAAATGCTCAAAAAAAGAAATCTGACAGATTTAGAGGGTTTTGCATCTGAACTCTTCATTCATGGCAGAACACACCATTGAAGCATTTGCTGGTTTTCGATATAATTTATGCTGATTTTAATTAACAATAAATTATGATTGTGTTTGGACAGAATGATTTTCATTGTTGTATTAGGTTTTTGTGTTTTTTCATTTGTTTGTGTTTTATTTACATTACAGAATTGAGAGAGAAAATGTGTTTAACTGTCTTTAAAATATGAATCAGACATGTTTTCCAAGAGAAAAAGAGAGACTGTAATGTTTTGAGGATGTTTGATGTAATATATATTTTTTTTTTTTGGATTATGTAACAGTCACACATTTGGCAGTATTAGTCCCCCATACAAATGCACAGCAAATGACATTTAAGAATGCCAGTAAAATATGACTTGGAGTTTTAAATAAATGACCTAATTCTGTCTGCATCTCATATTGGACATTTTATTTGATCTCTGCCCTGAGATTGACCCCAGCTGTCAGTGTCCTACCAAGATCAACTAAAGCGACGATAAAGAGGAAATGAACGCACACCCGCCCTGTTACTCGAGTCCAGAGCCTGAAGTCATCCTACAAAGTGCAAAGGAAAAACATCCCTTATTTGACCACATATGCTGTGAATTAGACACTGCTTGTGTAACTTGTGTGCCAAATGACATATTGAGTACAATGTAATAATTTGCTGAGTATCATGACATTGAGTACGACTTTTGTACATTTTACATAATGCCTAGAATGGTATAATATTCCTGCCTCTGGACAGATCACATTGTGCCTCCAGTAAATCAACCAATGAGGGCAGCATTTCACAACTGATCCCATGTATCATATTACTGGATTGTTTTTGTTATTGTTTTCCGGATTCAATATGTTTTTAAAGGGATAGTTCACCCAAAAATGAAAATTCTGTCATCATTTACTCTCCCTCAAGTTGTTCCAAACCTGTATGACTTTGTTCTGCTGAACACAAAAGAAGATATTTTGAAGAAAGTCGGTAACCAAACGACTGATTGACCCCACTGACTTCCATAGTAGGAAAAAAAAATACTATGGATGTCAATGGGGACCAGCAACTGTTTAATTACCAACCTTCTTTAAAATATCTTCTTTTGTGTTTAGCAGAAGAAAGGAAATCATACAGGTTTGGAACAACATGAGGGTGAGTAAATGATGACAGAATTTTCATTTTTGGGTGAACTATCCCTTTAAAACTTAAAACTCAAAGAGTTTAAGGCAAAGCATGGCTAAGTGGAACGTTTTTGGATCTACATAATTTGTAGGTCATGGAACAATAAAACACACACAATAAAGCTATTAACTATAATGTATGTGATGCAAACAGAATTTTCATCAGTCTTCAGTGTCACATGATCCTTCAGAAATCATTCTAATATGCTGATTTGATACTTAGTTATTATCAATGTTGGAAACAGCTGCTTATTATTATATTTTTGGAACCTGTGATCATTTTTGTCAGGATTAATTGATGAACAAAAAGTTAGAAAGTACAGCATGTGGTGACCCACAAGTAAGACCGAAAGAGACATTCACCAAGGGACTGTACCTTTAAGGGAGGGTTGTTTTGATTTACGGTTTCCGGGTTAACGCTGGTGTCTGTTTTGACCTCACTCGCTGTACAGTGTTTTGTTTAATATTGAAGTGGAGAGTAAAGCTGACTCGACGCATCTCCGTCTCTTGTCTCCTCACTTATTGCACTCCACATTGGTGACCCCGACGCGAGTTTGATACGGCTGAATTATGTCACACAACGACGGTGGTGAAAATGCGGCTGCCGCGGTGCCTGCCGCTGATAACGGCGTGGCTAATGTCGGCGCTATCTACGCGGCCACTATCAAGTTACCGGACTTTTGGCAGCACAATCCACGGCCGTGGTTCCAACACATCGAGGCCCAGTTCCAGCTGAGAGGAATAACACAGGACGTTACAAAGTATTTCCACGTGGTAGCGGCCTTCGACGACAGCCAGGGCTATGGCGCTGTTAGAGGCTCCGCCGGCCGACGGCAAGTACGACGCGCTCAAAACGTTCCTGTTGAACCTCTTTGAACTGTCGGAGCTGGAAAAGGCAGACCGCCTGCTGTCCCTAAACGGCCTTGGCGACAGCAAGCCGTCCGAGTTAATGGAAAGGATGCTGGCTGTGCTGGGCGCGGCGGATCCCGCGTTCCTCTTCGCCCACATTTTTCTGAGGCAGCTTCCAGCACCCGTACGCACCGCACTAGCCAGTTCCCCCCTCCCTTCCTCCAGAGATTACCGGGCATTGGCTGTGGAGGCAGACAGGATTTTCCTGGCCAACCGGCAGCAGTTTGTCCATGTGCTGCTGCCCCCCCAGCGCACGTCTGCCCTGCTTCCACCAACAGAGGACGACCCGGACACAGCAGCTGCTGTGACGGCCCGCCGACAGCGTGAGGAAGGGTGGTGTTATTACCATTCCAGGTTTGGGGCCAAGGCCAAGCAGTGTCGCCAGCCTTGCAGTTTTGGATCCCAGGGAAAAGCCAGGGCCGGCGCTCATTAGCAGCTATGGGCGCTGGCCGTGACTGCAAGCTGTTATTCATCACCGACTCCTTGTCCGGCCGGCGGCTGCTGGCCGATTCTGGGGCTCAGCGCAGCATCCTGCCGGCGAAGCCTGTAGACACCATAGCTGGCGGGCAGGGTCCCCCGACGCCGCCAACGGCATGCCCATTCGTACCTATGGCACAAGGTATGTGGAAGTAGGTTTCGGCGGGCGGCGTTTCGGCTGGGATTTCGTCATGGCCGCCGTGTCTACGCCGCTCCTGGGGGCGGATTTCCTCTGCGCTTATAGGCTGTTGGTGGATGTTACAAACTGCCGCCTGATTGACGCCCTCTCTTTTGCTTCATACCCCTGCACGCTGGGAGGGATGGGGGCGCTTTGTCTGTCGAACACGTTTGCCACCGGAGACCTGTATCAACGCCTGCTTGCTGAGTTCCCTGACATCACCACGCCCACATTTTCATCGGCGGTGGCTAAGCATGGCGTGGAGCACTACATCACCACGGTTGGCCCCCCAGTCTATGCACGAGCTCGGCGCCTCGACTCTGCCAAGCTCGCGATCGCCAGGGAGGAGTTCACCACCATGGAGCACCTCGGCATTGTGCGCCGCTCCAACAGCCCGTGGGCTTCCCCCCTGCACATGGTGACCAAGGCTGATGGCGGTTGTCGTCCCTGCAGTGATTTCCGTCGCCTAAACAATGCCACCACCCCTGACCGGTACCCAGTGCCACACATACAGGACTTCTCCGCCCATCTAGCCGGCGCCACCATCTTTTCAAAAGTGGACCTGGTGCGAGGTTACCACCAGGTACCTGTCCATCCGCAGGATGTACCCAAGACAGCGGTCATCACACCCTTTGGCCTTTTTGAATTCCTACGGATGCCTTTCGGCCTCAAGGGGGCAGCGCAGACGTTTCAACGCCTCATGGACTCTGTGCTGCGGGACATGCCCTTCCTATTTGTTTACTTGGACGACATTCTTGTGGCCAGCGTGTCCGCAGACGACCACCTGAAGCATCTCCGGCAGCTGTTCGGCCGGCTCAGTGAGCATGGTCTCATCATTAACCCTGCCAAGTGCGAGTTTGGCCGGTCGTCCATCACTTTCCTCGGCCACCACATCACCCCACAGGGGGCCGTCCCCCTCCCTGCCAAGGTGGACGCTGTCGCCAGTTTCCCACGCCCACGCACTGTGAAGTCCCTGCAGGAGTTCCTGGGCATGGTGAACTTCTACAACCGTTTCCTCCCCCATGCGGCCCAACTCATGCGACCATTGTACGACGCCTTACGGGGTGGGAGGCCGGCGGACGTGTTGGTTTGGTCCCCAGAGAGGACTGGTGCCTTTGATGCTGCTAAAACCGCGCTGGCCAACGCTGCTCTGCTGGCGCACCCGTCTCCGACCGCCCCAGTTGCTCTTACTACGGACGCCTCTGATTACGCCGTGGGAGCTGTGTGTGAACAATGGGTGGGTGGAGCCTGGCAGCCGCTGGCCTTTTTCAGCAGGAAGCTCCGTGACAACGAGAGGAAATACAGCGCCTTCGACAGGGAGCTCCTGGGTCTTTTCCTCGCCACCCGTCATTTCCGTTTCCTGTTGGAGGGCCGGCGGTTCACGGCTTTCGTTGACCACAAGCCACTGACGTTCGCCATGGCCAAGTCTTCAGAGCCATGGTCTGGTCGACAACAGCGTCAGCTCGCTGCCATCTCTGAGTACACCACTGACATTCAGCACGTGGCCGGAAAAGACAATTTCGTCGCCGACTGCCTCTCCCGGGTGGTCACTGGTTCCGTCCACTTGGGCCTCGATTATGCAGCTATGGCTGAGGATCAGACCGCGGACTCTGAGGTGCAAGCCTACAGGACGGCCCCCACTGCTTTGCTCATGGAAGATGTAGTGTTTGATACGGCCAACACTACACTCCTCTGCGACGTCTCCACTGGCCAACCATGCCCTATGGTTCCCGCTGGCTGGAGGCATAAGGTTTTTGATGCCATCCACGGCCTTTCCCACCCGGGGGTGAAGGCATCTACCAAGCTGGTGGGGGCCAAGTTTGTCTGGCCGGGCCTGCGGAGGGACGTCAGGACCTGGGCTGCTGCCTGTGTGGCGTGCCAGCGCGCAAAGGTGACTCGTCATACCAAGGCCCCTTTGGCACCCTTCAAAGTGCCAGAGAGGCGTTTTGATCATGTGAATGTGGACCTGGTGGGCCCACTTCCCCCCTCCCGTGGTTACACCTACCTCCTCACCATGGTGGATAGGACCACCAGGTGGCCAGAAGTAGTTCCCCTGTCCTCCACTACATCAGCTGAAGTGGCCCGGGCGTTCATTATGGCTTGGGTGGCCCGTTTCGGCACACCGTCCGACCTTTCCTCGGACAGAGGTCCGCAGTTTACATCGGAGCTTTGGACTGCGGTCGCTGAGGTCCTGGGGGTGAAGGTCCACCGTACCACAGCCTATAACCCACAGAGCAACGGACTTTGCGAGCGGTTCCATCGGGACATGAAAGCCGCGCTCCGGGCCAGCCTTACGGGCAGCGACTGGGCTGACCGCCTCCCATGGGTCATGCTTGGCCTTCGCTCCGCCCCCAAGGAAGATCTTCAAGCCTCGTCGGCCGAGCTGGTGTATGGACAGCCTTTGCGCGTCCCGGGGGAGTTTCTGCCAGATGCCACGGCTCCGTGGTCAGTTGCCTCCCATCGCGCTGTGTCTCGGGACATTGCCGACGCTTTTGTTCCCATTCCAACGTCTCACCATGGCCTCCCCCAGTCCTATGTGCCCAAGGATTTACCGTCAGCCAAGTATGTCTTCATCCGCCACGATGGCCATCGTACTCCGTTGCAGCCCCTCTACGATGGGCCCTTCCGTGTTCTGGTGGGAGGGTCTAAGAACTTTGTTGTGGATATGGGGGGCAGACCGGAGCGGGTGGCTATAGACCGTCTTAAGCCTGCTCATGTGGACATTGGTGAACCGCTTCAGCTGGCCCAGCCCCCACGGCGAGGGCGCCCCCCTGCGGCAGCCTCGACCCCTGCCCCGCCCCTTGCCCTTTGCCCCTCTCCTGTTAAGCGCAGCCGGTATGGCCGCTTGGTCCGCCCCCCTATACGTTGACTTTTCTAGGGACTGTTATGAGCTGGACTGTTCTGTTTTGCACTAGTGAATTGTGTCCTATGTTCTATTTGGGGTACCTGTTCGGTCTGGCCTTGTTATTATGGGTGAATTCTGGGGGTGCCTGTGTGGTGACCCACAAGTAAGACCGAAAGAGACATTCACCAAGGGACTGTACCTTTAAGGGAGGGTTGTTTTGATTTACGGTTTCCGGGTTAACGCTGGTGTCTGTTTTGACCTCACTCGCTGTACAGTGTTTTGTTTAATATTGAAGTGGAGAGTAAAGCTGACTCGACGCATCTCCGTCTCTTGTCTCCTCACTTATTGCACTCCACAAGCATTTATAATAACATTATAAATCTTTACTATCACTTGTTTATCAATTTAACATCCTTGCAGAATAAAAATATAATTTTCTTGTTTTTTTGTTTTTAAATATATAAAAAATATATATCTGTAAATACATTTATTTATTTTTTGGATGAATCAAAGCATTATAGGCCAAATAAGTTACTACTGTAGTTTGTCTGTATCTATGTTGGTACAAGTTACCCTGGGTTAGGTAATAATACAAGTTCCAGAAACTGGATAAAAAGTTTGTGAAAATTGGCCAGAAATGTATCATGACATTTTTATTTATTTATATTCCAAAGACTTCCTCAGTCAGCTCCCTCTTAAGTTTATAGCGCCAATCCCAATACCACAGCCCCAAAAATCTAAAGAAAATGACAGTGAATATGTTGAATAGGCCCCTATTTCCAAACCTATAACCGTAAAAACAAAACCTGATTGATTAATTGGTCCAGGAAGATGACTTGCTAGGCAAAAATCATGTTAAATGAGTTCTGAGGTTATTTGTGATAGATGGGACCCACATGTAGGTCTACGCGATGAGCTCAGCGATTTGGCGTGATTTTGAGTAAAATTTCTTAAAGGGCAATCATAATCAAATTCACAGAGTTTTATGAGTCCCTTTTATGAGAATGGATAGGACCTCAATAGAACCAGATCGACACAGCAGGACCTCTATTAAAATCTCTATTGAACTAGTGAGAATGTTTAATAGAGCGAATCTGGGCACTCACTGCCCCCATATTCCCTGCTAGACTAGGCCTATTTCTTGCCAAGGGGCCAGTTCAATCTAGTATTGCATCTCTCCACATCAACCTTAAAATACATCAGTTGTTGATGATTGTGAAGTGAAACACTGCGATGCTAAAACGATTTAAAAACGTTAACCTTCTTTAATTTCGTTTCTTAAATTGCCGTCTGACAAACAGACACACAAACATTTAAAGAAGAGAAGCTATGCCCACAGTTCTTTCTCAAATATTGTCAAGTCTGAGATTTTAGTGTAAATATAAAACATGAAGAAAGCTGAATACATACATTTCATGATGCCTTGCTGATGTATACATAAGTACGAAATACACAGTCTGTTCCAAAACCTAGTGAGCTGCCTCTTCTGTAAGGCATTACTTACTATAGTAAGACAGTAACTGCCATGTAACCTTATGTGACCGATTTGAACACACATAGGCAGCTGTAACGTTACTGCACGCAGTACAAATGTGCACCTCATGGGAGACAACCGATTACAGTAGTTAGCTGTTAGCAAATTGCTAAGCTAACAACATTATACTCTACCCAGATAGCACACACATCTGGAAAACATCTGTGTCCATACAATCTAAACCAGTTTGTTTTTCATGGACTTAAGGGCTGCCAACTCTCATTCATTCAGCGTGAGACTCACGCAATTGACACTTTTCACACACTCTCACGCCATATCCATTTTCTCACGCAGAGAAAAATCGCGGAGCAAAGAGGGCACTGACACCGACAGAGACAGAGCAGGTTACTTTTGATATGAAAAAAATTCTCAGCTCTCAGGTTCTGTGCATTTTTTTACGAAATTCAGACAATACCGTTTTGGCTTGTAAATGTGACGTGACAGATCGCTGTAGCGCCGATCAGTTCAAGTAAAAAAGGACTAACCGTAAAGGTAGGCCTATATGCCTCAGCCTCATACATAATATCGATCAATCAGTGTTTTTCAACCACGGAAAGAGGTCAATAAAACAGCAGGAGAACAATTATGGCACAGAATGTTACATTTACCTCAGGAAAGCCATTTAATGACCATAGCACGTTAGTTGACTAGAAAACAAAAAAGCTACAGAGAGGAGGATTTTGCTAAATTTGTGCACTATATTACATATTTAATATATTTTTACTTGTGTCATCAAATAATTATTATGACGAAAACCGCATTATATTTCATTTAATTTGTTATTTTTAACCTTTAATAATGGTCAGCTGATAGGGCTCTCTGTGTTTACAGCATTGTGAGATATATTTTTTCTTGAGAAAAATTAACATGTCAGCCCTATCCAAATGAGTCAATATTGAATCAAGATTGACATCAAATCCCAAGAATTGAATTGAAATCGTGAAAATTGTGTTTTAGCAATAATACAAACAGACCAGTCATTGTACCATGTAAACATTATAACATGTTGTCACTAAACTTAATAAAATTCTGTTTAGTTACCAAATGTTTTGACAATCACAATTAAACCTATTGTGATGCAAGTTTTTTTTTTTTTACATCCTTGGACAAACTAGAGGGTGAGTAAATGATGACAGAATTTTAATTTTTGGATGATCTATTCCTTTAACTTCTGACAGGAAGCGACGTATTGTAGATTAAACCAGATGAAAATGCGCACATCAAAAACACATCTCCACAATGTGTGTGTGCCATCAGGGTAAGCATAAAAAATACATTACACATGCAAATATTGGGTAAAACAGTTCTTTTTAATTACACTGAATTATTTTAGTAGATACTTTTCAGTAATGAATAAAACAAGATTATGTATAATCAACATTTACTTGAATGGAATCATTCTGCTCATCACAAAATCTGGCAGTTTACTAGGTTTTGGAACAGAGAAATTATATACATTTTGGATTGTCAGTGAACTACCCAGCGCTAAATTCTCTATTCACAAAAGGCTCATTCTATCATGATATATCGATGAACAAACAGAAAATGACTTCATATATTGGAAAAAAGTGAGAATGGACATTTCCTGGTCTAAGCTGAGAGCAATATTCAGATTGGATGAATGGTTGGGTTTGAAAGTGTTCACTAAGATTTCTAGCAAGAGTGTGGCTCCGGACACACACTCAGTAAAAGTCTGAGAACCAGCTCATGGGCGAGCATGAGGGAGGTCAAGGGTCAATCTCCTCTGGAATGATTGTGAGAATGACGTCTTCATTGCCGCGTCGTACCACCGCTCTCAGACTCTCGTCTCTCTTGATGGATGTGCTGACGTCACTAGCTGACGTGATCCTCTGCCCGTTAATGCTGATTATGACATCACTCTCCTTCAGACCGCCACTAGAAAACAAAACAGGAAGCAGTTGAAACTATCTTAATTGGTCTAACTGTGCTTTTATTGGCTTCACATTATTGGATTCCCATTACCAAACAGTAATAGGTTTTTTGATTTTTTTTACATAGTTTAAAGGAGGTGATGTCATTAACTCGCTTGATTGTGAGAATAGTGAGAATTTTTTCTCTGTTTCAGAATATTTGGCTCACTCTCAGGAAATAGTGCTTACTACTGATAGGGTTTTACTTAAATATCATGCTTTCACTGTGTAGATTTTTTCTAAAATACGTTATATATATATATATATATATATATATATATACGTCATGCTTTCAAAATCTTTCATCCCCACATTTTCTGTTTTGACATTTCTCATCTAAAAATGGATTGTTGGATCTTTCTGACATTATATTTAATGGAAAGATATTAAACAAAAGTTTCTCATATCAGTATTTCATTATGTTCACATTTATATTCATGTAACATCCAACACTGAAATGTTTTAAAGTTAACAGGTTTGACGTAACATGTTTGAAAGAGAAAATGTCATGAGTTATAAATTCATTTAATTACCAATAACTCTACCTGGATTTACTCAACAACTGTATCTACAGTATTATATGCACATTGAGTATTAATCTGGATTTTGAAGGGTATGCAAATGTCTGTGGTGGTTATCGCTCTGGTACTCGTGAAAATATGATTTCTTGAAAGTTCTGCAGCAACCTCAAATAGTTTTTTTTTTTTTTTTTTTTTAAGGTTTTAGTCATTTTTTCCCCCAAATGCACCATTTCCTTAGCCTAGAAATCTAGACGCACCCTAGCGGCAGCAAAATTTATTTTGCAGCCATGGTAGTGTAGCAACTCTCCGTTGACTTTCGGAGCTGTAAAAACCTAAACTGGGTCAGGCCAATCACGTCGCGTATAGAGTGGGGGGGGCGGGCTTAACATAATGACGACAGAGTTGCGACGGTTCCCTGCTACTTGAAAACATGGCAGCTGCTGCTGGAGAACAGTCTTTCGAAACGGCTTTGGCCTTAACTCTGGAGGACTTGGAGTTAAGTTTTTCTTAGAGAAAAGAGCAAAGAACGGCACTTAAGTCATTCTTAAAAAAGCAAGATGTGTTCGTAGTTTTGCAAAAGTTGAATCTATCAACTAACGTTAGCTCCGTTGTTGGAAAAACGCTCTGGTTGGTTGAAGCGCTGTCCTATTGCGTGCAGAGGGAATTTGAAAGACAGCCGTTTATCCCGCCCCTCGGATTGAGCCGTGTCTATGGTGAGTTGCCAGACCCAACATCTTGATGTAGGTCTGGCTTGCCAGGCTACCATTTCCTGAGAATGGGCCATTTACACACTGTTTGAAATGGCTCTTGTCGAATTTGATATACTGTTACATTTAACTGATCATGCTCTAATTCACAGTAATTCTCTGTAAATTCTCTAGCCACAAATTGTAACTATGTGCATTTATGGAAAAATCCCCAATACTGCAGCATTCAACTCACTTAGCTCTAAACGGGTTACCCACAATGACAGGAAGTGGCCACTTATGTACTGTTCACATCATCTCATTTATGCTAAGATTGAGTGGAATCATATGGCTACTTGTGAGTGAATGTTCACCCACACACAATGAAATCCCAAAAGTTAATTTTAGTTGCAAAAACTTTACCTAAGGCAAAGAAAAAAGAAAAAAACTGCTGCCTCAGCATTTAGAAAGCCCAAACTGTTCATTTAAATCAGTAAAATATGTATTTAAATAGAGCAGTTGTATGGTAAAGACAGCATCAAATATGAAACTATGGCCAAATCATTGAACTTCTTATTGTTATCTGGTTAGTATGGAAGCTTGTTTCCTCCACGGAAAAAAAAATTCAGAGAAAAAATGACAAAATTGCGGAATATTGGCAGGTATTGTCAGACATTTTTTCCTCAGAATTGAGATATAAACTTGCAATTCTGAGAAAAAAAAGTCTGAATTGTGAGATAAAATGTCTCAACTACCTTTTTTATTCAAATAAGCTTTCATAGGTTTGAATGTGCACATTAGCTTTTACTAGGCTAATTGTAAAATGTATTAAATCCCTCCAACCACCTGACTTCATTCTTTCACGTGGTGCGATGGACTTACACTTCAGCTGGTGTTTTCGGGATAACTTCAATGACGTATGCTCCAGAGGTGACATCTGGGAAATCATTCTGTCTCTCCTTTAGCTCCTTAGCAAGTCTAATGAGTGACAGATTCATAGGAAGTACAGATTTAAATGTCATGTTTGCTGGTATCCAGCTTTTCCTAATACAATTTGAAATGATTAATTTTAGATGGCTGATTCATTTGATTTCAATGTTCCTCTAGAATCACAATCATAAACACACAACAGTATTCAGAAAGCATGCACTGCATTTGTGACTCACGTTGGGGTTAATGTCATCATTCTCACACCAATATACTTCTTTTTTGTGGCCGTTTTTCCTGAAAAATAAAGAGATATTTATTGATTGATACTATAAATCTCAATCACAATTTTAGTGTGTTAAAATAGAGTAGATATTTTTGATTTAGCACATTTTAGTCCATTATTTTGATCCTGACCTTTAGCCTGTCTGTCATGAGACTCAGCCAGGAACTGCCGGATCTTATCAGAAGGAATGGCAAAGGATATTCCTGCTGTCACCTTCAGCGTGTTGATTCCTATCACTTCACCATCCTACAGCAACAGACACAAGAGTGAAGACACAAATGTAAATGTGAACTCACACAAACACACTGCACATCTGCATGCACAGATGTCTTCCTGTCACAATGTGATGCTTCCGAAATTGATCATTATGAATGCACGCATGTGTTTGTGTTCACGGCTGACTCAACACACAGTCATTCTGCCAACAACATTTGTTTCCAGGCTCAGAAAGACTTGCCATAAACATTATCGACTGTGTAAACTTGGTTCTGGCTGCTTTCTGTCACTCCTGTTAATTCACTATCACATAAGACTGTGGGGAGGACATAACAAAGTACAAATCTTACCAGGTTCACCAGGGGCCCTCCTGAATTGCCATACTGAAACACAGAAAGAGTTTGGGTTTATGAAATGTGTGTGATTCTTTTTTTTTTTCTATATAGTGAAGAGCTCTTTGCCACTAATGGGTCATGTATATATATTTAAATCATAACAACATGTACTTGCTATTGCCAATAGGCAAACAGACACACTGTGCATTACTATAAATAAAACATTAAAAAAAAAGTCTAAAAAGGAAAGTGTTCAAAAGGGAAAAGTGTCCAAATAAACAGAGGATCTGGTGTCTTTGTTGTGCCGGGGAATCATGGAGGAGGGGCAGTGTTCAGTCAGGATGGATTCAGGTAAGGGTCCGGCGTGTGTGCTTCTCCTCGGCAGCTCATCTTCCCTGAGGCCACGGCACATGGAGAGAATGGCGGACCGGCATCCTAACCAGTCGGCGCAAACGAGTGTTTTCCATACGGACCACGAGTCTGGTAGTCTCAGCCCCAGACGTTGCGCCTACAGACCATTGGCTGAACGTTTTACACGCCCGTTAACATGACGCGGAACAAAACGAACTGTGATTAGTTGCTTTACATGTCAGTCAGACACCCTCTGGGAGGTCTTTGGCCAATGAACGCTGCTATGAAGTCCAGACCTTTTGCCGTCAGTCTGAAGGCCTGGCAACGCGAGACTATGGGTCCGGTGACTCAGTCCATATGGCGGTGCGGGAAACCCTCCATGCTCCCCTTTTGGGCCCATGAGGACATCAGTGTGCATGCACGGGGGAAGAGACTAACTCTGCATTTAACAGCCACCAGTCCTGGTTGTTTCCGCGCCCCTCCTCTCTTTCACACCCACTCCTGTCATGAACGCAGATGGGGTGGCGCTGATAATAAGGGGGAGGCAGCCGTTCCATCACAACATACTAAATCGCATAGCAGATCTAGACAGGTGGAGCTGGGGCGGTGGAGGGTTTCAGACGAACTCTGATAGCCCGCTGCAGGACTAGCCTACAGTGTACATTGAACCTGACTATTTAAATGTTGAGCAAGCGATCTCATTGACTGCAGAATAAGCAGAGGCCAATCATCTTGTGCCATGTCACAATAGAGTGATTGCTTGCAGATTTCATTTAAAGGACTTTTCTGCGCCCTCTAGAGTTACATGGCTGAACTAGTAGATATTTCAATCATAACTCTCAAAGTAGTTTTGGCACTTTAGTGGTTATGGCAATGTTAATGTATTTGATTTTGGTGGACTAGATCAACTAGATCATGCCACACATGCTGTAGAGCAAGTATAGACTTGCTACTGCCAATAGATACACAGACACGCTGCTGTCAAGTCATTGTCTAAATAAAAAATATTTTTCTTATTAACAGATACAGACAAAACTGAGCATCATGTCACTGATCCACTTAGCAAACAAAGACAGTTTATGTAATATATGATCAAATGTAGTGTTTGAGCTCACATTGATGATGGCATCTGTCTGAATGTAGTCCATGTCAGAGTTACGCAGACCCAGCTCTTTGCCGCCTCTCTGGGTGGTGCTGACTATGCCTGTGGTCACTGTGTTCTGAAGGGAGAACGGACTGCCGATAGCGACCACAAACTCGCCTGGTCTCAGATCAGCTGATCTGCCCAACAACAGCACTGGGAGTTTCGTCTGCAATATGAAATAAAAGACAGCATGAGGCTTTGACACTATTGTCCTGGGCCATAATCAATCATTGAATTCAAGTTAAACTTATATTTTTAATACGTAGATTTAATATAGATATATTAAAAAAAGTTCTTCAATATATTATTACGGTAATTATATTTACTCAAATAAATACAATTATTAAAAATCTAATAATCATTAAATATTTTAGCAATCATTAATTAACAGAAATGAAATAGGCCTAAATCTTCAAGCTGTTCAAATCTTCATCCTTCCCAAAAGCAAATGTTATTGCTCATAGATTGCTCTCTACAGCTCAGGAGATTGAGTTCTCAGTTTGAGACCTGCTCATTGTTGAGAGCTATAGAAAAGGCACACGTGAAATTACTGAGGTATTTTTCTAAGGAGAAACATCTGAGAAGCAGGAGACCTAAGCAATATACTCCAATTAATTTCATTGCTTTAAAGGAGAAACTGAGATATTAAGGATGTTTGAATGTGATTTCCTTTGGGAGGAAACATTTATTTGAATTGTAATTCTCCGGCATCATCATGCAAATGTTTCCCACTTCAAGTGCCACCATTTCTTTTAGGTTAAAGTGTCACTATAATGCTTTTCCAGATATTAGCTTTCATGTAGAGCGTAATATAGCTGATTGTGAATATAAAATGTCTGCAAAGTTATTGTAAACTATTGCAGAGTCATTGTCTCCCAAAAGAAAGAACCAATTGTGAATTGCATGAAACAAGGCATCAATAATTCCTGCTTAATACTTCCTGCACAAACCTATGTAGGTTTGAAACAAATTTGCATAATGCCAGCCTATGGTCTTCACTGGCTGCCCATGAACAAAGTCTATGTTGACCAGCCCTCAAACAATGTAGCTGTAGCTGAGGCCTAGAAGAGTTTGGTTCGACATGCACTTCCAAAAAATGAGGACTCAAATTGTTATGGCAAAAACGACAGCGTTGTTACTGTTTGTATCACTGTGTTTAAAAGTGCTGAGGAAGACTCCGGAGCTGAAATTCTGATATGGTAATGGCCGTTTCGTTTCCGACCCACACTATAAGTGGTAGACCAATCACAACAGTCTGGGCCATCTGACCAATCAGAGCAGAGAAGGCTCTCGGAAAGGAGGGGTTATGAGAATATTTTTTTTTTACCTTGAATGCATATAAATCTATTGTAGGAGACCTCCAAAACAAAATTAGGAACCTTTAAAATAGCATAACAGGGGCACTTTAATATAAAGGATTTCCTTTGATTCTTTATTACTTCTTGTTTTACCTACTTATTACTTGTGTGTTTTGGGTTAACACATTCTTTGTATGGTTCAGCTTGTGGATGAATGCTCTTACATTTTCCTCAAGTGCTCTGATATGACCAGCTGATCTGCAAGGCAGTAAAACACACCCATAATGCTTTCATCAGCTGGTAGGGGGTTCTTCTGGTCAGTGGTTGTTTTACACCAAACATGAAGCTTGACATTGTGGCTAAACAGCTCTACCTTCATCTCTATGTGCTGAATCTGATGGGATGTCTTGCCCTGTGGTGCTTTGAAATGTTCAGATTGTGCAGATAATGCAAGGCCTCAAAGAGCCATGAGTAAGCCACACACCTCAAATGCTCAGACTAAAGAGGACCACAGCTTTCTGATGTTTACATGAAGATGTCCTCCATGTTATTCCCTACTTAAGTTCCAATTATTTGCATGTCTTTTTATACACCTGATCCAGTTTTAGGTCTGGGTTGTTTTAACCCAAATTTGGGTCAAATATGGACAAACCTAACCATTGGTTTACAATTTGTATTAATAAATTCAACCCAAAAGCAGGGTTTGTCCATATTTGACCCAAATTTGGGTTGAAACAACCCAGCATTTTTTGGAGTATATATATGTATAGCCAAATATATATATAACACATACTTTTTACAAACGTTTATGTTATATGCAATTAATCGCGATTAATCGAGTTAACACTAGTTAATACATCACATTTGAAAATAATGTACCACCTTCACTAAACCCTACTTGAGGTCATAATATAGAATTGTGCAAGGAACCACATGAAATGAATCGATAATCTGTTGATAAAAATGTTGGCGTTTTACTGTCTCTAGTGTTTATTTCAGCTGGAAACTGCAGTGAATTGTATATGTGTGTAAGTACATGTGTAAGTAGTTTTGCAGAAATGTAGGTAGAAAACAGATATAGAAAACAGACATTTATGAATGAATTTACTTCATTCAGCTATTCCATAAAATACCATTTTTTATTTTTCCACTATCCACCAAAAACATGTATAAGATTGTGGTATATCATAGGTGTCACGGGTAGTTGCTGGCAGACAGATGAGGAAGACATATACGATTCAATTCAAAAGGTTTATTCTCTAAAGATCTAACAGGAAGGCAAACGGATAGCAACACACACTGAACATAGACAATAGTGGACACTGGACTGAAACAGAACTGAACATATACAGGTGTTAATGATGGTGACTGATGAGTGCACAGCTGAACGTGATTAGTGTCTGTGACAACAAATGAGTGACGTAGGCAGGTGATGACAAAACATAACGAGTCCAAACTAACGTGAATGTGACAGAACGCCCCCTCCCGTTAGGTACGACCTAGCGCTGTGAAGAGAAGATGAAGAGGATGAGGGGATGGCGAAGGGATGGTTAAGGGGGCTGGCAAAGGGATGGCAAAGACAGACAGATGAAAAGGATGAGGGGATGGTGAAGGGATGGTTAAGGTGGCTGGCAAAGGGATGGCAAAAACAGGCAGATGAAGAGGATGAGGGGCTAGCGAAGGGATTGCACAGACAGGCAGATGAAGAGGATGAGGGGCTGGCGAAGGGATGGCACAGACAGGCAGATGATGAGGATGAGGGGCTGGCGAAGGGATGGCACAGACAGGCAGATGAAGAGGATGAGGGGCTGGCGAAGGGATGGCACAGACAGGCAGATGAAGAGGATGAGGGGCTGGCGAAGGGATGGCACAGACAGGCAGATGAAGAGGATGAGGGGCTGGCGAAGGGATGGCACAGACAGTCAGATGAAGAGGATGAGGGGCTGGCGAAGGGATGGCACAGACAGGCAGATGAAGAGGATGAGGGGCTGGCGAAGGGATGGCACAGACAGGCAGATGAAGAGGATGAGGGGCTGGCGAAGGGATGGCACAGACAGGCAGATGAAGAGGATGAGGGGCTGGCGAAGGGATGGCACAGACAGGCAGATGAAGAGGATGAGGGGCTGGCGAAGGGATGGCACAGACAGGCAGATGATGGTTCTGGGGTTGGATGGACGACCGGGAGGAGGACGAACAACGAAGTCCCTGGTGGTGATGAAGGTGGAGTGAGCCAAGGGGTGGCCTTGAGCAGGGGATGATGGCTGTTCATCCAGGCCACAGCCAGAGTGGTGCCCCACGGCGGTGTTGACGGAGGGAGGAGCCATGGAGGAATACTGATGAGGGCCGGCATGTGTCTGACTGAAGACGACGGTGGCGAGGATGGAGCCCACTGTGCAGCCGATGAGCCGAGGTAGTGGAGAGATGGTGAAGATATTGGAGGCCGCGACAGAGCCGCAGTGACGACCTCCCAAGAGCGAGGTGGAGATCCGGAGGTCTGAGGGTGAGTTGAAGCGACCAAGGGCGGAGGTGGAGCCTGAGGTAGGGCGGAGCAAGCCGTAGCAGAAGGGGTGGAGGACCAGAGAGCAGTCTGCAAGTCCGTAGCAGAGGTGAAGCGATGTCTGACCTCGGTGGAGCCGACGTGCCAAGCGAGACCGAATGGCCGATGGTCCACGCAGAGGTCAAGGGTGGAAGGAGTGCAGGTTCGAGAGCCAGGGTGACAGGTCGAGGCAGAGCGTAGCACACTGAGGCTGCAGGCAGAGGCTCGGGCTCCTCATGCCCAGGAGAAGATGGCTCCCGACAGGTCTGAGGTTGTACCAAACTACTGAGAGGCAGAGGTGGTGTCGAGGGACTGAAGGGTGACAGATGACTGGGTGGCACAGATGGCTTGAGACTGGGGGAGAGACTGAAGTCCAATGCAGAAACCAAAAAGGGGGGTGGGGGGGAGTTTAGTCAGGGTAGGGGGCTCACTTCCGAACCCTCGACGTCCACCAGTACTCCCTCGGCAATGGATGGCTCGGCCGGCTCACACACCTGGTCAGGCGCACGCTGCTCGGGCTCTGTGGCGATGTGGTCCTCGGTCGCTCTTGTGGGCGTGGGCTCATTCATCGCAGTGGTCTCCGTCGCGCTACCTGCGGTGGACTCAGGTCTTGAGTTTAACTGACAGAAAGTCCATCGTACACAATGCGTTCGAAAAAATCGTACAAATGCGTTCACTTGTTTGGTCCGGTATTCTGTCACGGGTGGTTGCTGGCAGACAGATGAGGAAGACGTAATATCCAATACAAAGGTTTATTCACAAGAGATTCAATTACAAGTCAAACGGATAGCAACACACACTGAACACTGAATACCGGACACTGGACTGAAACAGAACTGAACATAATAGGTGTTAATGATGGTGAATGATGAGTGCACAGCTGAACGTGACTAGTGTCCGTGACAACAAATGAGTTGACGTAGGCAGGTGATGACAAAACATAACGAGTCCAAACTAACTTGAATGTGACAATAGGCAGCTAAGAATACATTTACTGTATACACAAACATTTAATTCAGATGCATTGATGCCTTTCTATATATACTATCTGTATTTTTAGGTTTCAGACACAGCCTTGATAAAGTTTTATAGCTCTGTTTATTCAGCTGTTATGTTGTTATATTATAACAGCTGCAATATTATAATACATGACTACTGCTGAAACAAACCGGACAAAAAAAATATCCCTTGGTTCTGTCTGTTTTTTTGTGAATATTAGAAATAAGCAAATAACTGAACAATAGCTTATTAGTTTTATGTGTGGGCTTGTGTGTATATGCACTAGACTTTTGGTTGTCAGAAAAAATAAAATAAATAAATGAAAGTTCAATCATTGCCTGCAGTGGCCACAGCTGTATGGTTGATACCATTCTGAGTCAGATTAGAGCCTCCTTTTTCACTCTTGAGATTTCAACACCATTCCCCTTCTGGCAACAGGAAGATAAAAGTTTGGTGAGAAAGAGAAAAGGCTGCTCATATCATCAAGCTATGCCTGAATGGAAACATATCTGCTGAAAGAATCGACTACAAACTCGTGTTTTTGTGCAATCGGAAAAAAGAAGAAGAATACAATTGATTGTTTGCGTGTATTTAAAATAAAATGTGATTGTTTTTTTTCAGGATGTCCATATCTGAGTCTGTGTGTGCACTTATGTGTTTTGGTATGTACAGCTGTCAGCTTGTAGCCTAAGGATAATTCCAGATGCTGGAATAGAAATGATGGTATCCTTATTAAGGGGAAAATTTCAGAAAAGCTGGAATGACATTTTGCAAACATTTTATCTGTGTGCTAAGTCAAGCATCACTGTTACTGTTGCTTTTACTTAGGCTTAGTGTTTTTAACAAAGCCGTAACCTTAAAGGGATGGTTCGGAGTAAAATCAACCTAGGGTCCTTTGCACCATGACCTCGAGCCAAACACCCCCCAGAAGCCTTTTTTCCCTTGGTCTAACATTATTAAAGTTAGAGCTTATTTAGAGATATCAGTCGAATGGTTTAGTGCAGGAGCTAATGGATCCTATGATGTATCTCGTAAATTACCCCACTAATAATGCCCAGAATGGTACCAAACTTCTACAGTACTACAAATAGGTGCTGTACTCATAAAATGTGGCATTGGAAAGTTTATAAGTACATCAGGAGTTTATTTAAATAACACTTGCCTGACGGCTAATGCTACCACTAACCCGGACGTCGAGGTCACTTCCGTGATTTGGGAAAAGCCCGTAAACGTCCTGGCAGAAAGCAATGCATAAGGATGCAGTGTAATTATATTACATGGACCAATTATAATTCACTGTGGGGTGGAGCAGGTCCGGGGCCGACAGCCATGGGTGCAGAGCGAGGCCGGTGGAACGAAAGCTAATGAGAGATACCTGTGTGACATAGGGCCTACCAATCTCGAATCCCTCAAAGGAGCTGCGGAAGGATACATTCACCATTAACAAAAAAGATCTAAAGGGTTAACTGAAACTCTAACAGAGGGTACAAGAGGACAAAAAAAACAAGCCCATATTTTTGGAAGTGGAGGGAGTATGGGAGAATGCCTGCTGAGCATTCCAGGCGGTCTTGTTTGCAGATGCACAATCAATGCTTAGCTAAAGATAACATGCTACTGTTCTACTCCTTCACTCACTCCCACAACCTCTGACTGCATCTGACAACCTACAATCATGCTCTTAAAGCCAGCAGGCTGCGTCCTGCACCAAATCTAGCTTTGCTAAACTTAGTCTTCAAATTATGTGCTTTTGTGCTAAAACAATATGCGTTATATGTACCGACACCGGTGCTAAACACAGACAGACAGAAAGACATAGGCCTATTAGTGGAATTGTCCCCTTCTCCTAAATTTGAAATAAAACTTGCCACCGACTGGCAATAGTCTTGTAACAATGCTCATACTTCTGATACCTCCTTAATTTTTAAGATGAAATAAGTCAATGCTAGCCTGACGTCGTCATACTCAGATTCTAGTCAGAATATGAGTCTGATACTGCTCCATTGGGCTGTGATTATGGGGCGTGTTTCAACTGAACCAGGAAGGAAAATGCCTCTGCACTCAATTGGATAGACCTACAACCAATCAGAGCAACGGAGTAAGTGAAGTATGTTCTTCATTCATCTTTCTGATTGACAAATGCCTTGATCGTGGTTCTCTGTTCCTCTTTTAAAATGAATGCGGTTCACTTTTAAAATGAATGCGCTCTCGATATCTTCTATAACAGACGCAATGGTGGAATCTACACATCTCAATTCTCCAGCGGCAGCCATCTTTGTTGTAAACGAATTCAACCCAAGCGCTCTTTGGTGACGTGGATGATTACGTTACTGTTGATCATCTGTCCATCATCGTATAAAGCCCGCCCTGACATTTTGATTGGTCCGAACAGCTCTGGTTCGAGCATAGTTGCTCCACAACTCGTAAGACCCACGACTGGCAGATGAACGTGCAACTACATTTCTCTCCGAAACGGTAGGAAATTAAATTAGATTGAATGGAGGATTTTAACTGACAAGATGATTGACAGGGCAGTTTATGGTGACAGGATGCACGTGACAGATCTGTCCGTTAAGATAAGCAGTATGTCCCAAAGCTTGCCTACTCTTTTGTTACACACTCAAAAGTATGTACTTTTTCTTCACAAAAAGAGTACATACTTTTAGGGCGTAGTATAAGTAGGTGAATTGGGACGCAGCGCGTGTTCCAATTCAAAGACTGCATCCTTCGAAGGACTCGGACTTCAATGGCCACGCCTTTGAAGGCAACGGAGGTCAGACTGAGCGTTGTTAAATGGGACAGTCTAGTCTATGGAGGACTGTTCTTGTCGCCTGCCGTTGATGAGTGACAGTAAGGTTTGTACTAGACTATATTAAACTGTCTGAAAACAAAACAGGGTTCACAAACTGTCTAAATATGCTCACCACGGTCCATTTCTGTATATATTAAAAAGTATAAACTATATATAATCGCATCTAAGTAAGATATTAGACAACATTTGAACTGCTTTAAAGGTTTTTTTTATTTTTACATTAGATAAGTAAGTTGAAAACCAATACTTGCGTTTAAAAGTGTAACTCGGAAAATTCTCTGAAAATCCTGTCGTCACTGATGCGCAATGAATTCTGGTGAAGGCAAGGCCATGAAGAATCCATCTGTTGTATCCTTAATTTCACAGAAAACGAAGGACGCATTTAGAGGCCGCATTTGAAGGAGCCTTCGAATTGGGACAGCCTTCGTCGTGCAGTGGTGACGCGATCGACCTTGAATGCGCCCTTCGAAGGATGCAGCCTCTGAATTGGGACGCAGCAGAGATAGCATACTATATATAATATATGTTTTGACATCGCAAGCTTCGCAATGCTTTTTAACCTTATCCACTTTTTTTTTTTTTTTGTTGGAATTATTCTTCTTACTGTATAAAATACAAGAAGTTCTTATCAGCAGTCCCATATTCATTATCGTTATCACTCAGTCCAAAATAGGTCTATAAATAATTACTGTAGTAATTGTTATATTGGAATTGTTCTAGTGATAGATGCCCCCTTTTTACATTTGAGCCCCTGCCCCTGATAAACTCTCTACACAGCCCTGTATACATTGGATTGATTTTAGTTGATTGAAGTATCGGACTGGGACTCGGTATCGGCAGATACTCAATTTTCAATGACTCGGACCGGGTCAGGGGCACAAAAAAACTTGATCGGGGGCATCCCTAGTCTTTAATGATGAGGATTTTTCTTCTCTTTGCTCTAAGTCAGGACTAAAAAGAGATGTTGAATTTCTGCATCTGCCTGAAATCTGAAACTTTACCCAAGCTGACTATTACGCAAAAATCATAGGAGAAATGACATTTAGTGCTGATTGTACTAACTGAAGTGCTGAACTGTGCAAACTGGTAAAGGTGATCAGGTGGTTATGTACAAACATGAGTGGATAAGTTACAGTAAATGATGAGCAAGGGCTCCTTGTGAAGTTTTAGGATTTGGAGTTTTTTTTTCATTCTGCCAACTGATGGAGTTTTGGTTCCTTGCCACTGTTGCCTTTTTCCACCTTTGTTGCCATTGGCTTGGCTTGCTTAGTTGGGGACATTAAATTTAACATTTCATTTAATATTTAACAATAATATTGATCTGCCTGCATTGACACTATTATACATGAACTGAACTGAGCTGGATGATGACATCACGGTTTACTCCATATATATATATAAATTAACTAAATTAATAACTTTTTTAAAACAAAAATGAAACATCACTGAACTTACCAAAGCTGGACTGTGACGCTATTTTCTTCTGGAAACAAACTTTTTGCATTGTTTTCCTGTTAGGCTATCTCTGTAAAGCTGCTTTGAAACAATCTGTATTGTAAAAAGCGCTATATAAAAAATGTGTGACTTGTTGTTTATTGTTATTATTTATGTATTCATACATTTATTGTTCTGTATTCATTTTTTTATCAAAAACGCATGCAGCGAGCAATACTGTAATGGGGATAGCACATTGCATTTATATGCAAAATATATATTATAAATGCAAATACTAAATTTTATGTCAAGATAGTAGCAATGTGACATACATACTGTATAGCTGTATATAATATTTACTGTACAGTTTACAGTAAGCAGAACTGCAGCATAGATTTCCATTCCAAACTCAACCATAGTTTATCTAATCTTTATCTTTTAGATGAAGCTCAAAGGGAGAGCATGTGAGCGGAGTGGAGCGGGAGCGTGCGGATCTTGGACAGAGCGCAGAGCGGCATTTTTAAAAGGACGGAGCGTCGCCCTATTTGCCGCTCCAATTTCGCTCCGCTCACACCACGATTCTGAAGCATGCTCAGGCAAGCTAACAATGATAATGTGGTACAAGAAAACGAATGTGGAAACATCGTTTCAGTCAGTAAAGATTCATTTTGGAATCTAAAAAGAAAACATCTCTCCAAAACATGAAAGTGTGCAACGTGAACACGCTGGGAAGGTTAGCAAATTGAATATGGAATTAAATATAGCGTAATATTGAAACAATTGATAGGCCTACAAGCCAATTTAAATTTTAATCCTGCGCGCTGCGCAAAAGTTCAGTTATAAGAATTTATATTCTCAAAAGTTCAGTTATTAGCCTACATTTAAAACGTTTATGTAGGCCTATATATTTTTTTTTATATTTTTGTTTATATAAATTTTATTTATATTATTAGGCCCATTTATTCGTTTAATTTTACAGCAGGTTGTGTGTAGCTACAATGGATATAGGCCTAAGGCAATTTAAATTTTAATCGTGCGCGTTGCGCAAAAGTTCACTTAGGCTATCAAAATTCAAATAAAATTCAATCTTAATAGTTAATTTACTTTTAAAACTTTTATGTATATTTTTGTTTATATCATTTGTATTTATATTATTAGGCCCATTTATTCGTTTAATTTTACAGGACTTTTTGTGTAGGCTATATTCCTTCTTAAGGCCTAATGTGTAATTTGAAATAAAACATTTCTATTTGAAAAATGTTGTTGTTGCTCATTCGTTCTTTAGGAGGTAAGGCTGTGGTCTAAGCTAAAAGTGATATACATATACATGTAGATTTGTTTCCTTTTTTTGAGATTTGATTTGAGTGGAGCGAAGCAAACTGCGTTGAGCGCTGAGCGATAATGTGTGGAGCGGCCTGATGTAGCTTTGAGCGGGGGAGCGGAGGGGTGAACAGTTCCGTGAGCGATGAGCTGAGATTCTCACCGCTCCACTCCGCTCATATGCTCTGGGAACACAAATAAACAGGCCATGTTTTGGAATCAACAGATTTGAGCAGGTTGGCAAAGTATGGCAAGTAGCCTATGTAGGCCTACGGTTGTCTCATACTTCCATCTAATCTTGATGTTTCCTCTGTTCTTTAAATGTAATTTTCCATCAATCAGTTAACAAAACATAATATTCAATGATCGTTCTACAGGACGATTTAATCAGCTTGTGTCGTCTGTTAAAGTGGAAGCGGATTTGACGACTATTTCATTAAATCCCTCTAATCTCTTTACAAGTGGATCATTGATGTGAATTTAGAAAGCTCTCTGAGAAGAGAAAACAAACTACTACGACCCACAGAGATGAATTATCCCAACTGATGAGTCAGATTTTACTTCCACAGGGCAAAACGACTGGCCCGATTTCAGACAGCTTAAACAATCTGAACTGATGTTTTGACTCTGTCTCCTGAGTAGCTGAAATTTTAGCCTATGACTCAGTGTTCAACAGCCTCAAGATGTTCCATTTTTCAAAGAAGAGCGGGAATTGCAGGGAATTGCTAAATCCAAGACTGTTTTCTTTGAACTCTTATATTATGTTAAAAATCTGTGTAAGTCATTATGGTATGGGTCAACTGGACCCTATAATTGGAAACAACACAATTCACAAAAAATCAGTATACCTTTAACTTTAATACTTCTCACAGATTACCAAAAAAGTTAACATGAGAACATATGATTTTATAACTGTACATTTTAACTGTGATTAAACATTTGTGAAAATTGTAAACAGTATTATTTTATATTGAAATTTTGACTTTATTTGCATTTCGATTTCCTGAATCTCAAACAGTAGAGAATGGTGCTGACAACGGCAAGATCATGGGTTCGAATCCCAGCAAAATTCATCATGCATGAACTGATAAAAATGTACACCTTCAACGTAGTGTACATTTCTTCTAATTCAAATATCTGCAAAATGCATAAATGTAAATACCCTTAGAGGGCAGTTGAGAAACTCACATAACATTATATTTAAATATATTTTACTTTTGGGTCTGTGCACCTACCTTTAACCATGATTTTATCTGTTAAATTTGCAGGCATGCTCACAATTTCAAGAAAATCAAACTAGGTTAACCTGCATTTCCAACAACTCGAAAATTTGTTGCAGGTCAAAGATATTTAATATACCTGAACATCAGATACAAGTAAATATGTTCACAGCTCATTAAAACCAGTCAAGGCTATTAACCATTGTTCTGTGAAACTCAAAAGATTAACCTTACAAACCCCTTAAAAGCAGCAAATGCATTCTACGTCGGTTCAAATCCCCCTAAGAGAGGGTTGGGTGGTTACTCTAACAGACTAAAGCCCAATTTATACTTCTGCGTCGAACTTACGCCGTAGCTACGTCGTAGGCTGTGTGTAGCGCGCGTACCTTTCGGCGTACCCTGACGTGCACCTCTCCAAAAATGTAACAACGCGTCAACTCTACGCGGACGCAAGCGCTGTGATTGGTCTGCTAGGACTGCTCCGTCGGGTTTCACATGCTCCCTCTGCGCGCGTGAACGCGGACAACGACGCAGAAGTATAAATGAAAACCAACGCGTTGCCTACAGCGTAGAGGCTCCGGCGTAGGTCCGACGCAGAAGTATAAATCAGCCTTAAATGCCACAAAACTGTAGATTTCATGTGGTCCTTAAAGCTATTCACCTTAAACTTTCAGTGTATGCTGTCTGGAAACATCCTGGGGATGTTATGTACAGCCTACAAATTTGAAACATGTAAAACTACAGGACTTGTTTTTAATGCTAAAGAAGTTCTCTCAGCCCTCCCATAAAGATGATGAGAAAACATTCACATTCTAATGGCATTCTCCCTGTCTTAGCGTGATCTAAGCATCTTTATGAGATTTTAGCATGGCGTCAATTGTTAAGTGTATAAAATGGCAAAAAAACAAAACACCAATGGATAATCCAAAATACATCCATAAACATATTGGATGAGAAAGCTCTTCTGTAAATAATTCAATTGTTTTGAAACGGCTGTTGAGTCAAAAGACACATGATATGAACACATATTTATTGTGCGCAAAACTTCCATCTAGAGCAAATCAATCCCAGATGAGTCCCAAACATCATTCCTCTCTAAAACTCCTGTGTTCTGCCAGAAAGAGCAGGAATCTTCGACTGGTTCTTCCTGTTTCGCAGCAACCGTAATCAGATTCCATTGAGCTGGTGTTTCCAAAATCACAGTCACCCTGCCATAGGTCAAACTGACAGTTTAGACGTTTCTGACTTTGGCTTCATGTATATTGATAGACAGGGACTGTTTATGCCAAGTCTTAGCTTTTAACATCACTTTTTTACAAAGTAAATTCTACTTTAAACATAAATTCACTGAGACATTTCAAAAACATGGCTCTAAATCATCCATTTATCACAATTTTTGAATGACAAACATATTTGTCTTTGCATCAAGGAGTCTGACCCAAATTTGGTGTCTTGCCCCATCATGGAAAAAGGCGGCAAGACTGCTTTCTTGGAAGACAAGACCAAACCCTTTCAAATATGCGCTGAAATAACCCAGGATGAATGACGACTGCATGACTGCCAGACTTCATCTCTTAATACCCTGAGGGATGCCAAGACTCCTTGTATGTCTTTGAACTGGCATCGATCAGCCTTGAGTACAAAACTGCCAATGTGAATGTTTGCAGACTAGTTTTGTGGTATGCATTAACCACTGAAAAAATACGTACATAAAAAGAATTCAATGACAAATCCAGCTGCTGTTTACCCATGAAATGTTTACCCTCATTTGTATGAGCAATTGAATGCCAGCAGTGAGACATTGAAGGGCTCTCTTTCTTTGCTCTGATGAGTCAGGAAGATGTGTCTGAGCAAGACCTCTGCATTACATGGGCCTTAACCAACACCAACCTTAATAACTGACCCAGATTTTAGAAAACGTGACCTCAAAGTCAGATTTCCACTAACAGTGTCTGTTTAGAGCAAATTGTGAAGAACATAAGGCAAGTTACGACATTGCCAGGATAGCATGTTGGCGTTGCAACTGAGCAAAGATCATCTTCAAATTATCGTTTCAGTGCATTGACATGAATTCCTTGTTATTGAGACAGGAATTTTGCCAGCAGGGCTTCCCAAATTACCTTTAAGGGGAATTCCAGACAGACAGAACAATCAGTCCCAAATGAAGTTGGATCCAGCCAACAAACCCAGACTCATTTTTTAGTCTGTGCATGTAAATGTGCAGTGGCCTCAAAAAAGTATTTGGACACTTGTACCACACATTCAATTCTCACACATTTCATTGTCTAATATATCAAGTGACTGACGTCTGCAAACCAAATGCTATAACTTCAGAATTAACTTCCGTGTTCTGCATCATTTTTGCAATTTATATTAGTAGCCAGTCCTACTCGACCCGCTCTGAAGAGGGTTTCGAACCGGCGTCTCGCTCACCTCTTGAGGAGAGTGGAGTAAGGTTTACTCGCACAGCTCTTACTAACTTGGCTCCGTTACATTCACCCCCCTAAACCTCACTCCCATCCGGGTCACGGCACCAAATGTAACCGATCCTACTCAACCCGCTCCGAGCGGGATTCTAACTGGCGTCTCCAGCATGGAAGGCGGGCATGCTAGCAAGGACGCTAAAGACCACAGTCACTAGCGAGCTTCTTGAATAAAGGGGAGTGATGTTTGCATACACAGCTCTTACTAGCTTGCCTCAATTACAGTCACCCCCCTAAACCTCACTCCCATCCGGGTCACGGCACCAAATGTAACTGGTCCTACTCAACCCCCTCCTAGCAAGATTCGGCGTCTGCGGCATGGGAGGTGGGCATGCTAACAAGGACGCTAAAGACCGCAGTCACTAGTGTCAGTCGCTAGTGTGCCTCTTGAGGCCAGCGAAATGAGGTTTTCTCGCACAGCTTGTAGCTTGCCTCGATGACACAAAGTTAAAATAGAAAATTACATAAATGCAGACATGTATGAGAGTTGCATTAAATTAATGGAGAAATGTGCATGCTGAGGCTGTCATCAAACATCCCATCAGTGTTAAACACAACTGCAGAAGGCTGTACATCTCAGCTGCCGTTTTGGGACTCCTTAATGACAGGGGCTTCCCTGAGACGGTAGTAAATTACAAAGCACAGAGTTCTGTCAGGCTTGTTTTTCTGTTTATGTAGTCTTCTAATAACATGAAACTACTAATGGCGAACATATCCCACATCAATGAGCATATCCCGCAAACTCAAAAATCTGAAAAAAACAAAGGGCCCAGATGAGACAAGATTGAACATAGACTTCTGGTGTGGTCACCAATACATAGTACAAAGAAACGAGTGACTTGTAGCTCATGGTTTTACTCTAACATACATACAAAATTTTGTCAAACTAGATTTTACCGTTTCCCTGGCAGTCAGAGAATGTGTGGCATTGGCCTCTTTGGCTTCGTCCATAATCCATCCTTGAATCCCAATTACACACAATCAAAGTCCATTTCAAAACAAGTCAGTTCACTCTCTGTTTTGATTAGCTCATTTATTTGGGAGGTGGAACTTATTTTACCAGACCCGCCATTTTGGGCTTTTAAACATTGTGGGCTTTTTTTTTTTTTTACCAATCTCTGAATCTACTGAAAAAAACCTGTAAGTGGTATTTGACCTTGCAGAAAATGACAATACTTGGTGGTTTACTTAGAGTTGCTAAGTGGTTTCCAAGGTGTTCTGAGTGTTTGCTACTATAGGTTGTTCTGGGTGGTTATATACTGATACAAGTCTCTAGGATATTCAGGTTATACTTCAATGTTGTTTTTATATTAACAAATTTTTATAAAGTAAACATAAGAATAACTTTTATATTTTTAGTAATATTCCAAGACAAACACTTACTGAAACAACTAGATTTACTTGATTATCCATACATAATTTTTCTGAAAAATCATGTGAAAAATTAATACATCAAGCTTTTGAGGAAGGTTTATTTGTACATCTCTCAATCATCATTATATTGCATTGCTTTATGTTTTGCCCCCACAATAAAAACTACAAACCTTTTATCTTAAAATTAAACATCTGACTAAGACATTACTGGGAGATAGAGTAACAACTAATATTTATATTATGTCAGCAGTTGTTAAGTAGTTCTTTTGCCCAGTTAAAATGATCTTTTTTTCTGACTATTATTTCATATGTCAGGCTTTACAGGGTTTACAAGCCACATGAAATGAAGTATCACTCATGTCCCAGCACAAATAGTTAAATGGGATGAGAATGTATCATGTTTTGCACATAGTTGTGATTCTTGTGCACCTCTGATAGGATAGAAATCTGTAAACCAGAACTTCCTGAATGTGCATGACTTCACTAACAACCATCTTACAGATCTGTCTATTTCATCTTCGAGCAACGGGTTTGGCAGACAAAAGAACAGCTGTGGAAAAAAGACAGCCGTGTGTACTCAGTCCTAGAGTGGAAATACATACAGTACACACACACCGACCCTCCAGCCAATATTTGAGTTGTGACCCTTTCAACATTCATACATTCACTGATCTTTTAGAAGTACCATGACCCAGATCTAAATGAAGACGATATTAGTCATCCTTACCAGTTATTTCTCCTCACCCCTCTCACCCTGATGTGGCCTGTCGAGACCTGTTTTTATGCGATACAAACTAGAACTCAAAGAGTAACATGCTCTAACATGCTCCACTGGCATCTGTTTTCCTCTGCATTTCTGCAGGGTATGCTTTTCTCATCGAAGGTTAGACCTGTTTCAAACATTCAGAATCTGGAGCAGGTTATAGCAGCAGCAGGGTAGAAATTCTGGGGCCTGGTACAAAACAACTGAACTTTAAAAAACAACTACCTTCCCAGCAGGGTCGAAACACACTGAGTACCACCCCAAAGTCCCTATAGTGGAGCAGCTAAGTGCTTATGTTTGGCAGAATTGTTCAGTTTATGATACAAGCGTGAAAATTGGCATGAGCAGTCTCCATGGGTCACTTGACAAGAAAATTGTCTGAGCCACTTGAAATTTCAAGATGGCGGCCATTTTTCAAGATGGCCGACACCTTAGTGAAGCAGTTAAGTGAAGTAGTGGTTTATTTGTTGATACAAGCATGAAAATTGGCATGAGCAGTCTCTGTGGGTCACCTGACAATAAATCACCTACAGCAATTAGGCTTAAGAAATCATTTAGTTGGTGATACAATCATGAAAATTGCCATGAGCGTAATTGCTCCACTAAGGTGGTGGCCATCTTGAAATTCAAGTAGCTGTGGGTGGCTTATTGTCTAGTGACCATCAAAGACTGCTCATGCCAATTTTCATGTTTGTATCACCAAATAAATCACTATATCACTTAACTGCTCCACAAAGGTGTCGGCCATCTTGAAAAATGGCCGCCATCTTGAAATTTCAAGTAGCTGTGGGTGGCTTATTGTCTAGTGACCATCAGAGACTACTCATGCCAATTTTCATGTTTGTATCACCAAATAAATCACTATATCAATTAACTGCTCCACAAAGGTGTCGGCCATCTTGAAAAATGGCCGCCATCTTGAAATTTCAAGTAGCTGTGGGTGGCTTATTGTCTAGTGACCATCAGAGACTGCTCATGCCAATTTTCATGCTTGTATCACCAAATAAACCACTATATCACTTAACTGCTCTAATAAGGTGTTGGCCATCTTGAAAAATGAAAAATCTTGAAATTTCAAGTGGCTCCGACAATTTTCTTGTCAAGTGACCCATGGAGACTGCTCATGCCAATTTTCACGCTTGTATCATAAACTGAACGATTATATCACTTAGCCGCTCCACTACTAGTTCCTTTATGGCGGGAATACCATCCTGACTATCGAGTCTCAATAAATCTCGATCAAAAGATTGAATACAAGTAGGCCAAATATACTTTTCTGACTTTTCTGTCAGTATATGTCAAGTGTACTTAAGTGTAATTTTAAGTATATTTATGAGAAATGCAAAAAGTAGACTGAAAGCATCCTTTCTTATTTTAAAAGAAGTATTATAGCACACTTGAATAAACTTTATTTTTGTAAGGGTCATAATAAAGACTGCCTACTATAATCTTCCTCTTTGTACGTGCTTATCACAATTGTGACTTATATCTACTTGCATTACTGACCTTCTCAGACTAATACTGACAGATAAAAAATGCTGATACCAGTATACGGATACTGTGCATCTCTCAGCAGAAAACACGATGGACAGCAGATTCTGCTGTGTAACAGACCTGCGGCTCTGGACAGAAAATAAAGGGATTTCTGGGTTACCAGACATTTTTGTGATTTATAAAGATGAAATGTCTATCAAGTGTGGGCCATTTAGAACTATATAAAACTTGGTATCAAGTGGGATCACATTTACATGTAAATGAACCCAAACTTCAAGTTGAAGCTATAAACTGCTAAAATCATGTGGATTCAGTTAGATTTGCTAAATAGAATGGGTTTTGCATGCCTAACACTGCAGGTGAAACTTGCATTGAGCTCAACAGAAGGATTTTTTTAAACAAAAGATGAGTAATTCCCTACATTATTTCTTGTGGCTTCATAAAAACATACTGCAAAGTTTATTTTGTGCTAAGATTCTTTATTTTCTGCTGATTTCAACTAATTTAAATATAATGCTGCTTCTTTAATGCTGCTTCTTTGATGCTGCTACTTATACTGAATGAATACTGTAACATGTAAATATTAACGCATAAAAATGGGTGTGAATAATTTGATGGGAATAAAAAAAAAAACAAGAATCAGATTAGATCGAGAAACACAGAATGAACCCCTAAGAAAGAACAGGTGCAAGTGCAGAAACTAGGCCATGATTTGGTTTTCCAGAGAAGGGATCCATTGAGAGCCTCTAGACATTGCAAATAATCTGTAATGAGTTTGGAAATGACTTCCGTCCAAAAATACCAGACTAACAAGGTGGTCTCCGTAACAACCCTGCAGCATATTTAAAAACAACTTGAATGTTTTTCATGTCTGTTCTGTCAAATCATTTTAAATATGAAGAGAAATTCGGATATGGAATTCTCAATGGCGACAGAGACATGAACCAATCGACCAAAGTCTGGCATGAAACTCAAGCTGAAAAGAATATGAGACAGTTACCCGGTATAAATTATTCACAGTACGGCAGTGACTAAGCAGAAACTCAGCCAGAGAGGGAGGAGTTATGCATGAGAGTCCGAGAAGGAATTATAGAGACGTGGCACTGCTGTCGGCCAGTACAAGAGCCAGTAACTGTTACCAAACCATATCAAACAGTAACACCACTCCTATTGTTAAGTAAGTCAAGTGTCATAAGCTTTCTGTGTCACTAATGCCTAGGCATTTTCAATGCGTTGTAACTACATACCCTTTTTATTTACCACAGTGCACGAGATGTGAAGAGATGATGTGCCATGACAATCTGAAATATTTCTTGACACTTTACTTGAAGCCTTTATATAATGCATTATGAAATGGATAGTTTTGGTCCTGCATACTGATTGGTCAGTACAGCACTTCAGTTGTACCAAAATACACAACATATTTACAGTATCACACCGTTTTTTTTAAGCGGATAGTAAAATAGTAATGAAATAAAAAGGCACTTAAGCATACTTAAAGAGTAAAAGTTCACTCCCTTTTTATTTGACTATGATTAACACACTTAAGTACACTTTTAAAAAGTGCTCTTTTTAAATAATGTCACATTAAAAGCTCTATATAGGTCACACTTGATGGTCCACTTTAGACATTCTACTAACTGGTAACTTTGCAACTACATGTCAACTAACTCTCATAGAGTATTAGTAGACTGTCTGCTTAATATATCAGCTAACACTTGATAGATCCCCAATAGACATTCAACTGACTGTAATTAACTTTACAATTACATGTCAACTTATTCTACTACCCTGAACCCTAACAGTCTACTAAAGTCTACTAATACTAGACTAATCAGAGTTAGTTAACATGTAGTAGTAGCAAAGTTACTTATAGTTATTAGAACGTCTAAATGAGATCCTCGAAATAAAGTGCAACCCTATACTAAAGCATGTTATACTTGAATGTAATTTTAACTGTATGTCATTCAAAGTACTAAACCACAACTTCAATAGTGTTATTAATAATATATTTAAATACATGACAAATGTCAATAAAAATGACATTAAATTATATTTTAGTTGACCAAAAATGCTTGTCAGTACATTCGGCAGTATTAACTATTTTTCAAAGACAATAAAAAATTATTATTAATTTAGCCTATAATACATTTTCATTTAATTGTAAATACCATGCAATTAAGTGTCTGAAAACATTTCATTACGTTCGCTTCTTTTAAAGTATATTATTTCCATAATTCCATATTATTTCCTTAAAAGAGCTATCTCTACCTGATCTCACCCTTAAATGTAGTTTTTTTTTTGGTGTAACCTAATATATTTATGTTGATTCAGTAATGTTAAATTAAAAAATATATATTTGATTTAAATCAATTAATTTAGATGTTACCACATGAAGCATTTTTAAGGTTACCATTTTTTTCAGTGTGGAAGGATGACACTTTATATTTCAAAGGAAATTTGCATCTGTAATCTTTTTACTGTGTAGTAGCCCTTTTAGTAAAATCATTAAGGTGCTTGAGACTGCATTGTATTGTAAATACAGCATTGTTCATGTTTTACAATCAAATTGTAAAATAAATTCTATTTTTTATAAATAATTTCCAACACATTTATAATATACTTACTTATTCAAGTTTATATCTAGTATAGTATAATGCATTACAACACAAAATTGGTGGTGTTCATGCTGTAATGCACTATATTTTTTGAAGGGATAACCATACAAATGCATTATAAGATATTATAATCTATAAAACATAACTGATTATATGTATTAAGAACTATGAGCATTGTAAACATCTTTATGTGGCTTATTTTGTAGTCTACTTATACAAGCTTTTAGTAACATTTTAACATATTTTCTTTTGATGACAAATGTGCAAAATCCCTTTTTTTCACTTTAGTATGTTAGCCCCCCACCCATTTAATGTTATATAAGCAACTCTAATCAAATCCTTGGGTCTCGGTACTAATTGCTGTAAGTCAAAATGGTCTCTTCATGTGTTTCCTGACCTTGCCTGGGTGTGGAGACATGCTTGTTAAGTGGAGCAATTCAACACAGCTTATCTAGATCTGTCTCTCTTACTGATACATAAGTGCCTTCCTTTGACAGGGTCATTCTTCTCTGAACCAAGAAAAGCATATTTCTGCCCACTTCTATGCTTATTCTGCAAAAATGGGCATGAGACAACACTGATGTTGAGGCAGCCTCTGGGGAAAGGCATGATTTGCTATTTTCAAATTCATTGCTGAAGACATCATGGAAACAATCTCAGATGCTAATTAAACAAGTCTAAGCATGTTATCCATATCTCGGAAGCAAATAATTAAGATTCCCCTCATAATTTTGTAAAAGTAGAGTTAAAAAAATTTGTATTGATTTTTTTTTAGAAAAGGTACATCGGCATCTCTTTCAAACCAAAGTAACTTGAACGCACTGACATCGTAATTATGACTTTCCAACTTGTAAATATGAATTTCCCAGGAGGACGTGAAAGCACCAATAGTCTTCTTACACAAGGCGCATGGGGGATTAGCAATTGATTTCAACAGAGTTTGGCTTTAGCTTGTTGCTAAGTTAATTATGCGACACTCTTTAAGATTATAGAACGCACAAATATAGGGAAAACTGTCAATTGTTTGTAATATATTGAACTGTTTTAAGCTATATTTTCGTTATTGAATTCATTTAAATTGACATTTTTTCTTGCATCATGCACCATCTTTTTACCATGCATTATGGAGTTGGATTCTCCATCTAATAATGCCCTAGAATTTGGGCAAAAAACGGTATCTTGCGTTAAGGATCTTCCTTAGTACAGGAAGCAATTCCTTATGTCTTTGAGAGTCTTAATACATATGTGGTATCCAAAAGTCCTGAGTGTGACATACTATATGAGCAGGTATGGACATGTACTCACTGGAGCATCTATCTTGATGAGGGCGATGTCTGCTTTCTCATCCACGTCTTTGATTTTGGCGTCATAGGTGGCACCAGTCTTTAGCTCGACCTTCACCCGATGTTTGTTGGCTACCACGTGAGCATTGGTTACGATCAGACCATCTTCAGACACCACGAAACCAGACCCGCTGGCCACCGCCACTTCCCGCTTGGAGAACACCATTCTAAAAAAGATTATTGATATATTAAAGATATATTGATGAGAAACCCTCTTACTTTCCACTGAGTAACAGCAAAGAATGATCGTCACTCAACATCTTTGATTTAACTATATTTTCCAGCTAGACTTGAGGGCAAGGAAGAACTTCCTCTGACAAATGATTTGTGGAAAACATAATGGTTGTTCTCCAGATTTTTCACCGCACTGCATGATTTCAACAGCCTAAAATTGAGGTTGGGTGTATTCTACATTCCAGTCTTATGCAATGATGAAGATATCATGATGTTTAAGAGAGAGATCCAATCTAATCTGTCTATAATGAAGTGGAAAAAACATCCAATCAGATACTTGTTATTACAATAATATATAGAATAACAATGCTATTCTGTATATTGAGGATAAAACTTTGTGGAACATGCCATAAAAGAGCTTGTCACTTCAACTCGCACAACATGATTTAGCCATAAGTAACATATTCCTGGAACAACATTCTTGTCAATCAATCTTAGGTCAACCTACTCCAGAAATAATGATGATCGAGGCCTATCAAAAGACAAAAATAAAGGGAGTAAAGAGGGACTATTTTTTCCCAGTGTTGACTCATAAAGGCAGAGAAAGATTAAGAAGATCGACAAAATTGAAATAGTTCATGTTCAGTATTAAAAATAAAGGTTCCAAGAACCACTTTTGTTTTCCCCAAAGAACCTTTCAAAGAAACAGTTACAAAAAGAAAAGAATCCTTAGGAAGATGAACCTTTTAATAATCTAAAGAGTCTTTTTCCACTGTACAGTTTCCATGGATGTTAAAGGATCTTCATGGAGCCATAGATGCCAATAAAGAACCTTTATTTTTAAGAGTGTTGTGTTAAAGGGTGTGTTCAAAGTTGGCAGGTTTGGTTCGATTAAAACAAACTCTGGTATGATTGCTCTGTTAGTGCGGTTCATTTGAATAAGTGTGAACGCTGCCATCCAAACCCCTGTGGGCACCAAAGAAGTGGCTTCCAAATTAACTCTGGTGTGGTTTGACTGAAAAAATGCAACACAGACCAAAGACATCTAAACAAAGCAAACCAGGACGTGATGTGACTTGATGCCACAAGATCTGACTAAAAAAATGATAGAATGCTTAAGCATACCCGTATTTTTCTTGACATAGGAGCTATGTTGCCCATTACAGTTCAGAACTGGCATTGGAAATGCCATCTCCGTGCAGCATTTCTTCATTTGTGTGCAATGGAGGATTTCCTGGTGCTGTTTTGACTCTTTTACACATTTTTAGAATCTCTTTGCAAGTTCTCAGCTGGTAAAACACCATCCTATATACGCACATACAACGAGCACATTTAGCCCAGCGCACAGCATTGTGTTGGATGTTCAGTAAGTTCTGTCACAAAATATCCGTCATAAAAGCCGTTTTGTTTGTTTGTTTTGTATGTTTTGGGTCACTGTTAAGCAAAGCAGGAATAAATTGTAACAGTTTTGCTTATCTTATTACATTTTTTGTTCTCAACCAAAAATACAGGACCAAAAAGAGAATGGAACTACAAGTGTGAACACACCCAAAAATAGTCCTGATAAAGATGTCTTCTTGGAGACATGAGATCATTGATTGATGGAGTGTGTGATTCAAGATACATACTTGCGGAACAGCTCAATGTGAACCACAGCTGGAGCGATCTTCTCCACCACATCAGCTATGAAGTTATATCTGTGCCGGAGACTATCTGGATTGTCCTCTTGGCCTGGAGAACACATGGCAAACAAAGAGTCAGATTATATGGTACAGCAAATAGACTGTGTTTAATTCAACCCAATTATTTATAAACAGAATTGAAGATAGTTCTAATTCTAATCATTATTTATTCTAGGACTTGATTATGGATTGCGCTAGTGATGTCAGGAGGGTGTACACCAAGGTCCTCAGTGCATGGAGCTCGATGGCCTTCCCTGGGGCAGGGCCCAGTGTGAGTTAGGGGAAGCAGGCCTCCCCTCGTTCCACGTTCAAGGGGTTCAAGTTCAAGCCCCTCTGTCCATTCACCGCATCTTTAAGCGTGGGGCCCGGTGTGGCTGCACTAGTTGCACCACCAGTTTCTCCAGGACGGCACTGTAGAGCTATAATGTCAGCCTACCAAAACCACAACCTTACATTTTTGGGCCAATTTGTAGGGGTGTAACGATTCCCTCATGTCACGATTTGATACATATCACGATACTGAACTTACGATACGATATTGTTGCAGTACTCCAAGAAATATGGTAAAAGGTTAACAAAAAATGAACTGTTGATTAAAATGTTAAATTTGGTATTACAAATTGAAATGAAATGAATGGAAATTCATTGGAAACTTGGACTTGGTGCTGGTAACCCAATGCACAGGACAATGGTGACACCAGAATAAAACATTTTTTTTTTACTTTTTACTTTTCGTTTCAGCAGAGTAAAAAGTTGATTTAAGTAATTCAAGTAGATAGGTATTTTAACATTTTTCACTTAATGAAATATACAGTTATACATTGTAAAACATAAAGGCATCCCATCATACCAGAAACACCATCACAGTCTTTTTACAGTGCATTTCTGGCAACCCCAGTTGCCATCTTTTCACCTTAAATTTAACGTGATATGTTTTACCTTGTATAGTACTTACAAAATAATGAAATAAATGGAGCGAAATATTGATTTGAATTGAAATTATTTCATTATATAAGAGGAAAGAGAGATTAGTGTGCTGCGAAAAACATGAAACTAGCACGGCTATGTATGAATGTCTTGCCAGGAGACAACAGTCACTTAGAGTTTTAGTTTCCTTAAACAAAAAATATTTGACCACAGACAGAATGCCATGATTTCTCAAACAGGAACCGGAGAGAGCTATTCAACTAGAATTATTCCATAAAACACCAGCAGACCAAAACTTATAAAAAAGCAAAAATGAATAACATGATTGTGATTTTATGGGAAACAGAGGTCGACTTGTCTAGGCAATGATGCATCCTTAAATTCACAGGAAGTCAAAAAGTGCTTATAAAACTTGGGTCTGAGTCAAACCCTTTTATAACTTTGCACATGTAACACTATCTTTTACCTTGTATAACCCTCCTTTCACAACATCTGCAGGCACGCACATCTGCACTGCCCCCTTGCCCATGTTAGGTAGCGTGCTATTGGTTTCTTCCCTGAGGGTCTGTGTACAGCTCTGTATATCCACTGTTTGAAATCCCCGGTGATAAATAGATCCTTGACCCAAAACACCAAAATGTTTATGACCTTTTTTTCTTTTTCTGGGAGATGCTTGACTGTTTGGGTTATAAAAGAGAGTAAAACTATAATGCAACACAGATGGGTAAAACGACGTTGCACGCTTGCCAAACCAAACACCGCCTACAACATTATATATCTGTTGTCTTGTCTCCTATTATGAATTATATCAGATGCTAGCTCGTGTCTTTTCTTAATGACACTTGGCAACCTCTCAGAAAACCCTAGTCTTCTAAGTTGAAAATTGGTTGTAAATAGGAATTATATTTTACTGTTGTAGAAACACGCTGCTAAAAACGAAAATTGTTGGCTTATATAACTGATTGCCATTCCCTCCAGCACATCCCATCATGACTCTGGAATCTTGATAATGGAATTGTTTTTCCTCCCTCATAATATGGCTCAACATCTGTAGAGGGGTTAGCATGTTTAAAGCGAGAGAATGTTTCATTTGTTATATCATAGCTGGCACAAAATGCAACACATTTATGCAACCCACATACGAGTCATGTTTTATGTGAAAAGTACAAATGATGATTTTATATGCTTCAGGGACACTGGGAAAGGTCAGGAAATGGCCACGTGACATCTTCTCTTTGCAAGTGATACTTTAACAAACTGAAAAGAAAATGTCGCAGCTTTCATAACATTTCATAAAAAGCCCTCCGGTGTTAAGCATTATGGGTTTAAACTCTTTTGAACTAATTTCACAAATTCGTAATTCGCTCTGTTCCTAAAAACCTAGTGAGTAAAACAATGTATCTTAGAATGTGAAAACAATTTGCCTTGTGATGCTGTTTATGTTCAATGTTTTATTGTTATGTATTTTATGTTGTTATGTGATGTAAAAAAAGACTAGCATACTTAAAAAAAAATTTGTTAAAAATAATATACTTAAATGTGAACTGAATGTTTTTGGAAACTTAATTGCACGTTATTTACAGTTACAGTAGTTGTAATTGAAATATAATTTTTTTGACCCACTAAGAATTATTTATTTGATTTCATACCTCTATTTTGTCTTTGAAATATGGTTAATGTAGTGTACTGTTGAATGTACTGACAAACATTTATGTTAAACTAAAATATACTTCAATTTTATTTCTATTGAAAACTGTCATGTTTTAAAATATATTAATAATTACTTGAAATTATGAAGTTGCAATTTAGTACATTTCAAATATATTAACTTTAAATGTCACATTAAATGTCACATTAGTTAAAATTTGAATCATGCACGTTATACTTGTAATTTAAAATTTTAAACATTTAATTTGACATTATTACAGTTCACTTTTTAAGTGTGTTAAATATAGTTATAAAAATGAAGAATTGTATGATAAATACATTTATGTCTAATCTGTGATTTGATAATATGGTTTATTTCTGTTATTTTTGTTTTGGCTAGTAATTTTACTCTTTATACATGCAACCGATACCATTTCTTCACACTAAAGCTATGTGTCATTTTATGCAAAATTATGTGTCATTTTGAAATGATATGAAAATCTAGAGGAACAGATGTATCTAGATGTTTTCAACGAAATCAATAGTGTACTGAGAGAGGAGTCTCTTCAGACATCCCCACAGTCATTTCCATTTCAGAAATTCAGCGGCTTTGTGTCCGGAAAATATGCCTTCTTATGCAAGAAGAGAAGTTTTCCTCAAGGACAAATCACATTGAGAGATCAGTGAGAGTTAGTTGACATGTAGCTGCAAAGTTACTTGTAGTTAGTAGAATGTCTAAAGTGGACTATCGAAATAAAGTGTTACCAATTATATTTTCTATATTAGATCAGTGTTCCATGTTTCAAATCCACAGGCCCATTCCAACATTGCAACTCATGTATTATCTAGAATTCGGAGTTTCCCTTTGTAAATATGACTTCTATTGGTCATTTAATCTTGGAACGGCAGAGGAGAACAGCAGCATGCGTGCTTAGAATAAACAGAACAATATTGTGCGCTGTTGTGGATGCTAATATAGTTATAGTTATCGTTCTTGGAGTGAACAAGTCTTTACTTTCTATAGTGAAAATTATACGTATATTCTACACCAGTTTTTTTTCTGCAGTGTAAGCAAAATCATTTCAGACAGTTTATATTGTGCTGATATGACATAAGAACCCTCACAAATTTATCCGGTGTTATTTTGTTGTGAAACAAAGATCTAGTATCAAAGATCTTTGATGGCCACCAGACTACTGTGTTTGTTTCGGATTACAGCTAGCAGGCTATAAATCTTGTGGAAATTTTGAATTCGGAAATTCCAGGTGGAATTTGGGCCAGTTCTTTTTATGAATGGGGAAACTGTCGTAGATGCACCATGCAAACAAACAGATGTCATTAGCCTCATGTAAACTCAATTGTGTCATCATCGCTGCCTGTGCCAGCTATAAAGGATTGCACATAGACTTAGAGACAGTTGTGATGTAATGTCGTTTGGGTGCTATTACTAGATCGCATCCTATTGGCTTAAACAGAGAGATGATTCCTTACCAACAGTAGCATGCGTGCAGCCACATGTTTTTTTCATCTTTCAAGAGCACAGTGTTAAAGATGATGATTATAATTGAAATATTTCTTGAAGCTTATATGTTATGGTTGGTGCAGTGGATGCCATGCAAATGGACCAACCAGGACAAGCTAGGAGCACCAAATCACCACTTTAAATTTAAAAATTTAGTTGAACCACTAATACTGTAGTAGAATACAATTTAAATCTGTAAATTATAGAAAGTGATAAGTGAAAGTGAACTCACTCGCTATAATAGTGATGCCTGACTTAGCTTGTCTTGTACTTAGAAGCATTACATATAGTGTAAAGTGATTAAAATGATATCTATAAATCAATATCTGGTAACTATAAGCTCAAAGTCTTGGTTAAATGATCCCAGAGGGTCCATCATATCTAAAGCATATCTGCCCTTTTCCACGTCAGTGGTATTTTCAACGCTATCTCACGACCAATTCGTACGAATTCGTACGAATGATAAAAAGATGGCTAATTTGTACAAATTCGTACGACCTCACTCGTACGAATTTGTACGATTTGTCTAAACCCACGTGATGGGTAGGTTTAGGGGCGGGGTCAGGGGTAGGTCATTCGTATGAATTCATACGAATTGGGCAATTCGTAAAATATGTACGATTTTGCAAAAATCGTACGAATTCGTACGAGTGATGTCGTATGAATTCGTACGAATTAGCCACCTCGTAGAATTTGTACGTTTTCCCGTGAGATCGGGTTGGTATTTTGCCTGATCCCAGAACTGCTCTGTAGGCATACAGTTTTCCTTGCAGATCTTATACTCTGCATGCCACCATCTGAGATTGGCTTGTGGTATGCATTTCCTCCTCTGATGCAAACTCAGCACTTGGGGCAAACCAAAGAGAGTGTGTGCTGACTTTATGCAGCATAACACCCTTACATCTACTTCAGCTTATGTTTGAGACAGACACTCTTTTGCTCATTAAAATCACCATTAACTCAAAATTTGATGTCTGTCAGCAATTAAAGCCAAACGCACCATTTTTTTTTCAGTTCGGGGAATTTCAAAAACATGATATCACACATATGGATCATTTGGGCGTACAATAATGTAAGTGTTTGGGCAAGACCCCTAGTCCTCTCGTCACAGGGGCATTGACATCATTTAAGGGTGTTTCTTCATCTATGGGCACTTTTATGTGCCAGAAGTTGGTTATATAAGTTGTTGTTAAATAAAGTTTGTTAACATTTTTACCATGCCATTGTCATTTATTTATCAGGCTACTTTTCAAATGCTCTTTGTGTATAGGTTTTATTGTTCCTTATCCATGTTATCCTTATCCAAAAAGTGTACTTTTCTACCATAGTGCGCAATAGTATCAGTGAAGAGCTTTAGATGAAATATGAGGAATGTAATGCATGGGGCGGGGGATTAAAACATTTATTTTCAATGTCAAGGCCACTGTAATTTCTTGAACAAGAACATGTGGATATTAAACCGTGCAAACTCAGAGCGAGGGTTTAATTTTGAAATTGCGATGAACATCACTTCACATATTTAGAAACATACTGATGTATTCTCTGGTGTTGGCATAGGTTTATAAATGATTTACGTTACAAATCTGGTGAAATGACGCACGTTGCGTTCCCAGATGAACGTCATAAGCAACCTAAACTCAACACATGCAGAGATGGCGTTTGTTAAGACGTGCTCCACGCATGTAAATGAAAACAGTGCAACACTTCGCAATGGAACAAAGCGTGGCAGATTTTATAAGTATTCCCAAATGCACGTTATTTGAAACCCAAACAAACAGCAAGGTTACACATACTCAACTCTGTCATGCTGATACCTCGAGACAGCTTTACACCCAAAATATTGTCACGTTTTAATATCGCAAGGAACGAGATCTCACAACATCCCTATTATTGAACTACATTAACATTTATACATTTGGCAAATGCTTTTATCCAAAGCGACTTACATTGCAATGTACATTTCAAGGTAAATTTTTTACATTCTTATTGCTTTCCCTGGTAATCGAACCCATGATCTTAACGTTTCAAGCGCCAACGCTCTACTGTTTGAGCTACAGGAAAGCTTACAATCTCAGGGGGTTCAGAGTTCAGAGGGGCTCAGGTAAAGAGGTTCAGCTGACAAAAAAGTTGGGGAATCCCTGCATTGCACCTATATGAAATGAGGAGAACTTGTACATTTTAATGTGTTTGAAAGACAAAAGTCTTCCAAAGACAGTAACACATGATTATGACTCACTGAGTGATAATTCAAATAATAATTAAGGAGCTGCTTATAGATTTGGAAGAACTTCTGAATATATGGAAAAACAGCTCAAAGACTGTAAAATGCGACCTAGATCTGGATCCTCAGAGAATAGGTTTCTTAGATAATGTCCAGCCTCAAGAACTCCAGATGTAGATTACATCATGTGATGGGAGATGTCTTGCTGTAATAGCTTTGATTGAGTAGAAACAGAGTTTTGGCTGTAGATCTTAGATGAACTGTTGAGCAGAACTTGGGTGCACAAACACTCTTGACGTATAATGCTATTTTTGGCCAGTCAAACGGTGACTGGAACAAAGGTAAGGTGATAACTTAAAGAGCCAAAGGGAAGACGCAGAAAGCCGGGTTACATGGATTTGTGCAGACTGCGCCAGGCTTGATTTGGAAATCATTATGTCCAAAAAGGTCTGGTAACACCTAATTAATCACATTGGAAGAGGCTTGTTCAGTGTGTTCAGAAGAATAAAACAAGTTTAGTACATTATAGATCCATAACTAAGCCTAGTGCTGTCTGTTGCCTAACTTTGACCACATACAAGGGTCCAGGTGTGCTGTCAGAGATCTAATTTCCCATATTCCTGCTTAATTTCAAACTATCCGGGTCTTTTTTCAAACTCTCACCAGATCATATGGTCAGATGGTAGCATAATGTTACTGAATACCTTTTGACTCTTTCTTAAGGCTAAATGTGCATTGACTGCATTTCTGCTTTATGGATAACAATTCTGGGGAAATGTTTGGTGGAGTTATGATGGGCCAGATCCATTTGAAGCACTGGATTTATGGAGACCACACTGTCTGTTCTGAAACACTAACTTTTTATGAATTTACTTTTCCTCCTGCAATTCCAGGAGAATCTGGATGAACTACGACTGACTCCTCTTTCAGGGAAGGGTCCGGAACTCTTCCTTGTGTGGTTATCTGCTATGTGGATGTGTTTTTGCACTCTATTCCAGTATGTTTCCAGTGCCAAGAATAAATCCTGGGCTAATGGGGCTTCCAACGAACTGGCGAGATCTAATAAGCTTCTGTGTTTACCGTCTTGAGAAGGAGCCAGTTTAAACCACGCAATACCAGATTCTAAGAGTCTGCCAGCACTTTATTTATTTTTTTCACAAAATTATTTTCTAATTATTTAGTAGACGAAATGTCAACAAGTCACATTATATTAGCATTTTATAAGAGAGAGTAGGCCTATGTAAGGATAACGTGATAAGCATTAGGGCACATCAGACACTTTTCTTAGCCTTTAAGGAATGGATTGAATTTAATATTCTGTCTGAAATGCACTTGTGTTTTGACTAGTCAATTCAATTCAATTCACATTTATTTGTATAGTGCTTTTCACAATACACATCATTTCATGAGTCCACATTACAATTTAGAGTGATCTGTTATCAGAGGTAACTGTCTAAATTATGTATTTCAGAAATGTACATATAAAATCACAGTCAGCGAAAAAAGGTATTAATTTAAACAATGTAATAATTTAATGCAGAAACAATGAGCTCATTGAAGTAAATGAATACTTGTTTGTTATGACATTTAGAAAACTGTAGCATTGGTGCACTATACTATATAGCTTTGACTTCTCTGCAGACTAAATCCCTGCATCATTAAACCAATGCAATGTGATGTATTGTGCGATTAGTTTAGCTCACTACGTTTTCACATAATAACACTCAAGAATGTTGTGTGGAAATGCCGTCAAAACTCTCTCCAATTTGAGACTTCTAAAACTCCATCTAGGCAGCATTCGTTTTGAACGCCAGTCTTACCTTTCCCGCAGGCTCCTCTCTGGATGAAGATGGTGGGCGGCTGCTGGAGTTTCTGCGCCCGGTTACTGACTCTCTTGAGTTCGCAGATGTTCCTGTAGGACACCCCATCACTCCCGCATACGGGATCAGGGCTCTTACACACGCACACGCCGGTCTTTCCTCTCCTCCTCACTGTGGTCGTTGTTCCGACCCCATCGGACACAGCGCACTCCAAACCCTCTCCACACTCCGGGTCACCCAGTTTCCCTGTCCCGCCGCAGGGCTCATCCTCGCCGGCCGCGCACACTGGACAGCAGTCGCACTGGTCAAGGATGTCTCCGGCCAGACAGTCGGCCGGTGTGGGCGGACACAGACTCTTATCGCAGCGCTCCGGACAGCCGATCACATAACGCTTAGAGATACGCGCATCGCACAGCAACGGCACCAGAATAACAGACACGCATAGAACCCACAGACGCATTTTAATATTAGTTAATATTAGGCTAAGTAAAATCTCTTCAAGTGACTAAGTTATGGAATACGTCACAGGACGAATAAAAATAAAATGCTCGTAAACTTGACTGAGTTTGTTGTGCTGTCGAATGCCCGTTATCTTGCGCTTAAATCAGAGACTTTATAAAGCTTGAGGAGTATAAACAGCAACGCCGATTGGTTGCGTGTGTATGACGTCAACGGTGTGGGTGGGACGAGCTGCAATGGTACACACAGAGGCCACGCCTTAAGCATGTGTCTAAATATTGTGGTAACAAATCCCATGCACACCCGTTGAGAGATTCGCAGTCCTATACAATGTCAAAGAAACTTAAAGGAATAGTTCACTTCAAAATGAGAATTCTGTCATCATTTACTCTCCCTCAAGTTGTTTCAAACCTGTATGAATTTCTTTGTTCTGCTGAACACTGTGGAAGATATTTTGAAGAATGTCAGTAACCAAACAGTTGATGGACCCCATTGACTTCCATGGTATGGAAGTCAATGGGGTCCATCAACTGTTTGGTTACCGACATTCTTCAAAATATCTTTTGAGGGAGAGTAAATGATGACAGAATTCTCATTTTGAAGTGAACTATTCCTTTAATTTAACCAAGAACAATAATAATAAAACCCCACCCAATCTATATTCTGAAACCAGCTTTCAGAGGATTGAAATTTTTCAGTTAGAGTGTCTATATTTATCTCATGTTTGTACATAATAAGGAAGAATGGTTAACATAACATGATTTAATATAACATTATTAACATATTTTTTTCTTGAACAGTATGTGTCTTTATCATTGCAAATAAATTGCTGCCTTTATACAGAATGTTAGGGTGTCCTTTGCAAAGCGATCATGAGTCCTCGTGATCAAAAGTGTTTGGAATCCCTTGAGTTTTATAATGAAGGTAGATTTTAGCTGAAAGATTGAGCTTTATTCTCAGAGTACTTTTCATGAAAGTTGGTGCAAGTTGCTGGATACTCTTCACTTCACAGCTCTGGTTAATACAATTGTAAGTTATATAGTCATTCTAGGCTAAACACTGATCCAAACTCATGCACTTTTGTGTTTAGCATTGTGGTCAGATGCATGCATTTTTAGATGTGTTTGTCACAGAGTTGCAGGTCCAAGCTGTCCTCCCATGCAGCTATCTGAAGGGAGTTGCTCCAGCATTATGGGAGTGGATATCCTTCGTATGCTTTGCTTACTGATCCTAGGCAACATGTAATATTTGTGCCTCTGGACTTCCTCATGGGGCCAAAATACGAAATGAATAGAAATCAAATGTGTCTGGTTAGAGGAATTTGCTATGGCTATTACGCTAATACTTAGTGATTTGTTGTTTTTTATTATTTTCTCTAGAACCGAGCTTCGTAACTTTCTTGATCAAGATCAACTCAATTTGCAATTATGTGTCAAGAATGAGGAAGAAATGTCTTCTTATAGCTGCACTTTTTTCACTACGCCAGAAAAACATTTTTTTTTGACATGTTTTTGATAACTCTGCAGACTATTTTTAATTTAGGAATTAAATTATAGAAACAATTAAACGATCATTTTAAAAATGAAACTAAAACCACCAGTAGTTAGTTGCCAGTGACTGTCTTAATGATTGAGTCATTGAATCATTCTTTCAACTGATTTGTTCAAAACAGCTGATTCATTCAGGAACGAAGCAAGTGGCTGTCTTTGTGAATGGGTCATTGAATTATTCATTCAACAACTCGGATTCATTCATTCAACAAAACACCACTGTGTGTTGTTCAGAGACTTGCAATTGTTCTGATGTGTGTGTGCAAAACAGAGAATTATTATAATTATTATTATTATTTTTGACAATTATTGTTTCTAGAATGTAAGTCACTTAATATTAACTTCTCTGAACTGTTGTATAAAATCAATATCACATTTGGAATTGTACTGATATTTGGGAAAATTAGTTGATATAACTATATCATTTGTTATAAATATACACTTATACAGGGGCATTTTTGGCCCCCACATCTTGAATTTTGGGTGCACGCTTTTTTATATTTTGGTGGATTTTTTACACTGCTGGATAACTACCCACAACATTCTAGAATTGTGGTGGTCAGATTACATGGACAAGCAGCACTCACATTTTCTTCGCAAACTAAATGCTAATGCCAAAATATCCACTTTAACGTAAGGGTATGCAATGTCAGACGCCTCCAGTTATTATAGCTTTACAAAAACAGACAATTATGCTGCTCAATCATAGGCACGGTGGTTTGTCACATTTTACTATTTACTGTAGGCCTACTTACTGTGCTGTTATTCTTCTCGTTATTTTCCTATAGCAGCAAATGCATTGAAAGTCTTGCACATTCATAGGAAATATCTTACTTCCACATTGAAAAATAAGGTGGATCGTTTGGTTTGAAACCCAGCAGTTTTAATACAAGACAATCCACTTGCAAAAACATCTTGGCTCTTTACTTTAATGATCTTTCTTGGCCATTATTCTCCTCGGTGGTATCTTTCCTGTGAAAGCCTGTGTTTGTTGAAGTTACTGTTACCAGTGTCACCTCACTAAGGGTGTATTTTAAAGAGAGATCAAGGGTGGGAATTATATGATGATATCATCAGATTGTATTGATTCCAGAAACACGCTTTTCACCGAACATTACAGCACAACTACATCTACTAAGGACTAGATCTTATTAGCAATAATGCTTTACGAAGGAATCCCATTACATTTTAAAACAACATATTGTATGTAGTTCACTAGTCTGCAATGTGACCTGTATAATAATGGTGACGTTATGAAAAAAGTTATAAAGTCAGTAATATTTAGTGCTCAATGTATCAGTGTCTTACATTGGATATGGCTGAGGTCCATGTAGGTTCATGTGATTGTTCAGCTGCTTTATCATCTACCAGGCGAAAAGTGTAGGCAGACCATTGAGGAAATGAAAAACACATTTGATATCCTTAATGTCTGTAAGTAAATGGTTGCTAGATGAGTTACATACTGAGCTTTGGGCAGATGCAATAAAACTCATGCTTATCAAAGCTGCATTTATTATGTGTCCTGAATGCTGAATAAAAGTATTATTTTTTTTCTTTAAAAAAAAAAAAAAAAAATCTTACTGAACCCAAACTTTGAATGGTAATGTATTGTTTTATCACTAAAAACGACATTGATATAAGGTACGTATACACGACAACGATATTCTTAAAACAGAGAGGTTTTTCCTTTGAGTTTTCCGCGTACAGACGACACCATTGAGAAAACGATCCCCATTCACACGGATCCGTGAAAAAAAAAAAAAAAAAAAAACTGTATTCTGCTGCCAGGCCTTTAGATGGCGATTAAACACTATGTACGCATGTGCATGACATCATTATCTTCAGAGATTCGCGTTTTTGTTGTTTACAAGGAGACCGTTTTCAAAAACTTGCACTTTGAAACCCGTTTTCAAAAGTTTGCGTTTTCAGGCGCCCAAAACGCCGTTGTAGTGTAAATGAACGGCCAAAGCACATAAAAAGTTTTACGTTTTTAGTTGAAAACAGTATCGTGCAAACAGCCCCTTAGTCTAAGCTAAGGGTATGTTTACACGACAACGATATGCTTAAAAACTGAGAAGTTGTCCGAGTTTTTTTAGCAAAACTTTTTATGCGTTTTGGCAACGTTTACACGACAACAGCATTTTGGGTGCCTGAAAGCGCAAACTTCTGACGACAATGACATCATGCACATACGTATTACGTGTTCAGTCTATAGTGTTTCATCGCCATCTAAAGGCCTGGCAGTATTAGCCGTTTTCGCGGATCCGTGTGAATGGGGATTGTTTTAAAGGGGTCATATAATGGTACATGCACTTTTACAAGTTGATTGTACTGAAATTTGTGTTGGCAGTGCCTGTACACAACCATCATAAAATGAACAAAATATATCCAGTGTTTTTTTTTTTAATCTTCTTATATGTTTCCCCCTCTCCTGAATCAAGCTGTTCGATTTTGTGACGTCACAAAATCCACGCCCCTCCCACAATGGTTGATTGACAGCAGCGTTTCAACACAGCCCCGCCCTCGCACCCTCGTGAGCGAGCTGTCAATCATAGCCCGCGCCAACCGGCGCGTTCATTGCTGATAGCTGGAGCACTGAGTAGAATGGCGTCTCGATTGTGGTGTTCTTCGGTGTAGTGACGGTACGTTCATACGGGGCGTCAACGCTTCCCATTGACTTTGAATGGGTGACGTCAAGCGTTGCCGAAAAGAATTGTGGATCCGTCGGCGGTGCTTCACTGGCGTTGCTCGCGGCAGAAGTTGAGAATTTTTCAACTTCTGCCGCGAGCAACGCCAGTGAAGCGCCGCAGACGGAAGCGTCAGCCAATAGGATCGCTCTATGCAAATACAGTAGCCAGGCGGCAGCCAATCACGTTCATCCTGTTCAAGAGCTGCAAACTGAGGATACATTTTAAATTTCATTGGCTGACGCTGCTATGACCATGGCGTCAGTGCCAAACTTCAGCCACGCCTTCCGTCAAGCGTTGACGCTGATGCCCCGTGTGAACGTACCGTTAGGAACACAGCAGTCATTTTGATGTTCCTAAATCCGAACGCTGAAGAGCAGTGGCTGAGTTTGTTTTTCGAACGGAATTCCCCGCGATCAATGTCAATGCTTTCATGTTCGCGCGAATCATTTCACCAGACTGCTTTACAAACGAGGGTCAGTATAAAGCTGGATTTGCTAAGAAGCTGCTCCTGAAAAAAGGATCGGTATCAACTATTCGTGTTCCTGCTGCACCTCCAGAAGAAGTGAGTGAGTGTAACGTTTTATTAACCTTTATATTAATCTTTATATTAATCTTTGCAAATCGCTTGCTGCACGCTTCACGATGAATGCAGCTATTTTTACACTCATCATTAGGCTACTGCATGTTTTCTATGTATGACGTTCTCAATATAATTCATAATCCCATGTTTATAATGGTTATTGTGTTAAATTGTGTTACAAACCGTGTACGCACAGAACAGAGGGGCGGGGTGAGCAAAGCTCATTATCATTTAAAGACACATGCACTCAAACGGCGTGCTGAAAACGGAGCTGTTTTTGACCAGGTAAAATGAGTGTTTTCTTACAATACTAATGAGAATTTTTAATTAATTTAGACCCTAAAGAATCATACTAGCTTGTACAAAAATGACATTATATGACCCCTTTGATGGTGTCGTCTGTATGCGGAAAACTCAAAGGAAAAACTTATCCGTTTTAAGCATACCGTTGCCGTGTAAACGTATCCTAAACTAAGCAAGTAGAGAAAACCAGGTGCAGATAAAACTTTAAAAATAATAGGCTGCTTTATAAATTGCAAGCTACTTCCTTTGAGTCTACAGGAATCTCTCCAAGACTTATCACAGCTGCATATTGTGTTGATCCAATCCAGAGCAGTAGTTCCTCAACACTTTTCACCATAAAGAGCTGAGTAAAAAGTTGGCAATTTTACACACATACTGTAAACACACTGACTCACACATCTGGACAGATGTGGACTCACACACGCATAAGTGATAAGATAGATAGTCTGACGTGCTGTTCTGCATCGCGTGTTTCAGTGCTGTAAGTAAACACATATTCCCTGCATCCATTCATCAGGCTATTCACTTCCCACTTTATGAACTGAGAGTATCAAGCTGGGCTCATGTCAGATAGAGCACAGCATTCCGGGAAAACTGGCCTACCTCCTCCCAGAGTTTCCTGAAACAATCCCCAGGACAAGTGAGTCACTTTTTCACATTAAAGAGCATATTTCACTCAAGCAACTTTCAATTATGGCACATCATTTGCTTTAGCTATGTTTTAAAACTATAATGAATCAATTTCCAAAGTCAAACAGTATGAAGCTTTTTGAAGCCACTGAATAAAAAATAAAAAAGTTAACTGCGACTTTTTCTCTCACATTGCAAGTTCATATCTCACAATTCTGACTTTATAACTCACAATTGCTAGTTTATATCTCACAATTCTGAGAAATGAAGTTTATATTAATTCGGATTAATTAATTGTGGGATATAAACTCGCAATAGCGAGTTATGAAATCAAAATTGTTATATTTAAACTCGCAATTGAGAGAAAATGTCAGAATTGTGAGCTGCCTTTAAAAAATAAATAAATAAATAAATAAATAAATAAATAAAGCCTTAACCTCACAATTCGGAGAAAAAAAAAGTCATAATTAAAGGGGTGGTTCGGGATTTTTGACATCGGACCTCATTTTTAAGTCAGCCTGGTTGTTATTCATCAGTGGAGACATTTTTTAAAAAAAATTATCCAGTCCTTATATTTGGATAGTTAGCCGATGCTAGGCTAGCGCGAGTCAAGGGTAGATGTTAGCCAGCCATTAAAAACCGTTTTACCCTCTCCACAGTGCACCAAACGCAAATCAATTATAACACTAGACTATCGATGCAAATGTACGTTGAGAGAATAATGTTAGAAATCAAACTTACCTTTCATCTCAAAGATCCCAAAGGAACTAATTTCTCAGCAGCTGCGGAATTTTACTTTGCTCCAGTTAGTAATGCGGCAAAAAGTAAACACAGAAAAGAAGCGCACTACAGTGAGTGCAGTACGTGTGTACCGGCTCACTCGGTTGCCTAGGTAATCAATATCACTCCGCTGCTGCTGTAGACAAGGCTTATGATTACAGGGAACAAATTATAACTAATGCAATGTGATGAAAGGTAAGTTTGATTTCTAACATTATTCTCTCAACGGACATTTGCATCGATAGTCTAGTGCAGGGTTCACCAATCTCGGTCCTGGAGGGCCGGTGTCCTGCAGAGTTTAGCTCCAACCCCAATTAAACACACCTGAACCAGCTAATCAAGGTCTCACTAGGCATACTAGAAACTTTCAAACAGGTGTGTTGGAGCTGGTTGGAGCTAAACTCTGCAGGGACAGCGGCCCTCCAGGACCGAGATTGGTGAACCCTGGTCTAGTGTTATAATTGATTTGCGTTTGGTGCACTGTGGAGTGGGTAAAACGGTTTTTAATGGCTGGCTAACATCTACCCTTGACTCGCGCTAGCCTAGCATCGGCTAACTATCTAAATATAAGGACTGGATAATTTTTTTTTTTAAAATGTCTCCACTGATGAATAACAACCAGGCTGACTTAAAAATGAGGTCCGATGTCAAAAAGCCCGAACCACCCCTTTAAGGGATATTACCTTTAGTTACTGTCGCTATGTCCGACAAGCCACGCCGCTCTCACGCCACACCATGTTCTTGCGCAGTGAAAAATACATTGCGGAGCAGAGAGGAGACTGACAACGTGCTGACAGACAGGACAGACCAGCTTACTTATGATATGAAACAAAGTCTCAACTTTCAAATTTGGTCATTTTTTTAAAGAAATTGAAACAATAAATACCGTTTTGTGGCTCTTAATGTGTCTGACAGATCGCTGTAGAGCCTCTTAAAGCTGCTCGTGAACCGATCATCTCTTCCTTCTAGTTAATTTATAGCATCAAATAAAGAACATAAGAAGGAATGTTGTTTTAACCGCGGAAAGACGTCAGTACACACAGTTTTTCAAGTTCAAATCCTCCAATGTTAATCTACTAACTCAACTATGAAGATAATGACGGTACTTGAAAGGTACTTGCTACATGTTTATGACATCATATTAGGCTTGTTCGACTTGAACCGGCGCTGCACAGACCGATCGGTTTATGACATCAAAGTACCGCGAGAGCAATTCAAAAGCATAAGTAGCCATCTACTTTCTATTCGCTCTCGCGGTACTTCGATGTCATTTACCGATCGGTCTGTGCAGCGCCGGTTCAAGTCGAACAAGCCTATTATCTTCATAAGGTGTGTTCGACATCGGCTGCAGGCTATGTAATCGGCGAGAGTAGCCGCGTGCAGGCGGGGAGGAGCTGCAAACGGAGATGTGAAGTCAGAGTTAACACGAACAGATGAAATAAGTACAAAATTCTCACTTATTAATAGAATTGAACTATACTGCACAGTGATGAATCCCCCCCAAAAAGCTGTAAGCTGCATTGGCATAGTAATACCAGTGTTTCTCAAGGGATTTTTGGATCACTGTGGTGAGTGGACCTCTGCCACTCTAAGGGGGTTCGGTGGCATGCGTAAGAAAATTTTGTGCTTTTTAATGTTAAATTCATCAATCTGGTGCAAATTAAACAAAGAAAAATTCAAAACTCTTTTAGTTAGTGTCTGTCTACATTACTACTACAATAATAGTTATAATATTAATCCCATGATAGTAATAGTCATATATTGTAAAACAAATGCACTGAAAACTAAAGGAAACTTTCATAATTAGTTTTGTACTAATTTCTATACTTGAAAGAGTATATTTCGATACTTTACATTAAAGATGTGATTGGGCTAGCCCAGTGCCAATCAAGAAAAGAACCAATGGGCCGCTGATCTACGTGTTTCATCGGATGTCAGAAAAAAAAACTAGCGCTGACTTTTTTTTGACCAATGCATTACACACTAATTACGCACTGTCTAACCCAGCGCTGCCAAATAAGCAAAACAAAACAGATGGGCCGCCGATGTACGAGTTTTATGGGCCGTTAAGACAAAAAAAAAAAAGTATGAGATGTATCGACCAAAAAAGCACGTCGGCCCACCGGGAATCTCCCGGTAGTCCCGATGGCATTAGCCTACATGCCTGTGGACATCACACAAAACAAAATCCTACCTGTTGCCTTTCACCATCCACTTATTTAGCTGCTGTCCATCAGTTGACATGCCATCTCATTTCCCCACTTTCTTTTTCTATTTTTAGCCCCCGACAGCTTTTTTAACCATCTTTTACGACGACTTGGATGCCACGATGCCATCAAGCGGGATCTCTGGTCGTAATCAGTCCTTCACTAACCAATCAGCGTTCATTAGCAGAATGCTAGCGTGTTATGGGCAACAACAACTCAACCGGTAAGAAATCGAAAGGACATAAGTACTCGTTCATTCAACTTTTGACCTATAACCCATGTTGAACTTGCAAAACCTAGAATCAAATCTGAGATTTCTCAATGGCAATCGGATGAAAGAGACAAATTTAGCCGTCTAGCCCCATAGACTCCCATTCATTTTGCGCTCATGGGCGATCGCCCCCAGTGGAACTCTGGTGGAACTACAGACTTAATAGGGAGTGGGAAGGCTCTCCATAGACGGGCTCTGCCTCTACACTCTCCTGGCTGCTTTGTCGGACAAAAATGGCGGATGGCGGATTATGATTGGTCAGATCGCCTGTCAATCAAACTCCCTGCGAAGGGTCAATTGTGACTGCAAGTTTAAATTGTGAGAAAAAAAGTCCAAATTATGAGATAAAAAGTCATAACTGAAATGAAAGGGCGAAGGCCCTATTATTTTCTTTAAAGGGACACTATGTAATTTTTCGCCACTAGAGGTTGTTTATTCAAAACAAAGGTGTGGCTTGATGAAGCCTTGATTTCGTAGAATCATGGGAGTTGTTGTCTTCACTTCTTGGTGGAGAATACGACAGGACTCAGGCAGAGATCATATTCATGGATGACAGATAATGTATTAAAGATTTATTAGCGTTACGAAAGTCGTTGGAGTGTAACGAGGCCGCTGGAAAGACATTGAGGATGCTAAATTGCGAGTGGATTTTTGATGATTTTTGTTTGTTGTATGAGGCTGACCACATGGATGTGACTATTGTGAGTCAAAGTCATAGCGCCACCAACTGGCAGCAGGAACAGTGTCACTTTTTGGTCATTGCAGTGTTATGGCTGCAGAGACGAGATTTAGCCATATATGTTGGCCAGAGAAATAATACCCTACCTAAAAATCAGCCATCACCTAAGCAATAGCCAAAACCTTCCTATGACAAATATTCATAGATTTTAAGAGAGGATTCATAAAGATATGCATGAGCCCTTTTGCCAGCATTTATATAATAGCATTAATCTAATGAACTCCTACCATTTATCAGTTACATTAGTCAAATCCACTCTTTTATTCTCTTAAAGATCTTGGATCAGGAAAATGGATTTAGCTTACCATAAAAATGCAAACATACTTTTTTCTGAGTGCACACTGAAAGAAGAAAAAAAGACAATCAAATCAAAATAAGACAGCCTCCTAAAATGGGCCGTTGTTATCAGATGTAGTTTTCTCTTCTTATGTGACGAAAGACATTTCCTGTTGTGAATAAGAAACTGTACAGTAACAGGAGCAAACCACCAGAGGGCACTATATGAACACCATAAGAAAGGCTGAACAGGCCTGAAGAACTGAAGCGTCAATCTTCAACCGCTATGCTAAAGGAAAATTCATATTCTGGATGTTGAGGTGGACTCCGTATTCTGAGCTTAGTCCATGATATGAATCAATATAGAAATATTTTACTCCACTGTCTGGAGTGTTTTTCTTCATGAAAAATGTACGATATTACATTAGGGCTAAAATGTATCTGGAAATATAGATATGTCTGAACTAACTTTTACCATTTAATGCGATGCTATTCGTATATTTAATTACAAAACAAATTACACATACACACACACATTTATTGGACTCCACAAGACCTCTGAACATGTCCTGTGGTATTTATCACAAAGACCTGCAAGTGGCGAGGTGTCGCCTCAGTGGATTGGATTTGTTGATCCAGCACATCCCATAGATTCTCATTCGGATTGAGATGGGGAATTTGTAAGCCAGGGCAACGCCGTTAACTCTTTGTCATGCTCCTCAAACCATTCCTGAACAATTTTTGCAGTGTGGCAGGATGCATTATCCTGCTGAAAGAGGTCACCGCCATCAGGGAACATCATTGCCATGAAGGGTGTACGTGCTTTGCAACAGTTATTAGGTAGGTGGAACTGTCAAAATTACATCCACATGAATGCCAGGTCCCAAGGTTTCCCAGCAGAACATTGTCCTGAGCATACAGTACTGCAGTGCCTCCACCGACCTTCCCACAGTGCATCCTGCTCCCATCTTTTCCCAAGGTAAAGGGAAGTTTTGGTAGGTACCAATCACTGCATAGGCCTACCTGGAACACCCCACAAGACTTGCTGTTTTGCTCTGACCTAAGACCACATTTACACTGCAGGTGTTGATGCCCAATTTCGATTTGTTGACTATATCCAATTTTTTGGAGACGACCAGCTTACGTCTTTTAAAAGTTACCCTTATCTGATATCTGCATTTATTTACACTATACACTTGGCGAAATAACCCAAGGTAGACATACTGACCTGGAAAAGCTTAGGCTGAAAAGGAAGTAAAAATGGCACGGTTTGCAATGGACGCAGACGCAATGATAATACTGTACAAGCTTTTGCTTTCCACACCATCTTTAAAGGTCAAGTAAAACATTGGTGTCTCAAGGTTTTTCTTGCTAACATGTTCGTGGGTCATATCCTATTTGTGCCACATGGGAGAAAAAACTAAATAAATAAAATGGAATTGGGTCACTTGAACCATGTAATGTAAATGCGGTCTAAATTATTAAAATCTTCTCAGCCTGGACTTGAATCCGAATGAGCTGATCTTAACTGGATTGAGTTTTTAGTAATGACGAGTCAAATATCAGGCTTCACAAAGCTCTACTTTAATGATCAGTCTGGAACTACATCCATTCTACTGTTAACTGAGAGTGAAATTTGGTTAGGATATGATTCTGAGGTCGGATGTTTCTATAATACATAGCCTGGGCTCAAGCACTGATCTACAAGAACTGGATTGCTGATGACATCTTAACATTTGAGTCACCGTGCAGCCATATTGGAAATATTACCAAGCTATAATCACAGTTTTATTACAACTGTGTAATGCAAACTTCCCACACAGGCCTACTTGAATATTTTAGTGTCATGAATTTTACCTGCTTATTGAAAAGATAGCCTAACTATGGCAAACAGCTGCTGGATTAGGCACCTTGCAAATGTCAAAGTGTTCGCTCAGAATACAGATTCATGCATGAGGCTCACATTATAGAGTTTGCTGTAGCCTATTGTATTCAAATAAATATCTGCTAATAATGCCTATTGTCATGTTTAATATTTTCTGCCTAATTTCCTAATACATTTAAAAAACTGTAATAATTGCAAAAAAATTATAAATCTTAAAAGAACGGTTTTCAATTTTAATATATTTTCAAATGTAATTTATTTCTGTAATTTATCAACAGCCAATTCTTCAGTCTTTAGTGTCACATGAACCTGCAGAAATCATACTAATATACTAATTTGGTGCTCAAAAAAACATTGATTTTAAATCAGGTTAATGATATTTTTTATGGCCTAACAAAACCCTTAAACCTACCCATCACTGACACATGCGCAAAACACTAGATTTAAATACAAAGTTGTTTTGGCCGATTTGTATGCCTTTTTAACTAGTGAGGAAATGTCCTCACTAGTCGGTCATCATAATATTTTACTATAAAGTGAGGACATTTGGCTCTAACAAGTATAGCCAAACCTGTACACACACACACACACATTGTGTCTTCATATTTTATGGGACTTTCCATAGACAATGATTTTTATACTCTACAAACTGTATATGCAATTCCCTAACCATAACCCTACCCCTAAACCTACAATCACAGAAAACTTTCAGCATTTTCACATTTTCAAAAAAACATTACTTAGTATGATTTATAAGCTGTTTTCCTTATGGGAACCAAAACATTTCCCTACAGGGACAAGGAATTTGGATATGTTTGAGGGGACATTTTTTCCTCGTAACGTCGGGTAGCTTTACCTGGACCACACACACACACAGTCATCTCAATACTTTTGTTTTTATATTTATATAAAGTTGATTATTATAGACTAACCATGACTCAAACCCTAACCTTAAAAGATAAGCAAAGACATTATTTAGACTCATTTAAAAAAGTTAATAATTTTTCCAGCCAAATACAAGACAAATACATACAGTCCAGAAAAAAAAACTGGGGTGCAGCATATGAATCCACAATCAAACAACATACAGTATATATCATTGGACTCACTGAATCTGTTTACATTCACACTAATACTAACATATGGACCCTTTTCACATTTCCAGGGAAGTCGTAATGGTCGGGTAAACTTCTATAGTGGCGAATATAAACTAAAACAAATCCAATTTTTGCATTCCCATTTGCTTCAATAGCAAAAAAAAAAAAAAATTAAATAATAGTGTTTCAATGACTTTCCAAAAAAGAAAGAAAAAAATACGAGATTGATTACAATGATCAGAAGAGAGAAAGAGAATTTGCGGTCACTCCTCAGCTACTGTAGAAACATTCACGCATCAGCAACTAGTTTTTTGTCATTTATTGCCAAGGCAACACAAAGTATAGTTCATGTTTTATATATATTAAAAACTTTTTACAATGTTAATAATTGTGGAAATGCATGATCAGTCTGTGAAAAGGGTCCATACAGCTGCATTTTGCTGATACCCGTGCTTTGTTGGTAAGACTTTAGGTTCAATTCGTTAACAATATTTAATGCATTAGGAATCATGAACTAACAATAAATAAATACTCACAGCATTTATTAATGTTCTGCTAATTCTACATAAATACATTTCAAGTTGAAAACTCAAAAAACATTTCAAGTACAAACATTTATTGAAAGGTTATAATTAATATTTATCTCGATTGTGAAAAATTACCGTTCATCATTAGTCTGTGATAGACTGTGTAATGGATTAACCATTGTTAACAAATTGAACCGTTTTGCCTAACTGGTTTATCAAACATCTCTGGAGTGTTTCTCTGTGTAGAAATATAGAGTCATGCGTTCACATGCATCTGATAAACATAAGTGCCACTAAAAAGAGAGCTTTAACTTGCCATAAGAGTGGCAGTATGTTACACTGAAATATAACAACATCACAAACATTCTCTACAGCATTATGAAACATATCAGTAAAAGCTATTTCTATGATGTTGTGGTCAAACACTATCACAAAGTCCAATTCAATTTATACATAAAGCATTCAAAAAAGAACAGAAAATTAATTTGACAATAAACAAGACCACCAAGGATCAATGGCCTCTAAAGGAGGAATATGTTACCATAGGAAAAAGCCTAAACTTGTACCCCAACAAAAAGGATGTAAAAGCACCAGAATAATTCAAATAAACAGAGCTTATGACATGTTGATCTTTTTTTTTAAATAAATACCTTTTATTATATTTTATTTTATTTATTATTTTATTATATTTTATTCGAACAATATATTTTCCAGTTTAAACCATATAGCCTTGCAAAAGTATTAAACATCCATATTTTCAATGATACGTTAAGTGTTTTGATGCCTGATTTCACTTGAAACAAGTGAATTCACTTTGTGTACATAGTATTTTAGGAAAAAAAGGGGAAAAACACAATAGATTTATAATATCTGCCATAATATCGCTTATTGGCCATAACGGGAAAATAATTGCCGGCTATTGATATCAACGTTTTGTTTAAAAGGGGCTATATGTAGAATTCAGAAACCTTTGTTATTAGTGACACCGGTGGCCGTTACGTGAACAGCAGCCAGCAACTTCTTGCTCATGCTCGCACTCCTGCACATGTGACGTACAAGACGCTGAATATGATTAAATGCCCTGATATACTCACAGCGAAGTTCTTTTTCGTCCTAGCGATGTAAATATGTTTGCACAAGCACTGCAATTCACCGGCATCATGTGGACAATTGAGGTAATTAATAATTGCTAGGGGTGTGACAAGATATCGTGCCAAGATTCTAAAACCAGTTCAACTTTTAAAAAACGCGTCTCGAGACCTTGTGTTTTTTCCCCATTCCACTGGCAGCATCTCACATTTTACAAAGCAAAAATGCATTCTGTGTGAACGGCCCCATATCTTGTAGAATGCATGCTTAGCACTGCCCCAACGGAGTACGCAAGATGGCGGATTTAAAAGTGAAAGCAAAACGCAAACTGCCTAACAATATCGAACCTATCTCTGGACTGTGTAGTTGTGTCTCTGGTCTCTGTTTGCACTTTGAATACCGAGAGAGTACTTTGATTATGGTTGCACTTGCACTATTTATACCGTTTTTATTTCTATGTTCAATTTGTGGAAGAGTTCAATTAGGAGGTCACAAAGCCTCAATCAGAAGTTCTGGAAGCTCATAATTCATAATAATAATAATTCATTACATTTATATAGCACTTTTCTGGGTACTCAAAGCGCTTTACATATGGAAGGGGGAATCTGAAGAGACTCATAAAAGAGAAAAGCCAGTCAGTTGAGTTTGTGGCAAAACCTTTTGCAGTGCTTGTATATTGTTGTCATTCAATGCATTTGATAATTCATACTCAGAGTAGAACTGAAATGACATTCATTACAAGATTATTAGTTAAAACATTTCAAAATGCACCTGCAGACTATTTTTCCAGTCATGAATTTTGTCATTGAGGATTTCTATAAAATATTGTGCAAAAATCTTGTCTCGTCTTGTTCACGTGAACCCAATCTCGTGTCTCGTCTCGTGAGATAAGTGTCTCGTCACACCCCTAATAATTACACTGTTATGATAGTTTGATTGTTAAGTAGGCCTATGTTTAAGACTATGGACTATATAGATCTGACTATGTGAGACTACAGTTTGAATTAATCCCTTTTCTTTGCATGACACATTGATATAACAGGACAGAATAGCTCTTTCAGCATTATCCTGAACACTGTATAAGCATTTATTTCATGTGTCATAGAACAGAAGAGACTGAGCGTAAAGCCCAGAGTGGACGGTCCACGCACTGTCCATGAGACGTAATTTTCGTCATCAGGAGGGTCCGCGGACGGGGGGTGTGCGTACAACAGCACATATGCGAGTGACTTGAGCACTTAAAAACAGCAGTCCACAAGATGCGCTTTGAAAGTATACTCCTTTAGTCATGAGTGTGGAAAGACACATTCGCCATGTGCAATTTTCTAGTGGACTAGATGTGCTTTCAAGCACTCAAGTCACTTGCACATGCGCTATAGTATGTGCACCGTCCGTGGGCTGCACGTGGACGTCTGCGGACCCTCCTCATGGCAAAAAAGACATCACATGGACAGTGTGCGGACCATTGCAGGATGGGGACGGCCTAAGTATACTTTTGGCTTAAACGTCACATCCTTTCGATTTTCCCAGCAAAAACGTTCCCAGTCCTTCGCATAAAAAACAGTTTACAGGCTCTCGTAGACAACCTAGGAAATCAGGGAAGGTCTCGTTTTTAAAGTTTGGTTACAAGCTGTTCAAACATTGGAAATAAAAAGTGATTAATACATGTAAATTCTTCCATGTAGCCTCTTTAACATATTGTCTGGTTTATAAATCATCTTATAAATCATCTACATCTTCTGAAAGGCTTGAGAATGACCACGGAAAACTCCAAATTCCATAGTCCTCCATATCCCATGATGTACTGGGCTCGAGTCCCTGTTCTGCTTTTGACGTTAATAGTTTGTAGTAAAGTGTGTAATATACCAAGTACATTGTTACACCTCGGTAACTTGCCGCTCTTTATCTTTAGGGGAAACCGGAGGCTGCATTACTTTGCTCCTCCGTTGCCATTGCGACAAGTCAACAACATTTACTTGAAGATTTGGGGCGTCTCCTGGAGCGACAGGCGTGCTCGGGCCCCGGGCGGCAAGCTGTTCAGGTCTGGCCCCTCCCACGCCATGCTGAGGGCCCGAGGGGGAACGGCATTCTGGGTAATGGAGTTCGGTGGGGAGGGGTGAGCGAGGAGTTGGGAGACACTGTTCGCTGTAGTAGAACATGGAGGTGGGTTCAGCGTGCTCCTGCAGAGATTGAGTAACGGTTATAGAAACAGCACGGCTAGATTGCGGCAACAGTCAGGTCGGAGAAAACGGCTTTGGGAGAGAGGGAAGACGGAGCAAAAACTCAAGAACAAGGAGCAGGTGAAGAAAGAGGTACAGCAGGAAGTTTAGTACAGTTTAGGACATGGGTCACGACAGCAAACAGTGGCAGTGAAAGTTACAGCAAGTGACAGGCTGTAGATCATTCTGGGATATAGCAGGAACAGGACAGCTGGTAGTGCAGAAGATGGGCTCGTTTTTGGATTGTTAGTGTCTCAGTGTCACATTTAATCTCTGAAAGGAAAGAATGAGAGGTGGACATCAGCTAAAACGGCATTAGAGGAAGTCCCAGGCAGGACAAGGATTCAACATAAAAAAAGAGGAAGTCACAGGCAGGACAAAGATTCAACATAAAAAGTTTAAAACTAATAGTCTGTTCAGACCAAGTCAAATGTTCGCAATTTTATTTGAACGAACAGTTGTTAATGCGTCTGTTCAGATTGACACGAACATTTGCATGCATACTGTCTGAGAGTGAATTTACATTTTCATTCAGCCCATCTGCCGTTTTTTCCCCCCCACATTGATATGAACAGACAAATAGTATGCAAAAATAGGACTGAATTTTCGTGGCTCACGTTTGTGTTGGTGTGAACAGGCCTTAACGTTAAAAGAAGTACAATTTGGTATACTTTTAAAAAGAGTACTTATTATGGAAAAAAATTATTTAAAAGAATACTTAAGTGCAAACTGAATGTAATGTTTTCAGGCACTTAATTGCTTAAATGTTATTTAGAATTAAATAAAAATGTATTATAGTTATACGCTTATATAACTTAAGTAGGACTTAAGTGCATATTTGTATGTAGCAATTTTATAATTACTTCTACAGTATTTGAAATATGATTTCAGTGTTCTGACAGGCATTTATGGTAAACTAAAATATACTTTAAATGTGTATGTCATGTTTTTACATATATTTGTAGTTACACATTTGCAGTTCTGAAGTTGCAATTTAGTACATTTAAAATATATTTTAAAACAATGAAATATCAAATTACACACTGCAGATACAATTATAACCAATTACTTTACATGTGCTTTAGTATAACACATCAAATTAAGTGTATTTCTTTAAAGGATGGCACAAAGATTATTACAACAATGATGTACGTGACATTATTTGCATAATTTTACATTATTGGTAAAATTACCTTTTAAACGTACTTTTAAGTACACCTTTTAAAGGTGTACTTAAAAGTGTGTTAAGAAACAGTACAGTACTCTCTTTAATACACTTAATTTCATTAATATTATATTAGTATTAGAGTTTTTAAGTACAGTAGAGTTTAAGTACACCACAAGTGCACATTCAATACAATTGAGTGCACTTCTTTTTCACAATGGATAGCTTAGCCAGAAATGAAAATTCTGTCATCATTTGTCACTCCAAACCTGTATGACTTGCTGCCTTATGTGGAAGTTCACGCATATTCAAATCAACAAGATGAGGTTGAGTAAATTGACATGTTTTACTGAATTATCCTTAAAAAGGTCTCCAAAAAAGTCATTTTTATGTATGTTTTGCTGGCTGATGAGAATAGAGTCCACATATTTTTACAACATATCTGATAAAAAAAAGTGGAAAAAAAATTACACTTCTGATTTCTTTTTTTTCTTTTCTTTTTTTGCATTTTGCTGTTTTATTTTATATCAAAATCCATTCAATTTATGCTGAGCCTATTCAGTTCAAAAGAAAAAAGATCTATGCTGCGATTATGCTTTTTCCTGTTTTGGATGTCAACCTGGTTGACACACTGGTGAATAGTAAAAACCTTTGTGTCCAATAAAATGTGCTAGATTCATTCACTCATATCTTCATGTCACACCATGCATTACAATTTAGTAAAACAAACTTGTATCTCTTTTCACTAGTATTAAGATTTTGACATTCCAAAACTAGAATAGATCCCTGTAACATCAAACATCAAAGAAAGTTTTAAAGGAAAAGCAGAAGCAGGTGAGGTTATGAAATGGATTGTAAAATGTAAGTAAGTAGAAGTAAAGTTAAATGTGAGTTAGGGTTCAATATAATGAATACAATACGATATAGATTTGATAATATGTTGAAGATAATATATACTGTACAGTATATCAGGAAGAAATGTTGCTAATGATTATGATAATTTGGCCATTCCAGCCAAATAATCAAAGACCTAAACTTACAAACAGTGTTCTACAACGAATGCCTTTCAATTTCAGTTATATTTCCACTTGAGCTTGGTTTGGCACGGCAGGTAGAATGCGTGTAGTGGCATCGCCACTTGTGACCAGGATTGGTCACTTGTCTGTTGCCTGTCTGCCAGTTTCTCAATAGCTGGCCAAGCGCGTTATTTGAACGAAGTTAACATGAGTTAGTAATACAATTAAAAGAAAAATATTTGACCATCCTCCATAATGCTCTCGCTATTTTACATCTCATACCATCTGTAAACTCTTGTGTTAACAAGGCAACGACTGACGCATTTGTATTACATTCCAAAGAGCTCCGTCATCAGTCCCACAGTGGAAAATGAAACCATATCCGTACCGGCTGGGCCGGATCGGTACGGAATGGAACTGTTAAGCAATGAGAATGGTTGTTTCGGTGGAAAAGCGGCTTAAATGTCTCTGGCATTCTATTTGCATACAGAATTGTCTTTCATGTGTATACTAAAATATTAAGAAATTAACTTACATATTTTAAAAAAATAATACATTTTTAATTTAGTTTTTTACTCTAATAAATGACATTAAAATGTCTCTCTGTAAATCACCATTACCAAATATTTGTATTACTGAGCCCTAGAGAGAAGTGTGGGTAATCAGATGAGTGGATGAGATGTTTAGTATGGATGTACCGAAAGTATATTAAAAGAGTGAATGGGGATGATGGGTGTCAAAGGTCACTCTAGCATGAGTGCGGGGTTGGTCTGCGAGGTTGGATTGTTTAGGTGAGGCAGCTCTACCCTGCTCAGATCTTGTTCAAAGTCTACAAGCCTCTAAACTCTAAGCAGGGGGCTGAGTGCAAACAAACAGGGACAAAGCGCGAGGGGTTTGATCTCAACACATACGTGCTGCATTCACCATTGCAGGATGTATACCTCTGTATACAAGGGTTTGAGAGCCGTCTGGCCTGACGCATCTGCAACACAGCGCACATTCATTAGGCACGGACACGGAAGAACAAGAGACAAAAGGGCTTTTCACACTGCGCTTAAACCTGGGTTAAGACAAGTAATTTCACTCGGCTGCCATCTTTGAAATGCATCTTGGGCATGCAAGTGCAGCTCTTATCTCTTTGAATGGGGAAACATCAAGTTCTCCAAGCTTATGATTAAATTTCATATTTGAAATCACCCATAAAATCTGACAACTGTCTCATAAATTATGTTTCTAAACGCTCAAATCATGACAGAAAACTACAAATTTCAGGCTGGATCAAGCTAATGCGCATGCGCAGTGGAAGCGTGCGTCTGAATGTTTCTATAGGAACCGGAGCTTCTAACGGCAGCTGCAGTGACGCGATGACTTTACCAATCAGCGATTGGCTCTTATTTAGAAGGCGGGACTTATTCCGCCATATTGAGCGTTGCACTTTTCCCCATTTAAAAACAATATGAGTGATGCATCTTGTGTTATTCTATAGACATTATGCGCCAGAGAAACAAGCATGCAGACATCTTTAGAATATTGTCTTTGAACTTACGTTTTTGCAGTAGCTCTGTATATTTCTATGGCATCGCTGTCAAGGAGTAATTAGCTGGTGAAATGGATTTACTAATTGTAGAGTAAACGAAAGTTAGCATTGTTTAAAGCAGATGTCTTAACAAATGTCAGAAGATTTTAAAATGAGCCGTTCATTCATAAATACATAAGATCGCTGTGAAAATACAAACCGGAATACAAAAGACAACGAGCGCAGCACTAAAAAGGGGCGGGGCTACATAAGGTCTATGGTCTTTGGAAACGATTCAGTGTTAGAATGTTACGACTAGATGCTTAGCAACCGGCAGCCAATCGCATACCACAAATGTAAAAATACGATTGTTAACCCAGGGTTTAAGAATGTAAAGTGTGAAACGGCAGCTTATAAATACCCAGGATTTATTGTTAACCCTAGGTAATTTATAAGTGATGTGAAATGTGAAGCAAGATAACACAGGATTCCGTTTACCCAGGATTTAGAATGACCCAGGGTTATCTATTTTAAGTGTGAAAAGCCCAAGAGAGACAGACAGACACAAAGAGGGTATAGTAGTGTATGTCGTCTGGTAAAGTCTGGTATATTAGGCCAGTTTTTGAGTGGATAATGACAAAGGTTTAGATTTAGGGTGAACTATCCTTTTAAGAACTTTGGTTGTTCCATCGGCCAACATAAATAAGGGACATTTTGAAATTTGAAGAGAAACATGGTTGGGCAGGACATGGACAGTGTGGGTGGCTACAAAACAAGTCACAAATGGCAAATCAATCCAAAAGCGCACAAGTCGGCTGAGAACTCAGAATGTGTCACTAAACAAAGTAAATTCTTACAGAGGCTGCTGAGCGTCCAGGACCCCGTTGGGCCACTATGGCCCCAGAGATAGCCTTGATCCAGCCGTGCATCTCCTCTGGGCTGTCCGACTGAGACAGAAAAATACAGACAGCTTTAATGTTTATATGTTAACACATTTTGTAAATATGATTAAAAAACAATCAAATCAAATATGATTAAAAAAACAATGTTAAAACATTTATTCATGCTTTTAATTATTTACATCAGTGACTAATTGACCCTTCGCAGGGAGTTTAATTGACAGGTGATCTGACCAATCATAATCCGCCATCCGCCAAATCCGCCATTTTTGTCCGACAAAGCAGTCAGGAGAGTTATTAGATTAACATTGGAGGATTTGAACTTGAAAAACGGAGTGTACTGACGTCTTCCCACGGTTAACACAACATTTATGTTTATTTGATGCTATAAATTAACTAGAAGGAAGAGATGATCAGTTCACGAGCAGCTTTAAGAGGCTCTACAGCGATCTGTCAGACACATTAAAGAGCCACAAAATGGTATTTATTGTTTAAATTTCTTTTAAAAAATGACCAAATTTCAAAGTTGAGACTTTGTTTCATATCAAAAGTAACCTGGTCTGTCCTGTCTGTCAGCGTGTTGTCAGTGTCCTCTCTGCTCCGCAATGTATTTTTCACTGTGTGAGAACATGGTGTGACGTGAGAGTGGCGTGGCTTGTAGGACATTTGCAACAGTAACTAAAGGTAACAGCAACGTGTTTCTTTAAAGGGGTAGTATAATGCCCTATTCACAAGATGTAAAATAAGTCTTTGATGTCCCCAGAGTATGTATGTGAAGTTTTAGCTCAATATACCCCACAGATATTTTTATATAGCATGTTAAAATTGTCACTTTTTGAGGGTAAGCAAAAACGCACCGTTTTGTGTCTGTTCCTTTAAATGCAAATGAGCTGCTGCTCCTGGCAAAGGGGGCGAAGCTTCAAGAGCTTGTGTCCTTTTACCTCACACACACACACTGAAAATTTCAAAAACGTTTAGCCTTTTATGTTCAAACCAGAGTCAGACAATGATGGAGACGAGACTCAAGAAAAAGTGACAACATGTAGAAGCAACAGGACGTTTCTGAATGGTTAGTTGATGAATTTATGTAGCTTATGTGTAGTTACCTTCTAGTCATTGATTAGCATATTCTGTCTTGATAATCTATAAATCGTGTTCCCAGGGGTGGGGTTTATATAAATTTTAGGGTTGGTGATGTCACTAACCCGAGAGGAATGTCGTGTAGTCCCTACCAGCCGTTTGTTATAGTCCCTAAAAAATGATTTATTTAAAAGAAAATATCTCCCTTTGCTTTGAACTTTGAGCACTATAACTTTGCAGATGTTGTTTATGCTCAAACAGCAACATTACACACTAACTTAAGTTAAAAAAGTGAAATCATAATCAACCACCCCTTTAAGACGACCCTTTTGACAGCAGGTTTGGATAATGAATATTTAAAATCACACCTGATCAGCATTTCCAGAGATGGAGCATCAGTCATGACAGAAAGAGAGAGAGTGACTGATTGTAAAGTTGACAAAAGACTTCTCTTTACTGAAGGGCATTCATTGTCTTGCACACAAGCAAGAGTAGGCAATGCACAATGCATGCAAGTCTGTAACTGGATGTAGTTTACCACCAATCTAAAAGAAAAAGCCAGACTGCTCTGATGCTGCCACTCATGTTAAAATCTCACTGCTGAAGATTGGGCAGATTTTCTCCATTCGCTGAGTTGTCATCAGTTTCAACACTGCCAGAGCTGTTTGGCAGGACTTTCCAGCACTTTCCACACACATGCAGAATGAGTCTGTGGATGTTTCCTGCACTAATTTGGATCGGTGAAAATGCAGTGGACTATTGAGGAAACTCAGCAGCACAGTTTTGTTAAAGACCTTGCACTGATGAAAGATGTGCTGCGTGAGTTACAAAGCCTCTCCATGAATCTGCAAAATCGAAACACCTCTCAGCTGGTGGACTCGTTTGTCTATGGAGATCCTGGAGACCATGGAAACAACACCAGCAAAGGCAGAAGTGAGGATGACATCATGCATGTTCAATGGAATCTCACTAGAAGCCATCAAGGAGAATATTAACAAGGTGCAGTTCCTGCAGGCTGTCATTTATAATCTCTCTGTACTGTCTCCCTGACTGGTTTCTGCAAGCAAAACCTACCTGGCCTCCTCAGATGAATATAAACGTAGCTTTTCAGCCATGAGTGATACTGCTAACAAGAGGAGAATTGCCTGAAGGCCAAAAACCTTTCTTCTGTCCTGTTTCTAGACGTCAATAGTCCTCCAGTAGAGCAGTTTGACCCAAAATCGTTTGTGCTCTATTGGCTGAAAGATGGCCATCGGCTGTCAACTGCAACCAAGACAGAAAGGCAAGCATAGACAGAAAACCAGACAGACTACTGTGGTCTGTTCTAGGTGGAAAAGTTATGCATTACCATTTATTCTTCCACTGGCATTGCCGGATACTGATAGTATTTTGCCATCGTTTTGCTACTGTTTAAAGTCATAAACAGGTCATTTTGAAGTTACTGACTGCTACTTTATCACTGCTTTCTGAGACATTATGAAATAATTATTCTTGTGCCATTGCTGAATCCGACAGTGATACCATCCAGTGAGTTTGGAAGAAATCTGATTATTTTCTACTGTTTTTGAGACATTTCAATGTATTTTGAAGTCACATGCTTTTATGGGTCTTCAAGTGCCTTATATGTAGTCCCCTGGTTCTTTTGCCAAAGTTGCCCAATTGGGTCTGCTGCTTTGTCACCCTCTAGACCCAGTATTACTTGGAGAAAGCCATTTAAAAGAAGAAAAGTACAATCACAACACTCTGGACTTCTGGTAGCACCTAAGATATCTAAGTCCAGTACAGGAGGGAGAGCATTTTCACATTTGGCTCCTAAACTCTGGAACAGTCTTGATAATGTTCAGGGCTCAGACTCACTCTCCCAGTTTAAATCTAAAGACACACCTCTTTAGCCAAGCATTCACATAATGCATCTCATAACCTTGTACTCCAGTTAATACTCCATCAAATGAAACGTGCATGACTATCTATTGCTTGAAATGTTATGAAAAGCAGCTACGCTAATTCTTTTCCAGTTGCTTTCTGTTTCTACCTTGGGATGGCCGTCCTGAGGTAACTAAAGATTACGGCAGCTCCTTTTTGGTTCCAGCCTCTTAAGAAAATTTTAGATGATTCCAACTCCTGCGAGGACTTCAGATGAAGCAAACTCTGAATCAACATGCACCACTGCCAAAGTTTCTATATATTGTAATCATTATGATCACTTGTAATAACTGCTTTAATGAGATCATTGTTTCTGTCTAAATGAATACATGATGTTAGCTAACTGCATGATTTGTATTATCTTAGGACATATGGAGAGAACTTGGACACAGTCACCTCTGAAAACAAATTACTCTAAATTGTAATGTAGACATCCATTTTCTGTAAAGCTGCCTTGAAATTATATGTATTTTGAAAAGCGCTTTGCAAATAAATGTGAATTGAATTGAATAAATAACTGTGACTTCTCCCAAAGTATGACTATTATTTCGTAATATTATTCTCAACTTTATTCTCAACTTTGTTCTCAAAACTTTACTTTATTCTTGAAAAACACATTCTCAAATCATATAAAGCTATTTTATTTTATTTTTTTACCTGCCACCCTGAAACTTCATTGTAATATACATTTAGTTCACCATCAAATATCAATGCATAAATTACATAAAATTAACATGAGTTTGACATTCCTACCTGAATGTAGAAAGTTCTTGAGGTAGTAACCAGTTCAAAAAGATTGTCCCTCATCATCAAGTCACTAAAAACATAATTATAGGGAAATTTTTCAATCGTTGAAACATTACAGCAGTACAGATGCATGATGAGAAAGCTGTTATTGTTTATTAATGTTTGATTGTGTACTATTATGAAGGGTCTGCCCAAGTCCCAAACTGTGGAACATTTAGACATTGTGAAATTTGTCACATGGTAACATTAAGATGGACTTGGCTGCCTGGAGATCAATAAAAAAATCTAACAAATTCTATGTTCAATGTGTGATTTAATCCGGAAGATGCCATTTTAAAAATTCTCATCTGCAAGTTATTGCTAATGTCACGAATGTTTCCTAAAAAAGTCATTCGTCAGATTATTTCCTATTTATGATGTAGAATGTAAGTGAATCTGCTCTTCTGAGATGTTTAGCAGATGTTTTTAAAATAGAGTGCAATGCTATCCAGATGATTTTGCCGATGCATTTAAGGGATAGTTCAATTACTTTGAAATTAAATTTTGATATGTTTTAGCTTACCTCAAGGGCATCCAAGATGTAGGTGTCTTTTTTTCCACAGCAGTTTCAATTTTGATATTTTTAGGTCAAACCGTTCTAGTCTGTCAGTCATATCATGCAGGTCTATGGTCACTGTCTCAAAGAGCATGCACAGAGTCCAAATTAGAGCAATTCCCCATCGTCCAAATTAAACAATTCCCCATCGTAAGTACACATTGATGGCCTAAGACACGAAACAAGCGGTTTGTGTGAGAAAACGAACAGTATTTATATCATTTTTACCTCTTGTAACACAGCCACATCCAAGTGATCTGAGGGCGCGGGCGCATCCTGGTGTGTGCACCAGTCTGCGCACACGTCACACACCAGGATGCGCTCGCGCCCTCAGATCACTTGGACGTGGCTGTGTTACAAGAGGTATAAACGATATAAATACTGTTCGTTTTCTCACACAAACCGCTTGTTTCGTGTCTTAGGCCATCAATGTGTACTTACGATGGGGAATTGTTTAATTTGGACGATGGGGAATTGCTCTAATTTGGACTCTGTGCATGCTCTTTGAGGGGGTGACCATAGACCTGCATGATATGACTGTCAGACAAGAACGGTTTGACCTAACAATATCAAAATCGAAACTACTGCGGAAAAAAAGACACCTACATCTTGGATGCCATTGAGGTAAGCTAAAACATACCAAAATTTAATTTCAAAGTGAATTATCCCTTTAAACATGTATGTTCCATATTGTGATGTACATCCATGTGTAATGAATTATCAAAAAAGAAAAGATGTAGGTTATGCTTGGTTCTGTGCATGTGGGTGTTCAATTGTGATCGGACTGACGAAAATGCATCTTAATACTAGGTGTAAACAGGGCCTAGGTAAGTCATCGAGACACTAATTGAGCATTGTGAGACATTTGATTGAGCTGTTCGTCAACCTCTGGCTAAACCAATGGTGTAAGTATGGGGAGGGACTTCCTGTTTGTTGAGCAAATGAAAGACAGGTTATAGCAGAAGCATATTTGGAAACAATTTGACAAAAAACAAAACAAAAGCACAAATGAAGCAGTACTGACCTTTGTTTACACTCCTGCACCTTATTTATTTCTTTCAGAGGAACGACTCGTAACGGTTCTCGGTCCTAAAAACAGAGTTCAGTTAATTGATGTTGTCTTTAGTTCATGTGAACGACTGTACAAGCACTGAGCAAACATTCCAGCTGCGCTGAGTGTGTGCAGAGAGGAAGTGCAGGCCCGAGCAGGATGAAATCACACAGCGAGCGCAGGCCTGTGATTATCAGCCCTGAAATAGACTTTATTGACATCTACTGTATGATTTAGCTTTTGACCAAGCCTCATTCCTGCCTACAATATGCCTGCGCTCCTCACACACACACACTTGAATATGTGGTTTACCGGGACCCATAGGCGTAATGGTTTTTATACTGTACAAACTGTATATTCTCTCCACCTACACTTACCCCAAAACAGAAAACTTTCTGCATTTAAAAAAAACAACAACAACCTCTGTTTAGAATGTTTTCCAACTCATTTGGTTTACGAGGACACAGGAAGTGTCCTCATAAACCATGTTTACGTTGTAATACCCATATCATTATACACATTTGTGCACTGATAAACCACACACACACACACACACACACACACATTGAATAAGTAGCTTCCCGTAACAAGATCTTGTCACCGAAGATGTCACTGTTAATGTTGTTTTACAATTATAGTATTTTATCACCACATTTCGCAGTCCGGTAGCCTTTATTAATGACGGAAATCTGAAATCTGGTCACGGTTTGGTTCAGTTTGATTTGATTTAATTTAATTCAATTATTTCTGTATGATTTCTGACAGTTTCACATTTGAATATAGGTCAAGAATTGTATTTTGGATCAAATATGAAACCTTTTAACATTTCTTGTTGTCACAAAGTATCAGGTAGTACAGATATTGCTATACTATTTATAGTCTGTTAGATATATTTGTACAGTATCACTGCTTTACATTATTTACACATGGACTGATGTGATATGTATGTGTATATAAAGTATTTTACAATGAATTTGAACATGGCTCATCTGATCACAATTTAGGGTCAGAACTATTTAAGTATACAAAAAAATATTTAGACCTAAATGTAAGATTTATGTATTTGAATTGCATATACTATTTCCACAGCTTTAACATTAAAAACTAATGTGAAGCATGTTTGTCAGTCATGAAACAGGTTAGAAACAGGTAAGATTTCTGAATAAAAAATAAATAAATCATGGTACATTTTATTATTAATTATTCGCATATATTTGATTTTATTTAAATCATATTTTCCAAAATGCATTTATTCAAATTACTTAGAATCAGCATAAATATGTTAATTGTGAAAAAAATATAAATATATTCAGTTAAAAAGTATGGACATGGAACAAGCTAAAATGTACGAGTCTGAAACAAATTGGATTTACATATGATGACACATATATAACCCTGGTTATTATGTATTTAAAACACATTCAGTTTATTAGAACTATAACAGAAATCGCACCTGTTTTATTAATGTATGACTGACAAATATATCATATTAAGCTTATTAGTTTGTTTGTTTATGTTAAAATGTGAACTGAACTTAAATATACAAGCTTGATAAAAATTATCATTCTACAAGAAAATTTCAGATGGCACTTAGAGGCTTTTGCATCTGAACTCTTATATATATATATATATACATACATATATACACAGTGGGGAGATACACTGCTGATTTTGCAGGTTTTCCTTGTAGAATTGTAGACCTGCACAAGGCTGGGATGGGCTACAGGACAATAGGCAAGCAGCTTGGTGAGAAGGCAACAACTGTTGGCGCAATTATTAGAAAATGGAAGAAGTTCAAGATGATGGTCAATCTCCCTCTGTCTGGGGCACCATGCAAGATTTCACCTCGTGGGGCATCAATGATCATGAGGAAGGTGAGGGATCAGCCCAGAACTACACGGCAGGACCTGGTCAATGACCTGAAGAGAGCTGGGACCACAGTCTCAAAGAAAACCATTAGTAACACACTACGCCGTCATGGATTAAAATCCTGCAGCACACGCAAGGTCCCCCTGCTCAAGCCAGTGCATGTCCAGGCCCATCTGAAGTTTGCCAATGACCATCTGGATGATCCAGAGGAGGAATGGGAGAAGGTCATGTGGTCTGATGAGACAAAAATAGAGCTTTTTGGTCTAAACTCCACTCGCCGTATTTGGAGGAAGAAGAAGGATGAGTACAACCCCAAGAACACCATCCCAACCGTGAAGCATGGAGGTGGAAACATCATTCTTTGGGGATGCTTTTCTGCAAAGGGGACAGGACGACTGCACCGTATTGAGGGGAGGATGGATGGGGCCATGTAACGCGAGATCTTGGCCAACAACCTCCTTCCCTCAGTAAGAGCATTGAAGATGGGTCGTGGCTGGGTCTTCCAGCATGACAACAACCCGAAACACACAGCCAGGGCAACTAAGGAGTGGCTCCGTAAGAAGCATCTCAAGGTCCTGGAGTGGCCTAGCCAGTCTCCAGACCTGAACCCAATAAAAAATCTTTGGAGGGAGCTGAAAGTCCGTATTGCCCAGCAACAGCCCCAAAACCTAAAGGATCTGGAGAAGGTCTGTATGGAGGAGTGGGCCAAAATCCCTGCTGCAGTGTGTGCAAACCTGGTCAAGAACTACAGGAAACGTATGATCTCTGTAATTGCAAACAAAGGTTTCTGTACCAAATATTAAGTTCTGCTTTTCTGATGTATCAAATACTTATGTCATGCAATAAAATGCAAATTAATTACTTAAAAATCATACAATGTGGTTTTCTGGATTTTTGTTTTAGATTCCGTCACTCACAGTTGAAGAGTACCTATGATAAAAATTACAGACTTCTACATGCTTTGTAAGTGGGAAAACCTGCAAAATCGGCAGTGTATCAAATACTGTTCTCCCCACTGTATATACACTATATATATATAGTTTTCACTGTCAGAGGCAGATGATAAGTCTCTGCTATTCTTAACTTCATGGGAATAAAAATAATTAGACTACTATAAATCTGTGGGAAATAATGTTTGTCCAAAACTTTTAACAGGAAGTTGTGTGTTTGAACAGTGGAACGACTCTCCATTGTTCTGCCCCCTCAGTCAAAACAATTTATAACCGTTTACCAGGATTTTAAACCACTACAGCCCAAAAGTGAGCCAATAATGGCTCCCTCATCAGGCAAGAAGACATGGAAGTTGCTTTTTTGTAAGAGGAAACATATGTCATATGCCAAACAACTGTCCACCCATCCGTACTCCCAAATACTTTACCCGTAGGGCAAGTAATTCACAATGTTTAAAGCAGGGCTTCAAAACCCAGGGTTGAGATGAAGCGTTAACCTTTCAAAATTACAATAGTTAAAATTAAGTCATCATTTACTCACCCTGGTGTAGTTCTAATGTAGTATTCTGTTCTTTCTTTTTCAGACCACAAGAGGAGAAAAAAATAAATAAAAATCCTAAATGTGGTCGTCCACATAATTGCAGTGAATGGTGACCAGCATCAAGCTTTTTAAAAAAGATGCACAGGTATCACAGAATTATCCAATGCAACGTGTCAAGTGTTCTGGGGGTGTATGATAGGGTTTGGTGAAAAACAAACTGAAAATGAATGTATTTAATGAAAATCCTGACCTTGCCCGCTGGTCTGTGCTCGACTAGACTATGTTGCGTTTTTATAAATCTTGATTTCTCACAACTTGTGTGCTTTTTCTGGGCGAGTCCGAGTGAACTACTTTGCAAATAGAGTGGCATGAACGCGTGCCGTGCTTTGAAAACCAACGGCCAAGGTTAGGAATTTTGTTAAATAATATATAATGTCTGTTTTTTTTCCAACAAACCTTTTGCATCTTTTTTTTAAAAGCTTGATGCTGGTCGCTATTCACTGCCATTATATGGATGCGCGCAAGCAGAGCATTTAAAAAAAAATACTTTTGTGGTCCAAAAAAGAAAGAAGGGCATATGGCATTAGAACAACACCAAGGTGACTAAATGATGACTTAATTTTAATTTTAGGTTGAACTATATTTGTACTTATTAACTACTATTAAGTATTATGCACTTGTAAAAAAAACAAAAACAAAAAAAAAAAAACAGCAAAAGGGTGTTCTACTAAGTACTAAAGATGCTTGCCATGAAGGGGTTGAATAATTTTGAGACTCAGAAGTCGTTAAAAGTTGCATTTTCAGTTAAATTAGGGGAAAACACTTAAAACATTTGTTGTGTTGAGCTATTTCAATTACTTTAGTAGGGCTGGTCCGAATACCATTTTTTGAGCTTCGAAGCTTCGGTAGTAATGAACATCGAATATTCGAAGCTTCGGAGAGAGGGGGCTGAACATATTCTTCTCTCTAATAAGGCAGTATTCTCTATGTGTCTGTCTGTCCGTTTGCATTTTGATTATTTTGAGAACCGTTCATCCAATCGTCTTCACAAGGGAGTGCAGTGTCGCATTTGGTGCAATATAGATGGACACGCGAGACGCGACACATTCAGAATTAATAAACTTTTAGTAAACTACAGAACAGCGCGAGCGGGAAGAGGCGCGCCTCATGCGGGCAGGACACTGCACTAGTGATATAAAACGCACACACACAGGTCTGTTAACTTAAGCAATACTTTTAAGGTAGTCTAATATTTTTCTTACTAACAAATTACTGACACAGTAAAGGGAAGATTTAAATAAAGAAAAACGAAATTTAAATAAAGAAAAACGAAAATTAAATAAAGAAAAAACGAAATTTAAATAAAGAAAAAGGAAATTTAAATAAAGAAAAACAAAATTAAGTTAAATTAAAAACGAGATTAATTTAGATTGATAATAACGGGTAAAAAGGCTAATACATTTTGTTTCTATTATTCTATTTTCCACAATGTCAAAGCAACACAGCTTAACCCAAAACACAAGCTCAGGCATGCACTTCTGTCCATACAAACTCCGCTGGCTCCGCTCTAGCCAGAGAACACTCCCGTTCTATTTCTAGCATGCACGCGTTTTCCGCGTGGCTCGAGCCGCGCCTGAGACGCGTGTCTCACGCAGGCAGTATGCAAACTCCAACCTGTTAACATGGGAGCCGAAATAAAAACGGACACGCCACGCAGCCAGTGTGTCAGCGGCCTTATTCAAGCGTGAATGAGAACCGTTTCGCGGGGGATCCCAGGTGTGCAAAAAAAAAAAAAAAAAAAAGAATATTCGAATGTCAAATTTTCAAATCGAATACCAACCCACCGAACGAATATTCGAATATTCGGGTCCAGCACTATACTTTAGTTTGATTTGTTTATTGCAAACAGCTGAAAGTCTGTAAATTTGGCCAATAAACCTGATTTGCAATGGGGGTTGAATAATTTCGATTGCAACTGTATGTTTATAAAATGCGTCAGAATATTTTTAAATACAACTAACTTATTTATGTTTCTAAATATAATTATAAGTTGATCTAAATTCTGATGAAATTTAAAAGGGAAACGTGCTTCCTGTGTATTCCTAAAGCAATCGCCACTGATGCAGACATGTTTAGACACAGACTGACTGTTAACACACAGCAAGAGGAATTCATAACACTGTGAGCAAGTTCAAACAACCACCCAAGCACGTGCGCACACACACTAGACACATGCTTTCACTCCCACATGAGTCACTGGTCTAATTCTGGGGGCACATATGTAAATATGCTTCATTGCTGAAATGAGATTGGGCACAGGATCAGATGGCATGAACAATACACAGGCCGGACTTTCACTTATCAGATGGGAGCTTACAGACGGGCTCATGGACGCACAGGTGCAAAACACAATGAAAACAAAGAGTCAAACAGGTCAATGGGTTCTAGCAGCATTCAAAGACGCAGGACTCTGGAGACAAGGAGGAGGAGGTAGAAAGAGAGGGAGAGACTGACCATTTCTGATTTAAAGTAGCTGAGTGCATTGTCATCCAGCATGAAGTATCTCCTCTTCCAGTTTTTCATCTACAGAGAGACAAAAAGACACCTCAGTTTGTAGAATTTAAAGGCATGTAGGCAGTATGATTATGCATTTGACATATGACAGATGTTCATTTTGGACACTGCAGCAAGGCTAGTAAAACCAGTCGTTTTAATAAGAATCCACACAATCAGGAGTTTTTTGCATGGGGGCGAAAACATTCCCCACATAGATTTTGTTTATGTTTGAGTTGGTCATGTGCCAGAAAGCTGCTTGTTCTGAAAGTGACTTTGGTGTGAACTGTGCTTTATACATTGCTATGCTATTGACAATACAACCTGGTTATTTTTTTTTCCTGTGACATTTCACCTAAATTCCGCTAATGTGAACGCACCTTTAACCCTATAAAAGCCTACGGTGTAATATTGGATACACACATTTCTACAGGCTTTAAATTATCAACATGATTAAAACTTTGCTTAAAAACCTGTTGTACACAATCTACTGCATGACAAGAACACGTCTTTCTTGCTGTGAAATGTTTACTGATTTTTATAAAGTAAATGTTAGAATAACTTTTATATTGTTATTATTATTTCAAGATAAACACTGCTGGTTTACTTGATTATACATACATCAAAATGTCTATCTAAACTGATATATCAGATACATTGATACATCAGGCTTTTGAGAAATGTTTATTTCTCAATCATCATTGTATTGCATTGCATTGTATATTTTGCCCCCCCACAATAAAAGCTACAGAGCTTTGATCATAAAACTAAGCATTTAAAAGTCATCTTACTAAGACATTATTTGGAAGATATAGCGTGAAAGCTGATATTTATATGTATGTTATGCAAGTAGTCTATACTGTTATAAAGATCTCACAGATTACAAACTATACAAATTTCATGATACTTTTTGGCCATATAAATATCCGTAGCTGCACCAAATTGCATATTTTTGCCTCTGAATAAATGTGAGGTGCCCCCCACCCCCCTTTTTGAGTATGATCTCTATATTATCTATTATCTATATGTCATATGAGCATAAAAGCCTGATGTATCAAACATGTAACTCATCAAAAAAACACATCAACTTTTTTTGTATTTATTTTTTTATTTTATCTAAATATTCAATAAACTATTCAGTATGTCAGGCTTTACAGATTTAACGGCACATTATCATTTCATGCATTCTGCACTTCTTACTTACCACAGCTCCCTGCTTGACACAAAATCCAGCTTTTATGACCGACTGGTCCTGGTTACTCCGGCTCAGGTAATACGGCAGCGGACCATGAGGTTTCCTCAGCCCGCTCCTGTCTGCACCGTTCTGATCTTCACCCTTTTCCTGAAAACAAATGCAATGCAACAACATTTAACACATTAATTTTTTTTTCAAAATGCGTTACATTAGTATAAACCAGTGATATTTTTTGTCTTTATTTTAGCTTTTAGTAATTTTATGTGCTTTTGTCAATCTATTAGGTTTTTTATTGCTTTAGTTTTAGTTTTTTTTTTATTTCCAGTTAATAATTTTAGTGCTTCAACTTCAGTTTATTGCCAAGGAAGTTTAGTTTAGTTTAAGTTTTTCAACTATTATTTATATTTTATTTTATTTCAATTAACATTGTAGACTTGGAATTAAGCCTTTTCCCCATTATTGTTTGATTCATGGAACCGGACACCAGTTATCTAGCAAAACATGTTGCTTACGTTTAAAAATGGAACGTACTGTATACCTCATGCTTGCACATGGTACAATCCACTTTCCATATTAAGAAACTTCCCTTCAGTGTATACATTTGCATCAGTTGAAACATTCCTTTCCTTGTACAGAACATGCCGACTGAAGTATCATCATCAGAGGAACATCTCTGCTCAGTGAACGGCTTACATTGCACACATACCTCTAAGCAAAATATAGTTCATCCCAGATCTCTCATCAGCACACATGTACAACATACTCTGACTTCACAAAATATATTACGAAATTATTCTGAAAATGAATAAAGAAAAAGAATAAAAAAAAAACATTAAACAGTAAATTTTTAGTCTTCAACATAAATGTTTTAATGGTTTTAGTTTTACCCTGGTATGAACTATGTGATATATGTCATGGGGTGTGACCTGTGTGGTGGTGATGATGGGCACTCCTGCGATGATCTCGGTCTTGTAGGACACTTGTTTCGTGGTGCCCGACGTGTCCACACACGCTTCTGCTGTATTATGAGCCACCTGCTCGCCTGACTTCGGCACCTGGAGAAGAAACGAGGAAACAAACCTGTGTGAGAAACGACATTCTATATACAAGTATTTAAGAGTATTTTTAATTCCCAAAGCATAAACAAGGACAATCAATTTCAGGTCAAACCATTCCATTCGGAGTCCATGTATAATTTATGTCCTGGATGCTGCCCAAAATGTGCTCAAAAATACTGGATCCTGAGCTGACTTCACATATTGTGGGAAAATTAAAGAAAAAAACATGGCAAACCCAAGGGATTTAATATATATATATATATATATATATATATATATATATATATATATATATATATATATATATATATATATATATATATATATATATATATATATATATATATATATATAAAAGGACAATAATGTGATATATATATATTGATATATATAAAGTAACGCAGAAGCAAATATATATATATGTAGTATACAGTGAGGAAAATAAGTATTTGAACACCCTGCTATTTTGCAAGTTCTCCCACTTGGAAATCATGGAGGGGTCTGAAATTGTCATTGTAGGTGCATGTCCACTGTGAGAGACATAATCTAAGAAAAAAATCCAGAAATCACAATATATGATTTTTTAACTATTTATTTGTATGATACAGCTGCAAATAAGTATTTGAACACCTGTCTATCAGCTAGAATTCTGACCCTCAAAGACCTGTTAGTCTGCCTTTAAAATGTCCACCTCCACTCCATTTATTATCCTAAATTAGATGCACCTGTTTGAGGTTGTTAGCTGCATAAAGACACCTGTTCACCCCATACAATCAGTAAGAATCCAACTAACATGGCCAAGACCAAAGAGCTGTCCAAAGACACTAGAGACAAAATTGTACACCTCCACAAGGCTGGAAAGGGCTACGGGGAAATTGCCAAGCAGCTTGGTGAAAAAAGGTCCACTGTTGGAGCAATCATTAGAAAATGGAAGAAGCTAAACATGACTGTCAATCTCCCTCGGACTGGGGCTCCATGCAAGATCTCACCTCGTGGGGTCTCAATGATCCTAAGAAAGGTGAGAAACCAGCCCAGAACTACACAGGAGGAGCTGGTCAATGACCTGAAAAGAGCTGGGACCACCGTTTCCAAGGTTACTGTTGGTAATACACTAAGACGTCATGGTTTGAAATCATGCATGGCACGGAAGGTTCCCCTGCTTAAACCAGCACATGTCAAGGCCCGTCTTAAGTTTGCCAATGACCATTTGGATGATCCAGAGGAGTCATGGGAGAAAGTCATGTGGTCAGATGAGACCAAAATAGAACTTTTTGGTCATAATTCCACTAAACGTGTTTGGAGGAAGAAGAATGATGAGTACCATCCCTAGAACACCATCCCTAGTGTGAAGCATGGGGGTGGTAGCATCATGCTTTGGGGGTGTTTTTCTGCACATGGGACAGGGTGACTGCACTGTATTAAGGAGAGGATGACCGGGGCCATGTATTGCGAGATTTTGGGGAACAACCTCCTTCCCTCAGTTAGAGCATTGAAGATGGGTCGAGGCTGGGTCTTCCAACATGACAATGACCCAAAGCACACAGCCAGGATAACCAAGGAGTGGCTCTGTAAGAAGCATATCAAGGTTCTGGCGTGGCCTAGCCAGTGTCCAGACCTAAACCCAATAGAGAATCTTTGGAGGGAGCTCAAACTCCGTATTTTTCAGCGACTGCCCAGAAACCTGACTGATCTAGAGAAGATCTGTGTGGAGTGGGCCAAAATCCCTCCTGCAGTGTGTGCAAACCTGGTGAAAAACTACAGGAAACGTTTGACCTCTGTAATTGCAAACAAAGGCTACTGTACCAAATATTAACATTGATTTTCTCAGGTGTTCAAATACTTATTTGCAGCAGTATCATACAAATAAATAGTTAAAAAATCATACATTGTGATTTCTGGATTTTTTTTTTTAGATTATGTCTCTCACAGTGGACATGCACCTACGATGACCATTTCAGACCCCTCCATGATTTCTAAGTGGGAGAACTTGCAAAATAGCAGGGTGTTCAAATACTTATTTTCCTCACTGTATGTAGTAAGACAGTATTTGCTTCTGCTGTATTTTATTCATGTCTTATGACCAACTGTTCCATCCTTCCATAACAGCTTCTTTGTAAATTACATTTGTTTGTATTGCACTGTTACAGATTCACAAAACAATCTATAATGACGTGTCGCTCAGACTGTTTAAATTGAACTGAAATCACCAGGGAGCATGTGAAAATAAACTTCAGTCGCATGTTTCTAATGATGGGAATCTGCAGAGCTGTAGGTGCTACACACAGCAAGTAACAGTAGAAGGTTAGAAGAACTTTCAAAGTCTGGGGTGGTTTTTTTTTGTGTGTGTGTGGGGGGGGTCCTTTTAGCAAGGACACATTAATTTGAGCAAAAGTGACGGTAAAGACATTTATAATGTTACAAAAAAAAATTCTATTTCAAAATAGATGCATGTTCTATTGACATTTCTATTCAAAATAATCCTGAAATGTATCAAGGTTTCCATAAAAATATTAAGTAGCACAACTGTTTTCAACATTGCTAATAATAATACGTTTCTTGAGCACCAAATAAGCATATTAGAATCATTTCTGAGGGATCATTTGACTGAATACTTTGGCAATGGCTGCTGAAAATTCAGTTTTGCAGTCAAGAATAAATTAATAGTATATAGCAAAGTTTGTAATGCTTTTTATGTTATTGGAATAAAAATACTGAAAAAATGTATTTTCCCTCTCAGAATAAATGAATAATTTGTCCTGGTCCAGCAGACACATTGATAAGCCGCCTGCTAGTAAAGATCGACTGACACTAAAGCAGCATCTGTGGGAATGGCAGTTCATCGTTCACTGCCTTCAGGCTAAAAACACTACACTGATCAATACACCATAACTACACATGCTGGCACTACACACTCTGACCCAAACCAAACTGTCAGTTGTAATCGCCTTAACAACTTAGCATTCAGTGGCAAAAATATGCATCATTACACAGCCATTAACATTCAAAACAATGTTATTAGCAGCATGGAAATTGTGATTTGACATTGTCCACTTTGAATATTCTGATTATGCATGCATCATGAATGTCCTAATAAGATGATTGAGCCAATATTGACTTTTCAGAAATCTGGATGCCTGGCAATACACCAAAATGAATCAAAATCTGTAAAATGCTTTTGTAAAAGCAGGAAAACAACATGCATGTCTCTTTTTTAGAATAAAGGCTAACGTTATCAGTAGCTACGTTTACATGGACACTTTTTGTTTGAAGTCATTCCGATTGATGAATCTGAACATAGTGTTTATATGAACTCTAAATAAAGTGATCGGGTTGATGTGCGTGTAAGCTTCAAATCGGATTTGATCTTTTAACATGCGCTCGTTGCTCGAATATACAGACTGTCCAGACTACCGCTGTTGGCACATACACACACACACACAAAAAACCCAGACGTAATATTTATCTATTTCGGGAAGCTTCGCGCCGTGCTGCTTATATTTATTAAAGGGGTGGTTGATCATAATTTCACTTTTTTAACTTTAGTAATGTTGCTGTTTGAGCATAAACAACATCTGCCAAGTCACAATGCTCAAAGTTCAAAGTAAAGGGAGATATTTTCTTTTAAAGAAATTGCTTTTTAAGGACTACAACAAACGGCTGGTAGGGACTACACGACATTCCTCCCGGGTTAGTGACATTTTAAATGACATTTTCACATCAAAATTGACATAAACCCCGCCCCCCGGGAATGCAATTTATAGATTATTATGACAGAATATGCTAATCAATGATTAGAAGATAGTTAACTCCACATCAGCTACATAAATTTAAACATAAACAAAAAAAGTTTCTGAAATTTACAGGACACAAGCTGTTGTAGCTCCGCCCCCCATTCTGGGAGCAGCAGCTCATTTGCATTTAAAGGGACAGACACAAAAACGGTGCATTTTTGCTCACCCTTAAAAAGTGACAATTTTAACATGCTATATAAAAATATCTGTGGGGTATTTTGAGCTAAAATTTCACATACACACTCTGGGGACATCAAAGACTTATTTTACATCTTGTGAAAAGAGCATTATACCACCCCTTCCTTTAAGCAGTATAAATGCCCATTCCCGCGGGCAAAACAAGACATCTGTGGATGACAGTCTGAAGCAAACGACTGCTGGGATGACATTTCACAGACAATAAGTTGAATGAGAATTTTAGAATGACACGACAGTCATTTATGACACTATATTTAACAACAACAGCTTGTTCTGACCATCATCATGTCACATGCGCAGAACTTTCATGTTTTGGTTTTCAATGCAATCATGTCCTATCGAATGGATTAGAAAAGGTATAAACCACCCCTTACAATCCGAATTAATCAGATTTAGCCAATTCATTCTGACTGACGTGGTTACATGTAACATTTTTATTCCGACTGTGCAGTCCGATTACAAGCGGATTAGGGTCCATGTAAACACAGCTAATAGAGGGTATGCGCGTGACGTCACCGTCGGCCGTAGTGACTGCGGTTATGCCCACCAAGTGGCAAAAAGACTGAGCGGCAGCATTTGTTTTCAGCGAGAATGCACCGAAAAACACACAAAACACATCTAAAATGTGAAAGAGCTTTGTGATTGACTGTACAATTGCATTTGACAAGAAATCTGAGGAATTCTTTTACAGACTGCCGAAAGCTACAGAACAGAGTAGCAAATGGATCGCTGCAATTCACAGAAACAACTGGACTCTAAGCAGCGAAAGGTGGATCTGCAGTTATCATTTTGTGTCAATATGCTGAATTTAGGGGTAAAATCATACCCTTTATATTGTATTGACAACTCATCAATTAAAAATTTACCATCGTATAATCTGCATAATTGGACGTTTTTAAATAAACACTGACAAAAAACTATAGTTTTTTAGGCTGGACGAAATGATGATAAATATAACATCGATATAAGAGATCACATGGATTTAGACCTACCTATATTGTATTTATATAAAGTGTTCACAGACAAATTTGCTTTATGTATTTCAAATAAATGTCAGGAAACACGATTCCTGGCTGCATGTCAATATCAGTGGATCACTGGATCTTTAGTTTCAACCTTTAGTTTAAATCGTTTGTTTTACTCGCGTTTTCGCAGTTTCCCCATTAAATCCAGTCACTTAGTAGGCTCTTTTGCCACTCATTCCGGCTGAGGGGGGCGTGTTCCGGCGGGAAAGTGATGTCAATGCATATCCTCTATAAGGGTAGTTAACCGATTTCATTCATTCACTAGAGATGGAAGGGTTAGGCTATTTTAAAGATGTACTCCAGTATAATAACTAAAAATGTGATTAGTAACCTAATCCAAATATCAGTATTAACATCATCCGACTACATTTAGGGGCTGTTTACACCTGGCCACTTCATGCATTTTTCAAAAACGATTCCATTTACACCTGGTCACATAAATGTGTTTTTGCAAAACGGATATAAATCCGATCTTCGATTCCCGCACAATATGCAGATTTAATGGAGTGCACGTCACCGAAAGCAACAGATATGAGCTGCATTTTATTGATCATCAACTAAAATTTCAAAATCAAAGACCGCAATAAGAGAGAGTGGCAACAGCCCTGGTAAGATCATTTCGTTTCTTTACTTTTAAAGATGATGATTGTGTGTTAAGCATCTGCGATAGTTTGCACGTTTGCTTCTTGAATAGATACTCAGCTTCTCATCTGCGGTGATGCGTGTTCCAGTAGCGTCGTCATATCTGGCTATAACATGACATATAGCCTATAACACGCTCTCACACATTTATTTTTTTATCATTTTTGGGAGGAGTAAAATTTACATATGTGGTTTCAACAACCAGATGCATTTACACTTGTCCAGTTTCGTCAGGAATGCGGCCCAGACCACCTCCTGAAGTGGTTTGAGCGATCGGATTCAAATCCGTCTCGAATGCGTTTCGGAGGGCATTTACACCTGGTCTTTTCACGATCGGATAGCTATCCGATCACAGAAAACGCATGAAGTGGCCAGGTGTAAACAGCCCCTTAGTTACTTTTATGAGACAGTAGTTGACTAGATGATTTCTAGTTAGTTTCTACAGTGATGCATCATACTATGGTGGTTAAGCAGTGAGTTGTATGGGAAACGCACCCCTGGTTAGTAAGAGGAATCTGATCCAAGGTCAGGGACTCACTGTGATTTTGGTGGCGTTGTTGAGTGCGCTGACCCACTCCACTAAATCCTGCTTGTCATTCGCCTGCAAGTAAAACTTCCTCATTCCAGCGTTGATGACTGTGGGAAAACACACAGATTTATATTTAAACAATCTGGAGGTGTTGATATAATAACAGTATTGTGCCATAATGGATTTGGCAACATGTCACCCAGACAGTCTCTTCCCCTTTTTAATGTGCATTTCTAGGCCTGAGTAATTGGTGCTGTCACACTAGCACTTTTAGAGCACACCTGGGTTTGTTTGACTGCAAAATTTGGTTCATTTCGGATGATGTGAATGCTGTTTAACAAACTCACACACCAGGGTTAGTAGTTAACTAATACTAAACCAATAAAACTATTTTGTTACTTGAGATAAAATAAACTTAAGCTTAAATTGAGTTTTTGTTTTATTTTAGTTTTAGTGCTGGACAACGATTAATCGCAATTAATTGCATCCAAAATAAAAGTTTGTGTTTAAATAAAAATGTCTGCAGAATGATGCAACCTAATCTGGTGTGTGTACTGTGCATAATTATTTTGTGTATATATAAATACATACATATGCATGTATTTAATAAATATTTACATGTATATACATATATATTTATACATAATTTATATTATATATACATATTTTATATATAAATAACACATTTTTCTTAAATATATACATGCATACGTGTGTATTTTTATATACAAAATAATTATGCACAGTACACACACATATATTATGTAAACACAAACTTTTATTTTGGATGCGATTAATCGCAATTAATCGTTGCCCAGCACTACTGTTTTACTACATTACAATAAAAGTATGGACTTGCCCATGACAAGTAAAGAACACTAGAAGGTGAAGTGAGAAAAATAAGGTCCAGTTCACACAAAATGCGCTTTTGCGTTGAGACGCAGGTCAATGGAATGGAAAAAAAACTAAAAAAACTTTTTTTTTTTTTTTATTTAACATAGGCACTGCGTTTTAAGAAAAAAAAAAGAAAAAAAGATGCAAGAGCAACGACCAAATACATCTTTCTAAAGCACATTTACATGAAAACCAATGGAAAAACAGCACAATGGAATGGCTGTGACCGGTTCCTATTAAACACTTCACACTAGGAGACTCAATATGTGACTGCATCCTCTGAGAAACTTGGAGAGAGAATCACTTGCTTACCGAAGCAGAACTCCGCCTTTGGACGCAATTTGGTGGCATCGCTGACCTTTAATGAAGAAAAAAGAGCAGATTGATAACACTGAACACACATGCACACACACATATTTAAAGGTGCACTAAATCATTCTCCACTATAAAACATTACGCCCCAAAATGAGAAATCTGTTAGTACATAAATATTTGATATTTGCCAGTACATTTTTATTTATTTATTTTACCTTTGTAAGGTAAAAAACCTTAGTAAATGTATCAGTGTTGTTTTAAGTACTGTCAAATACTTCAATTTAACCAATTAATTCAATCAATCATAATACTAGAGACAAGAGACCAATAAAATTTTACACACAGTTCATCTTTACACTGCAAAGGTTAAACAGAATCTGCATCTGACATGGCATGTTTATTCACTGCTTAATGTTGCACAAAGGTGGCATACATGTATTTTTACAACACATACATAATGTTGTATAATGCAAACAGCATTATAATGTATATAAATTAAAAAAATTAAATAAAGTATTACAAGGTAGGGGTGGAATATTATTACAGTAATCATTATTGTAGATTATGGCTCTTATTATAGTAATAATGACTATTAATGTTGAATAATATAGTATAGATATAAACATTTTTGGGTGTGGGAAAATGGCACATCATACAGATTAGAGCGGTTTATGACAGTTTATTGCTTTTTACGAATTACAAAATCAAGACTTCACATTGCTTATCTTAGCAGCAGGGCTGGGCGGTATGACGATATATATCGTTACCACAGTATAAAATGTTTATCGTTAGAGATTTTGGTGTATATCGCAATATGTAAATATATAGCACTATTGACACTTTAGAGTGATGAAATGCATGAATGAGAATATAAAGAGTGGGATGTGCTTGATGTTAAAAAGAGTCATTTTTCATTCATTTTTTATGTTCTAATGCGGTCAGTAAAATGAAAAGATCTTATACTTATCATATAATTCATATTTATGTGAAAATAAACATACAAACAAAATAATCATAGAATAATCATACAAAATCCCAAAAATAAGTTCATGATTTATGTAATGTTCTCTGTTGTTAGTGTTTTTAAGGTCAGTGAGTTTTGACCGATGCATGTTAGCAATTGAAAAAACTGTAACATACATTCAGATGAAGACTCCTATAATGGTCTGGAAAAAGATGTTTTATTATAGGCTACATAAGAGTGAAACTCTTCACGGCAGTCTTTTAGATCGGATTACATGGCCAGTCATTATGACTCATTTTATCTCTGTAAACCCAGGAGAAAATGGTGAATCTGAACACGTAGAAAAGTCATGGCACAACCTTTTCTGCACAATTTAAAGTATCATTTATGTCTGTGAATTGAATGTAGTCAGCATTGGTCAGAAAAAACTCTGGAACAGTCTTCCTAGCATTGTCCGGGAAGCAGACACACTCTGTCAGTTCAAAGCCAGATTAAAGACACATCTCTTTGACCTAGCATTCACATAATAAAATATAGACTTCTATAATTCAATGTTAGGCTGCATAGATTAGGTCAGCCGGAACCGGGAACACTTCCCATAAATACTGATGTACTCGTTACATCATAAGAAGAATGGCATCTACGCTAATTTAGTGTCTGTGTTTATCCCGAGGTTTTCCCGCAGCCTGCCGGATCCAGGCCGTATCCAGATCTGATGAAGGACCTTCGCCTGGACCGATGACAACGCAGTGCTGAAGTGCCAACTAGTCTCTCCCTATGGAGGATCCCTCTACCACTCTACAGATAAGGCGTTGTCTGGAAAATTCGTTTCGCGTTCCTACCCCGAAGCGACAAAATAAAATCAAATTCTTTATCAAAATTTATAAGGAAAGACAAGTACTTTGTTTAGGCTTGGCTTGTAGGGAATTCCAAACTTGCGCACATATATTCAAACGCACATAACTATAGAACCCATTCTAAATGCGCAATACCCATCAGCGTTTCTCACAGGTTCGCGTTTAAAGTCTGTGTAGAGGGTATGGTGTCGTCTTAGCGGCCCCTAATTTAATAACAAATGATCGTTGCGACGGAAGTGAATCAATCAAAACTAACTTTAGCTGGAAAATAACTTTATTAAAGAACCGCTATAAAGCCAAAACAATCGCTGTTACCTTAAATTATACGTTTATCTCTGTAAAGCTGCTTTGAAACAATCTACATTGTTAAAAGCGCTATATAAATGAAGATGACTTGACTTGACTTGAAATGACAAACCTTGGATATATATGTTAGTTTCAGGGAGCCGACGTTGGTTGTTCCTTCTGGAAGATTCTGTAGAGAGAGAGGGTTGAAGTCATTAAAAGTAAAATGATGACTATAAAATGATACACACTGACTTGATGTGAGAAGTTTGTTTTGAGCAGTATCTGAAAACAAACGTGGACAGAATACATTCACGGCGAGTGTACGGTTTTCTCCAAAGTTGTAGAATTGCATAGGGGTCTATGAAAGTTTTAGCACACATCTACAGATGCAGTGAGGTAAATTATTCAAAGTCAGACGTGGCATCAATAAAAGATGCTGGCTGGGGCTACTGACTGAGTCTTAGATAAAGTGATTGGTACAGAACCTGCAGCAGCCAGGAGAAAAAAGAGAATCCATTTAAAAGAAACAAAGAAAGAATATCAAGAATAAAAATAAGACAGGTCCTGACATGGGCTCTTTCTTAGAGAACTCTATTAGAGTTCTCTTACTCTAAGCTACATGACATTAAGACACTGAAAACATCGTAGTTAATATCACATTTTCACTCAGATTCTATTAAACAAGAGTAAAAATGTCTGCAGAATGATGCAACCTAATCTGATTTCAGCATCTTGAAAATCTCGAGTAACACTTTACAAATAACTTCCCGTTAATGTTAGTAAATGCATTAACATGAACAACACATTTGTTACAGCATTTAGTAATCATTGTTAACATTAGTTAATAAATATACAGCTGTTCATTGGTTCATGTTAGCTCAGGTCCATTAAATAACATTAACAATACAACTTTTGATTTTAATAGTGTATTAATAATTAATTAATAAATGCTTCAGACGTATTTTCATTGTTAGTTCACGAGTTCACACTTACATACAATTTGAGGGGGTAAAGTTTAATGCGTATTTGGCGTGCTGTCCGGGGGGAGGGCTCCGAGCTCGGAGTTCGGCCCGAACCCAGAGCACTCCCCCCGTATGTAAGTGTTTAGGACTAGAAGTGTTGAGAAGGGGTGGTGGGGGGATGCTGCAAAACTGTCAATGGATTGAGGTGAGACTGCTGAGTGTATATATACCTCTTACCATTGATTGCTGAGTGCTCTCCACTTGTGTTAATTATCTGAATGTGCTCCTTCCGAACTTTGTTAATAAAACCTAATTTCATGTTAACTAATGAAGTTTACTTATGTTAACAAATGGAACCTTATTGTAAAGTATTACCAAAACATGAAATATATGCAGTGTTTTAGAGTGTCTTTTGGTACATATCGGTCTTCAAGTTTCAGAGGTTAAGAGACATTTCAGAGAAAATGTATATCCGTCCTTAAACCTCACAAGAATTTTTGTTTTGCAGTATGTGTGAAAACTAACCTAAAATATCATTGACATACCCTCGCCTGCTCAGGCAATGCACAGTTTTTGTACAACAAAAGGTTCTCTAGAATGAGAAATTATAGGAAGATCACAGTTCTTAATTTTTCACATCACAAAGTTTTCATGTTTTTACAATAGTGAATCACAAACTCTTGGCTATTAATATCTGTGTAGGTTCATGCCATGTAACTTACTAAAGACAGTCAGGAACAATTTAGTTTGCAAGTCTTGAATCTAAGACAAAGACAACCTCATAAAGGTGGCCCACACAGATGCAAATACACGCACATACACACACTGTAACGGTGCTCGACCTTAATGGTTTAAGTGGTTTGAACTGGAGGCAAAGACGAGACAGATCAATGCAAACACTTCATGAGATTATAAAGTCCACCAGAGGCCACAATGCTCATATCCTGCACCTACAAGCTCATGGGAAGTGAAACTTCTACACAGCCACAGCAACGTTTCGGTGTAAAAACAGTCAATATCTGTACTAACGGTTTGCAAACTGCTCACAAAACTAAAAATACCAAGGTGTGTAGGAGAGGAAATGTTAACATCACACAAATGTTTTGCATAAGATTCTAACTGTGATAGCTGAAAAAGGTCAACTGTGGCTTAGACGACACATTGTCTTATTGCAGAACTATTGCGTACAGTATGTCTATCCAGGGGAGTAATTTTAGAGATTTTATACGCGCTAAGTTCCTATCCGAACTGAATGGAACAATTATGACTTGAAGCTAGGGCTGGGAGGATAAATCGATATGCATCGCGATTCTCTCTCCAATAGATTCTGAGCTTCGTTTTCAACAGCAGATAGCACTGTAGGCTAGTTTGTAACCACACGCTCAAATGCTCACGATAAAGAGCGATTGTGCATTCGGCTGTGCGCCACGTAAGTGGTTAAATGTACTTGAACAATGGTTTTATGATGTGAAATGAATGTGTAAACAGCCCACTGCAAATACCCTTGTAATTTACCTCAACCTTTTCAAACTTTATGAAAGTTGTTTTATGGAGGATTATTTTAAGCAGTGTGTGTAAGGAATTGGAGCAGAGTACGGCTGTTTCTAAAACACAAAGTGTTATCTGTTGTTAAAAACTAAGCTCAGAATCGATTGGAGAGAGAATTGCAATGCATACTGAAAATCGCAAAATCGATCCAGAACCCCTGGTTTATTTAAATGTGCATTAATGGTGCGCAAATCTCATTGCATTTTCTGCCGACACCATTCTTCACAGATTTCACATTTTTGGTTCATTTTGGATTGGACAAGATGAATATAATAACTTGTGGTTCAGTAAGTGCATCTGATTAATTAAGTAGCAGCTGTTAAATAATTTAGTAACAGTAATCAGTGTTTTTGATCAACTAAAAATCACATCAATTCTAACAACACTGAATTTGTTGTCAACATTGGAATAAGAATGTACAAATCATTCCATTCCAATATAAAGAAATATAAAGAAAAAAATAATAAAGAAAAAACATAATCCCAACGTTATCTGTAACACAAATATTATGTGAAATTTAACTGGGCCAACAACTAGCCCCTGAGGAACACCATACTGTCATATTTGATAAAGTTACATGTTTTACATGCAACAAATTCCACAAAAGTGATAATACAAGGGAAGACCTTCAGATGTAAAATTAAGAACCACTGCATTTAGCGACGCACTGAGAGAGTGAATGAGATGAAGATGGGTTGGTACCTGAGGGTTATCCATGTACCACACCAAGCTGCCCTCCAGCGTGTCCAGAATGAAGTAGCGTCGTAAAAACTTGCCGCTGTTCTCCATTTCCTCGATGTCTAGAAAGCCACAGATCCGATTCTGACGATCTACGTACGGCATTTCTGAGACTAAGCATTACCCTGGAACACAGATAAAATGATTCTGATTATAAAGGAGATGAGAATATGTGAAGGGTAGAGAAAGGGGTGGAGGATGGTAATTAAAATAAATTTGGCATCTTCGTGTGTAAGCGTCTGGCATTTCCTATGAAGTCATCCGTGGTCATGCTCCATGAAAGTGACATCTATTTCATTTCGGACCTCTGTGCTGATGAAAACACTGTCAGACGAAGCTGTATGAATACAAATGACTTGATTGTGACATTACCCAAGCTGAGAAGCAATGCATGCACACTTAAACGGTGTAATTTCCCATTTAGCTGCAGCCTCTCTAAATGTCATTACAGCACTAAGCTAACTGTACTGCAGAAGTTATGCCCATCAGGGTATATATTTAAAATGTGAGACCAGTCAAGTATTGGCAAGCGTCAGTCCTTTTTATAAGGCCCTTTGATGTGTTATACGGATATTTAAAATGAACATAACTTCAGTGTTTAACAGACAGGGCTTGATGTGGGGGGATGGCATCCCCCTTGTAGAGAAAAAAAAAAATGACAAAAAAGCATAACCTCTGTAAAACCACCAACCCTCTTTACCATCCCCATTCGATTAACAGTGTAAAACTTACCATAACAAATTTTAAATTATGACAATTAGCCAAGCAGAACTCACAATTGTAATGAGCTGCACACAAAGCTCTTTCAGTTCTTCTGACATGAAAAACAGATTTGGAACTTTCACTTTGTCGCGAACAGTGTAGGCAATCTTAAGCTGAAAGACTGTACCGCTAATAGTTTGAAATACTGTATGCACAAGCCGCCGGCCTCTAATAGCTAAACCAGCATGGAGATTTTGACGGAGATTAGAATAGAAAGGATGTGTGCTAAACATATGACTGTGAGGGACTGAGAGACAAAAGAATAAGAACAACAAGAAGAAGAACAAGAACAGGAAGAAAATCTGTACATCACAATAGGATTCCAAGAAGAAGAAGAAAAAGAACATGAACAAGAAGAATTCAGTACAAGCACAATCATTTTTTTTTTTTTTTTTTAGAAAATGAGTGAGTGTGATTCCTGTCCTTCCATTGAATGTACAATCCACCAAAACTTTGACACTTCAAAAAGTTCATAAAGAGATTGCAAAAGTAGGCTTATCCATATGAATCAAAGGGTTTAATCCAAGTCAGATATGTAAAACAGAAGGAAAATCATACTTAGTTGATGTGAACAACCCTCACTGGTTCTCGCAGAAGCTTAAACATGCTTGCATCACAAGCCAGAACAAGCCTTAAGGAACAAACCTCAATGGTTCCAATCAAGCAAGCACGTTTGAGCTTCTGTTTACCATATCTGATCTATCTAGCCTAGTATATGTGCTCTCATATAAAGCAATCATGTCTCTTCTGAAGACTGGGGTTGAACCACTTGATTCATTAACTTTCAATCAAGAGTCAGAAATCTGTCTGGTTTTATTGAAAATATTTTTATTTGGGTTTTTCGAAGTTGAATGCAAGTGTCTTTTGAGCAAAATATAACAAAATATACATTTTTGAGTGAAAAGAGGGGAAATAAACAGCAGACCATTTAGTAAAGAACGGAATGAAAAATATATGTTTTTAGGAACACAAAGCCAGTGTGTTTGCCATGCAATGAGCGAAGTGCTGTGTTACAGGAGAACAATCTGAGAAAGCACTTCAAAGTCCAAGCACTCAAACTTCAACACAATTTCCTGCAGACTCCGATTCTTGCTGACATAAATTGAAAAGCCTAACAAGCTATCATGGTCAGATAATGTTTCTAGCAAGAGAAAGCTCTCAGCCTCTTTCTATGTAGCATGGATCCTCAAAACATAAGTCGAAGAAGAAGAAATCGTCCACTGGCTCAAAACTACGAAAGATGTCATGTTAACTGCAGTAGAGGAAATTGTGATAAAGTCAGAAACAATATGATTTGCATCTATTCAGAAAATACTGGTTTCTGACTCTAAAACAATGAACAATAAGTAAAATACTGACACTCATAGTCAAACAAAGTGTCACTACCAGTGAATGAATCCACTGCTGCAATATAGGAAAGCTGTGTCTATGTAAGAATTTTGGATGGCACATTAACTATTGATTTCATGAGAGCACCACTTGTTTCAAAGGCTCCTTTGAGGTATGTCAGCCAAGCACAGTGATTTACTCATCCATCAAATGGCAAGAGAAATGGAAATGATTTTGTGGATTCAGGCAGGAGAATGATGCTTTTCTCCATGGCTACCATGGAGAGCTGTAACATTTCTAACTCAAATGCTTGATGAGAATTTCATGCCCGAAGAGTGCTTTCTGTGTGACAGCTTTCATCACTCGAACGGCCTTAATCTGGGATTGCAGTGAAGGGATAAAACGGCCAGTGATATTTTAGCGATACTCAACGGATTTAAACTAAAGATATGCTTGTTTTGAACACTGCAAAAATGCTACACTTTTTCAACACTGCATGACTTCATAAACAACTTGTCAGAACAAGTTAAGATACTATGAAACTTGGCTGCAAAGGTTTTACGACTTCAAAAACATGTAATTCAGTTTACCAAGTACTAGTGATGCAGTGAGTTTGTTCACATAACTGGATGAAGGCTCCTTAGAATTAGAACTGACAGACATCACCCGATCTGAAGTAGGGGCTTAGTCTGGGGATCACCAATGTTGGCAATGTTTTGTGAAACTAACATGTAAGTCAAGCTTCTCAAATATTTGAAGTTTTTTACTGTTAAGAAACACACTATTAAACAGTGTAAGTGAAGTAGCACCAGATTTATTCCAGTAGTTTGCCCTATTTTATTATGTTAACTTCTGCATTATTTACAGCTTATTTATTTGATTTAGATTTGATTTAACATAATTGTTCATATACGTATTTCTATTTGTTCAATCTATCGAAGTATCTGAACTAAATATTGCTCCTCAATAAAAGAGACACTGAAGCCTGTTCTAAATGTTGACTTCTAAAATGTGGCAGATCCCTGCAATATGTACCAATCCTAACTCAGGCTCATTGGAAAAATGTGTCTCTACCTACATTTTTGCAAAACTCTGTACCATTACATAGAATTTGCTGTAGTTTCCACCTGAAATTAACATTAGAGGCAGTAAAACGTCAACAAATTTGTTTCCTTTTCGCAACACATAAACAAAACAAAGTAAAATAGTCCAGGCCTGGTCCTCTCTCGCCCTTCACTGTCCTCCTATGCTTCCATAGCTCCTCCGTCTCTCACAGCTCTCAACCCCATTCTGCTTGCCACACTTCAGTTAACTGAACTATTAGAATACCTGTCTTGCATTAAGAACTAGTTAAACAAAAACTACTTACAAGTTACAACTAAATACAAAAAAGACTGAAACCTTAATCATTGCTCCAGACCAAAAACTACCTCAAACTAAACAACAGACAACACCTCTGTTCCTTGGGCTCATCCGTGCAGTTAAGCCTTAGAAACCTTGGTGTTTTGTTCGACCAATCTATGTCTCTGGATCGTCATTCTAGACAGTTGGTCAGACATGGAGATGATTATCCATGCCTTTATTTCTTCTCGTTTAGATTATTGTAATTCTCTTTTTACTTGTTTCAACAAATCTTCTCTGAGTCGTCTCCAAATGGTGCAAAAGACAGGCTTTTAACAGGAACCAACAGAAGGACACACATTACACCGGTTTTATCCACACTCCATTGGCTTCCATTCAAACATAGAATTGATTATAAAATTTTAGTTTTGAATTTTAGAGCACTACATGGACAGGTCCCCCAGTACATCACAGACCTGTTGACCCCCTACTCCTCCTCCCGCACTCTGCGGTCCTCAGGTCAAAACCTCCCGATGGTCCCCAAAACCTGCTTTAAAACTCGGGGGGACCTGTCCTTTCAGGCAGTTGCCCCCAAACTCTGGAATACCCTGCCCCTGTCGCTGTGTGTGGTCGAATCTGTTGATTCTTTTAAAAAGCAGCTGACGACACTTATTTAGACAAGCTTTTAGTTGATTGGGTTTTTATGTTTTGTTTTTAGCTCTGATATTTTTATCTGTGTTTTATTGTTCTTTTATTTAAATTGTTGCACTTTGTAAAGCACTTTGTGATTTATATATGTGATAGGTGCTAGCCTATATAAATAAAATTTACTTACTTACACTACGGTACTACAACATGCTTCTCTTTGTGTTTCATGTGACGCTTAGAGTATGTCAGAAAAAGAATGGGACAACAGTTTACTTTCTGGAATTTATTGTGTCGTGCCGCATCCAGTGTAGACAGCTTTACTGATTATAATGGGTTCTATCTTGTCACGTCACTCATATCTGATGTAGACACGATTTTTGGTAGTTGTGACATTTGAAGTAGATTCATCGTCTTCTTTACGTTTACCTGGCAGTCCTTTCATAAACTTGCATCATCCATTTATATTTTTATATGGCTCCCTGCCATACTCAAATCTGATTCTTCAATTGTACCATCTAGTGTCTTTAATCTATGACAACAACTGCTACAACTGATAACAGACTGCTCAAAGCAGGTACTGTGAGTCATCTTGAGGCAATAGTAAATAATTGAACAAAATATTAATTTGACAAATTCTAATGTGGCAAGTAGCCACATAATAAAAGGAATAATTTTGCAGTGGGGTCTTGTATCACCCTGAGGAAGTTTCTTTTGCATAAGAATCTGCTGATTGTATTCCTTAAGCCCAATTTATACTTCCGCGTCAAACTCACGCCATAGTTACGTCATAGGCTATGTGTAGCGCACGTACCTTTCGGCGTACCCTGACATGCACCTCTCCAAAAATGTAACGTGTCAATTCTACGCGGATGCAAACGCTGTTATTGGTCTGCCAGAACCCCTCCCTCGGGTTTCACATGCTCCCTCTGCATGTGTAATTGCGTGTTAGTGCGGACAACGACCTATAAATGAAAACCAACGCGTAGTCTACAGCGTAGAGGCTCCAGCGCAGGTCCGACGCAGAAGTATAAATCAGCCTTTAGCCTTGCCGTGCCTCCCTTTTTATAGCTCTGGCCGCACAGTTTGGGCACCATTGCTTCGTTTCACTCATTTTATTTGAAACGGGCCTTGCAACAGAAGGGGCCTCTGCTTGCAATAATTGTAGACTATCCCTTACAGTTATCTTTGATCACCAACATGACATATTTAAAGGGATAGTTCGGCCAAAATGATATTTAACCCATGATTTACTCATCCTCAAGCCGTTCGAGATGCATATGTCAATCTTTTTTCAGACGAACACATTTTCAGTTATTTTAGAAAATGTCTTAGTCCTAGATCTTTCAGCGGTTATAATGTAAAGTTATGGGGTCCACTCCTTCAAGTCCCAAAATGTGCATGCATCCTTCACAAAAGTAATCCATCCGGCTCCAGGGGGATAAACGAAGGCCTTCTGAGGGTAATCCGTGCGGTTTTGTCGTAAAAATATACATATTTAAAACTTTATAAATGAAAATATCTTGCTTCCAGCAACGGTCGACGCGTGTTCACGGCAGATGGATGCCGGCGTATGACGTAGGACGTAGCGTTTGATTTAGCTATACTTCGTTCTACGTCACAACGCTTCCTATGTCAAATACGAAAAATATCCTACGAAAAATATAACCTGGCTTCTCTTGAGACTCCTCCGAGAAGACTCTCTGGTTTTCATCCCATGTTTTATTTTGTTAACAATATAGATTGTTCAAGGTTATGGTTGGAGTGGGAGGTATGCCATTTCTCAAATATGATTAACCTTTTAGCTTCACTCCCCAGACATTTAACTTCCGAACTGCCAACATACGTGTAACAATGTAATAAAATGTTGATGTATATCTGAATCATGCTGTTTATCACCCCTCAATGGACATTTCACTTTGAAACTACCGCAAAACATGCAAAAAGCAATGTAATATAATTTATAAAAAATGTAGCGACGGGCACAGATTTTCCATGTTCCTGGGTTGGCCAATACCCTTACCCTTCTCTCCAAAGAAATTTCCTGTCACTTTCTACTGTATCTGGGAGGGATAAGCAGTGTGCACAACAACTATATATTATCATAAAAGACTAGTCAGCATGTTGTCTGAACAACTACTGTAGTGGAGCAGTCATAGATAGATAGCCCTGTATATTTAGGATGTGATTGTCGGGCATTACAAAATATTTTGCATTTAGTGTGGAGAGACAAATGACCTGTCACTGAAACTTGTCAGGTTGCTGCTTATACACAGTTTATGGAGTAGAGTCAGAAATGACATGCCGTGTACTCCTCTTTGAGCAGTTGGGAGACACTCTGGATAAAAGTAGCTCACGAAGACGAAGAGAACCACGAAATGGCCTTTAATTCAATAATCCACAGGACATGGGGTAAAAACACGGGGAACACACCCAATTTACAGAGGAGACAGGACAAAGAAGTACTTATACAGGAACTAAATGAGGGAACTAATGAGATAATTAAAGGAACACTCCACCGTTTTTTGAAATAGGGCTTATTCACCTTCTTTCATTAACACTAGGCGATTTCCTAGGCAGATATTGACGTAGATGTTAAGGACTATATTAGGGGGAAGCACAGGCGAAGCACTGCTACTTGGGCGTGATATCTCTGCGCCCAAGTAGCAGTGCTTTGCCTGTGCTTCCCCCTAATATAGTCCCAAGTCAATATCTGCCTAGGAAATCGCCTAGTGTTAATCTGCATCACTATTTGTACTTGTTGTGAATACGCAGGCCACAAGAAGTAATTAGGTGGGGTTTTTTTATTTTTTACATCACTTTTACTCAGGACATGCTAGCTGGCAACAAAGGATTCCATTCATTATGCTAAGCTAAGCTAGCGCCGACCCTGTCAAACTAAAACAATGCATGCACTGAGACAAAAATGCATTTGCCCACCTATCTAAATGTAGGAAAGAAGGTGAATAAGCCCTATTTCAAAAAACGGTGGAGTGTTCCTTTAACAGGACAGGTGAACATGATGAATAATTAGACATAGAGAAAACTGGGTCACACAAGCAAAAAAACAAAATGAAACTAACACATGTGAGGAAGGTGGAGATTTGAAAGACACTGTGCATTTAAAGAGGAAGAGAGAGTGTGAGGCGGTTTAACCCAGGTAGCCTACAGTGTGTACACATGTGGATAACATGTACAGTACATAACAGCTTCAAGTCTTTTGCCATGGCTGATGGGAGTATTTTTATCATGCCGATTTTACCCAAAGCAGGCAGGCCCCCAGTTTTTTACACTGTTAGGCTAAATGCCACATTATTTCATAGAGTAGTGAGTGAAAGCAATAGCAATAACAGTATGTTCTGAAGAACATTTTAACAATCATTTCACAGAACTAGCAGACTATAAAATAAAAAACCATATTGAAGTGGAACCCAAATCGTATCTAGAGATCTAGCATTCACCAAAAAATATATCCTACACATATATCGCTGGCCAAAAATATAGTTTACATTTTGAAATGCTATAAGCAGTTGAGATTTACTATAAATCACTGAGTGTGAGTATACTGTATACAGATAAAATTGGATATGCTTTTATATCCAACTTTACATACAGAGCTGTAGGATAAAATAGTTTACAATCTGCAAAGATATTAAAGACATTTTTAAGACATTTTATTATGTGTAACAATGTAATAAAATGTTGATGTATACAGTGAGGAAAATAAGTCTTTGGACAGCTCTTTGGTCTTGGCCATGTTAGTAGTTGGATTCTTACTGATTGTATTGGGTGGACAGGTGTCTTTATGCAGCTAATGACCTCAAACAGGTTAATCTAATTTAGGATAATAAATGGAGTGGAGGAGGACATTTTAAAGGCAGACTAACAGGTCTTTGAGGGTCAGAATTCTAGCTGATAGACAGGTGTTCAAATACTTATTTGCAGCTGTATCATACAAATAAATAGTTAAAAAATCATACATTGTGATTTCTGGATTTTTTTTTTTTTTGATTATGTCTCTCACAGTGGACATGCACCTACGATTCAGACCCCTCCATCATTTCTAAGTGGGAGAACTTGCAAAATAGCAGGGTGTTCAAATACTTATTTTCCTCACTGTATTTGTCCCATACTTTCATCCCCTCACACCTTCTACAAGCCATCTCCCCCACACTTCTTCCAGCACTCACACACATCATCAACTCATCCCTCCATACTGGCATTTTCCCTACTGCATTCAAGCAGGCTCGGGTAACTCCACTGCTTAAAAAAACAACTTTAAACACATCACTTGAAGAGAATTACAGACCAGTCTCGCTCCAACCATTCATTGCGAAAACACTTGAACGAGTTGCTTTCAACCAAGTAACATCCTTCTTGTCTATGAACAGGGTCAGTTCCCTCCTACTTTCAGGGTCAGCTACTCCTACTTTGTGGGCTTTCGTGGCGTAGTCTTACAGTAGTTCCGTTCTTATCTGACTAACAGATGTTTTAGTGTTCGTATTGGTCATTAGTCCTCCTCTAGTGTACCTCTAAACTGTGGAGTCCCACAGGGATCAATCCTTGGGCCGGTATTGTTTACCCTGTGCATGTTACCTCTGGCTTCCATTTTGAATAAATACGGAGTATCCTTTCATCTATACGCTGATGATACTCAGATCTATTTTCCTTTAAAACATAACGATAATGGTTTACAACTCCTGTTGGCCTGGTTAAAAAAAAAGCTTTGGCTTTCAAGTAATTTTCTAAATTTAAACAAAAATAAAACTTAAATAGGCCTAATTCTATTTGGGCCCAAGGAAAACTGTGTGCTTGATGTTGACTGTGTTTCTCTTGCCCCATATATAACTCAATACGCTAGAAATCTGGGCTTTCTGTTTGATCGCAACCTAAAATTTGATAAACAGATCAGTACTGTTGTAAAATCATGCTTTTTTCATCTTCGCCAACTCTCTTAAGTGAAACCTTTTTTAAACCAGAGTAACTTCCAAACAGTGATTTATGTTTTCGTAACAACTCGTCTAGACCAGGGGTTCCCAAACTTTTCCATGCCAAGGCCCCCCAAATACCACTAGGTTCTGGCCAAGGCCCCCCTTTTGCAGGATGTGTTATTGAACCCATCGACAATACTACGGCACGTGTAGAAATAAATAAATAAAACATCTAGGTGAACATCAGATATATATATATATATATTAGGGCTGGGAATCGATTAGAAAAAATTAACTAATTACTTGCACAATTTGCTGTAATTAATTGCAATTAATTGCATTTCCTCCAAGCTTATAATCATCAATAATTAAAACTTAGAATCACCAGAAAAAAGGAACAGAAAATAGCCCTATATTAAAATAATATTAAACATCAATATATCAATGTATTATTCTTTTTCAATAATCAATCAACATAATCAATTTAAGATTTTTTTTTTTCAATTTTTTTTTTTTTTACTAATTATAAAAATAAACTATAGTCCTAAAAAAGCTATTATTACACATAGCATGTGATCAGAGCAGGTCATTTTAAAGGAATAGTTCACCCAAAAATTTAAAATTCTGTCCTCATTTACTCTTCCTCAAGTTGTTCCAAACCTTTATGACTTTCTTTCTTCTGCTGAACACAAAAGAAGATATTTTGAAGAAAGTCGGTAACCAAACGACTGATGGACCCCATTGACTTCCATATAGGAAAAAAAAATACTATGGTCAATGGGGACCAGCAACTGTTTAGTTACAAACCTTCTTTAAAATATCTTCTTTTGTGTTTAGCAGAAGAAAGGAAATCATACAGGTTTGGAACAACTTGAGGGAGAGTAAATTACAGAATTTTCATTTTTGGGTGAGCTATCCCTTTAACATTGTTGCCCAGCATGAATAACAGCGCAGCAAACAGAAGTCTAGAGAGAAATTTCACCTTATTTGAGCGGACTTGCTTTTCCAGTGCGTGATCGGTACATGATTGGAGCGTTTGGGCCGTGAACGACAGAGCAGAACGCGCAGCGCGCCGACACCTATGGCCGACACACACACACACACACACACGGAACGGAGAGTGCGGCGGCGCACACGGAGCGGAAAAGACCCGCTCATTAAAGCTGCTCGAGAATGAAACCCGATCCACATATTTTCGGCTTTTTAATAGCAGCCGCAACAGGAAATCATTAAAACGAGGCAAAAAAAAAGTGCTGCGTTAAATGCGTTATTTTTTTAACGCGTTAAACATTTCAAATTAATCGCAAAGATTAACGCGTTAATTCCTCCAGCCCCAATATAGCCTATATATAATAAAACACCACTTTTACCCAAACTGATTAATAAAAACAAGTTTAAATTAATACATTTTCTATAAATATTTTTGTCTTCATTTTCTTATAGGCTATGTCAGAAAAGAAAATGAAGGCAAAAATCCTACTCCAGTTCTTGTTCAAACACACTAACTATACATGCAATATGTGCATTTTAGGTACTTTTTGTGTGAAATCATATTTATTTTGTCCATCAAAAGTGTGCCTTCACTTTAATTGAGCGTGAGCAGCGCAGCAAAAATAGACTCGGCGCCGAAACCCTCCGCTTCACTGCTGCTCACGCGACGCTCCTGCTTGACGCTCACGCGCTGCTCCTGCTCGCGGTGTGAATGCACTCACTGAACATGCACGCCGGAAAAAAAATCGCGCTGCTCGCGGTCTGAAACGACCGTAATTCACAAGGTTTCCTACATGTGCGTTCTGTGTGCATGTGTGATGCTGATGTTGCGCGATCATGTTATTCATGCGGCGCCCGAGTGCATTTGAATCGGCATATGTCAGACTGAAAATCACGTGAAAATCGGCCAATTCTTGTCACTAGCCGATCAATCAGTTCATCTCTAAAATATTAACATTAAAAGTATAATGTTAAGATAGGCTATGCAACAAATTATTATAATGTTATTTCATAACAATACTCATATTAGCAAATATTTAATATTTTTTATAAATATATATTTTTTTACTTTTTTCCGCTTTTTTCCCCAACTTGCTGCGGCCCCCCTGGCGGCCCCCCAGGGGGCCGCGGCCCCCACTTTGAAAACCCCTGGTCTAGACTATTGTAATTCACTTCATATTGGTGTCTCTCAGTCTTCCCTCTCCCGTCTAAAGCTAGTGCAAAACGCAGCTGCTAGACTCCTCACTGGGACCCGAAATTATGAGTCGATCACCCTTATTTTATCCACACTGCACTGGCTACCTGTCAAATTTAGAATTGATTTTAAAATTTTATTTTTTGTTTATAAAGCCCTCAACTTGTATTTGTTGTTGTGAAGTATGTGTGGAACATGTTGTAATGTCAGTGTATTATGTCAATTAAGCTGTATGTGAGCATACCAAGACAAATTCCTATCAACTCAGTTGAAATGGCTTAATAAATTTGAATTTGAATTTGAACAAATTGGCCCTTCAGTACATGACCGATCTACTTTGTCCGTACACTCCTTCTAGAACTCTGAGATCTAGTGATCACTGTCTACTCATTGTGCCTAAATCTAGAGTTAAAAAACGAGGCGATTGCACTTTTGCACTACAGGCCCAAAACTTTGGAACAGTCTACCTCTCTACATTAGATTAGCTCCCTCTGTTTCCACCTTCAGATCTTCTTTAAAGACTTCTTTATTTCCTTTGGCTTTTCATACTCCTTGATTTACGTATGATTATTGTTTATCTATTGTTTTGTGTTTCTTTATTGGTTGTTTTATTTTTATTTATTTTTTCTGTTCTGAACAGCACTTCAGATTGTGCTCAGCACTATTGTATTATATTTTATATAAGCTAGAACGATATTTTTGTTCACAGCACACAGACAAACTGGTCATAGTAAGGTACATGTATAAACTAACAGAAGGAAATGCAAACTGGATTGACTGGATCTAGATGAAACTGCAGTGAAGTGTGCTAATGCAGTGTGTATGTGGCATCAAGCAACCGCCTGCAATACAGAATCATTTTAAACCCATCCTCTACATGTGCCGATCTATGGTAATACGATGTATTGTTTGTTTTCACCCGACTGAACATGTTCAATCAGCATTTGTTGGTCTCTGTTGGGGCAGTGTGAACTGAATGACAGTTATTTTTCATAAAATTCTAAATCCAACGGCCAACTTGTTTGTTGGCGTCTTGTAACTTAGGCCCAATTCAAAACAGTATACCGTGATAAAGCTTCAGCAAGGGGAGTTATGTGCAACAAACTTCCGTTTTCTGTACAAGTTGCATTTCTTCTGGTTCGGGTCTTTTGTATGTGCTTTGTTAAATATAGAGCCGTTTTACTCTAGATGCCTTCAAAAGAACGAGCAAAGATGAGCATAACCGACGTCCATCGCATATGCAGATTGATTTTCTTCTTATCACTAACATTTAGATATTTGAAATGAATAAAACGCAAACAATAAAAATAACTGATAAGGTTAGCTGATTACCTTAAAAATATATAGATAAAATGCATTTGATGAAGCAACCATGCCATTTTATTATAAAAGTTGTTGTTTTACTGCCATTAGTGTTCATTACAGCTGGAAACTGCAGTGAATTCGAGGTTTTTTGAGTTTTGCAAAAATGTAGGCCTCTGTTGATCATTTTAATAATAAAAAGCACCATGTTTTTTGGACATTTATGGTAATGCCATGTTTTGGACATGATATGACTATACCATGCTTTTGTACAAATAACAATGATAATACAATAGCTTTTGGACATGGTACAGTTATTCAATTAAATTGACTACCATGTTTGTGGATATGAACCACAAAAGGTGTTTTTCAACATGCAGGTAGCATCGAAGTACAATGTTTTATGGATTTGTACAATGTTATGACCAAGGTTTTCTTGAAGTGTAGCATGGTTATACCATGTTTTATGGGCATGTACCATAGTACAACTAGAGTTCCTTCGAAACGAGTATAGAAATACCAGATTTTTTTTATATGTTCTCACCGAGGCTGCAATTATTTGATCATAAATATAGTAAAACAGCAATAATTTTACAATTTAAAATAAACTGTTTTCTATTTTAAAATGTAAGTTATTGCTGTGAAGGCAAAGCTGAATTTTCGGCAGCCATTACTCCAGTCTTCAGTGTCACATGATCCTTCGGAAATCATTTGATGAATCACTTTGAAAAGCTTCAAAAGAACAGCATTTATTTTGCTTTTGTAACATTATAATTGTCTTTACTGTCACTTTTGATCAATTTAATGCATCCTTGTTGAATAAAAGTATACATTTATTTCAAAAATAAATAAATAAATTTTACTGCCCCCGAACATTTGAACAGAAGTGTAGCCTACTATAACTGTAATATGGTACCAAAGTACTTTTTTGGACTGAAATTCTATTTGCTTCATGTGCAAAACTGTTTGGATATACATCAGCAAAACAATAGACAGTTTTCAGTTTAACACTGCATTTAAAAAAAACTTTGATATATTTGATACCCTTGACATAGCCTACTTGCTTGACAGGTTTGACATACTTGAGTGAAATACCTTGAGCATAACATCACACGAGAACCCATTAATCCTGTTTCAGCTGGTGTTTTGAACTCTCATGTTGCAATCGTATAGTTAAAACTTCCATAGTTGGAAAATGAACACATCTTTATATAAATGTCATATTCTCTGTAACAGTATACAGTTGTTTTAATTGAAACTGATTGTTTTCAGAAAACAATAGGTGCAGGTACACTTGACTGGGGGGTTAGAGCTTTAAAGAGTGTGTGTATTCAACACATTGATTCCTAACTCAGAGCCCATGAGCGTCTGTATGGAAACAGAAAACATTGGGATAGCTGCCAATGGTTGCACCAAAATATGGAACTTATATATGGAAATATGGAATATATCTATTACTATATAATAAGAAAGTATGCACAGTTGGATGTTTATGGAAAAGAGCAGCATGTAAAATGTTCAGAAAATCTGCTTACAAGTTTAACATGTCATGAGGGTTAGTGAATAATGACAGAATTTTCTACAATTTCTTTCAAATCTGAAAGCTTAAAAACAAAAGAAAAGCATATAATGAAGCTCTGCAATATGTGAGTCCAAGCTACTTCACATTGCAGCAATGACACATTTGTGACAATGCCAAGAAAAAAAAAAAGGAATATCATGGAACATGTTTAAAACAGCATGATGGTACTTTTTGATTACTAAAAGAACAGGGATGGCAACCGTGGTGGCATGGTTTGAAAGCAGTATGCAAATGCAATTTAAGAAAAAAAAAAGAAAAAAACACCAAGAGAGTGCTATGTTGGGTTAAGTATTAATTTTCTCCATAGGTGAATTTATTTTAACAATAATTGTGAGTTACGTGGTAGTTAATCAATGGTGTATGCTTTTGTTGAAGTCATCAGCCTGCATTATTTCAACTTATTTTATAAATAATCTTATTTAACAGTGGGAATCCAGGTGGGAATCTAAAAACAAAATCTAGGCTACTACACCAATCAGAAAATAAGGGCTGTGTCTGAAATCATGCATTATATGAAGGGACAACCATTTGTCATTATCGAGTACACTCATTCAATCCCATAATGCACCTCAATAGATATACAACTTGGCTGAATCCGAAATAGCCCCCTAAACCCTCATTCACTATTCTCTATGTTAATCCACTAATACTGTTCACTTGAAGGAGTAGGCTAAATAAAAAACGAGTGAGCGAATTCGGACAGCCATTGAGCGAAAATCGGTTGTAGGCCTACGCTCGTTGTTGCAGTGCAATATGGGATTGAATAAGTGCACTCAATAACGTCCACTATGGTTTCGGACACCACTACTGAGGCCGTCGGTCCCCTCAAATAACGCCCTATTTGAAGGTACAGGGGGCCATTTTGGATTCAGCCCTGGAGTACACTCGACGGCAAGCCTTTAGACTAGACCCAAGGCACTCTGAGCGCCATGCACAGCGAATGAATTCTAGCGACACTCAGTGCCTGAAATTTGTTTTCATTCACTCATTAGTGGACTATATTAGTGGAGTAAATTATGTAGGGAATGGTGAATGAGGAGGGTATGGGGGCGATTTCGGATACAGCCAAGCAAATCACACCAAAAACACACTTTCTAGCTCCCGCTCACTCCCATGAAGCACTGTAATTGATATTCAATATTTTGAATCTCAATATTTCCATAATCCTTCCATATTTGTATACATATTTTGCAATAAATGTAAAATATATTGTTTTGATATAAACATCTTTAAATCAACATTTTTTATTTGTCTATTTTTATTTTATTTGCAATGCTTCATGTGACTGTAGTTCTTTCCTTCATCAAAGCCGTTGTACACATTAATGTACCTTAGTCTTTTGTCCGATATTCAAATAATTTTTCAAATCAAAGTTTGCAGTATTGTGATTCACCTCATAGCTGGCTTGTTTGGTTCATGGCTTCCCAATGGGAAAAATACTTCCAGAACCAAGGGCATTGTTGAACTACCAGTCTTATTTCATGCATTTCAGTACCAGTGACATGGCAATCCCACCTGATACTATTAGTCACTGGATCACTGTACCATGGCATTATCAAAGACCAGGTAGCGTTCCCTTTATGACACTTATGGGCATCACATTCGCGCTTGTGCGTTCCATTCATAACTATAATGTCCAAAAATGCTGTCTAGTTATGCAGTGCGCTAGGTTTTGAAAGACATCCAGCCAGTACACACACACAGAGCTATGTACAGCCATAAGGCATGAATGCTCAGACATAATTAATCTACCGTTTTGAGAGAAAAAAAAGTGGTTTTACATGTAAATGACATTACATGTTCCGTTCGTTAAATAATATCTAACCTGCTGTCTGAAATACAAGCGACAGGTTTTGAATTTAAAGTGAGCTAGTGAACTGCCAAAGTCAATGTGTAACTAACGTTACTGATTTAGAACACACGTTCAGAACACGTTCAAATATTAATATTCTAAAATATATCTCGTTAGGATGTAAGAGGATAACTTACACACTTATAAGCAGCTGTGAAACTCCTGTGCAGCAGTTGTTCGGTCTGCCTTCTGCTGGACTTTCAGCCCATCTCCCACAAACTTCCGACGGTCTGCCTATCCCGCAACTTACGGGTGGAGAGCGGAATTGCAAATCCTACTATGACCAAGGTCTAGCTCATGTCAATTAGTTAATGCTGACGTCGCTAGGTAACCTTCCTACACCGTCCAATCGTGTTTCTTTATTAATAATCATGAGCCAAGCCTTCGACTGCAGTTGGATTCGACTTACTAACGCCCACGTTCCTAGGTCTTCATTCGGCCAATCAATTAGGCTTATGTCAGATAATACATTAATATTCATGAGCCGAACCTTCACCATAGTAGCATTCACAAATTCGTGAACGAAGGCGGAAAAGGCCCCTTCTTTTCCGGATATAGAGAAAAGGACTATGGGAATTGTAGTAATACATAGAATGCCTGCTGTGTTGGTTACGTGTACGTTAGCCTAATACAGTTTTTCTCAATTGCTTAAACACAATTCTTGAAACTATTCCTCGTATTCTCAAAACAGTAAACACAAATCCATAACGTCTCACCCAGTTCCCCAAACATCCTATTTTCAGGTCAAAATGAAACTACACTCAAAACCATTCACTCTTGCTGAAAAACCAAACTTTTCCCTCAGACAGGACACACAAGCCCTCACAAACACACACACTACAACATAGTCTTACACACTGGTGCAATAAATTCTGGAAACAACATTTCCAAAACTGGTAAGTTATGTTGCTTGTGGTTTGATGCATTACTTTTTATTACAGTAGTATAGGGTAACAGCTACAGTACATGTATGTGTTGCAACAGCATAGAATGCAGCACTCAAAAGTTACAGTAGAGAGCAGTCTGAAGTACATACCTGTTTTTCTCCATGAAGGTTCTTATGATCGAGGCGACGGTGAAGCGACTCAAGTTTGGCTGTAGCCTACTCGTTGCCCAGCCTCCCTCATAGCCATACCATGGACAAAGACATGGGCAACTAGAGTGGCACTGCTTGTCTCTTTGGCCTTCCCCTTCACCTTCCTCATCCTCCTCCTTCACCTCTTCCTCCACTCCCTACTACTCTTCCTCTTCCTCCTCCTCCACCTCTTCCTCCTCCTTCACCTCTTCCTCCACTCCCTACTGCTCTTCCTCCTCCTCCACCTCTTCCTCCTCCTCTTCTTCCACTCTCTACTGTTCTTCCTCTTCCTTCACCTCTTCCTCCTCCTCCTCTTCCTCCACTCTCTACTACTCTTCCTCCTCCTCCACCTCTTCCTCCTCCTTCACCTCTTCCTCCACACTGTACTGCTCTTCCTCTTCCTTCACCACTTCCTCCACTCTCTACTGCTCTTCCTCCTCCTCCTCTTCCTCCTCCTCCTCCTCCTCCTCCTCCACTCCAGTGTCCTCAACCTCTTCCTTCATGTCTTTCTGGATCCATTGTTCATTGTTCCAAAACCCACTGAACTGACTCTGGCCCTTTTATCTATCTATTGAAGGTTCTGATTGGTGTGTGTTCAATTTTGACTCTTAGTGTTTCCACTTGGGTAATTGTGTGCTAACTGAGCTGAAGCTGTGCTGACTTAAGTGAACAATATTGAATGCTAGTGCTTTATACATGACAAAATGGTGTAGGCAAAGAGAAATGAAGGGATTTGTGTGTAGAGTTTTGCAGTGACAGTTCAACAAATCTGACTTAATGTATGTGTCAAAACAGGGGAATAGTGTTTAAAGTTTAGGGAAATGGGTGTGTTTTTTGAAAAATGGCGTTATGGTATTGACATTTTAGTTCAAAAGCCTGGATATAGTGTTTAAGCAATCGAGAAAAACTTTAATCTTGAAACAGATTTATTGCTGTTAGGCATAATAATTATTTTATTTCAACAGAATGTTGATTTCTATTTCAAATAAATGCTGTTCATTGAACTTTCTATTCAAGTAAGAATAATGTATCACGGTTTCAACTAAAATATTATGGAGCAAAAACTGTTGTCAACATTGATGATAATAATAAGAAAGAACCATTAGCTATTAATAAAAGAGAACCAGTAATAACTGAAAATGACTGACCACCAAATCAGCAAATTAGAATGATTTATGAAGGATTGTGTGAAAACATAAAATTAAATTAAATTAAATTAAAGAACACTTTGTTAGCATTTTGGGGCATCTTAAGTGTGTTTTAATGCTTGATTCATGCATGCCTTCTGATGCCATAGGGGACTTAAGAAACTGAAGAAGGAAATAGTGCTGCATTGCACAGTTATAACGTGGGAAATCCCCATTGTATTGTTCAGATAAGGAAAGGTTATTAGAGGTTATAGTGACCTGCATTCAGATGTACTGACACACACACACACACACACACACACACACACACACACACACACACACACACACACACACACACACACACACACACACACACACACACACACACACACACAGTCTTAATATTCTCTAAACTGTAAGCTCAATCGTCACAACTGTTTGCTTGAACATCAGAACTGTATTATTCAACCAAAACATTTAATCCATGCTTCAAAACCTAGTTATTGTGTCAGTAAATTGGCCAGTACCACCAAAATAAAAAGTGTTTTTGTCATCATGTAAGCCACACTGGTCAAAATGTTTAGATGTACATTCTTACATATCTTCCTATTGCTCTTCCACTACAAGCAACTTTGAATTTTCAGTTTACATGTAACACATTTCTTCAAAAATAAACATGTTGCTGTTTAGGGTTGTGACGTTCATCCATGTTCAAAAATGATATTGTGCTGGCAAACTCCATGCAGTAGCTGTATGCTTCCAAACATGATTGGTTGATTACAAGATTGTGATTATTATTTCATTACAAACATTACGTCAACGGTATTTATGGAATAAGTCCGACAGATTTTCATAATTGAATGCAAGTGAAGGCTCACATGGTGAAAGAATGTTTTGAAGTTGTGAAGACGTTGACAATATCACTGAACATCAACTCATCAGTTTTGATCAACAAGTCATGTGAATTTAGATATTGTGCAAATTGTGGACAATTGTACTCTTTTACACACTTGCCAAAACACATGCAATTTGCTTAAATTACTGTAATAAGAAATTCAAATCTGATGTTAACAAGAAACTAACTGTTCCGAGATCTGAACTTTATTGTTTTGAAAAAAAAAAAAGTAATTGAGAATTGAGCCAAAGCGATTGAGAAAAAATGTAATATCAAAATGAACAGATAATATTTAATGCATTTATAGTTTAAACAATGTAAAAGCAGTGTATTGTGCAAGGTTGACAGCATGGACCAACTGTTGTGTGTGAAATTGCTAATTACATTTCTAAAATAACTAAATACATACATAAACATCTCAAATCTTTTTTTTTTTTTTTTTTTTTACAGTCACTAAGACCCATTTCTCAATTCTTTGGTCAATCAAAACTCTTCACACAGTTATCTGTAGTAGGAGTTTTGGTGGTGATGTGTCTAGTGAGAAATGTAGGCCTATTCATGCAATCTGAAAGATGGACATTTAATGGCTCGTTTCCACTGAGCGGTAGCCTACGGTACGGTTACGGTACAGTAGGCTATGTGACAGTGTAAACAGGAAAAAAACGCATGCATTCGGAAATTTCGAGATCGGTTTCAGGCCTCATTCATATGTGGAAATAAATCGGATATGTGCCAATGCGACTGTCATGTAAACAGGCAGATCGGATTTTCTGAGGCAGTAGGCAACGTCTCCGCAGTTTAATGACGAGAGAAACCCTGACGCGCTTCTGGGGACGAATGGCCTGACGAAACGTTGTGTTGTCGTAGGAGAGGAATGTGGACAAACGTTGACACAACATATCAAAGGTTGGCTTGATCATCTTAAAATTTCGGACCCACTGCTCCTCGTTAAAGCCCGCCACAATATGCTCCCAGTCCCACCAGTCCTGATCTCTCTCGCACACAATAACTGAAGCATATGCACAGGCTGCTATGATGGCACTTTTCGTCCTCCTCCGCCAATTATAATAATCATGGTGATGTTTTGCGAACTTCGCATATCGCAGAGCTAGCATCAATCATCTTTTGCGTTCGTCCATCTGTGCAAGATAATTTAACCCTTTAAGCATGCACGATGTTTCAGATAGTATGGCAAGTGTAAACACGTGAATCGGATATGGGTCACAATTGAAAGAACGTTTAAACGGACAGTCAAAAAAATCGGATATAGGCAACAAATCAGAATTGGGCATCAAGACCTGCAGTGTAAATGAGGCCCTAGTCTCTCCCATGTGAAGGTCTCCTTCCCTTCCCTTTACCTCTGTAGGCCTACAGATAAAACGCTGTTGTTGTGTCTGTACATGTGGCTACGTGGACACGATAAATAATTCTGGATTATACTATTTTACGGCCAGACAAGTAGTTTGTTGAGGGTTGATTTGTAAAGAAGGACTACACGCATGTGCACATATATTTAAAGGTGCATACCTATGGACTGAACATGTGATGCGCATGTGCACGACGTCAGCGTTTGGCAGAGGTTATTTGCTCAGAGATAACTGATAATCGTTTACAGCTTGGAACCTATTTCCCGGAGTGCGTTCTCGAGCCACAAGGCACTGTTTTGTGCGGATGGGCGGCCTGAGCTCGTTGAGGGTTTTCTGTTAGAACGGTGTCGTGTAAGCGGCCCCTAAGTTACTAACTAATGATCTTCGCAACGGAAGTGAATCAATCAAAGATAACTTTAGCTGGACAATAACTTTATCCTAGAGCTGCTGTAAAGCCAAAACAATCTCTGTTACTGTAATTTCCTATTATCATTATAAAGCTGCTTTGAAACAATTCATATTGTTAAAAGCGCTATAAATGAAGGTGACTTGACTTGATACCTTCACACACATGCAAGTCACCCATACTGTTTGCACCCCCATACCAGATGACAGATGTTTGCTTTTGTACCTGTCGCTTATGAAAGTCTGGATCGTCCCTTTCATCTTTGGGGCTGAGAACTCCATGTCTGTCTTTCTCAAAAACAAGCTTAAATGTGGACTCATCTGACCACAGCACACATTTCCACTGTCTTTTGGATCAAAGTACACCCAAGCCCATGTGGTTGTATTTAACGGCGTAGCATGATGGTTTCTCATGCATTGCCATCTGAGGGTGTCTCGAAGGTCACGCACATTCAACGGAGGTCTCCTGCCTTTCCCTACATGGCTTGAGAATTCTCTGGATTCCCTGAATCTTTTCACAATATTGGTGAAAGACTCAAATTCTTGCAATCTTGAATTGAGAAATTTTTGAACTGTTTGACCATTCGCTCATGAAATTTGGCACAAAGTGGTGAGCCATGACCCATCTTTGCTTGCAAAGACCGAGTCTTTGGTGGATGCTCTTTTTATATCCAATCACAATACCCTTACCCATCAGTTCACAGTCCGCTTATTGTGGACTGCTTCAAAACAGTTTAACTTGGACATTCTATAGTCTTTCGACTTTTATTTGGCCTTTGTCCCAACTTTATTGAGAGTGTGTTGCAGAAATACAAATAATTCGGCAAGTGAAAACATTGGACATTTTTTTCTTTGTACTTTTCTCAGTTAAATAAAGATTAAAGAGAATGAACAAATCACAGATTCTTGATTATATTACATTTTACAAAATGTCCTAACTGTTCTGGAATTGGGGTTGTATTGGAGATCTCTGAGATGCTGCTGTAATGAAAATGGCACCTAATGACTACATCACTGTTTTTATTTCATGTCATTTTGCTTTATTGTATGTTTGATTCATCAAGGATTCCCTCATATGCACTGCGTGTTTATTGTGCCCATGAGCAGAATCTATAAAGTCCACATGTCATTTAAAAAGAAATTATGCTTCTAATCACAGCTCGATAGCTGTAGTTCCAACCACGCAATTTGCGAATGTTTGTTTCAGGAAACACCAAATCGTTGAACTATGTTGGTAATGATGGAACTTGCAACTTGGCTAATGATGCTTTCGGAAATCGCAACCCTGTTTAGTTCCTATCTCTATGAAGCCTCTCCTTCTGAAAAGCACAATGCACTCTAATTGGTTGGTTGGACCAGTGTGTTGTGGTTGGTCAACCGCTTCGAGAGTATTTTGGAAATGTCACACTCCTTACCATAACCACAAGTTTCAACACACTACTACCACAAGAAACTTACACACTTGCTGATATAAATAATAACTGCCTTTGGAGTGAACTTTGTGCTTTGTAACTTTTCGGACCTTTTTCATTCTTAAAAAGCAACATCTAAAGAAAGTTGAACATGTAAAAAAGCATTACAGACCCTCTTTCAAATCTAAGGTTTTTCTGCTTTCTCAGACTCACTTTCGAATTAAAATGTGGGTCAGTGGAAGTCAGTCGCGGGTCAAAGCAGTGGAGTAGCTTTATTTAAAAGTCTGTGGACGGCTGCTCTATATCCGCACGGCTCCACTGAGCGTTTTCCAGCATGTATTGTGATTAGGATAGCTTTGCTTCCTCAGTGGCAGTTTGCCCATGTGAAAACACAGAGCACACAACGCAAAGCACGCTTCCTCTTCCCTCAATTCGCAGCTCCTGAAAACAATAGCATTGCGGCACATTTCAAGCGGGGGGAAAACTATTTTGAGGTTGCATGAGCCAAATGACGACAGCCAACAGTGTTGACGTGGACAGTCTGTCAGATCGAGGCATGAGAAATGAGCTTTAAACAACAGCTAATGATGCAATAACTGCTTTCTGCAGAAGAAGAAGAATTTTTGATTGAGATTGCATGTGTGCAGAACGTGATTTCACCAAGAGCAACATGTTCCTGGATCAACATCTTTGTTGAGCCTGAAAAAAAAAAAAAAAATGTGTTGATCCAGGAACAAAATTCCAATCAACCAATCAGATTTGAGGGACAAGTTCACAGTTTGTCAAGTTTAGGCTTGCAACCAGGGTTAGGTGCAATGATCAGTGTTATTCACCTATGCCTCTGATTTTAGGGATAACTTATGGGTAGCCTACGCTGTAAACCTGAATAAGTTTGCAAAACTGAAATAATTTGAGGTAATCAAATTTTTTAAGTTAAGAAATGTAACATTTTTATTTTATACTCATACGTTGTAATTACTATTGAAATATTTGAGTAGCTAATTCATACACAATTTAAGATTGTCATGTAATCTAAACTTGCTTTAACCAGCTGATTCAATAAATGCTTATTGGTTACAATGCTTTGATATCATCAGCATAGCATAGCACATGCTGAACAATATAATACAGTTATATTGTTACAACAATATATATAAAAAATTTAAGTAACATACACTGTTCTCAAACCAAGCATTAAACACTGCTAAATCTCCCACTTAAAGGAGAACTCCGGTCAATTTTAACATTGAGCTCATTTTTTTGTACATTTGGAGTGCTGTCAATACAGAGAACAACGACAAAAATCGGTGTTGCCTACACCGAGTTATTCTATTTTTAAAATTTGCACCCTATTGACTTCAATGGGGCAAGTAGTAAGCCTGCTTTTTAGCCTCTTAACATCCTTTAAGTGTCATTACAAGTGCACAGAAAATGTGAGTGATTCCTTCCGAGTGAACACGGGTGAATCTGACTGCAGTAGATGTTAGAGATATTAATAAAAATGAAGTTAATTCAGCCAGCGCTCATACCTCTGTTTACATCCTGTTTTCGGTGGAAGGCCATAGTAATCGATTGTCGAGTTCACGCGCGTGATCATAGGCACTAAACCTATGCGCGTGAACTCGACAATCGATTACTATGGCCTTCCACCGAAAACAGGATGTAAACAGAGGTATGAGCGCTGGCTGAATTAACTTCATTTTTATTAATATCTCTAACATCTACTGCAGTCAGATTCACCCGTGTTCACTCGGAAGGAATCACTCACATTTTCTGTGCACTTGTAATGACACTTAAAGGATGTTAAGAGGCTAAAAAGCAGGCTTACTACTTGCCCCATTGAAGTCAATAGGGTGCAAATTTTAAAAATAGAATAACTCGGTGTAGGCAACACCGATTTTTGTCGTTGTTCTCTGTATTGACAGCACTCCAAATGTACAAAAAAATGAGCTCAATGTTAAAATTGACCGGAGTTCTCCTTTAATATTAATCTGGCACAAAAACCAAACAAACAAACAAAAAAAAAACCCATTATTTAACACTTAATTTTAGCATTTACTCTCCCTTTCGAGTGTCATGGCAAAGCATGCTGGGAAATAGAAATCCCAGCTCAGTTTCAGTTAAATTTAAGTTTGTCTAAATAAAAAAAAAACAAGTTCATGAAACTCAAAACACTGAAACTATTCAACTTACTTAAAATGTGTCAGTTTTGTGAACCCAAAAGAAAAAGAAAGTTTTAAATACTCATAAAAGTTAATTTGACTGAACTAATTAGTTTAATTTAAGTTTGTCCTACTCACACCAATTAATTATTTTGAGTGTTAGGGTTTACAGTGCATAGGGTTAGGGGTTAAGTGTGTAGTATGAATGTTATCTGGAAGTAATGTTACTTACTAAGTTTACTAAGTGTAATGTTAAGTGTGTAGTATGAATGTTATCTGGAAGTACTACATTCACCATGTTCTCATTATCATGTGACCTCCTAGCGTCAGTTAAGTTGCTTTACTGCCATTCATAAATCCTCATGGGATAGTAAAGTGTCCATCTCTTTCATGCACACTTCAGAATCTCGCCAGAAGAGGTTGGTCATCCGGTACTTCTCGCATACTCTTTTATGAGTACTGTCAAGTCATACTTCTTTTGTCACATACTGTTTTTCGCCTACTATATAGTAGGGAAGTATGCGATTTTGGATGCAGCCATTCCTGTTGGTCATTTGATTCCTTGCCCTCATGTGATCATGTCATGTGCTTCCCTAGTCTCATGTCATGTTCTTAATGGTTCATATTGCTTTCAGGTGTGTCTTATGTCATTAGTCCTTAGTATATATAGCCCTCATGTTACCATTGTTTTTTGTCTATCTTTATTCTGCTATTGGTGAGTTATGTTCATGGTTAAGTTTAGTTCATGGTTTTTAGTCAAGTTATGTTCATGTCAAGTGGACGTATGTTACATATCCTACGATGGATTGTACATTAAAATATGCTGGGTATCTTCGCAAGAACTTTAAGTTATATAAACCTAAGCATTTCTATGCTATTTTTAGTAATGTTGTTTAAATAAAGCATCAATAATTAAACAAGCATATCAAGCATGTGCATTACTCACATACTCACATTAGAGCATAAGTAGTATAGCTGTTAATAGACATAGCCATTCACCATGCATGAACAGGAAAAATACAAAAGCATTTTGACATTGGATATAATCCATTCATATATTTACTATGAAATGGATTGTTTGTTTTATTCAACAGCAAAAATCCCAGGCACAGTCAGCATCAAAATGGGAATGCCAGAGCAAAGGTGACCAGGATGGGTGGAAAAAGTCCTTCAATCTGAAACGGCTGTAAAAAAAAAAAAGAGAAAATTGTAACTTTGCTATAATGAAGCATCATAAGTCATAAAGTGTATTGTTTTTTTTTTCTTCTGATATATTATATTATATTATATTATATTATATTATATTATATTATATTATATTATATTATATTATATTATATTATATTATATTATATTATATGCATGTATGCATTATTTAGCAATAACTGTTGAACTGGTAGTGTTCAGAGGCCTGTTGCATAAAGCTACAAAAGAGTTTCAGAGTAGGTTTAGAGTTGACAAAAACATTCTGTACAAATCCATACACATTTTTTTTTTGAGCCTGAAAAAACAGAGTTTGCTCAAACTAACTGAAACTGGCTTCATGCATCAGGCCTCAGGTTATTCTGTCAAACCAATCATTGCAGTGTCTCTAGTTTTCATTGTTTTGTTTCAGTGTGTTTGTGTGTTGGTACCTTGCTTCTACTGCGGCGTTTACATAAGCCGAATTCTTGATTGATAGGTCCACTGCTGTGCTCTTGCCACTTGCCGTTGGCGAAGCTTTGCACTGTGATGTGATAGCACACCGATCGATCTGGCCTCATACAGTATGGACTGCTCACTATGGAAGACTGTGATACAGCAGGATCCCAGTGTCTTAACCTCTACACAGAGAGAGAGATAGTGATTTGGTATTGTATTGGCTTCTTTTGGGCCTTTTTTATTGCTTGACAGACCTCATTGTTTTAGTTTTTTAGCCTATAGAACAGCTAAGCCATACTAAATTTCCTCTGTTGTGAGTAATTCAGCTTTGAAACGACATAAAGGTGCATGAATCATGGCATTATTCTGGGTAAACTGTATCTTTATATTTACAAATTAAAATGAACACCACCAATTAAATACATTGATAGCTCCATCTGAAAGTGCCATCTGGTGGATACTTAAGACATTATAAGGTATAAAGTCCCCCTGTTAAAATAATTACACTTTAGAATACTTTTAAAAAGAGTATTTATTGCTGAAATAATATACATTAAAAATAATATACTAACTGAATATTATGGAACCTTGTTTCCACCACAGAATAAAAAATGAAAAGGTAATTGCGACTTTTTATCTCACGATTCTGACTTTTTTTCTCACAATTGTGTTTACATTTCGCAATTCAGATTTTTTTTTTATCTCAGAATTGCGTGATATAAAGTCAGAATTGTGAGACTTTTGTGAAAAAGTCAGTCTTTTTTCCTTAGAATTGGACTTTATAACTCGCAATTGCGAGTTTATATCTCACAATTCTGAGAAAAGATGTCAGAATTGCGAGACAAACTCGCAATTGCAAAAAAACCTTAATATCACACAATTCTGACTTTATATCTCGCAATTCTGAGTTTATGTCTCGCAACTGTGAGATTAAAAAGTCAAAATTATCCTTTAAAAATGTTTATTCTGGCGGAAATAAGCTTCCATAGAAATGTGTACTGTACTTAAGTGGGCTTTTATTTAATATTATATTATCTGCAAATACAGTTTTTTTTTTAATATACTTTTAAGACATGAAGTACACTACAAGTGCACATCAAATACAATCACATGCCCCTTTTCACAAGGGTATGAACCTGTGAGTGCTCTAACCTCAATGGAGAAGTTGTACGTATCTGATTCGTCCAATTTAGCAGCTTGGAGAAGAAAGTAAAAACCACAGAGGCTGATGGTTTGTGTGCAGCACTCTTGTTCCTGTATGCCGACAGAACATATAACACACAAAATACAGGCTTACAAGCAAGTAAAAGAGCACAAACACATAATAGGTTAAAAATGGATTGACTTTCGTCATATTGCAACAACAGAAATAGCGAGTGACTGAAGGACAGAAAAGCATGGAGCTCTAGAAATAACACATCTGTGTTAAGTGTCAGAAAGTGTACCGCACCCTATCAAACATCATTCCAAACCGGATGGCTTGTTTGGAGAAGTCAGTCACGACCATGTTGCCCCCGCTGTGAAGCTATGGAAAAAAAAACATACAGATTAACCATGAAGTTAATGAATTAGTTTTCACTTGCGTACTCAAGTCAAATACAACTTATATAAAGCTTGCTTTGAAACAAGCAGGTCATGAATTAAGTATGGCACTACAACTGGAGTGATGGGTGGGTTGAATATGGTGGTGTTTTTTTGAGGTCTCTACACATGCTCACAGTGTGATAATGGTTTGACAGGATGCTCAGCAGCCAGGATTCAGGAAGCACTCTGATGTTCTGCAGCTCCTGCAGATGCTGCCCTGAGACATCAACACACATAAACAACACAACTCAAATACAGTTTTCGGTAGTAGACTAAAAGTAGCAGCGCTACTAACTTGAGCATACCTTGCAGTTGTGTGCAAACAGCACAGCTTTTCCAGTAACAAGCTACTTTTCCTAACAAGTATTGTGTGTGATTAATTGACAAGACCTTTTTGTTTTTAATTCTACCACACAAATTACACACATATTCCTCAAATGTGATTTTTTTTTTTACATTTTTTTAAATGGAGTATTGTTATTATAAATGATATATCAGTGCATATCATTATTTTTTAAATTCATGTGCCTTCATAATCTTGGAGCGACATCCCTTCTCTTCGTGTTTACTGTGTGAGAGCGGGACAACCTGTCACTCACATGAGATCTATACTAATATCAAACAGTGTATTTCAATGTGTATTTCAATGATCCAATCAATTCCTGGTGGACGTAATCAAGTCCCATCCAACATTTTTTTTATTTATTCGAGAAGCATTTCACTCAGATATATGTAATAATAGGGAAGAAAATACAATTGCAACTTCCATGCCAACTTTAAGAATTTCTTCAGATCCATAATCTTGCGTATGAGCAAACACTGCATCTTTCTCCATCTTTTTTTCAAGTGAATAGGTATTCTGAATGTCAATTTGACATGTCTTGGCACTCAACAATGTTATGAAAGTGACACAGAGCATTTTATTTTAAAGGGATAGTTCACCCACCAAAAAAAGTTTATTCTGACTTTCTCTCTATGCAACACAAATAATATATTTTGAAGACGTTTTTACAGTGTTCTTAAAGGGGTCATATAATGCCATTTTTGTACAAGCTAATATGATTCTTTAGGGTCTAAATTAAAAGTTTGTAATATACTTTAATTAAAAATTCTCATTAGTATTGTTTTACCTGGTCAAAAACAGCTCTGTTTTCAGCACGTCGTTTCAGTGCATGTGTCTTTAAATGATAATGAGCTTTGCTCACCCCGCCCCTCTGTTCTGTGCGTGCACCGTTTGAAATAATAACACAATAACCATAACGCGTTTTCATTATAAACGTGGGATTATGAATTATATTGATAACGTCGTACATAGAAAACATGCCGTAATGTACCTGAGTGTAAACAGCCGCATTCATCGTGAAGCGTGCAGCAAGCGATTTGCAAAGATTAATATAAATATTAATATAAAGGTTAATAAAACGTTACACTCACTTCACTTCTTCTGCAGGTGCAGCAGGAACACGAATAGTTGCCGATCCTTTTTTCAGGAGCAGCTTCTTAACAAAACCAGCTTTATACTGACCCTCGTTTGTAAAGCAGTCTGGTGTGTGAAATGATTCACGCAAAGTACATGAAAGCATTGACGTTGATCGTGGGGAATATTCACTTCAAAAACAAAACTCAGCCACTGCGTCTTCAGCGGTTCGGATTTAGTAACATCAAAATGACCGCTGTGTTCCTTATTACACCCAAGAACAGGACGCCATTCTGCTCATAGACAGTGCTCCACTGAGTATCAACAATGACGCGCGGACTATGATGATTGACAGCTCGCTCACGAGCAAGGGCGGGACTGTGTTGAAACGCTGCTGTCAATCACAAATCGTGGGAGGGGCGTCCGACCGTGTGACGTCACATGGTCGAACAGCTTGATTTTAGAGATTGGAAAACATATAAGGAGATAAAAAAAAAATACTGGATGGATTTTTATCATTTTATGATGGTTGTGTACAGGCACTGCCAACACACATTTCAGTACAATCAGCTTGTAAAAGTGCATGTACCATTATATGACCCCTTTAAAAAAAATTCCCATCCGTACAATGAAAATCAATGGGGGTCCAAAACAACATTAGCTATGTTTACATTAACTCATTTTCATCAGTCGGTCGGAATGAATCCAATCCAGTTTTAAATTCTGAAAGCTCTGTTTATATGAACTTCTCCCTTAAGATCAACAAAATGGCACGCATCAATAACATGACTGTGTTTGTGAGGCGTTTTCTGAATAGCTGATAGTGTTGTCATGTCTGGTGGGTTATATCACATGCTGGGTGTGTGTTGGATGTCCAGTGGATAGTTCTGATTGTGTCCATGACGTGAGCCTGTAGCTGGGACACACTGTTTGTCAGATATACTCATTATTCTGCCAAACTGTCTGTTTTCATTTAAGCTAACGATGGGGCGCAACAGTATTAGGAGATCTGGTGAAAAATCAAAGATGTCTGCTTGGTTTTGAGGCTCATTTTAATGTTGTAGATGGTGTAAGTTTGTGAGCTTGTGCAAAATTGGTATTCATGAAGCATCCAAAACTTACATTCAGTAATGCCATGCATACGAAGAGCTTGAAAGATAGCGATGTATTTTTGACCCTGAGGCTGTTCCAAGAAAACAGCCGTTTCCCTGAAACAGACAGATACATGATGGAGGGATGTCATTAAAAACAGCATATGTGCATGAAAGTAGCTAAGCAGTATCAAGGTCATTTAAAAAAGAATGTAGTTTGCTGCACAATTGAAGTTATTGAATTATTGTAATGTCCTCTGTAAATGGGGTTTTTACTGACTGGAATTATACTAATGGACCATGTGCATTGTGTTGTTGCTGATAGCTGTAAATGGTTTGATGGAGGTTATGTACCTGGAGAAGAAGTGGATGATGGTGCTATGGGCAGGTAGGGTCTCTCGGAGGGGGTTTAACTTCAGGTACAGCCAGTACAGCACTGCTCTCAAGACCTCATATTCATTAGATGCAAACAGTCTAGACACAGAGACCTTATTAGCTTCCTGCTGATTTACTCCATCTGCTCATTTTTGATGCGTTTTAAATAGTCATTATCTATGCAGAAGGTTATTTCAAGCTCAGAAAAGTGCTTTAAAAACTTGCAAGGAATGGCCAGGACATGCGTCACCCAAAAAATCTACAGAAAAAAAAAAAATATATATATATATATATTTTACATAAAGGAAAAAAAGTCTATTTTACAACCTTTATGTTTTGCAGAGTGACATTACAAAAATCAGGACTATTTTGTGACTTTTCATGACTTTTCATGATTGAGAATCTAATGTGAATTATTCCTGAGATAAAAAGGATTATAAACAAACGCAAAAGTAAAATATCCTGATGCTTTGTAGTAATAAGGCTTGGGATGAAAGTCACAACGCAAAAAAAAATTAAATAAAATGTGGTAACGCTTTACGATAAGGTTCATTAGTTAACATTAGTTCACAGTGCATTACCTAATGTTAACAAGATTTGAATAATGTATTAGTAAATGTTGAAATTAGCATTAACAAAGATTAATAAATGCCGTATAAGTGCATTTCGTTATTAGTTCATGCTAACTAATGTAGTTAACTAATGTTAACTACTGAACCTTATTGTAAAGTGTTACCAAAAATCCTAACGGTCCTATAAAAATAGGCTTCATATTCTTTATGCAAAAGTAATGCAATCAAGCAAGATCATGATGCAAGTGTTTCCCGATACGAATTGTCAGTGATACTCTTAAAAAGGTTGAGAAAAAGTATGAGACCTTGGAGAACGAAGGGTCTTCAGCATGAGGTCAAAAGGCAAATCTTTAAGTTTTATGTGGAAAGAGAGGTCGGTCACTAGGAACAGCTCCAACCAGCGCTCACATGCTTTCTGGAGAAAAGTCTCTTTAAACTGAAAAACACAAAAAGAGGTTAGTAGACTTTTATACACTAAATACAGAGCTGAATACAGAGCTCCCCCTATTGGTCATTTAAAGACCAATAGAAAATGATGGAATAGGAATAGGATCCATTTCATTATAGTTTTATAACAACAACAATAATAATAATAATAATAATAATAATAGTTACCTTGCAGGACACTTGATGAAAGCTGCACACAGTCGAAGACGAGATATGTGCCAACATCTCTGTAAGACACCTGTTTATCATATGCATCAGTCTCAAAATGATATAATATTTGATATATCATACAACCCTGTGTATTCATTCCAAAACTAAACATATAAGTATTCGTGACTGTATAAAATTTGATTTGCATAATTACAAATTGACGCACACATGGGAGACACGGACTGTGATGCAATGCATGTTGAGTTAAACTCGGCTGGGTGGAACATAGATCTTATATGAAAAATATCTTCAGTGACTGTCTGCAATGCCACAATTCACATCCAGTTCCACCCAACATCCTGGATATGAATTAATCTAAAACTGGACAAAACAAACTTCTCTAGAGACCAGGGTGTGGCATTATGGACTTCTGGATTAGCGTTTATCACTTAATAACACACACACACACACACACACACACACACACACACACACACACACACACACACACACACACACACACACACACACACACACACACACACACACACACACACACACACACACACACACACACACACACACACACACACACACACACACACACAGAGACACACACAGACACTGACATGACAGTGGCAGTGACTGCAGTAACTTGTGTATTGGACATCATGTACCAGACCGAATGAATCTGCCAGTTCCAGAACAGATTTGAAGAGGAAGAGGTTAATACTCACTTCTGGAAGAGGTTTGACATTCCCAGTAATGCAGCAGTGGAGAGTACGGCCTCTCCCCACTCATCAGGGCGTTCCTCATGGTCATACAGTGTACGCAGGGCAAAAGACAACGCTGGAACACAAGAGAGATTCTTACATAACTGTATTACTCCATAACTGTCACAGTGTGCCCCCTCATCAGTCAACATCTCTGAGAGTACACTTAGATCAGAAACTCACGTGACAGCAAGTCAACAAGAGATGATGACACAGCTTGTCATTTACCGCTATAATATAATAAAAATGATGCCCTTTTAGAGCTTACCCTCTTTATTGATGGAGTCATCTTTGACAGGCAGTCGGAGAGTCAAAGGACCTCTGAGAAGCCACTTCCTGTGGACAAGTCCTCTCTCACATGCAGAACTACTAACTCTGCTGTCTTTCCCAATGACTGCAATATCACAACACAAAAAGTTATATTGTGGTCTATTTATTATGATCACAAGGATAACACTGGTCACTATAATGTGATCTTCTCTTTTGCATTATTTATTACACCATAATGGTTCTCAGTTATTGTCCTGCATATTTTATGATGATTTTAATGAACTATTTTGTAAATAAACAGCTCTCTCCCAAGCATGTGCTCATTATATAATGCATTTGGGTGGTGTTAACTATAGGTAAAGTGTGTGATATCTGTACCCCTAACTGAGAGTGTTCAAGCTGCACACTGATGCTAAGGTTACGTCTTCAGGCAAATGTGATTTCTGAAAATGCACATTGTTGACTAATTATGCTTTAAGATTATGAGAGGCTTAAGGCCCGTTCACACCAAGCACGATAACTATAAAGATAACGATAAAGATAACTATATATGCGTCCACACCAACGACCGATAACGGTCTTTTTATTCTAAGCACGCGCGCGCCCGGATGATCCAGATCCATTTTAAATGCGCGAGACCTTTAAATTAGAATGGATTCTGATTGGCTGTCAGTGTTTTATCGTTCGACAGCTGGAAAAAAAATCGTTCTGAAAGTGATCCCAACAATATCGTTCCTCATATCTTTATTGTTATAGTTGTGGTGTGAACTCTGTTATTCTTTAATATGGAGAACGATTTTTAGAATTATATCTTTATCGTTATCTTTATAGTTATCGCCCTTGGTGTGAACGGGCCTTTACTACTGAAACAAAACAAAACAAAACAAAACAAAACAAAACAAAACAAAACAAAACAAAACAAAACAAAACAAAACAAAACAAAACAAAACAAAACAAAACCAAAACAAAACCAAAACAAAAACCACAAAACAAAACCCCCCAGACCCCAAAACAAAAACAAAAACCTCAAAACAACACCCCCCCCCCCAAAAAAAACAAAAAAAACAAACATTTTTTTTTAAATGCATTGATCCGGGAGCTACACTATACAGCACCATACCTGCTCTCTCCTGTAGCTCAACATCCTGCTGTCTCTTGCTGTTGGTATACAACTCAAATAACGTGTCTGAACTACTCAGGACGGAGCAATGCAGCTTCCATCTGACCCCCAGACATTCCAGTACTGCATCTATGGACATGCACAAAAAGGACAGATATTTAGAATATCATCATTATACATCATTCATCCAGAAAAAGAATAACGGCAGTGGGAATAAATAGAAGAAACTAGATTTGAACATTTTCTGAACGAAATGTGAGAGCATTTTGTCCCCTGTAACTGTGCTAGGGAATTGTAGGTGGTTGCTATGGCATTGCTATAAATCAAAACAGCCCATCCCCAAGTCTCTATGGCCCCTAGGGTTGGTCATTGCCAGGGATGTGGGATATCTCCCATAAATGTGGAGGTAGAAAGGCAATAACGTATGTCAGAATTCGATGATCATGTCACATCCTGTCTACTGAGAATGAGATACCTTCATCTGATTGATTTTTGAAGGCAGAATAGATTGTATTTGATTCCTTGACTTTTGATGTCATTTCTAGTGAGAAATTAGTATTGTAGTTTGCATAGCAACAAAGCTCTCTCTCTATTTTGTTGTAGATCATTAAACTGTTATGCTGCCTCAGAATTCAGAATTCTGTCCGAAATCATCCTGATTTTGCCAAGTTCCTGGATCAACAAAAATTTTATCCTAACCATAACCATATCCTTATCCCTAAACCTAAACCTAAACCTAACCATAACCTTAGCTTATCGATAAATTATGAGGAAAATGATACTGTGACTAACGGTGAATAACTCTGGAAGCACCAAACCCTGATCGTAAGTCTAAACATGAAAAAATAGTTGTGCTCCAAATAGGTAAAAAATCCTTTTGCTTCTGGTGCGTAGAACCAAAAGTGCTGAATGTGCTGAAACGTCTGCTCGTGCTTGTCTAGCTTTTAATTCACATGCACTTTGCACATTTTGCACCATGCAGACTTTTTTAGTCTGGATTGAATTCAGTGTGTGGTTTAAGCAATTTTCTTGCTTGTAAGCCTAAACTTGACATAATACAGTTTATGTCAAGTTTAGGCTTACAAGCAAGAAAACTTGTCCCTCAAATCTGATTGGTTGAATGTGATGTTGATCCAGGTCAGGAACATGTTGTACTTGGCAAAATCAGATTCTGTACCTTTGTGCAGGTTGCCACGATTTTGCAGAGTAAAGCGTGTTCCTGTATCAACATATTTTGTTGATCCTGGATTCTGGAACAACATTCCTGTCAGAAAACATAGTCCTAACCCTATCCCCAACCCTAACAACAACTTATCCCAAAAATCAGAGGGTATTGGTGAATAACACTGATGTAGAAGCACCTAACCCTAGTTGTAAGCATAAACTTGACATAAACTGTACACTTGTTCCTCAAATCTGATTGGTTGATCGAATGTTGTTCCAGGATCAACAATGATGTTGATCCAGGAACATGTTGTACTTCGTGAAATTACATTCACTACTTCTTGCACAAATGCTGCTATTGCCAGATAGGGCAGTAAGGCAACAAGCCAGCAGCCTAAGCTTTCGGACGCAGTGTACTGTATGTGGTTTACCTATGTGTTCTAGGTGGTTGCTAGGGTGTTGCTTGGTGTTCTGAGTATTGGCTTACTATCCTAAATCATAGGAGACCACCCATCCACCCTGTATGATATTCTGGTCTCTAGATATTACTCTGGTCCATGCTTCAATGTAAATCTATGGGATTTATTCAGTCATTTTAATCATCATCCAGGTGAAAATGACTTAGAAATACAACAGCTCACCTTTTATTCACAAATCACATAATTTGAGGCATCATTTTTTCCTGTATAACATGGTTGTTCAAATCCTTAAAGGTATAAGGATATAATATATATATGACTCAAAATATATGACTTTCTTTCTGCAGATAAAGTAATCACACAGTGATCGTGACAGTAATCCATTAGACTTTTTAAGCAAAATGATAGGTGTATAAAAAAAAATCTAATATTTTTAACTAATACATCAATGCTTTTTACCATTATGATGGCTGTGTGTGGTTTGTCAAGTGTCAAACAAGTGTCAGCCAATCAAAGGCATTATAGGGACTCACAGAGATGGATTATTTTCCTAAAAATCTTAATTTGTGTTTATCTGAAGAAAGAAAGTCATAAACATTGGGGTGGCATGAGGGTGAGTAAATGATGAGAGAATTTCATTTTTGGATGAACTGTCTCTTTAATTTGAGGAATAGCAATAATGATTTCTGACGTAGCAAACACCGCCAATTAGATTTCCAATACGTCATACCTGGTTTAGCGTTATGGGCCACTCTGCGAGACAAAACATCAAATCGTTCCTCTGGAGTGTCAAGCTTTGAAGGCCATGTGACATCTTTGCTGTATACAAAGGTAAAGAGAGACATTATATGTGCACACACACACACACACACACACACACACACACACACACACACACACACACACACACACACACACACACACACACACACACACACACACACACACACACACACACACACACACACACACACACACACACACACACACACACACACACACACACACACACACACACACACACACACACTTTGTCACTTTAATCCCCTCTCATCCCACAGTGCTTCAGTGCCAAGTGTTCTGCGGCCCCTCCTGATAGTCTTTGTGTTCAAAGGCCCACCAAATTGAAAGTTGTCATTTTCTAATGTGCTATCCAACCTGCTCCATAATGATAGCATGTGGCTTGGCAGATTTCCCACAGATCTATCCTGGAGTGAGATAAACTGTCCCCCTCTCCCCTCGCCTGCCCGTCTCTCTCTCCCGCTAAACAGTTGTCATGGAAGTCCACTTATCCCTGGCAACATACCAGAGTCGGGCACGTCGGCTGGCCGAGAGCGGGTGAACGAGACGTGGCAAAGGGGAGTGTGGGCAGCTAGTGGCAGTCTCGTGCCAGTGGAGTGCCATGGGGTCAGCTGCAACATAAACACACAGTGAGAGAAAATCTGAGTGTGTGTGTGTGTGTTTAAGAATAGGATGAAGTGATCCAGATATTTGAGCTTTGAGCAAACATATGTCTGTGACAGATGGCTGTGTGCATTAATGAAAATGAGAGAAAATAATGAAAAATTTATGCAAATTACGAATATAAGAATAACCCTTATGCTTTGTTTCATCACTCCAGCAATCAGTGTTTGTTTGGGCAGGTCTTATCTTTTTACTATATATTTTTCAATAATGTTATGCATACTTTTGCACTTCTCATTAATACTAATTAATCTCTATATATTATGATTTTTTTTTTTTTTTTTTTTATAATTTTGCATGCCATCTTTGCAACCCTGTTATAATAATAGATAGTGAATAGTTAGTAATTGTTTGTTTTTCTAAACAATAGATCTTGTTAGTTTCAGTTATACAGTTTTGTATATCTGTAACTATTTGTTGGACATTTTTAAATAGAGAAAGAACAAAGTATTGGACAAAAAGAAAAAAAAAAAAGAAAAAGAAAAAAAGAAAAGAAATCCATTATCAACGGCCTGCCGGGATGGTGTAACAAGATAATAGCTAAAAATAATAGTTCATCCAAAAATGAAAATCACATGAAGGGGGGTGTGGGGAGTGGAGGAGAGAGAAGCATGAAGAGGGAAGTTAGCTAGAGGAGAGATGTCCTAGACAATGACTAGAATTTAATTTTGATATAGCCGACACACGACCAAAGAGACGACGTTCCGATGAACAAATAGCAAAGAAGAGGGAAAAGGAACACGCAAAGTCACGAATTTACATCGGAGAAGCCTCCGACTCGTTCATGACTGTTTCAGGAAGCACGGAAGGGAGGGGTGGGGGACAGTATGAGGAGGAGGGAGGGTCAAGCTAGCCTCCGTTTTGTTTGACAATACTTCGAACGTCAACAAGAAGTGACTTCACCCAACATCGCTTAGAGCACTTTTAAATAACAAAATATCATTTTTTTATTAACATATTTAATTAAGATATTTACAGTTTTTCTCGATTGCTTAAACACATTTCTTGAAACTATGCCTCGTATTCTCAAAACTGTAAACACAAATCCATATGGTCTCACCCAATTCCCCAAACATCCTATTTTCAGGTCAAAATGAAGCTCTACACTCAAAACCATTCACTCTTGCTGAAAAACCAAACTTTGCCCTCAGACAGGACACACAAGCCCTCAAAATGACACACACTACAACATAGTCTAACACACTGGTGCAATAAATTCAAAACAACATTTCAAAAACTGGTAAGTTATGTTGCTTGTGGTTCCCCCCATCACAAACCTTTTCACATGATGAACACAAAAGACACAACCAATGTATACATTGGCACATTTTTATTCATTCGTGTACTACACAGTACAACACACACACAACAAAACAAAACAAATTTGTTTTCCCTGTTTTACTTTTCTTTTCTTTTTTTATTCTCTCCTCAAAAAAAAAAAAATTACTTACAGTAAGATGTGTGTGACCATCATATGACAGTAAAAGAGCACACACAAACCTTATTCTAATATGGAATTGTATTGGAATGGTAAAGAGTGTTGGGACGTGACAGGAGGTTCTCCACTGAAGGATACAATATGATGAACTAAGAATGTTCCACATATGGTTGAAATACCATAATTTGCCTAGAAAGATAACATTCTGGAAGTCAAGACTATAAAGGAGAAAGGATGCTTCACTGTCACACTCTGCAGACACTCTGTGTGACTGTACGACTGCTGGCCTTTTCTTGCAAGAAAATAAACCTCATCAAAGACTATTGGAAATGTTTGTCTCTTACTCAGTGATATAATTTTGTTTGCCACCACACCTCCCTGAAGATTCTCGAGGCGATGGTAAAGCGACTCAAATTTGGCCTTACTCGTAGCCGAGCCTCCCTCATAGTCATACCATTGATAAAGACATGGGCAACTAGAGTGGCTTGAATTTCATCTGAGACTGCTTGTCTTTTTGCCCTTGCCCGTTGTCCTCCTCCTTCTCCTTATCCCTCCTCGATCTCTTCCTTCATGTCTTTCTGGATCCATTGATCCAAAACGCAATAAACTGATTTGGGCCCTTTTATATATCTATTGAAGGTTCTGATTGACGTGTGTTAAATTTTGACTCTTAGTGTTTCCACTTGGGTAATTGAGTGCTAACTGAGCTGAAGCTGTGCTGACTTGAGTGAATGATATTGAATGCTAGTGCGTTATACATGACAACATGGTCTAGGCAATGAGAAATGAAGGGATTTGTGTGTAGAGTTTTGCAGTGACAGTTCAAAAAATCTGACTCATGTGTCAAAACAGGGAATAGTGTTTATAGTTTAGTGAAATGGGTGTGCTTTTTGATAAATTACAGTATGGTTTTGAAATTTTAGTTCAAAAGCCTGGTTATAGTGTTTAAGCAATCGAGAAAAACTGTAAAAGAATAGTTCACCTAAAAATGAAAATTCTGTCATTAATTAGGCGATTCACCCTCATGTCGTTCCAATGAATTGAGTGGTTTAGTCCAAATTTTCTGAAGAGACAAAGAAAGATTGCTTTATATAATTAACACTTGACTGAATTTAGGCTTTTATTCACATATAAACATTCATCAATTCACACATCAGTTGTGGTAAACAGAAATGTTCACTTGACGTGCGAGAACCAATGAGGTTAATTCTTGTTTTACGCAGCAGGTTTGAGCTTCCGCAAGAACCAATGAGGTTTGTTCTTGCGGGTCAAGCAGGTTTGGCTGAGTTTCTGTTTATGTTCGCTGATCAATGTTTAAATGTGAATAAAAGCCTAAATCAAATCTGTTCATAAAGCGATCGAGTCTCTTCAGAAAATGTGGACTAAACAGCTCATTTCAAATGGATTAGTTTTACGATCTCTTTATTAACTTTTTGAAATGTCAAAGTAGTAGTTGTGTAGTCAGTGGAAGGACAGAAAGCTCTAAGATTTCATCAAAAAGATCTTCATTTGTGTTCCGAAGATAAACAAAAGTCCTACGGGTTTGGAACGACATGTGGGTGAGTGAATTATGACAGGATTTTCATTTTTGGGTGCACTAAGCCTTTAATAGTTCTAAAAAATATCACACACACACACACACACACACACACACACACACACACACACACACACACACACACACACACACACACACACACACACACACACACACACACACACACACACACACAAATTTTTTTTTTGCCTTCACGGCTTTAACAAATAATAGGACACCAGTTTGTTATTTGTGGAGAGTGTCTTTTAACATCTGCTTATTCAGTGTCTTGGATGTGAAAACTATTCAATTCAAGCAGACGCCTCTCAGCATGTCCACCTCTATTTCACCGCAATATTCTGATTATTTTGAATTAAACAGACTCACAGAAACCTGGCAGAGGAATTAAAAGCCATACTGTCTTTTAAATAAAAAGGGGGGTTTTGAAAAGGTCGTTCATGTGCGTAACTGCCAATTCCTCTTATACAACTCTTATGCCAAAACCCTACAGGTGCCTATCTCTAAAATGATGCCAGGTTTGTGACACCAGGTCGGCGGGTTGGCATAGAGTGGCACTCGTATCCCCCTGGTAAACCCAGGATTCTGGCAAAAGTCCGTGCTGAAGACGCGCTGTGGCATTATGGGTAAAACCCATCGCATTAATGCGAGTGGTTACTCCTTGATATTAAAGAGCTTTTTCAAAATCCGAACACTCTTACAGAAGAATAAATGTTTTATCATGAATGTTTCATCATGAATAATAGATACATTTGATCTATCTATTTATCTATTATCTATTTTTTTTTCATAAATAAAGTAGGAATATCAGACCTCTGGACTCACACTGCACTGACAGACTGACTGAAGAGATTTATTAAGATTAATATGATAAATCAGATATAGTGTTGAAATGAAGACGATACTGTGACGCATTGTGGTTGTGAAATGTTAGTGAAACACGTCTCTTCAAACATTTATTAAGAGCTGTCACATCTGGTGACTAAAAGTCATTGCAAATTGAAATTAGTGAAAGTGAAAAAAGTGCAAAAGGGCTGAATGTTTTGTATTTAGGTATTTGATGGGTCTAATAAATATTTTATAAGATATTTTGTATTGTGTATGATTTTTTTTATTGTTATGATGTTTTGACATAGACTGGGTTATGGTCATTATTTTTTTGAATTATATTTATTATTTTATTGTAATAAAATGTTTCATATGGTATTAAATGTATTTATATGGAATAATGTATTGTTCAAGACTATTTTTCCTTAATACTTATATCTGAGTTTTAATATTCCTGATCCAAAACATGCAATTCGTTGCATTTTTAGGCTAATTGCACATCTCACCTGAATATTTTTTTCTGTCTGATGATTTATTACCGAACTCCTCTGCTCTCTGAACCTGCGCCTGTCCCAATAAGTCACTGCCTAAAGCACCAGGCAGCTGCCAGCGGTTAGTGTGGCCAGCTTGTGTGCGCTGACCTAGTGAGCGAGCTGACACCTGTTAGAATCATAGAATAACAGTATGTGATGTGCTAAAAGTTTCAAAGACAAATAAATATATTTGGTCCAGAGTCATGAAGAAGATGCAAACTTACACTTCTTGTAGAGTTTTGTTGTGAAATGTGGGAGGTTATAAGCGCCGACCTGAAAAACAAAAGTACTGAATGGGTAGCCATTTGAAATGAACTAGCTTTATATTTGTGAAGTGCAAAAAACACAGAAAAATTGATGTTGGTGTCTAATATAGCATACAGTTGAGCAGGGGTTTTCAAACTGAGGCCTGGGGGCCACAAGGGACTACTAGGGGGTCTATGGAAAAGTTTACAGAAAAACAAATGTGAAAATTAATAAATAAATAAGATTGTGGCAAGCAGGGTGGGGCCGAGAGCCATGGGAACGGAGCGAGGCCTGTGGAACGAGTGTTAATGAGTCCCACGGAGGAGCTCCGGAATGATAAAAAGAGGAGTGACGACAGTGGAAGTCGAGAGAAGACCAGGACTTTATCTTTATCTGCGGCAGTCGTCCATGATGGGCTGCCGCTTTACTTTTGTTTTGTTGTTTATGTTTATTTTATCTTTGAACTCCCCATGAAATCAAAATGAAAGTTTTTTGGCTTTTAGTAATGTTATCTATAAGCTAGTGTGCTCTAAAACAATGACACAATTCAAGTTTAATTCAAGGCATTCAAGACAGTCTCTCACTTCTGTCAATTTAGATCAATGATTTTGATGACATCACGCTGAACTTCAGCTTCTCATCAGATTTTCTGTCCAATAATGCTCTCTAGAATCTGAAGCATCCCGCCCCCCCAACATTATAATTTCACGCTGAAGCTGCAGCCAATATCGGTCACTTGTTCACACATTTACTATTTTCTACATGGTGAATGGCACACAATGCACTATATAGGATAATTTCCTATCACCTATAATATAGGGGATAGAGAACGATTCAGACAGTGTAAAAATAATTAATTAAAATTAATAAAACTAACAGCATGGATTTATTTAATGCCATACCATAGTGAGTATAATGTCATGTAATACCAACTAAATATTTTCCAAATTACATATTATGCATATTAATAATATATTTTTTTACACAGTCTTCAAATTGAGTCTTAGCTGCCTAATAGGCTATAACTATGTGAAACTATAGCTGCCTTTTAAATTTTAGGATGGGGGTCTCAGGAATTATCATATTTGGGGCTTGTAGCATCTAAAAAATGTAAAACCCCTATAGATTGAAAAAAAGTTAGGACCCTAGGCTATATTCTTGTGATTCTAGTAATACTTCATGACACTTCTTGTGCATTAACCCACCTTGTGTGAGGTCTGGGTGGCATATTCCTGGCAGATAAAGGACTCCACTGGATGTGCATTTTGTTTAAATCCCCAAAAAAAACAAAAAACAAAAAAATGCTTTCACTTGTCCTGACTGACAGTCCACATCACGTTCCCAAACATTTAAGACGTTTAAAAACTAAAGAGGTGTAATGAGTGAGGTGTTTGTTTCTCACTATGGTTAAACACTAAAAGCCGCTAAAAATACCCAGGCTGTAAGTTACTTTACAGATGGATGAAGAGTGAGGGAGATCGAGACTTAGCCGTAGTTTGTGGTCTATAATCTTCTTGTTGACATGTTTTGTTGCTAGGATACATGTAGGTCACTTGACCTGTTAGTGTCAGATGACACAAATTAACATATTCCTTACCAAAACAAACAAATGAAACAAAATGCTACATAGACAAATTAAAACATGCTTGCTGCATTCACTTTTGCCTCAAAATGTTGACAATCCTAAACCGACTTCTTCCATTCAGTTTAATAACTGGTTAGCCGTTTTTGTACTAACCAAATATTCCATAGTTGAATATAACCTACTTGGGTGTATATTTTATGCCAATATTATTTTAATAAACCCGACAAGTGCCTACAACCCCCATAATTCAATGAGAAGAAGTACGTGACGCCCATCGCGTTCAAGTTCAAGACTCTTTATAAAACTAGCCAATCACACGCCTCGAAAATCCTCCGACGGATGCATAGTGCGGCCTGTGATTGGTCAAGACTGATACGCCTCTGCCGCGACGCGATTGTCGTGACGCGAAAACGTGAAGGAGGGGGAATGCGAATGGAGGCCGTTGGTGTTTCAGAGCCGAAACAATTGAGATAGAAATACATGAGGAAAACTCAAATAGAAAGCCTGTGAATTTTTATATTTAGTTATATCGAAACTCATATCTCATATATACTTATAACTGTGTCGGTGGAGGTCGCGAGGCAGTGCGTGTCAGTATTTAGTGTTTGTTTATAGTATTAGTGGAACTCAAAGGCCCGGATTCACTCTCTTCACCAACCTGGCGAGTAACGTTATTTAACCTCATTTGGTCCTGTTGTGGGCTCACTTCTTCTGTACATTCTAAATATGCATTGTAACCTAGTATTAAATGAGTTTTAATGCTGGAAAAGAAGTGCATTTCATAGCATTGCCTTATTAGCCTGCTAGCTTCTTCATGCTAATCCTCTTGCTAGCGAATTAGCCGTTAGCATGGATATGTTGTTTTTATCAACTGTGCTAGTTTTTAGACCCTCTTTCGTTTTAATCCAAGGGAAAACGTTGCGTTAATGTATTATTTGCTTAGCGAAAGAAAATAAAGTTGCTAAAATGACAGATAAACAGAAGACAGCAGGTAAAATAAATAGAATTAGCGTGTGGATAACACTAGCTTTTAGCTTTCTTCTTAGTTTATTACTGATTATTTATGGAAATTCGCTGCGCTTGCAATAATGTGGAATGGATTTCTAGCATAAAGTATGTTTAATATTTTTGAGGTTGTCAGGTACTGGCAATAGCTATGTTGCAAGCCAATGGCGGGCTATAAGTTATTATGATGGTAATATCATGGTACTGAATGATTGCCATATTGATGTGCCATGCCATTTACTTCATGTTACTTCAGATTCTAGGCTACTTCATGGAATTGAACTCTAATATTCATGATAGTTTTTGGTTCTTTTTAGTGCTATTATAGCCACAATATTGCACTGCCTTTTATTAGTTGTTAGAAAATGTTAAGATTACACTTCTCACTTTTTGAGCACATTGCACCAGATTCGTTTTTCTTACGTAGAGCACAAAGTGACTTTTAAACCTATTTATTTAGTTATTTGTGATGCCTTTTTGTATGTAAAGTCACAAACTTTGCAAAAATATCAAAAGGTATTATATAATAAGTTTTGTTTAATATTGTTGGGGTTGCTTAGTTGGCACTAGCTAGATTGCAAGCCAGTGGCGGACTCAAATTATGAAGATCGTAATACCATGGTACTTCATGATTGCTATATTAATGTGCCATGGCATTTAGTTCAAGGAATAGGCCTACAGTTTAACAGCCTTGGCTTGTCTAAAATCAATGGTTTTGGTTCTTTTTAGTGACACAATCATGAATTTTTCTGCTGATGATTAATTGTCATACAAATATTGCGATTAACAATTTAATTCTGTTTTATGTTAGTGTAATGTTATATTTTTACTTGGAGTACAGTAGTAAATAATATATTATAATAAAAAAATTATAATGATAGGCCCATAGAATTAACTTTAATAATAATATAATCTAATGTAATTGATTAAACCCCAAAACTTTCATTTCGTCCTGACTGTCTTTGTACTTGAGAGCAGTTTTGTTTTTTTTGGCAAAATGTGATAGAAATTTATACTACAGTGCACAATTATTGCGATTATCTCAAATAATTATGATTAGATAGAAGTTAGGATCTTGGAACTTGCACTGCTTTTCATTAGCTGTTGTGTATATCAAAGCTTACACTTCTCAGTTTTTAGGCCTATTGCATCAGATTGTTTTTTCTTATGTTGGACACAGTTACTTTTAAACCCTTTTTACTTTGTTATTTGTGAGACGTGTGTAGAAATCCAACTCATATTGTAAAATGATTCTGATTCCTATGTTTTATCAGCACAGAAGCGCAGGTAGTTGTCTTGTTTGAATGAGTTACATCTGTTTTATAATAAGTAGCCCCGAAATCTTTTAGGTTCAGACATTGAGAATGCAGAATAATGTTGATTTTTATTAATTATGAACAGATTAATCTTGAGGCAAATTGTTAATAGTCAGCATTTGATTGCAAAACAGCCAGTGAGTTATTCATTAAACAATTTATTATCGTTTACAGGGAATATGAGACGGATGCCACAATGACGTCTAGATTTGGAAAAACATACAGCCGAAGAGGAGGAGATGGGACCTCCAAGTTTGACGAGGTGTTGTCCAATAAAAGGGCCACGCTCAGCACCAAATGGGGTGAGACGACTTACAAAGCCAAGGTGGGAGCAAAGAGGCCTGGTTTAAAGACTGAGTTGACAGATCAGACCAAGAGGTCCAAGGTCTCAGAAGGTGATGGCTCAGAGGATCCGTTCGGTTTCGACAGTGACGACGAATCCAAGCCGGTTACGTCTCGTAGCGTAGCCCAGTCTAAACCCAAAGTGACGTCCACAGGGGGCTCCCAGGCCAGTCTGACGCTGGAGCCCAACAGTAGGGTGAACCAGCCTGCCAGCGTGGAGGCCGTGGCCCCCAGCAGGGCCCCTTTCACTCTCAGTAGTGAGAGAAGTGCTCACAAAGTGCCAGAGGACCCTGGGAAATTTTTTAACACCTCTACTACAGGTATGTTTTGTTCATGGATAATTCCTTCCCCTCTAAAATCCTTCGGAATTGTTTTAATGTTCAAATGATATCTGATTTGTTCCAGCGTTCCTGTGTTAATCAGTTGTTATGTGTGCTGACAGTGTCGTTCAGGTGTTTGACCCATTTATCTCAACGGGAAGCACTTACTTACCACATTGTATAGACCTGCCCTAGATTTTTTTTTTTTTGTGGTTGTTTACTTGTCTGAAACATTTGACAAACTACTTTAATTTACTGAACAAGACTGTATCTAAACATTACTACGTTTGACTTTGAAATCCATATTTGACGTAATGCACATAATTGAAATTAGGGAGCATGTATCATCATTAAAGTCCTAGTCAAATCCTTGAATGTCCTTTAGTTGCAGGGTTAAACAGGGTTTGTCAGCAGTTTTTGCAGTGGCTATTTGCTCTAATTAGGAGACGTGCAAGAGCATTGGTGAATTCCACTTTAGTTTATTTCATCATGTGTTTCTGATGGATATTCAGCATCATTTACAAGTGCATGTGAATGCTTGGAAGAAAACATCAAGATTACTTGTGGTTACTAAGATAGTTTATGCTTTGTCCTGCAAATCTTTACTTCGGCTTGTGTGTGCAGTTTCTAGTTATTAGATGTCTTTTGAATTGTGATCTTCATGGGGTTTTGAAAAGATGATTCTGTTAGTATACGATGTTGAAAAAAAAGAAAAGAAAAAAATCAAATCATACTCAAATATTTTCTGGGATTTTGTCAGTAATGACAATTTAGATAATATTTTGCTATGTGTGATTTACTTAGGACCATTAGCCTGCCCTGTAATGGTCTGCTTTTCATATTCTTTATATTCGATGCCTTGGTTAGTTCACAGCAGTGGCAGAAATTAAGTTTTCCACTACAAGGCTGTATCTCCCCCCCCCCCCCCCCCACAAACTGATTTAAAGGTAATTTTTCCTTATTTTATCGGATGTAACAATTTGACAAAATATAATGCATACATTTAATCAATACATTCAATTAGAATAAGAGACACTTTTACCAATCAAATGAAAATACAATTTGTCTTTTCACGTTTAATTCAATGTGTTGCTTGCGGTTTCTTTCTTTGTAATTAATTGTTACATTTATTAGCAATTTGAGTAATGTTTTTTTTATTTTATTTTTTCTGTGTGCATATTGCATAAATAATGCTGTGAGAAAAAAAAAAGAAATGTATGAAACTTGAACCGGTTAAACGGTGGTTTAGGTATAACACTTGCACAAATGGCTTTTTAAGAAGATGCATTCAGATGAGATGTAATTTGAAGGCCAGTGAAATGTGAGAACTAGGGATGCACCGAAATGAAAATTCTGGGCCAAAACCAAAAATTCTGCATGCACTTTTTAAAGTCTAACTGAAATCAAAATTGACCCTATTTACTTTGTTAGCACATATTACTAGTCTTGTGGTGAACAATTAATCCGTGCAAATTAATACACAGAAAATAAATAGGTTTAAAAGTCACTTTTTGCCGTCGTAATCTTTAATCAAAGTCTGAAAAGTCTCTTCCGGTCTGGATTGGCGTTCCTTCTCTGATGACGTAGGTTTGACGGCTTGGTTTGGGAAACGCTTAACCACTCCCCTCAAACCGTTAGTCTGTAATGAGCGAGAGATGGAGAGGAGGAGCGCTAGAGTAAAACCCTGCCCTCTGTTCAATATTCCTTTTCACTGGGAAATACGTCACAACACTGGAGAAAAGTCGTTTGCAACTTCCGGTTCACATGGACTTTAAGAAATAATTAAATTTCTTATTTTAAATGAGTTATTATGTGTATTATTATTATTAGACTTTTTAATTAAATTCAATAATTTTACTGAATCAGAATAAAAAAAATGATCACTATTATCACTATTATCACTAAAAAAAAGTATCACACTAAAATTGGACATAATATATTAGGGATGCACCGATACCATTTTTTTCAGAACCAATCTAATACCAAAAATTGAGTATCGTCTGATACTGATCCGATATCAGCCCAGTGATTTAAAAAAAAATATAGCCTATATATGGAATTTCTATATCTCTGTGTTGAACTGATAATTACTCTTTTTTTGTTGTTGTTGTTGTTGTTGTTGTTGTTGTTGTTGTTGTTGTGTGTGTTAAACATCATTATAAAGAAAAACAAAAAATGAAAAAAGTTATATGATCATCATCTGACAAATTACTAAAAACTAGGTCAGTGGAAAATTCTGCAGCAAAAGTTACTCTAGAAAAATCATGAGTGCACCATAATTGTATTAGCCTAAATCTAAACATTTAGTGAAACACATTATAAATATATTTATATATAATATATAGCCTACTATAAAATTAAAATATTTATTTTAAATGTATAGTGCAGCTTTTTAGTGAGGCAGATAGGACCGAAGAAGAAGGGCGGCTCAAAACGCTTATGCGCATCCCGTGCACAGAATGATGCGCTTGAAGCAACATGGAGCTGCAGCGCTTCGCATTAAGTTCAAAGCAAAAATGAAGAGATATTGATGTGTAGTATATTATATCAATGCAATAATAACAGTTTTAAATTTTAGTTACTTGCGTGTAAAGAACAATTCATAGTGCTCTCTACTCCAGTGTTGTGATCTAAAAGACACCCGGGAGAAAGTTACATGAACAGCAATTAACTCCAGGAAGATAAAGTAATTTTATGCAAAGCCATAGACCTTTATCTACATATCAAGTATAATAATATGAACATTGAATCATCTTGGACAGTTTCATCATGTCATAACCGAACGCGAAGCGCTGTTTGAATGCTGAATAGAGAATGACTGACAGCAGCAGCGGAGGGAGGATTTACGTGAACTTGAATTTAACGACTTCAATATTTATCTCTGTCACATTAAACTATGGCATGGCTTTAGAACACTTATAGTATATTGCACGAAAAGTTGATGGTGCTTTATAATGTTTTTGTGCCTTTTGTGAGGCTTAACAATAACACAGAATAGTATAGGCCTACGTACAATATCGTATTTGGATCGGTTCTGTTTGACCGATACCCGATCCGACAAAGAATTGCAGTATCGGAGCCGAAACTGAAACTGAGTATCGGATCAGCACATCCCTTGAAAATATATTAAAATAATAATAAATATCTATTAAAATAAATGTATTACATTCAATTATATTCAACGGAATCAGATTTAACATTTATGTTTGACCAATTATCAAAATAAAGCATAGGCCTAGTCCTGTTCTTTGACTGACTCAAAGCTATTATTATCAGAGCATGTAAGCAGTGCGTAGCGGGAGTGTAGCATCATTTTCTCAGCGTTTCCTATACAGCACATACAGCACAGTATAGGGCTATTGCAAACAGAAACAAGTCTATTACAGAAAAATTTCATTTCTGCATGTTATTTGAACAGATTTTGCTTTTCCAGTGAGCGTGAGCGATACATGAGTGGAGCTTTTGCTTGGCCCATGAGGGACTGAGCAGAGAGCTCACACACGGAGCGGAACATTGAGCAGAGCAAACTGGGTGACAGACAGATTTACCTGCTCAGCAGCCTATGGCATGTTGAGGGATAATCACAGAAACCTCTGCTTGCGTGAATGGTTTGTCGGATCTGCACACTAGCGCAGGTTATAATCTCACAGTTTAATAGTATTTGTAGTTCCTAATATGATAAAACAGGCTGTGAGACTGAGGATTAATTACCTCAAAATGTATGTTTGTAATATATGCAAGTTTAAGGGACTTTAAATTTATTTAAATACACCTCTTTAGCTATTGTCACGTGCCAGTTATTATCCCTCCGCATACCAATGTTGGCATGTGTGCCATAGGTTGCAGACTCCTGCCTTAGACTACTTCTACTGTTCATACTCAGTAAAATGTCAAAAAACAAACCGTCACAGTTTCATTTCTTAATTGTGTTGTTAGGAGAGAAAAGAAATGTGGAAGTGAATGTGGGTGGAATTTCACATCATGCATGTAATTGTGATGTTGGTTGTAGCAGTACAGATCTGAAATAAACTGACCCATCACTCACTGATAAAAAATATAAATATATATATATATATATATATATATATATATATATATATATATATATATATATATATATATATATATATATATATATATATATATATATATATATATATATAATATTATAATTATAAATAATAAAACTTCTTTGAGGGGATCTGCACCATAAGTGCTGTAAATGCTCAGGACACCAGTGTTACGGGCTGTAGACTTGTGTAAAACCCTGCTTAATGTCACACAGTAATGGATACGGCAGTCTGACTCTTAAAACAGCAGCCTGGAGCTCCCAGCAGACCAAGAAATGAAAATCTTTAATTGGCCCAAACTCTATTTTACATTTCCTCTGCATAATTGCTTTTTCAGGTCGGAACTCCTCCAGGGTCTTGCAAATCATTTGGTTGACTAAGTAATCAATGAGGTGAAGTTAGAGGAAACTTTCAGAACACTGACACCGTCAGCGGCGATGTTAAAACTAGGAGAACACTTAGACGCTGATGAAGCGTAGCGTCTGGACAGGCCCCTGTGAGCTGCTTATCTCATTTTGAAGCTCAGCACACTAAACTCATCACCTTGTCTGTAACTGCTAAGGGTCTCTTATGATAATGTATGCTGATGAGAGGCTCTCTCGAAGATGCTTCAGTTTTGTTGCTCCTGTGAATATTGCTTGGGTCAATCTATTATCTGGCAAAAAGTAGACATTTATGTTCCTATTGTTCTCTAGACAGCAGAACAAAGCCCACTGAATTAAAGGGGAAGTAGTTTATGGATGAATACTAAAACTATAAAGTTTTAATAATTGTTTTAATTCTATGAGAATAGGGAAGTCACCCCTCCCACCACCACTGCTATAATTATAAAGACAAAGAGGAACAATATTGTTGCAGTCTTTTTCAGTTGTTTTTCTAGCTGACGTGAAAGCCGATGTGTTTTCCAGCTGATTTTCCCAAATACAGCTGATTTGGGGAAAAAAATCTTTCTAATAAACATTTAATTTTACAAACCTTGCAAACTTTGGTGAAGCCAGCTGAGAGATTTTCTGAAGTGTGCATTTGTAGATAGTAGGGATGGGCATTTTTCAAAAATATTGGTTCATAAAATTCGAATATTCGTTTATTTAAATGACGTTTAAATAACAATTTCTTTTCTGTGAAAAAATACTATAATAGGTACTATATAATCAATATCAGTTGTGACAGTCGACCACTAACCTTGAAGGGGTCAACGGATGCAAAATTCTCTTTTATATGGTGTTTGCATATAAATGTGTCTTTGCAGTGTGTGGACACAACCACCATACAATGGAAAAAAAAAAAAACATTCACTCCTTTTTTTTTTCTTTTTTTTTTTTTTACTCAAAAAGCCTAAACACTCTCAATAATCAAGCCGTTTGGATTTTCTGAGCAATATAATGTCATATTGCTCATGCTCTGCCCACGACCGCTGACAGACTGTCCAGTATTAGCACATTTCCCCCTCAGCCATTTGTATACTGTCCGCCATGGCAGCACTTTGTGTGTCTTGTGTCGACACGCCCCACGGAAGAGAGGGGTGGGGTGAGCAGTTGCTCATTATCATTTAAAGAGACTTGAACCGAAACGGGTCGCTGTAAACAGAGCTGTTTTTGAGGAGGTAAAAAGGGTGTTTTAAACAACCATTGAGGATTTTTAACCAAAGTATGTTACAAACTTTACATGAAGACCTTAAAGAATTTTACCAACTTGTGGGAAATGGGTATCCGATGACCCCTTTAAGGCTTGTTCACACGGAGAATTGGGCTGCACGATATAGATGGGAAATTATAGATGCAATAAACTCATTGGAAAATTTAATTAAATTTTTTATAAGGAGATTTAAAACCAGATAATGATGAGGTTTAAAAATAATTACTCATCCAATATGCAAAAAGAAAAAATCACTCCAACCTTTCAAAGTGAACGTCTCTTTTTTTTTTTTTTTTTTTTTTTTTTTTTTTTGGACGTGTGAAGTATTATCCAGCATTAATGGCAAATTAATTAATTTCAAATGGAATTCTGAACAACAGGTATGCTTAATATCTCATATATAAAGTTGGGCTTAGTTATAGGTAAAAAATGTAACCAGTGAATTGCCGCTTCTCTGGTCTGGGAAAATTATATTAAGCAGCACGATTAGTTATAACCATGCTCCGCTGTATTTAACGCCTAGATACTTCCAACACAGTCGAGAGGCTTCCTCCTTGGGCATAAGATCTTCTGCAGTGACAACCTTGTTTTTGTCATCAGGCCAACTTTATTTTGACAAGCTAGCACAAGCTACCCTGTCTTTTAAAACTTCAAAATACTTCCTCCATCCAGCGGTTTTTAAATGCAAGCTCCCGACCGTCCTGGAAGAATGCACCCAAGTGGCTGGTTCTCCGCTTCACTGTCTGTGGTGTGCAAACAAACCAGAAGACAGCAGTGTACCTAGTCTTTCTACATCACATCTACATGAACTTTATGAATTAATGCATTAGTCATATCATAACCTTGACGGTTAAGTTTATTCTAATAACAAAGAGAAGGAGCTGGAAGAAATGTCACAATCTGACTTGTGGTGCAGCCTGGAATCATAATCACTCCATGTTCAATCGTTTGGCCAGAGGAGAACACCTCTACATTCTGTCACCTGATGGAGTTTGGAGTTGGAGTTTTTCCCTCTGTTCTCTAACTGAACTAAATGATTTCTATTACTATAAAAAAAAAATCAAAATGATGTTGAAGGTCGTGCCGCCAACAACCGATGGGCATGTGATGTAACCGGTGTGGCTGAACACAGTGTAACACCGGTAACATGACTATCGCAGCATGCCTAATCAAGAATCATTTTTGAAATGATTTACAAAATTAGGTTGTGAAGTGCCTAAAGATTCCCCTACGCAATTCATGTTTCATGCTTACTTCAAGATTAATGGCCGGAGATGGCAGTTTCGTACATGTGGTTGGTGGTAGATGTTCCAACTTCATGGAACCCATCATGCGTGCTGCCTTTCCATTTGTGATTGGTGGTTGCTGTATCATGTTACTGGTAATTTACATAGTACACTACTGCTTAACTTTGTTGCATCGTGGATGGTTGCTGTCAGTCACGTCGCCTCAGCGCACTAACTCTGCTGCCCTATCCAAAACAGTGTCAATATAAGTGCCCCATGGCTGGCAATTTCACACATTACCCATTCTTCAAATTAAATGTTAAAGCCATTTATAAGTCTGTTACATAAATCCTTTTCAACTAAGATTTGATCAGAATTCAGGTTTTGAAGAGTTATATAGTTTGATTTCAATGACTGATTTAAATTGTCATAATTTGAAAACAGCCTAATTTGTCATTTTTGGCTCTTAATAATTGAATGAAAAGGGGAATGTTCATGTGGTGATATAACTGAAATTTTGTAACTCCTGTTGTGTAATAGATGCTTTACAGTCTCTCTGCTTCTTTTGTCATGAGGTGCAATGAGGGTTTTGTATGTTGGCGACCTTTTTTCAAAGCTGCCCATTAGCGTTTTGTCCTGTCTCTTAACTCATAGTACATAGACATAATTGTAGGTATAGGTATAATGATGAATACAGTAATGTAAGAATGGTAAACTGTGAGTGTTGTCTGCCAGACCATTGCACAGATGTTATGACTGCAAAGGTGTGATTATTGCTTTAAAGATGTCTAGCTGTGTGTCTCCTGTGTTGACTAGTCATGGGATCAGAGAAAATTGATGGACTCAGATGGTCTTCAGAGCTAAAAGGTGCACTAGTTTTTAAGCACAAAGAAAACTGTACTTTTTACATCTGTTTAAAAAGTCATACACTTGCATAAGATCCAGTCACTTTAATGGTCTAGAACAGTGGTTCTCAATCCTGGTCCTGGGGACCCACAGCTCTGCACAGTTTATATGTCTCCTTTATCTGACACTCCCAGTTCAGTTCATAGAGCTCTTTCCTAACGAGATGATGATCTGAATCAGGTGTGTTAAATGAGGGAGACATACAAACTGTGCAGAGCTGTGGGTCCCCAGGACCAGGATTGAGAACCACTGGTCTAGAAAGAGTAGTTTTATTCTACATAACGAAAATGGTCATCTGTGATATTGGCCCACTGGTATCCTGAAAAGTTTTTTTTCTTCATTTGATATTTTTGTTATCTTGCTTTGGCAACAAGCCTCCACAAAGTGTTTGGGGTTGGCAGATATAAAGGGGTTTTGTCTTAAAGGGTTAGTAATTACTCACCCCATGTTGTTCCAACCCCGTAAAACTTTCGTTCATCTTCGTAACACAAATTAAAATATTTTTGATGAAATCCGAGGGCTGGCTCACTCATCAGTAGGCTTCTATGGGATCGAAATTTGCCGGCCCAGAAAGTTAGAAAAGACAATGTTTAAAATAGTCCAAGTGACTACAGTGGCTCAACCTTAAGTTTATCAAGCGACGAGAATAATTTTTGCGCGCAAAAAACAAACAAAATAACGACTTTATTCAACTTTTCATTTTCCTCTGCGTGGTCCTCTGAGTGAATTCCCATGGTGTAACAGCGCAGCGCTTCTGTGTTGTACATCAGCACGTAGGCTCACTATTGGCCGACGCTGGTCATGTGTGTGATGCGTGTGACATACAACACAGAAGATCTGCGCTGTGACACTACGTGAATTCACTCAGAGGCCCACACAGAGGAAATTGAATAGTTGAATAGTCGTTATTTTTATTTATTTTTTTTGTGCACAAAAAGTATTCTCGGCGCTTGATAAACTTATGGTTGAGCCACTGTAATCAAAAATATCTTAATTTGTGTTCCGAAGATGAACGAAAGTTTTACAGGGTTGGAACAACATGAGGGTGAGTAATTACAGACAGAATTTTCATTTTTGGGTGAACTAGGCCTAACCCTTTAAATCAGGGATCCAGACTAGAGCTGCATTAATCGTTAAAAGATCGCAATCTCGATTCAAACACCCACGTGATCTCATTCCTAAGTAACAACCATTCACCTGTGTCTTAGCCTAAACCTTTGACAAAAACACACCAAAACATTCTTATCTGTGTTTGTGCCGCTGCTGAGCCAGAGAGCAGTTGTCATGTGTAGGTATGAAACAGCTAGGTGGGGACAAGTGACTGTTAAAAAATGTATTTGTCATTGAATCATTCAGTTAAGAGATTCGTTTAAAAAGGCTGATTCATCCAGTAATGAAACAAGAAGTATTTGAGTCATTGAATCATTCATTCAAACCGATTTTTTTTTTTTTTAAATGATTCATTCAAATTAATTTAACATTTTAAATAGACTGCAATTAACATTTTGTCAGAACCATAGTAAATTACAAGTTATTTTGTGTAGTTATCTGTTCAGAATGCTTGGAGAATCGTGATCTCTGTGAAAAAAAACCCACAGCAATTTTTTGGTTCACAACTTATCCAGTATCGTGCAGCTCTACTTCAGACTAACATTTGAGAGCAGTTGTTTTGGTTTCACTAAGTTCTATAGATGATGTGCCAGCACCTGATTTGGTAGCGCTGGAGGGATTTTTAATCAAAAGGTTATTTTAATCATAAAATTACTATTTTTTTTGTATTAATAAGTGCAGTTACTAATATTATTACATGTATGTTTACTGGAAATTTGACAGTAAAAGCACTGAGCATAAATTGAGATGCAGATAAAATTGACTTTTATGAACAACAGTAATATGCAAAAACTTTGTGACTTCCTACTTGTCTCCATATATTAGGGAGTGGGAAAGTCAATTAGTGCTGCTCTGCCACCACTACTTGTAGTGGTAATTTCACTTCTTTTTTTAAAATAAGTTTTTGTTTGCTACAAAGTGTTAGTTTTACAAATCACATTAAAGGGATACTTCAGGATTTAGCATTAAGCTTTGTATTAGTAGAAAACCTGTAGTATTTTCGAATTACCATGCTTTCCACCCTCATATCTCCTTGAGAGGAGAGATTTATGTATTTTTTGAATGGAAAAATCCTCCGATGATGCAAAAATCGTCATTTTGCGTCATCGGAGGATTTTCTGGCCAGAGGCTAAAGACTACAGCCAGTATTAGGGGCTGTTCCGCATGTGTTCAACCCACCTATAGAGGGTGGGATCTCACATAATGTACACACAGTCAGCCGTCTTTCTTTGGAAGCTAAGCTTGCAGGCTCTTGTTCTGTGAAGAAAGCTGAGTAGTAGGAGAAAGCTGAGTAGTAGGGGTTACCATCCTCCTTTTCCCGGACTTGTCCGGCGGGCGAGATCGTTCAAAATGTCCGGGATTCAAATACACATTCATCTTTCCAGAGGTGAAGTATCCCTTTAAAAACAAGTTAAATTGGATATTTAGAGCTTTGAAGTGCTGTGAAAAGTGTGAAGCTCTTAAAAGCCTTAAAAAGTGCTTGAATTTTACTCTCAAAAGGTTGTAGGAATCCTGAGCTCAAATGAATAGCGTGGCTTCGTTCCACTTTCATTTCATTCATGTTTCTCATATGCAACAGGAATGGCAACTCTTTAATCATTTTGCCAAAGTGGTGGTGGCACCAGTGTGACCTTTAACAAAATTGAGTCGCATCAGCAGGAAAGATGTTCGCAATTTGGAACCCTGTAAATGGATACGTTTTCCGCTCAGTGTTTTACTTAATTTCCAACCTGGCAACCATGTGCACATGCTTTCTCTGCACTGCAAAAAAATAAATAAAAAAGATGATCTGAGAACTGAAAACATGTATGCTGGAGTTTAGCGATCTCCATTACAATTTTACACTCAAATAAAAAGCGTAATACAGCCAGTCTATGTTCCTTCTAGGGATGCACCGATCCGATAGGCCTACTCAGTATCGGTATCGGCTCCAATACTGCCATTCTTTGCCGGATCGGGTATCGGTTAGACGAGGCCAGACAGTAACTGAAATTTAAAATTTAAAGAAAAGGCTGAATAAACTATTGCATAGATAGATACTATATAATACTCTAGGCATCAATATGTCTTTCCTTTGTGGTTTGAACTTTTCAATGCAGACTTCGACGTGCTGCGACACTCGCTCGGGATGCGCAAAAGTGCTTTGTGCATTTCATAATACTTTTGCACAATGAAGGATTATTAATAGCCTTTCTTGTTCTGTCCTATCTATATGTTGCTGCCTCATTAAACAGCTGTGCTTATAGACCTTATGTAGCCCCGCCCCTTTTCAGCACTGTGCTCGTTGTCTTTTGACTTCCGGTCTGTATTTTCACAGCGATCTTACATATTTATGAATGAATGTTTTAAAATCTTCCCGGTCTACTGACATTTGTTAAGACATCTGCTTTAAACATTACAATCCTCATGATAACTTTCGTTAACTTTACACAAGTAAATCCACTTCTAAAGCTAATTAATCCTGGACAGCAATGCTATAGAAATATACAGAGCGACCGCAAAAACGGAAGTTCAAAGACAATATTCGAAAGATGGCGGCGCCCTCGTTTATATGGCACATAAGGTCTATACATTTAAAAAAGTTTTAATTTTATAGTGTATATATAGCCTAAAATTATGTTGATCTTTTAGATTTTTTTGTTATCTTGTTTTTCATGAATGTATTTTACAACAATACAAAGAGCAATGTGCAGCGTTTTACCAGATTTAGTACTACACTTATTGTCACTTATTTGTTCCCCATTAAATGTTTTTTTTTTCACTTAATGTTCAGATTTTTATAAAATTATTGTGCACTTGTGATTTTTTTTTTTGAGTAAATTTTACTGCTGAATTATCCACTAATCTAGTTTATAATTGCAGTTTTGTCATAGATTTTTTTTTTGTTGTTGTTTTTCTTTATAATGACGTTGTCTGTATTAAGTAGATTGTGTTCATCACAGAGTTATAGAAATTCTACTTGATTAAAAAAAAAAAAAAAAACTGCGCTGGTATCGGTCGATATTTTTTGGGATCGGTTCTGAAAAAATGGTATCGGTGCATCCCTAGTTCCTTCATGAGGCCGCTTGTGCTGTTTTAGTTGCAGCTCTAATTTTTAGCATTTGTGGTAACTGAATTAATGCTCTTATGCCAAAATATGGGTGAAATGTAAAGAAATTTCTCAAATGAGAACAATCATGATCAATTGCGATTTATAATTTCATTTTTGAGCTAAATAGTCATGAATAACCATTATCGTTCATCCTTGATATAGTCATTTTTGTGAGAGAAACAAACAACTAATGTAGCACAGCTTTAGAAGTTTGGCCTATATCTAACAGTTGCAACAGTATATTCCTTAAGTTAATGGTCTGGTCAAGTACTTAGTTGAAGTCAGAGTTCTGTTACATCTGACTGATGTTTTTACTCCTGATTTTGTTTTTCTGTAGGGAAGACCCCGAGTTGGTCCTCTGAGAGCACTGACAGCCACAGCTATTCATGGTACAAAAACCCTTCTGAAAGCGACACGAGACCTTATGCTCAGTCCACCACGTTAAAGTCTGAAAAAACAGAGGACAAGGATTCTTATGATGCCTGGAGCGCTGTGGTCGGACTGGGGGCACGCTCCACATCCCTCTTTACTGGACATAAAAACCCTCCATCTACCTTGTGGGCATCCAGTAGTTACAGTAGCAGCAACATTCAGGGCACATCCTCCACTGAGACTCGTTTAGAAGAGTTTGCCCAAGGGGGCTTTAATGTTCCTGTTGAGCCATCTGAAAGCGAGGACCACTCTCAGTCTGTTCTCAGGGCTTCCAACTGCAGAACGTATTGCAGACCCAGTAAAGGCAAACAGCCTGGTGGAGCTGATGGGAGTGGAAGTGCTTCAAGTCATAGCTCCACGGAAACGTTGCAGAACAGCGGGGCCGAAAATGCTGGGAAAACGACGAGTAGAGGTCGGACGAGAGACTACACAGTGCTGCACCCGTCTTGTGTTTCCATGTTTAACGTCACCTTCCAGGACTCCATGGACCGAAGTATGGAGGAGTACATAGCCAGCGCCCCAGCGGCTGGTCCAGGAGATGCAGGAAGACTGAAGAAGAAAACCGAGATAGAAATCAAACCTCCCAGGTAATAGTTTAATGTAAGAACATTACTGTAATTACGTGAAATTCTTAGTACTAAATTTGTTTTAAGCTGTACGTCATACTATTTTTGCACAATGTTCTTAATTTGTAGTGTATCTTTTTTTTTTTTGCCTCTTTTTGAAGTGATACAAGCTGAACTCAAACTTGTCACCCATTTACTATTAATCCCCAGCTCCAACCTAAACCACTTACACTTAATGTCCCACTGTAGTCAATAATTTAAAACTCATCTTTGATAATCAAAATTACATATTTTAAAAAGAAATTCCTGTGAAAATAATTTCTTCATGCTTTAAAATAGCTTGAATGAAACTCTACACCCTTGCTTCATTTAGTATATGCTGAGTTATGCATATGCAAATTAGTCCCCGCCTCGGTGGGAGTTTCATGTCAACAGAAGAATATAGCAGTATAACCTGGCTTCTCTTGAGACCCCCCTGCTTTGCCGCATATAGTTAATGATATGCTAAAGCCAGCCCCACATGTTGACAGGATTGGTTACAGCATATTTGTGACGTAGGGAACGAGGGCGATTTCAAGTCTTTGTTAAACTGCAGTTTCAAGGAGAAAATATCAGCAATGGAACTGATGAATTTGCACATTGTTTGTCTTAAAGTATATTAAAAATACCACATAGACCTATATTCCGCACCAAACTCAAACGCTTCTAAATGGATCTTACAGCGCTGTTTACCCATCAGCGAGTGAATGCATTTGCTCTAAGCTCACGCTGTGCTCTCTTTTGGGCTGAGCTTTGGAGTGGTTCAAACAAGTAGCATGGTTTCATTCTGCTTTTGGCTGAATACCATTCTGCTGTTTGCCATTTAATGTTTCTCATACGCAACAGAAAGGCAGCGCTTAGTTGGTCAAAATGGTAGTGGCTGGCAACAAAAGGGGTTGCAAAATGCAACCATTTAGTAACAGTCTAGAGCCCTGCCCTAAGCAAATAAGAAAAAACATGTTGTTGCCTTAAAATAAAATAGAAATGAACATTAACTCCATCCAACTCCAGACATTAAAAAATATGTATGTGATGGCATCTAGTTTCGGTGGCTCTGATCACTCTGAGAAACTTTTTTGAGAGATTTAAAAAAAAAAATCAGGTACTTTAATTGTGACAGCCCTATGTAACAAATAAAATAAAATAATTTGAGAATGCCAGCATGAGGATTGCAAAGTTTTGGATTCACCAGACCTAATTTGGAGATGTCAAATTCAAGTGTGTACATAGAAAAAACCCTGAAAGATTCCATATAATTCTGTTAAATTCATAATTCATTTGGTTGCTCTCACTTGGCCTCATTCTTTCATGATTGATTTGAAGTCTACATGTGTGAGATTCTGACTGTTTTTCTGGGTTTTTAGTCGTTCCAAACCCACACAGAGCAAGATGAAGAGCAGTAAGCTGGAGCTCTTTGGGTTTGATGATGCTGATGCTGTTGTTGAGGATGACGACTCTGCTTCAGGAAGCTCTAACTACAGGATCAAATACTTTGGCTTTGATGAACTCAGTGAGAGCGACAGCGAGGAAGACGAGGGATCCTCTGAAAGAAGGAGAGCCAAGAGGAAGGCTGCGGCAGCTGTAGCAGTGCCACTGATGTCTATAGAGACAGATGTTGACAGTCCTCAGCCCATGGAGATGCAGGACTCTCAGAGTAGTCACACTGCAGATGACAGTCACTGCCTTAAAGACGGTCAGTATTTACACTCAACACTCTTTCTGGGAATCTAACTTTGGGCTCTGTTTATATCGCAGTACCTGCATGAGTGCATAATAAATCTGAACAGACACTCCCCAATCTCACAATGTCATCAAGAACAGATCTAGATTCTATTTCATTGCAAAATTAAGTACTTTTGCATATAGAAAATGAAGCCTGTTTTTTTTTTTGGGCTTTTTTTTTTTTTTTTCTTGCTTTTTTTTTCTTGCATTGACATTATTTACTGACAGTTAAGCGCATACAAAAATGCATACATTTTAACTAATTTAAACATCAACATATGATAATAAATCATTGTAAAACATCAAAATCAATATAAAAATCATAATGGTCCAAAATTAGGCGTTATTTTATGAGATATGTATCATATATTTATATCATATATCATATCTATGATTCAGACATCAACATTTACACAGATTTGTGTTGATATTTGTTTTTTCATTGTTATTTTGCTCTTTTATTGTGGCTTTGTTTACAGTATCTCACAAAAGTGAGTACACCCCTCACATTTCAGCAAACATTTTAGTATATCTTCTCAAGGGACAATACTATAGAAATTAAGCTTGGATATATTTTAGGGTAGTCATTGTGCTGCTTGTATAGCAGTAAATATTTACTGTCCTCTGAAAATAACTCAACATACAGCCATTATTGTCAAAATAGCTGGCAACAAAAGTGAGTACACCCTAAGTGAACATGTCAAAACTGTGGCCAAAGTGTCAATATTTTGTGTGAGCACCATTGTTATCTAGCATTGCCTTAAACCTCCTGGCCATGGAATTCACCAGAGCTGCACAGGTTGTTGCTGGGATCCTCTTCCACTCCTCCATAATGACATCACAGAGCTGCTGTATGTTAGACACATGGCGCCTCTCCACCTTCCGCTTGAGGATCACCACAGGTGCTCAATAGGGTTCAGGTCTGGAGAAATACTTGGCCACTCCATCACCTTCACTATCAGCTTCCTCAGAAAGTTGTCATCTTGGAGGTGTGTTTGGGGTCGTTATCATGCAGTTCGCCACAGTTTCTTAAGGGAGGGCATCATGTTCTGCTTCAGAATGTCACAGTACATATTGGAATCCATGCTTTCCTCAATGAAGCACAGCTCCCCAGTACCAGCAGTACTCATGCAGCCCTAGACCATAATGCTACCACCACCACCACACTCGACTGTAGGCAAGACACAATTTTCTTGGTACTCCTCACCAGGGTGTCGCCACACATTCTGGACACCATCTGAGCCAAACAGGTTTACCTTAGTATCATCAGACCACAGGACATGGTTCCAGTAATTCATTCTCTTGGACAGGTTGCTTTCAGCAAACTGTTTGCGGGCTTTTTTGTGAGCCAGCTTCAGAAGAGGCTTCCTTCTGGGACGACGGCCATGCAAACCGACTTGTTGCAGTGTGCGGTGTATGGTCTGAGCACTGACAAGCTAACCTTCCGCTTCTGCAACCTCTAAAGCAATGCTGGCAGCACTCGTGCGTCTGTTTTTTGAAGCCAGCTTCTGCACCTGATGCACAGCACGAGGACTCAACTTCTTTGATTGACCCTTACGAGGCATGTTCCAAGTGGAACCCGTCTTGGAAAACCTCTGAATGACCCTGGCCTGTACTGTAACTCAATTTCAGGGTGTTACCAATCTTCTTATAGCCTAGTCCATCTTTGTGGAGAGATGTTCTCCTCAACCACCACCACTTTGGGTGTACTCACTTTTGTTGCCAGCTATTTTGACAATAATGCTGTATGTTGAGTTATTTTCAGAGGACAGTAAATATTTACTGCTATACAAGCAGCACATTGACTACTCTAAAATATATCTAATTTTCATTTCTATAGTATTGTCCCTTGATAAGATATACTAAAATGTTTGGTAAAATGTGAGGGGTGTACTCACTTTTGTGAGATACTGTATTCAGCAGGTACATGGCTGATGTTTGCTTGTGGTTTTACAGATCCTCTGGAGTTCCCAGAGGCCCCCTTCCCATCAGAAACAGTGAGGAAACCTCAGGTCAAAGCTCAGGAGAAAGCCAAGGAGGGCAGCAGGAAGATTTTCAGTGGACCCAAGAAGGTGAGTTTCATAGCATAATCTTTTCCATCATTCAGCTGATGGTTTGTTGATGCCAGTATGTGTTTTGGAGCGTGGCGTACTCTGTAATTTCATTTCGAATCAGAAGGATGTCTTGCCCATTTCACTAAAGTAAATGCCATCTATGTAAAGAAATGAAGGCGTTTGATTTGTTGTTTTCTGGTTTGTGTACATTAACAGAAGTGTAGGGAATGCAGAGGGTGGAACGGGCATGGATTTTGAATTTTATCTGTAATGACACTGACAGTAATGTAGTTATGTTCCCACCGCTGACTGCTCAGCCATTATTACGACTTCTCCTGCAGTTAATGTACAGTCTTCTCTGGGGTTTAGATTGATTAAGTCGTGATTGATCTTTAAACATAAAAATGCTTAAACAGAGCAATGTTTTGATAGCGCCACAGTGTTTACACTTTCTGGGGGTATTAGCCTGTAAATTACTTGCTTATAGATAACTTTACATATTAAATGGCATTTCCATCAGCTATATCTGTAAACATTTTGATGCGCTAAACCTTTTTTTGCAAAAAATCCTTGGATGGAAAACCTGGCTAGTAGAGCTGGCCGATTTTTTTTTTTTTTTTTTTTTTTTTTTTTCCCCTAAAAAAATCTGTTTTTTTTTTTTTTTTTTTTTTATAAAAAACTCGATTTACGATTCGATTCGATTCCCCCCCCCCCCATTTAAAACAAAAAAACTGCGAACTGTAAATATATTTTAAAAATATATATTTATTGTATTTAATTAAAGTGCATCAACATAAACAAAATTCTGTTTGTCTGTTACGATAGTCACTGTCAGATTACACGATTTTGACTCCTAAAAATCTTGTCATGTCGTGGACATACAAGAAACATGTCAGACTACACGTTGTTTTACGACCAGTCATCGCGAGCCGTCTCACACACTCATTCACTCGCACATATAGGCTACACAAGCTCACTCACATAGCCTACATCAAAGTCCTTTGCCTACACACACACACACTCACACACTCACTCACTCACTCACTCACTCACTCACTCACTCACTCACTCACTCACTCACTCACTCACTCACTCACTCACTCACTCACTCACTCACTCACTCACTCACTCACTCGCGCACTCACTCGCGCACTCACTCGCGCACACACACACACACACACACACACTCACTCGCACATACACACTCACTCGCATACACGCACTCTCTCTCTCTCTCTCTCTCTCACATACACACACACACACACACACTCACTCACTCTCGCGCGCACACACAGTCACACTCACTCGCTCACTCACTCACTCGCGAACACACACTCTCACTCACTCTCCCTCACTCACTCACTCACTCGCGCGCCGTCGTCGTCGTGGAGGACCGTTAAAAAAATAAACATTCTAGTCTTTTTGTCGTGATGTCGTGAAGCATCGAGAGCTGCGCCGCAGGGAGCGTTCTACGGAAACCCTGAAGGAAGATTTGGCGAATGCAAAATGTATGTATTGTACGCTATATAGAAGAGGGGGAGAAAAAAAATCTAAAAAAATCGATTTTTTGAAAATATGAATCGATTTGACCTACCAACTCGATTTTTAAATCAAATCGATTTTTTCCCCAGCCCTACTGGCTAGTGTCTTTTTTATGAACTTCGAGCCAAATGTATGGACCGATCTCCTTCAGGTTTTCTGTCCTTCTCAGAAGTCATCAATAGCCCAACTGCTACAATGACTGATACTTTGTTTTTATTAGGGCTGGACATTGACACAAGTTTCGCTATTCTATTTCTATTCATAAGCTTGCGATTAGATTCTGATATAGTTTCAATTTGATTTAATATGAATTCATTTGGCATTATTGGTGTCGATATTTGGCATTTTTTTAAATATCGGCCAATAAGTTTTTCTGATTGGTCGATGTGTTGGAAGCGGGACTTTTATTTTGACGGCGCTCCAGACTTTTATTTCGACGGGCGATGCTGAGAACACCAGTGCCTGAGAAGAGAATGGCAGCGCTTGATCACATATTGTTTTCACTGTGTGCGGTATGTAAAATTAGCATTACCTTGTCTTTATTTGAAAAAAATATGATTACCAGTGCGCACAAAATTACCAGATTATGGAGTGCCCTGTTACAGTGTTTACGTCCTTTTTATTCACACATTCATATATTTTTAAACAAATAATTGATTTGTGCAAAATACTGTAATAGGATTGCAGATTCAAGAAGTTGCCATCTAAAGTAAAAGCATGTTTATTTTAAAGATTTGTTTTCTAATTTATTTCTAATTTATTAAATATTGATATAAATAAATAAATATATATACACCCTGCTCTCTAAGATATCGGCATATTCCCATATTCTCTCTTCGGGGCAGAATATGGGCATCACCCCCTTGCCCCAGGTGTTTAAACCTCCCCTAAGTATTATAATATGAAAGGCTCCAATTTAGAGCGGTAACGCGATTATGCGCATCCCGTGTGCAGAATGATGCACTTGAAGCAACGCAAAGTCACAGCGTGCAGCACTTCGCAATGAAAAGTTCAAAGCACAAATCGAAGAGATATTTGATGCTTAGTGTATTATATCTATGCAACAGTTTATTGAGCCTTTTCTTTTAAGTTTTAAATTTCAGTTACTGTGCGCATGAAGAACAATTCATAGTGCTCTCTACTCCAGTGCTGTAATCTAACAGACACCCGGGAGAAAGGAATATGATTTAGAAAGCGCAATAAACTCCAGCAAGAGAAAGTCATTTTATGCAAACTATAGACCTTTATCTACAAATAAAGTATACTGATGGGAACATTGATCTTGGATAGAGTGTCATCGTGTTACTGTCGTAACCGAACGCGACGTGCTGTATGAATGCTGAATGGAGAATGACTGAAGAAAGATGAGTTTCCATTAACTTTAATTTAACGACTGAAATATTCATTTTTACCTCACATTATGCTATCGAATGACTTTAGAAGTCTTGGAATATACGGTTGTGCACGAAAACTTTATGGTGCTTTACAATGTTTTTTTTTATGCCTTTAGTGGGGCCTTATAACACAATAGTATGCACAATATCAGACCTCACTGAGAAGCTGCAGCCGTGGCGGACCACCACAGCAGAATGAATGTAGCAGAAACACTGTAATATAGTGCATTTTTTTGCAAAAAAAATATTTTACGTGTTTTTTATGAAAAATGCTCAGTTAATTTTTCTTGCTAACTATCGAGTTTGTTTCTTGAATGGCTTTCTGGTGTCTTTCTGGCAGTAAATGTAACGTCACTTGAATTTTTTTTACAATAATTTTATTGACGTCTTTCTGCTGTTTAAACACTGAGTGATTACATGAGACATGATGCCATTTCACGAAGTTGTACTTTTTTTTTTTTTTTTTTTCAACATACCTTCTGATATTCATTCATGTTTATTTCATGCTATAATATAACTAGTAAAGAGGAATAGATGAACGGAGGCGCTACAACGATCTGTAATGGCACATTAAAGAGCATCAAATCCACATTTATTTGAATTTCATAGTAAAATTGACCATTTAAAAGCTGAGACTTTGTTTCCTATCAAAAGAAGCCTGCTCTGTCTTGTCTGTCGGCACGTTGTCTGTGTCCTCTTTGCTCTGCGATGTATTTTTCACTGCGTGATAAAATGGGAGTGTTGCATATGAACGGTGTCAATTGCATATGCAAATGACTAAATTTTTTTCTTGTAGTTTTCCCACACTTTATTGGTTCAGCATTTTTTGCACTCCGAAGAGCTGTGTTGCCCCCTCTGGTGAAAATCAAGCTTTTAATGTTGTTTATGTCTATGTGGTGTTTTTAATATGTACAAATGCATAAGTCAACACCATTGCTATTATATCCTTAAAACTCCAGTGAACCAAAGAATGGGTTTGAAATCACTGGCTTTTCTGACATCACAAACTACCTTGTAACCAATCACTTCAACATGTGGTCGTCAAGAAATAGATCTCTGAGCTGGTGCGTGTGAGTGGAGGTGGGGCTAATTTTCATATTCACTGAACCGCATATACTAAATGGGGCAAGGGTGTAGTTACATTCAAACATTCAAGCTATTTTAATTTTTTTAAGGAATTTTTTTTTTAATATGTAATTTTGATGATCAAAGATGAGTTTTAAGGGATACAATGATTGACTGCAGGGGGACTTTAACAAAGTTTTAAGGGCTTCCTGTGATTATCAAAATAAAAATTAGATGGTTCAACGTTTGAACTTCCATAAATATTAGTATTGTTGTTTTACAGTTGCAATATAAATTATGAAATACTTGATTTTTTTTATTTATTTTACAGTTAAAAGTACAATAGTATTATTATAGTAATATTTCTTATTGATTTATTTAGTCATTTTTATATTTAATAATAATAATAATATTCTTATTTTATAGGCATGTTGAGATATAGTCGCCAACATTTTGGCCAGATTGTACAAACAAGCGAATTAACATTTTAATCGCAATCATAATTTTTATCAGAAAATTGCCGGCTCTAGCATCCCTGCGCTCCTACATAGTCCAGTACCCTTTAAAATGATTCCAGGTTGAGTGCAAGTTGAGCTTTGACCGCATTTGTCTCTCTTATATCTAACCACAAAAAGACATTTAAACATGGTCAAGCAAGGAACAATAAATACTTACAAAAGTACAGCCATTGCAACAAATGTGAAATGTTTTGACAGTGTCAGAAATGTTTCACAAACTTGTACCATTGCCATGTGAACCCAGTAACTTTTGCAAAAAAGGGAAGTCTACATGGAGAAACCTCTAATCACATGAATTGGGTTGATAGCATATAACCAGAAGTTATTCTGGTTATTCTCCCAAGACTGGCAAGACTCTTGCTTTACTTATCCACTGCTCTGATTGGGTAATGTTTTTGCATATGAAAAGCATTTCATGTGGAACACTTTTACAAAACGTTTACCATATCTTCACTATTACAGCTACTGAGATTAAATAATCTTGAAAAGTTTTGATTTGCATCATTATATTTAGATCTACACCCACTGCATAAAAGGTTGCATCGTAGCCGATCACAGTCATGTCTGTTGAGCGCACTAGTGCAGTGATGCAACTCAGTTTCTGCATTTTCACGAATGCTTGCATCATAACTAAAACATTGCAAACACTACAGTATATAAATAAGACATTCCTTGTGAAGTGTTGACAGGTTCATTGATTAACAGACTGACAGCTCCAGTGATCATAAAAAAGGAGCGTTCTTTGATCGTTTTCAGTATAATTTGAGCTGTTTTTGGATCAAGAAGTAAGTTTTGAATTCTGAAACTTACTGCATGTTTTATAGTACAATGACCCCTTTCATGTCAAAAGATGAGGGAAATTTGATTTCTCAATTCATCATGACCCCAATTACTTGGTGACATTTAAATCAGCAAAGTTCCCCAAGCACCTTTTAATATATTACATCAAGCAAATGTTTAAGTTTGCAAGGCATAAGGCATTGAATGCAGCTTCTTTTGAAGAAAGAGAGTCGAAAGGGATGTTCTTACTCATGATAGTTGTGAAATATGAGAGGTGTTTGAAACTGGTCAAAGCTCAGCATTGCAGTGACTCCTACTTCCACCGCTGAACATGCCAAGGACAGAACCTGCTCACCTCTCACTCGATACACAAACTCAGACTGATTCTCCTGCATTAATCATTTATGTGGAGTCATTGCACTTTAGCGCGCTCTCTCTCTCTCTCTCTCTCTCTCTCGCCCTCCCTCCCTCCCTCCCTCCGGCTTCTTCACTGTAAAAAAATTTCACTGTATTTCTGTGAATTGAATTTTATCAATTGTGACAACAGTCTGTTAACATGGGCTCAATCAGAAATATATTGAGCCAATGGAAACATTTTGTTTACCAAACAGTGTTGCAGGTCCAATTAAATATTTTAAATTGTAGTAGCAATTTTATTTCTCAGTGTCCCAAAAGCATAAATACATTAAGCAAAATACAGAACACAGACATTAATGTAAGAAAGTTATGATAAAATGTAATTTTATCACAACTTTCTTAAATTAATTCCAACACAGGATATGTGGTAAAAAAACCCTTATTTTATATAAGTAAAAACACTGAATACATTTAAGAAGTCTTCTGCAAAACAGGATGTCTTGATATGAGGATGAAAACTGTCAAAAGTGGCACTATATAGGTTAAAGACCTGCAAACAAAAAGAAAAACTTACATTAATGACTAAGTTCTCCTGCATCACATCTGGCAAGAGACTGAACAGAAGTTACTTAATTATGTAATGAGGATGAGAGACGTGTCAGTCGATGTAGATTTTGCTTTATCGTTTACTTCCTATACTATACGTGAAGAAAATCACGAGCGTGATGTGTTTTAAATGAAAAGGAAATAAGCCCTGCAGGAGGCCGACGTTTAATTTAGAGACCACTTCTCTGAGAGGGTTTTAGTGTGTTGTGCTTTGGGTGTACTAACAAGATCACTAGACTGTTAGTATTAGTGATGATGTAGTTTTATTTATGTATTTTTCATTTATTTTTATTTTAAAGCTGGTACTTGTATCTGGAAACCAGGGTGGCCAATGGGCAGTATTGTGCTATTGCATGTAACACAATTATTATATATGTTATACATACATCAATCAACAAAACAAGGAATGACTACATCTGTTTATCAGGTGCAGACTTTATAGGCAATTTTTTTACTAATCAGCATGGTAAAACTTCTCAAAATTCATCCTCTTTAAAGTGCAGCTGTTAAAAATATTAAATCTTAAAATTATATAAAAAAGAGAATACAGTTCATCACACTAATCAGCTAGCCAAGTTTGGGCAATTTGTTGGAAATGTTCTATTTTTTGGATGATTTAAAAAAAAAAAAAAAAAAAAAAAGCTTTTTAAAAACATTTATTATAATTTTAAAGAATAGGTTATCATTGATTAAAAAAAATCTATTAAAACCTATAACTTTTTAAGAAATTAATCTGTTGAAAGGTTAAATTTACCAGAATTGTACGATTTTGGGCTTGTCCCCTATTCAGACATTTTAAAGCTGAACTGTGTTCCTTTGTGTATACTTTCTCCTATTACAGCATAATATACAGAGACCACTGTAAGCCATTAATATGTTAAGTTTCTTTAGAACTATCAACACTTTGTCTGTGAAAACACTCTGGCACTTTGAAAATGACTTGACCAATGTTGTGATTTGGAGGCGGGATTAACTGTTTGATTAATGGCTGGTGAAAACCATTTTGAAAACTGATCTGTTCAGTGGTGCTAGTGGCACAGAAATGAGCTCAAACTTTGTTTTAATAAAAAAAAAAAAAATGTACATGTTATATTAATAAAAAGTGTTAAAATATTGGAAAGTATGCTTTAAACCTTTCCTAAAGTAACTTTTTTTTAATAATGATAAATAATGGGAGCATAGGCTATATGCCAGAGCAACCGAGTGACTGTTTGAAGATCATCAATATTAATATTTATTACATCGTGATCTGAGAGAAGCTTTCTTAGGCACATCAAACTGATTAGGCTATTGCTAGGGAAACCAAAAAGAAAAAAGAAATAAGCAATTAAATCTAACTTATAACTTATCTAACCCAAAAATGGCTGTTTCGGCCGAAAATTTTAAGGAGCCGAAATTCCGTTGCGTCCCTAATTATTACTTGAATAATAGATAAATAGTTTATTTGTATGTGTTTGTAGGAGAAGTGCCTGACTGTAGTGAAATAATTACTCTGTAGCTATGGGTTGTGTCGCTTATTTTCTCTTTTCATAAGCTTTTAAAATAATAGTTCACTTAAACATAAAAATTGTCATCATTTACTCACCCTCAAATTGTTTCAAACCTGTATGAATTTATTTCTTCTGCTGAACACTAAAGAAGTTATTTTGAAGAATGTCAGTAACCAAGCAGTTGATGTACCCCATTGACTTCCATAGTATTTTTTTTTCCTACTATGGAAGTCAATGGGGTGCATCAACTGTCTGGCAGCCTTATCAGTGGCGAATGAGATGCGATGATGATGTAAGAGTTGTTGCAATTGAATGTTTTTCTTAACCTACCCAGTTTAACCCACTTGTTGTGGCACTGCTGCGTTGTACATTTAAAACATTGCACAAATAGAGAAGCTCAATTTGGAGAAGATCTTAAGGCTCATTTCCACCGAGCGGCACAGTACTGTACGCCGCAATTATTTCCATTTCGATTGTCAGTACCAAAATACCGAATGGTACCAAAATACCAAACTGTTCCGTACCACTTTTTTTTAGGACCCTTCTGTTGGGGTACCTAGCACAGTAGTCCGGTACCTAAAAGGTGGAGCTAGACTCACTGCAGCACGTTGATTGGTTGACAGAGAATTGTCACTTGTGCATGCTACAAGGGGAATGAGATGCACAACACATTTTACGTGCTGCTTTTCCATTGTTTTCTATTTAAACGTGTGGTAGACAAAAGCACTCTGTGTGATCGGCTTTTCGGCTCTTTGTAATAAACTGCATAAATTATGCTGTTTTATCCAGAATTGTTTATGCAATCAACAAAATTGTATTTGATTTATAAATGTTAGTAAATGTTATGCACTTCTCTTTTTTTTTTTTTTTTACAGGCAGTCATGTTATTTCATTGCTTTGAATAAACAATTTAATTCAGTGAATTAATGTTTTACTCATTGCACCCTCTTGTGGCCTCAGGAGACGAGCCAAAAGCTTCCCTTTTAAATTCAAATCTAATTTGATTATTAGTAATAAGTATACAATTTGAATTTAGATTTTTAGTCATTTTGATTAGCCCTAATCAGTTGTTCTTAAGCTGTAAGGACTAATGTACAGTACAGTGAGAAGTTCTTTCCTGTGAATTCATTTATTGCTGTTTAGTGTTTATGCTTCAGTAAATCAATCCAGTGACTATAAAGATCAGCTTTACATTGTTCCTTTTAGTTGCATTAAAAATCATGTTATTTAAATGATGAATAAATGACAGAAATTGAGCAAAGAACTCTCCCTTTTTAATCTCTTGAGCTGTCAATCACTCCAGTTCAGTCTTTATCAGTGACATTTTTTCAGTTCTGATCTCGTTATAACTCCCATTATAATCAATGACACCGTCTACCGCACAATGAATCTGTTACATTTACATTGTGTCTGTACCTTTTTTCTTCGCATTGTGGTGTTTCAGGCATAACATGAGCTTGCAAAGCTAGAAGCGTTTTTATTTGTGTGTTTGTGTAAATTGTTTCAGCAGTTTGCTTGTCAGAGCTGCTCACTGGTTGAGAGACCTGCCTGGTCCTGTTGGAGGTCTTACTTGGCAGCGTCATTCCCAGTCTTTAGATGGGGATTCCAACTCGTAGAAAAAACACTTCAGGGGGCAGTTTTGATTTCTCTCTGCAAGACCTTCTGGAAGCTTCTAGCCCAGCATGTGGAGCTCTGTATGGGGTGGAGCTAGACTTTCACTCCCTGCTAGCATGAAGAACACTTCTTAATTACAGAAGATTAAAACCAGTCTCTCCTGCAGAGTTATGTTGAGGGCCAGACTCTTTCTCTTCATTATTAATAAAAACCAAGCCTCAGTGTTGCTCAGTGGACTGCGCCTACTCCTCCTCCTGTAGCCAAGTGCACTTTTATCACCCCCTTCCCCTTTGGCTGTTTGTGGGCTGTCAGTTCCTGCAGTTTGACTCGATCTGGCATCCTCTGTTAGTTGTTCACATACAGAGTGTTCCTGCAGTCTGCTTTGAATGTGCTCCCACTGAGACAAATGACCTGCGCTTCAATTCACACTCTGCCAAAACAAACAAGCTGAGAAATGTAGCACTTCTTAATGAGTTTTAATTACAAACATGATTACGGTTGAAGAAGGAATATAGCCATCTTTGTGCAAAGTGGAGCAGAGGCTTATGCATTGAAAAATGTTTACAGACAATTATCTTCATGACTAGAGTGGATTTGGATGTTGGATGTATTCTCGGGATTCACAGTTGGTTTGGTTGCTTTGTTTGAACCCATGTGCGATTCCAGTCCCAACTCTCACAGGTCTCTTTTCACAATGTGATTTTTTGGCACTGAACCCTCATGTATTTGCCTCATTAACATGAGTATTAATGTGTGTGTTTTTTTTTAACCACTGTGGTGGCTAGGTAATTGCCAAAAATGGATGTTTTGTTCACTTTGCCATTATAGTTGTTTGCGAAGGTAAACTTCACTCTTATTTTTGCTCATCTATGAGTGTGATTTTGGACAGACAAGCACAAATTGCATTATCTTCAGAAAATGAAAAAAATGTCATAGCTAATGCCATTCAGTGCTATTTAGGGATGTCAATTTTCACAAATTCCTATGATCGATCGTCATTTAAATTAACGATCAATTAATCGATTAATCGTTAGCCGTAATACTGCGATATGCGTCTACTGCAGTGGCTATGGCCAACAGCATGACAGGGTGTGCAAATGCTGCTCAGAACGCTATAATCCTCACCAAATCAATGAGAATGGTTTTAACACTAGAACGGCCATGACGGTCATTTTGACCGTTTTGAATTTTATATCTGCAATAACTTTGTTGAAAAAATAAATACAATGCTGCTGGTACCTGACTTTTCCTAAAAGTGTCTGTATTTTCATTTAAAATGTTTTTCATATAAATTACACATAAGGCAAAAAAATAAATGAACATATTTACCTATTTCGGCCATAGACGGTCATATTGACCTCACGGAATTTCGCGGTATTATTATAGGCTAAACCAATATACACAACAATAAAATGTGGTTAAAAATACACTAAACATATTCAACAACAAATCATTTAAATGTAATGATATTCAGAACAGAACAAGAATGAAAAAAATAACTATAAACAAGCCAAAATGAAATGCGTTATAAGCGAAAGTGAAAGTAAGCGGCGTTATAGGCTCACGTAACTCTCTAATTAGAATCAAAATGTTTCAACATTTGCGATGTATTTGGATTTTAAACTGTTTCTTTATTATAGGCTTTGTACTTCACTCACAATCCAATATCGACGGAAAAAATCATCCTCTTCACATGCGCAAAATGGTACGAATTGTAGGTATAGCCTACTATAGGCTACAAACAGAGCAGTGGAATTTTTATATGTTAGGTTGTCTATTTCATTATTATATTTTATTGTGGCTATAATGAACAGGCTGCAATGTCAAGATGCAATAGGCTACTGGAATATGGTTGGTGTGTGTGTGTGTGTGTGTGTGTGTGTGTCGGCGGGTGCGGACGCGGACGCGATCGAACTGTGTAAACAAATATGGGCTACTCCGTCATTTTGTTCAGGACATCTACGGATATTATTTATTTATAAATGTATAATTAAACTTGTTTAAATGTACAGTTTGGTGTTGTTTTGTTTTTTAAAGACATATTAACACAATAAATGCATTAATCTCTCAATTGGGTATTTATCATTAAAGATATAGAGTTTGGAATATAGCGGTCAAAATGACTGCTTGCGGCAGTTCTAGTAGTTATGGAATTCTGGCACTTCTAGTGTTAAATATAAATAAAGGGCTAATAGGATTGTAAAATGTTTCGATGTGATTGATAATTAAATTAATTATTTAATAATCAAATATAACTACTAATACAACGTGTCACCAACGCCGCCTCATATGCGCTTAGAATGTGTGACGCGCTCTTCCTGGAACAACTGCACGCGCTGAATGAATCTGCTACCGTTTCAACTGGAGCACTTTGCTAGCACGTTATTTATCTAAAAGAAACGCATCCTATATGAGATTAATCAGATATATTAAAAATAAACATAATATTACAAATTATATCTGCACAAAATGACGCAAATTCATGCACAAGTGAACTTGAACTAAGTTAACGTTACGTGCTATTCATTCAGAACTACTCATGTTGTGGACGCGCGCTTCCTGGAGCAACGCGACACGGCAACTAAACCCAAATAATTCACAATGTTTTATTACAATATTGTTCTCTTTATAATGTTATGTAATATTACAGTCCCAATAGTCATTATTAGTCGTGCACTGCCGTTTGAGCTGCGCGCGCTGAAGCTGACGCTTTACTACAGAGTTAATTCTTAACCAAATGCATCCAATATGAGATAAATCAGATATAGATAGGCCTACACAAAATAAAAAGTATAACAACTTACATTTGCACAAAACAAAAGGCTGCGAATGCACACGCAAGCTTATAGTCATGATGAAGGTGTAAAATGGTCCCAAACATAACTCCGGCGCGCTCGCTTTACATGTTTCGCGGTTGAGCAGCGCACACGCGCATGAAGACCTGCTTAATCGATGATCGATAAGTTTTATCGATTAAATGTATTATCGACAATTAATCGATCGTCGATTAATCGTTGACATCCCTAGTGCTATTGTGCTTTGGCGACCTGTGTTTGAATCCCAGCTCGTGGGACAATCCTGTCTCACTCTCTCTTCTGTTTTGCTTCCTAACCAGACATGATGTGATAAGATTCATAGCCAATCATAAGTGTGTGAGGGCGGATTTTCTCTGGAAGCGCGCTGATATCTAGAACTCGCAACTAAATGATTTTTTTTAATACGTACATAAAATGAGTATTATTGATAAGTCCTAGGGTTGGGTATCGTTTGGGATTTTTTTTACGAAACTGGTGCCAAATCGATACTTTTAAAACGGTACAGGTGCCTGAACCGATACTTTAAAAAAAAAAGAGCCACAAAATGACGATGTATGACATTTTAAAGAACGGCTTTAAAAAAAAAATCTTTCAGTTGAACAATATATTGAGATATACACATGTATATTGAATGTTAAATAAATTAATAACAAGACTGTGTTTATCATGGTGATTTATACAGAGACTATGTGGATTAGCACGTAACGAGCTTAAACAGTCAATGAACGAGAAAGAGATCGACTTCAAGTCATAAAAAAAAAATAATAATTGCCACATCTAAGGAAAGCGAAATCTTTGTCGTATCATCCTTTTAACGTTTAAGGTTATTCCCCATGAATGCCGTCAGCACTGGTCAATGCATTAAATCAATGCCATCGATCTCTATGAAGTGAAGTATCAGTTTCAGCGTTGCCCATGCGGCGCATTGCTGCTCAGCCGAGCCTTGTAAAATGCTGCTCAAAGTTAACATTATTCAAAATGCATACTAAGTGACTGATAAAGTCTTTGGCATGGAATACACTTCGATATCACCGTTCTTTTAAAGGTGCTCCAATCAATGTCACGTGTTTTTTAGGCCGAACAATTAATCGTTAAATGATCGCGATTTCAATTCAAGCACCCACAGTCCTAAATGACAACGATTCACCTGTCTGTTCAACCTTGTAGGTATGAAAGAGATTCACAAACAGTCTTTTCAACTAAAGTTTTATTATTTCTGTGTTACAAATATTAATATTATCACAGAAGTACTTGGGATAAAAGTTTATATTTCGATCAAAATAGAGCAAATCACCTTTTGAAAGTAACTTGGTGCTTTAAATAACGATTGTATCAATTACATACATTGTTACACCACCAAAAATGTATGTCATTAAATCATTCATTTAAGAGATTCATTCAAAAACGCTGATTCATTCAGTAATAAAAAAAACCAAGTGAAGTATTTGAGTGACATTGAATCATTCATTCAAAATGTTTATTAAATTAATTAATTCAGATTAAATAGACTGGCAGCATTTAACATTTTGTCAGAACCTCTAGTGAAAACTTGTTTTGTTTAGTGTTCTGTTTAGAATCGTGGGAGAAGCGTGATCTCTGTTGCTCATCGCCTATTACTGTTGTGGCTGGTCAGGACAAAAACTTTAATATAAAATAGGAAAATACCCTTTATTGTGTCATGATATGTCTGGTTTATGTCAGGTTTATGACATGTCAGGAAAAAAAGGCCAAAAACATATTTAAAACAATGTTGTTTCACAATATTATTTGAATTAGTATTGTGGTAAAATGAAAAGTAGAATTACTTTGTCATTTTGAGGCCCACTGATAAATTTATGTGCAAAATTGATAATTAATAAAATTGACATAAGGGAAAACTAATACTTTAGTTCAATGTCAAAATGTGGTTGTTGTCCTTGATACAAGCCACCCGAACCTAATGACCCCAAAGAGCAAAGACAATGAAGACATTAAATGATTGGAATAAGCTCTTGGATAAAAATGCCCTCAGTGTAAGAGTGTTTGTCTGTTTTTTTCCCGCAGTCGCCTACTAAAGCTGTGTATAATGCAAGACACTGGAACCATCCAGAGCCAGAAGAACTGCTACCCACGCCTCCATCACGATCTCAAGCTCCTCCAGTGAGTATAACACCAAGCACAGGACACTCCACTGAACACCTCAACTACCTCAACTACAAACACAGGCGTAGTCCACTTTAGAAAGCACTTCAGGCACTTCTCATACTATCACCACAATGTTTATTGTCACCTTTGTTCTAAATCTCCTACCTCTATGGTAACACTCCACACATTTCTGCTTTGGTGTTCCCTCAGTGTTGAACAGTAATAGCTTAGCACCAGAACCCAGCTGTTAAAGTCAATATGAAATGACATTCACCTTCCACTTTAATTTAGTTTTGTGATGTTTTATGGAGAGACTTGATTTTATTCACCAGGAATTGATTGGATGGAATTTGAAGTAGATTGTGGAGAATAAAGAATTATTTAATTTATTTGAGCCTCATCTGACTGTCACACCGGGTCAAAATTGCATCGTCAAATCGCATTGGAGTGAAAAGTATGAAATTAAATATAAATTATAGTGGCATTCATTATAAACAATTATTGTATACTCCAAGCCTAAACAAATTTAATTAAATTGAAACTGAAACTACTGGCATATGAAAAATGCAAAAAAATTAAAACCAAATAAATTACTAATATTCAGAAAAATTACATAATTATGTGACCCGTGCTGGCAAAATGAGTTGGAATGCGCACAGTCTACTTAATTTTGGTTGAATTTTAGGTTTTCACAAAAATTTGCTCATTAAGCTCTCGTCTAGTGATCCCAATGCTCCAAATAGTAATTAAACAGCTAAAAGCATTTGTACGTTTTCTGAAAGGTGTACCTTCCTAAATTTTTCCTTTGTTTTAATAATCCATGAATTATGGGTGTTATTCTCTGCTCGCTTCTAAACGACTGGTGCTTCCCCTCAGTACAAGTTTGGTAGGGTTGTAAAGCGCAGCATTCCAACTTTATGAATTTTCATAGTGAAATCTCAATGGCATATAACCAATAACATGTGATTTTCAAACTCATGCTGATGTAAACAAAATTATCTTACTCGCACTTACTGACACATCAAAAGCGTGCGCACAAAGACGCCTCTCAGACAGTGCTTGATTCCAATATACACATACACAGAATCTTGGCGAGTATTCACGCTAACATTATCTATGTCTTAAATGAACATTTGGTTAACTGCTGGGGAAAAGTTAAAGAAAGAAAAAAGTATATTAGATCCATGCATTTCAGTTGGTCTTAATTTATAGGCTCTCTGTCTCAATGTTAATAAAACATTTGTGGTATCATGGAGAAAAAAAGTTGAATAAATATTTTTCTTATAGATATGGGTTTTGACTTGGTGTGTGCCAAATTTGATGTTATTACCAGGGATTTTATTTTGGAACCTTCAGAAAACTTTAAACTTTAACAAATTATACATCATTTTATAGAAAATGTAATAACAATTACATTGCAAAATGTAAAATCAATTAGTCTATTACCAAAATAATTGTTAGTGTTTAGGCATGTTTTGGGCTGTGTTCACATTGCATATACAGTTGTCAGCGTTTTTCTATATTTCAGCTTTTTTTTTTACATTAAATAGTAGACTGGTGAAGTATTTTCCGAGGTGAAGCAAGTTATTAAATTTTAATGAATGATTCCGAAACAAGCATTTTTTTTCTTTGGAATAACTGAGCCTGTTGAATCATTCACATTAAAACCAAAAATGTGTATTAAAGCAGTGAATTTTTATTTGGTGCTTTGTGCAAACACTCCCCCCATTATGCACTTCTCACTCTACTAACAACCTCTTCCTCGCTCTCTACATTTGCCATCTAAACACAATCAATCCCACACAATTTAGGCAGCCTGCATCTGCTGCCACTAGTGAAGCCCACTGTAATATTAAGCACACTGACAGATATGCTTAGGCTTCACTTGAACTGTTTGTAAGCATTCTCATTAGCTCAGCGTCTCCGTTTGTACTGTTCCTATAAACAAATTTTTCAAAACTTTGCATTGTTCATTCAAGGATGTTGCGCTTGGCCATCTTAGAAGCGTTTTATTTAGCAGCGTTGCTGTTGGTTGTAGATTTGGCCTTTTAGCCATTGCTGCATGAGGAATTTATAATGTTCTGTAGCCCATCTTTAGTCATCATGTTACATAACTAGCAGTGGGTTGGTTGTTGGCAGCTCATGGTGTATGTGAATCAACTCTGCCAGTGCTTCCAAACATGTTGTTATGCTTTAATTTTGAGTCGTTCTTGCACAGGCTGTTTCATCAGGAGGCAGTAAAGAGTCGAACTCAAACAAGGATGACGGAGTGTTCAAAGCTCCAGCCCCTCCTCCCAAAGTCACCAAGTCCACCACCATCCCCACAGAACCTTACCAGGACATGGTCACTGCTCTCAAATGTAGAAAAGAACACAAGGAGGTGAGTGCAAACATTTGACGCCCCCTTCTGAATTTAGACAATATAGAAACTTGCTGCATAGCTTCAAATCATGTGCATACTTCCTACTACTTTTTCAAAATAGCATGCAGCACTATGCAGTAATAAACATTTTAGATGTATGTAGTATGTTTGCTGTCTTGTCCACATCATGTTGCATGTTTAATTCAACAAGTGACATCCAGTTTTCGTCTTGAAAAAAACAATTTGGTTTGCATGTTTAATTCAGTTAATTATTATTTTTATGTTTTTACAAAATATTTTAACTTTTAGCATGAGTCTTGAAAGATGTTAAAATCATGGCTAATACAGTCGGTTTAATTTTTCTCACTGGAAATGGATTTTCGAATCCATTGCATTATGGGAAAATCCCACAGGCTTTTGTAAGACTATGGGGGTGGGGTGTTGACCTCGGTCCCTCTATAGGGGACTATAGATCCTTCATAACAAAATATAATACTTTTTAAATTTACACTCATCAATCTGGTGCACTTTGAAAGAAAGAAGTCTTATATAAATATATATACACACATACATACACATACTTAATAAATTACATTACTTTTCTTCAAAAAAAGTTTTTGGGAAATTGTGCGAATGTGAAAATGCATAACTGGTGCCTGTTGCATTCCCAAATGCTTGGTAAACTCATATCACATGCAGAAATTAAGTTAACTGCATTCATTCACTGCTTACATCATCGGCCCGTGGGCAGTTCACAAAGTGCACACGTCACTTTGGTACTTGATACCATTTTTGATACCACAAGGACAAATTGCCCCAACATTAAGGGTGTTAACGCCACAGTAAAATAAAAATGAATAAATTGAGAAGAATTAATTATTTAAAATGGTAATTTACTATTAAAATAATACTAAAATGTATTTACTTCCAAGAGTTTACCCTCAAGAAACGGGGTTATAAATGTTTCTCATCAAAAAGCTGTGATATGTGTGAAAAGCATGAAATGCTGTAACCTGTCATCAAAATTGGGTTAACCGAGCTTATCTGAGATGCTGAAAATGAGTACTGGAACTGTCTGAAATATTCAAAATCAATATGTATATCAAAATCTATGTTTTGACAACATCAATCCAGATAATTCATGCACAATGCCGCCAATAAGATGGTACAACTGGACCTCTTGTCCCGGGCCTGGGCTTGAGTTAGACTGGAAACATCTTTGAAACACTCACTTGTGTGTTATATTGAAAAAATTAAAAAGCTGATTCTGTATTGGGTATGGCTTAAAGGGATGCTTCATCGATTAGCATTAAGCTTTGTATCAGTAGAAACCCGGTAGTATTTTCGAATGACCGTGCTTCTCTCCCTCATGTCCCCCTGAGACGAGAGATTTCTGTATTGTGTGTCTGGAAAAAAACATCAGATGATTTTTTTTTTATTTAAATACACATTCAGCTTTCCAGTGGTGAAATATCCCTTCAACTACTGTGTTAAGACATTTATAATCCTCTAGATTTTTGGCAGCGTAATACTGAAGGCCCAAGCAGGAGCCAATTAAATTTGAAATTCATTGGCATGGAACCAATGATAAATGCATAAAGCTCTATCTTAAATATGCATACAAAATAGTGCAGCTGTTTTTCTATAAATTTTGGATTTGATTGTCTCAGTGGCAGCATATTGAAAACTCTAGCCTGATCATTAGGACTGTTATAATAAAACATAAATGCATATTGATGGTGTCCAGAAAGCACTGATGTTCTGTAGAGTAATTCTTATTTTGGGTGTTAAACAGTTAGAAAGTTGTGCAAGCCTCACCCCTTACTCTGCCCACTCACTGAATGAATGGTTTGGTTTTCATCTAAGCTAAAAGTTGTAAGCTGTTCGGATTGTTCTACATTTAGGCAGTTTTCAGGCCCCAGCAAGTTATCTCTTGTTAGCTCTTGTTTGTGATAACTCTGATGTGGGGTCTTTCTATTAGCTTGTAGGTCTACATTATCAGCGAATAATGAAGCGTAACATGCAATACTTTGCTGGCAGGAAATTGTGTTCCTTTGCATGCGCCATGTGGAACAAATCTTCATCTGCTCCAGACAACTACTGCCTTTTAAATCATTTATTATTTTTAATATGACAGTAATTGGAGTAGCTTGTGTTGTCATGATATAAAAATTTCTGTAGTCTGTACCAATTCCATTAAAATTGGTTCTCAAATATTGAAAACATTGTTTGAATAAAGTATAAAGCAAGTAATAAAATGAAGAACAAAGAAACGCATTACATGTAATAGAATTAACGGTTTGTCTATTAGTTTGTATTTACACTCCAAGACCTAATGCACTGATTTATTTTCACATAGTGTCAGAATGTTTTGTCCCATTCATTGCTATAGTTATCACTGTCAATCATCGCAGTTTTGAATTCAATCCTGCATTTAAATACAGTTGTCTGTTCAGAAATTTTGCTTTGCACTTAGCAGTATACAAAATAAAACTGATCAAAATTGTGAATGGGTTATATACAGAAAGCAGGCAAAAATAACTCTTTTTATAATCATTGCAGCTGTCAGTCATGTTTAGCACAAGCTCCCTGACTGAGCTCTGCACTCTTTCGAAAGCTCCCATTTTAATCAAAAAAGCGGTCTACACTGCACAATGAATCTCGTTTACATTGTGTCTACACTTTTTTTTTTTACAATGGAAAGATTTGCAAGTGTGCAGAACTGAGCTTGCTTTTTCATTTGAGAGCTACTTTTTCTAAATGAAAGTGGCCGAGAGCTACTCGTGTAATGCAATACTTAAATCTCTTAAATAATGTCTCATAACTCTCATATTAACAACTATGCAAACTGTTTTAGACCTAAAAGAGTTATTGTAGGCCTATATATGTCACCCTTAATTGTCAGAGATAAAATATTTAATTATACTGTAAAAACACATAATTATTGGTGATTTTATAGTGCATCATAACTAGAGATGAAATGGTATGAAAATGTAATTTCATTCCAAAATGATCATGGTTATCACAGAATCCTGTTCAAAAAGTAGGCTACAAATGCTACACAATAAAATCAATTCACCAAGTTTTGTCGAAAACCAGCAAATAACAAATAAACTTAGCATCAATATGCACTTTTTGTTTACATAAACATTAAAATAATAACATTAAAAATGATGGCCAAATTTGAAAGGAGTGTCTTGCAACACTAACATGTACAAGTTCAAATAAAGTTTTGACAAAAAAGTTTTTATAAAAAGATAAACCTCGCGTATTTCAGCCTTTTAAATCATTTTTATAAAAAGAATGAGTCAAAAAAGATAAATTACAGACATTTACAATGCACATTATCTTATCTTTTATTATTAATAGTAAAATTCGGTCCGATTTTCCCATGGCGTCTGTCGTTGCTATGCAACCATGCACTGCGCTCTCCACAACGACAAAAGTTTTAATAGCTAATGGGTTTCCACCACCGAAAAGCGCTTGCTGTATCTCTGCTACTAGATTTATTTACGGAGAAGAAAAAAAACACCCGTAGTTTGGGTGCACCCCCATCCTTCATGTTGACTCGCTGCACCTGGAAAAAATTAGTGCGTCGCTTCAATTATTTGAAATAACGAACTTGAGCGGTCAAAAGACGCGATATGTGAACGGCCCTTGGCGAGCTACCTCCAATCAGGCCACGAGCTACTGGTAGCTCAAGAGCGACGTGTTGGAGACCCCTGCCTTAGAGTGATAAAGAAGCATGCATGAATAAAAAAATGGGATGCTAAGAAGAGTTATACAGAAATAGAAAGCCCCCCTCTCTGACAGCATGCAATTCCGAATTCAGTGTTCTTTTGCGGCTTATTGCCCTTACACACACAAAGTCGTGTCAAAAAGCAGTGTAGAGCATTCACATAAACACAGTTGGCTATGTCTTAACTGAACGTAAACAGCTGGGCGAAGACTGGATGTGTATCAGTATATTAGATCCAAGCATTAGGTCTTAAAGAGATGCCAGCCTAATAAACCTGCTGTCATCTGTATCATTCATTTTAATCAAACAACAAAAGACAAAGACAATCACTCACTGCTCTTTGAGTGAATAACTTTTATGTATTTAATAAGAATCAATTTATATGCAATTCATACAGTGAAGACAATGCAATGTTTAGTTTTTTTCATTTCATTATTCAGTTTCTGTTAAATGTTAAATAAATCTACTGTACCCTGAAAAACTTGTGTCGTTGTTCTATTGCATTTGTCCTATTATTTGTCATTTGCTTCTTTGTTCTTATTTTTAATAACTAAAAATAAAATAATGGTTATATATCGTTATCATTAAAATAAAATTAAAAATCATATTGTGAAATAAGATTTTGGTCGTATCATCCACCTGAATGAAGTGTTTGAGGCAGCGAGAGGCTTTATATATTTATATACCCATATACCTCAGAAAAGTAAAACTCATCATCAGAGAATATTTCTGTCAGTAATTTTGTTGATGAGATTAACACTGCATGTAGCTTTGACACCACTGTGCTCTATTGCACCGGTAGATGGTAACTGAGCTCACAAAGTAACCAGCAACATGCTTTCTTTTTCTCTACAGTTGTACACCGTTGTCCAGCATGTGAAGCACTTCAATGATGTGGTAGAGTTTGGTGAGAATCAGGAGTTCACCGATGACTTTGAGTATCTTGCCACTGGTCTGAAGACTGGTCAACCCCTTAACACACGCTGCCTTAGGTGCAGAAATCATTCCTTACTATATATTCTGACCATTATCCAATATTTAAGCTATGACCTAATGTTTGTTCATTACAATCCTTGTGCAGTGTTATTAGTTTGGCCACGCGGTGCGCCATGCCCAGTTTCAGGATGCACCTGAGGGCTCGTGGGAAAGTGGCTCAGGTCTTTAAAACTCTCAGTGATGCACCTCAACATTCAGTAAGTCCAAAGACTTTTGACTCCCCTAAAATCTTTACTGGCTGATGTCTTACATAAATTAATCTTTTCTACTTTGCTGTCCTTGTCCCTTCTTCAGAATCTAGCTTTGTGTACGGCCTCTCTTATGTACATTCTCAGCCGAGACCGCTTGAATATGGACCTGGATCGGGCCAGTTTGGATCTAATGATTCGTTTACTGGAATTAGAACTGGACAAATCCATAGCTGATCAGTTGACGACAAAAGAGATGAACAAAGTGAAAGAAAAGATTCGCAAACTCTGCGAAACCGTCCACAATAAGCATCTCGACTTGGAGAATATCACGGTGAGCTTGAGATCAGCTTGTGCTTGTTTATTGGGCAATGTTTTTTTCAGCAGTGCTGTAGTTCTGTTTGTTTCCATCTGCAAACTTTCTTGTCCAGGATTTGTACAGAACAATAACGTTTTATTATTCTGCATTTGTGATGGACCATGCGGATGAGAGATTATGTTCATTGGGGTTTTCAGAAAGGTTCAGTTTCTACTCCTCCTAGTGGATGCACTTCAGACCTTGGATTGTGCATTCTAGGGATGTTTTCAAAATCTATTATTTGGTGGATTGTCTTAACTCTAGTCTCTGTGTTAAAGGAATAGTTCACTTCAAAATTGTTAATATTATATAAATAAAAAAAGATTGGACTCTTTATCGACTCTTTCTTGGAGAAGGTTTAACATGCTGTTGACAGTGTAGTTTTTGTAAGCTGTCAGAAAAGAAATGGATTCAAGGAAATTCAAGGATTTTAAAAGTTGAGTTGTACTTACTTGACATGTTGTTTTTGAAAATGTTGACGTTGAAAAAAAGAGAGACATGACTCACTTGTCAAAGACATCCGCCTGGAGCGTGTGCACATAGGCCAGCAATTAAAAATACACAAACTGAACACAACAGATCCTGTGTGAACGCCTACTTAGAATGTTAGCACACTAAAGCACCATGATTAAACCCTCTACAAGATGTTGTCTTTCTAAATTCATAAATTAATTCAAAACACCCTTACTAAAATACTATATTTACTTGTTTTAATGTTTTTGCTTGAGCCATAAGACTGACTAATATTATCAAATCTTGTTTCTTTGCATTTCACGCCCTCCATTTACATTTGTTTTAATGTTTTGTTCAGCAAATAGAACGTTCAGCAAATAGAACTTTTACATTTGCATAATGGAGTCATTATAGCTGAATGTATTTTTTATAATATCTCTTAGACTGATTGTGCATTGTCTTTTTCTTTGCAGACGGGACATTTAGCCATGGAGACGTTGTTGTCGTTGACGTCAAAGAGAGCGGGAGATTGGTTTAAAGAAGAACTCCGGCTTCTGGGAGGCCTGGACCACATTGTAGATAAAGGTCTTCTGCTTTTACAGTGTATTTGCTTTTGCAGTCTATAGTATTAATGACCTGTTTATTATTCATTATTTAAAGTCGAAGAGCAGAGAGATGTTAATTTTGTATTAAGTGATGGCCATCCTTTTTGCCTGAGCTTAAGATGCATTCATTTTCGAATAAGAGGCTTTTAACAGTGAGTTTGTGTGTGTGTGTGTGTGTGTGTTTCTTTAGTTAAAGAGTGTGTGGAGAACCTGAGCCGAGAGGATGATAAGGAGAACCTTGTGGCGTCATTGTGGGGGGCTGAGAGATGTCTTCGTGTTCTAGAAAGTGTAAGTCTGATACTCATCCACACTTTTGAGATGTGATTCTTTGACATTCATTTTTATTGTTACGTGCAGTATCCACCTTATTTTGCAATGTGGAAGTAAGCTATATTTTGGGAATGTGTGAGACATTCCATATGAAATTCCAGTTTGCAATATCAAGCAGCATAACGGATGGTTTTGTACAGCTAAAAATAACTGGAAGCGAATGACACCAGAAGCCTCACACATTCAAGTTACAAATGGCCATGCCCACTCTCATATTTAAAAAATAAGGTGAATAAAGTGCCCTGAATGAGTTAGGTCAAGTAGATCCAGGCTGTTTCTCCTTGAACTACAAACCCCATTAACATAGATTTCAATTAAAAGTCATGTACATTACAGCATTAACAGAATAAAATTATATATGCTGTCACATGATTTTTACAATAAGACATTTTCGTTTGACTTTCAAGAGGTGTGGTCTTGTGATATACACTACAGTTCAAAAGTTTGGGGTCAGTTTTTTGTTGTTTTTGTAGATTTTTTTTTTATATATATATACATATACATATTTTTTTATGTACTGTATTCATTTGATACAGGTAACTGTTCACAATCCAGAAAACCAGGCCTACCTGATCGCGTACAAGGACTCTCAGCTCATAGTGTCTTCAGCAAAGTAAGTGCCTCCAAAATAAATGCAGTTGTTCAGCATTCTAGCTGTGGTTTTACAGTAATGTAGCAGTACTCTTGTCATGTTTTCTGTTTTTGGCAGTAAGACCCTGGCAATGTTCAGTCAGGTAGGGTGCAGGTTAACCGTGAACTTTGTGCTAGCTTTTCTCATTACAGCAGACAGCCTCCAGACTCATTAACAACCCCAAAAGCTACAGGAACACTTTATCAACAGCACCAGCTGCCAAGACCATAAGCGCAGAGCTGCTGTGTCAGAGAACACCCTCTGATACAGCTCAAGCCATGCTGACATTTCTTAGAGACCAATCATTTCAAACATTAACAAGAGTTGCATACTGTCTCAAGTGTCCAATTTAAGAGCACTTAAAAGGATAGTTAGTCCATAAATGAGATGTCATTTACTCCCTCTTGTCATCCCAAACACTGCATATACACGCTGCATACAGTGAAAGTTTACAAATATCAGGAGAGGTCAAGCACTGTAAAGCTAGTCCATCTGTATCTGACATCACACAACTTCATGCTCCATATTAGAATATGAACTGAAAGTAGTCAGATTATGATTAAAAAAAACTTGTGTTCGGTCTATTCCTCATACAAAGCTATAGCTTCAGAAGACTTTGGATCTATTTTCACATTTTCTTTACAGTGTAAACCTCTATGGAGTTACATGGCAGCAAATTTGCTTAAACCGCAAAAGAAAAGAAAAATCCATTATTTATTTCCAAAAGTATTGTATTAGAAACCTAATTGCAGCAGTTAATGGCCAGAGTAATATAATACAAAGTATATTGTATATATTTACAGATAGTTTACGTAATGTATGTTACATTTTATGAAGATATATATTAAAACAAATATTTGCTAAATGCGGAATGCTTTATTACATTCTATGAAAAGGGTCCTCCTAGCACATGAGTCACATTAACTACTTTTATGATACCTTATACCTTTCTCCATATGGCCTTGGGTTCAGAAATCCCTATTTCGAATTTATATTTTTAGCTCCATTATCCCCAGCATGTAATTCTCACAACACTTTTTGTGCTGCAGACATGAATGATACCTCATAGTGCTCATACTTTCTAAGCAATCAGAATTCTTGCCTGGAAATGGAAGATGATAAAACGGGTAACAATTTATATAGACTTGCATTAAAAGACCAGCCATATCTAGAGACCATAATGTCACAGAGATGTGAAGGCACTTTTGGTTTGGGCCAGTAAGAAATCACACTATAGCAAACACCCCAGCAACCAGATAGCAACACACTAAAAACAACTCAAAAAACAGCCATGAAGCAACGCCCTGGCATGCGACTTTTACATGGGCAAGTACCACTCATATTTTCAGATTTCAGTTTGCATATTGAGAGTAAATATGCATATTTAAGCATCTCTTATGGTAAATCTAGCTCATACTTGTCTGCTTGAGGCAGTCTGGCCTCTCTTCCACTGCTAATGTAATTATGAGCTGATGGCCCAGCTCTCTAGATGAGGTCAGACCCTTCAAAGAGTGCAAAGCGAACTAAACACGGGTGCTCAGGACTATGAAGAGGATCTAGATGAGTCAACAAAGTCTGCTCACACACACACTTTTGGAAAAGCTTGTTCAGCTGGCTCTAATTCAATTAAGAGAGTACGGCAGGCCTGCATTAATAATGACCTCACTAATATATGAGTACATGAACCTCTACCTCCATTTCCCATCTCGCTCGCTAATGACCTCACATTATGCTAAGCGCATTAGTGGGATTTTGCATGAAGCTGGTCATACTGTAACACTTGTGCTTTGGTTGCTGACTGCCTCTCTGTTGCTATCTCACTCACACACACATCTTGGGGGCTAATAGAGAGGAAGAGCTAAGTTTCCCCCCTCTAGAGAAAGATAGTGCAGCTTGTGTAAGTGTCTGCTGACCTTGGCTGGGGTTTAAATGTGATCCATTAGGATGCTGCAGGCTGTTTTTCCATCTCGAGCGTTACTCTGAATGGCCATTATTTAAATGCTGATGGAGCACTTGTAGGACCAGATTTAGAGTTGGAGTTAAAATGTTCTAATGTGATGTCACTTTGTACATTACGAGGTTTTTGATGCTCTGTGAAAGACTGTAAATTATGATTACATTTATCAAGAGCAGTTTTTTTTTGTGTGCTTAAAGTAAAATATGAAGTTTGCTAGGGTCCTTAAAGTAGTGTTTCTTAGCTGTTTTTTTGCTGCAGGACACAGATTCTGTCCTTCACAGTGCCAAGTTTTAAAGGGCCATGAAACTGCTCTGGTTAGTTCTCACCACAGGTTTGAAAAATGCTACAAAAGTGGGTGTGGAAAGCTGCGGAGTGGTGCGGGAAGAGGGGAGACAGACAACACAACAATGTTTTCTGATTCAGATGGTTTTATTTCGCTCTCATTGAGTTAAAAGCGTCAAAAGCTCCGACAAATGCATGCGGCAATTAACAATTACATGCAACAAAATCAACACATATATTATACATAGTAGCCTACATATCCTTTGACTGCTTTTATTGAAATCAAAAGTAGACATGAACGTGCTATTGCATTTTTAATAACTTTTGAGACTGTTATTTTTCAATGTTAATTTATTAATTTTATTTTATTCAAGCAGTCATGTTAAGGAGCTCTAAAGTACGTTTACACTCAATGTGCAGATGAATCCAATTTTGGAGACTCTTGGTTAAATGGAAGAGAATTTGTTCCTCGCAGAAACTCTCAAAGCAAAAACACTCACTTGTGATCCATGAATGCATCTCTCACTATCACTACGTGAGCATCGTTACGTCTCACAGCATCTGTCATAGGAAAGCATCACGTGCTGTTGTGAATAACTAAGTGAACCGTCATCAGACTCACAGTCTTATGAATAATTATGAGACACAGAAGTCATCAATGTACTCTAGGTGTTACAAAACATATCATGTGACATTCACACAATGAAGATTTTAGACCCTGAAGACTAATAAATAGTGCAAAAATTAACCAGTTTTCTCCTACAATTAAAATCAACAAATGCTAACGATGTCTTTTATTATGTGCAACACTTACCTCTGTTAAAATCTATTTTAGTATTTAAAATACACGACCCTGTAAAACGCATTGAATGTAGGCATGTTCATGGTTTTTGAGAATGAGGGCATGTCATGCAACCAATCCATGTTTGCATGTCTAATTTTACTAACTTCTACCAAATGACAAATTAATTTGTGCCAAAATACAGCAGAGTTTTATTGGATGCACATTTTTTTTGTTTTATCCTCCATTTTACAGGATAAGGCTCTTTATTTTACATTTTATTATTTGCATTTAACATTGTTTATCCCTGCTCTCTGCCAAGTTATCAGAACAGGTCTGTGACACACTCGTTGAAGAACCAATACCTTTAATTTACTTAATGTGTAATTTTTGGTTCTCTTGTTGTTCTGAACCACATGTGACTGACTTACTTTTGTGAAACACAAAGAGATATTTTGAAGAATGTTCTTGCTGTGCTGCTTCATACAATGAAATTTTATTTTTTAAAAAACACCATAACTATTTTACGTGCACTACATATACCAAGACTTCTGAAGTTATTTAACTTCTGTGTGAGAAAATTAGTGAACTGTCCTTTTAAGATGTTTTTGAATATTAAAACATTAATATGTAATTATTTGGAGGTACATGACATCTTTGACTTTGTGTTTTAGGGCCTTATGGCACTGTGAGGAGATGATCCAGAGGTACAGTCGAGAGGTGAACAGAGGCCTGTGCTCGTCGGGCACACCGCTACCCTACTGCAGCAACAGCAATGTGGGGAAAGCCGTAGAAGACTGTATGCGAGCCATCATTGGAGTCCTGTTAAATCTTACACATGATAACGGTAAGTACAAAGACCAGAATGTTTAACAAAACAAATTTTCTGATTTGACAGTGAAGGAATATGTTGTAAATGTAAGTGTTGAAAAAGCTACTTTGCAATTGTAGTTTACCAAGTTACAAGGTATTCTTTAAGGGTTAGTTCACTGAAAAATTAAAATAGTCATCAATTTTTCTCCCTCATTCCAAACCCCATAAGACTTTAGTTCATTTTGTTCATTGTTCAACACAAATAAAGGTAATTTAATGAAACCAGAGAGATTTCTGCGCCCCACCCCCAACCATTAAAAAATCCATTCCAAGAACACTTTGACATTTTAAAGTTCAAAAAGGCGTTGTAAACTTAATCTGTATGAATCGAGCAAGATGGGAATGGTTTTCTTCAGGACTGGTTTGGTGTTCATTAAACCGCACAAACACCTGACATTGAAATTATGTACTCATTTACATTTTGGGACCTTTTCTGCTTGCTTTGACTACCATATTTCAAATGCATTTTTCCCCATAGAATTTTTTTTTTCTCTGCTCTAAAGTGATATCACTGACATGGGTTTTCCATTCACAGCACTCAGACCTAATAACAGTTACTCCTCAACATGCAACAGAGCATTTTGCGCTACGCTGGCCAGAGCAAAAGTAGGCGGAGTTTTCATTTTGATTTCTGCGCTTTTTTGGATGCCCCGTTTTTATTGGCCGCGCGGGTAATCGTCACAGAGCGCTTTGGTCGGCACAGCAACAAAACGTCCTCGTGCGGCGCAAGCCATTGAAATAAATGTGTTTCATAGCGCAGTGCATTCCGCGTCCTGTCTGAAAGGGCCATTAGTGACTGAGAGTGCTTATTGTGATAATGTAATGTTAGTATTGCATGTCCGTTATGGCATGTTCATTTGTGGAATATGCAGTGAACATAGCCAAAGTTACAGCACAGTAACTGTAACGTTAACTACCCACAAATTAAAATCTGCAAACGTCAGCCCAGTGCATAACAACAATCGTTAATTGCTGAACAGCAATCTTGTCAGATGGAGTATCATACAAGTAGCCTACTGTCAGGTTGAGGATGGCCTTATGCAAGAATTACACTCCAATAGATAAATGTATATTGTCTTGGCAATGAAATACATTTTTTTTTTTTTTTATTAATATAGGCTATTTATCAGGCAGGTGACTGTGCACTGTCAGAGTCTTTTGGGTTAAAATGGAATTACAGGTTGTTGTTGCACTGTCTCAGATTTTGTTCAAACCTTGTCTATATCAAGAATGTGTCCCAAAACCGAGGCCTGTAAAATATTTCTGTTCAAATCCCATGTCTTCATATTTTCAGCCCTTGAAATTACTTCAGTTTTACAACCTGAAAATCACATTATCTGTGAAGCAATATTTGGACATTAATATAATGAAAAGTATTATTCAAAGGCATCATCTACTTAGACAGTGATACATTTTGAATAATAAAACTTGTGATTTGCTTAAATATCTGATCCTTCTGCTATTACGAATAGGGTTGCGAATCGTAAGACATTTTCCGGTTCCGATTCCGGTTTCGGTTCCGGTTCCCATTCAATGCAAATTATTAAAACAACTAATAAAAAATAAAAACATAGTAGTAAGGGGAAAATGCACAATCCTTTTTGTGTTTATTTCTTATACTTGTCAAATGAGTTTAACAGACTGGTAATGTCAACAAATTCAACACATTATTTAGCAATTTTTGCTAAAATAATTTATTTTTCTGAAGGAAAATAAATATTTCTGCATTCTCTAGGATAATTTGGGACCTCTCCTATAGCTTATTGTATCTCCAGCAGTCAGGGCTTGACATTAACCCTCTGAGGTCTGAGCTGTTTTCTGGGCCCTGGAGGTGTTCTGACATGCTCTGACATTTGTGCTTATTTCTGTTACTTCTGACATTTTCATGGCTAAAGTCTAATTACACTGTATTCAGCACAAACTCTGCTACAATAATATATCAGCAGCATGTATGTAAAAGTTTTTCAGTTTTGAGATAATGACATTTATGCGTGGTTTGTGAAAATACAAAAATAAATTCTCACTGAAATAAGGCCATGAAACCCATACTGATTATTTCTTCACAAGACTTTTGAAAATTGTATCACGTAGCCTAGAATATTTGCTCTAAAACTATGTGAGAATCACCCTGACTGCTCATTCAGAGAAGACAATATATTGATTTAAAAATTTTACGACGTGTTTTGTGTTAGAAAGCAATATGCGAAGGGGCGGATCACCTCATTAATATGAAAGCTTTCCACACCTGAGAAAGACAAAGAACCTCCCTAATGGCCCTATTAGGAGCTTATCAGGGCCCATCATTCTGACCAACCTTGCACAAAGAATGAGGAGATTTAAAAAAGAATGGCTTTTAAAATTGTTTGGATTTATTTACAACACAACATAATCCAAAGATACACAACAAAAAAGCACTTATTGAAGAAAGAGACCTTTGTGCCATTCCCAAAAACATTGTACATACCTTTCATTTTCTAAGGTGTTTGATTTTCACTTTACCATGTTCATGTACAGAGACATGTACTGTGAATGTTGAAGTCAGCAGGACTCAGTGGCATCTGGGCCCTGAAAAAAAAAAAAAAAAGTGATATCAAGAGAAAGGCCTGCACGATTTTGGGAATACATTTTAGATTTTTCTTGTTAAAATTGCTTTTTAAAATTCACAGAATACACACACACACTCACACAAATGTTTCCAACAATATATAATGAACACCAGGTTTGTTGTGCCTTGTAGGTATAGGCTATGCGCAGTGCTGCATAAAATAATAACAATATAGCAGCCTATATATATTTTCAAAAAGATTTCAGTAACAACTAAGCTAGAGAAAAATATATTGATTATCATGTTACTTCAAATGAGATAATAGTAAAAACATGAAGCCGTTTGGAGCGTTTTGCTTTTCCAAAAGATGATACATTCAAACGCGATCGCGATCAAAAATATGATACATTAAAACGCGATCGCGATCAAATATAAAACATTATGGTTAGGCCTACCACATATCTACGTTTGAGCAGATATCCACAAACACAGTAACAGTAAACACGGGTCTAAATATTATAATATTAACCATATATCTAGCAACAGTTCAACTGCAATGTGAAATTTATGCAGCAATAGCAAACAAATATGTAAGAATTTCTTACCTTATCTTTCTTGTCTTCAAATATCGTTCTTCTTCTTCTGATGTAAATCCAATGTAAGCTCAGGCACGTCTTTCAAACTCGACGAAAAGTGAAGTGAAGTGTTTTGTTGTTGAGGTAATGAGGGCGATCGCGTTCCATGTGGAGATTTGCATGTGAATATCTTTTGCGCGAGTGGGCGTGGCCGAATTAAAAATAATTAGGAAGCGTTTGAGAAGCTGGAAATCTTGTTGGTTTTATACAAATTACTTAAACAGAGAATATTTGTTTTCGTTTTGAATCCGATCATTTAAAAGTACACACTTAAATGTTTATAAAGGTGTATGGCTCATAAATGTGTGACAAGTATTCGCTGAGTTTTGTTTCAGTTTATAGACGTGCTCAAGAAAAAAAAGTTCACCGCGACGGAGAGGCAGAACGCACACACTGTTTATTTTCTTTATTTTACAAAAGCACAATGTTTTGATTTGATTGGAAGTGGACACATACAAAAGTAGAAATACCACAGATTCTTTTTTTATATTTCTTTTTTCTGTATGACCATAAATGACGGAGAAATTTAAGTTTATAGTGCTACAATGTGGAGAAAATCCAGCAAAACGCGCCGGCGCGTTTGTCGACCTCAGAGGGTTAACTTTTTTGCTTACTAGCCAATGTGGCTAGTGGTTTTCCAAAGTTACTAGCCACACAACATTTTTACTAGCCACATTTTTGTTGTTGTGAAATTACGTGATAAAAGTTGACTATGGCGTGCTAAAATTTACTTGAACTAGATTTACAACCCTTTTAAATGTAAAACCACTGTACACACCCAAATCAAGACTACATAAATAAATATCAATACAAGTCATTTTATACAATACTTGTATAGGTAGTTTATTTAAGTTTAAACATATTTGACATCGTATTACCTACACAAAAACAAGTAAATCAACTAACGCTCAAGACCGCAGATTGCTCTGCTACCGCGGGCGTTTTTCCACATTCTATTATTCATTTTCACCTTCGAAATCCTATTTTTTAAAACTATTCGAATATATATTCGAATTTAGAATATTCGTTGACAGCCCTAATACTCATGGGAGTTGTAGTGTCGTAGTGTCACACTTATTTCAGATGCCTTTTGAAAAGACTACAATTATTCAACCCGCCAAAGTGGCTAGTTGGAGTGACTGTGTTACCCGCCACGAGCAAAATCCACCCGCATTTGGCGGGTTGGCGGGTGTTAATGTCAAGCCCTGCCAGCAGTGGAGAATACCCTCTCAGAAGGGGTAGAATATGCTTGAACTCGCATGTAAGATCCAGACAGGTGAAACATAATATTTTGATTTGAATGATTGATTCATAAAGACTTCACTTCATTACTGGATGAATCAGCGCTCTAGCAGTTAAATGAACAGAACTGCATGCGTCTTGCGGAAGAACATTGTAGCCGGAGCTACTTCTCTGTTTATTTCTATGAGGCGGGTGAGTCACTCAGGCACTGTGCTACTCCGCAGCGGTGCCGGTGTAAAGTAGTCCGAGTATAAACGCTTATTACAGGCTTACCATTGTGATTCAGGATAAGACAAAAACACGTTTTTAAAAAAAGGCATTCATGATGTACTCGCTCATTATATACATTTAGTAAATTCTGAAGTGAATTTTCGTTATTTGAATCGACTTTCAAAAGGTGATTTACTCTGTTTTGGTTGCTACTGTAGACATCAGTGTTTATTCTCGAACTATAAACTTTTATTTATAGTTTGAATTATTTATTCTCTCTCTCTCTCTCTCTCTCTCTCTCTCTCTCTCTCTCTCTCTCTCTCTCTCTCTCTCTCTCGCTCTCTCGCGCTCTCTCTCTCTCGCGCTCTCTCTCTCTCTCTCTCTCTCAAAACGTATATGAGTAGCGCGAGTGCTTTCATTACTATTTTAATGTTCATGAGGTTAGTGTGTGACATCGCTATTAAAGGATAAGCTCCCGGCAGTTCGCCCACACATCGGCCAAGAACCGTTTTTGGAACCGAAACTTAGGAATTTCGCACGGTTTCGGTACTGGTTAAGAACCGGTTTTCGGTTCCCAACCCTAATTACGAAACACAATTTTGCCTGTTTATAGCATTATCTCTTTTAATGTGACAAGAAACACTAAATAATAATTTTGACTATGTATTGATATGTAATTTACGGTGGTGTAAGGTGCTGGAAAAAGCTTTAAAATGGACCTTGAAAGTGCTTGAAGAGTGTTTGAATTTGACCTTGGAAAAGGTGTACGAACCCTGGAGGGGGTTGAGATGGCTGGAACTCTTCAGGAGAGAAATGGTGCAGACTCTGGACAAGGATGAAAGTTTATCGTGCATGTTCACGCAGATCATCAAATGGAGTATACTTTGAAAGGCTATGAGTTTGACTACGCATATGCTAGTGTTCAGTTTATGTCAAAGCATAAGGAATACTTTTTGGCTTAAGTCAATAATTTGGAACCTTTCTCACAGCAGCTCGATAGCATTGTGACCGCCATTTTGCAAATGCCTTTTTGACCGGTGAAATTATTTTTTACTGCTGTAATGTGCTGTCACTGACAGAGGTTCTCCAGCACACAGATCCAACTAATCAGTAATGAAATACATTATTGGTTATCAATTAGTCATTACATACTTATGTTGCTGCTTTTAGTTAGTTACTCCCTAACACTGAACTGTAATATGTGCTGGAAGCTGAACAATCAGGCAACTGGGCCGCAGTAACTGTCATTACATTATGCCTAATAGAACGTTTGTTATTCTGCTTTTGAAAGGCTTAAAGTCAATAAGAGTCTTTTGGCTTCCTTGTATGGGTTTTGTTCGATGTGCCAAATGGATTTCTGTTAGCAGTGCTGCTTTGGCTAGCTGCTCTCTAGTATTGCTGCCAAACCCTTTAGCATAATGCAGGAGTACTCGGTCATAAGCCAAATGTGAGCAGCTTGGAGAACAACAGTCAGAGAAAATCCCTGATTAACTAACTTTGAACTCGTATATGCAGCAGCCATTGAGTGCGTTTTCTATCTGTCTGTAGAATGGGGCAGCACAAAGACAGGGGAGCAGGAGGAGTTAATCATCACAGCGCTGAACTGTGTGCTCAGGGTCCCACAGTACCTGCCGCAGGAGCAGAGGTTCGATATCAGAGTCCTGGTGAGTACACAGCTCTACTAATATCAGTCAGTGTTTGTATACATTCAGTGAGGATCAGCAGTGTCCACTAGGAGTTCCAGAGTGCTTTCAAACGTTACAAATGAAAAAGCCATACTGTGGTCAGATTGGTAAAAAAAAAAGGCTACGTGCTGGTTCAATATACCATGCTTTTTTGTGAGGATTTTGCTGGTAATTATAAAACTGTTGTCTCAACCAAAAAAATAGATCCCAAAAAAATAACAACCTTATGCATTTCTTTTTGTCATGGCAACTTAAAATGGGATTGTTCAACCAGCAAACTATATTGAGTTAGAGGAACTTCATAATTTGTAACAAACTAATTTAAGTTGATTACTCAAAAAAAAAAAAAAGTTGCACAAACTACATGAGTTGTAGCCCTGGAACCAGTTTATCTTATGTATTTCTGTTACAATTCACAGCTGTCGTAGCACATGCTTAGTGTTAACGTATTTAGCATGTACTGTAGATTTAATGAACTAGTAAGATAATACTTGTCACTGGCATTAACACATTTGTTGCTTATAGAGCCAATGTAGTGTTTACCTTCATTTAGTCTACTCAATTGTAACCACAACTTCAACATAGGAAACTTTATTGAAAAGAGTTTGACAAAAAAAAGTCAAATGTAACCGCATTAAACACTAACAGGTATTTCCCTTCTATAAAAAAACAGTACAGCAAGTTCAACATTTAATGCTCCTTATCCAGTCCCATGCAAAGCATCCTGGGAACTAGAAATCCACTATGTCCAGTTTCCAAAATGATCAAGACAATTATTATTATTTTTTTTTTATTTTTTTTATTATTATAGCAGAAATCTGAGTTTATATTAGACACTATATTTGGTTAATTTAATGATCAACATTATGTCAACAGAACTCAACACAATCTTGTTTTCAACTTCAAAGGTTTAATTAAATCAATAAATTAGAATTTTTAATTTGCAGTCATGCATTTTTTTAAGTTGTGGTAACAGGTCCCCTGAATTAATTCTTAGTGTAGTTAATATTGTTCATTGATTGTAATGTTAATACACTCCTATATATAATTATATAGGATAATTTCCTGTATAATTTAAACATGTAAAAAAAATATTTTAAATAAAATATTAAATATTTTTATATTTGTCCAACCCTATTTTGTAAGCATTTGTGCAAACCAGTTGTGTGTGACATTACTGTTAAAGGTGTGTGTGTGTGTGTGTGTGTGTGTGTGTGTGTGTGTGTAGGGTCTGGGCTTGCTCATTAATCTGGTGGAGTACAGCGCAAGGAACAGACACTGTTTAGTGGAGCTGCAGATGGAGGGAAGTGACGTCTGGGACTCAATGTGTGTGTCTGACAAAGAGGAGTTGCAGACTGAGAGATCTCTCGGTGCCATTGCTGCTTTGGTGAAGGTATAGACATACAGAAAAACAAATGATTTATGCTGGAATTTTCATTAATGCATGTGTACATTAATAGAAACATAAAGATGGAATAGAATAGCATTACTATTAGTGGTGGGAAATTTCAGTTATTTTAAATCTTTTGAAACTGTTTACCCAATTTTTTTTTTTTGCCCGTCACTAATTGGTTCACAAACGAAACATCAGTGATTAGTTTTCCTCTGTTTCTGCATGAATAGCTTTTCCTTCAGAGAGAGCATGCGGCCATTTTGGCAGAGGCGGAGACGGATGACTTCATCAACGATGCACCAAAGCCCCAATTGGATCAGAGCGGAGAATGGAAAGAAACCAATGAAGAGATTCAGTGGGTGGCTTCAGAGAACAACAACCAAGGACAACAGGACAAGAAGAAAGAAGAGGAGGATGAAGAACTTGATCTCAACAAAGGTAGACACTCACTATAACTTGAGATTAGCTAAATGCAGTTTTTCTTTTTGCCATGGCAGGTGATTTTGCTTCATCTATGAGCCACTTTGCTGGGCGAACAATCTCAGATTGGACCAATGAGCGAATGCTGTTGTTGAAGTAGCATATTTGATTAGATTTGGAGGAACAGAAGCTGATGAGATGCTTGCCTTCAGTTTTGACTTTGACATCTTCAGGGCCGCTCATGCCCCAAGTGTAAACACACTTTAATGTGCATGCACACGCATGTCAGTGATTTCTAAGAGAGGAATTTTATATTACATTTGAAAGCACCAACTGAACTCAGACCTTCTCAGGTCTTTTTAGCTTCTGCGTCAAGAAACCAAAATCGTCTTTAGTTAATTTTTCTGATGTTAATGCAATTCCAATTTTAGTTTTCTGTATGTTACAATACAAAGCTAGTCTAATGCAGAGATAACATTATGTAATTATCATCTGTAGTTATCGAGTGCAGCCTCAGAGATAAAGCTGCTTGTGCAAGACCTTTCTGTGTATAGTCAGCCTTAAGGCCTTGATATACTCACGACAAAGTTCTTTTTTGGTCTTCACTTTGGGGTAAAGAGAAGTTCAACATACGTGACCAGCGATATACTGTTAGCGGACATCCTGACGCCGAGAGCGCTGTTTTGATGAATATGTAAAAATGTCCTACACGCTTTCCTTTCAACGACAAAATAAACGCAACATAAATGACAGCAGTGAGAAAACGGCACTTAAGAAAGCATCTGATCATATCGATGTGGATATGATTGTACCAGTTCTGCAATTCAGCACTCCAGTAAAGTTGTCACGTTTATTTATATAGCATGTTATACAATAGATTGCTTTAAATCAAGCTGTTTAGTTTACAGTATTAAACATGAATAAACACTGTCAGTGTCTCTTTCAATTAGAATTACAACTTCAGTTTACTAAAAAGCGATTCTCCAGTGTATTCATGTTTTTACTTGCGGACTTCTGACTTTGATGGACTGAACCGAAGAAATTAACCGGAGAAGATTTCCATGTCAAAGGAGGTGGAGTCTCAGAGCTACATTTACCTATTACATCACTGCCATGGATCAATGGTAGTTTGATGATATTTACCAGCAAGAGCGATCTTTTCCAGAAAGTTCGCTTTGGCAAGTTGTTTCAAACTTTGTTTTGGCCTGATTTTGTTCAAAATGACGTCAGGCATGTTCGTTCTTCGATTTCGTTTGAAGTACATCAGGGCAGTATATTGGGGCCTTTGTAAGCGTGTGTTGTGACTCATGTTAGTTTTCTTTTGGTGTTCTACAAACTTCGCTTAGCAAAACACTATCTGTGTGTCCCTGCAACGTTTGTGCCAGCAGAGCATGTTTCCTCTGCAGTCATCCTTATTGTTAAGAGACTAAGGAGTCAACTTTCACCCAAGCATGTGGACATGCTTGTTTTGTTTTATTCTCAAAACTATGGGGTGAGATTTCGGTCACAATTCTGCGCGCGCAAGATCACATTTTGAGCGCGCAAAAGGGCATTTCGCACGCGCGTGAACTGAGTTTTGCGGAGAAATGTTCGTCTCGCAGATAAGAAAATATTGCGAGCGAACGAAAATCAATTTTGCATTTAAAATAAGTATTTGGATGTGCGCGGACGTTCTCTTTCGCGTGTGCAAAGTTTCACTTTCTTGCTCCTTTCATACCAGCCGTGAGCGCTCTCTAAGCGCAGACAGCTGGCTTGCTCAACACAACCCAGCGTTACAATATGCCATAATTCCAGCCAATCAGAGATAAGACTGCTAAATTCTGATTGGCTGGCTTGAAAACCAATCACAAGACTCCCTGCATCACCGACTGCGGAAGAGAACTAGTGCAGTTGAGTTTATTATTTATGAAAAATATTCAAAAACTTCAGTGTAATTCAATGTATTGTTGGCAAATTCAGTTCACACATCACTGCTGTCCTGATGGTTATACTACAAGACTTATTTTGTATAAATATCGTTTTGCGTATTTTTTACGATTATTATTTATGAAAAATATTCAAAAACTTCACTGTAATTCACTGGCAAATTCAGTTCACACATCACTGCTGTCCTGAAGGTTATACAACAACACTTATTTTGATAAAATATATATTTTAAATTGTATATAATTGTACTCTAAATGTATAATTTTTATGATTTTTATGAAAAATATTCAATAACTTTACTGTAATTCACTGTATTGTTGCCAAATTCAGTTCACACATCACTGATGTCCTGATGGTTATACTACAACACTTATTTTTGAAAAAAAAAAAAAAATTAAGTTGTAAATACAATTGTAAATTTATGATTTTTTTTAATGATTTTTATGAAAATATTCAATAACTTTGGACATCAGTGATGTGTGAACTTAATTTGGCAACAATACAGTGAATTACAGTTATGTTATTGAATATTTTTCATAAAAATCATAATTATACATTTACAATTGTATATACAAATTAAAATATATATTTTTCCCTAAAATAAGTGTTGTATAACCATCAGGACAGCAGCGATGTGTGAACTGAATTTGGCAACAATACAGCGAATTACAGTGAAGTTATTGAATATGTTTCATAAAAATCATAATAATTCTACATTTACAATTGTATATACAATTTAGAATATATATTTTGCCTATAAGTGTTGTAGTATAACCATCAGGACAGCAGTGATATGTGAACTGAATTTGGCAACAATACAGTAAATTAGAATATTTTTCATAAAAATCATAAAAAATCATAAATGTACAATTGTATATACAACTTAAAATATATTTTCCCCAAAATAAGTCTTGTAGTATAACTATCAGGACAGCAGTGATGTGTGAACTGAATTTGGCAACAATACAGTGAATTACAGTTATGTTATTGAATATTTTTCATAAAAATCATAATAATTATACATTTACAATTGTATATATAATTTAAAATATATATTTTTCCCAAAATAAGTGTTGTAGTATAACCATCAGGACATCAGTGATGTGTCAACTGAATTTGCCAACAATACAGCGAATTACATTGACGTTTTTTTTAATATTTTTCATAAATAATAATCATAAAAAATACGCAAAACAATATTTATACAAAATAAGTCTTGTAGTATAACCATCAGGACAGCGGTGATGTGTGAACTGAAATTGCCAACAATACAGTGAATTACAGTGAAGTTTTTGAATATTTTTCATAAATAATAAACTCAACTGCACTAGTTCTCTTCCGCAGTCGGTAATGCAGGGAGTCTTGTGATTGGTTTTCAAGCCAGCCAATCAGAATTTAGCAGTCTTATCTCTGATTGGCTGGAATTATGGCATATTGTAACGCTGGGTTGTGTTGAGCAAGCCAGCTGTCTGCGCTTAGAGAGCGCTCACGGCTGGTATGAAAGGAGCAAGAAAGTGAAACTTTGCACACGCGAAAGAGAACGTCCGCGCACATCCAAATACTTATTTTAAATGCAAAATTGATTTTCGTTCGCTCGCAATATTTTCTTATCTGCGAGACGAACATTTCTCCGCAAAACTCAGTTCACGCGCGTGCGAAATGCCATTTTGCACGCTCAAAATGTGATCGTGCGCGCGCAGAATTCTGACTGAAATCTAACCCCATACAAAACGAACACGTTAAAAATATAAACGCAACCATTATATGCAGATATGTTATATGTTAATGTACATTCTCTACTGTTTTTATTAGCCTTTTTCATTTGCTCTGCCTGAGCTTAAATGCTTTGGTGGTATTCTTATTGTTTATGTGCATTGCTTCTAAATGTTTTCAAGAACAAAAACAATCAAAAAAGGTATACTGTATGCTGCTTGTGCATATAATTATAATCTTGTTCTGAAATGAAAAAAAATCTAAGTAAAGAATAAAAAATATCTTCACATCTTTCTCATTAAACTTAATTGAAATAAATAGAATATTCCTTTATTATGAGCTCAAATATTATTGAAAAATGTCTTAACCCTTAGTAAATATGCAAAATTTGTATATGTTTTGAAGTTATTTTGAGTAATATGTCATGTGATTTTTGTCTCCAGCTCTTCAGCATGCTGGCAAGCACATGGAGGACAGTATTGTGGCGTCATACACTGCACTGCTTTTGGGCTGTCTGTGCCAGGGGAGCCCTGTAAGTAACACACTCACCTATCTCAATGTTTTCCGTTTTGGATCTCTGATGCATGATTTGTATCTGTGTCTTCTCAGAATCTATATTTTCCTCATAAAGTATAAAGAATATAATTTATTATTAATGTCAGGTATGCATTTAGCTATGCAAGACTACAACCTTTCGTCTAGATACCCTTTCTGTCCTCTACAAGTGCTCTACAAGTCAAAACAAACCAGTAGCATTTATTGGTGCAGAGCTTTTGCTGTTCAAATTCCTTTGTAAGGTTTGAGGGTTGTTTGTCTAAATTGCTCAAGTTCGAAGGCAGGTATCAGAAGAAAGCCCCTGAGTTGTGTTTGCCAGTATTAATGGCTTTATTTTCAGGACGTTAATAGGTGGGCTGTTGAATTGTCTGTAATGGACTCCTCTTTTTCTCTTTCACAACACACTGTTGCTTTCTGACTGACGTACACGGCCATTATCTGTCTCGCCAATAAACACTGCCCAGACGCAGACACAAAACGAAATGGCATTTATACTCCTATTTCACCCACTTTTCCTTTTGGATGCATGTTTGCACACTTTGAAGGTCAAGTTTGATTCTGTTTTTGAAAAACAAAGCAAATTGACTCGAAGTAGGATTTTTTTTTGAAAGGTACATAGTCCTGTTTGCACTTTAGATTCACGTTAGGGGGCATCCAAGCTTTTGGAAGGAGGGAAATATTTGAGTTTGATGTTTTTGTAGAACGAGTACTATGGAGACTTTTGGAGCGTACTGAAAAAATGATGGCCGGAGATGCAGTGCTGCTGCTTTGATCAACAGAGACTTGCTTTAAAAATCTCCAGACTCTCTTTCAACACTGGCCTGCAGTGTTCTGTAACCTCGCAGGAGGAACAGGCTGCTAATTCTGTTTCTCTTTCAGATGAATGTGACTACTGTGAGGGAGAACCTGCCAAAAGGGGATTTTTCAGTCATGACAGAGATGCTGAAGAAATTCTTGAATTTCATGAACCTTACAGTAAGTACACAAGTGATTGACCAGTATAATATTCTCAATGGGCGATGCAGGGTTGCTGAAATTTTCATGATAATTTCAGTAGTCGATACCATTCCAGCAAAATGTCTTGATTCGCAAAAACTATTTCAATATCACTGCTATTATGTTAAAAGAGTGCTGAAGGGATGACGCAGTTTTGTAGGCCAACCCGGAAGTCCCATAGTAGTACCATTTTCAGGCATTTAACCAAAGACCCATTGACTTTGGGACAGTGGAACCGGAAGGTCAAAAATGCCAACTCATTCCTGCAGTGCTCTATTATATGATTTTGAAATGATAATCAGCATATCTAAAATGTAAGTATGGTAACACTTTACAATATGGTTCCATTTGTTAACATTAGTTAATGTATTAACTAACATGAACTAACAATGAGCAGTACATTTGCTACAGTATTTCCGAATCTTTGTTAATGTTACTTAATAAAAATACTGTTGTTTATTGTTTGTTCATGTTAGTTCACAGCGCTTTTACCAATGTTAACAAATACAACTTTTGATTTTAATAATGTATTAGTAAATGTTGAAATTAAAATGAACTAAGATTAATAAATGCTGTAGAAGTATTGTTCATTCTTAGTTCATATTAACTAGTCAACTAATGTTAACTAATGAAACCTTATTGTAAATTGTTACTTTAAGTGCAAATAATGACTTTATTATAAAAGAGCAATGAAGAATTTGCAAGTTTTGTTATTAATTTTATTTATTTTTTTATATTTTGTGCTTAGACACAATGTCAATAAACAACATGTACTTAAATATTTTTCTGGTTTGAAACTATTACATGTGACCATTATACTTCATACACTTTATTGCCCTTGTTATGCTTGCTACATTTACTATAGTAATAACAGTAAAAAAAAAAGTGTAATTACACGCAACCAACACCGTGTCTACACCAGATGCGAGTGATGCTGTCTACACTGGATGCGGAGCCATTACATTACACAACAAATTCCAGATCGTGAACTGATGTCCTATTCTATTTCTAATGTACTCCAAGCGCTTATGTACTTTGGAGTTTCTTTGTCACGTATACTGTAGACAGGACACGACAACTGTCACTTTTGGTGAAGAGACGAAGTGCATGTTGTTACTATTACTCAGTGCTTATTTGTGCAAGTACACTTGAACAAGGCCACATTAAAATAAAGTGTGATCCATGAGAGAAATTCCTCTTCTGTTAACTGGCTGAGTGGGTAAATTGAACCGCTATAATCTCAGAAATCCAAATATCGACTGATTAATCGGTATATCATTAAAAAGTATTAATTAATTAATACTAATATTCTGCCTCATTCGGTAAAGAAAACTAATAAGAAAGTTATACTTATTGACTGACCAGTTGTGTTTTTTTGTCCTTTACAGTGTGATGTGGGCACCACGGGGCAGAAGTCTATCTCCAGGGTCATTGATTATCTGGAACACTGCTAGTGTTTTTATGGAGCTCCTCGCACAGACCTCAGCACACCCCGGCCCAACCCGACACACCTGGAAAACAACCCACGATCATCATCCACCAGTACCTTCCTTATTCAGACTGGAAAGAATGAAGTTTAAAGCACATCACACATGGAACTCTATTAAAAGGAGCTGTTTTCATTGGGTTTGTCACAAGTTGTTCATCCGTTTCATCTTCAAATGTTTTCGTCACAGCATAATTGTGAATCTCACATCACAAACCCCCCTTAATCTGCCGTCTATTGATCAGTCAGCTTGGAAGTTCGTTTTCATTGTCAGAAATAGAGTAGCTTTGATAACTTGTTAAAGGATATTTGTTGTTCCCTCTGTTTGTTTAATTCCACTTTCAAGTCGGTAAATTCAAGAGCGCTCAACACTGACCTGACTGATTGGAGGGTGAATCCAAAACAGCATTCGCAATTCTGGTTCTCTTTGAAATGCCGTGAAGACATGCCCTCCTGGTTCAAATCCATTCTCTTCACTTCAGGATGTGCTCCCTTTGTGTTGCACAAATTCGTTTTTAATCGATAGCGCTGTGTCAAAGGTTTGCGAATGAATACATTACATCGCTTTCCATTTCGCGAGGGCAGGAAAGGGACAAAAGCGTTTTTGGAATGTTTTAGTAGTCGTGACTCATAACCATATAGTCCAAATGCCGTAACGTTAACTGTGAACTTAACCCTGATTTCCAAACATTATAAGGCTCAAAATCAACAGTAAAACTCATTAATATAATACACCAGCTTGGCTGCATAATCGTATTGTGCATGAGAGGGATGATTTGGGTCATGGCTAAATGGTGACCCAGGTTTTGTGAAAATTCTTGTGCATGCGCTGCTACTGTGGTTTGGTTAGAGCCAAAGTTGCTGTGAGAATAAACGTTAAACGCAGTTTCACATTACACTGGTTACCATCTAGCAATGGCCTTGATGCTCAACAACTAAACTGAGCCACGCAACAAACTTTCATCCCACATTTCACTAGTTTGTGTCATAAAACCTGAATTTGTCCATCATTGTTTATGAAGGATTGATTGATTGTTTATTATTTTTTAGTAGATTGAATTTAGCACTTGACGTCTCTTTGATAAAGCCAGTACAATTTTGACCCAAACCGTTCTCGTCTTCTCAAGTTTGTGTTTTCAGAAGCTCTCCATTGTTTGATCGCCCTCAACAGTAAGCTTTACGGAGGCTCATTTTAAAGTCAGATGCTCAAGACGTTTTGCTGCCATTGTCAGCCCTTTCATGGGTGTAGACTGAAATAACTTTGTTTTCAATGCACACAGCTTGGCAAAAGCAAATCTAGGGTCATTTGTTCCCCTCTCTCACTGCTTAACTGTTTTAATTTGACTCTGTTACACAAAACACTATGAGTTGTGAGTATTTTGTCGGTAGCCAGTGTCGAATTCTGGGTCAGTGAGCTCCAAACATCACCACGGGATGAATTCACACAGCGGGGGGGGGGGGGGGGGGGACTGAATGAAGCAACCTGAACTGTAAATACTCATGTAAATATTGGCTGTTGGAGAACTAGATAGACTACTTTTCTGAATTCAATTGTTTTATTTTATACCGCATTTTCTCAGTTGTGTTCTTTGAGGTAAGCGTTATCGAAAAGCCAACTGCAGGAACATGAAATTTGTACCAATTTCAAAATAATGTCTTTGGTTACTTGTACATAATTTTAACGCAAATAAAAATTGCTACTTTCAGTACTTTTTACGTGTCGTTTTTGGTGTCTGGTTGGCATATTACGATTAGGCAAAATATCATTTTTACTTTTGGTACTAAATCCACTATTTAACAAATGTATTGTGAACTCAAGAGCAAAAGACAAACTTCTTCCTCTGAAAATATTTATTTGTATAGCATAAAAGGAGAAATATGTCATTAATTACAGAATATTTATATTTTTACTACAAAATGTCCAACAAACAAACAATGATGATTAATGCAAATAAAAAAAAACACTGAGAATGTTATTTGGCTCCATTGCTCCTCTCCAGATAGTGAGAGTCCACTTTGAGTTCTGGTGTTTTGGGGTCACAGCAAGTGGGCCGCCTGAGATTCCCAGCGTATGATCTTATCCTACAGGCAGGAACAGTTTTCTGCTCTGGTTTGGTCTCTTCAGTGTCCGTTGAACCCTTCACAATGACCTGATCCTGCACGGCCATGGTTAACGCTGGGTAACTGAATTCCGGGTCGCAGTCTCTTTCCTCCAGCAGCTCGCTCAGAGTACTGATGTAGATCTGCGCCATCTGAAGCGTCTCAGACTTGGAAAGCTTCCTGTCGCTCTCCACGTTAGGAATGACGCTCCTCAGGCGGTCGAAGGCCACGTTCAAGCCCAGCATCCTCCTCCTCTCACGGGCGTTAGCAGCCAGACGGCGACGTCTCCGGGCTCGGGCGATCGCGCTCTGGTCTTCGTCGGGATATGCGAGTCCGGACAGCCGGAGTTGGACGAGAGCGCACGGGTCACAGCTCGCCCTGCCCTGATCCCTCTCCTCCCTCCAGCCGACTGTTTCGGGATGTGGGTCAGAACGGGCTTTCTCTGCCTCTTTCCAAATGAGCTGCGCGTAAGAGCCGTCTGGACGGGGCATGCTGAACGCTTGAGGATGAACTGTGTCTCCAGAGCACAGAAGAGCTGTATTTATTGAGGAGAGGCCCCACGTAATGAGAGGCGGGTGTGTGAGGGTCGTGTGTGCTGAGAAATGAATAGAAATGAGTCTCTTTGATAATGACCACAGGGAGTCTATTAACCCAGTTCATCAAAAGTGGATTAGATGCGTGTGAGTGATCTCTGACGGGCCTCCTGACACTGAGGTAAGCGGATAACTGCTGCTTAACAGCTACACAAATATCAATAAACAAATGCACTTGTTATACCACACCATTTTATTTAGATTTCCACATTTTAGAGTGTTAGTACAGCCTCTTCAAAACTAAAAAAGCACAAATGAAAATTGCTGGCTGCTTTTTTTTATTTTTATTTTTTTTTCCACAGTTCAGTCCAATGCATATATTTAAAATATATATAATTTTAAAGTAAAACACAATCTTTTACCTTAAGAGGTTTTTAAGATCATTAGAAACCCAAACTCGTAATAGTAGAATGTCTTCTATGGGTGTTTCTGAAACTAAGGGCACTTTTGACGCCCCCCCCCCCCCCCCCCCCCCCCCAAAAAAAAATCAATGTCTATGAATTTCAATGAAAATTCCTATGAATTTTAACCATCACAGTCCATAATACATATAAAACTGAGATTATAACTAAGATTAAGATTTTAAAACTAACATGTTTATTTTTGTTTTTATTATCTCTTCTTACAAAATGTCATTACCGCAACATTACAATAACGTTCATTTTATACACTTTTTTTATTTTCTATAGTATATATATATATATATATATATATATATATATATATATACATTTACATAGTTTCTTTCAAGATTTGTCCATTTTGTAAAAACTGATATTAAATATTAATTTAAAATTACGTGGATTTTATGATTTTCTTTATGCCATGGAACATTTTGACGCTTGTTTTCATACACGCCAAAGATAAAATATTTAGCTTTTTATGAAAAATATTGTCATTTTAATGTGTAAGTCATCTCTACTGAAGTGTTAAAATATTTTTTGCAAATAAAAAAAATATGATAAAAAATTCAAATAAATCATTGCTGCGGTAATGACAGTTTGTGTCGGTAAGGTCACATTGTAATGTCACGTGTTAATAATGTAACCTTAACAATTAGGGAAAACAGTAGAAAAACAGAAGGTATTTTGTCAAAGAGGTATTGCAGAAAAGACTGGGTCAAACTGATTTTTCTTGTTTCAAAAACTAATACATTTATGCACAACTACTGTAACAACAAACTATTTTAAGGCCTTCAGTATTTAGTTTTGTCCTCTTGTTTCTTTTGTTTATCCTTCACTGCCCTTTCTGATTGTAAGCCGTTAAACTATGGGAAATTTTATTCACAATTTATTCAAACAAACCAATTCATTCAAACATAAGTCCAAAACAGCGCTAATGTAAAGAAGGCCAGAGAATCTCAAGATTTCCGAGAGAATAGAGCCTCACATTGCGGTTTTCATTCCAGTGTGTGCTTTGCTTTAAAACACGAGCTCTGTCATATTGTGTGATTGTTTCTGAACAGCGCAATTTTATGACGTATATTGTTCGTACAGTAAGCTCGTGAGAGTCTGATTGATAAACAACAAACTGCGTATATCCTCTGGCTCACTGATCGCACGCTGCATTATGTGCAGGGGGATTTCAGCAGATTTGCGTTGTTTCCACACACACTTGGGATAATGTTTGATTTGACGTGTACGTTGCTGTGTTTAGTAATCGTAGGTTTACGCAGTCAGGTCAAGGCGCTTGATTTAGGAGTTTTTTGGCGCTTTCATGTGGTCCTGTTCGATATCGCAGCTTGACTCGTCTAAAATGAAAACAAACTATTTGTTGTTGCATTGCACACATACTATAGCTACTGTGAATTCTGTAAAGTTTTTTAATGTAATGTTTTTTTTTTTTTTTTTTTTCATGGGTGCTTTGGTGTGCATACATTTATTATATAATAGAATTATATGGACTAAATATATTTGGTGTCCTTTTGGAGGTCCTTGAAGCTTGCAGAAAATAGTTTTGTGAGAATCGCCCTTCAATCTTATTGTTTACTTTGCAATACGTTTAGGCCTACTATAGCAAATGATGTCAAAATGAATGTTAAACAAAATAAATGACGTTTGCTTACTTTCACGACAAGTGTGCGACTAATCGCACAACAAAGGTGTGATTAATCCGATTAAAAATTAAATTGACAGCACTATACGTATACACACACACACACACACACACACACACACACACACACACACACACACACACACACACACACACACACACACACACACACACACACACACACACACACACACACCACTATCACTATAGGCTGTATTATCACTTTTATGTTCTTTATTTTATATGTAGGCCTATATAAAATCAGTGGTATTATCTCTATATTTTTTTATTAATATTTTGCATTTAACTAAACATCCATACATTTTACAATCACAACTGGAATTACAAGAACAATGATGCTAACAACACACATTTACAATCAGCTCCGAACAAATAAAACAAATTGTTTAATTATATTACTCCTTATTTTAAATAGCTAGTTCGCAATAAATAAACTTGGTTATTGTTTATAATGACTTTTGCAATAATGCATGCGTGATAGTAGTTTCATTTAAAGCCTTTGTCTGTTCATACTGTATAATCTGCTCATTGTACATGAAATATTCTCAGGCAATAAAGTGCAGTTCATAAAGGTTTAATTGACAGGCGACATCTACAGCAATAACTCTAATCCAATTACGCAGAGAACACACACCGCCAGAGCAGAAACCCCCCACACACACTCCACGTACTGCAATATTCAAGAGCAACAAAAGAAGATTCAGTTTGCTCAAGGAGGGGGCTTTTCATGCCCTGGCCGTGTTTTGGCTGGGTAGGTCTTGGCACACTTCACATATTAAAGCTAATGAAGCGCCTCATTGAGGCGAGGACGCGGGCTGAGATCAAACCAGCGTGGGGTGGGTGCATTCAGGGAAACCCCACGTAGAGGGTAAATTGGGGTGGATTCACGCCTGTCAGAGCGAAACCAGCCCGAATGAAACAGAATTTTCATTGAGGGGATTAGTGACACAGGATGAATCGATGGTTGCGGCTTCTTTTCACATGGTGCCAATGAAGCCACATTTTGCAGGGCGCACGAGCCAAAACCCTGAGCTGCCCATATTGCTGCAAAGTGACACTTGTCACAATTCATTAAATCTTAGCATACACCCTGACATGCACTGGATATTTATGCCAAAAAATATCCTGTCATCCTGTCATTTTTTTATCAGTGCAATCAAAAGTATAAAAGTCATCCTGCACAGTTTTGGATTTGCAAGATTTTGCAAAGCATTAAGGTAAGATAATTTTCACAAAACGTCTGAAGGAGGACTTTGACTGAAAACGCGTATTATTTAATGAAGGGTTGCAAGTTACGACTGCGCTTTTTCTGTTTATTCAACGCAAAGTTTTATTGTGTTAGCATGCAAAAGCCTCCATTGCAGAAAGACAGAAAAATGTGGCAAAAATTATGCCGTTCTCTCTCTCTAGGTGCTAAACATTAATTTGCCAGCAACAAGTCTCTCTTCAGCCCTGAAAAAATAAATAAATAAATAAGATGTCTACTGTAACTGTGCAGTTATGCATTTCTTTTATGTAAATCTGCTGGTAAATACAAAATTGGCTGCAATGTGCAGCTAAATATCATCTTTCTCTTTTAGCTAACACACACACACACATATATGTATGTATATATATATATATATATATATATATATGTATGTATGTATATATGTATATGTTTCTTCAAGCATCTTGGAGACGTTCCCGCAGTTCTTCTGGATTTAGCCTGTCTCAGTTTTTTCTGTTTCTTCATGTAATCACAGACAGACTTGATGGTGAGATCAGATCATACTGGCTGTTGTCAGACTCCTTGTGCATACACAGATCTCACTGGATTATTACAATTAATGGCGAAAAGAATGTTTTGGAAATGTAACTGTTTGCCTAAGACTTTTGCAGAGTACTGTGTATATATATATACACAGTGGCATGGTGGCATGGTTGTTGGTGCTAGACGGGCCGGTCTGAGTATTTCACAATCTGCTCAGTTACTGGGATTTTCACGCACAACCATTTCTAGAGTTTACAAAGAATGGTGTGAAAAGGGAAAAACATCCAGTATGCGGCAGTCCTGTGGGCGAAAATGCCTTGTTGATGCTAGAGGTCAGAGGAGAATGGGCCGACTGATTCAAGCTGATAGAAGAGCAACTTTGACTGAAATAACCACTCGTTACAACCGAGGTATGCAGCAAAGCATTTGTGAAGCCACAACACACAACCTTGAGGCGGATGGGCTACAACAGCAGAAGACCCCACCGGGTACCACTCATCTCCACTACAAATAGGAAAAAGAGGCTACAATTTGCACGAGCTCACCAAAATTGGACAGTTGAAGACTGGAAAAATGTTGCCTGGTCTGATGAGTCTCGATTTCTGTTGAGACATTCAGATGGTAGAGTCAGAATTTGGCGTAAACAGAATGAGAACATGGATCCATCATGCCTTGTTACCACTGTGCAGGCTGGTGGTGGTGGTGTAATGGTGTGGGGGATGTTTTCTTGGCACACTTTAAGCCCCTTAGTGCCAATTGGGCATTGTTTAAATGCCACAGCCTACCTGAGCATTGTTTCTGACCATGTCCATCCCTTTATGACCACCATGTACCCATCCTCTGATGGCTACTTCCAGCAGGATAATGCACCATGTCACAAAGCTCGAATCATTTCAAATTGGTTTCTTGAACATGACAATGAGTTCACTGTACTAAAATGGCCCCCACAGTCACCAGATCTCAACCCAATAGAGCATCTTTGGGATGTGGTGGAACGGGAGCTTCGTGCCCTGGATGTGAATCCCACAAATCTCCATCAACTGCAAGATGCTATCCTATCAATATGGGCCAACATTTCTAAAGAATGCTTTCAGCACCTTGTTGAATCAATGCCACGTAGAATTAAGGCAGTTCTGAAGGCGAAAGGGGGTCAAACACAGTATTAGTATGGTGTTCCTAATAATCCTTTAGGTGAGTGTATATATATATATATATATATGTGTGTGTGTGTGTGTGTGTGTGTGTGTGTGTGTGTGTGTGTGTGTGTGTGTGTGTGTGTGTGTGTATGAATAAATGTATTTATGCATAATTTATGTTGTACCAATTTTTTCCCGTCTTTCTATTTGTTTGTTTGCAATAAATAAATAAAATTACTGGTTTTTAGAGGGCTCTGAAAAAGCGTGTGAATCTCCCTGCAAGGAGCTCCAATTTACAGTGACCAGTCATTGTGTTTAGTTATAAATATTTATACCATGTGGCTCTTTGATGGATTTTGATTAGTTGACAGATGTTCTAAGGTGTGCAATTGTTTTTCAGCAAATACACAGCTAAAATTATTCTAGACAGGACTTGACTGAATTACAGTTACATATTACTTCACACAAATTATTTCAGTTATTTCAAAGCCCCTTGCATCATATCACAGCAAAGAACCAAAGACTGCAGATGCAATGAAAATAAATACTGAGCTGCTTTTTGACATTTCTCAGGAGCAAGGTGATAAAAAACATTATTCGAAAAACAGAGAAAAAGAGGTACAAGACTATGCACTTGACTTTAATAATGGATAGAACTACAGAATTTAAAAACAGCTTTAACTTGTCCATGCTGGCAAGCAGGATAATCAACAGTTATTTTCCTCCACGTCAAGCATTAAAGTTGTTAATGCACACCTGTGGATTATACCATATTATACCATTCCGTGTCCTGTTGTCAGTTATTCCTATTTATAACTATATAGTCCAAAAGCAACAGGACTTTTCTGTTCCAGATCGTCATTCTGAGAATTAGTGATAGGAATTGTATAATTTGTCTTTTGTGCAGGTTACATTGTTTTGCCAGTAGGGGGGAGCAAGTGACTGTTAATGAGTGAGTCACTGAATTATTCACTCAGCAGATTCATTCAGAAACATTGATCCATTTAAAAACTAAACATCACTCTTTGTTGCTCTTTTATTTGCGTGATATTGCTTAAATATAGAGATATGAAATTACACAGCTATGTAGAAAATCAGAAGCTAAGAAATAAAAAAGTTTTAACATCAAACATCAAAGTTTTAGCATTTAGCATCAAAGTTTAACATCACTATTATATGCATGCATGTAACACTATCGGTTAGGTTTAGTGTAGGGTTTAGGTGGTACGATATTCTCAAATGCCATAAAACATTAACCTTTTACTTACCTGATATTTCATTACCGAACTTCTGCGATACATACAACAAACCAATGTAAAAACATTTATCCAGATTTAAGTCAATCTGTTTTGGAGAAACCAAACATGCTTTTAGCGCCACATTTACAGGACATTTCACTTTGAAATTGTTGCTAAACGCGCAAAAAACGACATCATTTTGCAGAAATGTCGCCACATGCACATTTTCCCACTGAGCCTGGGTTGCTATTCTCTCTGGTTTGATTTATATTTAAAATGGGTCCTATTATGCTTTTTTTACATTTTCAAATTTCTTTAGTGTGTAATGTTGCTGTTTGAGCATGAAAAAGGTCTGCAAAGTTAAAAAGCACAAAGTCCACTCCAAAGGCAGTTATGCTGTGTTCATGCCATGTCGTAATTACCATAAATAAAGCTCTGTATGCTTTCGAATCGCTCTCGCTGTACTTTGATGTCATACACAGATCGGTTTGCACAGCGCCACTTCAAGTTGAACACACTTTAAATCTACAGTGGTCAGGTGATACAAGTCAATAGCTCTCAGAAAATTGAGTTTACAAATTGTAATTATATGTTCTACAACATGTATGTGAAGGCTTTTTACAGTTCAGAATCGCTAACTTTTATTCTCTTTTATTCTCTATATCAGTAAGTGCTTCTAAACTCTCTGAAATGGCTAGATTGTAGTCTAGAGTTTTCTTCTGTGAACATACATGTTACAACATTACTCATTTAAATAATTCCGACCTAAGGCATATTCAAAATAAAGGGTCAAGACCTGGTCGAGTTGCTTCGGTAGTGCGTTGAAATGGTTTGGTAAGGAGTGCGACATTTCCGAAACACACTAAAAGCGGTTGACCAATCAAAACACACAGGTCCAACCAACCAATCAGAGCACATTGCGCTTTTCGGAAAAAGGGGCTTCATAGAGACCAGACCTAAACAGAGCATTACTAAACAGACTGGGAAGTGAGGTGATGCAGCAATGTAAAACTTGAAAAATTATGTTTTTTGAAAAATCAAGCATGAAAAGCTATTCTAGTAAAGCCCAAAAACAAAATCAAGACCTTGTAAAGGGGCATAATATGTCCCCTTTAATATCCCACTTGTCTTCCCACAATTCATCACGCTTGTCTCTTTCCTTCCTGAATTGTTAAGGGGCCACCTCTCTCTCCCTCCGTCTTTGATGATTTTGTGCATCCCTCATTTGTTCCTGCACTAAACATCTGGACATCTTGGGAATTGTACTAACAGCAAAATTCTGAGTGTTTCTAAAAAGTGGGCGGATGAGAGAGAGTGCTGGGACATGCCAGAAGCACCGACCCCTGACCTATGCACTCTTTGGGTCATCTGCTTCTCCACTGACCCCTCATTTGTTTCATTTCACACTGCTGGGCACTGCAAGCGTGTGTGTGTCCAGAGCTCCATGCGGCCTAATTACCAGGCATCGATTAGCCTGATCGCTTGTGTGTGAGTGTCTGTGCTCAGCATGAGCGTTCAATGAAGCCTGTGGAAGCCAGATCCTCTGCGTGTTAGGACAGAGAGAGTGAAAATCAGTGTTTTCATGTGAATAGTTGAGTGGATGCGTGTATGGATGGAAACGCACACTCCACTGACATGCCAAATATCATCTCAACAACTCTTCAACTGAAGTGGCAAAGGTCAGCGGTGTTTTTCCCCCCACTGGGGCAGATTCACACATGACCTTTACTTGTGTCTGGCTGATTGTTAGGAGTTGTGTTTTTCTTCATCCTTTTGTCTTGCATTTATCAAAGTCACCCCAGTACTGTCACCCTCTTCTTCTGTTAAAGATAGTTACGTTACATTCATTAAGTCTTCTCTTAGTGTTGATGTACACTGATACCACTCACGGCTCGCTCTTTACTCCCCAAACAGATCATCATGCTGTCAGCACCACCTTAAAAGTACTTTCTTCTGGGACTAGTCTTCGTTAATTGACAGTTTGTGTGTGCTCTTAAAACTAGATGTTTTTCAATTGTTCCCTGGAAGTTTAGGTTCAGCAAAGAACTCTAAAAAGCAACATTAATTCTTTGGAGAAAAGAAAAATTGGTCCCACTTTATACTGTCATATAGCGCATGTACCAACATTTAAATGAATCATGTAATACAATGCTTAACACTGAACACTGAAGTTTGTGTACATACAACCACATACATTTTAACATTGTCTTTCTATTTAACATATACATGCATATACACACACACACACACACACACACACACACACACACATATATATATATATATATATATATATATATATATATATATATATATATATATATATATATAATTATTATTTTGCATGTATTGGATTACCTGATCTTTTATGTGTACTTCATCATTACAACTGAATCATGAAACATGGGACGTGATGGTAAGCTGTCCATTGTGACACCCTCATCAAAGGTGGCCAGCTACAGGGTGATCAAACCTGAGCTTGTGTCCCATGCCCAATCATGAGAATTGCCTGGTTGTTTAAATGGCGCAGCCCACGGGACTATGCAAGGCAGGGGGCGTCCTCTTCCCTGAGTCAAGCCTAGAGCTGACTGCATACCTTTTTCACCCTCCACCTGGAGGTTTGTGACCTGGGTTCTCAAGTGGGGTATGGGGTGGATTAGTGAGCGGGTCATGCTGATGCTCTTGGAGCCCAGCAAGGGTCCTTCCGCTTAATCCATATCCACTGGCTGCTTCTTTCGGCCCCTTCAGAGAATCATCTAATTGTATGTCGCAGAGCCTCTCCATGGACGCCAAGGTCTTTCAGCAGTCTGATGGTGGAAGAAGCCACAAAACCTCTGCATCCCACTTCAACCGGATATACCTTAGCTTTCCATCCTCGTTGTTGAGCGTCTGCTGCCAGTTCTATGTAGCGCAGTTTCTTGCGCTCATAGGCCTCTTCTGTTGAATTCTCCCATGGGACAATGAGCTCTATAATGTAAACAGACTTCAATGAAGGGGACCAGAGTACCAAGTCTGGCCTAAGGGTGGTGGCTGCAATCTCAGGTGGAAAGATTAGTTGCTGGCCAATATCAACTAGCATCTTCCAATCCCGGGCATGGCTAGTTGTCCAGCTTCTGGTTTGGCAGGGGGGTGGTTGGGCTTTTTCTGTCCCTCTCAGATGAAGGTTGGGGCCGTGATGGAATTGGTTGCTCTCAGGGGCAAGGAGTTGGTGGTATTCTCTTGCTCTCAAGAGCTGCTGCCAGACTCTTAAGGACCTGGTTGTGCCTCCAGGTGTAGCGGCCTTGTGTGAGGGTGGCAACCGGTCAAGATGTGTTTGAGAGTCACTGGTTGGGTCCTCGCCATACCACTGGTGGAGGTTTTTTGGAGATGGGAGCACATCATAGGTGGCTCTTATGATGAAGCCAATGTTGAGTCTTACTTTAGAGCACTTGTACTCTTCGGTGAGGCTTGTGATAGGTAGTTCAGGGACCCCTTTGCCGTAGAGGCTGATGTTAGTCAGACAGCGTGGGACACCGAGCCATTTCTTCACGTATGAAGTCATGGTTCGCTCCGTCTTCTCCATAGTTGTTATTGGGAGCTTGTAGATAGCGAGTGGCCACATTACCCGAGGGAGAAGTCTAAATTGCAGGCACCAGAGCTTGAGCTTCCCTGGCAGTAGGGTCCTGTTGATGTTTTCCAGACTGTTGGTGATGTCCTGCCTTACTTGCTGCACTTGGTCTTTGTCCCTGAGGCTTGCGTTGTGCCGTCTGCCGAGGCTTTTGACAAGTTGCTCAGACACTGCTGATATTAGGTCATCACCAATGCAGAACTTCACGTTTTTTTAGCAGTCCCTTGACTATTGAGATGCTTTGTGACTTGTTTGGTTTGATTTTCATCCAGGCCCACTTGATGTTCTCCTGTAGTTTTCTAAGTAGCCGCCTGGTGCATGCTGCAGTAGTGGTTAAAGTGATCATGTCATCCATATATGCTCAGATAGGTGGAAGGCAGATCCCTTTTTTAGTTCGCTCACCCCCCACCACCCATCTTGAGGCCCTGATGATGACCTCCATGGCCATTGTGAAGGCCAGGGGTGAGATTGTACAGCCTGCCATGATGCCTACTTCTACAAGCTGCCATGATGTTGTAAAGTCGGCTGTTGTGAAACACAGTTGCAGATCTTCGAAGTAGGTTTTTACTAGACTAGTGACGGTTGATGGAGCATGGAAGAAGTTGAAGGATTCCCAGAGGAGGTTATGGGGAACTGATCCAAAGGCATTGGCCAGGTCAAGGAAGATGACATGGATGTCTCTTTTGTCTTTCTTCATCGCTTGGATCTGGTGCCAGATCATACTGGTATGCTCCAAGCAACCAGAGAACCCAGGAATGCCAGCCTTCTGTATGGATGTATCAATGTACTTGTTCTTCTCCAGATAGGTGGACAACCTCTGTGCTATCACGCTGAAAAAGATTTTTCCCTCAACGTTAAGAAGGCAGATTGGCCGGAATTGACTTATGTCTGTCGCATCCTTCTCCTTGGGAATTAGCACCCCTCCAGCTCTTCGCCACGCCTTAGGTATTATTGCCTTCTGCCACACTATCCTCATGAGCCTCCAAAAATAGTGTAGAACATCTGGTGCATTCTTGTAGAGCTTATACGGTACTCCATTCGGCCCAGGTGCTGATGCTAATCTTGCGTGCCATACTGTAGGCCTACTCTCTACTTCCTTCCATTTTGGAGGGCCAGCCTCCAGGTTAAATTCACTTGTAGTTTATATTTAAATGCATGTCATACAAGTTTCAATAGGATTGACATGATTAAAGTATATTCTAGTTTACCATAAATGATTGTCAGTACATTCAACAGTGCACTTTAACCATAAGACAATAGACATAATTATGAAATTACATATAAAGATGTACTTTAGTCCTACTTAAGAGGAGTAAAAAGCACTCCTAATTTCAATTAATTGCTTTTAATATGCATATAAACCATAATACATCTAAATAAATAACATGCAAATAAGTATCCAAAAACATTACATAGGTCACATTTGATTAATAAGAGTAATTTTATTTAAATAAAGCTAAAAAGTGTGTGTGTGTGTGTGTGTGTGTGTATGTGTGTGTGCGTATATATATATATATACTCTCTCTCTTTCTTTCTTTCTCTCTATACTCTCTCTCTTAGCCTACTTTTTTTAAACACCTGATTTGATTTTGTGTTGAGGTATGACATTGGTATGTTCTTGACTGGCTTTTTGACACTGTGGTCCCTGAGTCTCTTGAAAACAATTTACAGATTTGAAAAACAGTTTAAAAAGGTACTAAAAAAGACCATTTGAAATGGCACTTTACTTTATTTGAGCATCTGAGCTTCTGAAAAGTCAGTAAAAATTTCAAACGTCATGATATTTCATTCTTTTTAAGGGCACTTCAAACAAAGCACCTGCAGCCAGCACTATAAAATTCACAAACACACACAACTATCACTGAAGCGGCTGTATAGGGCTGTGCCTATGAAATAAATTGCTTTTAAAGATTGTCTTTACTGTTTTTCATCACTGTCTATTTCAGTCTATTTTATTTGTCTTCTCCTCTAGCAATCTGCACCATCTTGAGACACCAGTTGAAAATAATTGTGCGTTTATATCAGGTCACATCAAACCTGATGTTATATATTATATATAAATAAAATAAAAATAAAAATAGAATAGCTTTTTTTTTACAAGTAAAACATTTTTAAGTGTCTGCAATAACTGTGTGTAAAGTATCATACGTATCTGATTGACACAGATTCACTGATGATATCCATAAATAACATGACACATGTTTTAAAGAGACTTTGAAAGAATCTGTCTGGAGTGTCAAAATATGATGTTTGATTGTCACTGAGGCGGATATTTGCTCTGATATGACTGTGATTATGTCTTCTGTATAATTAGATACCTTTCAATGTCGTACAAAATAGCCAGTAATTACAATGCGAGACTTTGATATGTTAGGCATTGAGAAGCATAAAGAGATGTGTCTGGCTTCCTTTGATTCTCAAATTCACAAAGAAAAATCAAGGCCAGTTTAGAAAGAAAAATCTGCTACTGAATATTATATATGTATGAGAGCTAGACAAAGACAGCCAGCATGATAGTTATAAAGGTTTCATAACAATATTAATTTGAAGGAATAGTTCACACATGGCTATTTCCATACAATGAACGCTAGTAATGACCAAGGACTGTCCAGTAAAAAACAAACAAAAAAACAAACAAAGAAGCCGTTATTAGAGTATAGAGTATTTTCAGATGTTTTTTTTATGTTTGGCCAGTGATTCATAACTTAGCAAACAAATCAAAACTTGAAGATTGACTGGAATATATATAAAGTGTATAGAGGTCAGTTTGATTATTCTAAGGGAACATGGTTCAAACTGTTTATATTACATTGTTTTGATAAATGATCAGTATTTTCTTGAAAAATTGATTTGTTTTCTCCTGTTGATGCATGATTCATGGAAGTGCTGAGGCTATAAAAATATATTTTGCACTCAAATCACAATTGTGTTTTGTCTTAAGCAAACCTTTAGCTAAACTTAACTAACCACACTTTACTCAAACGTTGTCACAGTGGCTAAAAGTCCAGTTCCCTTAATGGTAATAAATAATTAATAGTAAACATTTATAAACATTTACGGTAACACTTAGTTAACTACATTAGTTAACATGAACTAATAATGAACTGCATTTCTACAGCGTTGATTAAACTTTGTTAATGTTAATTTCAACATTTACTACTACATTATTAAAATCAAAAGTTTTATTTGTTAACATTAGTTTATGCACTGTGAAGTAACGAACAAACAATGAACAGCTGTATTTGTATTAACTAACATTAACAAAGATGAACAAATACAGTTACAAATGTATTGTTCATGGTTAGTTCATAGTTAATACATAAACTAGTGTTAACAAATGAAACCTTATTGTAAAGTGTTACCACATTTACAAACGCTGAATTGTTTAAACTTTAGATGCAAAAACATGAACAAAATTAATAAGTGATTTGTAAAAATAGAAAAAAAAAGATTTTTATTTTTCTCTTGAAAGCAGTAATGAAGCAGCTAGTCGAGTCAGTCAAGATTATGTTGAGAACAGAGATATTGGTGTTTGCTATATTTGGATGAAATGCATGAGGATTTTTTTTATTGTTTGCCATAATTTCATGCAGATGTAAGTTCAGAAAATGACACTCCCCTGCCTGGATTTGTTTTATTAACTCTATTTAATGAGTGTTGGTATCTGACTACAGGGTTTGAGAGCTATATTATGCAAAGTAGCTAGTCCAAAAAAAAAAAAAAAAAAAAAAAAAAAAATATATATATATATATATATATATATATATATATATATATATATATATATACAGTATATGTATATATATATATTGTATATAAAGTTGTGGTCATGTTTACTGTTGCTCTGAACATTTTTACAGGCATTTTCATGGGAATCGGTTTAATGAAGAAACTCTGGTGGCAAATACATTTGGGGAACTTAAACTAGCAAAGTTTACAGCAGCATCCAATGTGTGGGCAGAGATTCGTAACTTAGCAAACAAAGCAAACCTTGAAGATTGCCTGGAAGAGGTGCTCATTTCTCTGTGTGTACACTGTACAGTATAAACTGAATATGGAATAACATGATAGACTAACATTAATTGCCTTTAAGGGAGAAAGATGCTTTTTGCTGCCAGATGGTAAAGTTTTGACTAAAATATAACCCGCCGAAGTTTTTGTCTGGAATAGAACACAAGCTGAATTGGCTACTTAGGGTTATTATTGTTATGTAACGGCTAGACCAATCAAACATAAATTAATCTTTACATTGAAAGAACAATCTGGCAAACTCACACTCCCAAGAACAAACTATAGCCACGTTTCCACCCAAATTACCCGGAACAATTTGCCCTATATAGGAACTTTTTTCCCCCAGACCATGGTCTAAAGTACCATGAAGACTAGGCAAATTAATCCGGTGGCGTCTTGCTACTTTCCAGTTCCCGCTGGATTTAGTCCTCTCCTTCAGGGAATGAGGGTTAAATTAGTACAATTTCAGCCCTTCCAGTGCCCCGCGTAAGTCACATAATCCCCCCGTACTGGGGTGGAGAAAGGACAGGGCTTACGCAGAGAGAGTAGAGATGTTCACTAGTCTTTCAGCTAAAGTCGGAGTCAAGTCGAAAGTCTTTATCACTATAGTCGGAGTCAAGTCGAAAGTCTTTATCACTATAGTCGGAGTCAAGTCGAAAGTCTTTATCACTAGAGTCGGAGTCAAGTCTGGAGTCTTTTTTCACGAGTCGAGTCTCAAGTAATTTAATGCCTTATTGAAAAAAGTCTCAGACTCAAAAATCCTATTTACAAAGTTGTTTTACATAGACAAAACATATGATCTTTAAAAAACCAGGGATACAACTAAGATTCTAGCTGAATTTGTACAAAAATACATGTAAAAGCATTTATTTATATTCAAAGTTCAAACTTTAAATGAAGATGAAATTTTCACTAAACATAACCAAAATGTAAACTTTTTAACAAGCTTTATGTAAACAAAAGCTTAGAGATGTTCTCATATGGGTTTAAAAAATGAGTAAATAGGTGCTTAGGCTTGTGGTTGGCCTCCATGGCTGAAAACCCTCTCAACTGGTGCCCTGGTTGCAGGTACTGCCAAGACTCTCATGCCCACATAGTGCAGCTTTGGGAAGTGCTTCATATGCCTACTCCAGAATTTCAAGCGGTCAGTCTCATCCCCCTCAAATTCTGCTTTTCATTATCACCTCCACTACCCTCAGGGATAGAGACCTTTTCCATCTCAGATATCGCCAAGTCTGGAAAACAAAACAAAAAAACAACACGTTTTGTGCAAATTGCTCCAAGAATGATTATGCATTGCAGGATAGTGATTAAAATAAACTGTATATACTTTTTTTAAATAGTAATCTGCTTATCCGGTAGTTTTTCTTTCACTTTCTTTTACATCTTCAGCTGCTAGCACATCATGGTCAAGCCAGAGGAGACAGAAGTTAGGGTAAAAAATTTCCTTTTGCGAAAGGAAATCCTCCTGGGTGTTAAGCTGATTCCATTCAAACATTCACAAACATCCCCTTAAAAGATACTTAAGTGACCTCTGTAGCACGTTCACTAAGCTAGTGAGGTGTCTGACTGTAGTTAACATCCTGGTGAGATGACTATTCCAGCAGAGGACACATGGAAGAGCACTTATTGCTACCAACTTTTCCCCTGGGTTAGGTCAGTGGCTTGAAGAAATGGTCCTGATACTTCAACAAGTTCTTTCAACTGACTAATTTCTCTTGGTGTCAGCACAGTTCTTTATGTCTTTGGTTTTCCAGGAGATTGCAGAGCTTTTGGCCATCCAGTTGAGCGACTGCCTCCACAAGACGTAATGTGGAATTCCACCTGACTGATGTGGCGGACGGCATACTGTGATTTCATCCATATTCTGCCTCAAATGCTTCCTTCAGGAGGAGTGAAGAAGGCTGCAGAATTTAGTCAACTTTCTCAGTGAATGGTTCAATACATTTGTCTCTTTTAATCCATCTCGAACAACCAACTGCAGCGTATGTGCAAAACACAGCGTTGTTTCCAGCAGTTGTTCTGAATGGATTCCACATCACTTTGGTCATCCGCTCTTACCTCTTCCCATAGGCTTGGGTTATAGCTCGTCTTCTAGACTCTCAGTTAATTATACCACAGGGAAACACACTGTATTATATAATTAATATTGTTTCAATTCAAATTTTTGTTAAAACGTATCACTTATTCTCTCTCCAGTGTGAGACTCAGTGAACGTGTCAGCTTAGGAGAACAGGCTGTAGTCTTTGACTGAACTCTGACTCCAGTTGCATGAAATGGGCTGTCACCCCCACAAATCCAGGCATGGTCTTGTAAGTCCAGATGTCAACAGTTACTGAAACAAAGTCAGCTTTCTGCAGTCTGAACTTTATATTGTTGGATGTGTGTTGCTGTACAACTGCACTCCTCTTGTCTGTCTTAAGCCGGGTGCACTGCACACTGTGCGATTTTGGCCACGATTTGGCCGTCTGAGACCAATTTTGCAAATTCTAATAGATTCCTCTAAAGGGCCCTAAACACCGGGACGAATATCGGCGCGCGTTATTCGCCAGCATTTTTCAACGCGTTTTTTGTGTTCACACCCAAGCGATTTTCGCTGACGATGAGCTGAGTGAACATGCAAATTCATTCCCTGACATTAGATGGCGCTTAATGTAAAACAGAAACCACTCCATAACAGTTATCTTTTATCAAGATTTTTGTAGTCGCTGTCGCGTTTGTCATATAGTTCTTTATGTTCCGACACCAACGAGACCAGCAGCTCTACAATCATCTTGCCTTGCATCTTCCTCGTCTTATTTCCTCCCGGCAGTGTAGACGCTACTTGGTGTATATCTTCTTCACCGTTACCGTATGTGTGCTCGGCAAGACCGTTTTGTGTTTTTCGCGCCGGTGTGCACACTCACATTGGCGCCCTTTGTTTAGTCACGAGGCGTTAAACGTCGGCCCGGTGTGAACAGGCCTTAAGGCTGAAATCTGAAGTCTTTGATCTTTAGTTTGACATGTTCTCTGACAGCCGATTAATGACGTTGCAATCAAATTTGACCTCCGTCATAGATTTGACTCACAGTCCTGCAGTGTGACTTTTCCTATGATGACCATCAAATTGTCTTTGTTTTTGAAAATGTTAGTTAACAATAACCCTAAGTATCCAATATAACTTGTTCTATTTTTCCATGTAGGTATATAATATATAATAAATGTATAAGTATATATCAATAGCACTAAAACACCTCTTGTTTCACAAAATAACATCAGCACGAGAACTACATGATGACAGTGTTCAGTTACACACACACACACACACACACACACACACACACACACACACACACACACACACACACACACACACACACACACACACACACACACACACACACACACACACACACACATTCCTCTAACCATGCAGGATGTTCAGCCATTCAGAGTTAAGATACATTTTTCAAAATGAATTAAGTAATCTTGTTTCTCGCTCCTTTGATTTGTTTATATACTTCAAATGACAAAAGTTCGAGTTGCATTGAGTCGGTTGTTAGTTACAGTGCTATTCACTCTCGTGATTTGTTTTCAGCATGCTTCACCAACCTGATGGATATGATGATAAATTATTCACAGATTTAATCAATGTTTCTGAAGCATATCCACCTGAGGGCAATTAGGAGCAGCTCAGGGTGTGTTTCCAAATGAAAAGTTGAAAGAGTGCATGTTCTTACATGTGTGAATATAATTAAAACAAAGGAGGGTTTAACCATCATGGTATGAATGTCAATGTGTGATTGATAGATACACGGTGATACACACACAAACACGTACCCACACATACAGTCAACATATACTTCTTCAGAACAGCAATTATATATTTACAGTCAGTCTTTTGAATATTAAACAAAGTAATTATCAATGTTGTCAAATGATTCTTTTGCTGGCTAAGCAAGCCCAAATACATATTGAAATGGCATTTTAACATTTTCTGAAGAACATGTGAGCAGTGTTTGCCATGCAAAATGTGTCTTTATTGGTGTCACAGAACAGAAGAATGCAGACACAGGTAAAATCCAAACAGAGTTTATTGAGAGACACACAAGCTGTAAACAGGTGAGTAACTGGAATGCAGATCAATGTGGCGATACTGGCAGGGAAGTGAGTGTTCATTTCTGTTGTAGACAGAGAGGAGTGGTGACTGGAAGACCGGATGACTGGAAGATGAGATGACCACAGAAGACTGAAGAGGACAGAAGACTGGACAGTTTGAGACAGGATCACACAGGTAAGTATCCACAGGTTGGTAGTCGGGGAAGAATGACCAAGGTGAACTGAGGAGTGCTGGCTTATATATAATGACTGTGATGAGGTGCTAAGGATGTGAATGACGGTGTGGCTGACTGTGACAGTAGGGTTGTACTTTATGTAATGCATCGTGTATTTTAAAAATGTGTAATTTTTCTGTATGAATTACCATAAATTAATTGTCATACACAATATGTGGGATATTTTCATGAACATTATAATTATTAGTTTCAATGGCAACTATATAAATGTGTAATTATTTTATTTCATTACATTTATTGAATTAACTTCAATTTATTTTATTGGACCGTGTTATGGACCCTAAATTCTTTGAAATTTTCAAAACAAAACCACAAAACCATTTTCCATTTTCCATGAAAACAAGTTTCCATTCTGTTGGAGTAACGACATTCCTCTGTTGTGTTGAATTTCTTTGATTTTGTAACGATCACCAGTGAGAGTGCCCAGGATAACCATCAGAGGGGATTACTAATCCATTCCCCATAATCCTTTGCTCAGACTAATAATCCATTATCATATTCACCCGTGTCTCATCATCTTGTTTACTCACCCTATAAGCCTGGTTCTTTCTGTCATTCCCTGCGAAGTCTTGTTTAGTGTTTTTACTGCAATTCCGAGCATTCTCTCTGTTGTTCCTGTGTTCTTGGTTTTTGATCTTTGCCTGTTTCTTGGATTCCCCTTTTTGCCTGTGTCCCCTGCCTTTTTGTTAAATTGTTTGTTTGTTTGGACTGCTTACTTTGTGTTTATGACCTCTTGTCTGTTATCTGGATTACGTCTTTGGATTACCCTTTCAAAATAAACTGCATTTGGATCCTCAACCTTTGTGTACCAGAGCAGTATGTGACAGATTTATTTAGTAAATTCAGTAAATCCAGTCATTCAAACATTAGACTCTAAATTCAACATTGTGTGGAGTGTGTTTTTTTTTACAAAAAAACATTATATTCATATAAACATACAATGTGCTTATGTTGTTAGTTTTAACAAATCAAATTAATAGCAGTCATTTCACACATATAATATTTTTAAATACTGCCATTAAAGTTTCTATAATCGTTCTATGAGAACAGGGAATAGTTGGTGTGGACGCTAACATAGTTATCGTTGTATCATTGTTCTTCTATAGTGTGCGTGGTATGAGATGTCCATCAACTGAACATGCATCACTTATCCATATTGGGCATCCAAAAAGCAAATACATTGGTCACACTTTTTTATATTAGCTGTCTTTAACTAGTATGTACTTGAATAAAAAAATATGTTAGGTATACTTATTGTGTAATTGCATGCAGGGCCGGAGTGGGGCCACTTTTCAGCCCGGGAGTTTCAGGCCCAAGACCGGCCCACTTTTTCCATGGTGGAATTCCAAATTAGCACTTTTTCTAAATTGGATAAATGAAGCAACAGTTCAGCTCTTACTATTGTGTAGTTTGTATTAATACCATGGGTTAACAAATAATGTAAAAGTTAAATAATAATTCACTTAGACTTTATGAGAAGCAATTACGATTTCACACAATTCTGACTTTATATTTCACAATTCTGACTTTATAACGTGACTTTATATCACAATTCTGACTCTATATCTTGCAGTTCTGACTTTATAAGCAACTGCAACTTTATTTCAGCAGTCCTGAATTTATATCTTGCAATTCTGACTTTATAAGAAGCAATTGCGACTTTATTTCACACAATTCTGAATTTATATCTCGCAATTCTGTCTTTATATCTCGCAATTCTGACTTTATAACACGCAATTGCGACTTTATTTCACACAATTTGAGAAATAAGGTCAGAATTGCGAGATGTAAACTCGCAATTGTGAGATAAAAAGTCGCAATTATCTTTTAAAATGTTTTATTCTGTGGCTTAAAAAAAGCTTCCATACCTCCTGGCCTCTTCCTCCCATCCATCCTCCCTGACACGTTACGGTAGGGCCAGCCCAGCTATCGGTAGGCGCCGGCGGTGCCGCGGTAGCCTACCTGAGAAAACGTTTTGGAAAAGACGGACTATGGACCCAACCAACTCTATAGGAGGGGAGGGGAGAACTCCCTCACATGGTACAACCCATGCAGAGGCTGCGCGCTGCGGTGTCAGAATGCGAAACGTGTGTAGCCTATGTAACTAGCGTGACATTGAAATGTAAAAAAAAAAAAAAAAAAAAAAACCCCTCCGGGCCTGATTGCATGCATTTTTTATACTAGTACAATGTAAATACATGTATGTACACAATAAGTGCACTGTATCAAATGATTCATTTAAATGTTAGTACATAGTAGTTAAAGATACTTAATATAAAGTGGGACCAATTGATTTGTCGATTATTTCGGGAGTGATCTTTATGTGCATTCTATTTGATCTAGTTTTCACTAACCCTAATAAAGAGCAGTAGTAATTGTGATGCCCACTGAATTAAAGATTATATGAACCTTCTTCATTTCATAAATAAATCTTTTGCTTTATTTGACAAGTCAGTCAGTCACACAAATCAACAACAGCTCTGTGCTGCTATCCATAAGTCTGATTCTGCTCAGATTTGTATTCATATTTAATAACCCAACTATATCTAGAGTTCTTGCACAGGATAACATGATGGTGTGTTGCGGGACGTGAGCCGGCTGGCCGTCGAGTCAACATTATTCCTGTAAATGCTCAGATGATGTTTGGGAGTAGGGTACTCTGCATTTATCTTCAGTAATAAATGAAAGTGACTCAGTATCGCTCTCTGGAGACGACTGTAAAGTAAATCAAGAGCCATTTCATATACAAGGTCACATCATCTCGCTCCACAGCAGATTAGCATTTTTATTCACAGTGTCACGTCTATGCACCCAGTATATGATAACTTTTCTTGTCTCCTCTTTACGCTTATAACATAAAAACTAAAAACTTTCTGTCAACTACACCCTTATTTTTTTTTCTTTTTTGGTGGTTCCCTTAATAAACTTTCAGTAAACATTTTTAAAAGAACGAGTTTTTTTTTTCTTTTCTTTTTTTCTAAAGGTGCGGCCACATTAACAAAATTCATTGGGTGCTGCAGTGATTAAGTATTTTTGTTGGCCAAGCCAGCATTACCCTGGTTCCCTCACAAAACAACAAAAATAACATCAACAACAATAGGATTTTTCCATTGGCTTTTGTATTGTTGCAGAAAATAAGCTCTGTGACCAACAAAGTTTTATGAATCTAACACATTTTGTTCTTCAAGATAATCTTCACAAATTAATACACTGTCAAAAAAGTTGGCAAAACTAAAAAAAATTGAGGTAATCAGTTATCTCAATTTTCAAAGTTAAGAAATTCATAGTTTAAGTAAGGAGAACTAACAGATTTTTATTTTGTACTATGCAATATGCATGTTAATTGCTCTTAACTTGAAGTATTTGAGTAGGCTAATTCATACATTTAACTTCAAATTATTATGTAATTTCAGTCCTTTACAAGTCTCTCGTGCTAATGTCCGCTGATATGCAAGTGAACAATGCAAAAGAAATACGACAAATCCAATGATCACTAACAAAACATCACATTTTTTGTGTAGACTAACATCTTGATATAAAATAGCTAGTATTACATGAGGAACTCTTGTCAGGGTTATGTTTTGTCCGCAACTGCATTGTTTTGTACAGATTTTTTGTGTACACTAATGGAGCCTTCTCGTGCTATGCTAATTATGGTAAATACCAAAAGCCGACGTGGAAAATGCACATGAACACCCCCTCATGTGGTATTTTCCACTGGGCAGCTCTAGAATATTTTGATGCACGAGTTGCCGAGATGAGATAACCTTTGACCTTTTCAAAATGGCGGAGAGCAACGCAAGAGTCGTGAATGGTAAGCATTGTACACAACTAAACGTTTTTTTGCTACTGTTAGCGGATAGTTTTTGTAGCCTATACAATGTTGTGTCATTAACAATTGTAATATAATGCGTTAACACTCAGTGTCAGTTTTAAAAATACCGTTATGGTTTGGTGTTACCTACCCAGAGCAGATGCTAGCTAGCAGTCAATATGAGCCTCCTAGTAATGAGCGGTCAGGCAATTTATCACGTGAATGTATTTTGTCTGTAGTGTACGCCAGCGAACTACGGTCCATCTTTTCCCTACATTACGACAACCAGGGGCGTAGCCAGAATTTTATTTTTGGGGGGGCCCAACTTAAAATGAGGGGGCAACTAATATACAGTATATACAGTATAGCCTATATATATAGCCTAGGCTATAGCAGCCTACGACATAGCTCGGCGATTATTATCTTTTACATGAAGTAGGCCTACAAGGGCGATTATAAAAAGTGTCAATGATGTCATCTTACTCCGCAAATAAGAGTTTGGTTCCAAAACGCGATAAACGTTAAATATGTAGGCTATATATTTTTTTTTAGTTCCCCCAAAAATCTGTATTGTAGGCTATCTGGTCGGTGTTGAAATGTCCATTTTTAATTTTACATAAAATGCTATCCGCGCAGTCAGCGCACCATTCCACGCTTTCTAAACCGCAACGGCGGCGCTTTGAACAAACCCGGCATCCCAGTTTTCCTTCTACTTTGTGATCCACAAAAAAATAAAAAATAAATAATAATAATCATTTTGACGGCATTGGTGACCCTGTGGTGGGGAAGAAACGTAAGCCATTGAAATCTAATCATTTAGGCTACTTGAGGAGATTAAGAAGATGACTGAGGGAGGAGGAAAAATCTCGACTGTTGCTTTTTCTCACACGACAGCATCAAACTTCTGTCACGCTGACACTTTAACCCCAGGGGATCTTTTGAAAAACTTTCAATTGTTTTACTCAAAGTCAACAAAAACCGAGCAGGACCAAGCCATTTTACAGCTGATCGCCGTAAAAAAAAAGTTCAGGAGGTATTTCTTAGCGATGGTGATTTTAATGTCCGCTATTTTTAGTCCAGTGCCTGTAAGTTATATAAGATTAGTATTGACCAAGTTCAGAGGCTGTCATATGTGGATCAACTTACTTTGTTGTGTATTTCAACAGTTAAAATATGAAAAATAACTTTTATATTGATTCAATGGATTAATTGCATTTTGGGGAAAAAGTGTCATGAATTTATTGCATTTTGGGGGGAAACTAATCCTTTTTTATAATAAATATTTGAAAATCAAAATATGGATTTGAAATTGTTATGTTATTATAACCTAAATATGCTATGTGAAAGTTTGAAACAAAAAATAGTGGTTTTAATCTTTCCACTCTCTTGGTAAAGAAAACACATTATTACTCAAAATTAATCATAATGAATTTATCGCGTTTTGAAACCAAACTCTTCATATACAACAGATATAGGCTATACAGGAAATGTGGTCATTCACTGGTTGTGAAGGCGGTTCATCAATTGCAAACAAGTCATTGCGCATTGTGCCGATCTGAGTCGAAGTCTCACCGCTATTCCTGTGCATCCTGTGATGAAATATACGTTTCTGTCTACTAGCCGCTTCACTCGCTGTCGTCTTGTAGTAAGCTGAAGCAAACTCAGATGTAGATAGCTTTTCTCCTTCTCGCTCATCTTTCCGTGCGTAATATTGTACTTTGCACAACGCTGCCATTCACCGCATGAACTCTCACGCGAAGATGACAGCGTAGGTAATGCACAACAAGTCAAATCAAGTTTGAAAACAGCCGCATTTTACCGCGCAGTATTTTGACCGGTCAATCTATCAGTTAGACTAACACATCAATAATTTCTTATTTTTATTATTTTATTTTAAGCCATCAGAAATCTGAGGGGGCCGGACATATAAATGAGGGGGCCTAGGCCCACCCAGGCCCCCTCGTGGCTACGCCACTGACGACAACAAAAGCACTTGAACACAACACACTGGTAAATACCAGTTCACAAGTGGAAAATATCATCTTTTCCATAGCATGTGAAGGCTCCATAATTCTGCTTGAGTGATCCATGTTTGGATGGCAAGCCAGAGCCCTGATCTATGTTTCTAATTAAATACATAAATAAAATAAAATAAATAAAAATCATTGTGAATCCGCTGAACTGCACAGCTAAGCTGAGATCTCACACATACACACTACCCGGGTTGAAAGGCATTTACACACATTGACATTTGAGTATTATACACACACATTGACATTTGATTATAACACAAAGGAGCCAGAAGGACTATTGAGACTTTCAGTTATTTGTTTGGATTCCTCGACTTCACATACAACTTGGGACTGTATCAAATCATTCTTTCAGTTTATGGTGTTGAGCTGGAAAAAGACAATTGTGTATTTGTTTAAATTGTCGTAATTTCTTTGAAATTTCTTGAATTTGTAATAAAAGTGCCGGCTGTTAATTGATTAAATATAAGTTTGCCCAAACCTTATTCTTTAATCCTCCTAGAGTCAAATCTATGTTAAACCCTATTTAGTCTAGTATGCTGAATACTTGTATGCTGAATAGTGTTTTCATGTTACCAAGAACATTATGGAAAAGACTCCCGTAATGGAACAGCCTGTGGACAATGACTCCCATAGCATGCAAAAAGTCAGCCAATCAGATTAGAGTTGCCAGATTGAGAAAGTGCTTTCTAGTTTTGTGTGTAATAGGCATCAGACGCTCAGTGAATGGACCGTGTGTGGTCAGTGTATGTGCTGTCTGACTTGCCAACAAATCAGACCAAACAAAAGCTGTTTTTGCATTCATTAAAGCATTAGTTCTCCCAAATGTAAAAATTCTGTTACTATTAACCGTTGTGTCATTTCAAACAGGTTTTTGGAGGTTATTGTTTCTGTGGAACAAAAAATAAAAAATTCTGAAGAATCATGTAGCTCTTTTCTATACAAAACAGTTCAAAGTGACCACAAGGACCAAATAACAAAACACGCTAGAAAAGCAGTTTAAAGTTAAAATTGTGCCCAATTGCAGTCAATAGTTATAAACATGTTATGACTGGTAACAAAAAAATGGTAATAAAATGTAGTTTATTCCTATGATGGCAAGGCTAGATTCATTACTTCAGTCTTCAGTGTCACAAGATCCTTCAGAAATCATTCTAATCCTAATTTGGTGCTTTAGAAACATTTTAACGCATCCTTTCATAAATAAAAACAAACAAAAAAAATCGTACTGACCCCAAACTTTTGAACGATAGTGTAATTTTCAGCTGATAACTAATATTTACATGTACATTTAATCATTTAGCAGACGCTTTTATCCAAAGTTTAGTCTAATGCAGTGTACGTATTTTTATTTATTTTTTTAGATATGGAGGAGAAAACAAAAGAAAGTATTAGTATTAATGGATCAATGCCGAAAGAGATGCGTCTTCAATCGTTTCTTGAAAATGGCTATGGACTCAGCAGCTCGGGTTGAGTTAATATGGTAATGATATTATATATATTATGCATTCCAAAAATAACCCCCAAATTGTAGTATTTCATGCCATTAGTGCACAATATTTCAAGTGTTCTGAAGCTATACTGTAACATTCTTTGAAAAACAAACTGAATTAACTGAAAGTAAGTCACTATTCATTGATAATCTTCTCCTCAACCAAAGTCTGAAATTTTCAGCTTTCATTCAGAATAAAAAATAAATAAAAAATAACATAAAATGCCAATGTGTTGTGCCAGATGATTTGAAGAGTATTGATCAACAAAACATTAAGATTTTAGTCGATAAGACTACATTCTATATTGTAATCCATAATTACTAACTAAAAACAAGGGGATGGTCATGTGATGTCAAATGGTGGCCACAGATTGATCAAAAGGTGAGTCACACCATGTTAGAATTACAGAATTACAAGATTCTGAATTGTAGCAATCAAAACATTCACATCCTCACAACTTTTGGAATTTTCTGAGAGCTCTGACTTGTACCATGTGACCATTGTGGTATTGTACCATTGTGCCACCTGACCACTGCAGATTCAATCTGCCATTGATAGTGTTGCCATGGAAACACATAATTCAAAGTCTGAGGATGTGAACAGCTCAGTACGGGTTGTTATCTCGTAATTCCGACAAGGCATAACGCGTAGAGTACTATCCATTCCCTTCCTCCATCAGTTGGACTTTTTTGCCCCAAATCCTTTTATTTTCCTCGTTCACCTCTGTTTACCACACGTTGCTGCTTCTCAAGTCAACATTCTCCTCTCATTTCTTTCCTCCCCCGTCTCCTTCTGGGTTCTTTTTTTTTTTTTTTGTCTCATCGATTTCTCCTCACTGACCTCATCTGTTGTCTGTGCTGTTCTGTTGTTTAGCTGTTCTGCGTGGAGGGTCCGGCGCGTAGAGGCCCCTAGGGCACCACTGGAACACTGACCCCCGTCCTGCCTTGAAATCACCATTCTCACACACGTGTAATCAGGCACGCCCAGACCAAATGACCACCTGTTAAACACTCTACAAAATCAATCAGTGTCAGCTGGAACATTTCACAGGGGAATCAAACAGGCATTCGTGCGAAGACGAGCGAATACTTCCTTGTGCGCGGTTTGTTCAAGAGATCGAAATCGATGTCGCTCTCACCGAGTACAAAAGCACGCTGCTATTACAGATGTCTCAGAAATTAAAGACTCTGGATTTTCTGGAGAAAAAAAAAAACAGCACAGCTGTGCAGTTTATAAGGACTTTCTGAAGTCAGACAAAATTCTGTAAGGCTTCTGAAGTTTATAGCTGTTTGAATGGATCTATCATGTGTTTCAGTGAAGCAAAATAGGGGAGTGGATATAAAAGTTATGTGTTCAAATGTTTTTCATTATAGTACTATTACATACATTTTTTGTTGATACATTTTTTGGAGAATGTGTCTCACTCACACAAATCTCCATTGACTTATCAACTTATGAACAACAAACATGATTTGTCATGTTCCACCCACTGATACTTTGGTAAGTGTATCTTAGGGCTAAAAAACAAAAAAACCAAAAAACATGTATATGCAGATAATAATTAATAGTAAAGGGGTGGTTGATTATGATTTCACTTTTCTAACTTTAGTTAGTTAGTAATGTTGCTGTTTGAGCATAAACATCATCTGCAAAGTTACAGTGCACAAAGTTCAAAGCAAAGGGAGACATTTTCTTTTAAATAATTAACTTTTTAAGGCCTACAACAAACGGCTGGTAGGGACTACACAACATTCCTCCCATGTTAGTGACATCACCAACCCTCAAATTTAGATAAACCCCGCCCCCGGGAACACGATTTATAGATTATCAAGATAGAATATGCTAATCAATGACTAGAAGATAACTACACAAGCTACATAAATTCATCAACCATTCAGAAACGTCCTGTTGCTTCTACATTCTTTTTGAGTCTCTCCATCTTTGTCTAAATCCGATTTGAACATAAAAGGCTAAAGGTTTTTGAAACTTTCAGTGCATACATGTCTGTGTGAGTGCAAGCTGTTGAAGCTCCGCCCTCTGTGCTGAGCTGCAGCTCATTTGCATTTAAAGGAACAGACACAAAACGGTGCGTTTTTGCTCACCCTCAAAAATTGACTATATTAACATGCTATATAAAAATATCTGTGAGCTAAAATTCACATACACACTCTGGGGACATCAAAGACTTATTTTACATCTTGTGAAAAGGGCATTATACCACCCCTTTAATAATTAACAAAATAAAAGGCCACTTAAGTGTAATTAAATATTTTCATGGCTGTTTATTAATAAACTTAATTACACTTATCAAGTGCACTTTGTAATAATGTCAAAATAAAAGTTTTACTTTAAAGCACATTTTAAATCGTTTAGGTAAATAACCTTTTGTCATGCTTCAAAGAAGTACTACGTTTAGTTTGATCTGTTGACTAACATACTAAAGCAGCTGTAAAGTACTTGACTATAATTTTAACTGTATGTTATTTAAAATTACACTTAAAGTTAGTACATTTTAAGTCTTTTAAACTGCAATGTTATTATTACAAATGTGCAAATACAAATTAATTTTAATACATGGCATTCCTAGTTTCAATAGAAATAACATTAAAGTATATTTTATTTGACCTTATAAACTTGTCAATTCGGCAGTACACTTTAACCATTTTTCAAAGACAATAAAAAATAATTATGAAATTATATACATGTACTTAGGCCTTACTTAAGTGGGTCCAAAAACAGCACTCTTAACTTTTAATTGGATTTAATTTACTTAATTTATCTCTATCAGGATTGTTGGATCATTGTGGTTTGCTATTAGTGTGTGAGTGACAGGTTGTCCCGTCCTCAAGACACCAGGCTTCCAATTTATTTCTCCACAGGCAACAAATTACCATTACAGACCTGTTCAAATCCCTAGGCACCCATTTCTGCAGCACATACTGTAGACCACCTCATCAGAAAGACACACCAAACATTGTACTCGCTCAGACAATTAAGGAAATTCAGAGTCAGTCAGCACCTTCAGCTAGGTTTTTTTTATTTATTTTTTTATGCTGCCATTGTGGAGAAGGTAAAAATGGTCTATAGTTTAAACAAGGTCTATGTTTTTTTCATATGTCATATGCTCAGATACTTTAATACAGAGCATCCTGGACATTTTGCATATTGCAAGATAAAATCAGAAATCCAGTATGCCTTCATTTGTCTTTTTTTGAATTGAGGAGGCCATCAAAAAGTCATTTCAGCACACATCTAAAAAAAAAAAGTTGTCAATTAAAATGTTGCAAACCAAGCTTTGCCTGCAAACTTTGCCAAAGCGGTCTTCTGCATTTCAAATATTTTCCCAGGAAACACACAGATCTTTATTTTTTTTTATGTTCAGGCAAGCAGCATTCATTACATCCAAGAAAAACATCTGGTTATATAGATGGTGGTCATAGACTTCATAGAAAAATGTTGTGGGAGGTAAAGAAACATCATTCTAAGATGGACTGTGAAGTGTTCTTTGATTGCATAGGAGTGTTGAAATGCCACATTTTCCCCATATAATCACAAATACTGGCATTTTTCTCCTCACCTGGACTCCCATTGAGGTCATTCCGGAATGAAATCAGCCTCTCTGTATTGTATAGCTCAATTACAGGTTTTTGCAACTGCAGGCCATCAGAGGATAATACTGCACTCACTGTGACGATGCCACCCCTGGGATGACCTGGGACATCCACTGCTGCTAGGGATTCACATGCTGATTTTAATAAAACATTTTCTGGCAACCCTTCATTTATTACTTTATGCAACCTTTGCCAAGATAACAGCTCTGGATCTTCTCCTACAGTATAATGTGTAATAAGGGTGATGAACATATGTTAAGAGATCTGAGACCATTCCTCCATACAGAATCTCTCCAGATCCTTCAGATTCAGCGGTTCATCTGTCATGATCCCGGCCTGTGTTCCCCTGTTCTATTTGTGCCTATGTTCAGTTTCTGGGTTAGGTTTTGTAGTCCTTTTTAGTCCTTTTGTTGATTGGTTCCCCGTTCATTAATCTTGATTGTTTCAAGATTTGTCTTGTTATATTGTTAGTTTATTTAAACCTCTCTCTGTCAGGTCGTGTCCTTCATGACTGTTTGTTCGGCGTGCTTTATTCTTGTTTTCCTGTGTTCGTAGATGTCCTGTTCCTCGTGTGTTGGTTATTTTGTTAAGAAATGTGATTTATTGCAATTGGATCCTACTCTCCTGCATTTTTAAAGTGCACCATCATTACACCATGCTTGTGGACTGTTTTCTTCAGCTCATCTTACAGGTTTTTATGGAGTTTGGGTCAGGGGACTGCTATGTCCATGGCAAAACCCTCATTCTGTGGTTAGTGAACTGTTCTGCTATTTCTTTTGAGATGTGCTTCGGATCATTGTCTTGCTGGAATATCCAATCATGGCCCAATATAAGCTTCCTGACAGGCCCATTCAGGTGTTGATTTAATATAGTAGTTGGAGTTTATGATACTGTGTACACAAACAAGTTGTCCAAGGTCTTTGGAAGAAAAATAGCCCCACAGCATTAAAGATCCGCCACCATACTTCACAGTGGGGATGAGGTATTTTTCCACATGGACATGTTTCTGTCTATGCCAGACTCACATCTGGTGTTTTTCCAAAAGCTTTATTTTGGTCTCATCTGACCATAAAACCCAGTCCCACTTAAAGTTCCAGTAACGGCAGGCAAACTGAAGGTGCATGAGATTGCTGTTTGGTGTCACCAAAGGCTTTTTTAGTGTAACCTTCCCAAACAAGTTGTGGTTACATAGCTGAGGTCTGATAATAGTTTTGGAGACTTTCTGACCCCAAGACCCACCTGGCATCTGCATTTCTCCAACTTTGATCCTAACAGTTTGTTTGGCGACTCAAACCATCATCCTCAGTGCATGTGGGCCAATGTAGACACACGTCCTCTTCCAGGTAAACTGCTACAATCTTCACTTAATTTAGACTTCTTACTTATTGCACAGATAGTATATGTACTGCATATTCCAACAATGAAACTATTATCTATTATTGTAGTGACATTGTTGTAAAGTCAATGTCCATAAAAAAAGTTTTCCATGCCGGTCTGTTATTGTAAAGAGTATATGCTGTGAACTTCACATACTTTTGAAAATCCAGCATTTACTTGATCCTGGTAAGCTCTTATTGTCACAGTTGTAAACAACGGCTTTCTTCTTCCATGAGGGCATTTGGTGTCACAACGGCTTTGTTTCCAGGAAAACCGTTAAAGAAAGCGACACACACATCTCCCAGAAATCCTGTAGAATTCTATAAGATGACGATGAGCTCCTAAAGAGTTTCCCATTTTGTGAACCTTACATCCATCGGTCCGTGGGCATGACGTCTGAGACTGAGACTAGATTGGATGTGCATCCAGGTTTGCTCCCAAAAACATGATTTTATCTCCTTGTTTTGGCCAAGTTGAAAGCCTTGTACACACAGATTATTGTGTGGAGTGTTGGCCTGGCTTCAATCTCCATAAATCTTTAAAATACCAATACAAGACAACAGTCTACTCTAGGCTGTTCGGTTTTGTTCTAAACCACTACTCTGTTGTACAGACATCTTGCCTGGACATATTGGTGAGGGCATATTCCTCTCCCCCATTTTTGGATTCTAAATGCTGTTGTAGACTAAATATATACAGTATTTCCTGTTGGTTTGCTGAAAACTTCTCACAATTGACGCCACTGTTGAGCGCTCCAGAATTGACAGCACTCTCAGACCAGCTTCTCTGAAGGAAAGGTCTTAATTTATGACATGGTCGATTATACTATAGTCATAGCACTGATCTCATCTCAGACTGCAGCTCGTAGTCTTCCTATCATTTGTCTTGCACCATTTATCTTCACTCTACCCATCTGTCAGTCTGTCAGTCATGTTTGGATAACATAATAAAGGATGAGCAACTCTGGTCCTGGAGGGCCACTGAGCTGCAGAGTTTAGCTCCATCCATGATCAAACACACCTGAAGAATCTAACCAAAGCTGTTGTACTGACTATCTAAAGAGTATTCATAACATGTATTGATAAATGCATGCAACCAATTGTAAAACCTGTAAAGTCTGACATTTTGTGGGTACAGACCTCCCTAATGAAACCCTGTACATCAAATGCAACTTCACATATGCTAAAAAGATCCCATCCCACTAACACATAACATATGCTCGCTTTAGGCAGATGCTTGATATCGCTAACAGCTAAAACATCCCAATCTCTTTCCTCAAACAATTTAGCCCATTTTTTCCTACCTAATAGTCTCAAAACAATTAACACAGCCATCTGGACACTATGTAATTGTTCATTTTTCTTGATTTCAAATTACAAGTTACATGCATAATTTTCTTGGAACAATACACACATTTCTCCAATTTAAAAAGCAAATGTAATTTAGTAAATAGTTTATGTTGGGAGCAGGAAATTGGAAAACCTGGGATGGAGCTGGAAAATACTGTATATAGTGAACACAACACTTTGAGTGGGGAGGGGAAATTGCTGTTGCTCCACTCCACTCAAATAGTTTACTCCAGTTTGTGCATTGCTTGGTGACATTGATGCTTTGGTTTCTTTATTTTTGTTGGATTGAGAAAAAAAAAAACCTTTGTGATAAAGAAGTACACTTTAAGATAGTTTAAAAACATAAATAATATACTTTAAAAGAATATACTTAAGTACAAACTGAATGTAATGTTTTCAGACACTTAATTGCTTACAATGAAAATGTTTTATACTTTAAATGTATATTAAATACACTTAGTTGAACTTAAGAGTGCATTTTTGGCCGACTTGAATAAGACTTACTGTAAATACAACTCTATATTTCATTTCTTAATTACTTCTATAGTCTTTGAAATATATGTACTGCTAAATTTACTGACATGCATTTAAAGTAAACTAACATAATACTTTAATGTCATTTCTATTGACACTTGTCATGTAGGCTATTTAAATTTGTAATGATGAAGTTGCAATTTATTACATTTAGATATATTAACTTTAAATAAAACACTACTGTTAAAATAATAATCAAGTAGCCTACTTTAAATTAGCTTTGGTAGAGTATAATTTGACATAACAAAGTGCAATTTATATTAAAAGTACTTACATGTGTTATGAATCATAGTCATAAAAGTGTGCTCTCTTTAAGTACACTTAAATGGCTTTTTATTTCATTTAAAATTAGATTATCTGCAAGTTTCTATATACTTACAGTATAAGATTTGAAGTACACTACTAGTGCACCTTCAATACAATAAATTGCACTTCTTTTTCCACAAGGTTATGCTAACTAACACGTTGAGTTTTGTTACTCTGTCAACATGTTGTAGAAATATAATATGGCACCACATAGAAAAGCTCATTTTCAGTACAACTTGAGCAATCTGGATGTGCTATTGTTTAACTTTTTTTATATTCAGTGGCATGTGATGGACTTTTGAAATGAGGAGGCAAAGTCCCCTCTGTGTGTTTTTTTAATAATTATTATTTCTTTAAATGTTCTATTTAATGTTTGCACATTTTCTCGATTAATGTAAAACATTTACCTTATACTATCAACAAGCAATAGCAATCGATAATTTAATATTTATTATTTAATATTACATTTTAGTTATATTATATTATAGTTTATCTAAACAAATCTTATTAAACATTTTACATTCATGCTTTCAAAAATAACAGAAATATTTTCTGAGAAAATATACCGCACATTTGTATGATCACATGTTCTATTCTATTCTATTCTATTCTATTCTATTCTATTCTATTCTATTCTATTCTATTCTATTCTATTCTATTCTATTCTATTCTATTCTATTCTATTCTATTCTATTCTCCTGGCTGACAGTGTTGCCAGTCTAGTCCAGGTGGAAGTAGGTGCTATGAAGCATTTAGATGCAAACATCATCCACAGCTATTCATGCCTGAAGGCAAAGTCCAGATGGTCTGTGAACGTGGAGCTGTTTCAGGACCAGCTTCCCAAAGATCTTATGATGTGTGAAGTGAGAGCCGTCAACAGCATGTTCTATACACTGCAACGGCTCAGTTACGATGTCCTCTACCTGTGCTATGTGGTTGCAGGTTTGAATATTTAAAATCCAACTGGAAAACTACCTGTAAGCTTTGTCAGTTCAGACTGCAGTTGCTTCATAAAAAAAAAAAAACAACAACAGTAAATGCTGTCTGCCTTGAAAAGAAATAAAAATGCAAGAGAACATCCCTCACTTACTCTTGACATCGTCTTGGCACTGTCTTCCACACAATGATTCACTACAGGTTCATTACTGTTGAGAGTCAAGAGAAAGAGCTTGTGTTCGGTCAGTGTTATATTGCCTAAATAAGACTGACCTGCATTAGCATACGCATTCATAATTAAACACCAGCTTGAATATGTACCTTGGGTCCCCTACAGAATCCTGTGGTGTCTTGCATGCCATTTCCAGTCTCTCTTGTAGAGATGATTGGTTCTGCACTACAGCGACTGTCAACAATTCAATTTACTGTACCTGCACCTTACTTATGTCTCTTTCTGGTTGGCTCAGTGACTATTTCAGTCACAGCTTTGGGCCCCTATAGCCTACTCACCTTTCCTCCCGCTAGCGATGCCCCTGCTTCATCACTCCTTGATGGTTTTCCCTTTCTCAGAAAACTGTGCTACTTGCATTGACATCCTTGGTGAAAAAGAAGTGCACTTTAGCCGACTTTTAAAAAGAGTACTGTGAGTAAGTGTGAATCGAATGTAATGTTTTTGGACACTTTTTGCAATTCATTTTATTTACAGTATTATTAAATAAAAATGTATTTGTTTAAATTTACAATAAATGCAATTTTTGTAATTGCAGTTTTGCAATTGTTCTAATCATTCTAATATGCTGATTTAATATCAATATTGGAAACAGTTGTGCTGCTCATATATAATCTTTGGAACCTGTGATACTTTTTTCAGGATTCATTGATGAATAAAAAGTTAAAAAGAACAGTGTTTATTCAAAATAGAAATCTTTTCTAACAATATAAATCTTTACCATCAACTTTTATCAATTTAACACAATTCAATTATATCAATTTTAACACAAAAGTATTAATTTCTAAAAAAAAAAAAAAAATATTGTTTGAATTTTTGAAAATTTTTTTTTTTTTTTTGTGTCCTGAAAAAAGTGTCACAGGTTATTCAAAATATTAAGCAGCACAACTGTTTCCAACATTAATAATAAATCAGCATATTAGAATGATTTCTGAAGGATCGTGTGACACTTAAGACTAGAGTAATGGCTGATGAAAATTCAGCTTTGCATCACAGAAATAAATTATATTTTAAAGTATTTTAAAATAGAAAACCATTATTTTAAATTGTAATAATATTTCACAATATTAATGTTTCTGTATTTTTACTTTCAAAAACATTAAAAATAGTAATGTTTCCAAAATTTTGACCGGTACTTTATACCAAATACACAGAATAAGGGAAGGGAGAAAAGAAGGAACAGATGGGGTTAATCAATTAACAAATGAGTAACCATAGCAACCAATGAAAAGGGACTATGGCTACATCTACATTAATCCGGATAAATTTGAAAACGCTCTCTGTCCACACTAGTGGACAATGCTAAATTCACCTTACTGTGCATGCATAAAACCTCATAAAAGTAACTGAGATGATACAGATGGAACAGATATAAAGTTCTCATGTTATTCTTCTGGAAAGATCATTTTATTTAGCAAAGTATCTCACCCTTTCACTGATGTGTCTAGGTCGCATTCAGTCACCATTAAATGTTTGGTCTAAAACGCTACTGCTCGCATGTTTTGCCGCAAGACAGCAATTGCGAGTACATTTTATGTCATCTTTGCAGGACTGTGATATGAAGAGTGTGCAAAGTAACAAATCTTTAGCAACAGTGTGAAAGTGAATAGCACAAAACAGGCACAATACTGGTAACATAGATATCTATCGGTTCAATATGCATCACATGTCTAAACATGCGAGAATCGTTTTCAAATACCTCTGTTTTCAAAGTCCACACGATAACATGAAAACGCTGTTTTCAATTGTATCCACGTGGGAACGCGTTTCCAAAAAGATTGGTGTCTCAGTGTGGACGGAAGGTCAAAACGGCAAGAAAATTATGCATTTTCAAACAAAAATGTATTAGTGTGGACAAGGCTGAAGGAAGTGTGTAGGAAAACAAACTAAAAAAGAGTTCAATAAAAAGAAACCTCACTTGACAGATACACTTTAATGTAATTTCTATCTAAATTAAATTGTCATATATTTTAAAATATATGCAAATACACATTTGTAATGACGCAGTTGCAATTAAGTACATTTAAAACAGTCATTTTAATCACAGTTAAATATCAAACACTTCACACGCTTTAGTATGTTAGTCAACACATCAAGATAAATGTGTTCTTTACAGCACGACAAAAGATGATTAAAAAAAATATTCAAAATGTACTTGAACATTAAACTTTTAATTTGACATTATTACAAATTACCCTTTTTAAAGTGTGCTTAAGTGTGTCAATAAACATGAAGTGTGCTTTTACTGTATTTCATTAACATTATTATCTGCAAGTACATTTTCTTACTTATTCTTTTAAGATTTTAAGTACGACAAATGTACATTCAATACAATTAAGCAAACTGTTTCACAAGGGATGACTTACTACTGATATAATAAACTGAACTTTTACACACACACACAAAAAACGAAACTAGAAAACAACTAGAAATTCCAGTTCTCCTGTTTCAGAAGCGAGTGCTGTATTATGTGTCAGACTTTTCAGTTTCTCTTGTACTCTCAACTATGACAGTGTACTCTCTGATCTCTATGAATTATGACTGTTAGCAACAGTTGACCTTCTTCTGAATGAATTATGACTCTTGCTGATTTGGTCAGTAATCTGGTTAGTCAATATCAGACAATCCCAGCCAGAGTTCCAGTGTTGTGGAAAGATGGCAACATCATTTAATACAAAGTGAAAATAAAAATGATGTAAAGAAAAAAACAACAACATAGCTGTCACAGGCTCTACCAAACCAACCGTCACACCCTGAACACCAGGTCATCCAGCTCCACCAATCCGCTCCCAATCAATAATTGAAATGAATAGAATACTAACACAGCGCACCTGCACTGGCTCATTATCTCACTACATTACTGCTTAGGCTACCTGTTGGAATATCCGCAGCCTGCTGCTAGATCGACTCCACCCATTTTCAGTCTTCAGTCATCCGTCTCTAAGATCCAGTAAATCTTACAATCATCACCACCAGCAAAACAAGAAAGAACTGTTACCATACAACTAAGTTCATTGAAACTATCTGACATTCTTCCTCACCTGATATCCTCGCCAGCTGCTATTATCATTCCTGCAAATAAACTTACCTTTGTGTCTCACTTGTACCTGCGTTGTCTTCTTCTGTTGACAACAATGGCAGCACATTTTGATTATAAATGTTAATATATTCATTCAGATGTACTGAGTAATATTTTGTCATACAGTATGCTAAAAATAACAAATGCTCAACATTGAGGTTCGGTGTCAATTAGGACTAAGCATTTCGTAATTGTTTGCCCATTTAACCCTTGTATGGTGTTAATTTTTTATCAAAAGAAAAATGATACGATTAATTATTTTTTCAAACTCAGACTCATTGGCCTTGGCTCATTTTCTGTGAAGAATATATATCTGAACACATTTTTAATGACCACACACTGTACCCCCCCCCCATCTGTTCAGTATTTTAACATAAAAATTTTGATTGTGTTGAATTAAAAGCCCAAAAATGGCTGAATAACAAAAATATGAACACCACATAAGAGTTAAATTTGGTTCAAATGAAAATGGGATGGGCCCTGTGGTTACGTCCAATAGTTAGTTTCAGGCTACCTCACGATTTGAATGATGATGTTTTCAACAAAAATGGATTTCAGACTCTGCATGAAAAGAAAATCTCATCAGATACAATCTGTGGCATTTTGACCGGTTTTGAACCGTAAAGGAAGATTAAAAATTAAACAATCAGCTATATCTTTTTGATTTTTTCCCTGAAAGGTTAACAGTTCAGCAGATGGATCGAGTTTGAAGAGGAGATGCCCAATCCCTTCTTCTAACTCTCTATTCTTCTTGGACACGCTGATGTTGTCATGCACATCATGTAGCCTATCAGAGGTACTGGGGTTGAAGGTGATATTTTCAAGTTTCTCATTGCATGATTTCTGTTGCTCTTGTGTATTTGAAAAGGCACATTTTAAAAGTGTGTCTTATGTCCTCCCCAGACTGTGCCTTTTGAAGCCATAATTACAATTAAAAGTAGAAAATTCAGCAATAGTTTTCAAGACATGTCACATCTTATTACACAATCTCCGCAGAAGAAGTCACCTCAACCGACAAAGTAATGACAGACAGTTTCCCTGATGTTTTTCCCGTTAACCACATATTGTTTCTGTACGAAATACTCCCCCAGCAACAATTCCCAGGTTATTTAGCAACCACATAGTAGCATTTTCCTTAATAATAGACTTCTTAAGAACTTGACATGACATTTAGCACTCAACAATATTCTGAATACATCTGATACTTCAGTATTAAAAATACAGCCTTCACTGATTTCCTCTGCAAACTATTTAGAAGCTGCAATGGTTTTAAGAAGTGCGTAATTACTGCAGAATTACACGACCCCAGGCAGTACCTCGGTAAGAATCTAACATTAGAAAACAGACCAATTAAGTGACTAACGTGCATACAATTTTAAATGAACCATCAGCACAAAGAAACCCTTTTTATGTAAAAGGGAACATTAATGTGAACCTTTAGACATGAACTGCAAGTGATTTTCATATGCAAGTTCTGAGGTCTTAAAATTCAAGGACTTCAACTTTTATTTTATCGTAAAATTCAAAACATATTTTAACAGGTGACCTGAGAACATTAGACTGATATTCAATCCCATGCCTTTTTTTGAAAATGCACACTGTACAGAGAAATTATGCGATTGTTTTAATTATACTAGTGTAAAGTACAATTTAAACTCATTTGTCATCTACTGTGTTCAGTTAATATACAAGATTCTCAAACTTAAGTTTTCTAGACCAGTTTGACAGTTATAGTATCTGAATTACAGATTCAATAAATCTGAATCCGAGTTTGTTGTTCAAAAGTAGATATAGATTGTCTACCATAGCACATGATAACGACTTTGTATAGCGCCATGTACATTTTAACCATGCTACATGAATATTCTTAACACAACCTATTTTCTATATGCCTATGCAGTCAGTTAACACAGAAAGTTGAAACAAAAGCTTATTGGTTATTAACTCCAAAAATGTACCTACATACAATTTACTGCAAGGTCCAGCTGAAATTAACAGGAGTGACAGTAAAAACAGCAACAACAAATTATGATTACAGGGGCAGCTTATCGATGAATAAAAACCTATTTCACGGTTCTTTGCACAATTCTAATTTATGTCCTCCCAACACTTTTACAGTAGGCCAAGTACATGATTTTTAAACTAATGCATTTGCATGTTTGCTTCACATAAACAACTGTAGGTCTATATTTACTCGGGTCCTGTGAAACACATATCATAACAACACATGTCAAAGACGTGTACAAGCAAGCTTAAAGCACGGTTGGTTTGTTTTTGCTGTTGTTAATACTAGTGGTTAGGTGTAGCTTAGGGTTGCAATAAAGCGTTCTCCCAACAACAATGTAATAAAATGATTTTTTTTTTTTTTTTTTTTTTACGATTTGTCTAAACCCCAGTTACCGGGTGGGTTTAGGGGTGGGGTCAGGGGTAGGCCATTTGTGGGAACATAGGGCTGTGGGAACAAATTTTGAGCAACTGCAGAAAACTTGGAGGAAATGTATGCTACTTCTGGAAAAATCAAATTTCAAGTGCCACAAAACGTGCACGAAGCATGTGATATCATTTTGCAGAAATGTCACCATCGATATTTCTTATCAGAAACATCGACATTTCTTCAGGTTGAAAAAAATAAATAAAAACTAACCGTACACAACAGCTTTGAGACTGTCTACACTGGGCGCGACTGTTTTTTATGTGCTACTGACTTGCATAGCTGGAGTTTGCTCTCTGTAAACCGTACCTAACAGATATCATTGATCTGTTCTCATTGCATGCATGTAATTATCTTATGTTACCAGATTTTACATATTTACATCAGTTGACAATGTTGGTAAGATCCTATCCCACCATATTTTCACGTCATGTTTTCATTTGTTATGGTTTGAGCATCTGCCACCTAGAACTCTATTGTAGGTGTATTTCTGTAAACATGTTTTCTCTTCTTTCTTTTTATTCAAACTGAGGAACCAAGTGGAAAGTAGTGTCTGTGATAATCAATAGCATGCTGCAGATACTGTCCATCTAGGAGCATTTCCTTAGAGGATGGAAAGGAGATGACAACACCAGCAGATAAAGTTTCACAGAGAGACAGTGTCTTATTTGCCTCCCTTAAACTCATTGTGTTCTCACTGATCTCCTAGCGTGGGGTGAATATGTGAATGTGATCATCATGACACCCACTGGGTTTAGTGCAGATTGGTTGACTTATAGTAAGAATAGAAGGTGAGTGGTAATAATACTAGTCAAACAAGAATTACAGTTATACAAAAAAAAATGCTACTTGAAATATACTTTTACTCTGTAAAATGTACTTTATCCTACTTTCATGTTTCATTACTTCATGTTTGCAAGGCCAGTGCACATTAAAGGGTTAGTTCACCCAAAAATGAAAATTATGTCAATAATGACTCACCCTCATATCGTTCCAAGCCCGTAAGACCTCCGTTCATCTTCGGAACACAGTTTAAGATATTTTAGATTTAGTCCGAGAGCTTTCTGTTCCTCCATTGAAAGTCAATGGACGGCATACTGTCCATGTCCAGAAAGGTAATACAGACATCATCAAAGTAGTCCATGTGACATCAGTGGCTCGATCTTAAGTTTATCAAGCGGCGAGAATACTTTTTGTGCGCAAAAAGTAAACAAAAATAACGACTTTATTCCACTATTCATTTCCTTCTCTCTGGGTCTCGAGTGAGTTCACGTAGTGTTTTTGCGCAGCGCATCTGTGTTGTACATCACACGCATCACACATGACCAGCGTCGGCCAATAGTGAGCCTACGTGTGACATACAACACAGACGCGCTACGCAAAAACACTACGTGCAATAGCTCGAGGCCCAGAGAGAAGGAAATGAATAGTGGAATAAAGTCGTTATTTTTGTTTACTTTTTGCGCACAAAAAGTATTCTCGTCGCTTGATAAACTTAAGATCGAGCCACTGATGTCACATGGACTACTTTGATGATGTCTGTATTACCTTTAATAAACAGTTAAAGGTAACTAACCCTTTAATAAACAGTTTTTGTGCCAAAACGACAATACACAAAGTACATTTATTTGAGACTCAAGAATGGAAATCATGGAACATGTTCACCATTTATTATTTTTTAACAATGATATGCAAGTAATTTATAAGTTTGAAATGATTTAAGTTAACGGTAAAGGATTGGCTGGTTTTGTAGTTTCTTCTATGAATAGGTGGCATATTCCACGTATGGCTTGCTCTCACAGAGAAACTGGAATAAAGGCTTTAACCGTTCTAGCACTGGATCTAATGATACAGTCTGTCAGCTGCTCAATAAACGTCGCAAGAGGGGGAGGAACCAGACCATGCAAGATTTTATACAAGACACACACACACACACACACACACACACACACACACACACACACACACACACACACACACACACACACACACACACACACACACACAAACAAATAGGATTACTAACTGTCTAAACTCATAAGTTTAGCTTTTTTTACGTTTACATGCAACCAAATAATAAGTTAGTTATTGGATTGATGGCTCTATTTAAATAATCCGATCAACAGAAAAAAATAAGCATCCAACTAAATACAGTAGCTCCTGTGACATTATCATGGAGGCTTTTTCCAGTTCTGCATGTAAACAAATATCTGAATCAGACTGCAAAGTTTAGGATTCATAAACAGAATTTTCAAAATCTGAAATACAAATACAGGAGCTGATTCATTGTGTAATGTCATCACACTAGTGAGTTGTAGTTATTTTGTATGCACATAAAATACCTGCACACATTTGTACCTCACAATTTTTTCCAATTGCTAACACACTAAAATGGCATGCACAGCACAATTATTTAAACTGACACACAGAAAGCAAAACTTCTTCTCAAGTCTCCAAAAGTCTAAACACATTTTCTGCTTTACACACATTTTGCATTTCAAAATGGCACTTTTTAAATGCACTGAACACAGTTCTCTGCATAAGACACAACAATCTGACATAAAGTCACATGTTTGCCATTTCAAAACACTGCCATTCAAAATGACACTCCATGAGCTAATTGGCCAATTACATGTGCCACCTGGCCAAACACCTCAGTGCTTAATTGTTAACACTTCAATCAGGATGTAAGCACTATGAAAAGACCACAGGTGAAAACCTTTTTTTTTACAACAACAATGGAAGACATTGCAGAGAGAGGAAGAGGAAGAGGAAGAGGAAGAGGGAGGTTGAGAATAAGAGGGGGAGGAAGAGTGAGAGGTAGGGGTAGAGCAGGTAGAGGAGTTCATGGCCAAAGAAGACAAACACTTTCAAATGAAATCAGAGCAACCTTAGTAGATCATGTCATCAACCATGGGCTGACAATGCGTGAGGCTGGACAGAGAGTGCAGCCAAACTTGAGCCGTTTTACTGTCCCCTCTGTCATCCGGACCTTTAGACTGGAGAACAGGTATGTAACCAAAATTTCATGTAGTACACATGTAGTACACCCCATGTCATAGTGTATCAGTTGGGTGACACCTGTTTACTTACTTACATCAGCCATTTATGAACTGTACAAGTTTCCTGTACAATGTACTCTACTGTGGGGGAAAATATTTAGGCTGCATTGTCCAAGCCCTATATATATATTTTTTAGCTGGCATTGTAAACTTGGTTTTGGAAAATAATGAAATCAGAGAAATTCAAAGCCACATCATCCAAGACAACACCTTATTCAACAACATTCAACGAGTCAGTCTGTCCACATTGGCTCGCATTCTCAAGCGAAACCAAATCAGAATGAAACAACTTTATAATGTGCCGTTTGAGAGAAACTCTCAAAGAAACAAATAGTTCAGACGAGCATATGTGGATGTAAGTACTATATTGACTGCAGTACACTACATGCAACATTGTTTCCCAGTGTACTGGATAACACCATATTGACAGATTTTTGTTCTTTGTTTTTAGGGAGTACTGGAAATGGATGCTCATGCAATCCCACATGAGTTCATCTTTATAGATGAGGCTGGGTTCAACCTAGCAAAGACCAGAAGAAGGGGGAGAAACGTCATTGGCCAAAGAGCCATTATAGATGTTCCTGGCCAACGTGGTGGGAACATCACAATGTGCGCTGCCATCTCCAGTATGCATGGTGTCCTCCACCGTCATGCCAACCTTGGACCATACAACACAGCCCATATTCTCACATTTCTGGACAGACTTCACAACATTCTCATACCACCAGAGCGTGTGAATGATGCAGACCATCAAAGAAACCGGTACGTTGTAGTATGGGACAACGTGAGCTTTCATCGTGCAGCCCCAGTCCAAAACTGGTTTGCTGACCACCCAACATTTCTTGTGCAATACCTCCCACCATACTCACCATTTCTGAACCCCATAGAAGAGTTCTTTTCGGCATGGCGGTGGAAGGTATACGACCGGCAGCCCTTTGTGCGCATGCCTCTTTTGCAGGCCATGAGATTGATGTGGGTGCAATTCAGGGATGGATAAGGCACTCAAGGCGCTTCTTCCCTCGATGTCTGGCAAGGGAAGATATTGCCTGTGATGTTGACGAGGCGTTGTGGCCAGACCCAGCTGTGCGGCAAGATGCTGCCTAATTATTTTTCTTGCCTCTTTTTTTTACTGTAATATATTTTTTCTGGAATTTTCTTTTTCAGTTTACTGTTTTTTGTAAGAATATTTTTGTTCAGTCCCATGTAAATATATCTGCTGTGCATATGTTGCACTGACTTGTTTACTGTAAAACAGTAAAAAAAAAAAAAAAAAAAAAGTTGCAACAGCATGTGTGTGTATCTGCAAATATTCCGTGCATGTGAACAATCTGATACATATTTTAGCATTATGGCAAAGCATACTAAAGATAAGAGTGCTTACCATTATGAAATGTGCCATTTCATGCAAAAGTTTGATTTTGATAATGCTATGTGTAGTTTCGGTTGCAGTGCTTCATTTTGCAGGATATATGAGGTATTTTGCAGCTTGGGTGTGTGGTTTTGTGAATTGTGTTAAGTATTTTGATAAAACCAGACTAGTTTGAAAAATTGTGTGTTAGCAATTGGAAAAAAACTGTAATGATTGTACGGACAATGACACAGTGAAACTATTGGTTGCTTGTGTGTGGGTATTTCACAGTAAATTTGTTTTTTGAACCAATGATTGTTCAAGTGCAAGATTTCTTTAAAGATGTGAATGCACAATGCAATGTTTTGAACATTAGACAGCATGTGTTACAAGTGATAACCGTTTTGAGTTTTGTGTCTAGAGTGAAAAATGACATCAAGGTTCTGAAAATAGTAGCAAAGTGATTGTAAAAAACTGTATACAAGAAGTGTGTGCCATTTCGTGCAAAAGTTTGATTTTGATAATGCTATATGTAGTTTTGGTTGCAGTGCTTCATTTTGCAGGATATATTAGGTATTTTGCAGTTTGGGTGTGTGGTGGAGAACATGGTCCACTCGGATAGTAACCTCCTTTTTAGTAACCTCCATTGTCAACGCGGCCACTCGGAGCTGTGGCCGTAAGGTCTCCGGTACCTGTCGAGACGGCAATCCCCGAACCTGGTGGTGGACACCGGAGGTAAGGGATGCCGTTAAGCTGAAGAAGGAGTCCTATCGGGCCTGGCTGGCTTGTGGGACTCCTGAGGCAGCTGACGGGTACCGACGGGCCAAGCGGACTGCAGCCCGGGTGGTTGTGAGGGCTAAAACTCGGGCCTGGGAGGAGTTCGGTGAGGCCATGGAGAAGGACTATCGGTCGGCCTCAAAGAGATTCTGGCAAACCGTCCGGCGCCTCAGGAGGGGGAAGCAGTGCCCTACCAACGCTGTTTACAGTGGAGGTGGGCAGCTGTTGACCTCGACTGGGGATATCACCGGACGGTGGAAGGAATACTTCGAGGATCTCCTCAATCCCACCGTCACGTCTTCCATTGAGGAAGCAGAGGCTGAGGGCTCGGAGGCGGACTCGTCCATCACCCAAGCTGAAGTCACCGAGGTAGTCAAGAAACTCCTCGGTGGCAAGGCACCGGGGGTGGATGAGATCCGCCCTGAGTACCTCAAGTCTCTGGATGTTGTGGGGCTGTCTTGGATGACACGCCTCTGCAGCATCGCGTGGCGGTCGGGGACAGTACCTTTGGACTGGCAGACCGGGGTGGTGGTCCCTCTTTTTAAGAAGGGGGACCGGAGGGTGTGCTCCAACTATAGGGGGATCACACTTCTCAGCCTCCCCGGGAAAGTCTATGCCAGGGTACTGGAGAGGAGAATCCGGCCGATAGTAGAACCTCGGATTCAGGAGGAACAGTGTGGTTTTCGTCCTGGTCGTGGAACACTGGACCAGCTCTATACCCTCTCCAGGGTGCTGGAGGGTTCATGGGAGTTTGCCAAACCAATCCACATGTGCTTTGTGGATTTGGAGAAGGCATTCGACTGTGTCCCTCGCGGCATCTTGTGGAGGGTGCTCTGGGAGTATGGGCTTCTGCAGTAATGCGGTCGCTGTACCGGTCTGTCGTGGTGAAGAAGGATTTACCGGTCAATCTACGTTCCTACTCTCACCTATGGTCATGAGCTTTGGGTCATGACCGAAAGGACAAGATCCCGGATACAGGCGGACGAAATGAGCTTTCTCTGCAGGGTGGCTGGGCGATCCCTTAGAGATAGGGTGAGAAGCTCGGTCACTCGGGAGGAGCTCAGAGTAGAGCCGCTGCTCCTCCACATCGAGAGGGACCAGCTGAGGTGGCTCGGGCATCTTTTCCGGATGCCTCCTGGACGCCTTCCCGGGAAGGTGTTCCGGGCATGTCTCACCGGGAGGAGACCCCGGGGAAAACCTAGGACACGCTGGAGGGACTATGTCTCCCGGCTGGCCTGGGAACGCCTCGGTGTCCCCCCGGAAGAGCTGGAGGAAGTGTCTGGGGAGAGGGAAGTCTGGGCATCCCTGCTTAGACTGCTGCCCCCGCGACCCGGCCCCGGATAAGCGGAAGAAGATGGATGGATGGATGGATGGATGGGTGTGTGGTTTTGTGAATTGTGTTAAGTATTTTGATAAAACCAGCCTAGTTTGCAAAACTGTGTTAGCAATTGGAAAAAACTGTAAATGAGAGAGGCCCCAAAATGGACCCCTGGTGTACACCAACTATACATCGAAATGATTCACTTTTATTATCTAAACTGTCCAGATATTGTTCTGTAGACTTAATTGTCTTTATATTCAAATATACTTATGCTTCAAATTTTGTTGACAGCTTTGTAATAAGAACACCATGGTCTAATAATTATGGCTCCAACTCCACCCTTGTCCAGTTTAAGAAAACAGTTTATGTTTCTCTCAAGTGCTTGTCTCTAAAGCCAAATTGTTTGGGGTATAATCCAAAAGGACTGTTGTTAAGATTAATGTTAAGTTGTTCTGCCCTACCATTGACAGGTAGTATACTAATAGGTATATAATTACACAGCTCTAAAAGATCTCCAGCTTTAAAAATTGATGTTATTATAGTAGTTTTCATGCCCTTGGGAAACTCCTCGTATTGACAGACCTATTAATGTCATCTGTAATTGGACCAGACAAACAATAACTAAATGTGTTTTAGTAACATTGTATCTACAGTCTACACACATCTTTTGTAACTCCTTACTAACCTTTTTCAGCTAACATTAACTGGAAGTAAAAAAAAGAAAAATAATAACAGTATAGTTTTCTCCCTTAAAAGCTTAAGGTATTTATTGACATCATTACTTGTCATATGACAACTAGACTATTGTTCTTTATTTTATTATTTTTATTTCACAGATTAAGAAATAATGAGTGATGTCACCATAATATATAATATGATCTAATAATATCATTCATTTGTTTGTCAATCCATTTAAATTCTGCCACGTCAGTTTTGCAGTTGTACTCTTTTAGCATTGTTTATGCACTCGTCTCCTTTCACATTAGAATCCCACCGATTGAATGTACACGTTAAAAAATGTCCAAAATTGACAAATGCCATTGACTGTCTGGTGCCTTGTGATTGACTTCAGCATGCCACATTTTGGATGTATCCCTTTCAATAAGACATGTGATAAACATTGGCGCATCTCCTGTGACGTAGGCGCTAGCTATTACGTATAATGACGTGTAACGGTGTAGTAGTGGTGTCCCATTTCTTAGGGGAATATTTTCACCCCTACGCCTTACCACTCTGTTTCAAGGGGCGAGGGTAAGGGGAAGGCGAAGGGTTAGGGGTAGGCGAAGGGGTATAAAATAGAATGGGATTCGAGACTAAATCTCTCAAAATGTAGCAAGAGACACTTACCTTGGCATTAAATACCATTAAATACAAAACACATCAACATCATGATTTATTTATGCATTACTCAAAATACTTGGACTGTTGAAGTTAAATCCAGAACTTGATGTGAACACTGTAACTTTATTTTTCATCAGTACCTGAGATTTACAGGTGCATAACCTCAGTCAGGAGCATGTTGGGTTACAGGGCTTTCTTTGACCAGAGGAGGTTCTTTTGTCCTCCTTCCACTGGGTAAAGGAGAAGTAAAGAGACAATTTAAAACTAATTTAATGGAGGCATACCCCCTCCTCTCTCTAACTCATCCTCATGCAGTATTAACCACACTCTTTCTTGCTCTAATCACCTTCTTCATCATAGCTGTGCTTTTGCTGTGGGCTCCCCAGTAAGGGTCCGGAACCCAAGCAGGCTCCCTGCAGTCTGCTGGGATAAATTTAGCTCCCAATACATCAGCGGCTGTGGCCAGAAGCAGTGACAACTGACCGGACCGCTTTGCCAGAGCATTGTTGGATTGTTTCATCAATTAGCTATTGGCTAGTGATGTGGTCATTAGAGAAAGTCCATAAAACACAGACACCCACCCCTTAGCTATGCAGTAAAGTGGGTTGAGGGGCTGTAGAAATTAAGCCCCTCAGTGAAAGTAAGTGAATCCAACTTGAGTCAAAACCACAGGGGCAATCTCCATAGGGAGAACTTTGGAGTTGTGTAATATATTAAAACCACATATCCTGAAACTAATGCACATGCTTCACAGAGACTATGCACACTTGGTGACGTGTTGAATATTAAGGAGGTAATTCGCATGAATAAATTGTGCTAACCGGTGGTATTGTTCTAGCACTAAATGAATCATGCAAATCAGATACTGGTGCCTGAAAAGAAAAAGAAAGACTGGCAACATTTTATTACACTGGTTCTCGCACATGTTGTGGCAGTCTGGAAATTAAAATACTGAACCCTACCTTAATCCTAACCGAGCAAAAGCAAATGTGAGATACAAATCTGCAATTGCTGAAGCAACCACACCATTGTAGCTTGCTTTGATGACACTTTGAGCTCAATTTTTCACAGAATTCCCCAAACACATGCTTTTTTGAGATGTCAGAGCACAATGTTAACAGTGAAAGTCAAATAAAACTGTCAAATATGTATAATTTACATAAAAAAGTTGCACTATGGTGTCAGTTTTTAAATTATTATTTTCTTCCCAGAGCAACCACCCCTCATTAAAGAAATGGTTATTTACAGAATTTCAGAGTTCAAATTATAATCATCACAGATTTGTGGGTTTTCATAAAATTATACAATTCAAAAAACAACTGCAGCAAATTATAGTGTCTCTAAAATACTTGCTGTGTCTTCTGTCCCTTTAGACACATATTTATACAGCTGGTCTTGTTGTGTTTCCCTTACTGCTATTCCTCATACAGTATAAATGTCAGCTCTTGTTTACTTAGTGACCCAGTCTGTCATTACTGAGCAAGCTCAAAAGCAAACTCCTTTCATGCCGTTGACTTCTCCACCGCAGGTGGGACAAGACTTTGAACATCAGAGCTCACTATCAGGCCGCTCTGGCTGCAATCTGGAGGTTCATGCAGTGAAAATGTTCTCAGGAGTCAATGGACAGCAGGGGGATGTAGTGAGGGACACATCCACCAGAGGACACTCTTACCACCTGCAAGCATGTGTCGCTCTAGATGCAGCAATTGCCTCCATGTTCAGAAGGTAAGGGTTCATGTACAGATGTACGATGTACATAAACTTCTGGGTTCAGAAACATTTTGCCTACTAGTTTAGGTGTAAAGGCACAATGGGATAAAACATGGCTGCGTCAAGTGTTTTTTCTGTCACTTATGATTGTAGCTTGTCAGATTGTATGATATGATGCAAGTGAGATCTCTGGTATAAGCCAAGGGTGTATGACATCAACTGTCTTTTATGTCAGACTGCACAACATCTTACATTTTTCAAGCTTAGACTAAGTCACAATGACAGCATTGACTGGGCATTCTGACAGCCTTATTTTGACACTTTAAACTGAATTGGTACTGCACAAACCCAAGAAAGCCCTTGTGCTAATGTTGGCAATGCTTTCACTGGAAAAGAATGGCCAAAACAGAATGTTTGGAATCTGTTTTGACTGGGTAAAAAAAGAGAAAATAATCGACTGCCCTTTCTCTTTAGAGTGTGCATGAGTGAAGGAGACGCTAAGTAATAACAGGATTTTTATATTGCACCTTATATAGACAAACTTATTTACTGATCATCTCCCTTCCTTACTTGCATACACACCTATGTAAATGGCTGTACTTCTATTGTGTTGTAGGTGCAGTCAAACTGCTGATCAGACGTAATCATTTATATTAATATAATGGATTTTTGAATCTTTGCATAATCTAATATATTCCTCTATTTGAAACGTGCCAAAAATAAATTATGAAGCAATAGTAAAACAGTTTTAATGATAGTTTTTTAACAATGAACTTATTGACTATAAATTTATTAATACAATTTACAAGCCCCATGAGCCAATATTTTGAGTGCATTTCAGCCATTCCATTTTAGTCCAGGATAAGTCTCAACGTCGTGCACGTTTTACTTGCCTGCTTGTGTAACCCATCCGGTTCTACTCATCCCGCTCCGAGCGGGATTCAAACCAGCGTTTCTGGCATGGGAGCTGGGCACTCTTTCAAGGACGCTAAAGATCACAGCCTCTAGAGTAATTCGCTAATGCGCCTCTTGAGGACTGGAGAGTGAAGTTTACTTGTACAGCTCTTGGCCTCTGTTATACTCACCCTCCAAACCTCACTCCCATCCAGATCACGGCACCAATGTAACCCCTCCGGTTCTACTCGTCGCGCTCCGAGCGAGATTCAAATCGGCGTTTTCGGCATGGGACGCTAAAGACGTAAAAGAACGCTAAAGACCATAGCCTTTAGCATCAGTCGCTAGTGCGCCTCCTGAGGCCAGGGGAGTGAGGTTTATTCGCACAACTCTTACAAGCTGGCCTCCGTTACACCTGCAACACTGCAAATAAAATAAGTAACAAGATAAACTGAAAAGTTTTGGTGTCATGATGAAAGAGTGGTGGCAGTGACAGCGCGCTTCATGACAAAGACATTAATAGCTAGTAAAACTGTTGCCCTGCCATTTATAAACATTAAACCTAAAATGATAACAATATCAATCCAATTCCATTCCACTCAGAAGAATCTGTAATGCAAGGTTTTAATGCACAGGAAGGAAAACATACATCACCATCTACTGTTGGAAATAGAAAATACATTCCCCCTGAAGCTCCCCATCCCTGGGCAAATCGCATCGTGGTTATGAAAAATCAAATAAAAAAATCAACTGCCGGTGCGTAACAGAGATGTACAATCCGTTTTCATTTTACGTAATTTTACAATCCCGTCCCACTTCATCCTGTCACCTCTCCACTGCCCCATCCCTGTGCCTCCTTTCACTTCCCGTTTGTTGTCTGTAGCATGATGTTCAACAGCTCTACAACATTTTGCTCTTAGCCGACACATGCTCTCAAATGGCCTTTATCCCTTTTGTATTCACAATGCCATCTCATGGAATAATTTATGTGTCCCGTCACCTCGTGTGGGTACAGTGCCTCTGAGCTACTTTTGGACAGGATGGCTTTCTGCATCTGACAGCGAGAGCTATTTGAAGTGGATGATTGATGCCTGCCGGCAGTGGCTGTTTTGTGAGCCGGGCGGGAGAGGGTGATGTTTTCTGAAAGGCACACGCTGGTGTGGTATGATTTGAATCTATAAGGGGCTGTGGGGTTGCTTCAGATATCCACTGCAGTGCGAGAGCGATGATGCGCTGTCATTACGTGCTCAGTATCCCTCTTCTCGTGTTCTCGCTCTCTCTTCTGAACATAAGAGTCTCTGTTTTGCATACTGTGCTTCAACACAAAAGATCAGTCTCGCTTTGTACTGTAGATATGGATGTCAATTTGTTCTATAAAGTGGTGGGGATTGTTGCACCAGAATGAGATTTGAAGGGTGGATTGTAGGTGGGGTGACAGGCGTGCTGATTTTGACCTCATGAAGAGAAAGACAGAACTCATGAATATTAATTAGGTTGTTCTCAAATATTTCTCCATGATCTTTTTCTTGTTTTATGTTATGTATTTTTTCAAGACACCAGTTAACAGGTAGCTTATGATATTTTTAAATGAATTTCATTGTCACATCATTGTTAGTCCTAAGATTTTGCATTTCAGAACACAGATGCATGGATCAGTAGAAGTGTATCAATAATAACTTGTAGGGTAGTAACTGATTACATGTAATCTGGATTACATATACAGATTCCAAAAATTAAGTACTTAATTTTTATTGATTAGATGCAGAGCAGGCACAAGCTCAACTGCCGCTCTAAGCAAAACACTGTCGTGCCTCCCCCACTTCACTCGCAATTAAACACTTTGAGATGCATGTGAAAGACTGGACAATATGTTTATTAATAAAATTGCAATGCACATACACAAGCTTTCAGATTGTTTTTTTTTTATTCTGCAAGATAAAAAAAATCAACACAACCACTAGTACAGCTGCAAATGCAAATACAATATTATTTAATAAATATAAACAGGCCCGGAGTGGCCATCAGAAGATTTTTGAGAATTCATAGTGGGCCGCTGATAAGTTGGGCTGGTAGTATCACTTCGACATAAAGGCGGTTTCACACGGGATCATAGACTGCACGGGACACGGAAAGCAAGTCCCTAGTACAAGAGTCTTCAATAATATATTTAAAAATATATATGTTTTCATATTTGCGCTCTGAAAACGTAAAATGTGTTTTTGCAGGTATGAGTAATGTAGCCAATCACAGTCACGCTTGTTGATCTCTTGAATGCAATGGCCAATAAAAGGTGTTTAATTTAGAAAGAATCCACTCACCACTCAAAACACTGGAGTTTTTGTTCATTGCCAAGTTCTGCATATTCGCGTTTCCTTTCAAAGACTCTATATAGTAAGAGATTCATTATGCAGTGTACACAACTTTATTTATTTTTAATGGAACTTTGTGAGATTGTAAACTGAGAGTGACATTTTTTTAGTGATTGTAAAGGAAGCGCTCTTTGCGTGCTTTCAAAGCTATATATAGCCTATCCATTGAATAGAAGTTTTGTTTTTCCTGATGCCGTTCACACCAAGGATGACAACTATAAAGATAACGATAAAGATATAGTTCTAAAAATCGTTCTCAATATTAAAGAATAGCAGAGCTTACACCACAGCTATAACGATAACGACACAGAGAAACGATATCGTTGGAATCACTTTCAGAACGATTTTATTCAGCTGATAAATGATAAAAACATTGACAGCCAATCAGAATCCATCCTGCTGAACGAGCTTGAGCATTAAAGTGGCAGACAAGCATGCGCTTAGAATGTATATCGTCCGGTGGTGTGGACGCTAATATAGTTATCTTTATAGTTATCGTTTTTTTGGAGTGAACTGGCCGTTAAGGGTTGGGAATGACATGAGGGTGAGGGTGTCATTAATGACAGGATTAATTCCATTTTTGGGTGAACTAACCCTTTAAAATGTGAAGTTTTAGTAAACATGAAGCCAAAGTTTAAGTAAATGTTTAATTGTCCAACTGACAGTAAATTAAAATGTATGACTCTGCAAATCCATTCTAATAATTTACAACAACTGTGAACAACTAATGAACGGGCAAATCAGTGGATGGTTTGCAAGCAGTGCTCATTTACCCCGAAATCCCATCACTTTCTTCGTAGAGGTTATACATATTATAAATAAATAAATAGATATTATGCACAAAATAAAGTGAACTAGCCAACATTCATGAACCTACCTTTCAGAAGATCATGTCTGGATTAGAAATCATTAGTCATCCCCAGGAGTAAATGGTGCCACCTTTTAATAATATGTGTAATAATTTCTTTATTTAATAATTTTTTAAAATAAATGTAATTAAATTAAAAATTTAATTTCCCTCTTTCTTGCCGCCCTGACTGTGCAGCCGCCCGAGGCGTTTCCTAGTTCGCCTATAGCCACGCGCCGGCCCTGATTACATGCTATTCCCACCATGGCAGTAAATTATTCATAATCCATTGATTCTCCCTTCTACTTATTTTTTAGCTTTTAATTTATCCTTTCTAAAAAAAAAAAGAAAAAAAAAAAGCCTACTGCTTTTACATTATGCGGGTCTTCCGGGTTTTTGGAATTGCACACACAGTCCAGCCACTGGTCATGTTCCTATCACTGAAAACTGAGACCCACAGAGTATTTGATTACTGGATTTACAGAAATCATGCTTTCTTAACATTGCATTAGTTTTTAGAAAAATATAAAAAGCCTTATTCTTTCATGGCTTAGATTTTAAAAACAGGTGACAAGCAATGGCACACCTACGCGTTGTGGCCAATAAGCCTTCATCAGGGTGTTGTGTATTACAGTGGGTTAGAACCTGCTGAATCCTCTCGTACTTAAAGGAGGCCTATTATGCTTTTTTATTATTATTTTACCTTTCCTTTAGTGTGTAATATAACTGTTTGTGCATGTAAATGACCTGCAAAGTTACAAAGTTCACGCCAAAGAGAGTTCAGCTCTCCAACTGAATTTATTTTTTGCCTGAAATGCTTTGTTTGTAGTCCTGCCAATATTACCATGATATTCTGCTATACGTCACCATGTTACACATTTGCATAATGCCCACCTGGCTGCTTCAGCCCGCTCTCGAAGAACAATTGAATAGCTGATTTCTCAATGTTGTAGAACTTTTTTCTCTCTCTTTCTCACTGTGAGGGCAAAAAAACAAAACAAACAAAAAAAACATTGTATGGGCTTCCAATACCGACGCCATAGTTACCATAGATATAATACTGTTTATAGCTGCTCATGAAGCCTCAAGAGCTGAAACCCGATTATGATAAGGGTTGTTACATTTGGAAATTTTGGAAAGGCGGGCTTAAAGAGACAGTAGGCTTTTCAATGGTTGGGAAAAAGTTGGGGAATCCCTGCATTGCATGTAAATATCAAATGTTGTACATTTTAATGTGTTTGAAAGACAAAAGCCTGCCAAAGACAGTAATACATAGTTAAATGATAATTCAAATAATAGTCAATGTGTTTTCGTCAGGAGTTGACTTTCCAACTTTTGACAAGAATACAAGACATATTCTGGGGTCTTCTGGGTCTTCATTATTGTACAAGTATATTCATATAATATTTATATAAAGTATTTTGATATTGCATTCAACACAGTCAATCAATCTATTATATAATAATGAATTATATAATCAAAAATAATTGTATAATCACAGTAACTGATTAAATTAAAGACGGAAAAAAAAAAAAAAAAAAAACCTTGACATGACATGCTGTGTTTCTACAGGGTTCCAAAAATATTTTGAGAAAATGTCTTCTGGACAAAAAAAGTTAACTTCTGACAATTTGAATAGGCAGCATCTCATTTCTCACATTTTTATTTATGAAAATGTTTTCCCTGTTGGTCTGGCCAGATATCTTGTAATTTGTGGACCTCATTTGCACAGTAAGCTACTTTAAAAATGTTGCTTAATGCCAACACTCACAATTTAAAGCAGAAAGATATGCAGAACTTCTGCAGTATTCTATATTACATTTTTATGACTTTTTATGACGTAACCACTCACTCATATACCTAATCTTCAGACCAAGTCTGCAAAACTGCAAGCACATTATGTGCTTTACACTCAGTTTGTATTTGTAAAACAAACTTTTTGCAAAACGCTAAATGCAGTTTTCTACATTAGACACATCATTCAAAACTAACAGCTCTTATGTTTCATTCATAAAACACTGCCATTTAAATGCCATAATCATTTTCCAATTACCTACACACAAAGATCAGGGCTGTGTTTTCCAAAAGCATCGACCACTGGTGGCAATTGTTCTACAATCAATTTAAGCTTACTATGCTTTTGGGAAATGTGTCCCTGGTGTGACAACACTTGTACATAAATTGATCACTTAGAAATCAAAACACAACATTTTCAGAAATATATAAATTATTTTTATCCTCTTGCATTTCTGTTTAAAATGTAAATATACCTAATTTGATCACTTAGAAATCAAAATTTGAAGTTTTGAGAAACAAATACATTTTTGACCCTTGCATTTCGGTTTATTTAGTAAATATATACTTAAAGGGATAGTTCGGCCAAAAATGATATTAAACCCATGATTTACTCACCCTCAAGCCGTTCGAGATGCATAAGTCAATAATTATATTTAATGTAATTACAATAACACATTTTCAGTTATTTTAGAAAATGTCTTAGATCTTTCAGTGGTTATAATGCCAAGTTATGGGGTCCACGTCTAACGTCATACGCCAGCATCCATCTGCCGTGAATGCGACCATTGCCGGAAGCCAGTTATTTTCATTTATAAAGTTTTAAATATTAATATTTTTACGACAAAACCGCACGAATTACCCTCAGAAGGCCTTTGTTTATCCCCCTGGAGCCGGATGGATTACTTTTGTGAAGGATGCATGCACATTTTTGGGACTTGAATGAGGTGGACCCCATAACTTGACATTATAACCACTGAAAGTAAAATAAAATAACTGAAAATGTGTTCGTCTGAAAAATGATTGACATATGCATCTTTTGGCCGAACTATCCCTTTAATATGTATACAAGTAAAGTCACCTTTATTCTGTAGTGCTTTAAACAATACAGACTGTTTCAAAGCAGCTTCACAATCGAAACAAATTCAAATTCTGTTGCAAAATGCAGCTCTAACAACAAGCCAATAGTGTCATTTTTCAGCTCAAGTTCAGTGTTGATTCAGTTCAGTTCAATAACTGTAAAGTTCATCAATTGTGCATACAAACTGTATATACAGTGTATTTGTGCACATACATGTATGTGTGACAAACTCCTGTACATTCCACTGCACTCTGAACAAGCAAAATACACAAGATAGTAGTGTTTTACATTTTTCACATCTTTGTGTAGTTTGGTGTGCATGTGGCTAATCATTTAATGGTTTGTGTGTAGAGTTACTACGCAAAAACACCCTTTTTAGAAGAGTTAAAATAGTTTTGAATAAAGTGTTTGCTTTTGCAAGAGATGTGACGTTTTGCATTTTGTGTGTGTTTTGTGTGTAGAGTTTTCATGGAGTCATAGTTTCAGATATTGTGTGTAAGCAATTTAAAAAAACTGTAAATGTGCCATTAATGTGCAACTTAATGCGGCAAAGAAGTGGCTGCAATAACAAAACAACAGAATATAAAAAAGATGTTGTGAAATATGAAAGATTTAGCGTAAGTTCTGCCAGGAAGACTCAGTCGTTACGTCACTTATTACCTTCACATCTAACCAATCATGTTCTAATACTTGCAGTATAAAAGATCGGTACTTACACATGTCTTACTTACAGTTCGTAGATACTGTAAACAATTACCTCCATCCTCCCCACTACCACCGGGATGGTCCCTTCCAATACCTCCAGGCGGGTCCGCTGCGCCCCTGCCTTCGTCTTCAGGCAGGAAATGCAGATTCCGCTACCTTTGGATTGCGCGCTATGCCAAAGAACTTATTTGGCATAGCGCGTAAATATTTAAATATGTAAATATTTGCTTTCTGGGCTGTTAATAAATATATGGTTTTGTTACATCATTTTATCTCCCAAGTCTTTCTGGTAGAAATGAGCAATATATTCATGTGAGAGTTTAATACTGAGGAAAGTCATAAAGACCGGTCATGAGTTTGTTTATCCAAGCTGTTTGTCAGTTATGCTAACTTAGATGGCTAACTGACTCATTAAATCTGATTTGAATTGGAGGTGCAGTCCAAGTGAATTCACTGCCCAGTGCCCACTGCATATGGGGTTTATATTTGCCAAGGGATGTCCAGATTATTCACAGTTTTCCAATCCTATCTGTGACACCAGAGACAGAGAATGAGAGTGAAATGGTCACCAAATAAAGCCATTTAGATAAAAAATTGGTCAGTGGGACCATGTGTCTATATTTCTGTAGTGAAAGTGACTGACTGATTGTGTGTGCAGCAGTAATTGTGTGGCATGAGGCAGGCGAGTGACATGGCGAGGAGGTGCAAGGGCCGTAATAGACGGATGAACAGGAGGAGAGGGATCTTGGGTCTAATGATGGTGTGAAATGATTCACAGGAGCACAGCTGGTGAAAGAAAGAGGGGGCTTTAGAAAGATTTTGAGAGAAAAGAAATAAAAAAAGTGAATGAGAGGACGACAGAAGCCAAACAAGAACATTTGGAGGGAAAGAAGCTGGACACAGTCAATCATTTGAAGTGTGTGGGTAGACTTGCAATGAAATTAGAGGAGAGATATGGAACACCTTAAAGAAACACTGATGGGATCTTTTCCAAAACTAGTGAGCTTTGTTGTCTCTCTACACTGAAGCATCCAAGCTGAAATGGAATATTAAAAGTAACAAAAACAACTCTTTTATGTTGTACAAATAGTGCTATTCACAGGAGATTCGATTCATAATTGACTTTACAGTTTTTCTGAATTGCTAAAACACATTTCTCAAAACTATCACCCACTTTCTCCAAATCTTCAAACTACATTTAGAGAACATCTGACTCTTCTGGCAAAAATCAAACAAGTGCCTAACATTATTTGGTCTGTGCTCAAAATAAAATAATGCTTTTAGATCATACACACAGCGGGCCAATATTATAAACACTACAGATCATTTGGTAGATACTACATCAAAAAGTGGAGTTATAGACAAAAAGTATATCGTAACACTGTAAACACATTTTGTACTTATGTAAAAAAGTATAGTAATCGCAACTTACTGTAGTGAGGTGAATACATTTGTATAGTGTATGCACTGCAAGTATTGTCACACAAGAGAAGGAGACAGACAGTTAAGTGAATCAACAGATGTTTATTTAAGCAGAGGACGGAGAGATAGCGGGAACCAGGCAATGGTGAGTCAATAGCAGCTGGAATATCAGACAGGGATTTAGCTGGATGGTAATGAATGTCGTTGTCTTTGCAGAGGGTGATAGAGAAGCGAAGGCCGGCAAAACGGATCTGGATGGAAGATGGCAGAAGACAGAAGACTTGAAGTGCCAATCTCAGATGAGTATACACAGGTAAGTGTAGCAGGTAGTTAGAGGGTGCCAGTAACAGTATAAGTAATAATCAATACTGTGACAGTAATTGGGTGCGTTGATTAAGGAATGTAGGAGCAGGGAATCATTATTCAGGTGATTGAGAATGAGTGGGCGGATCGTGATTATCTGGTGTTGATTGATGGTAGGCTGGTGTGGCTGACTCTGTGACAGTACCCCCCCCCCCTCTTGATGGCCGAATGATGCGACGATGGGGACGACCTCGACCTCTGGGAGCAGGGTGGTCAGGATGATCTTTGTGGAATTGAATGATTAATGACGGATCTAGCACATCGTCTTGAGCAACCCAGGATCGTTTTTCTGGGCCATAACCTTCCCAGTCGATGAGATACTCTAGATGGTGGCCCTTTCGTCGTGAATCGAGGATGGTGTGGACCCAGTAGAAGAGCTCCTCATCTGCTACTTCGGGAGGAAGAGGTATGGTCTCAACACCCAATCCTGTAGGGGAAGACAACAGAGGTTCAGTGTAAGGTTTGAGAAGGGAGACATGAAAGGAGGGTGAGATTCTGTAGTGTGAGGGTAGGTTGAGCTGGTAGGTGACCTTGTTGATCTGCCTCTGCACAGTGAATGGACCTATATAGAGGGGACTCAGCTTTGGGCAGGGCAGGCGAAGACGGATGTCACAGTTGGAGAGCCAAACCCTCTCTCCAGGCCGGTTATGAGGGGGTGATAGATCTTTGAACATTGGCTTGTCTCTTGTGCCTTCACACTTCCTGTTGGAGATGCACATGAGCTAAGTCCCAAACCCTCTCGCTCTCCTCGAACCAGTGAGTGACAGCATTACCAGGTATTCATAGTGACCCGATGGTGTGATGAAGGCAGTCTTACATTCATCACCCTCACATATTCGAATAACGTTGAAGGCACTACGCAGGTCCAGCTTGGAGAAGATACAAGCCCACGCAGCTGTTCTAACAGCGCAGGAACAAGAGGATGGGAATAGCTATAGCTGGTCTGGGCGTTGAGGGTACGGTAGTCAATACACAGCCGCAAGCTTCCGTTCTTCTTGGCCATGAAGAAAAAGCTGGAAGCGGAAGGGGATGTAGATGGTCGGATAAATTGTTGTTTAAGTGCCTCGTGGATGTACTCCTCCATGGCCTTCTGCTCCGGGATGGACAGTGGGTAAACCTTACCCTTGACCAGAGTGGCACCAGGCAGCAAGTCGATGGCACAGTCCCATGGCCGATGAGGTGATAACTGTGTTGCCAACCGCTTACTGAAGATATCCTGGAACGCTCGGTACTCTGGAGGAATCTCAATCTTACGCTAGGTGTCAGGACTTTCGATGGAAGTGGAATTCAGGGTGAAAACAGGTGGAGAACCTGCAGTGCGCGGGGTGGAAGGAGGACAGGAGGTTTTACAACAGGAGACAGACATACATGAAAGCAGGACTCACTCCAATAGAATTGGAATTTCCTAATTTCCCCAGAGTCCCAGTTGGTGTTGGGATTGTGTTGTGACATCCATGGGCGTTCCAGGATGAGGTCAGCACCATGAACGATATCTGTTCCTCATGCAAGCAGCCAATGCGGAGCGTCACGGTGGGAGAGAAGTAGTGAATGTGACAATTCAGATCTAGTGTGAATGTGAATGTGTGAAACAGATCTAGACGAAAGATGGCAGAAGACTTGAAGTGGCGATCACAGATGAGTGTACACAGGTAAGTGTAGCAGGTAGGTAGTCGGTGCATCTTAATAGTAAGGACGAGACCAGACAATGATGTGAGGGAGATGACGGTAGTTAAAGGTTGCATTGATGAGGGAGTGCAGGAGCAGGGAATCAGTATTCGGGTGATTTGGAACCAGTGGGCGGATCGTGGTGATCTGGTGTTGATTGGTGTTAGGATGGTGTGGCTGACTCTGTGACAAGTATAGTATTGTACTGAATATTACTGAATATATAATATGTATATTCAGCACTTGCACACTTTAAAAATGCAGTAGTCCAACTGCAAAATCCAAAAAGGTAAAAACAAACAAACAATCAAAAAAAAAAAAAAAAACTCTAAAAGAAAAGCATTTTACAGTACACTCAAAAGAGTTGTGCAACTGCAAAATCAAAGTGAGTAAGATATTCATTCTGCCTCAGCATGACATCTTTGCGCTGGGTCCAGCCTGAGGACATCACACAATGTCGTCTTTTGCCAGGCAAAGGGAAAAACCCTCTAGTGTGCCGCATCCAGCCTTGACAACGCTGTCCACACCTTGCTCTTTCTCATCCTCCTCGTCCACCACCTCTTACACATACTCTTCCTCCTCTCCTTTTCAGATTGTTTCCATCTATTGCTCATATAAAAATATAATGCACCTGTGCACTCTGAACTGGCTTATTTTGTACAGTTGTTTTGATCCCATAATTAGAAATAAGTGTGTACAATTTTGAGTCATTGTTTATTTAATGCTCTGTTTGTATAGGGACAGATACAATAAGCATTGATAAAAATGGGACAACAGCCATCCAATGCATGAATCATAGTGTTTGTAGTTAAAGCTAATTAGCAATACTTGTCCCTAAAAGGGCTTTTATAAATACAATTACAACAGCAGCAAACACAAACAAAGGAAAAGAGAAGAGAAGAGAAGAGAAGAGAAGAGAAGAGAAGAGAAGAGAAGAGAAGAGAAGAGAGAGAGAGAGATACAGTAAACTAAACATGAGTACAAGTTTGTTACTGAATTAACCAAGACTTAGTAGCTTATATATATATATATATATATATATATATATATATATATATATATATATATATATATATATATATATATATATATATAGAGAGAGAGAGAGAGAGAGAGAGAGAGAGAGAGAGAGAGAGAGAGAGAGAGGGAGAGAAACTTGCAGCAGATTTTAAATAATCAGGTAATGAATTCCATGAATTTGCCTTTATCTACTGTAAATATTTCAAGACTCTGTTGTAAAGACATCTGATTTGATTAATTTCAGACTGATTTTTCTGAGACCAAATAGCTAACCTGTTGTGGTAATATTATAGAGTTTAAAAAACAGAATGGCATGTTTATATGTTAAACCATTTCTTATTATTTTGAAGCTAGCAAGATTTGCCTTTATTGTTTTATGTATCTTTTCACATGACTTTTACAATTTAACTTAGAATCTAAAATCATGCCAAGGTATTTTTCTTCTGATGCTTGTTCAATTACCTCATCTTTAATTTTAATTTTAATTGTTTAAGGACTCTGTTACAGGTAATTATTTTATTGAAAAGATATACACTTTGTCTTTTTAGTATTTAAGGTTACATTTACATTTATGCATTTGGCAGACGCTTTTATCCAAAGCGACTTACATTGCATTTCAAGGTACACATTTACATTCTTATCAATTCGTGCTTTCCCTGGGAATCGAACCCATGACCTTGGCGTTGCAAGCACCAATGCTCTACTGTTTGAGCTGCAGGGAAGTAAAGGTTAAACGATAGGCAAGGATAGGACCCAATGTGGTTCCCTGAGGGATTCCTGTTTCAATCTATTCAAACTATTAGTGACAATATCACAACAGATCAACAAAAGGGCACTTTTTTTCAAACATTTCATCATCTTTTCAATTATGTTAGTATAATGTCACAAAGTATCCTTTTCACAACACAAATAACTGTTTCATCTATATAAATGTTTCATTCACAGGAGCTGCCTTTCATAATGCCATTACTATCAAACTTTTGATTTGCATCTCTTCTTGCTCAGTTTAATACATTTGTCTATTATTTAATCCAACTGATCTTAATTGTTAATCAATAAACCATTTGGTACACCTATAGATTTCTATAGAAACAGATTCTATAGATATAGTTTCTACTTTTTTTGCAATTTCTGATACAGATAACCAAATGTAATGAACTCCTTTTACATTATAATTGATTGTTCTTAGATTATAACCACTATGTTCAAAGTGTGTGTGTGTGTGTGTGTGTGTGTGTGTGTGTGTGTGTGTGTGTGATCTGTGTCTCAAAAAAATAATTTTTGCCTCTTGTTAAATTTCATGAATTAAAATAAGCTAAAGTAACACGATTGTAAAATATTTTGTCTTCATTTAATTGTGTTCAATCAACACCTAATATATTTAAAACTGAAGTTTACTTAATTCATTTGTGTGAAAACTACATTAATAATTTTTGTTGACAACTAACTGGGCAGTGGATCTGTAGTTCCCAGCATGCTTTGCAAGGGACTGCTTTAGGAGGGTAAATTTAGGGATTAAAGTGTTATTTCATGTGGGTTTTTTTTGTAAATGGAAAGATGTTAGTGAATGTTAGTGTTTAATATTCAGTTAGGTTAGAAACTTAGAGGACTTTCTGTAATGTTTTAGAATTTTGTGGTTACCATTATGCAGAAGAGTGGCGACTGTGTTTAGTTTAGGGCTGTGGGCACTCAATATACATTGTACATGAATTTAACCTCTTTCGCAGACATGCATAAGTAATATTCTATATCACTCTGTAAAAAGTGGTTTTAATTAAATTGAACACTACTAGCTTGTATCATTGGAAATAACTGTAGAGTAAAATTAGCTAAAATTATAATGTTAGTATAATGCTATAATAAATAGTCAACCTGACAAAACTTTATCTGGCAGGAATGACTAAATTAATTTGTTCATACAACAAGATTACAATAAATCATTTCAAACAAATTCGATTTTGTTGGAAAAATGTAATTCATTTTCGTGGAAAAGTTTTCCTTAATTTAATCAAGTTCGTTCAACAGCTTATTTTTTTGAGTGTGGTAAACTCTACATCAGACAACGGCAACTGGCGGCCCGCGGGCCAAAACTGGCCCGCCAGCAATATTTTCTGGCCCGCCGGAACATTTTGGAAGTCCTAAATGCTGCGCAAAACTCTTCCACTACTTGTGAAAAGCCGCAGTCGCGCGGTGATTTCACCAGCCGCATACTGTGTGAAACGCCCATAGGGAATAATGCGGCGCGGGATTACATTTTAAAGTATACCACCGGACGCGAATAGCGCGTCAAATTCGCGCCTGCCGCGTCTAGTTATACGCTTTACCACTTTGTGTTCATTCGCGCGTCAAAAGACGGTAGCGGTCAGAACTCTGGTGTACTTTGGACGGAGCGGGCGGTCTGACTGACAATAGCCCACTCCCGACATCTTTTGACAGCGTATCCGCACTTCATTCTGACCACCTGTAGCCTCCACCAGCTCTGAGGAGCTGTTTGGTACTGAAACCATTGTCAGTCAACAACATTCTTTTTTGCAAGGATGTTTGAAATAGTTTGGCAGAAAATAGCCTACTTCATTTGTCAGTAGGGCAATATGATTTTCGTTTATGTTGCTTAGAAATTTGAGTGATAGGCTTTGTCCTATTTAATTTATTTATATTTTTTAAATTTTTTTCTGTGGCATTTTTTTTTTCTCTGCTGACAGTAGGCCTAGGCTACACTGTTAAAATAGCCTAATATTTATATTGACACGAACACAATTTTTGTATTGCATTTATAATTATTATAGGCTACTTAATCTCCTTCTTTCCGAGACTTTCTTTTAGAGACATTTGAATATGAGATTATGGAAACGAGATCTAAATTTTGCAGACCCGTCAGGTCGGGAAATAAAGCGGGTGAACAACGAGTGTATTTTAAGCGGTTGCTGAAGGTGGGAGCAGGACGGAAAAAAAAAACAGTCCCGCGCAGACCTCCTTAAACCTTAGGTGTGTATGTGTGTGTCCCGAATAAAAAATAAATAAAAAAAAAGGAATAAAGTTCAAAAGTCGGACTGTAAGCGAATGAGGCATGATTGCTATTCACACCTTTATTAAAATGGCTGTAATCTGTTACCACAATAGTACTTGATCTGTTTAAAAGGTGTTAAATTAAAAATTAAAAATCAAAATTAAAATTTGTCTAATCCAGTAATTATTTTTTTCTATTTTTGATCTGAGCACAATCAGAAAATCAGAAAACCTGTCATTATTCGTTTTTTCATTTTAGTTCAGCAATGGAAAAACAAGTCGTTTTTCATCTTTTTATTTTTGGTTTTAATTTGAAAAAACGATTGAACGAATGATCCACTTACTGTGACGACCCATCATATTCCGCGATCATAGGCCTATTTAATTTGTATCCATAGGCCTACTCTGTGTAGCTGGCCCGCCATCTACTGGCTAAAAAAAATATTGGCCCGCGGCCAAAGTTACTTGCCGACCCCTGCTCTACATTATGGCAACAAAATGTCTCTACAAAGATGACTATATCTGAAATCCTTGTTCTTGTGGGGACATACACCGTAGGTCCCCATGAGAAAAACAGCTTATAGATCATACTAAGTGATGTTTGTTGAAAATGTAAAAATAGAAAGTTTTCTTTCAGACTAATTAAACTAAAAAAAAGTGCTTCATTAATTTATTTATCTTAAGGTATATGTTTATAAAATACTGGTATACAAATGATAAAACTTTATTTTACAGTGTCCTTGTTATGTTAAGTAATAGCTACAGTTGTATGCATAATTACAAGCAACTACCCCTAAATCAACCCTACCCTAAACTATAGTAAGCCCATATTGTTTGTTGATATTATTCAGTACATAAATGTAGCCTATAGTTACTCTGTAACAAGGCCACCTTAAAATAAAGCGTAAAAAAAAAAAAAAAAACTACAATGTTTAACTACACATTGTCATTTTAACAACTAGTCAGTGATTTAATTTAAAGTGTCTGACTTACAAAAGCACACAGTTCATGGTTCTAAAAATAATACATAGCTATACCCTCTCCCCTCAACAAGCTACACAACATTTCATGTTAAATATAAAGTAAAGCAATATTTTGGCCTAATAAGGTTTCAACAATCCAGACTTTGTGTGAATATGGAATGACATATTTATCCCTTTGGCAGATACTTTTTTATGCATTCTATTGAAATTGTAATTGTAATTGAACCCATGACTTTGGCGTTGCCATTAGTTCCACGCTACTGTTTGAGCGACAGGAATGCATCTTATGCATCTTAGCAGCAGTGATGTTCATTACTGCTATTAGGGCAACCATGACTTACCAAGCACCCAAACAGTTCAGTCGCTAAATTAAATGATATGATAAATTGGCTAGTAATGGACAACTCCACTAATCGCCATTGAATAAAAGGCTTAGCTCTATAAATTGCAGTTGTTACTTATTTTGAAGACAGATCACGTAAAGCACATGTCCTTAGAAAAAAATAATACCACCACTTTTGTTCCTACATTTGCTTATGCTCAAACTCATTCTAAATCCATCATTTTTTTTACTTTACTTCTGAGACACTGTCGTCAGGTTCTGTTTTGGATGAAAATAATCTGTCAGACCCCAGTGCTGCTGCAATGCGGATGAGATTTAATGAAGTGCCAGTGTGTGGATGTGTGACATGTAGACATATCACTGCAAATCACAGCTCGATAGACTTCACTTTTAAATAATAGAGTAATGCCATGTCTCTGTGGAACAGACCTTCCTCTGATATTGACATGCAGTGTGTGTGTAGCTGTCTGTAGGGTGAGGGGGTTACAGGAAGTGAGAAAAACAGACACCCTCAGACAGTCTGCCACTTCTGATGAAGGGCATTTCAGCATGGCAGTTTTGTATTTGTGAACAAATGTGTATCCACACTTTCCCCAAATGATTCTACCCTCACTGCATTTCCCCCCCCTGCAGAAGGTGAAATCATTAGAGAGTAATACAGAGAACACTGCTAGTTATAAACATCAGAAAACGGTGGTCTGCTTTGGTCTCAGCAGTAGGGGTGTGTGATTTCCTCATACAGAGTCCAAAATGAACACGCTGCAGCATCTGCCAAAGGTGAGTGAATTGAACTGCATTATTTTTGCATTATTACAATGAATGAAGCTCAAACATCTGCACACACATTTGTATTTTTGTTTTAATGTCTTTTAGGTGTTGCTACATGGAGTTATGGAGAAAAACGCTGCAACATGTTTTCTTTGGTAGATGCACTGTAAGTCTTAAGTTTGAATCACTCATGCTCTTTGCTTATACAAAGTCTTTTATTTAAAGGGGGGGGGGGGGCGGTATATAGAGTAGTATTGCATCCTTCATATCTCCAAAACGTCTTTAGTTTTATTATATTTATAAAAGAAAAGATAGGCTGTACCGAGTCTTTCCGGAAAAGTCTTTCTGGGGGCAGGCCGTGTTGGCGGTGTGCTATAGCTGTGCTAACCGAGCTAACAACAACACAAAGAGACATTTGAAGTAGTTTACTCACCGCATGCGACAGCGAACCTTTATCATTGTGACTGCTCGATCCTTAAGCATTAGACGATCTGCAAATCCGTCGATCTGGGCTTTGTTTATAAAACAATCATCGAAATGCAGGGAACAAAGAGACTTGCACAACCTCCGTTGATGCTTCGAAAAAACAAACTCCATCCACGGGTTCTTTAACGCTGGGTTCTTTGGGAATCTGTGCAGGGTTGTCTTGCCCTGGCAACCAAAAACCCACTTCTTTGGTGACACTGACTTCCCTAAAAGCCGAGCATAGCGCTTTGAGGTAACGTAATGCTTTCGCTCTCTTCTCTCTCTGGTCTACGAGTGCGCGCGCGCCCGCGGAGAAGTGCCCTTAGGACCCATATAAGGAAATTCCACCCTATCTTATGTAAGACAGAGCCATACTCGAAAAAAAAACTTTCCGAAACTTGTGACAAACCGGAAGGAGTATTTTTGGAACAAAAATACTCCTTCAAATGTACAACTTAACTTTTGAAACTTTGTCCATGTTTAGCATGGGAATCCAACTCTTTAACAGTGTAAAAAACTCAGTATGCATGAAACAGCAATTCACCCCCCCTTTAACATCCATGCAACATTGCCATTCTATAAAAGGTTCTTTATAGTGGAAAAGTGTTTAGTGGATTTTTTTTAAATTTTCTTCACACTAAGAAAAAAAATATTATGAAGCCTATGCTTATAATGAATTATATCCCCATTTATACTTATTTATAAGTATTACTATTTTATAAATATATTTAGAAAGACTCATTAAGACATACTGCATTATAAGAACAGTTATAGTTACATTTATACTATTTTTCTTTTATAATTATAAGTCATGCATTTGCTTTTTCAATCCACATGTTCATAATCCATTATACACTGATTTAAAAGTATTAATTAGTCAGTCGTATGGTTCCATGAATGTATTTATAAAGGTCCAGCCTGCATTGCTATAATGTTATTATATTATAGTTACAATGACTTATTAATTCAGATTTATTTCTGTTAACTAAGTACAGGAAATTTTATTAATAGCTTTGTTTTGTTCTTATACAGTGGGGAGAACAAGTATTTGATACACTGCCGATTTTGCAGGTTTTCCCACTTACAAAGCATGTAGAAGTCTGTAATTCTTATCATAGGTACTCTTCAACTGTGAGTGACGGAATCTAAAACAAAAATCCAGAAAATCACATTGTATGCTTTTTAAGTAATTAATTTGCATTTTATTGCATGACATAAGTATTTGATACATCAGAAAAGCAGAACTTCATATTCAATACAGAAACCTTTGTTTGCAATTACAGAGATCATACGTTTCCTGTAGTTCTTGATCAGGTTTGCACACACTGCAGCAGGGATTTTGGCCCACTCCTCCATACAGACCTTCTCCAGATCCTTTAGGTTTTGGGGCTGTTGCTGGCCAGTACGGACTTTCAGCTCCCTCCAAAGATTTTCTATTGGGTTCAAGTCTGGAGACTGGCTAGGCCACTCCAGGACCTTGAGATGCTTCTTACAGAGCCACTCCTTAGTTGACCTGGCTGTGTGTTTCGGGTTGTTGTCATGCTGGAAGACCCAGCGACGACCCATCTTCAATGCTCTTACTGAGGGAAGGAGGTTGTTGGCCAAGATCTCGCCATACATGGCCCCATCCATCCTCCCCTCAATGCGGTGCAGTCGTCCTGTCCCCTTTGCAGAAAAGCATCCCCAGAGAATGATGTTTCCACCTCCATGCTTCACGGTTGGGATGGTGTTCTTGGGGGTTGTTCTCATCTGTCTTCTTCCTCCAAACACGGCGAGTGGAGTTTAGACCAGAAAGCTATATTTTTGTCTCATCAGACCACATGACCTTCTCCCATTCCTCCTCTGGATCATTCAGATGGTCATTGGCAAACATCAGATGGGCCTGGACATGCACTGGCTTGAGCAGGGGGACCTAGTGTGTGCTGCAGGATTTTAATCCATGACGGCGTAGTGTGTTACTAATGGTTTTGTTTGAGACTGTGGTCCAAGCTCTCTTCAGGATATTGACCAGGTCCTGCAGTGTAGTTCTGGGCTGATCCCTCACCTTCCTCATGATCATTGATGCCCCACGAGGTGAGATCTTGCATGGTGCCCCAGACCGAGGGAGATTGACTGTCATCTTGAACTTCTTCCATTTTCTAATAATTGCGCCAACAGTTGTTGCCTTCTCACCAAGCTGCTGTTGTGGCAAATTCATAGTTCTTTTTGGTTCAGGTCTCAAAGAAGTTTCTCAGAGTCGAGGTTCCAGGTCAGAAGAATTAACTTTATTGACAAGCAACAAAGTGAGAAGCCGGCTGGCCATCCGGACATCTTAAGTTACATTGGCCAGTGTTCATGTCTTAGGCACCCAATGGGCACCCTCAAATCTATCTCTTCCCCTCTGTCACGCCTGACACAGTTTGACATGTCTTCTCTATTGGTCAAACCTCACATAATGGTGCTTTGTTTCATACAGTATTTTGACACTTTGCATTTCTTATGCATACTGGGTACTTTTCCATTCTCTCATCCTTTTCAGACCTATTTTTTCATGCTTGTCATTTTCATTGCATCATACTTAGACATGAATCAAGGAAAATTATCCAACACTGCTTGCCTATTGTCCTGTAGCCCATCCCAGCCTTGTGCAGGTCTACAGTTTTATCCCTGATGTCCCTTACACAGCTCCCTGGTCTTGGCCATTGTGGAGAGGTTGGAGTCTGTTTGATTGAGTGTGTGGACGGGTGTCTTTTATACAGGTAACGAGTTCAAACAGGTGCGGTTAATACAGGTAATGAGTGGAGAACAGGAGGGCGGCTTAAAGAAAAACTAACAGGTCTGTGAGAGCCGGAATTCTTACTGGTTGGTAGGTGATCAAATACTTATGTCATGCAAAAAAATTCAAATTAATTATTTAAACATCTTACAATGTGATTTTCTGGATTTTTGTTTTAGATTCAGTCACTCACAGTTGACGAGTACCTATGATAAAAATTACAGACCTCTACATGCTTTGTAAGTAGGAAAACCTGCAAAATTGTCAGTGTATCAAATACTTGTTCTCCCCATTGTACATACTTATTGTGAGTGATATACAGTTACAAACCTCTATAAATGCATTTGATGGCTTTAAGTAAAGTTAAAACATAGGATGCAATTTTCCTAAAGCGAATGACAAGAAATCATGAAGATGTGCTCATTATCCATTTTAAGTTGTTTCCTTGTAAATGTAACTAAGGAACAATAATTCCTAGAATAAAATAATGAAAAAAAAAAAAAAAAAAAAAAAAACAGATCATTAATACAAACAGTTGAATTAAAAAAAAAACTAGATGTACCGCATCGCGGTACAAAATATGACCGCCGCTCAGGCCTGCACTGGCTTTCCACAAAAATAAATGACGTGGAGTAATTTGGCTGTATTGCGTGTTTATGTATATACCTAAAAAAAGTAATAGTATGTGCATGTCTGTCTGTGTGTGTGTGTGTGTGTCTCTGTGTGTGTGTGTGTGTGTGTGTCTGTGCGTGTATGTATGTGTGCGTACATGTGTGCGCGTGTGTGTTTGTGTGTGTGTGTCTGTGCATGTGGATTTGTATGTGTGTGTATGGGTGTGTGTCTGTTCGTGTGGATGTCAGTGTGTGTGCATACTTGCGTTTGTTTGTATTCCTGCATGTGTGTGTGTGACAGTGTCATCCTAAACCAGCAACCCTTCGCTCAACAGCACCATCTACAGGCCGATGAGTGTACAGTCACTAAATGTGCACATAAATGAATTTATTTTATACCCCCCCATGGATGAAATTCTACAAAACTTAGCAGAGGATACCCCCAGAGGATGTCAAGTTAATCATACACATGAAATATGGTGCAGTTCTGAACATCTCCACTGAAGACAGGGGCGATTAACTTACTTACTTACTTACTGCCCATTATGCCTCTGGCATGTAGGGCAGCAGGGGCGATTAAAGCAGAATAATATTGCATTTTCATTTTTTATGGGAGGGGCGCAAATCACAAATGAGTGATTATGGGCTAGGTTGATGTGGGCCCTTAAGAGCAACATACCATAGCAATTACAAATGTTTACAATTACAAATTACAAAGCAATAACAAATGCATTTTTTGGGGTTTGGGGGGGCCCAGCGCGGGGGGGGGGGGGGGGGGGGGGTGAGTGGCCCCCGGGGACCAAACGAAATTTTTACGTAGAAGTCTAGTGGGGCTACATGCCCACCAAATTTCATGTTCCCCGGTGCTTCGGTGTCCCTGGTATCGTTGACGAAAAATTTACGGGGGCCCCAGCGCGGGGGGGGGGAAGTGGCCCCCGGGGACCAAACGAAATTTTTCCGTAAAAGTCTAGTAGACCAACATACCATAAAAATTTCTTCATCCTCGGTGCCACGGTTCAGGTAGTTATTTAGGAAAAACTGCATTTTTTGGGGTTTGGGGGGGCCCAGCGCGGGGGGGGGAGTGGCCCCCGGGGACCAAACGAAATTTTTCCTTAGAAGTCTAGTGGGGCTACATGCCCACCAAATTTCATGTTCCCCGGTGTTTCGGTGTCCCTGGTATCATTGACGAAAAATTTACGGGGGCCCCAGCGCGGGGGGGGGAAGTGGCCCCCGGGGACCAAACGAAATTTTTCCGTAAAAGTCTAGTAGACCAACATACCATAAAAATTTCTTCATCCTCGGTGCCACGGTTCAGGTAGTTATTTAGGAAAAACTGCATTTTTTGGGGTTTGGGGGGGCCCAGCGCGGGGGGGGAGTGGCCCCCGGGGACCAAACGAAATTTTTCCTTAGAAGTCTAGTGGGGCTACATGCCCATCAAATTTCATGTTCCCCGGTGTTTCGGTGTCCCTGGTATCGTTGACGAAAAATTTAAGGGGGCCCCAGCGCGGGGGGGGGGGGGGGAAGTGGCCCCCGGGGACCAAACGAAATTTTTCCGTAAAAGTCTAGTAGACCAACATACCATAAAAATTTCTTCATCCTCGGTGCCACGGTTCAGGTAGTTATTTAGGAAAAACTGCATTTTTGGGGGTTTGGGGGGCCCAGCGCGGGGGGGGAGTGGCCCCCGGGGACCAAACGAAATTTTTCCTTAGAAGTCTAGTGGGGCTACATGCCCACCAAATTTCATGTTCCCCGGTGCTTCGGTGTCCCTGGTATCGTTGACGAAAAATTCAGTAAGGTGACGAAAAAAAAAAAAAAAAACTTTGACAATCCCTATATGACCGCTTTCGCAAGCTACGCTAGCGGCGGTCATAATAATATGTTTTTTTTAATGTTACATACTAGCAAAACACTGCAACAATATTTTTTAAAGTATAATTTCAAACTGCAATACCATGCATATAGATTTTAACCATATAGATAAATCAAAATAACTATGAATGACCTCTAATGCAAACATTAGCGATTAAATACATAATTGATAACTAATTGGTACAGCAAACAAGTGTCTCTGGAACTACTTTATTTGATAGTTTATAAATCAGTGTAAAATAGGTTATGAACATGCACATTGGAAAATGCAAATGCATGACTTATAGGTAATTATATAAATAACGTAAATGTAACTATAACTGTCCTTATAATGCAGTATAGGTCTTAATGAGTAGGTCTTTATAAATATATTTATAGAACAGTAACTTATAAATAAGTATAAATGGGGCTATAATTCATTATTAGCATGGTCTTCAAAGAAAGTGTTGCAAAAATTATTTTAAAAACTGTTCACAGAAAGTTTCTTTGTGGATTCAAAAAATGGTTCTTCATGGCATTGCTGTGAAAACACATTTTTGGAACATTTATTTTTATTAGTGTACTATCTTATACAGTGTGATTTACCTCATAGTGTATGAGTCCACCATACAATATCGAGTTTGACTGTAGAATGCTTAGTATTGAATATTGCTTAGTCAATCAATCAATCGATCCTCATGTTAACAGAGAGTACTTGCGGAGAATGAGAGCTTATTATTACCTGAAGGTTAACTGGAAGTAGGACAAAACAATTGCGAAAATCAATCGAGGTAATAATAATAAAGAATGGATAATAAAAGAACAAATGGCTGTCAATGCAATGAACAAGTCATTAACCTCATTGAAATGTAGTGGATTGAACTAGGTGGTGCATAAATGTAAGCCTTCAAAGGGTTCTGTGAAGGTGGTTAAGCATAAATGTCTCCAAGCCAATGTAGGAGATTGATAGTTGCTGTCTTTCAAGAATTGATTTCTGCTGAAGGGGTCAACACATGCCACTGGGTTTAGGGTGTGCTACTGCAGATTGTAGAATAAGTGGAATTTGCTATTACTATTATATGGTGTTTTCCAAAACCTTAGCCTAAATTTAAAGCTGGTCTTGCTCCATTTGTGCTACAGATGTAAACAAAATCTCAAATCATGTGACATATTGGGGACAGGTGTGCTATTAATTTTATATTTTTATTTCTAGGGGCTTGAAAATATACAAGACTTTGTGGCGGGGCTCTTTTCACTTGCCAGTAAGCATTTATAAAAATCTATATTTATTGCATTTAATAATTGTGAAATTTGAAAGTGGCTCACCTATCAATATTACAGAACCAAGACTGAAACTTACAACTAAAGAAAAAAAAAACAAAAAAAAAAAACAGCAACAACAACAACAAAAAAAAAAAACCATTAATAAAGCTGTAAGTAACTGATTAAAATGTTTAAGACATTGTCTACAATTTTCATCATGACCTTGGCAACCCTTAGCTAAAAAGTTACACTACTGTATGTAACTTTTTTTCTTTTCAGAATTTACTAAATGTATATAATGAGCGACAGGGTTGGTTGTAATGCATTACTAAGTAATAAATTACTGCAATTTAATTACTTTTCCCTTGAAAAAGTAAATGGATTATTATTATTATTATTATTATTATTATTTATTTATTTATTTAATTAGTTACTTCTGATATAATGCATTAAATACTGTATAGACTATAGACCAATTCTAAAACAATAGTGGATTTAACATCAAAATGTAATGTTTAATGTTAAAATGAATGTTTTTAATGTAATCTCCTTATAAATACTTTGGTCAGTTCAAGAATAATTTATGCAATTTTATATTTAGTTGAAAGAATTAAAAGAGCAGTTTCATGTCTATCCTTGTATTGTTCAACTGGTCGAGGTCGATGTGGGATTTAGAAAGTAATTAGTAATTAGTAAAGCAATACTTTTTAGAGAGAGTAATTAGTACAGTAATTTAATCACACTGCTGAAGATGTAATTAGTAGCTAGTAATTAATTAATTAAATTAAGTAATTAAGTATTGAACACTGATGAGCGAGTACATCATGAATCCATCTTCCAAACCGTGTTTTTGTCTTATCCCGAAACACAGTGGTGTATGCCTATAATAAGTATTTATATTCTGAATATTTTAGACCGAGCAGGACATCCACTGCGGAGTAGCCCAGTTCGGAATAGCCAAAAGTTACATATCAAGTCAAGTCAAGTCAACTTTATTTATATAGCGCTTTTCACAATACAGATTGTATCAAAGCAGCTTCACAGTATTAAATAAAATAGTACATCAGTGTTTGTTTCTGGTGTAAAACATCCACGTTTGGTAATGCAGATCAATAGCACTGGTGAATCGATTAATCAATTTAAGTATCCCCAACTGAGCAAGCCAAAGGCAACAGTGGCAAGGAACCGAAAAACTCCATCAGCCGACCTAATGGAGAAAAAAAAAAACCTTGGGAGAACCCAGGCTCAGTCGGGGGCCAGTTCTCCTCTGGCGTTTATGAAGTAGAGACCGGATTTAACTGTAAGATTAAAATATTATATGAATGCCTGGCTGAAGAGATGCGTCTTTAATCTAGTTTTAAACTGGGAGAGCGAATCTGAGCAACGAACAGTATCAGGAAGGCTATTCCAGAGTTTTGGTGCTAAATGTGAAAATGCTCTCCCTCCTTTGGTGGATCTGGATATCCTAGGTATGACCAGAAGCCTCGAATTTAGTGATCTTAAAGAGCGCGATGGATTATAGGGCGATAGAAGATCCGTTAAATAAACTGGAGCTAAGCCGTTTAGGGCTTTATAAGTCAGTAGCAATACCTTGTAAATAATACGGAACTTTATAGGTAACCAATGTAGTGATGATAAAATTGGTGTTATATGGTCAAACTTTCTTGATCTAGTAAGAACTCTAGCGGCGGCATTTTGGACTAACTGTAGCTTGTTTATTGAGGATGCAGGACAACCAGCTAATAAAGCATTACAGTAATCTAGTCTCGAGGTCATGAATGCATGAACTAGCTTTTCTGCATCAGAAACAGATAGCATGTTACGTAATTTAGCAATATTTCTAAGGTGAAAAAAGGCTGTTTTTGTAACATATGAAATATGATTTTCAAAAGACAAGTTACAATCTAATATAACACCCAGGTCTTTTACTGTAGAGGATAAAGTAACAGGACACCCTACTATGTTAAAGTTGTATTGTAAGAGGTTTTGTGGGCGGTTTTTTGAACCGATAAGTATTACCTCTGTCTTATCTGGATTTAATAAAAGAAAATTGTGCGTCATCCAATCTTTTATATCTTTAACACACTCTGTCAATTTGGATAATTTAGCGTTTTCATCCGGCCGTGATGAAATATATAGTTGAGTGTCATCAGCATAACAATGGAAACTAATTCCATGTTTCCTTATAATATTTCCAAGTGGCAGCATATATATTGAGAATAATAGAGGGCCTAACACAGATCCTTGCAGCACTCCATAGTTTACTGGAGTTATGATCGATTTTTCTCCGTTTAAATAGACAAAATGGTAGCGGTCAGATAGGTATGATCTGAACCAGCTTAATGCTTGTCCTTGAACACCGGTATAGTTTTGTAGCCGATCTAAGAGTATTGTGTGATCTATAGTATCGAACGCAGCACTAAGATCAAGTAAAACTAGTATTGAGATACAGCCTTGGTCAGAAGCTAAGAGTAAATCATTTGTGATTTTAACGAGCGCAGTTTCAGTGCTATGATGCGGCCTGAACCCAGACTGAAACTTTTCATAGGTGTCATTTTCTTGCAAGAAAGAGCCCAGTTGGGCAGACACAACTTTTTCTAATATTTTGGACATAAAAGGAAGATTTGAAATGGGTCTATAATTTGCTAGGTTATTTGGGTCTAATTGTGGTTCCCTATCGTTCGGTCACTACGACGTACGTCGTGGTGAACGACGAATAGGAATCTCGCCAGAGAGGCCAATCTACTTCGAGTGAACTAAAACAAGCCAATGCACATTGGCGTGCAATCATTTGCATCAGCTGTGCAGCCTCGCAGCGCGGGTATTTAACGAGCAGCTGGTGTGATTGCACTTCAGTCTTTTGCTTCGGAGCCAAGCACTTCGATGCGTCTTACAGAGAGTGATTTACTAATCAACGAGCCTTTCTGGACCTCTCCTTCCCGGTGCGGGCGTTACAGCACGGCAGCGCGAGCAGTCTTTTTCTCTCTTCTCTCTTCTCTTTCTGTCCTTTTTTGTTTTGTGGTATTGAGCAAAAAAAAAGGGCTGTTATAACAGCTGGTAAGGTGCGCCAGCAGAGCGCTCAAAAGCTGTTTTTACAGCTGGTAAGACCTGCCTGCGAGAGAGAGAGTGACAGCGCACAGACAGGTGCACATTCCTGTCTGTGTTCGCAGTGACTGTTCCCCTGCGTGTTTCAGCACCAGTGAGAGCAGTCCCTAAAAGAGCTTACACAGATAGAGAGCGTCTTTTTCAAAAGAGAAAAAGATGACTTTCTATCTGTGTGTTTCTGGATGCGGTCGTTACCTGGGCTCACAGGATGGTCACAAGCGCTGCCTCGTGTGTCTGGGCATTGAACACGCTGAGGCAGCGCTTGTGGATGAGTCATGTACCCATTGTGGGAAGATGACCATCGCGGAGCTGCGGTCGAGACTCACGTTCCTGCAAAGGGGCGGAGTCCCCATGCCGCTGCCTCGATCCAATCCTCCTCAGAGGATGGCTTCGGGCAGCGACATGGGTGACCTGAGGATCACGGTGAGCGCGGCTCCTTCGGGGAACCAACCCCCTAGGAGCCCTCACCCCTCTCATGCTCCGCAGCCAGTTGAGCCCCCTTTGGAGAGAGCTGGACCATCCTCGCGGTGTGTACCGGTTGTCTCCTTTGGGGCTCCCTGTGAGGATCAGATGTCGATCGCTGCATCGGAGGGTGGGTCAGACTTCTCTGCGGATGACGACTCGGCGCCGTTGCCTCCTTCGGGGGTGTCAACGGTGCCTGAGACGGACCCGGAGATGATGGCCATGCTTTCCCGGGCCGCCAACGGGGTCGGGCTCGTGTGGAATCCTCCACCGTGTCCCGAACCCTCGAGGTTGGACGATTGGTATCTCGGGGTGGCGCGCGCTGGTTCTCAGCAACCCACCCCAGTGCCTTTCTTCCCGGAAGTGCATGAGGAGCTTACGGGGACGTGGACGGCACCTTTTACTGCCAGAAACCGTTCCGGTGGCTCCTCCTCCCTCACCACCCTTGATGGCGGGGCAGCTAAGGGATACACGCGCATCCCGCCAGTGGAACGGGCCGTTGCTATGCAACTGTGCCCTAACTCCACTTGGCGCGGAGAACCGTGTCTCCCTTCACGGGCCTGTAAGTACTCGTCGGATTTAACCGGCAAGGCTTACAAGGCCTGTGGGGAAGCTGCCTCTGCCGTGCACGCCATGGCGTTGCTGCAGGTTCATCAGGCCAAGGCACTGAAGAACCTGCACGAGGGTGGTCATGATCCCCAAGTTCTTCAGGAACTTCGTATCGCGACGGACCTCGCGCTTCGTGCGACGAAGGTGACCGCACGGTCGGTGGGTCGTGCGATGTCCACCATGGTGGTCCAGGAACGCCATCTCTGGCTGTGTCTGGCGGACATGCGGGAGACCGATAAGCTCCGGTTCCTGAACTCCCCCGTGTCCCAGACCGGCCTCTTCGGCGACGCGGTCGAGAACTTCGCCCAGCAGTTCTCGGCTGTACAAAAGCAGACTGAGGCCATCCGTCACATCCTGCCGCGGCGGCCAGCTGCTGCTTCCACCCCTCCGTCTGCGGCTCCTCAGTCTGCTCGTCGCCGAGGGCGGCCTCCTGCGTCTGCCCCTGCTCCCGCGCCGCAGCAGCAGCCTCCATCCAAACGGCGCCGTGGAGCCAGTCGCAGGCGGTCCGCCCCGCCCGTCCAGGACCCCACCAAGAAGGGCGGCAAGGCCAAGGGCAAGCGGCCCTAGGACGGGCGACCCAGAGATGGCAGGGACTGCTCTCCAGGAGACGATGACGGCATCGCTCCATCCCCCGGAAGAGGGCCGGGTGGAAAATCCTTGTTTTCCTTTTCTTTTTGTTCCGCCGCTGGCCTCAAAACCAGCGGTACCCAAAATTTCAATAAAAGAGCAGTTTCTTCCGTCTCTGGGTCCGAAGAGGGCCCGGAGAGCAGTGGGGGGAGAGAATCCTTACCACTCTCATCCACCTCTTCTGTCGCCAGCAGGCAGCAGTGTGCAGCTCGAGAACGCAACCAAGCCGTCTCCTGCACCTCCCGCCTCGTGGAACCAGGTAAGTGTTGCGCAGCACACTCAGACTCCGCTACGGGCCGCCTCCCAGAGAGAGCCTCCCGAGCCGAGCCCCTGTGTTCCACCTCGCTGCCCCACTCCGGGTATGCCTACGGTCCCTTTGGTCCCGCTTGTACGGTCTCTGCGAGCCTGGCTAGCGCTCCCCAGTCCGTCTCGCTGGCTCATTCGGACCATCAGGCTCGGCTATGCGATTCAGTTCGCCCGGCGTCCCCCCAAGTTTCGGGCCATCCACTCCACTACAGTGAGAGCAGCCGATGCCCATGTCTTGCGCGCGGAGATCGCAGTCCTACTGGCGAAGGACGCGATAGAGCCGGTCCCTCCAGCCGATATGAGGTCAGGGCACTACAGTCCCTACTTCATTGTACCCAAGAAAGGTGGTGGGTTACGACCGATCTTGGACCTGCGAGTTTTGAATCGGAGCCTTCACAGGCTACCGTTCAAAATGCTCACGCAGAATCGCATTTTCGAATGCATCCGTCCCCAAGATTGGTTTGCAGCGATCGACCTGAAGGACGCGTACTTTCATGTCTCGATTCTTCCTCGACACAGGCCGTTTCTGCGCTTTGCGTTCGAGGGTCGAGCATATCAGTACAAGGTTCTACCCTTCGGGCTGGCTCTGTCCCCCCGTGTCTTCACGAAAGTCACGGAGGGGGCCCTTGTTCCCATGAGAGAACAGGGCGTTCGCATTCTCAACTATCTCGACGACTGGCTCATATTAGCACACTCTCGAGATCAGTTATGCGAACACAGGGACCTCGTGCTCAGGCACCTCAGCCAGCTGGGCCTTCAGGTCAACTGGGAGAAGAGCAAACTCGCCCCTGTGCAGAGGATCTGTTATCTCGGTATGGAGTTGGATTCGGTCGCACAGACAGCGCGCCTCACAGAGCAACGCGCTCAGTCGGTGCTGAACTGCTTGAACACGTTCAAGGGCAGGACGGCGGTCCCACTGAAATTCTTTCAGAGGCTCCTGGGGCATATGGCAGCGGCAGCAGCGGTAACTCCGCTCGGCCTGCTCCATATGAGACCGCTTCAGCACTGGCTTCACGGCCGAGTCCCGAGATGGGCGTGGCATCACGGCACTCACCGGGTGGCAATCACACCGGCGTGCCGCCAGACCTTCAGTCCGTGGTCAGACCCCTCGTTCCTCCGGGCTGGAGTCCCCTTGGAACAGGTGTCCAGGCATGCTGTGGTTTTCACAGATGCCTCTGCCACCAGCTGGGGTGCCACGTACAACGGGCATGCAGTGTCAGGGGTGTGGACGGGCCCCCAACTGCAGTGGCACATCAACTGCCTCGAGTTGCTAGCAGTACATCTCGCTTTGAGCCGCCTGAAAAGGCCGCTACAGGGCAGAGACGTGCTGGTCCGTACGGACAACACTGCGACCGTTGCGTACATCAACCGTCAAGGTGGTCTACGCTCCCGTCGCATGTCGCAACTCGCCCGCCATCTCCTCCTTTGGAGTCAGAAGCATCTGAGGTCGCTTCGAGCCATGTATGTCCCCGGTGTGCTCAACCGTGTGGCCGACGAGCTATCACGAGCTGTGCTCCCGGGAGAATGGCGACTCCATCCCCAGGTGGTTCAGCTGATCTGGAGAGTGTTCGGAGAGGCTCAGGTAGACCTGTTTGCCTCCTCAGAAACCTCCCACTGCCGGTTGTTTTACTCCCTGACCAAGGGAACACTCGGCACGGATGCACTGGCACACAGCTGGCCCCGGGGCCTCCGCAAATATGCATTTCCCCCAGTGAGCCTACTTGCACAGACACTGTGCAAAGTCAGGGAGGACGAGGAGCAGGTCCTTCTGGTGGCTCCCTATTGGCCCACCCGGACTTGGTTCCCAGAGATCATGCTCCTCGTGACAGTCCCTCCCTGGCCCATTCCTCTGAGGAAGGATCTTCTGACTCAGAGACGGGGCACCCTTTGGCACCCGCGTCCGGACCTCTGGAAACTCCATGTCTGGTCCCTGGACGGGACGCGGAGGTTCTAGGTGACTTACCCCCAGAGGTACTTAACACCATCACTTCTGCGCTAGCGCCGTCTACGAGACGTGCGTACGCCTTGAAGTGGAACCTGTTCGTCGAGTGGTGTTCCTCCCGCAGAGAGGACCCCCGAAGATGTTCGATAGGGTCAGTGCTTTCCTTCTTGCAGCAAGGGTTGGAGCGAAGGCTGTCTCCCTCCACTCTTAAAGTACATGCTGCTGCTATTTCAGCCTATCATGACCACATAGATGGCAAAACAGTTGGAAAGCACGACCTGGTCGTCAGGTTCCTTAGGGGGGCGAGACGATTAAATCCTCCTCGTCCCCCCTCCATACCCTCTTGGGACCTTTCCCTGGTGCTCCGAGCACTTCAGGATGCTCCCTTTGAGCCTTTGCAGTCAGCAGACTTAAAGCTTCTCTCCTTGAAGACTTTGCTGCTGATTGCACTGGCCTCGATCAAGAGGGTAGGGGACCTGCAAGCATTTTCGGTCGACGAGTCGTGCCTAGAGTTCGGGCCGGGTGACAACCATGTTGTACTGAGACCCCGGCCTGGCTATGTGCCCAAGGTTCCTACCACTCCCTTTAGAGATCAGGTAGTGAACCTGCAAGCGCTGCCCCTGGAGGAGGCAGACCCAGCCCTGGCTTTGCTCTGTCCCGTTCGCGCTCTGCGTATGTACGTGGACAGAACCCAAAGCGTCAGGACCTCAGACCAGCTCTTTGTCTGTTACGGAGGCCAGCAGAAGGGAAAGGCTGTCTCCAAGCAGAGGATGGCCCACTGGATAGTGGATGCCATCGCCTTGGCTTACGAAGCTCAAGGCGTGCCCTGCCCGCTCAGGTTGCATGCACACACCACGAGAGGCGTTGCATCCTCCTGGGCGCTGGCACGTGGCTCCTCGCTAACAGATATCTGTAGAGCTGCGGGCTGGGCGACACCTAACACGTTCGCTAGATACTATAGCCTACGTGTAGAGCCCGTGTCCTCCCGTGTTCTCACCCTAAATGAGTAGAAACACTGAGAGTACCGGCTCTGTCGGCTTGCTGCACCCTACTGTGCACCCTTATTGCTCCAGAGTCAAAACCTGTCGAGTCCTCCAAACACCCTCGGCCCGGACGTGGCGGAGCGTCCGGTGCCAGGCCTTTATCCGCTGAATCCTTGAGAACCGGGTCTAGGCTGGGTCCCATATGTGTGACCCTACAGGGATCCCATATGTGTATATCTTCCACGGCTGCTCCTAACGGAAGCCCGTGTCTTTCCCTTGGGCTAAGTCACCCATTATTCATATGCAGTACAACCCTTGGGTTAGTCCATATGTGTTTCCCACATAACTCTTCTTAAGAATGTGGTTCCCGCAGCGTTCCCCTCCCTCAGTTCGGGCACGCTTTCCCAGTGTTATCCAATATCTCACTGTAGGGGTTATCTTGGAACAACAGTGTGGATACTCTTGGGGTAAGCCCTCTCCTATCGTCCTTCCAGGCAAGAAGGTGTAGAGGCTTGCCCAGGGCGCTGGATGGGGTGCAGCAGCTGTGGCACTTTGGTAGGGATTCCTATTCGTCGTTCACCACGACGTACGTCGTAGTGACCGAACGATAGGGAACGTCTCGGTTACATATGGTAACCCTCGTTCCCTGAGGGAGGGAACGGAGACGTACGTCCCGTCGCCACATCTGCCGCTACCCGCCGGGGCAACCAGCTTTTTCAGGCTTGGCTCCTCAGCAAAAAACTGAAGTGCAATCACACCAGCTGCTCGTTAAATACCCGCGCTGCGAGGCTGCACAGCTGATGCAAATGATTGCACGCCAATGTGCATTGGCTTGTTTTAGTTCACTCGAAGTAGATTGGCCTCTCTGGCGAGATTCCTATTCATCGTTCACCACGACGTACGTCTCCGTTCCCTCCCTCAGGGAACGAGGGTTACCATATGTAAATGAGACGTTTCTTAATGAGAGGTTTTATAACTGCCAATTTAAATGTTCTTGGAACATGACCTAAAGATAAAGACGAGTTAATAATATTGAGGAGAGGCTCTTCCACGATAGGTAACACTTCTTTCAATAGTTTAGTTGGTATGGGATCTAATAAACATGTTGTTGTTTTAGAGGAAATGATAAGTTTATTTAACTCTTTTTGTTCTATAGTTGTAAAGCACTGTAATTGTTCTTGTGGGGTGATAATCGAGGCTGAATTATAAGGCGCGATTGAAGATTGAACGTTTACAATTGTGGATCTGATGTTTTCTATTTTCTCAGTGAAAAAATTCATGAAATCATTACTACTAAACTGTAACGGAATATTTTTTTCAGGTGACGCTTGTTTATTTGTTAGTCTAGCCACGGTGTTAAATAAGAACCTAGGATTGTTTTGGTTATTTTCTATTAGTTTGCGGAGATGCTCAGCCCTGGCCGCTTTTAGGGCCTTTTTATAGCGTGACGTACTGTCTTTCCAAGCGATTCTAAAAACCTCTAAATTAGTTTGTTTCCATTTACGCTCTAAATTACGGGTTTCTCTCTTTAGAACACGAGTAGTCTTGTTGTACCATGGTGCTTTAATTTTCTCTCTGACCTTTTTTAGTCTCATAGGTGCAACAATATCCCATTTTCCAGAGAGAACGGTGCTCATAGTGCTGGTTAGTTCGTCTAGTTCATCTGTTTGTTTAGGTTCAGGCAGCAGCTGAGACAGATCCGATAAGCAATTTGAAAAATTATCTATGGTGGATGGAAGGATTGTTCTGCCTAATCGATAACGCGGCGCAGCATGATATATTACCGGGGTACGTAATATGCAAGTTACCATGTAATGGTCAGTTACATCATCACTTTGCGGAATGATATCTATATCGGTTGGATCGGTTCCATGTGATATAATTAAATCGAGTGTATGATTAAAACGATGAGTTGGTCCGGTAACGTTTTGCTTAACCCCAAAGGAGTTTAATAAGTCTATAAACGCAGCCCCTAACGTATCATTTTGATTATCTACGTGTATGTTAAAATCTCCAACAATTAATATTTTATCGACATTGACCAATAGATCTGAGAGAAAATTTGCAAATTCTTTTAGGAAATCAGCGTAAGGCCCAGGCGGTCTATATACGGTAGCCAAGGCTAAAGATAATAGGGATTTTTTTATATCATCTAAGAGCGTAACATTTAGTACAAGTACTTCAAATGAAATAAACTTATAACCCGTTTTCTGAGTAACATTAAGAATATCTCTATAGATAGTTGCAATACCGCCGCTACGACCAATCAGACGGGGCTCGTGCTTATAGGAGTATCCTGATGGAGTAGACTCATTTAGACCGAAATAATCATTTGGTTTAAGCCAGGTTTCAGTAAGGCAAAGTACATCTATGCTATTATCTGTGACTATTTCATTTACAATAACTGCCTTAGGTGTGAGTGATCTAATGTTTAAAAGACCTAGCTTTAGAAATTGTTTTTGTTTACTAATAGCAACATTTTCTGTTTTAATAACAATTAGATTTTTCCTAGATCCTGCTGTAGATTTATTATTTGATCGCACTAAACGAAGAATAGACACAGTTTCTATGCAATGTTCTACACTAGTATTTATATCAGTTAATTTGGTGCAGCAGAGACTATGATTTGGACTTTTGGTTACTAGTCAAAAGGTATTTAACATTTTGGAGATGTTATCTGACAGAAGATCCGATCCGAATCTGTTTGGGTGTAAGCCATCAGCACGGTATAGCCTAGGACGCTCCCAAAACAGATTCCAATTATTTACAAAGAGCAGTTTCTGCTCATTGCACCATGACGTTAACCATTCATTTAGCGCGAATAATCTACTAAACTTGTCATGTCCTAGACGGTACGTGGGAAGCGGTCCTGACACAATGATCGTTATATCAGGCGATGTGCTGCGTACCGTATCGATCAGATTCCTGAAGTCTTTCTTCAGAACTTCCGTCTGGCGCAGCCTGATGTCGTTCACTCCCGCGTGCAATACCAAACTTCCGACGCGCTCGTTATCGTTCAGAATCTCGGGAACGCGAGCAGCGATTTCAGAAACACGAGCACCAGGAAAGCAGTGACTGTGCACCTTATTTTTACCTGATGTAGCATGGACGTGCCGAACAATGGAATCACCGATGATGATTCGCGAAGAGGGGAGAAGCGGTTTTGTGTGGATAACTCGAAAACCGGGAGGGTCGGAGAGGGTCTTTGTCTAGACCTGACTCGCGTCTTCCGCAGCGGAAATATCCAGGCTTCGTGGTGGCGTGTTGGAGCCGGAGTGAACGAGACCATGGCTGATCGCGACCTTGGCGCTCGGGACCGATGCCGAGTAACGCACGGAGTAGACGAGGTCGGAGTCAGCGGGTTAGTAACATTAATCTCTGATTTGTGAGCATCAGCGCGTGATGTTTCAAGAGCTAACCGCCGGTCTCTCAGCTCGGCCTGTCTCACTAAAAGGTCGTGGATCTGTTTCTCAACAGCTTCCAGCTCAGACTGTACCGCGTGCAGCTCAAATGTGTCCTCACCTGCACCAAAAGGTAGACTACTTGCATCTAATGTATTCGCCATTTTAACAGATGGACAGTAAGTTAGCAACGACACTACCAGTGATGCTATCAATTAATACTAATTTCTGACAAGCGTCTTAGATATAATCCGTCTTTTAAGTGGTACGGGTGTAGAGTAGACGCACGATAGGTGAAAAATGTTTGCAAGTGAGTGTTGAGAAGACGCGTTCAGCCGTGATCCCCGGGAGTAACCTATAAGAGTATCCAGCGTAGAATCACTAACAGGCTTGAGACACGTCTGCTCAACAGTCCGCGTTGTAACTATGAGGTTTGAGCAGTAGTGCTTCTCAGTGAGGAAAATTAGAAAATGTTTGTTGTAAGTAAGTTTAAAGAGTAAAATCAAGAATTATAAATCAAATCGATAGAGCTCCAAAGACAACAACGCGTTCAGACGCCGTACCAGTTAAAGATGTACCAGTTAAAGGTACATATGTGTACCTTTAACTAAATGCCTATATTTGCACATAATAATGTACTATGTGTATAAAACATCTTCAGCAATTTGTTTGTGTATAGCGCAGATTGCCGTATTCCTTTCATCCAATCTGCTTTAGAAACAGATGCTGTTTGAAACAGATGCTCTCTAAACAAAAATGTCTCTATCTAAGACTATTATAACCAATGTCAGTACATATAAACCTATAATTACAGTATTATGACCATCAGGACAAATGGAAAGAAATGCCTCTTTTTATAATCAGAACATATCCAAAACAATTTGGGAACAGTCATATTCTCTGAAATCGAACAGCCAAGCTAATCCCAGGCTTGAGAAATGTGATTATTGTTTCCACTTTCTTCTGATTAAAGCCTGTGATTTGTGAAAAAGTGTGTTGAAGTTGAAGAAAAGCATGCACAGATGCACTTTACATTTGAGAGCTGTAAAAAGTGCAACACTTTGAGATAACAAGATCTCAGTGAACTGCCAGAAGAGAGGAATTAAGGGCTAATTAACTTCTATTGTTGTTTATTGTTTTTCTTTGATTCTTTGATACTTTGATTCTTTTGATCATGAAATTAGGACTGACCTCTCTGGCAAAATGCTCAAATCGAAGGGTCTGTGCAAATCCAAAGGTTGCCTTGTTGCCCAGTCAGCCAATGACTTATTGTATAGGTATAGGTTTAATTTGAACATTTCACTTATAGTTTCTACAGAAAAATACTGTAAAATTATATAGTAAAAACATTTTAATCGGTTAACTTTAAAGGGTCATTTCACCCATTTGAACATTGTTTTTTATTTAAAGTGGGTCATATATTTAGTCGAAATGTAAAATAATTTTTGAATTTGGTGCCTTCGTGAACGAGAAAAGACAAAAAATAACTTCAGAACGCATTTGTATGAAAGACAACAACTCCCACAATGCACCACATTGCACAGCTCCGCAAGCCACTCCCACTAATCCAGAAAGCGCATATCTGCCTATAAGAGAAATCACTCTTCCGTCTACAAGGCTAGCTACTACCAGAGCTTGAAATTCATTTCACATTCACACAAAATGTCTAGTTAGTTGGCGAACTCATATAGTGCATTACTCCTCGTTTGTATTTCTTTCGAAAAGGTGAATTATTGCATGGTACCTGGATGTTCAGTCAGAACATATGCGGTGCGAAACTAGGATAGTTCTCAACACAAACGTCCGTGTCCTCGTCTGATTCAGAGATTTCGTCCAGGAGAAATTGTCATCGTTGAAATTCTTTGCCGCAGACGGACTCTATCTCTGTGTTCGTAGCGGTTCGTAGCTGCATTGTGAGATCACCGGCGCCACCAGTCCGCCCTAACTCGAGCCAGTCCGGGCTCCTCGTCCGCGGCAGGCAGGTCTTCTGCCTCGGCTGCTCTTCGCTATAATGCGGCTTGTAAAGGTAGCCACAAACACCTGATTCAAGCATCAGACTTCCGAAATCCTCTTCTTCTATATCATATTGAGCACTCTCCTCCGCTATTGTCATAACTTTACATCTGTCTCCACAGCGCCTGTTAGCTTAGCTTCAAACAAGATGGAGGATATTGCTTTCAGTTTCAGAGAGTAAAGTCCCACCCACTGATCTGTAATAGGTCTGTAGCGTGAGCGCGCCCCACCCTGGGAAAGATGAGAAACTAGTGTCTGTAGTCTTAACAGAAATCCCCCCCTCTAACACTTCCTCCTACAATGACGCAAAATGACGATTTTTGCGTCATTGTAGGAGGAAGTGTAAGAGGTAAATAACAGATTTCTCCCATCTCAGGGGAAAATGAGAGAGTGTTGCACGACCATTCAATAGTATGACTGGGTTTCTAACAATGCAAAGCTTAATGCAAATGGGTGAAGTGTCCCTTTAAGTTACCTTAACATATAGCCTACACTCTAAAAAATGCTGGGTTGTGTCAACCCATGTTTGGGTCAAATATGGACAAACCCAGCCGTTGGGTTTAAAAATGTATGTAAAAATATTTAAAGATGGGTTTATCCATATTTGACGCATACATGGGTTGAAACAAGCAATTTTTTTGTATGGTAAAAAAACTGTAGGTATACAGTATATGGTATATACCTACAGTATATGTATATAGTATATACCTACAGTATATGGTTTAACATCACAATATATGCAATTTTACTGTGAAATACTGTCAAATGTATGGTTTATGTAATAAAAGCTATTAATTACCATATAATTTACTGTAGAAAAAAAGTAAAAGGATATTACCAGAAGTCCCTGCATTACACATCACATATGATTAAATTTTTTATAATTTTGTTTCTTCTTATTTTTTGTTATCAGTAATGTACATTAGAGTGTTTTGTTACTTGTTCTGTTATTCAGTTAATGTTTATTGCGTTATTTTAGTGTCGTGTGTTACCCTGATGATGTTTTGTCGTTAAAGGAGAACTCCGGTCAATTTTAACATTGAGCTCATTTTTTTGTACATTTGGAGTGCTGTCAATACAGATAACAACGACAAAAATCGGTGTTGCCTACACTGAGCTATTCTATTTTTAAAATTTGCACCCTGTTGACTTCAATGGGGCAAGTACTAAACCTGCTTTTAGCCTCTTAACATCCTTGATGTGTCATTACAAGTGCACAGGTCATGTGAGTGATTCCTTCAGAGTGAACACGAGTGAATCTGACTGCAGTAGATGTGAAAGAAATGTATGAAAATGATGTTATTTAAGCCAGCGCAAATACCTGTGTTTACATCCTGTTTTCGGGTCAAGTCCAAAGTAGTCGATTGCAGAGTTCACGCGCATAGGTTTAGTACCTATGATCACGTGCGTGAACTCAGCACTCCAAATGTACAAAAAAATGAGCTCATTGTTAAAATTGACCGGACTTCTCCTTTAAATGTCTGAACCTGTGCACAGCCTATACGAGCATTGACCATATTTTATGAACAGGCCGCTTTTGATGAACTCTGATTTGATGAACTCCACTAATGTGGCTCCTGTATTATTGTAGTCTTTGGTTAAACAATGACAAGAGCAGACAAAGAGTCTGTGTGCCGGGTTTCTGTGCTTAAAAACAGCCATCTGTGATTGTGACGACCGTAACATGAGGCTTATCCCGCTTGCATTGTGATCTGTAATTCCTCGCTTCCAAATTAATCTGGTTACCCAGGACCTCTCTTCTGGTCTGTACCTCTCCCAGTCGACGAAGTTCTCGAGATGATCCCTCCAACGTTAGGGAGTCCAAGATCTCATGGATAGCATGCATATACTGGCCAACCATCCAGGAGCAGAGGAGGAGGATCATCAATGGCCACACCGTAGGAAGGACACAGAGAGGGATGGCAAGGCTTGGAGTGATACACTGGAGCAATACGGCAGTGGGATGGTAAGTTTAACGCATTTAACTGTTTTTAAATGATAACAAACCAATTTATTGGGGACTCAACTCAACATGGCAGCTGGAGTCAGATTTTGCTGGTGGAGAGCCTTCTGTCCAGAGAGTTAACCAATGTGATCACTCTAGGTTGGTCCCTGGAGTGTACGATCATGCTGGTGCGATTAGAAAGTTAAGTGTGTCACATGATGAACTGCTGAATTCAAATGTGCTTTCGCGTGTTGGCGCCCATTGCATATTATAGATCAGCTAAAATGACCATTATAACAGTGTTTAAAAGACAAAACACTTTCACTTACACATATTTGAGAATTGGGATATCAGATAGTTCATGATATGGTTAAGTTTGTGAATATTTTTTAATAAAAAGGAAAAATAAAAAGTGAGGCGTCACCATGGAAATAATAAGGTGATAAGCCTATGTTCTGAAATAACGATCACCTTGCAAAAAAAAAAAGAGAGAATATTTTAAACTTAAGTGTGAAAGGATTAAGAAGGTGTTTCTGCTCTCCTTACATCAGCCTGACTCTTCTGACAGCAGACTGCCCATTGCAGAGCTGAGTCCCAGATCCTCTCACTCACCTGGAACCAGTGACCCAGGTAAAAAGGAGCAGTTAGAAACAGAGTTTGCACTGGAGTGGGGTCAGCTGGCTGACAGAATGAGTTTTGAGCGTACTCTGCCCATTGGAGGTAGCGGGTCCATCTGTGTTAGTTGGTTGTGACAGTATGTCCTCAGCAAGCGGACTATCTCCTGGATCTTTAACTTCATGTCTTTAGTCCGAGTGTGGTATCCAGAGGAAAGACTCACTTATAATTGTGCTGTGCAGAACCAAGCTCAAGTGGAAAAAACTCTTGATGGAGGAAAAGCGGCTTATGTTCTCCGGGAGGCCATAATTCCGGAAGACATGAAGGTGTGCTTCTGCATCTCAATGGCTGTGGGGAGGCACTTCATCGACACCAGACGACGGACCGTATAGAATCTGTTGACCACGACCAGGATGCATGTGAAGGAGTCTGATGCCGGGAGATCTGTTATGAAGTCCTCTAGTTGTGACCAGGGGGGACAAGAAACAGGCAGAGAAAGGATTTTACCAGCTAGAACTTGGTGAGAAGACTTGGAAATGGCAAGGTAGTACAGCTCTTGTGTAAGAGATGGGAGCTCTAGCACACGTTCTACCAGGAAAACCCTAATGTCACGTCATTCATCAACCATAGATCTAGCCAAACATATGACATATGGAGTATATAAGTCCGGTCAACACCCATTACTACGTTCGCAGATACTGATGCCGGCATTCACTTTCCACTTTAATAAATGTTAATGATTAAATGCTCAAAATCACCAGAATGACAAAGTGGGTTTTAGACATCAACAAGTGAATATTTATTGACTGAAATGCTGAAATTGCCCTGTTCAATCATGAGTAAATTAATAAATAAATAAATTACTAATAAATTAATTGCACATAAATTAATTTTGTCAGACACGTATGTGTCACACAGACTGCACTCTCACTCTCTGTCACATGCTCTCATTCGCCAGAGCATCTGCAGCTTTTTAATCGCTCATTTGGACTATTACAAAAGCCCCACACTGACACTCAGGCCCTTTTTACACCAGGGGCCTGATGTATAAACGTTGTGTACGCACAAAAAAGGCATTGAAATGTGTGTACGTAATTTTCCATGCACATATTGGGATTTATAAAAAATAAACTAGGCCTAAACAAAAATATGTGCGCACCACACGGGCACTCTAGACTGTGTGTATACACTCTTTTACTGGAGTGAGAGAAGTAATGAAATAACCAGAATGATTTACACTCTGTTTTACATCTGATGTACACATTTAGATTAAATATGCCACTCTTTAAAGGAGTTAAAGGCAGGGTAGGTAGGATTTTTCTACAAAAAAAAAAAAAACATTCCAATTTTATTTAAACTATCTTTATATACCAATACATAATTAAAATGTAAGTTATCTGAAAAAGAGAGTATAAAAATCGAGTGTCTGTAGACCTCTCACGACTGTTGTAAACACAGCTCATTATTTCCATTCACTCCACCCCCTCCCTTCTGTGCTCCTTCCAGAGCCACGCCCCCAAAACACATGAACGCTCAGGCTCAGCTGAAGACGCATTTATTTACCTGAGACGAGTGGAGAGGAAGGAGCGCAGTGCATGCAGTGACATCATGTCAGAATCACATGTAATAAAATACCTAACTTTATCACTATGAATATAAACAAATAAGATGGCTTTTAGTACTCACTATCAAGCTAGCATATCGATACTGGTAAAGTTTAAAGTATATTTTGTTTGATTCGGTAACAAGCTATATTTATAAGGCAAAGCTAAAAACAGGTTGCATTGATACACGTTTGTCCATTACCATCAGTTAAACTGTGATGAAGGTGAATTTTGTGTAAGATTAATAACATATACGGTGTTTTGCATGTAAGAGTTTCCATGATGAAAACATTGTTATTGACTCTGATGAGGACTAACGTTATACTCCGGTGACAAGTACCGCATCGTCGGTTCGAGGACAGGTCCGGGGTCGAGGGCGAAGCAGAGGAGGTCGTTCAAGAGTGCGGGCAACCAGGGTCCGAGGAAGTAGTTTTTGCCTTGTTTGCCTTCCCTGACTGCATATGCAGGTGCTTTGAATTTTGAATGCTCTTTCTCTGCCATAATTTTACTCTTCGTAGGTTCCGCGCCTCTTGCACTCCTCAAATCAAACAGGTGCGCGCATATGGGAAGATCTTGTAGCAACAGTGGTGGTAGCCATGGTTGCGAGAGTGAGTGACAGTCGCCCAAACCAATCAATTGTTTCGTCCCGAATGGAAATAATAAGCTGTGTTTATTGCAGATTAAAAGGTCTACAGTCACTCGATTTTTATACTCTCTTTTTCAGAGCACTTACATTTTAATTATGTATTGGTATATAAAGACAGTTTAAACAAATTTGAAAAAAAGTTTTTTACAAAAATCCTACATACCCTAACTTTAAGCGCTAAAATTTAATGAAATCATTATCCAGAAGTTACAGTATTTTTGTATTAATTAAAATAGAAATATTTGTAGTGGATGTGCTGCTTTTGAACACGTTTCCTGTGGAATGCTGTGTTTTAATGTTTTAACTACAGTGAAGATTGAGCATGATAATTCCGCTTTGAATTGTGTTCTAAATAGCAGAACTCTAAGCAGTTGGCTTAGTAACATAGACAGTATAATGACAGACACCGAAGGACTCGCTAAGTGATAGAACGTTATGGTTTGAATAAGACCTGGGAATCAGGAATAGTGAGAGAACATTGTCAGCTGAAGACCCAAGTTTGGTTTGAAGAATAAAAATGTGCCAATCACAAAATTTTCATCCCGTCTGGCTAGCATGCCTCCCATAATGTTTACGTATTTTGTCAGTAGGCTGAGAGTAGGCTTTCTTTGGTGGCTGTTCAAACACAACCGACCACATGAGCGTCTACACCATGAAAGCAATCTGGTCGAATGCGTTTTCGATTACCTCTGGAAGTGATTGACAGTGGACAAGCTCAAAACGTTTTAAACCCTGTTCACACCTGTATTTAGCATTCTCCACTTGTGATCGGATCGATGCATTTAAATGCATTTTAATACCAAGTGTAAACAGGGCCTCAGGCTTGATCTGATATTTGATGTAGTTGTATGTTGATATGGATGTTGTCTTAGTTTGTGGACTGACCTCTGGATTTCTTGTGCTTAAAATGACTTGGTTTCTCCATGTTTGTTTGAGCTGGAAGCTTTGATGTATCCTTTGTATTTACCTGCCTGTTATTCCCAGGAAGAGTAGTTACTGTGTTTCTTAGAGATTTCATGATACTGAACTGAGAGTGTATCTCCAATGTATGTTTGTGAATGAGTCCTGTGAAGAAACGAAAGACAGATGTTTGATTAAGTTGATTATAGAATATTCAGCTCTTACCTGTATTATTCACCTGCATCTCCAGCACATCCTGTGTTTGCTCCTTGTTGACTTATCCTGTTTATTTAAAAGACCTTAAAAGTTTATTTAAAAAAGTGACCAGCCTACTCCCTTACATGTATACTTATTGTGAAACTTACCTCTCCTTTGCCTCTGCTCTGCAATACACGAATGAGTTCATCTTCATCCTCTGCCTCTGTGTATTTTTAAAATATGCTGCCTTAAGAAAACTAACCAGATGAAGGTTACTCCAGTTTTCTGGCCTAAAAAAGCAACCACTCATCACCTCGGCCCGCATGGTGGGCGGCAGCAGAGTGTTGTGTGGATGCTTCTCAGACTGCGACACAAGTCAGGACCTAGAGAAAATTGGTCAGAATGGTCTGTGCTTGAAAACCCAAACTTCAGATTTCACCAGCAGGACAATGCTGGAGTAGGCTAGCTTCCAGACATCGCTGAGTGTTCTCAAGTGGCTAACCAAAGTCTGGATGTGAACTCTATATAAATGTCTGACTTGACCTAAAGATTGCAACTCTCAGAGACTTTGCTTTCAATCTGTCAGAGCTTGAGTGAATATGAAAAGAATGGAAGAAGCTGCCTAGTTCCAGGTAGGCAGATATGCTACAGATAATACAGAGTTCTATGGAGTATTGAATAAAGGACCTAAATGCAGTGCAAAATGAAAGGTCATTTCCATTTTATAATGCAAATATAGCTCCTTAAGCAAAAGATTCTACCTATCATTCATTTCATCTTTCATTAAAGAGTTTTAAAGATCATTGTGCTGTCTGAGTTTAAAAACAATACAATTCTTAGTTCAGATTCTCAATCTTGATTGGATGAGGCTTGTTCAGATTTTAAAGAGTTTCAGATCTAATCATTTATTTTTATGTTAAAGTATTTTTCAAGGTTTTATGCAACTAGTTGCATTCATTGTGCAAATGCTATTTCCTTTTTGCCTGCATTTGTAAAACCTACTGTGACCAATTTTGTCCAGATAAACAGTGGAAAAGAACCTTGGTTGAAGTGTCTTGTTAGCATGCAAAGTGAACTTTTTTCCCCTACAAAGGGAGGCAGGCACTATATTTCATGAAGTACTCAATAATAAGCCCCTGCATAACCTTCCAAAGACAACCAGAAATCGCCATTACAAGAGCTGTTATTCATTTTTAGTGACATCATTCATTTTTATGCTCCAAACCAAGCCAGTTTGCTCTCTGGTGTTTTGCAAGACCCCGAACCTGAGTCTTACACATTGTATCTCTGCTAAAATGAAAGCATCTTACAGTTTTAGCATGAAATGTTGCTACAGTGTCTGAAAGAAAATGTAAGTACTTTATACATGTAAGGACTTTCTAAGTACACTATAATCATAATGTAAAATCGCTTTAATTACGCAGCACTTTCCGGGCTGTAGTCTAAAGCGTTACCAAATATCCTTTTTAAAAGAAATGTTTAAACGTAAATGCTTCATGTAAAAATGTTTCAAACTTTCAGATTACATCAGAAAAGAGTACTAAGTAGCTATAAACTAGATATCCCCAAGGAAACTATTTTAAACAAACAATAAACATCCAATTTAAGAATTTACTGCTCTTAAAAGTCACAGACCAACTTTCTATTAAGTACTAACATAATGCATTTAATAAAATGCACTTATTGTACACGTTTTTACGGTGAACTTATATTTAGAAAAATACCTGCATTTAATTACACCTGTTATTAAATTCTGAAATTCCATACCTTACCCCATCTAAACCTAACCATGACATGAAACCTGTCCTTAACCTTACCCGTTTTCCACCTAAATAGAATTTTTATTATTATTATTTTTTATTTTTTCAATTAAACATAAATACAATAAGTACATTGTACCAATTTCCCCCCCGCAATCACCTATTATAAATTGGGACAAAAGTCACATGTAAAAACAAACTGCATTCACCCTCTTTACAGGCCTGTTAAGCAGTATCTTTCCAGGTTGGCAGTTCTTGGATCCAATGAAACTGCAATTGGACTCAATTTCATGCTGACAGTCAAAAGTCTGTTTATTTGAGACTAACAGGAAGAAAAGCACATAGGAAAAAGTAGGTAAAATTTTCAGAAACCCTTCCTGCAGAAGATGTTCCAGTGTTGTTGTTTCCTCAGGCACACACATCTCAGTCTTGCAGTCTCAATCACTCTAAATGTACTTATAAATTGACAGGTTGCCTCCCCACAGGATGTGCTTCTTTGTTGAACACAGTGTTTACAATATACGCAATTAACCCAATTATTCTACCTTGATATTTTAACTACAGTACATCCAGGTGACTGTCAACTTGTGACACACACACAAACGGTGACAGTCAGTACTGAGAGCCCACGCTAGCATTAGCGGTAATGAAACTGGCAGAGGGTTTGAAAAACAACTATCTTTACTTTAGCTGTGGGGTGCTACAGATGCACAGTAATTAACTTCATGGTGAGGACAGCAGAAATAGAGGGCTTTGAAGCTTCACACACACACCTACCCACCCAGCCTCACAAACACACATTTTCATCTGCTGACAGTGTTACCTAGACGACAAAAGCTTGTGTCAAACAGCCTGCAGGTCCTTGATTTTTTTTTATTTTTTTTTATTGTTTTATATGTGCGGCAAATTGAGTAAAACTGGTCACACTTATTGAGTAAAATTCAATTCCATACTTACTACAGTACATTTGATTCAATGTGGAGAGTCTGAATTTCCATCATTTGACTTGGAAATGTGCAATAGGATGCCACTTGAATTTGCCGACTTCTACCTTGACAAAAAACACAACAGCATAAAAGAAGTCTGTACAACTCGTGTGGTGCATCACTATCAAACATGAAATGATGCATCTTGTGGTGACACATCTGAATAATACATACAAATGAGATATGAGAGCTACTGCAGAGGGAAATACGTTTAGTGAATAATTACTTTCAGTCTGTTTGTCACACAAAGCTATACTTTCCGAAAAAAAAAGCATATATATATATATATATATATATATATATATATATATATATATATATATATATATATATCCTTTTTTTTCATTAGCCCTTTATTTAACCAGATAAAGCTTTCTGAGATTAAAAATCTATTTTTACAGAAGTGACCTGGCCAAGGTGAGCAGCACAACATTATAAAAAAAAGTAAAAAAATAAAAAATAAATATAAAAAAGAAGAAAGAGAAACTGGCCCTTTAAACGGACAACTTTGTATCTTATTTTTCCAAAAGGTTTAAAGTTGTACCTTATAGATACATATTACAACTCAAGGGTAGTAATATGCACTGTTTATGGGTAGATAAGGTACAAAATTGTCCCTTGAACCTCCTGTTTTGTTAAAAATAAAGTAGGGGGTCAAACTGACCTTGTTTTTTATATGCATTTTAAAACAAGTAATAAAAACTCAGTGAGTGTTTTAGCGCAATTTTCTGACGTCATGGGATCACAACATTAACGCCGCCTTCACACTGGCAGTTGAAATCAGCTCCGATACGGCAGCGAAATGACCGGAAGTCATTCATTTCCTATGGAGATTCGCAGACCGCATGCGAATGGGTCCGAACCAGGTGCGAACCTGGTGCGAACGAGTGCGGTGCGAAAAAAATCGTGTCCGTTGGCCATCCGGATGCGTTCAAAAAATGTAACTCTTGCGAAAGGCTAGGACGGTTTCTATCCGAAAATCCCAACGGAAGTTAGCGACGCTATGGTACTGATAAACAAACCTGGATTCTTAACTTTTAATAAAATAAATAATGATTTTATAACGATTAGTTGTCATGTCACTTTTTTATTTTCATGATGTTTTAACGTTATTAGGGCAGTTAATACAATTAAATAATTCAATATTTAAATATACTCGCTTCCGAGGCTTCCGACCACTGATCTATATAATGACACACACACACACACACACACACACACACACACACACACATATATATATATATATATATATATATATATATATATATATATATATATATATATATATATATATATATATAAAATGTCATTCTATATAGATCAGTGCTTCCGACGCTTTTCACCGTTGTGTACGACGTCCGCTGGGGGCGTATTGCATATTACGGAGCTGATTTCAACTGCCAGTGTGAAGGCGGCGTAAGAGATAGTAAATATTTTCATGGATTTTTTTTGTGCGTTCCCGAGATTAGACCTTCCTTAACATAATGCCGAAAACCCGAAGTCTCTAGGTGGTCTGGTTGAGGAGTAGATAGAAGTACAAGTTTGGTGCGCACAGACAGAACAGAAATCATGAGTTAACAATCGCAATTTTGTCCAGTGGAAAATTGCGCTAAAAATTGACACTAGGAAAAACACTAAAGATCCTTGTAAAAAACCTCTATCATAGCTTGTCAGAGACTAAGAAATTTAAAATATATAATAACTGTAACAATTTCCATCTATTTTTAGTCTTAGAGGCCAGTTTGACCCACAGCTGCACACACACAGTTTTGATTGTGTCATTAGTACTTGTAGTGATCAAAATAACTACAAGTACAAATAGTATCTAACATTATTTGTACAGTTATTGCTATTTGTATTCAGTGTAAATAGCCTCTGCTTTTTTTGTTATGTCTGGTTCTCAAACCCTTGTGAGGGTAAAATATAGAGCCTTTCCAAAACACATCTATGTGTTGAAACTTTGCATGACTATTTACACAATTTCAAGAAGAAATAAATAGGTTAACTAGAGTTTCAAGCAATTTGGAAATCGAATGTGGGTCACATTGGGTCACAATCGAATGTTTGCAATTTTTTTCAGACAGTGTATCAGATGGCTTATGGAAGACTAAAATCGAACACTTTTATGATACGTTTATTGCTCTTCTTTGTCCTCGCTGAAGCTTGACAGCATTCTTCTCCATCTACTTTCATTGTAGGGAAAAGCGTGGTGTTAACATTCTGCTAAAGTTGTCATTTTGTATTTCGTGAGTTTGATACTACATGAGGATGAGTAAATAATCACAGTATTTTTATTTATGGCTGAGCTATTTCTTAAAATAATAAAAACATGACACATTTAGAAAAAAAAAATAAAAATCTAGACATTGACTAAAAGTGCATAGGTGATTTTAGAAATATAATAGTGGCCTAGCAGATTATGCAGGCTAGGATTTGTAGTTGCTTGGCAGCCTGGAGACAATCTTTCCGCTTAGCAACAATCCACTCGAAAAGGTCACTCATATGTGACCCTCACAATATGAGACATTATTGTGTCACTCCACACCTCTGACCAACATCTTGTGTGTGTGAGAGAACACAGAAGCACATTTCTCCAGAAGCAGTGGCATTAATGTATTTCATCTCTCTGCTCTTGCATCTTCCATGCTTATGTCAGTTATGCAGACAAAGCATTCCTATGCACCATCTATCTCTGTGTTGCTTTTCCTGTCTCCTTCATTGATGTTGTTTGTCCTGCTTGGATGGTTGGCAAAACTCTCAGTAGACTAGGATAAATTTATAGCGATGGTCAAAGAAGAAACCAGCTTTGCTCAAAAGTAGAGTCTTCTTTGTTATTGCCTCCGTTGCAGCATGCTGGCCCACTGGGGGACAAAATCTCAAACGACTCTGAAAATGTTTTATTTTTTATTTTTTTAAATGCAGCACAAAGCATCTCCCAGTGCTAAAGCGCTGACATTTTCATATAATCCAGATAGGATTAGGATATATATTCTGACTGGCCATAATTACTCACACAGCATAGATTCTAAGGTAAACATCCTTGGCAGCTGAATTCATGAGCATTGGCAGCCCAGAGCATCTAATGGCTGTGTGAAGTGTGTGAGAAAAAATATAGCTTTGATAAGATTAAAGGTTAATGAGAGAAAAAAAAGTGAACAGTGGAAGTGATGTCAGACAGGATAAGACCCAATTAATCTCATTGCATCTCCAACCACACTCATACATTTGTGTGAAAACCTGTGTGTGAATAAAATTGAACAACTAAGTGACCATAAAATAAGTCTTGGATGATTTTTGCATGAGATCTTTTCTGTGCATATAAGAATACTTGTACTCAGTTATTAGTGAATAAGACCCAGCATGTCACCTGTCACATGTCAAACTATTTTCCACTCTCTCATCTTAAACCTGAAATGTAATTACCATTTCTTACTGTCATGCACATTCATTTCCAGTACTGAGGAATGCTACTTTTAAAAGTAGTATGCCAGTCTGATCTCCTTGTCATATATTTTTAAGTATCTAATACCACAATTCTACTCTAAAGAACGGACAATCTAACCATTTAGATTAGGGTCCAATTCTCACTATTAACTAACTATTAACTATGACTTTTGCCTCAATAAGCTACTAATTACTGCTTATTAATAGTTTGGTTGTTGTTAAATTTAGGTATTGTGCAGGATTAAGGGATGTTGAATATGGTCATGCAGAATTAGGCATTAATATGTGCTTTATAAGTAATGATAAACAGCCAATATCCAAATTATAGTCATGTCAGGGAACACACTGGACAGACCGGTAAGTATTAAAAATCCCAAACACTTTATTTTCATAAATGAGGAAACTGGAAACTGGGTGAAATAGCAAGCAGCATTGCAGTGAAGATGATGATGACAATAATTATGATGAATGATAGATGAGTAGCCACGCATACTTTGAACAGTCACTGATTGATATTAAACAAATTTCCTTTTCTCTTGTAGGAAGTTCACGTTGAGACTGGAGGATGACGAGGAACTGAAGATTGGAGACAGGGATGAGAGAGAATCAAGGAGGCAAGTATGCTTCAGGTAAGTAACAATACAAATGAATATAGTCCAAGCCATAAACGAGAATAGACAAGAAAGTAAGAGTGAGTGAATGTGTGCGGCAAGTCCTCATAACTGGTGCTGCGTTTAAAATTAAACTCTTACCAGAAAAACGTAACAGACAAGTGTAATTATAGTAATTTATTTAAAAAAAAAAGGCAAAAGCAAGCACGGTAGTCCAAATGACAATGTGTTGCTTTTGAAGTATAATAGTGTGAGGTATACAGAGTGGAATTTCAATTGGTAATTGCCTAAGATCTTATTCTGTCCCCATCCGTGAAAGTTTCCAAATCTCCAAATGGAAAGCAATGTATTGACATTGACTATTGATTTATAGGCTATATTGCTTTTAAAATGTTGATTGGCTGGATATACTGGTCAATATGGATGCACATCCCTCAGTAAATAATAACCATCAAGTATCAAGTATTGCTTTTATCATTTAAAACACAGTGACATGCTATGACAAGCCATTTTAGCTTTTATTCATTCACAGGATGCATTTTTTGATTTCAATAATTAAATTTGTACTATTTAAAATGTGAATTCTTGACATTAAGAATGTACTTTTTCTAGTAACAATGTCTATTTCTGATATCAGAAATTACATTTTCATTAGTACTAGGGGTGGGAGCACTGGGGTGTCAGGTGTGACTGTGTGGCAATGGCTCATGGGTCAGGTAGGAGGGCCCCTTAAGAGAATTTTGTTTAGGGCTCCAGGGAGGTCGGGATCGGCTCTGCATGCCTGTCCTCACTAACCAATACTTCACATGTTCAACATAAAACATAAAACATAAAATTTGTGGATGAAGGATTGGACTTTCTGAACACACAGTTAATAAGGAGGTAAGTCTTTATTGGAGTTGATGGACTACCATATTAAGCAAGTAGTAATCTAGTCTTCCATTCTTACCCTGTCTGACTCCTAACCCCACCCCAAACTTACTCTTAAAACAAATAGAACTTGACCCTGTGAGAGGGTGAAAGGCAACATTCAGACTGCAGGTAAATGTGGCCCAAACATGATTTTTTTTGCTCACATGTGACTCAGATCTGTTTTTCACATGACAGTGTGATAAGCAAAAAACAACATGGAATCTGATTTTTTTAAATTCCGATTTGTGCCACTTCCATACAGTATGTGGTCCTAAATCTAATACAGGTCAGATATTTTGCAATGCGACCCCAGTCTGAACAGTCATATCAGAATTTATGCGACTTTTACGTCACTCTAGATCAACATTCATCATAATTCTGCGCTCATGGGAGTCACAACCCGATGCTATCAAGAAAGTGCCGAAAGGTAGTGAGTCGAAGGACAGTGATGTGTCAGAGCACATAAGAATTACAGTGACAGCTCTTTTTTGCATCCTCCCCTTTGTTTTTTATATTGCCTGCGCTTAACTTTGCTGGCTTTGGTTGCAGATCACATTATAAATAAACACGTAATCACTTAATTTATTGTCCTACTTATATGTTTACTTGCATATGACAGCGTGCTGCGTGACGTCTTTTTATCGTTCTTTTGCGCACACAGGTCTGTTCGCACTTGGATCTAATGTTGGTCACATTGAAAACAACAATGTAAACAGCTTTAAAAAAATCGGATCTGACCAATAAACCTGAATTGAGCACTAAGGCTCACAGTATGAACGTAGCCTTAGAATGACTAATCAACTAATCAAATCAACTAATTTTCACAGGTCTCGCACATGAACATTCAGATTCCAGTCTGCAAGTCAAACGCATTGCCTGCGGCAAATCTTGCCAAACATCTGATTAATTTAGTCTTCAGTATTCTCTGTAGAGTTAAAGCACAGAAAAGTGACTATTTTTTTAATGACTGTTTTCATGCAGCATGAATATGTGATTTAAGTCTGGTTGATTGATATGGGAGAAGGAACCAGAAAACAGAGTGACACGTTCAAGACCGTATTTACTATTATCAGAATACTTTCTAAATGGCTTTGAATTTAACTCGGACTTGAGCTGATGACATGAAATGAGTCATTTCTTCACAGAGTTTCAAAGTGCTTCTCCCAACCTTAAAAAAGCATTAAAGATTTGGTCAATATTTCAAAGAGCTAATTTGATAGTAATATCAACAACAGACTTACAGTGTGCTCTGTCATTGGAGGTTGTAGAACACCTAGCTACCCTATGTGACAAGTCCCAAGTGATGTATGGCAAAAAAATAGACACAAAAATAAGTAGTAATAAACTCATAGTAATAAACACAGCTGCAGAGGTGGTCACTAGGAAAAGTCATGTACATGACACCCACCTGAAAACATAGTGGAGCTAAAAAAAACATGGACATTGCATAAATAATAACATAATAATACATACATAATAGCTAATAAAGTAGGGAAGTGTCTTTTAAATGACTACTACTCCATAATAATAACAATTTGTTACATTTAACACTTTACATATCGAACGAATCTCCTCGACCACCACCAATGTGCAGCACCACCGGGATGATGTGACGGCAGCCTTATGGTGCCAGAGCACACATCACACACCAGCTTATTGGTGGAGAGGAGACAAAAGATTGAGCCAATCAGTATATGTAGGGGATCAGTGTAACAAAGTCCACTGAGGTGAGTTGCAGTGAGAATTTATGTGCAGCTTTATTCAAATACACGTTACCAAAATAAACAAGGACTTCTGGACTTGGCTTGAAGATTTGAACATGAACATGAACATGAACATGAACATGAAACATAACACTCACCAACAAAATAAGTCTAATGCAAGTGGCTCATATCTCACGTTTGCCGAGGCAGTGCGTGGATTAGGAGTCTGCAATAAAGTATCTAGTGGCTCAGATCTCGAGTCTATTGAGGCGACACAGGTCTGCAGACTACAATAAAGATTCTCGTGGCTCAGATCTCGCATCTGCCGAGGCAACGCATAGATCAAGGAGTCTGCAATAAAGAATGTAGTGGCTCGGATCTCGAGTCTGCCGAGGCGACACATGTCTGCAGACTTCAACAAAGATTCTAGTTGCTCGGATCTCTCGTCTGCCAAGGCGACGCGTTGATTACGGGTCTGCAGACTGCAATAAAGAATCTAGTGGCTCGGATCTCGCATTTGCCGAGGCAACGCGTAGATCGCTGGTCTGCAATAAAGAATCGTGGAAACTACTTCCAAATATATCTCAATGGGTCCTGCACACAGGGGGGTCCTGTGGCCCCGAGCAGGCTTTGGTTATGGAACAGGAGGTAAAAGCTTTGTCGGGGAAGGGGGCCATAGAACATGTTCCTCCCCCGACAGAGAGTCCAGGTTTAAAGCTGGTATTTTATCATTCCTGAGAAGGATGAGGGGTTGCGTCCTATTCTAGATATGCATGCCGTGTCGAATCGTGGCACAAACAGATCCGAGGACTGATTTGTCACTATAGACCTTTAGGATCCATACTTTCATTTTCCATCCTTCCTCAACTCAGGAAGTTCCTCAGGGCAAAGCACACCAGTACTGGATTCTTCCTTTTGGCCTAGTCTCGTCACCCCATATTTTTATTACATCGATGTTCGGTCGTTTTTGGCCTGCTGTACATGAGACCTTTGCAGTGTTGGCTCAAGACCAAGGGGTTTCCCATTCCACATGATCAAGCTTACGAGCAGGTGCTTCGTACTTTGGTTATGTGGAAGAAGCTTTGGTTCTTGTCCCAGGGTCCTGTGCTGGTTGCTCATTGTCAGCGCGTAACACTTACGACGGATGCTTCCCTCACAGGCTGGGGAGCGATCATGGACGGTCACTCAGGTCAAGGTCTGTAGAGGGGTCATCATCTCTCTTAGCACTTAATTGCCTGGTGATGATGGCTCAGGCTCTACATCCAGATTCAGGGAGCAGACATCCTGTCAAGGCAGGGGCTGAGGCCCGGGAAATGGAGACTCCACCCTGAGGTGGTGGAGCACATATCGAGGAGCAGACGTGGCAGAGGCTGCGTCTGTACACGGTTCCCCTGATCGTTCTACTCCCAGGAGTTCTGGAGAGCAGAGCTATGGAAGTGTGGGGTCTCCCAACTCAGGTCTCCCAACTAAGGTTGTTGAGATCACACTCACTCCAGAGCTCCCTGCACAAGGAAACTGGCGGAAATCATTAGCTGGATCCAGTTAACTTGGTTCAGTGGTGGAATTTCTGCAGGATGGATTCTCCGCAGGGTTATCCCCCTCCACTCTAAAGGTTGATGTGGTGGCCTTAGCTGGTCACCACACACCTTTGGGTGGTGTCTTTGGGGAGAAACCCATTTGTGTTTCCTCCGTGGTATGTCGGATCAGGAGGATTATGGTGGCTTTGTAATAGGGTATCCCTGCAAGACGTGTGATGCGGTGGGCTGATCCTCTCCGCACACATTCTTCAGGTTTTACAACCTAGATTTGGGCTTCACCCCTGGGTCCCAGGTGCCTTTGTCTTAGTTGTGCTCGCCTGATGTCACACAAGACAGGCACTGGTCAGTACGGTGGCGTGGATATTAGTGTTCCCACAGCATCAATTATCAACACAGCGCAAGTTCCCTTGAAAGGGAATGTCTCGGTTACGACTGTAACCTTGGTTCCCTGAAAAGGGGACGAGACGCCCTGTCATACTTCTGGTGTATCTGTGCTCAACTTGTATATCAAAAGCTGACATTGTTTGGTGCACTTGACAGCTTCCTGGTTATGACGTCACCCGCCTACCGACACACCATTAGATTGATTTCACACGTGCTTCATGATGCAATCATGCAGAGCGTTCCCATCAATTCTTCAATTTCCTAGGAGGTCTTCCATCCAGGTACTTACCAGCCTTCAGGGTTCCTCAGTGTTGTTTAAGGACAGGTTGACTGGTTTCTACAATGTGAAAAAAAGAGAGTATTTTATTATTAACCCTCTGGGGTCTGAGGGGTTTTTGGGGTCCTTGAGATGTTCTGACATGCCCTGACATTTGTGCTTTTTTCAGTTGCTTATAAACATATTAATGGCAAAGGTGTAAATTCACTCTATTTAGCACAAACAGGGCTACCATAATATATGAACAACTTGCATGTACATGTTTGTATTATTGATAGAATAATGTTTATGCATGGTTTTTTCAAAAACAAAAAACTAAAGTTTCTGAAATAAGGCCATAAAACACATTCTAAATATATGTAAATAAGACTTTTGACAAATGGATGACGTTGCCTAGAATTTTTTTTTCAAAATTATGTGAAAATCATCCTGCCTAATCATTCACATAACACAATACATTGATTTAAATCTTGTAAAACACTTTTTGTTTGGAAAGGCCATATGCGGGTGGGCGTGATTCACACCTGTGGAGTCAATGGGGCCCGCATAATGAGGCTGCATACGTAATGAGCCTTTCATTCAGGTGTGTGAATGAGCCACAAAAATGCAAGGACAATATATAACTGGTTTGTTGTTTTTTTCCACAAATTTTGCTTGCAAATTGTACAATATCCAAGGTAAACATTTCTAGTAATTGTGCAGTTAATTGTTCTCATACTGTATTTTCAGATTTGGAATATATTCTCTTCCCAAATGTGTCACTAATAAAGCATAATAAAATTATTTAAAGAGAAGGCTTATAATGACCTTTTAAGATTTTGTTTACATCTATCCTTATATATATATATATATATATATATATATATATATATATATATATATATATATATATATATATATATATATATATATATTTTTTTTTTTTTTTTATATATACAATTAAGGTTATACAATTACAACAACATTTAAAATTGTAACAATATTTCCATTGTAATCTTTCTTTGTATTCGCGATTCATATTAAAACAGTATTTTTGCCAGCTGTAGTAGCTCCACAACAGCGCGCATCTGTGCGTTCGTTCGTTCATTCATTCATACACAGAAACGCAATTCATATTTAAACAGTATTTTTGCCAGCTGTAGTAGCTCCACAACAGCACGCATCTCTGCGTTCATTCATTCAAACGCGATTCATATTATTTAAACAGTATTTTTGCCAGCTGTAGTAGCTCCACAACAGCGCGCATCTGTGCGTTCATTCATTCAAACGCGATTCATATTATTTAAACAGTATTTTTGCCAGCTGTAGTAGCTCCACAACAGCACGCATCTGTGCGTTCGTTCGTTCATTCATTCATACACAGAAACGCAATTCATATTTAAACAGTATTTTTGCCAGCTGTAGCTCCACAACAGCACGCATCTGTGCGTTCATTCATTCAGATTAGAACAAAGCAAACAGAACTGACCTAATTCCTCAGCAGGATCCGTTTGCTCCTCGAAATGATACTTCCAGAACTTCTGAGGTAAATTTTTGCAGGATTATTATCAAGATAGTAGTATTCCTCACAGCATCGTAAAGTACATAAGTCTGAAAGTGAACTCGCGGTGTGTGTTATCCAGCTGATGTGGGCGTTTCACAGGTTTGTTTGGATCGCCTCACATTTGCGTTTGAATAGCGCGCGCTCTCCGTGGGCGGAGCACATTAAAACTTAATTAGCTGAGATGAGAACGACTGACATCTCTCTCTTTGCATACATATTACATAAACTGTGAATATTTGTTTTTCATAAAAAATACTTCATTTAAAAGAAGAAAATTCAAGCTTCATGCCTGTGTGACTGTATGCCTGTTTGACTGAGTATTCGCTGAGTTACAGTTCATTTTCGGACGCGTTTCAGAATTGACTTCACTGACGGAGAGTAGGCAGAACTCGCATCATGTTTATTTTTCTTTATTTGGCAAAAAGCACAACACTTTGTTTTTATTATGAGCATACACAAAAAAAATACACACTAAACAGGATCGATTGATGTATAACACAAGCATATAAGATAAAAATTATTATTTTTTTTTTATTTTTTTTTGCACTCATACGGAAAAAAACGAGCCTATCGCGCCGGCGCGACAGCCGACCTCAGGGGGTTAATGTTTCAGTGCTCCATGCCAAATTTCACATTGACTGTAGAAAATTCAGTCATCAAAAGCCCCTTTTCGTTGTCTTTGAAAAAGATATTGAGTAATATATCCAAGCTATTTCATTTTCAAAGAATTTCAAAGCTCTGAAGACGGTGAACCTGTGCTGCCTTTTCAATTTATTTTGATAAATAAATGCAATATATTTTGTCTAGATGTAATATTTAATATTTTTTGCTTATTTTATAATTGGTGCTTTTCATTCCTAATTACATGTATTTAAAACCTGCATAGTAGCATTTGTTCATGTATTTTTATGATACCTTTGCAGTAATTTCAAGAAAAAAATGCATCCAATAGTGCTAAACGCTTCCTGCACACAAGAAACAGGGTTAGAACAACATGAAGTTGAATAAATTATTACAGAGTATTCATTTTTGGATGAACTATTCATTATTTGGAAAATACAAATAAAAATGAATGAATGTGTCACAATACAGGCCTGTTGAGAGTAGCAGTAGATCAAGAGGTGTGGGGTCCTGTCATTGTCATGGTGTCTGCTGGGCTATGTTGCTTCCTTTCTGGAAATCAAGGACAGCTTTTGCATGCACAGTGGAGACCAGTCCAACGTAAGACAGCCGTGCTGCTGCATTTATGGTGTAATTAGCTTCAGATACACCTTGTGGCATGCTGACAGCAGTACTCTGTGGCCACGGGACACTTACAGACTCGTTTTGGTTATAAATCTAGATCTGGGATGGTGATAGAAGTGCTGAGGCAAAAATGATGCAACCGGAGCCAGATCTGTTTTCACACTGTATTAAAAAGTAGATATTTGCATATTGAACTACTTCTTTAGTTAAAACTGGCAAGTGGGTATAACATGTCCATTAACTTAGTTTCCAATCACTTAGTTTCTCAGTTTATAATTTCGTAAAACCATGCCATTTTACAAAATAATCAGACTGATTTATTCATTTTTAATACTCTTACTATTTAAGGCTCAGACTTCATTCTGGGTTCGATTGCTTGAACCACAAGTTCAATTCCATCATCTTCCCTTGCCCTCACAAGACTATTTTCACATTGTACTTTAGGGTCTGAACCACTGATCTATATAAATGACTGGATTGCTCATTGTGTTCTAAACTGCCAACAGGCGGGAAAGCCACCGGAAGAGTTCGAGTGGCCATCTTACATTTCCCTACAACAGAGGGCATCATTGACTTACAGCCAAAACATTGACCTAAAATCACCCGATTTGCAGCGTATCAGTCGCACATGAATAGTTTTTAAGATAAATGAATGTACATGAATGTTTATAGTCTTTTCGGGCAGGATAAGTGATATATAGAAATCGTTAAGATGGGTGTGTCTACTAACACACTGCTGACACTGCTGGTTACTGAACAACACAAAATAGATTTTGTTGTATGTAATTATGAAGGAAATATGTAAGGGTTAATGCCCGACGAAGTGTCCATTGTCAGGTATTAATGGACGACGGCGAGGCGTGAACCGTCCGACGCGCAGCGGAGTCCATTAATACCTGACAATGGACACCTCGAAGGGCATTAACCCGCTTATACCATGGTCACTTGCCAAATAACACATTTTTAAAACATTAGTTTATATTTTAATTAGTTTTACAATCAAAATCTAAAGTTTTTACAAATAATAACTTGGTTTCCCTGGTTACGCCTGACGGTTTATTTACTAGGTGTCCTCTATCACTTTTTAATGGACACCCTGCAGCCAATCAGAATCGAGTATTCACCCAGACCATGGTATAATAAGCATTAACATATATTAGCAGAAATTGATTCAAATATGCATTAAATATTACAATACATTCAATCCCCTTTTACTAAACTGCACTATATTATATTCAAAAGGTTTACCATGGAAATAAAGCTTCATGTCTTTAAAATAAATATGCATTCAGCGATATTTCTTTGAATAATTCTCTCATTTCTCTCTTTTTGTTGACCAACATCCACTTCAGATTCTTGGAGATCTTGGAAACCTTTAAAAAGCCACAGGTCAGCTAAACTTGTATGGCTTTTTAGTAGCATGAATTTACAGTTATACAAATAATTATATAACACAAGTAATAACATAAGTATATATTATATAGCACAAAATAATTACATAAGCACAGTGAATAAATGAACATGGCGAATTAAGTTGTATGTGCATGCCTTACAAAGCATAAATCTGTATTCAGATTTCAGAAGAATCATTTTGACATTTGTAATAGGCTACAAATGTTGAGGTGTCTCATCCATCAGCTGAACTGATATTCACTACTGTAATGAAGATGAATGTAACTTCAATTTCAGGGGAAACTGCAGACTATAAACAAATAACCGTTTAAATGTTTTGGACGTTTGCATTGTAAGAATGTACAGGCAGACTTCAGCTACATAAACACTGACTCATTAGGCAATGTTTTCTTATTAAAATCAGATGATTTCCTATTAATTCAATTGAATGTGAGGGAATTCTGGCTTCACATTTTATGATATCATGAGCAATCTAGTCATTTATATAGATCAGCAGTCTGAACCATGGTGTGTTTGTGTCATCAAAATAAGTACCTCTGTGAGTACTTGCAGCCATTGTTTACCACTGCTAGGAAACAATCCACTGTGCTATTAAAGTATTTGTCCCTTTAGATTTACCTCTGTAATTTACCCACAGAATGGCCATTGACTGAGTCTGCCGTGATTGCATTACAAGAGATGCAAAGAATGCAAATTGCTCTACAAAGGCAATTTCAGACATCCCAACCTGCAAAAGTTCATTTCAGGGAGGTAACCCCCCCCCCCCCCCAAAAAAAAAAATGGAAGGAGGACAAGGATATGACATTTCACCTCAGAGTTGTCCCTAAAATATATAAAAGCATAATACATAATTTCTATAGGCTATAGGCCTATGCATTTATTTGTTCATAATGTTACAATTTGTAGATTACTTTTACTATTTATAAGCTGCTTATACTATTCATGTAAACTGCTTTTATTTATATTCCATTGCAGCTTTAAACAGGTCTAAGGAATAGGCTAATATGCACATGAATGAAATGAAACTTGTTGAACTCACCTCAACATGTCTTTTACAATCATTTAACCCGCCATGGGCAATGCTGAAGTCACTGTTACAAACTTTACAGCGTGCAAGACTATCATTATGTTTTACTCTTATAAGACAGGGGTACACTTTCATGTAGTCTGCCGTAAAATGTATCTTATACTTTCGTTTTTTGCATGTTTTTTTTGTGGCACTCTCACGTTGCCATGGCGCTCCTGTTTCTAGATACACTGAACTGATTAATTCGGTTCGGGAGAAGCGATAAAACCCGCCCACACTGACAATTGATTGGTTGATTTACCGAAACAGGCCAATCAGATGCTCTCTATCTTACGTGCACACACGCACACACACACGCAAGGTCTCTCGCTCCCTCTCCCTCTCTGCTGTGCACGCGCGCTCTGGCTCGCTCGCTCTAGATTCCGGGAGATTTTAACTCATTTGCGGGTATCAGGGAGGCGCTATCAATTTGCGGGAGACTCCCGGAACTTCCGGGAGACTTGGGATGTCTGCAATTTACTTAGGTCACCATCAAACACTCTAGTGTGAAAGCACCCAAATTCTCTAAGGCGCTGTACCGAATGTCCTCAGCTTTTGTGGTCCATATATCTGAGTCCACACTTAGGTGATGTAATACCACATAAACTATTGTGTGGTAGTCTGAGTCAGTGCAAAAGGATGCAATGCAGCTGCACATGTGGGCTCATGAGCATCAGTCCTAAATATACTCAAAATGAGCAAGTGTGCAAATTAACATTCTGGTAAAAAAAAAAAAAAAAAAGTATATTGTGCTTCAAATCAATTTCTCCTAATAATCCCATATATATGCTAATTTTATTTCCTAAATAATTATTAGCACAATATGTCCATCAGTGGTATTCAGACATTGCTTTGTTTATTCCAAACAAACCTGTGATAAATATTACAGAAGTCTAGCCTGGGTTTCCCCATGCTGCCTTGCTCGCAGTGCGATTTTATTCACGCTGCTAGGCAGCCTGGACACCATGAACCAGATTTTCCCCTCAAAAAGGGGACCAATCACAGAACGGGTAGGGAGCAGCAAGACGATGACGACGTCTATGCGACACACCGAAGCAGTTTTCGTCGAATTTCTGTCGCTCTACATACGTCATCTGGTATAATTGAAACGATTGGCTATGAGCTACGTACAGGTGCATTTGATAGACATTCGTAGCGGCCAATAAATGGCTCTGGGCATAAGTAAACCACGCCTCAAATACGAGAAAATGAACGTCTCAATGAGACGAGGTCTGACATTAGCCAGGCTAACAGAAGTCTGCATAAATAATAATTTTACTGTCTAATAAGTAATCCCACTATGACACTACTTTAGTGGAGCTTGCTTATTTAAGTAAATCATGCATGTAAATTTCATCTAACACTGGGGGGGGGGGGCATTATTGTTTATCACAACAATAAACAAAAAAATTCTCAGGAGCAATTTTTTAATTGTACTTGCAGCTTACATAAAGGGATAGTTGTTTAAATATGAGTTAGGTTCATAGATTCACTGCACGGCCATATAATTATTAAGGCAAGGCAAGTTTATTTATATAGCACATTTCATACACTGGTAATTCAAAGTGAACAATTAAAATAATAATTAAGTTCACAAAAAGAACTTAAAATAATCACAAAATAAATCAAGGAAAATTAAAACAGTTATAAAAGGAATTAAACGAGATATAAAGATGATACAGTTATAAAAGGAATTAAAAGAGTAAAAAAATGATACATATATAAACTTCTCATCTGGCAAAACACTGGTGTATTTTATTTAGCACAGATTTAGCTTGTTTTACTGTGAGATTTTCCCATGTTGATTGTACTGTGTCTGTGGTGTTCTTTCAGTGCTCCTAAGTAATCAATTCTATTCTATTTTTCCCTAAAATCGGACAGGAAGAGCTCGAGGAAAGGAATAGATCCAAACAGCAACCCAAAGATTTGTTCGGGGGCTCTAGGATTGAATCCAGTCCGCACCCCACAGAACAGATCTGGTCCCGACCTTGAGTTTCACATTAAACTCACTACTCTACCATAGACTCAGGTCATCAACATGGTTTCATCTCTCAATTTCCCAATTAACATTTCAGAGTAATTTATGTTTGTCTCTTACCCAATTCTCAGTGCCGAGTTCAGTTTAGAATAAAAAAAAAAATATATATATATATATATGTGTGTGTGTAACCCTCCCACACAATTCCACTTTTTTAAGGAGTTATCATGTGCATGGGGAATGAATTGGTGAAACGTTACTAGAATTTAAAATCAGGATGTATTCACAGCAACTAAAACTTTGGATATGTGATTCTGGCTAGAGTGTAGAGAGGCCTGGTTAGCTTAAATATAGCTATACTGTGTTTTTTGCAAAAATGAAACGAAAATCACACCAATCACATTTAAATCGCACACACTTAAAGGTATAGCGGAGGATCTTTCCGAATTTTAGATAAGACCCGCCCTCTCCACTTTTTGAAAAGTTTGATTGATTCACCAGAATGATTGACAATTAGGAGGACCAATAGTATAGGTGATCCACCCGTAAGTAAAAAACCCTCCGCTATACCTTTAAATATCAGACCACAACGATTGAATGTTATACTCAAGATGTATTTATATTGTTGTTGTTTTTTTTTTAGAACTAGGTGAGTTAACCTTTTAAAATGTCCTCATGTTCCAAATGAAATGACAATGAACAATACCCCGGGTTTTTTTTCTACTTTTATGTCTCAGTTTTGTGGTACCACAACGTTGGCGCGCTTGTTGGAGCTCAGTTGAAACGTTTCCAAATAATATTGTCTGTACTCACGATTCCTCGGTAACAGAAAGATTATAGTGACCGTCTATCCAAACCGTTCCGTCCAATGGTGAGATACGCAATGAGGAAACCCGTCCTGAAGCTCCGTCCGTCCATGTGCAAACCAAGGGGCAACATTCTCATCTGAAAAATGAGGCCTACCCGGAAGTGCGAAAAACTGCAATACATCGAAAATCCGCTAGGGGAAGGTCCCAAAAGGGAGCAAATCTCCATCAGTGTTAATTTCGTTGACGAATAATTTTCGTCATTATTTTCGTCAACGACATTTTTTCACAGACGAAAACGAGACGATAACTAAATAAAAACTAGTTTTGAATGACAAAAACTAGTCAGTCCAATGACCGCATGTCATTGGACTGACATGATCCAATGTCTTAAAGTGACAGTGGGTAATAAACCTAATGCTGTCTGTGTCCTTAATATTGATCAAGCAACAAAAGAAAAAGAGAAAAGCATTCACTGCTCGTTAATAGCTTTTAAATAAGGATTAATTATATTTAATTCATACAAATAAATATGTCTGTTTGAAAGAATAGAGAATGATGTATATGCAAGTTATAAAGAATTCATATAGGCTATCATTCATTGAAAAGAAGACTGTGTTAGGAAAAGTGGTTTTATTTAATTTTAAGACATTTTTTAAGTTACAGTAGCTAAATCTGTATCTGTATTGCACGTTCAAACTTTAAAATCATTCATATTAGCAGGTTAATGTTTTCTCCGGGAGTATATGGGTTTGTACATTTTAGAGAAATTCTAAATGAATGCATTTCAATTTAAACCCATTATATTATAAATCAAAATTTGCTGTCAAAATTAACACTGATGTGAGATTATCTTTTGTGAAAAAGCTACAGTCAGTGTTTTTGACATTAAGAATAAAATAAAATACATGTTTTGTATTACAGCCGTTAAATCTGTGTATGTAGGCCCTATTGCATATTCAAACCTTAATACCATTCCATAACAGACTGATGGAAACATTTAGTCAGGTCAACTGTCGACTAGATTTAGTCGACTAAAATCTGCTAATATTTGTTCTACTAAAACAAAACTAGACTAAGACTAAAAGACTTAAGACTAGACTAAGACTAAAACTCTTATGATATTTAGTCGACTAAAACTAGACTAAGACTAAAAGATTTCAGATGACTAAAATGTGACTAAAACTAAATGGTGTGTTATTCAAAAGACTAAGACTAAGACTAAATCAGAATTTGATGTCAAAATTAACACTGATCTCCATAGCCCCCATGTTAAAATGTCCGTTTTCACAGCATAAATTCATGTTTTTACAGGTTGGTCCCATGGACTTTTATTGTATTTTTCGATAGGTTCCGAGTGCCTGACAACGGCGAGGGTAGTGAATTTTTTTCTAACTCGTTAGTTTAGATAGTATTTAGATATAAAATGTATGACAAATAAGGGCGTGGTTAACTTTGATTGACAGCTTGATTGACAGCTTAGGCTGCGCCAACTGGAGAATGACAACATAAGAAGCGCCATTTTTTAACACATTTGAAATATAATACTACTGTTTCTGTATCATGAAATGTAGTTTTAAGAGTTTTTCAGGCGAGAATGTAGTTGTTTAAAGCTCAAATCTGTGGTTTATTTAAAGATTTATGAAAATTTTATCCAGTTGTGAGATCCAGCGATGATGACCGGGCGCTCGGCGCATGTACCCAGCCTGCAACAGCTTTTCCTCGGCTAGTCGTTCGCGGCTGACCCTGGCGTCTCTGTAGTGGTTAAACATGAGGTATAATTTGTCTTGTGTATATCTAACGGGCGATTTTTGGTTTTGTGAAACTATAACTTGTTCCCTGGCCAATCGTTTTGGCTGAGGGGAAGTTTCATAACTTTATAAGCTATTTAACTTTACCGTTGTATGGTTAGACTAGACAGAGCGCTGACTTTGTATGTTTGACTGAATTGTTTGCTTTATTTGTATAGCTTCTTATACCTTTTACTTATACTTTTATAATGGCTAATATTGATAAAACTGAAATTTAACAAAAAGAGACTGGGTTGAGTTTTGTCATTTTAAATTTTAATACAACGAAGATGATCTATAATGTTGTTTACTGCAAAATCTGTTGTTTAGTACAAATGCACATATTGCCTGGACCATATTAAAATGTTTAATATTTTTATATTATATTTAAAACGAAAAGAGGCAGGTTTGTGTTTTATATTTTGTTTTTTTATAAATAGGCAAACGTTATGTGCAGTGAATATAATCAATACGCGTTGCCTGAACCACATTTGTGTGGCTATAATGTTTAAGATTTCTTTAAATGAAAACGAAAAGAGTTAGTATGGTGTTTTATAACATATTTCGTTGCCTAAAATATACACAAAGATGACCGGAGTAGCACAGTGACGCGCGCTGTGTCAGAAGGTGGGCGGGGTTAGGATTTCCCAAGATTTCCCAAGATGGCGCCACCCACCCCCCATAAAGGCTTCAAAACCGTTCTTCAGAAAGTCAATGGGTGACGTCACAGACGCTTTGTCCATATTTTTTACAGTCTATGGTGCAAACGCGACTCCTCCGGCCTGCAGCGCGAATCCTGAGCACATCTATTGCAGCAACATGTGGCAGCATCTGACGCATACTAGCCAAGAGTTCACAAAATCAAATGAGCTTAACTATATATTGTCCAAAAATGTCAATTTCATTTTAGTTCACAATGTCCATACTCACTCAGAAACTCGGTGGCAAAGTGGATTTCTGGCTATATAGTAGCAGTTCTCACATGGCTATGTATTAGCAGTTCGCACATGGCTATTAGCAGTTCGCACATGGCTATGGCATTAGTTTCACTTCAGTAGAATCTCCGTGACCCATTTAACCAGCTCCAAAACAAAGCTCACTCTCACGATTTAACAGGGTTACACACTGACAAAAAACAAGAAAAATCCCCCTCTGGCTCTTAACTTCGATGACCAGTATCATACAGAACTTAGAACTAACTTTAGCTTGTAACTATCTCTCCGGTTCTTTTCCTCGTCACTCGTTTTCAGTCTCGCTCTATTTTTTAGTCCCGCCCCCTCAACAACCCGATAGGTTGCCCAACTGCTCTCTGGATGGCACTGATTGAATAACAAACAAAACTGACACCTGGCCACCCAATGCAAAATAAAATGACAGAGGGTTCAAAGGATACTCACAACAGAGGATATTTCAACACCTCCCCTTTATAACTGCATTAACACGTATTAAAGGGCACCTATTATGCAAAATTCACTTTTACATGGTGTTTGAACATAAATGTGTGTTGGCAGTGTGTGAGCAAAACCACCCTAGAATAATAAAAATCCACCCAGTAGTTTTTTTACTATCTCCATAAATCATAAGCACTGTCTCAGAACACCCTGTTCTAGATTTCCCTCACTGTGACGTAGAAATGAGCTAAGCCCCACCGACGTGATTTGATTGACATCTGGTTTTGGCATAGACCCCGCCCTCGGTGATCTGCATCCTCCATTGTTTCAACGACAGCCGGTAATGTCTCCTAAGAAGTGTAGGTGTTCTGTTGTGGGATGTAAGAATGGACATACTAGTCTTCACTGACATCAGAGCCACTGAAAACGCAGCGGATGGATTTTATTTATGAAGAAAAGGCACCACTTAAACTTCCTAAATACGAGATTCATTTTCTGACTGACTGTTTATAGTGAACGAGGGTCAAAGTTAATCCTCAAGTGTGGATCGTTGCCTACAGTTCGCGATCCAACGTCACCTCCAGAAAAAGTAAGTGTATTTTATGATTTTTGAGCAAATAGTCATTTCAATCGATGTCAGCCAGTTCAACAACAAATGCGTCTAAAGCTATTTATTGTCGTCGTCATAGGATGTCTCAACAAACAACGTCAGACAGTTTTATGTCACGTAGGCATTTTTTTTGCAGCATTTACAAATGTAAATAAATTAAGGTCTGCTCTATCTCCATAGACAGTAGGCTATATAAACGTCTATCTCCCTCCCCTTAAGAAATAAATAAATAAATCGTTTGTACTTAGCAAACGTTATCACAGTAGTGTGTGTGTGTGTGTATGTGTAGTTTCAAAAAATTGCGCGAACGTTATCACAGTTCGTGTGTGTGTGTGTTGCACATCCATAATGGCAAAGGGGACGCGATTAAAACTTTGTAAGTACATAAATGTATCAAATAACCATTCCGAGACGTTTAGTCCATTCTCATTCGTGTTTATTGTGTGCCAGACTCTCTTCATCATCTAGGTCCAGCAGCAGGGCGGGGATATGCAGCTCATTTACATTTAAAGTGGTACGCACAAAACAGCTCTTTTTAAAACAGGCCCCAAAAATGACATTTTCAAATGGTTATAATAAATTAACTGTGGGGTATTTTGTGCTGAAACTTCACAAATGCATTCTGGGGACACCCAAGACCAATATTACATCTTCTAAAAAGGGGCATAATAGGTGCCCTTTAATACAAAAATGTATTACACACCAGGGACAATTGAACTGGCCCATATTTCAGGATATATTGTATTTCTGTTAACAGAACACAAAATAAACTATATATAAATTTAGCAGGGTGCTACATATATATATATATATATATATATATATATATATATATATATATATATATATATATATATATATATTAGAGGTGGGCATAGATTATTTTTTTTTATCTAGATTAATCTAGATTAATTTTTAAATTAATTTGACTCTTCAACGACTGAGATGACAACAAATGAATCACATGCATTAAATATTCTGCATGTATGATTTAATATCTTCAGCAGATGCAGTTGCAGGCTGATTGGACTGCACAAATAAAGCTGCTAGAATATCTGACAGTCATATCTAATTAATTTCTGGACTGAAACATGGAGCAAAAATAGACACCTTCAAAGCCTTCATGTCTGGCCACCTTGTGAATACATAAAAAGAAAAAAAAAAATCAATCACATTATTTATTAATATATTCATTTCACCCTTTCAAAGTGCCAGGCTCATATAAAGGCACACTTGCAATGTTTCTATTCTGGCATCAGCGTTATGTTTAAATCTTTATTTACTTATTTATTTTAGACTCTTCAAAGACTTTATATAACCATGCAATCACTTTTTATCAATGTTTTTCATGTCTGAGAGAGTGGAAAAAGTGTAGCTATTCTCTCTCAAAACCACAAAGTTTGGATGTGTTGAGGGGGTCTTGAACCCCCTTGAGCTCTAAGTAGTGCAGTTTCCTATAAGCCAATGCATTATTTAGGATGGCTGTTTCCCAAGGGTTGTATAGGAACAACATGCAAAGCCCTCAACTTCAAGTGTCTGACATTGTATGTTGTTTTTCCGACCTAGCTGAAATTCTTTGCATAATGTAAAATCACTATGCCAGTGTATGCCAGGAGCTTGAGTGTTTGGCTCCGTGGTACACAGTACTCAATTCAGTGCCCAGTCCAAGGTCTCTTATTCACAGAAGTTCAGTCTGGCTTTAAGGCAGGATAAACAAATGCAGGGATGAATATAACTTGGTCATAATTTCTTTTCGTACATATTTGCTTTTCCAATGCTTTCCTGCAGTGTAAGACTGAAGTTTCAAATAAATGTATAGCATCTTCTTCTAGAAGCTTGTGGGATAGAAACCAATCCCACTCTACAGTTTTATCTTTACAAAAACACAAACCCAAACAAAAAAAACGAAGAAAGAATCTACAGCCTAGTCTTAAATTACGAGGCGTAACAGCCCCGCAGGTTACTGATCCACTGCAGTTTGTGAAAAACACAAGGCTTTTTCTGGTGTGGCATTCAGACATTTTAGGTCTTAATCTGATCGTGGCTGTTCTGCATCAAGGCACATCAAGTGCTTGGCTATTGATCCATTCATACAAACCTACAGCACTCATAACTCATAATTGCCTAGCTGCTCTAAAGAGGGTTTTAATCGCACATTCCACAGCTCATGTCTGTTTACAGCTCACACAAGAGTAATTACTGGCAGTTGTTTGTTTGTGAGCCCTTTACACACACACACACCCACCCACCCTCGGTTTCTCTATCTTTGTGGAGACTCTCCATTGGTGTAATGATTGTCGAGTTTACGTGCATAGGTTTAGTACCTATGATCACGCGCGTGAACTCGATAATCGACTACTGTGGACTTCAACCGAAAACAGGATGTAAATACAGGTATGTGCGCTGGCTGAATAAACATCATTTTTATTCATATCTTTCACATCTACTTCAGTCAGATTCACCCGTGTTCACTCCGAAGGAAGCACTCACATTGGCTGTGCACTTTTAATGACACATCAAGGATGTTAAGAGGCTAAAAGCAGGTTTAAAACTTGATAACCAAAATATACTGATGAGTTCAGTGAAGTTTATTGTACATCACACAAAAGATGAGCATTTGTTTTACTCCAGAGAATCACTGTAAGAGCTGAATAAACACAGTATAAGAAGTGAACATTAAAGTCTTATCCATAAACTCTCTCTCTCTCTCCCTTTCATTATCATCAACATACACAGCGAAGTACACAAAACACTCATTACAACTAACAGTAAACAAATATATACACACCTTTTCAGTGGGTGCTTAATAAACTGATAAACCTTATATCCGTAAAACGACTCGATGAGCTGTCATAAAGTGCGCGCTCTCACTTTCATTTCTGCTGTGGTCAGTAACGTTAGGCCTATCGCTCCGGAGACTGTAAGCTTGATCACAAACAGTACAGATCCATCCTCGAGTAACAACGGGAGTAAATGAACACTGCTATGTTCATTCTTACATCCAACAACAAAACACCTCAATCGCTTAGGAGACATTCTTGTCTACAGCTGATCAAGCGTCGAACAATGGCGGACTCTGTGTCCAGCTCACTCAGGGCGGGTCTATGCTCAAACTGAAGTGTCAATCAACAGTCGTGGGAGGGGCCTGTGCAATTCTACGTCACATTGCACCGAATCTGAAAACAGCTCATTCTGAGACAGTGCTTATGATTTATTGAGATTGTAAAAAAAACACTGGGTGGATTTTTATCATTCTAGGGTGGTTTTGCTCACACACTGCCAACACACATTTATGTTCACACACCATGTAAAAGTGAATTTTGCATAATAGGTGCCCTTTAACCCATTAGAAATGTATTTCACAAAAAAAGAGCTCAACCTTAAAAAACAATCATTTGCAGCTTTCAACACCTTAGGAGTTTGACAAGTGTAAATACAGTATGATCCTGAGTTCTAATTGCTGTGTTATGCAGTACACTGGTCATTGTGAGTATATTTAGTATGTACCGAATATTTGGAACCAAACAGGCTTTTTGTTGAACTGTGATTGTAGTACACATCCATATTTTTAGAATGGATGGGACATGTTCCAAATGTCCTGGAAGCCAAATCCCATTTTTATTTGGCTGAAGTAAGAGAGAGTGCACTGAATTGTACATACTTGGCCTTTTTAACTGTGGCCTTTTTTCTTAAAATAATGCAATAAAAACCACATAGCAACAAAGGCTCATTGGAAAAGTATATCTCAACAGTTTCCAGCTGAAAATAACACTAGTGGCAGTAAAACACCCCCAATCTTTATTCCTTTTCATACAAAGTATTGTTACATGGGGAGATCGTTGATTAAAGCTACACTGTGTGATATTGTCCCCCATCTAGCGGTGAAATTGTATATGACTACCCAGTGAATATTAGTTTCTGTTCCTTTCAATTCCGAGGGCGTTTTAACTCCTACGGTGGCCGTATTATTCCAAGATTAACATGGCTTCCAGTTGTTCCAATTGCACCTTTAAAACTATTCATCACCTGTGATCCGTCGCAGCACAGATTTATGTTACAAGGTAAACAATACTTTTTCACCATTAACGCAAGGAAAAGTAACGCAAGTTATACTAGAGGTCGTTCTGCCGTTATGCACAACCATGCTATGGTTAGACAAGCAACTATAAAACTCAAGAATTTACACAAATAGGCTGAATTACCTGTCGAGAAGAAAGCAGGCAACTTCGGCGTCCGTTTTAAAATCTTTGCTCCTCATGAGCTCTTTCCATCTGGGAAAAGTTACTCCAATATTGACTTTGGTCTTGCTGATTTGCCTGTCATGTTGACGTTTTAATTCTCTCTTTCGCTTCCTTGGCGACTCTGCTACATGTCCTCGAAAATAGGCGTGATCCTCCATCTTCAGCAATCTTTCAAATCTGCCGGCAGTCGCGAGTAATCTCCCCCTTGGCTTCGTCACGGTGTCACTGAGTCTAAAACGTGAAAGGCGAAGCTTGAATTTCCAGGTATGTCCCTCTTTGGTGAATGTATTTTCAAGATGGAGGCGCAACATGGCTTCAGCCATTCGAGCGACTCGCTCGTATGTATTATGAATGGAAGATTTTACGCTTACGAGAATACTTTATTAGTTGGTGGAAGTAATTACACATGAATGAGCACATATACTTATGATAGAACAAAGTGTTTTTTTGCTAAGAATCAACTTAAAAAGTTACTTAGTGTAGCTTTAATAAAGACTTATTGTTGCACAGTTCTTTGCACAATTATGTATATTATATATTAAAGGACAAATCAAGTGAAAAATGAACCTAGGGGTAATTAACACATGGTTACCGAGTCGATCGTTCCCTGCGATGCGTTTTCATGAAAATCGAATGTAAAGAGTTTTATTTATAAAAACAGATTAGCTCATAACACTAGTATATAGGGCAGAGAGTAAGTAAAAGTAAATCGCTACACTGTTAGAAAAATCTGTAGAAATTACAGTATTACTGGCAGCTACTTGCCAGTAACTTACTGTAGATTTAAAATTATGTTATTTACTGGCAACAATTTGTTCAAAATTAAATGAACATTAAACATTAACAAGTCTTTATCTTTACAGAATAAAACTAAAATAACATCCTCATGCAAAGCATTCTGGGAACCAAAATCTGAAGGAAAAAAACAGAAAAAGGTTGATGAAGATTTCTGGTTCCCAGAATGCTTTGCATTAGATTGTTATTTTATAATTTTATTCTTTAAAGACAAAGACTTGTTAATGTTTAATGTTCATTTAACTTTGAACAAACTGTTGCCAGTAAATAACATAAATTTAAATCTACAGTAAGTTACTGGCAAACAGCTGCAAAACTACAGCAAATTTTTTACAGTGTAGTTAATACCACTAACAAGGCTCAAAATAGCCTCACACTAACACGGGAGCATAATGAGGGTCCCTACATACAAACCGAAGCATTGAGAACTTTGTAAGTGTACAGACAGTTTAATAAGAAGATACTTTATAAAGACTTAATAAAGATTTATCTCACATTTTGCTTTTGTTAACATTTTCGGTTAAGTTTAGGATTGCTGATATTAAATTCTCAAGCACGAAAGAGCATGGACCCTTTTCACAGACATTTCCACATACTTTGTGTTTTCTTACCTTGGCATTAAATAACAGAAAACTGTTTTTTTTTTTTAATTATTATTATTTTGAAAGTCCGTTGCTCACCGGCTCTGAATACACATAGGCCTACAGTCAACCCATGGGTCACAGGAGGGGTGGGATGTTGGTCAGCCAGCAAATAACCCTCCCAAACCAGCAGTGGAGGGAGGCTTCGGCAGGTGAACAGAAAGGGAGACAGCGCTCCGCGAGTAAACGGCAAGCGCTCTATGGATAGTAACCGCATGGCAACGGCTTCAGTGCGCAGCTGCAGCCTTTTTAACTTGAATTAAAATTATACATAACTTTACCTGATAGGCCTGCGTTTAGTTTAGCGGGGATGCTCTGCCATGTGAATTCCCTCCTGTTGATGTCCTGATAACTATTTAGATTCTGGAAACTCACAAACAGCGAGGATCAGTCTCTCTTCCAATGATTTGTGCTGCGCGTCGTGTACAAAAAGTTCAAGACAATTCAACTTCGGCAGCGGGCGGGCGTGTGCGCACAACCGCGACAGTTTCACGGGAACGCACCCGCTTGGTACTGCACCTTGTGCTCGACCACTTCACCTCACTCTATGGTGCGTTCACACCAAACTCGAATAGAGCGTCTGGCGCGAGTGATTTCATATTCGCGCGTCCAGTTCGCTTCAAACTTTTGCTTTTTACGCGCGTCAATTTCGCTCTGGACACGTGAATGGATTCAAAATGTTCAAGCGTCCAACTAGACGCGGTAGACGCGAATTTGACACAGAAAAAAACCCAAGAAAACAGGACTCTGATGGTAACTTGTTTAACAAGCTAGATAAATTATTGTTTAAGTTGAGATTTACAAGAAATATTTTATTGCTACTGTGTAAAGGGAATACTGCTGGTAAAAAGCACATTAGGCTATTTGTTTAAAGTTTTTGCAAACCACATGTTATTGCACTTTTGTGTATATAGCAGTACATTTAGATCAAAAGTGTGCAATACACTACTTTAGAATTCATTATTAAATTTTGCGCGTAATAATGCGATTAATCGCGATTAATCGCAAGAAAATCATGTGATTAATCGCGATTAAAAATTTTAATCGTTGCCCAGCACTAATATATATATATATATATATATATATATATATATATATATATACACACACACACACACACACATATATATATATATTTTTTTTTCTGTTTTGGAGAGTCATAGAAATGCTGTCAAGGAATTTGCTATTTGGGCAAACTGAAAAACTGAAAAATTATATATGCTATAGTTTTCGTTCTTGACTACAGAAGTGGAAGGGTATATTGGCCTTTTAGCATCTGCATCACTCACCAGGAATTTCATTTCCAAGCTGCCACGATACATACAACGACCATCAAATGTTGCTGCAGTCATGTTCATCCTTTTCGTAGATAAATATACATGCCTTTAGCGACACAACAAGCAACATAATACCATTTTGCAGAATTATCACCATAGGTACGTTTTTCCAATGAGCCTAGGGAAATCAAAATGAGAGTACTGATGACCATTAGCCCTTTAGATCTCATCTGTTAGTTATAAGACTAATATTTTGTTAGTGTACCATTTTACAAAATGCATTTTTTTTGTACTTTTTTTTTTTTGTACTTTTTTTACATTTAAAATGAACTGTGTCATTTTTAAGTTTTGTCTTCAGGGAAAATGCCGATAACTAATGTTGCACCACACAAAGTTTTATCCAAACAAATGCTTGAGAATTTCATAACTAGTAACTGAAATAATTAAATCTGTCATAACTGAAATAAAATCTACATTGTGTAAAAATAAGCGAACAAATCTTTAATTAGCTTCCTGATGCACAAGGTTGCTGTGGGTGCTGTCTGTCTGTTTCATATACTAGCCCTGAGAACGCTGAAGGCCAGGCCTTTTTCAGCAGAAGAATAAATATGAATGCATTTAGCTTCTTTTATTGATGAATGCACTGGGCTCCCTCCCCCTCCCCCCCTTTTGTCTGTGGTCAAGAACGTCAGATGAATACAGAGCATCAATGTCTTTAAATGCTATTAAAGAACAACCAAAAATAAGATTAAACCTGCAATAAAATAGTTAGTAAGAGCAAGCCTCAGAAAACAGCAGGATATCAATCCATGTATCATTTCGTTTTAGAAAAGAGACTTCCCTTACAGCCGGCTTTAATGGTACGTTCTGTTTACGGTAATCAACCATGATTACCACATGTAAAGGTGTGAATCCAAATGACTTTTCGTTATCTTCATACAACACTAAGAGATACAAACAATCATTATACGTTTCTTTGTCAAACTGGGTTGATGCATTTTGACATTCTGTTGAAGTGTTCAATCTTGTCATGCCATTTAATAAAACAGATCCCATAGATGATTCCACTGGACAAGATTAGGAATATTTTGTTTCTCTCCTCAAATTTCCACTCTAATAGTTGCTGGGGCAAAACGTGATCAACCTCTGATGTAATGTGTTGTTCTTTTTTTTTTGCAGATATGCGGGTTTGGATCTTAATCCGATGACACTGGAGGATGCATTGGGATGTGTAAATGAAATCCAGCTAAAGAATATCCAGATACTATCCATATACAAAGTGCATAATACCAGGAATAAAGGTGATCTTTCACATTCACTCATTTATTGTGTTTGCTGTTGCCTTGATGTGAAGGGAAGGTAAATCCTTGTTGTCTCCCTATGTAAATTTTAGGGTAAGGAAAAAAGGCCAGATCAGCGAAGTATGCGTGTAGCGCGCTAGATTTACATACACCAAATTCAGAACAGCAGATTGGAAGGCCATTACTGCATATAGATTACATCTAATCAACCCCAAATGACACAGACATAGAGACTGAAAATTACTTATTACCATCGCACTCAGCAAAGAGAGGACTGGATTACTGAATCTAAGGCCTGTTGAAATACCGGCATGTTACTATGTATGAGGACCAAATCAATACCAGCGGCTTGTGTATAACTCAAAATGTCAGATGCACTGATGAACAAACAAAAAGTAATTTCATTTTAATACACAGTCCAAAATACTACCTTAAACTTCTTAAACTGAAACTGTTGTCAAGCCTAAAGCTTTTTAAAATACACGTTTTTTTTTTTTTTTTATTAATTACACAGTGTTTTCAAACAATCATGTTTGTAATTAAAATCCATTTTTATCCATAAAATACTTATATTGAGATATTTTTGCATTACACTAGGCTTCAGGCAATCTAAAAACCATAACGTATCTCATGCAAAGTAGAATTTACAATAAGGTTACGATTTTTAACATTAGTTAACGAACTAACAATGGAAAATACTTCAAAAAATGCCTTAATTAATTTTTATTTTAACATTTACTTATACATTATTAAAATCAAAAAGTAATGTAGGATTCACAAAGATGAATAAATACTTTAACAAATGTATTGCATTAACGTCTCGGTTACGTATGGTAACCCTTGTTCCCTGAGTCCAGGGAACGGAGACGCCTCGTCGGGGGAGTTCCCCTGACGAATTGGGATCACGCTAGGGAGACCAATTGCCTTCGAGTGAATTAAAACGAGCCAATGAACATTGGCATGCAACATTTGCATTCCGCAGCCCGCCTACCAGCGCGGGTATAAAGCCCGGAAGCAAACATTGCATCATCGCTTTTCGCTGAGGAGCCGAACAGTGTCCAGCCCTCCGCGAAGGTACAGCAACATGGCGACGGGACGAGGCGTCTCCGTTCCCTGGACTCAGGGAACGAGGGTTACCATACGTAACCGAGACGTTCCCTTTCGTCAGCAGGGAACTCCGACGCCTCGTCGGGGGAGTTCCCCTGACGAATTGGGATCCCTACCAAAACGCCATGGTGCTGGCCCCTTCCAGCGCCCAGCTAAGCTACAGCCCTGCAGCAGTTTCCAGAAATTTTGCGGGAGCTAGCTAGGGAATCACACTGCTGTTCCACAAGACCCAATCAGTGGATATTGGATAACACTGGGAAAGCGTGCCCGTCCCCAAGGAAAATAATAATGGGGGGGAACGCTGCGGAAGCTGAGGCAGCCTAGAGGAAGGCCCTCAAATACACACATGTACTAACCACGTAGGGTAGTGAAACATATGGCAGTCCTTGAAGGTAGTCCCAGTCCGGAGGAGTGTGGAGCGTACTCAACAGGGACGACAGAATGAGTCTGTCAAGGGGAAGACACGGCTGAACTGCACGTGGCAATCATGGGTCACCGCAGGGACCACTGGAAAAGCACCCAGTCTACTAGCAACTCCTTACTGAAGGTAGCAGACCTGGTGCCGGGCGGTCCGCAACGCCTGGCACCGGAGGGGTGATGGAGGAACTCACGAGGTTAGCCGTTTGTTGGGTAACCAACGGAGCAAAAAGACGCACGTATCCGCTCACGGAATGGCGTCGCAAGCCGACACACCTATTCCCTCTAATTACTGGCCGTAGCGAGTACTCGGGAGGAAACCGGTTCCACACGTAGGCTATAAAACCTAGCGAACGTGTTCGGTGTCGCCCAGCCCGCAGCTCTACAAATGTCTGTTAGCGAGGCGCCTTGTGCCAGAGCCCAAGAAGCGGCAACACTCCTAGTGGAATGAGCCCGCAACCTGGGAGGGCAGGGCTCACCCTGGGACTCATAAGCCCTGGTGATAGCATCCACTATCCAGTGGGCTAACCTCTGCTTGGAGACAGCCTTCCCCTTCTGCTGGCCTCCGTAACAACAAAGAGCTGATCTGAGGTCCTAAAGCTTTGCGTTCTGTCTATATAAACCCAGAGGGCCCGGACAGGACAGAGAAAAGCTAGGGCTGGGTCTGCCTCCTCCTGGGGCAGCGCTTGCAGGTTCACTACCTGGTCCGCGAAGGGAGTGGTAGGAACCTTGGGCACATATCCGAGCCTGGGTCTCAATATAACCTGAGAAAGGCCAGGCCCGAACTCTAGGCACGATTCGTCGACCGAAAATGCCTGCAGATCCCCCACCCTCTTGAAGGAAGCCAATGCTAACAGGAGCGCTGTCTTAATGGACAGGATTTTAAGCTCGACTGTCAGCAAAGGCTCAAAAGGAGGACTTTGGAGCGCTTTAAGCACTAAAGTTAAGTCCCAAGAGGGTACAGGGTGCAAGTCGCGAGGTGGATTTAGCCTCCTAGCACCCTTGAGGAATCTGATGACCAGGTCGTGCTTCCCCACGGACTTACCTTCAACTACATCGTGATGTGCGGCTATTGCGGCAACATACACTCTGAGGGTAGAGGGAGACAGCCTTCAACCCCTGTTGTAGGAAGGAGAGCACGACTCTGATCGGGCAAGTTCGTGGGTTCTCCCCGTGGGAAGAACACCAGCCGACGAACAGGTTCCACTTCAGAGCGTAGAGGCGCCTCGTAGAGGGGGCTCTAGCTGAAGAGATGGTATCTACCACTGCCTGTGGCAGGCCATCTAGAACCTCCGCATCCCGTCCAGGGACCAGACATGGAGTTTCCAGAGGTCTGGACACGGGTGCCATAGAGTGCCCCGTCTCTGAGAAAGAAGGTCGTTCCTCAGAGGAATCGGCCAAGGAGGGGCTGTCGCGAGGAGCATGAGTTCTGGGAACCAAGTCCGGGTTGGCCAATACGGGGCTACCAAAAGGACCTGCTCCTCGTCCTCCCTGACCTTGCACAGTGTCTGTGCAAGAAGGCTCACTGGGGGGAACGCATATTTGCGTAAGTCCCGGGGCCAGCTGTGTGCCAGGGCACCCGTGCCGAGAGTTCCTTCGGTCAGGGAGTAATACCACTGGCAATGGGTCGTGTCCGGAGAGGCAAACAGGTCTACCTGTGCGGCTCCGAAGATTCGCCAAATCAGCTGGACCACCTGGGGATGGAGTCGCCATTCTCCCAGAAGGGAAGGCTGACGTGAAAGCTCGTCGGCCACACAATTGAATTCCCCTGGGACATGAACGGCACGAAGCGACCTCAGATGCTTCTGACTCCATTGGAGGAGGTGGGAGGCGAGTCGCGACATACGACGGGAGCGCAGACCACCTTGTCGGTTGATGTACGCAACGGTCGCAGTGCTGTCCGTACGGACCAGTACGTGCTTGTGTCTGAGAAACCCCTTGAGGCGACACAAGGCCAAGCGTACTGCTTGCAACTCTAGGCAGTTGATGTGCCAATGCAGCTGGGGCCCCGTCCACAGACCCGAGACTGCATGCCCTTTGTACGTGGCCCCCCAACCCTTGGCAGAAGCATCTGTGAACACCACAGCATGCCTGGAAATCTTGGACTAGGGGCACTCCGGCCCGTAGAAACCCAGGATCCGACCAAGGGGTGAAGGTTTGGCGACAGTGCGGGGTGACTTTGACCCGGAACGTGCCGCTCTGCCACGCCCACCTCGGGACTCGATCGTGAAGCCAGTGCCGGAGCGGTCTCATATGCAACAAGCCGAGCGGCGTTACTGCGGCTGCGGCTGCCATATGCCCCAGGAGCCTCTGAAACTGTTTCAGTGGGACCGCTGTCCTGCCTCGAAAGGACTTGAGACAGGTGAGCACTGACTGGACGCGCTCCTCTGTGAGGCGCGCAGTCTGAGCGACCGAGTCCAGTTTCACACCGAGATAAGAGATCCTCTGCACGGGGCAGAGTTTGCTCTTCTCCCAGTTGACCTGAAGCCCCAACTGACTGAGGTGACGGAGCACCATGTCCCTGTGATCGCACAACACATCTCGCGAGTGAGCAAGAATGAGCCAGTCGTCGAGATAGTTGAGAATGCGAACGCCTTGTTCTCTCATGGGAACAATGGCCACCTCCGCGACTTTCGTGAAGACACGGGGCGACAGGGCCAGCCCGAAGGGTAGGACCTTGTACTGATATGCTCGACCCTCGAAAGCAAACCAAAGAAATGGTCTGTGTCGAGGAAGAATCGAGACATGAAAGTACGCGTCCTTCAGGTCGATCGCTGCAAACCAATCCCGGGGACGGATGCATTCGAAAATGCATTTCTGCGTGAGCATCTTGAACGGGAGCTTGTGCAGGGCCCGATTCAATACTCGCAGATCCAGGATTGGCCGTAACCCACCGCCTTTCTTGGGTACAATGAAGTAAGGGCTGTAAAACCCTGACCTCATATCGGCTGGAGGGACCGGCTCGAACGCGTCCTTCGCCAGCAGGGCGTCGATCTCTTTCCGCAAGATAGGAGCATCCACTGGACGCACATGGGTAAAGTGGATGCCCTTGAACTTGGGAGGCCGGTGTGCAAACTGAGTTGCATAGCCGAGCCGAAAGGTGTGGATGAGCCAGTGCGACGGCCTCGGGAGCGCTAGCCAGGCTCCGAGAAACTGCCGCAACGAGCCCACCCGCACCGCCGGCGTACCCGCGGAGGGGCAGCGAGGCGGAAGGCAGGGACACGGCTCCGGTGGCATTGTAGCGGCCGAGAGCGGGGTCTGGGTGTGTATTTGGACAACACCTACCTGCCTCCACCGGGGGACAGACGGCAGAGAAGACCCTAGAGTGTTCTGCTGCGGGCTGTCGCCTGGCGAGAGAAGGGGAGGAGACGAGACGAGGAGCGAGGCCCAAAGGCGGCTGCTGGTCTCCGTACCTTCCCGCCCAGCAGCAGACAGGAGTGACGTGACCGGGGTGGCGCCACTGCTATCTGAGAGCTGGGGAGAGGGGAACGAGAGCGGCGCAGCTCGGGGGCGGCGCACGCTGCCATTCTGACCCTCTCAGACGGAGGAGACTGGTCTTATTTTACTGCCAGTCTCGACCGTGAGGGGAAACGAGGAGCGAAGCCCGGGGGCATCGAGTCCTGGTTTCCGCCTCACCCAGCGAGAGACGAGAGTGACGAGGCCGAAGCCCTCACTGCCATCTGAGCGCTGGGGCCCGTGAGCGACTTAGAGGAAGTGGACTGCTCAAACTTTGGGTACCACTGACTGGATGACCAGCGGCGGAACAGAAACAAAATTCTCCACCCGGCCCTCTCCCGGGGGAAGGAGTGGTGATGACACGCACTCCCGAAGAGCAGAATGTCACATACTCTGGTCGCTTCTCTCAGAGTTATTTCCCTTCCTTTTGCTAGGGGGAAACAACTCTGAGCGGGCTGGTTTTGAGGCGCTCCTGGACCACAAGTGTGGACATCGTCTGACCGAGGGCCAGCGTTGTGACTAATCACGGTCAGTCACTAAGCGCAGCTCCACCCCGAGTCAGAACTACCCACGTGCAGTGAAAGTGCAGGGGTAGTGAGAGAGGAAAAACTTCTGCAGATTTAGGCATGTTTGGCTTGCCATATTGGCACCAAAAAGCTTCCATACTGCCAAAATTTTTCACACACATCCAGGCACTTTAGAATAGCCCAGGAAAGTGTGGCTGTCAAGTCTGAATCTTCAGCATGAGAACACACCATTATAGAAGGAACTCAGCATTATTTTCAGAGTATAACAGCCCTCTCTCCGATGTAGCAATCGACATCTGCCCTCCCCTGGGGCCCCGAATGAAATGCTTGGTCCCTCATGAGAAAGACCAGAATCCCATCCGAAAGCCTCGACGGCACACGGCATGCTGAGCGGCTCAAGCCTTTACGAGAAAGGGGAGACGAACAACGTGCCGACGTGGTTATGCACTCATAAGAGAACATAACCACCCACAAACACAGTCTCAACACACTGATTAGGCATGTGAAACAGTGATCATGGCCGTCAACCAGGCATGCAAGACAGTGAACGTGGCCATCGCCTTGATGACACACGGCACGCTGAGCGCTCAAGCCTGCAGGCAAGGCGAACAACGTGCCGACGTGGTCATGCTCTCATAAGAAAGCATAAACCACCCACGAACACAGTCTCAGCATGTTTGCGATGCGCTAGAGGAGTAGGAAGCTCGTGAGGATCTTTCACCTGCGAGACATTCCGTACTGTAACCCTCAGACCACCAAATGCTCATTAACCAAAGTAGTCCTCTTTTTAGAAAAGGAACTAAATTGGGGAACAAGCAAATGGGACTCAACCTCGTAGAGGCACACGAGTCTCGGCCGCACATCTAGAGCGCCGAATGACGCGCGCTGAGTTGCCGTGACAACCCGCGCTGTCAGCCGGCGCTCGACGGCACACGGCACATTGAACGGCTCGATCCTTTAAAAAGGGGAGACGAACAACGTGCCGACGTGGTCATGCACTCATGAGAGAGCATGAACCACCCACGAACGCAGCTTCAACACACCGATTAGGCATGTGAAACAGCGGTCGTGGCCGTCAATGAGGACAGGAAACGATCGCATCCAGAAACACACGAGTGAAACGTCATCCTGAAAAGGACGCGATCTTCACTCGTGTTGCTCTTTCAGGAAGAAAGTACTCTCTTTATTGTGCTGAAGCACACAGGGATCCAACGCGGCGACACAGCGGGGAAACTGCAAGCCCGCTGTGCGCACTCAACCGTTTACCAGCTGTGAAAACAGCTTTTGAATTAACAGTGTAGACGCAGCCGGCAGACAGGAATCGCGTGGTCGCTGAAGCGCCGTCTCACCAACACAGAAAGATCCCCTCCTGAAACAGCAGACTCGTAGAGCGTAAGAAAGATACAATCTTAAGCTCATTCACTCAAAGAGGACACAAACGGTCGGCTCCGAAGCAATAAGCGATGATGCAATGTTTGCTTCCGGGCTTTATACCCGCGCTGGTAGGCGGGCTGCGGAATGCAAATGTTGCATGCCAATGTTCATTGGCTCGTTTTAATTCACTCGAAGGCAATTGGTCTCCCTAGCGTGATCCCAATTCGTCAGGGGAACTCCCCCGACGAGGCGTCGGAGTTCCCTGCTGACGAAAGGGAACTAACGTTAAGTAATGGGACCTTATTGTAAAGTGTTCCCGAATTTTTTTTCTTTTGATTGTGAAATATGTCCCAGACATTTCTTGACAGTTTTTCACCTAGAAGCAGTTTAGTTCAGGAGTCAGTAAGTGAAACAAAATGTGAGCAAGTCTGAAAAATGGAGAAAAGTTACATTATTATGCAAATCAGATCATCTTATGCAAACCCTTTCAAATCAAGATATAAAGCACTGAAGCTTATTAAAAATCGAAGTATGCAAATTAAGATTTGTATTCCATGCTATTAGAAACCAACGTAGAATAACAAAGCATATCATTGTTGTATTTTCCTTCCCAACAACTTGTGGCTTTGCATCAGCCTGAGATTGTTGAATTTAGTCCAAAAAGTGTGAAGTAAAAAGCTGTTACGTTATGACAGCTATAACACACAACAGTTGGTCTTCTAACTGATGATATTTAATTAAACTGACACATAACCTCTAGCTAATGTCAGTCAGCAATCCAATCAATGACACATTATCCGCATCAGAGCTCGGCATGTACATTGCTCATACTGGGCTAATAGGTTATTTTCTTACAGCGCTGATTAGCACATGCAATTTTTGCACAAACTTGCATCTTTTAAAGACATTAATTGAGGGACAATGACCATGCATAATGCATTTCTGATGATATCTCTACAAGCTAGATTCAAATTCTTGATTTTGACGTGCCAACTCCAATAGCTCACAGCTGAATGTTTTATTGCTGTTAGCAGAGATATGAGCAATGCTTATTAAGTTTTCATTGAGTGATGCACTAATAATGTCCAGCTGCATGTGGAATGTCAAACTATAGGCTAATCTCAAAATACAGTGACTCCGGAGCGCAGCATGTAACAGACAGATACAAAAAAGTACTAAACATTATGCCCAGAAGATAATACAAGCATATGAGAATAGAAAAGATAAAAAAAAAAAAAAAATGCTTTTTAATACTTTTTTATATAGCTTGAGTTCTATGAGGTAGCAATATTGTGGGGGTGGTGGATATTGGAAATAATAAAGAGTTTTGCAAGAACTCAACATTCAAGTAAAAGCATACACCATTGAAAATAGAAACAATATTTTTCAGAGAAAAAAAATATTTTTATTGACTCATTAGATCAGCATGGTTTTATACAAAAGTAATGACTACTTTCTCTAATTTGGAGAATAACAAGCAATAATGATGTGCACTGTTTTGCAGAATATAACGTTAATGTCACAGAAATGCATCTGAGATCATGGAGAATAAAGAAGAGATTGAACTAAATATTGATGTCAGTGGTTCCAATTTCACAGGAGAGTTAGGTTTGTAAGATGAAGCAGTGGGTACTCTATGGGGCGTTGTTTGTAAAGCGGCAACATTTGGTCACATTTAGCTTCAAACAATGTTTAAAAAACTGGTATGAATTTTTGACGGTCACTTTTTTGCACATTTACAACAATATTTGTCAACTTAGAGATATTTTAAATAGTTAAATCTAAATAATAAATGCTACACCTAAATGTTAAATGTTAATATTTAGATTTAACTATTTAAAATATCTCTAAGTTGACAAATATTGTTGTAAATGTGCCAAAAAGTGAATGTGCCAGTTTTTTAAACATTGTTTGACGCTAAATGTGACAAAATGTTGCTGTTATTTTCAGCGTGAGCCGCTTTACAAACGCCGCCCCATAGTACTCTGTGAGACAATTCAGAGCATAATACAACAACATCAAAAATATACACATAATGACTGAGTGTCACATTCAGTTTTGGTTCTAGTTTTGTTTTTATTAACTTTTAGCTTGTCATTATTTCCTGTATGTCCCATTGGTTGTCATGGTTGTTCATTGTTTCATTGATTTCATCCACCTGTTCTTTGTTTTGATCAAGAGTTTGCTGTTTTATTGCCCTCAGTTTAGTCTGTTCTTTGTCTTGTGTTGGCTGTACTTTAGCACCAGTGGTGGACAGTAACACAGTATTTTCACCTTGTTTCTGTACTTAAAGGGATAGTTCACCCAAACATGAAAATTAGCCCATGATTTACTCACCCTGAAGCCATCCTATGTGTATATGACATTCTTGTTTCAAACGAATACAATCAGAGTTATGGGAGTGAATGGGTGTATGTTTTTGGAAGTCCATCAAAGCAGAGACCTTCTGAAGTGAAGCGATGTGTTTGTGTAAGAAAAACATCCATATTTAAAACTTTATCGACTAAAATAACTAGGTAACAGCAGACGGCTGTACGCATCGATTTACGCCGAAAGAGTAACCCTTGAACTTAATGCACAACGTAATGACGAACGCGGTTGCCCAGCCCTGTTTGTTTGAACCGCGAGAGGTGTCAATTGCCGTCACTACGTTGTGCGTGTTCACTCCCATTATAAAGCTTGGAAGAGCCAGGACATTTTTTAGTATAACTCCGATTGTATTCGTCTGAAAGAAGAATGTCATATAAACCTACTGTAGGATGACTTCAGGGTGAGTAAATCATGGGCTAATTTTCAATTTTGGGTGAACTATCCCTTTAAAGTGTAAGTTGCATGTTAACCACCACAGCCAATTAATGTGTAAATTAAAGTGCTCTATATGTATATATTTAATTATTTCTGTCTTAAAATGCGTTAAAATAACATTTATTGGGGTTTCTTCAAAGGTAGCGTGTTTTTTTCAGTTACTGGGTGATGACGTCACAAGAGGAACTCGCAACCCATACTCTGCTAGATTCCTACTGTATTATGGCTATTTGGAGAACGACTGAGGATGTGGGAAACCATCAAATTCTTTATGGACCACAGCCCTACAATTTTTAACCGGTCAGGCGTGAGAGAGGGGAGCCATGGCACTCAAAGAGTTATTAATGCTTGGTGTGAGGAGAATGAGTGGAGGGTTAGCCAGGTGTCCCGGTGAGTAACGTTAGCTACGTTAGAGCTAGTGCAACCTGGTGCAAACTTAACCCGGATAATATAACAAAACAAGCAAGTCTTTTCAAAATATTGCCGTCATGTAGAATAGCAAGGAGGGACAACGACTGAATACATTATTTACTTACAGTAAGTCAGTCCAAATCAGAGCTGTAACGTTAGAGATGCACACACTGCACAGGCACCAATCGCTAGTCTCGTCGACGCCTCAAACGTCATGTAATACCCTTCCTCAATCCACGCTTTAGCAATTTCTCACGATATAATTGGCGATGTTTATTGTCAGAAAAGAAAAAGAGAGATCGATGTCCCCATCACTGTGTTTGTGTGGGCTATCAGCAGTGGAGAGTATGTGCTGCCGTGAGGTGAACGCGTTTTGTTTAGTGGAACAGCTCGACCTGCGACCGGCTGATCTGACGTGCCTGAACCCGTTTGTTTTGCGAATAGCTTATTCTCATTTCAGGCAGGATCACGGTCCCCTTGAAGTCAGCACACACGAGTATGTTTACAATTGAGTTATTTTATCCATAATTTTTTTATCAAATAAAACATACAACCAACTTTTCTGTAGTTATGTAAGTCATCTATAGCTATGACTATGCCGGTAACTCTACTAGTGAGTTCCTCTTATGACGTCATGCCCCATCTAGAGGAAGGGAGCGGGAGCGGTTAAAACCACTGTTAAAAGTGCCAACTTTTCATATTATATCAGCATTTTGGTATAAAAAAACAATGGTGGGCGGTTCTTATCTTTATGTTTAATAAACACATTGCATTATCTTCGTGAAAAATTTAACCTGCAACTTACACTTTAAGTACATTTTTCAATTATCTGTACTTTGCTGGAGTATTATTATTTTGAGATCTAACACAGACAAATTTATTTGCGAATTGGACTGATCCGATTGCAGCTGTTCGCTAGTCAACAACTCGCTGATTAACAACAATTCACAATTATCAAGTCTGAAATGAGCCAAGAACCGGATCATCCACGGAGCTTGAGTGCGCACGCGACTAATGGCCCGAAAAGTAATTTACTACTGCTGAATTTTAAAATGTATTATTATAAATGTAAATCGTATTTAGGTCATGACTGCCAGTTGTTTGTGAACTAACTCTGCTGTAAAAGGTCAAGTGGTTTAAGCCCACTGAAAAAAATTAAACAAAACAATAACATAAAGCAAATTAATGCCCATGCAGTTCAAATGATTTAAACCCACAGTTACCCACACCTTATATTCAAGGAGAAGTAAAATATAATTATTATTAATATTAATATTAATAATAAATAAAATAATCTAGAAGTGATCATCTTATTCCATGAAAGACCAATCCCAAGCTCCTAAACTTCAGGAGGGTTGATAACTTAGTAATGCTGTTTTAAGCAATGAACTAATTATTATTTTTTTTCAGACACATATTAGATATGTAATGTCTTAACAGCTTTAATGCATATAATGTGGATACATTAAGAATAAATATATTTATAAGCGGTGAAGAACTATAAATGTAGATTTGTATGGCTCATGTATGTTCATGGATTCAGATCAAGCATGACATGGTTCTGTAGACAACATTACTGTGAACATGTTCATGTTTAAAATTTCACATTTCTATTCAATAACGATTTTAGTGCCTGTCAGGGTTTTTAATAAACAATTGCAGTGCTTTTTTTCAGTGCTTCAAATGTGTTATGCATGTTATTTGTAAAAATCTGAGCTCTGGAAGGCTTTCACCTTTTAGTCTGAGAAACATGCTCTAGCACCTCTCAGGTAAACAGTGAATGATTTGCATGAGAGGTTTCCTGTGGCTGCAGTAACATTGTATTGCTAAGCAATGTTTTGTGTGCTGGCCAGCAAAAGAGTGCTATTTTACTTCAGTGTGAATCTTGAAACTGTTTTTTAAAAATATATACAAAAAAGCATATTTAATTTTTTACATTTCTTTCACATTCTTTCACATACATTCAAACCGTTCTCATCTAGGCGTCAAAAACTGAAGCATAGTCAAGTGGCTTACTTTGCACATCACTATTAAGATGCTAAATGTATCCCTAAATGTTGCAATAACGATGAACTAGTAATCCCATTGCCTTTAAAGAGAAACCTTTGGTGTAAAGAAACTAATTAAATTTTGGGGTATCATTTTGTCATTATGACATAGCCTCTGTATACTGTATGTTGGGGTATGTGTGTTTAGACATTTTGAGCACCTAACCCAACCCCAAACCCTAATCATCTGTCAATATCAAACACAGGATATAACAGGCAGAGAGAAGTAAAAAGAAAAGCAATAATTAAAAACTTCCAAATATTCCAAGTCTACGATTGCTTCGTGTTTATGCTACGATGCTTCGTAGACTAAAATCACAGATCCAAAACTGCATCCGCCATGACACTAAAATCATGCACACATTCACACACAGAAATTGCTACCTGAAGAAGTGTTACATCAGCTATGATGTGAAATTCCATTGGCTCTCTTGCTCTGTGACATGCTAAAGTTTGGATTTTTCTTTTGAATAAGATGTGACTGCGCATATAAACATTAATGCAACTATGCAGTAACAATGATGATGAACACAAAACTGGGAAAACTAAGGGCTTATATACACAGTTATCTAATCAACATAAAATAGAACAGGTGTGCAACTTGATATGAAACCTATCAAACTAACAATGAATAGCTATGTTTCCATCCAAAGTTACGAATTTAACTTATGTGCAAAATTGGAATATCACACAAAACATTTGAACAGAGAACATAATTGTCACTTGCCTGTGTAACGGTCACCAGCTGGAGTGCCCTTGAGAGCCACCAGAAGGCACTCCACACCAGACTCTCATGTTCACTCACAGACTACATCTCCCATCATTCTCTGCCTGGACTCATCAGTACTCATTATCACATTCACCTGTATCTCATCTTCTTGTTTAGTTCACCCCATATAAGCCTGGTTCACCCCTTCACTCACTGTGAAGTTTTGTATGTTGTTGCACTGCACTTCTGAGTGTTTTCCCTGGATTTATTGTCTCTTGGTTTTTGGGATTTCTTGCCTGTCCCATGGATTACTCTTGTGCCTCTGACCCCTGCTTGTTTTGTTTGTTTGTTTGTTTGTTTGGACTGTCTTCCTGTGCTTGACCCTCTGTTTGTTGGATTACGATTCTGGATAACCCCTTTAAATAAAGCTGCATTTGGATCCTCTACCCTTGTGTCTCAGAGCAGTTCGTAACACCCGGTAAAATGGCACTAAATATCACTAAGGAAATTAGAAGAAGCCAGTGTATATAATTATTGAATATGATAAATTTCTAGCATCTCAGAGTGCCTAGACAAAACGCAATAAACTTGTTATCTTGTTTTCGGAGGCAGATGCTGCTGTTTGGGAACGCAGTCGTAAGAGAGGGAATTATACAGAACCACTGTGACGACAGACTTTGCTCAGGCATTTCAGAACAACCTAAACAGAATTTCAGATGCTGTGCTAAAAGATCATTCTGCTGGTTAGTCCTGCTATGCCGTCCCATCATGCAATGTCACATGATTTTTTAGATGCGCATCAAGGAATTTGTTCGGTAAATATGTTTCCATCATTTTTATGAGCATGTTTTCTTATCAGATAAAAAATGTATCCGACTCAAACGAGCGCATACGTTTTTTTATGCGCATTTTTAGAATGTATGCGCATCTTGGCGTTTCCATTCAGCAGTTTTGATGCGATATCCTAAAATGCGCAAAAAAATAGTTGGATGGAAACATAGCTATTGAGAACACAGGCAAAGCAGGAACAGGGAAAACCTAACTAAAACACAAATTAACTAACAAAACTAACCATAACCCTGACACTACCATTCGAAAGTTTGGGGTCAGTGTTTTTATTTTATTTTTTATTTATTTATTTATTTATTTTTTATCAAAAGTGACAGTAAAGAAATACATTTTCAAATAGCTGTTCAGTGTTGGGGAAAGTTACATTTAAAAGCAATGCATTGTAATATACTGTATATATATATATATTTTTTTTCAGTCCATTCAGTCTTTATGTCAGTCAATAAATGGAAACACAAAGTAACTTGCGTTACTTTTTGAAAAGTAACTCTGATATTTTGTAATATTATAAATGATATTATAAATATAAAATGCATTACTTTACTAGTTACTTGAAAGAAGTAATCTGATTACGTAACTCAAATTACTTGTAATGCGTTACCCCAACACTGATGCTGTTCTTCTGAACTTTCTAATCCTCAAAGAATCCTAAAAAAAAAAAATCTGTAACCGTTTCCTCAAAAACATGAAAAATATAAAATATGAAGTTTTCAGCATTGATAATACAAAGAAATAGTTCTTGAGCAGTAAATCAGCACATTAGAATGATTTCTGAAGGATCATGTGACTGAAGACTGGAGTAATGATGCAGAAAAAACTTTGCCATCACAGAAATAAATTACATTTTAAAATATGTTAAAAAAGAAAAGTACGGAGCCTTGTATTAGTGGTATCCCTACAAGAGGTGTGTGATACTGCAGGGTGTTCCTTTCCGCACACACTCATCGGGTTTACAACCTAGTGTTGGGCTTCACTCCTGGGTCCCAGGTGACTCTGTCTTTGTTGCTCTTGCCTGATATCACACATTTTTCCATCTTAAAAATATATCTAAATTACGTCATATGCTCTCATTGACAAATGCGGAACAATTAGTTCATGCGTTCATGACCTCAAGGCTAGATTATTGTAATGCTCTACTGGGTGGTTGCCCTGCACGCTTAATAAACAAACTACAGCTGGTCCAAAACGCAGCAGCTCGAGTTCTTACCAGAACCAGGAAGTATGACCATATTAGCCCGGTTCTGTCAAAACTGCACTGGCTCCCTATTAAACATCGCATAAATTTTAAAATATTGCTGATTACTTACAAAGCACTGAATGGTTTAGCTCCGCAGTACTTGAGCGAGCTCTTAACGCATTATAGTCCGTCACGTCTATTACGATCTCAAAATTCCGGCCAGTTGATTATACCTAGAATATCAAAATCGACTGCTGGCGGTAGATCCTTTTCCTATTTAGCACCAAAACTCTGGAACAGTCTTCCTACCATTGTCCGGGAAGCAGACACACTCTGTCAGTTCAAAGCCAGATTAAAGACACATCTCTTTGACCTAGCTTTCACATAATACATTATAGACTTCTATAATTTAATGTTATGCTGCATAGATTAGGTCAGCCGGAACCGGGAACACTTCCCAAAAATCCTGATGTACTCGTTACATCACGAGAAGAATGGCATCTACGCTAATTTTAGTGTCTGTGTTTATCCCAAGGTTTTTCCTGCAGCCTGCCGGATCCAGGCCGTATCCAGATCTGACGAAGGACCTTCACCTGGACCGATGACAACGCAGTGCTGAAGTGCCAACTAGTCTCTCCCTATGGAGGATCCCACTACCACTCTACAGATAAGGTGTTGTCGGGAAAATTCGTCTTGCGGTCCTACCCCAAAGCAACAAATAAAATAAAATTCCTTATCAAAATTTATAAGGAAAGACAAGTATTTTGTTTAGGCTTGGCTTGTAGGGAATTCCAAACCTGCGTATATTCTTACGCACATAACTATAGAACCCATTCTAAATGCGCATGTGACCGCCATCAGCGTTTCTCACAGGTTCGCGTTTAAAGTCTGTGTAGAGAGAATGGTGTCGTCTTAGCGGCCCCTAATTTAATAACAAATGATCATTGCGACGGAACCAAATCAATTAAAACTAACTTTAGATGGAAATAACTTAACTCTGCTGTAAAGCCGAAACAATCTCTGTTACCTTAAATTATACGCTTATCTCTGTAAAGCTGCTTTGAGACAATCTACATTGTTAAAAGCGCTATATAAATGAAGATGACTTGACTTGACTTGACACAAGACAGGCACTGGTCACTATGGTGGCGTTGGTATAGACTTCCCAAAGTGTTATCTCGACACAACGCGAGTTCCTTTGGAAGGGAACGCCTCGGTTATGACTGTAACCTCGGTTAAGAGAGAACGAGACGTTCACCCTGCCAAACTTCCGCCGTGCCTGTGATCGACTTGCTTCGACCTATCAGAAGTTGACAATGTTTGGTCTGGGTGCGCTTTATAGCTTCCTGCCATGAGGTCACCCACCTATACGCCATTGGACTGATTTCACAAGTGCTTCACGACGCAATCACGCAGATTGTTCCCAAAGCGTCATCTCGACGCAACGTCTCGTTCCCTCTTCAGGGAATGCAAATAACCTATCTTTTCGAGGAAACGCAAAGTTTCTCAGGGGAATGCAAAAGATTTGAAAAATATTTTTTCTCCCATCCCAAATTTGTCCCACCAACATGTCCCTTTAGGGACATTATAATAATATTTTACAATATTACTGTTTTTTTTTTCAGTATTTTTGATGACATAAAAACATTAACACATCACACTTGGTCATGCTTGTTTTTGACACCTTGGGAGTGAGAACAGGTTGATATAGTGTGACTTGCAGTATATTTTAGATGTGTTCAATGAATCATATATTTTTCCCTGGGCAATAATGGTGAAAATATGTGTGTCTATAGAGCCATTAAATGTCAGATAAAAATATACACTGGGAAATATTCAATAGTAAAGTGTAAGTAAAGTGTGACAAAATGCCTCGTCTTCTATAGCATTATTATTGGAATTCAAAAAGTCCTGGCCAAAGGTTGAGAGAGTTTCAGAGCACCTGATCCAATACCTTGTTTTTCAGGTTTGGCTTACCTGAAAATATTTTGAAAGCAACCCTGTAAACCTGTGTGTGTTTATATAAGGTCAAACAAAACTACATATAAACTGTAAGATGTACTTTAGGTAAGAAGTACTGCTGATGCAGTAATTGACTGAGCTGAGAGGCATCAAGATTTTCCACAACAATCTCTACACTCTTATTCTCTTTCTTTGTCTCTCCTCTCATCTCTACAGGGTGCATGGGTAATGTCTAGTCACCACGGTAACAAGAGTGCTCATGCACTCACCTCAGACTGACAGCGTGGTGCCCATAAACATTAACTATCCTTTGAGATAATGTCAGAGGCCGTTCTCCTGGGGTTGTTTAAAATCAGAATTTCATAATATAGTAGACGACGGGTAACTATAATGATTAAAAATCAGTTAAAACGTTTTTATTGTTTTTTTTTTTGTTTTGTTTTTAAATGTGCTCTAAGCTTTTTTTTTGTTAATTTCAAACCATACATCCAAAAACCTGTGTGAGAAAATGACTCAGGTTATGACTGTAACCCTTGTTCCCTGAGAAGGGAACAAGACGCTGCGTCGATAACACTTTGGGAACACCTCTGCATGAGCACGTGTGTCAACTAATCCAATGGCGAGACTGAACATCACGCCTGGGTGACATCACGACCTGGAAAACATAAAAGCACATCCGGAATGACCGCCGTTAGCTTCAATTAGCCGAAGCAAGTTCATCACAGGGATGAAGGATATATGGCAGGGCAACGCAGCCTCTTGTTCCCTTCTCAAGGGAACTCGAGCTGTGTCAATGACACTTTGAGAATGATAATGCCAAAATGCCATGCCTACAACAAGTGCCTGCCCATGTGAATATTGTGAGAATATGACAGCCCCATAGGCTAAGGCTATGCAGTCTGTACTGGAAACAGAAATGAGTATTTCACCTCTCGAGTCTTCGAGTCTGAGTTGTTCATTCTTTTGTCACGTGACATCTGTATTGGATACAGAAATTAGTTAATAATTCCCAACCTTCCTTAAAAACAAGTGCATAGTTCGATTTTTACTAGCTTACAGTTACGTGATGCGTTTCTGGTCTCAAATTTCTTCCAATTTATACATTTGTGAAATTCTGTCATAATGGTTCTTTTCCATAACTCGTGATGAACGAAAGACCCGAAGACTCAAGAGATGAACTAATCACTTTGGTTTCCTGTACAGAATATACTGCTTCAGCCTATGTGACATGATGAACCAATGACTTGGACTCGAAGACTTGGGGGGTGAACTAATCATTTCTGTTTCTGTTTCTAGTACAGACTGCGTAGCTTCAGCATATGGGGATTTGTTGTGACAAAAAAACAAGCAACTCGGATCGGGAGGTGAGGTGAATTAACATATTGCATAGGCTGAAGACCCAGCTAATCAATTAATTAATAATTTCTGTTTCTCATAATTTGGCCTTAAAGTTTTAAAGTTAAAGTTAAAGTTTTGTTAAAGTTCTGCATTAAAGTTTTTTCTTATCCTAAATGTGATCAATGTTTGCGTAAGTTGATGTGTTTGGAATTTGGCTATTAACATGCAATGTTTCAATTATATTCTTCTGAAGTGAACCAAATGAATGAAATTACTTGAAAAAATATTTGTTCCTTTAATGTTCATCAAAATTGAGACTCAAATATTCAAGTCAGTAAAATTATCTGAACTTTCCAGTACTAAAACTCACATTTTGTATTTGCTTCTTTCCATATTTCTTCTTCTTGTGTTTATTAATGGTTTGCAAACCAGCTTATGGTGCATTACTGTCACCTACTGATCTGGAGTGTGGAGTGTCAATGCTTAGAAAAAACAACAAAAAACAAAACAAAAAAGTTGCAGATGTCATCCCGTCTTCTCTTTATCACAAAAGTTTTGCCATTATTTTATTGTTTTACTGTTTTACTGTTTTTTATATCAATTTCTATATTATTCATGTTCAATGATCTCTTACTCCAACATACACTGGAGCCCAAATAAATGAAATAGCAGTGCCCTGATTATTAATTCTATATGCACTGCATTATTTCAGGAATAAGATCTCGTCTGCAGCTATATTGGCCCAATTTAATCCTTTTTAATTCTGGCAATGAATCTGAGCATATTACTGTTTTTTTTTAGATGTTCTTCCTCTATCCACTGGGGTGCCATGACAATAGCTACCAACTCTGCTGTAAATAGTTAACTATATCATGTTGTTATATAGGTGCTGGTCATAAAAATAGAATATCATCAAAAAGTTGATTTATTTCAAGAATTCAACTTAACAGGTGAAACTAATATATTATATAGACTCATTACATGCAAAGTGAGATATTTCAAGCCTTTATTTGTTATAATTTTGATGATTATGGCTTACAGCTTATGAAACCCACAAAATCAAAATCCCAGAAAATTAGAATATTACATGAAATCACACAGTAATTACACAGTGATACCATGGTCATTGAACCAGGTTTTGGTTATTTTGGCAGTGTGGGCAGGTGCAAATCCTGCTGGAAAATGAAGTCAGCATCTCCATAAAGCTTGTCTGCTGAAGGAAGCATGAAGTGCTCTGAAAATGTCCTGGTAGACGGCTGCATTGAGTGGACAGCACAGTTGACCAACATCAGCCGATGACATGGCTCCCCAAACCAACACAGACTGTGGAAACTTCACACTGGACTTCAAGCATCTTGGATTGTGTGCCTCTCCATTCTTCCTCCAGACTCTGGGACCTTGGTTTCCAAATGAGAAGCAAAATTTGCTCTCATCAGAAAAGAGGACTTTGGTCCACTGTGCTTTATTAAATCCAGAGTCAACGCAGCCATCTACCAGGACATTTTCAGAGCACTTCATGCTTCCTTCATTTTCCAGCAGGATTTGCACCTGTCCACACTGCCAAAAGAACCAAAACCTGGTTCAATGACCATGGTATTACTGTGTAATTACTGTGTGATTTCATGTAATATTCTAATTTTCTGGGATTTTGATTTCGTGGGTTTCATAAGCTGTAAGCCATAATCATCAAAATTATAACAAATACAGGCTTGAAATATCTCACTTTGCATGTAATGAGTCTATATAATATATTAGTTTCACCAGTTAAGTTGAATTCTTGAAATAAATCAACTTTTTGATGATATTCTAATTTTATGACCAGCACCTGTATAACTACTGCTATTCCTGTTTTCTCAGATTCTGAATCCTTTGAACAATCTAAATAACTGTGTCATATCACCATATTTCTGGTCAATATTTATTCATTTATTTATTTAGGGAACATGTACAATTTTTTACATAAATGTTTCCATTTCATTCATTGTACCAGATTTAGCCAAAGGCTAATTTTCATCTGCAGTCCCCTGGCAGGTCAACACTATGAAATAGCACAGACAATACCTACCTAAAAATATACATTAAAAAAACGAAAAAAAAAACATACCTGTACATTCACACACACATACAATCATGGCCAAAAAACCAACAACAACTAAGGAATCAATTAAACTGCAACAATGTCAATGTTTACAGAGAAAATGTTGAAATGAAAATGGTACAGAAGGAGCCAAGCCATTTATAATTTTATAAACCATACACAAATTTTAAAAAAGTCTAAAATGGTCAAAATTATGTTTCTCTAAGACCCTACAATGATGAAAATGGTTTGGTTTTTCATCTATTTCTTTTTATATTTGTCAGTTTATATAGGAATTGTTACAAGCCTGGCTCAAAGCAAGCAACAGAGTAGGGAAAGACCACACGCGGAATAGCAATAGATATTAGATTTATTAAATAAATAGAATTTAACAGAATAGATTTTATACAGTCAGTAATGAAGTTGGCTTTGAAAAATAAAAGTGTAAGCAATCAGAGTAGTGAAGTGCAGTGAATAAAACAAAATCCTAAACGGTGCGGGAGAGATGGAACAGCGGTAGCGGATCCTCCCTGGTCTCATCTGAAGCGTTTTTAAAGACCTAGACCAGGAACTGATTAGCACAACTCCAAACACCTGCGCCCAGCTCACCTGTAGGAGACAGACGCAGCACACAGACAGGAGGAGGAGCCCGGCAAAGCCGTGACAGAATTTTAAGGGTTTAATCACAGTTTCACCAGCTTGACCCCAACATGTCAGACAGTAGGACATATCAGAAAGAATTGTATAGCTTGCATACAAGTCTTAGCTACATCAACAGAGAGACATTTGTCTAAAATTTGCTATTTAGTTATATTTATTATTCCTCACTATTTTCTTTACATGTTTTTTTAAAAACTAAGATTTAAGTCCAATATTACTCCAAGATAATTGAACTTATTAACTATTTATATCTTTTCACCATTAATAAAAATATCAACATTAGGAGATTAGAACATTTGTTCTACCAATGTTCAGGCTAAGACACGATTGCTCCAGCCACTGTGTAATTCTATCCATAGCAGCTTTTAACTTCTCAGCTGCTAACTCTGCTATTCTCGCATGTGTAAAAATGACAGTATCATCAGCATACATTTGTACTTGTATCCCTTCACACTGTTGCGGGAGATCATTAATATACAGACTAAATAATAAGCAACCTAACACCGATCCTTGGGGTACACACACTTTATAATGTAAATTACAGGACTTAACCCCTTTCATTTTTACAAATTGTTCTCTATTTGATAAATATGAGGTTCCATTTGGGATCTCGCTTAGGGAGCCTGTCATCTTCGAGTATTGATAAAACGAACCAATGCACATTAGTGTGCGAGAATTGCATCTCACGCTCCGCAGCACAGGAATAAATACGGAATCACACACCATTTGTCTTTCGCTTCGGAGCCGATCGGTCTTCATGTTGATGTCTCTGAAGAGTCTTGGTGTATTTAACTGGAATTTTCTGGAAGTCTCTCCCAGTGCTGGTGTTTCTACAGCACGAGTGCAGCGGTGATTGCGAGCTTCTGAGCTCTCAACTGCTGTTTTAACAGCATCCTTTGTGTTTGTTTGTTGACGGTTGGTTAGAGGGCGAATAAATGAGTGCTTCACTGGTACAGGCTGCACCATCCCCTGTCAGTGTTGCCATGGTCATTCTCCTGTGTGCTCCGGCACTGGTGAAGAGTACTATTTCCTGAAAGAGTAACACAGGTGTGTCTGCGTCTTTTTCAAGATGCCATTTCACCCGTGCGTTTATGGATGCAGAATCATGATGGAATCATATGGAATCGTCGAACGTGACCAAACTGAAAGGGAACGTCTCAGTTACGTATGTAACCCTCGTTCCTTGAAGGAGGGAACAGAGACGTAGTCTTCACTATTGCTGGACCGCTGACTCCGGGCTCCGCTCGGGTCCTCAGCAAAAGACAAATGGTGCATGCATCCGCTTCCATATTTATACCCGCGCTGCGGGATGGGGTGCAAGATGCAAAGAGGCTCCCTAAGCGTGATTCCATCAGTACGGACCGTCCGAATACGTCTCCTTCAGGGAACGAGGGTTACATACGTAACCGAGACGATATCCACACTAAAGCTGCAGATGAAAATCTGAAATTTAGACCGTTTAGAAAGGAGAACTGTGTGATTAACTGTATCAAAGGCTTTACACAAATCTAAAAATATTGCAGACATTTATAACAGAGCCTATCAATGTCTCTTCCAGACTTAATAGCTTTCTTTAATGCTGAATCCCTATTCTTCATCAGCTTCCAAATATTCTCATTGAACCATGGTAAATTATTTTTATGCTTGTTTATAAATGTATTACAACCATAATCTATATCCTTAGAATATAATATATCGTTCCACTTTAAATCAGCTATTTCCTCATCAAATGCTACTAACTTTCCTTTAGGTATACAATGAAAAATATTTGTAGAAGTTATTGTATTATTTTTAAATCTGTTTTCTGTTAGTTTCTGTGCAACCAAAGTTAAATTATGATCAGATAACCCAGTGATCAAATTATAACTCTTGATTATCCTTTCGGGTTTGTTAGTAAATATTAAATCAAACTGTGTCTTTGAAGATTTAGCAATTCTTGCTGGCACTTTAACTGATTTAGATGAAATTTATCTGCAATAGTTTTCCATTTTTTCCACTTTAACTTATCTTCCCAGTTCAAATTAAAATCACCCATAAGAATTATTTCTTTGTTATGATTACATTCTTTTAAAATTCCTGTTAGTTGATCACATATTGTATTGTTTGCTGAAGGGGGTCTATACACATAAAACAGTAAATGACATTTGAGGAGATCATTTTCAACCCCACAAATTCTAATTCATTATTCTAATTCAATAGATGATGATTGTTGCAACCACATTTCAGAGATACAAAGGAAGTCTAAATTTGAGTTGGATAATAAATTAGACAACTGTTCGCTCTTTGAAACAATACTTCTGATATTCAAATGTCCACCAAAAAGTCCTCTCGGTTTCACTTTTGGGTCCCATAGGACCTCCGCATGGTTAAAAGTCTGAAATATCCTACATGACGTCTGCTTTCTTCCTGCAGGATTTCAACACAACGAAGCGTTTGCATTATACGTTGATGCCTTGTTAGATCTTGTAAAAGCACCAGAAAGCAGTGTAGAGATGTCATACCCTGGAGCATTGTGTACGCTGTTAATTAGACTCACTTAATTGTTTGGGAGGCCATGTAGATCTACAGGAAATCCCCAGGCACTCAACTTGTTGTGAGACGCCACCATGGTGGTTGCCAAATGAGGCTCAACTCCAGAGTCCTGCTGTATTCCTGGGTAAACCGGTCCTGGATTTAGTTGAACATCCCTGGAGAGCAGTAGCAAGACATGAGTCTTTCGAGTGGTGGTAATGGTTCCCCCCTGTCTAGCGGTCTTTTTGCATATCACAGCGCGTCCATGATCCAAAACAGATGAATAAATTACATAATGGCAGTGTTTTATGAAAACTTCCTGCACGGATAGATACTGTACCGGGAGAGGATCAAAATGTAGACAGTTTTTTTCCCCTGATCAACGTGATAGTTGCTCGAGTTTCTGAAGCATAGCTGATCTGCGTGAAGAGTTCTGGACACAGCGCATGCCTGTAGTGCAATGGTGGAAAAGAGTAGTAGTGTAAAAAACACACCACAAAACCTAGACTCGATTTTCTCATGATTGCAATGTTTAGCTCTACTTATAAAATTGTATACGACCTCTGACAAGTATGCATTATAGCAAAGAAAACACGTTGCCGCCATTCTACCTATCAATATATTGATTAACTCATGTTTTTATTGCATCATAATTCTGTTTCTTCACTTCTTCTATAAAATGAAGGTCTATTATAAGGTCATTATAAACATAGGTGGCATTACTGACATTTGTACTGTATTACTATATTTTGTATGGTTTAAACCAATAGATTTCGCCATTTCTTCTGTTTCCCATCCATTATTTGTATTATTACTTCTTCCATGTTCCCAACATTCTGAGAATATTGCCTTAGTGGGAAGTTCATTATTGTGTCTATTCAAGGACACCCAATATACCATTTTTAGTTGTTTGCGTTTACGCATTTCTACTTGCATGGCAGCTCTGGGGGAAGTTCTAAATGGTCCACAACATAATCTCAAAGCCTGCGTCTGCACCACCTCTACTTTTTTCAGCATAGACTTGCTTGCCGAACCATATACCATACTTCAATAATCTATTGCTTGTCTAATAGCCAAATAAATGTTCTTAAATAGACAACATATAATAATAAATGCTCTTAAAAAAGAGAGCTGCGACTCACACCCCATTCACAATGACGTTCAATGCTTTTTTGCACTTGGTCAGCAGTTTTTCTTCATGTGTATTAAAAGTCAATCTTGGATCCAAATACACAGTCATTCTTCACCAGGACCCGCCCACTTGTTCACAATTACTTGAGTACTGACTCGCTGCACCTGCACTCCCTTTATATGCCCCGTTCACCTTTCACTCCTTGTCTGGTCTCATTGCAATGCATACACTGCTTTATGTCAGACTCCTTACCTATCAGCGCATCTGATATCGTCTCATCCTGTATCCAGTCTCCTGTCCATCTTCCATCCATCATCCTGATCCAGATCGTCTGTTCACTCGTCACCCACATTCAGTCATCGTCAGCTAAGTCACCATCATCATTCTACAAGTCACCATCCTCTCACCATCATCTGGTTCCAGTTGTTCAACCACCACTCTACTGTTAATAAACACTGTGTGCACCTAAACCTGTCTGTCTCCTCCTGTGTTTGTGACAGTTGGCTACTGGTGTTCCATTTTCAGCTGCATAAACTTTAGAGCAAGATGCTCCCACTTTAACCTGAATTTTCCACTCGTTTGGCATATTCTTTGATTTTTGAGTTTGAGTTTTATTGGTAATCCCTCCTTCCATAACGTCATATGCTTTTCCACATCAATGAAAATGTCTCAGGTTATGCATGTAACTATGCGTTCAGCGTGACTAAGTCTGAAGCACGTGTGCAACTATTCCAATTTTGATTGGTGCTGTATCACCTCGTGATGTGCTGGTGTAGAAGTAAGCTATAAAGGGAAGCCGGCATCACAACAGCATCAGCTTTTGATAGGCTTAAGCAAGCTGCTCCCAGGCATGCAGTAAGTATGGCAAGGGGAGTCAGCGTTTCGTTCCCCTCTCAGGGAACCATGGGGTTACATGTGTAACCTGTGACGTTTCCTTTAGGGAATGAAATACCCACTTCACCATGCTAACAAGTGCCTGTCCTGGTGTGAAGCTTTCCCAGCACCAAGGTTATAATAGTTTTGCTTTTTTAAATTAGTTTTTATTTTAATATCGTTTTCAATTTTGCTTTAACCCTCTGGAGTCTGAGGTGTTTTCTGGGCACTGGAGGTGTTCTGACATGCTCTGACATTTGTGCTTTTTTCAGTTATTTATAAACATGATAATGGCAAAGGTGTAAATTCACTCTATATAGCACAAACAGGGCTACCAAAATATGTGATCACCATGCATGTATATTTTTTTATTTTTAAGAGAATAATGCTTATGCGTGGTTATTGAAAAAATTAAAAATGAAAGTTGCTGAAAGAAGACCTCAAAACTCATAATAAATATGCATGAATAAGACTTTTGAGAAATGGATGTTCTTCCTTCGAGTTCTGGCTTCAAAATTATGTGAAAATAGTCTTGCTTTATCGTTCAGATAAAACAATACATTGATTTAAATTGATGTAAAACAGGTTCTCTTACGAGAGGTTCTCTCGTATTGCGTAAGTAGCTTACGCATCGGGAAAGTCTTCTTTCTTCGAGATCTGAAGCCAAAAAATTATCCTTAATTTTGTATTCATTGTCAACGCAGTGCAGCAGCCGACAGACCTAGGCAGGCTGTATAAGCGTGCTCATTGGCTGCTCGGCTGCAACTGCTTAAGCCTATCGGTGAGCGCTCTGAACGCGGCAACCAATGAGGGAGCTTCGCGCCCTCCACACCCTTCTAACCGTCAGAATGGGCGTGGCCAGCGTGTATATATTCAGCGCTCACAGGCTAAAATTCTGATTTTCTTGTCTTCAGCGACGCTCTTCGCATCGCTGGATCTTGAGAGCCGCCGCCGTTGAAACCAGCGACCAGCAAGCTTAGGACAGCGCCTGAGGAAGCCGGCCGTCTTCGCCGCCTTCAGCCATCCGTGCCTGCTACGCTATCCGGCGACATATCCTTTACATTATTACTGTTTCTGTGTGTACTCTAAAAGAGCACGAGGCGTTTTTGTAAAAACGCCTCTTTTTTGCGGCTCGTGCCGCGCCCCGCTCAGCAACGGAGACCGCCACCTCTCTGCGCTCTCCGACTGGGCCGCGGGCACGCCGCCACCGCACTCTCCGAGTGCGAAGAGCTTTCAATGTCGACCCTGCGGGCTCGACTTGAAGCTTTCGACCAAGCTGTCGCTCCGCCTGTCCCTGCCGGGCCGCGCAATAAGAAGCGCCGCTCGCAGCGACCACCGGAGACTGTTGTGACTGAGGAGCTCGCCGGAACCTCTCCCTCGAGCTCTCTCTCGCCCTCTCCCTCCCGGCCGCTCAACCGCCGGCTCTGCCCGCGCCGCCGCCGCGTCAGGAGATGAGGTGAATGTGATAGATACCCGTACTCTCCCTCTGTTCGAGCCGTGCAATACGCCGCTCACAAGGGATGGCAGAAGCGGACGGTCTCGGAGCGAGTTTCCTCTCCCTCTGTTCGAGCCACGCAAACTGAGCCGCTCACGAGGGATGGCAGAAGCGGACGGTCTCGGAGCGAGTTTCCTCTCCCTCTGTTCGAGCCGTGCAATACGCCGCTCACGAGGGATGGCAGGAGCGGACGGTCTCGGAGCGAGTTTCCTCTCCCTCTGTTCGAGCCGCGCAAACTGCGCCGCTCACAAGGGATGGCAGAAGCGGACGGTCCCGGAGGGAGTTTCCTCTCCCTCTGTTCGAGCCGCGCAAACTGCGCCGCTCACAAGGGATGGCAGGAGCGGACGGTCTGAGCTCTCTTTACGTTACAAGAAAGCTACTCCGTCCTCGCGCGTCACTGGTGAAAGGGGAACAGAGTGTTTTCGTCCCGCCGTGGCCTGGACTATAACCTCCATTCTCACACATTTCTCAGTCCCCTCTTAAGTTCAGGCGACTGGAATTGTTACTATTGCAGTATACGAGCCTGTTATAAATACACGCTCGCCTGCAAGCAAACGCTGTCACAAGACATGATGACGCTAACCGCGTACTAATGTATTCTCCCCTGTGGCTCAGTGGCAGAATCCTAGACTGTCAAGCTAGAGACCCGGGTTCGGTCCCCGCTCTCGCGGCAGTTAAAGTTTATGCTGTTCGCTTCTCCGAGCTCGCGGCCAGTTTTTCTTACATACAGAAAACAAGCCCGCTCTCTCCCTCGTTGGGCCGTGCAGATTGCGCCGTTCAAGGGATGACAAAGCGGACGGTCACGAGCAGCGTTCAGCGTGCGCGCCTCACTCACCGGCGAAAAGAGAAGAGAGTGTGTTAGTCTCGCTACGGCTGGACAACCGCCAATCCTCACACATTTCTCAGTTCCCTCTTAAGTTCAGGCGACTGGAAATATTACTATTGCAGTAAACGAGCCTGTTTTAAACACACGCTCGCCTGCAAACGAACGCCGACGCGACACAAGAGGTCGCTTTTTATATGCTCGCGCTAACTGAAAGCCTATGTGATTCCCCTGTGGCTCAGTGGCAGAATCATACGCTTTCATGCGAGAGACCCGCGTTCGATCCCAGCTCTCGGGGAAATTAAAATTTATGCTGCTTGCTTCTCCGAGCTCGCGGCCAGTCTTTCTTACTTACAGAAAGCGAACCCGCCCCTCGCACCACACCTTCTCAGGGTGCTCGAGTATTTTTTGAGCGTCTAAACACGAGAGAAGAAAAGACGGTTAAATCCCGCAGCCCTGCGGCTGGACCACCGTCGAAGCTTAACGCTCTGTCAGTCCCCGTTGCCACAGCTACTGCAGCTGTTTACCCCGCAGTCAACGAGCCGGTATCTACTCGCTCGCCTGCGCGCATCCGCCGTTCTCACGGCAACCCAGAAAATGTCAAAAGAGCATAATGTCTGGTTGCACGGCTGACGCCGTATGTGTTTCTAGTACAGTGAATGTGCCCACGTTCTGTGCTCACCCCTGTACACAAGCACTATACATCCCGTGTCTCTCACAGAGCCCACTCTCATGAAGCAGGCAAAAGCCGCTTTAGTGTTAAAAGTAGGTCACGTGTCCACTTCTCCGTGCCCACACCTACTCACTGCCCGCTCTGTCACACGGCCTTGCACGACCGGTCATGTTTTAAATGTGAGTCCTGTGCCCGCCCTCGAGCGCTCACACATACATTTTCGCGCCTCACACTATATGTTCCCCGTCCAAAGCCACCGGGACACTGTGTGTAAAACGGCCAGCTATCGCTACGTGCGATCCGCCGTATCTAACCACCAAGAGCGCGCGCGCCGCGCCCGCCCCTGAATGTAACTCCTGTGCCCGCCCTCGAGCGCTCACACATACTAACGAACATTTTCGCCCCGACGCCGCCATCGCGCGTCGCGCCTCACACTTTATGTTCCCCGTCTAAAGCCACCGGGACACTGTGTGTAAAACGGCCAGCTATCGCTGCGTGCGATCTGCCGTATCTAAGCACCAAGAGCGCGCGCGCCGCGCCCGCCCCTCCGTTTCGAGCTCTCGAGCCCGCGATGCGCGGCGATCGGAGCCCGGAGGCCATTCTGCCCCTGGCTGCACACGCAAAAGCGTGGGAAACTATTCCAGGCGCATCAGAACGGGTGCTAAGCACAGTAAAACAGGGCTATACTCTGCAGTTCGCTCGCCGCCCTCCGCGCTTTCAAGCGCGTATCGAGACCAGAGTGAATGGGGAAGTAGCACATCTACTTCGAGCAGAAATACACTTCTGTGCAAAAGGGCTATGGAACCGGTTTCCCCTTCCATGAGCGAGTCGGGCTTTTACAGCCGTTATTTCCTCGTTCCCAAGAAGGACGGAGCACTCAGACCAATTTTGGATCTGAGACGTTTGAACGAGGCTCTTATGAGAAGACCGTTCAAAATGCTCACAACCAGACAAATTCTCGCGCAAATTCGCCCGAGGGACTGGTTTATATCTCTCGATCTAAAAGACGCGTGCTTTTCAGATCCTGATAATACCCCGTCACAGGCCATTCTTGAGATTCGCCTTCGACGGTCAGGTATATCAGTACACGGCCCGCCTGTCGACACAGCGCGCGCGCTGCATTCGACGCCTGGCCGCGTCTCTCCGGCCGGGCAGCACCGTACCTCTCAAAACATTTCAGAGGCTACTGGGTTGTATGGCCTCAGCCGCAGCAGTGCTTCGGCTGGGTCTTTTACGAATGCGCCCGCTACAATGCTGGCTGAATGCCCGAGTGCCTCACAGAGCATGGGCTTCCGGCGGTATTCGCATCAGAGTGACTCAGAGCTGCGTTTCAGCTCTGAAGCCCTGGTTAGCGGCCGACTGGTACCAGCGGGGAGTGACAATGGGAGCTATCTCACACCGCAAAATTATCTCGACGGACGCTTCCACCTCAGGCTGGGGCGCTCTGTTCGAGGGCAAACCGGCTTTTGGCCTATGGTCAGACCGGGAAAAATGCCTCCACATAAACTGTTTGGAGATGATAGCGGTCGAGAACGCGCTCAGGCGCTTCCTCCCATTCATACGGGATCACCATGTGCTAGTCCGCTCGGACAACATGTCCGTGGTATCCTATGTGAACCGACAGGGCGGTGTCAGATCCAGGAATCTGTGCAGGCTGACAGAACGCCTTCTCGTGTGGGCTTACCGCTCGCTGCGCTCGCTGAAAGCCGCGCACGTACCGGGCCACCTGAATGTCGGTCCAGACAGACTGTCCAGGGACAACATTCCCCCGGGAGAATGGTCTCTGCACCTCCAGACAGTCCAGTTTCTCTGGCGCCTATTCGGCAGAGCGGAAATCGACCTCTTTGCGTCGAAAGACAATGCTCAATGCCTGAAGTTTTATTTGAAGAGCGAAGACGCGCTGTCCCAGACATGGCCCAGCCTCCCGCTGTATGCTTTTCCTCCGATCTCCCTGTTGCCACAGGTCATTTAGAGGATCAGAGAAACGCACCACTCAGTGCTGCTTATAGCCCCGTGATGGGAAAACCAAACTTGGTACCCAGAGCTAGTGAGGCTGTCGCACTCACCCCCGTGGCCGATCCCGGTGAGAAAGGATCCTCTCCCAAGCCGCTGGATCGATCTGGCATCCCCATCCAGAGCGCTGGTCGCTGCATGCATGGGTGATCAACGGATACCCGTTGACCTGTCAGAAGGGGTCGTGAACACGATCACACAGTCGAGAGCCCCCTCCACGAGACGGCTCTATGCGTCTAAATGGTCGGTGTTTTCTAAATGGTGCGCTACTCAAAACCTGGATCCGCGCGCATGCGGGGTCCCGCGGGTGCTCTCCTTCTTACAAGAGCTGTTGGAAAAGGGCAGATCCCCTTCCACGCTCAAAGTATATGTGGCCGCTATTACAGCGTTCGCTGAGACGACGCGCGGCCGGGCAATGGGAAGGAATGAGCTCATTATCCGCTTCCTCAGAGGAGCTAGACGGATGAATCCCCCGCGGCCCCCCTCGGTTCCCTCGTGGGATCTGTCCTTGGTCCTGGCGGCCCTAAAGGCTTTTCCCTTTGAACCGCTTGAATCCACGGATCTAAAGTATCTGTCGCTTAAAACCGTTTTTCTGATAGCTCTGTCTTCAGTCAAACGAGTGGGTGATTTGCACGCGCTATCTGTTAGCCCTGCATGTCTCGAGTTCGGGCGAATGACTCGAAAGTCATTCTCAGACCGAGGCACGGTTACATCCCCAAAGCGATTGGAACCCTGTTTAGGGCACAAGTTATTTCCCTCTCGGCTCTGCCAGCATCCGATAGTGGGGACAGTGATAACCTCCTATGCCCTGTCCGGGCGCTGAGAGTTTACATCACGCGCTCCGCCGCTTTCAGGCGTTCAAAGCAGCTCTTTGTTTCCTTCGGCGGACGCACCAAAGGTCTTGCCGCCTCGAAGCAGAGCTTGTCCAGGTGGATAGTGGACGCGATAGCAGCAGCTTATGCCTCCAAACACCTGCAGTGCCCTCTGGGCATCAGAGCCCATTCCACTAGAGGCATGGCCTCGTCGTGGGCCTGGTCCAGCGGAATTTCTATCCACGACATTTGTATGGCGGCGAGCTGGGCCTCCCCGTCAACATTCGTGAGGTTTTATAACCTGGAAGTTCCTGCCCTACAGGCAAAAATATTGTCAGTATAAGTGACATGTATGCTCTGCCCAGCTCCCGTGTGCAGACTACGTTCATATGCTGGCGCTATTCTGGTAACTACTCAGGGTGAAGTGTTTGACTCAGACCGGCTGATCCGTTCTGTTTCCTATTTCCCGTTACGCGCTGTTATCGGTGCTGGCCCGCGCTGCTGGCCGCCCGCATTATTCTCTGCCGCGTGGGAATTTTTCTCTTCATGTGAGACCGACTATGTCGTTTTCTCCTACCCTTATGAGTGCTTATGTGCTGTATGGGCTCGCTCCGCCGGCCCTACTGTTTGTACTGTTATGTTTATAGACCGGCCGCGCCGCTCTATTTCATATGCTGCATGAAGTGCATGTACTGCGCTGGCCCGTCTCTCCGACCGGCCACATTTCCCAGCAGAGTGTTTTCCCCGGTTCCCCTGGGATTCATGGGCTGGATGCTCGGCGCACACGGCGTTGACAAAGGGTTCCCGATGCGTAAGCTACTTACGCAATACGAGAGAACCTCTCGTAAGAGAACGTACTCGGTTACTAATGTAACCTCGGTTCTCTCTAGAAGAGGGAACGAGTATTGCGTAACCTGCCGTGTCGCGCCACGAGCTTTTGCGCTTCAGACTGCGAAAACCAGAATTTTAGCCTGTGAGCGCTGAATATATACACGCTGGCCACGCCCATTCTGACGGTTAGAAGGGTGTGGAGGGCGCGAAGCGCCCTCATTGGTTGCCGCGTTCAGAGCGCTCACCGATAGGCTTAAGCAGTTGCAGCCGAGCAGCCAATGAGCACGCTTATTTAGCCTGCCTAGGTCTGTCGGCTGCTGCACTGCGTTGACAATGAATACAAAATTAAGGATAATTTTTTGGCTTCAGATCTCGAAGAAAGAAGACTTTCCCGATGCGTAAGCTACTTACGCAATACTCGTTCCCTCTTCTAGAGAGAACCGAGGTTACATTAGTAACCGAGTACGTTTTGCTTGGAAAGCCATTATGCGAGTGGGCGTGAACGAGGAGTGGTTTACACCTTGGAATACAAAATGTCCCACCCATTATGCATAATGACTCTGCATAATTAGCCATTCATTCAGGTGTGACTCTGACTGACTGAGCCACAATGCAAGGACAAAAAATTAGAAGAAGACTTATATTGACCATTTAAGATTTTGCTTACATCTATCTTGTAAATATGTTTTGCTATTTTATTAAAAAGGTTACAATTACAACAATAATTAAAATTTCAACAATATTTCAAGTGTACTCTTTCTTTGTAAAAAAAAAAAAGATTATAGGCCTACATTTTAGGCCTAGCTATGTATTCATTAGTTTGAATATAGCCAAAATTGGAACAGCTAACATCTTAGTTGATGACTTTATTTTATATATATATATATATATATATAAATTGCTAAACAAAAGCTTATTTGATATATATATTCAGTATATTCTACAGTAAAAACTGTACTCAAATCTAGTCAACAAAATGTTGTTTTTCATATTTCGCCTGACTGTAACGTTGTTTTTATGAAATATTAGGGCATATAAATGTTAATTTGCAGTTTAATACGTATTGCTTATACAAATAGCCTACATTTTATTTCAACATATTTCAGTCGATTTTTACTCATCTCAGTATAGTAATACAGTTTGCTAAAACATCATCATTCATTCACACACGCGATTTAAATTTAAACTGTCTTTTTGCGAGCTGTGGTAAACAGCGCGCATCTCTGCCGTTCATTCATCAAATACAGAAACCCGATTCACGTGAGAAGAAAAAAAAACTTACAGTATTCCTCAGCTCGCTCCTCGATATACCCGCACTTCTGAGGTAGGCTACTTTTTTCATCAAAAGCTTATGTGGCAGTATATTCTACAGTAAAAACTGTACTCAAATCTAGTCAACAAAATGTTGTCTTTCATATTTCGCCTGACTGTAACGTTGTTTTTATGAAATATTAGGGCATATAAAATTGCAGTTTAATACGTATTGCTACGTACAAATACGTACAAATAGCCTACATTTTATTTCAACATATTTCAGTCGATTTTTACTCATCTCAGTAGGCTATAGTAATACAGTTTGCTAAAACATCCTCATTCATTCACACACGCGATTTAAATTTAAACTGTCTTTTTGCGAGCTGTGGTAAACAGCGCATCTCTGCCGTTCATTCATCAAAAACAGAAACCCGATTCACGTGAGAAGAAAAATAAACTTACAGTATTCCTCGGCTCGCTCCCTGATATACCCGCACTTCTGAGGTACTTTTTTCATTATTGTTATTGCTCACAGCGCTGCGAGACGGTGTTAAAGTAATGATCTGAATAAACTGATATGTGGGCGTTCACAGGTTTGCTTGGATTGCCTCATTCATTTGCGTTTGAATAGTGCGCGCTCTCCGTAGGCGGAGTCACATTACATTTGAATTAGCTCTAATGAGGTCGACTGGAATCGCTCTCTTTTAATACAGATTTCACAACATGAGAATATTTGTTTTTTTATATAAATTACTTCATTTAAGAGAAGAGAATTCAAGCTTCATGCCTGTATGTCTGTTTGCCTGTTTGACTGAGTATTCGCTGAGTTATTGTTCATTTTCGGACGCGTTTCAGAATGGACGACACTGGCAGATAGAAGGCAGAACTCGCATCACGTTTATTTTTCTTTATTTGGCAAAAAGCACAACACTTTGTTTTTATTGTGAGTATACACAAAAATAATACACATTTAACAGAATCGATTGAAGTATGAAACTTGTTTTGTAAAATCAAAGTCAAAAGAGTATTTTGGGTCTCAATTCAACTCATAAGGAAAAAAGCGAGCAGATCACGCCAGCGTGATCTCCGACCTCTGAGGGTTAAATAAGTTTATTTTTAGTTAGTTTCATTAATGGTTTTGTTAGTTTTAGTTTAGTTTTTATTTTGCAAACACATTTCTATTTAGTTTTTGTTTTATTTAGTTTCAGTTTTAGTTTCAGTAATTATAGTTTAGCAGACCAAACAGAACACTTCCAGGGTAGACAAAAGCGAGACGCATAATTTCAGCAGTTTAATGTTTGCCGAGATTACAGTTAACTCTTGTGCAGACATCTTAATAATAAAAATAATGGTTTGAGATTGAACAAAGCACCAAAAAAAAGGGAACTTAAAAGTATACAAGAAAAAAACGATGAAAAATACAGACAAACTAATTCATATTAAAGATGAAATCTTGTTAAACATAGTTTACTTTTTTCAGAGTGACACTGGTACATACAACAAAAGAACAGCTAAATTAATCTGACAACGTGCTGTGAAGCCAGTGTGATTAAATAATGAAGTATCTATGCAGTGTGTGTAATACCTTTGTTTACATCCTGTTTTCGGGTGAAGTCCAAAGTAGTCGATTGCAGAGTTCACGCGCGTGATCATAGGTACTAAACCTATGCGCGTGAACTCGGCAATCGACTACTTTGGACTTCACCCGAAAACAGGATGTAAACAAAGGTATTTGCGCTGGCTTAAATAACATCATTTTTATACATTTCTTTCACATCTACTGTGAAAGTGATAACACTGATCTCCTTGTCCGTGGTCTCTAGACAAATGGTCTCCTACCCCCCCAAACGGTGTAACTTCTCAATGCAAATTTCCATTGTTAAAAGTTGTTTCCAAGTGAATCAGAAAGTCAGATGAAATAACGAGAAAATACATATTCAAATGTATTACATTTAATCAAAAAATACTTTGCCTCGAGAAAAGACAGTAACACGTTAAGACCTTCCGCTCTGGTCGGATGCCGGACTTTGGGCCGATCGAGCACCAGCTTACAACCCTGTGGTGCAGAATATATGTATGTAAGCTGAAATGTGTGATTTAAAAACTGTTTATAAACAGGTTTCCTTGACTCTCCCCCTTTGTCTGCCATTTGATACGTAGATTACCTATAATCACAGAATAAAAGTAATAGTTCACTGCAAATGAAATTTGTGTCATCATTTACTCACCCCATTCCAAACCTGGAGCAAAACAGAAGATACTTTAAAATATGTCTCTATTCATCACCCTATAAATATACTGTCTTATCTGCTATTTATTCATTTCTGGGATGTAATACTGCAATTGATACTTTGCAGTAACGTGATATCTGGCGGGCAACAAACGCGGTTAGTGCATCCAATCGCACAACAACTATCTGGCATGTCGTGTACACTTCAAAACACCAACTTTTGTATATTAAAACTGGCAACGTCCTGGCAAGATCCTTGATTAGTTTACTGGTTTTCGTTGCTAGAGAATGACGTTCTTGCCCACCAGCCAGTACAACTGACGTCACGTGCAAAGTATCAATGTATTCTGAAGTGTTGAAGTGAGTTGGTTTTGACCATGGATGTGTGCGATCATTGGTCTATGGTTTTGTGAATTGAATAAACTCTGCACATGGATCCTAATTACTCATGTCTCTTAGTCAATGCCACTAAATGGTATTGATTATAATTCTGAATAGAGACAGCACATACAAATCTCTCTTTGGGATAAAAGAAGAGGGAAAAAGCTGCCATAAGTAATCTGTATATTATTCTTTGAACATGGCTGAATTTCCTTTTCAACCTGTGGAGTTGTGGGTCAACTTATCTTAACTGTCATATGATCTTTGCAGAATATATAAAATACATCTAATAATATTTAGTTTGTTTCTTCATTAGTTAACACAAGAGAACATAAAATTGTGTCATTCATATAAATACTAAATCAAATGTTCTATTTAAGCAAAAATATTTTGACAATTAGTTGGAATTATTCAACAGAATTCCAGTCATTCATTTATACAATTCATCTAAATTACACCATGTTATTAATTATTTTAGGGAAGCCATAAGTCGTAAACTATGACTTAAGAGTATACAGTCAACTGACATCTTAGTGATGAATAAAAAAGATAATGAAATTTGAAATCTAATTCATTGAATAGTGTAATAATACCTACATGAATTGTAATATTCATCATATGAAATTATAAAAACAGCAGCAACAAGATGCCAATGGGGCCTTTTGCCCCAATTGTGAGCTGGTCAAAGCTAATATGGGTCTAACTTTTCACTCCAGAATGTAGGGTTGAGTGCAAATCAAATACAAATGAATCTTCCAGGTGATTTGTTCAAACATAATTCCACACAGAACTCAACATTCCAGACACCAAATCACCAACCCCAGAGCCATAAAAGAAGGCTCCAGCCAGTCTACCTAACCAACAAAAAACCCCAGCTAAGAACTTTACGGCCATGCAAGCTTCAAAGAGATGAGCCAAACCAAAGGAAGAACTTGTCAATGTGAGATAGTTTGGAAAAGAATGATTGGCTCAGAGATGGCACAGCTCAGTGCTCGATCAAGATAACAGCAGAGAAGCTGCTGCACACAGACACAAAACAGACCCCAGTCTCCTTAAGGACCTCTGAATGACCCAGAGTTTTGAAATCACTTCAAACCAAAAAGACTGAGACTTTGACTACACAAATAGATAAAAATCATCCCAGAACAATTCTCGATGGACTTATAATCAAACATCATGCAACTACATGATTCTATTTTGTGTCTACAATATATGTGTGTCTAATATGCTTAGATCCCATATAATTCATGTAATTGTTATAACTATTAGATGCTTGAATGAAAGTGTGTCGTGCTTCCTATCAGTACGATTGTATGTTCTTAATTCAAAAGATGGCTTGAGTGAAATCTGTGTGAAATGTTCCGTATTCTTATAATAGTAATAATGTCTAAACTGTGGCCTCTTTCCTCTCTGCTAGAGCTTAGAGAGTAAGGAGAGCACAGATAAGCTTGATTTATGATAAGAAGTGAAGAGAACGCCACCTCCTAAATAAAGACAGTGTCTAATTGGTCAGAACTAATCCAGGAGGCTGGGCAGACATTTGAGTTTAAAATCTTAACACCAGAACAAAGTTTAAGTTTAGTCAGAACAAAAATGCAGCGGGAGATGAAGATCTAAACCAGACAAATAACCATGTAGCAAGAACCCAAATTAAGATCAGAAGAACATAGGTTAACAGCTTCATTCAAGTCATCTAACTACTCTCGTCTCAATTTTCTTTCTTTTCTAAGTTTTCCTTTCTTTTCCGTTGTGAGTCGCGGTTCTAAGTTAAGTTTTGCTGCAAAGTTTCGTTCCACGATTCGACAAAACCAGCTTCAGGTTAAGACTTTCAATCCATCCGCCAGCACACCACGTGATTGGCCGCCCCAGACCCAGGCACGAGGAGACCAGCCAACGAACTCGGGAAACCCCTTTTACGCAGACAAAGGGAATTCTCAAAGCAAAGACAAGCAAGTACTGCCTCCAGACTCTTAAGCTGAACTGGTGTATTGATATAAATGTAATAACCTGTCTAAGAAACGATAGAAGGGTTAATTAATGATTGATGGTTCGTTCCAGGTCATGTCTTATAAGTGCATATAGAAATTTTGGATTTCGTCATCTCACTCTTAAAACTCATTCTTTCCTCACTCTCTTTCTTTCTGCAACTCATATGAATGTGTGTGTGTGTGTGTGTGTGTTTGTGTTAGATATTAGTTTTATGTGTTAGTCAGAATAATCAATAAAGTATTGTTTGTATTTTTAAAGAGAAGTGTTACTTGTGTTATGTGCTTACGAATTTAATGTCTTAAACTGCTGATCTAAGTTACCTTGCTAACTATAGTGTTTCACTATAGTTTTGGATATTTATATTCGCTGCAGAGCTAAGAATTACAGCCAGTTCAAATGAACCGCGAACGAGTCATTTGCTCGGTTGTAATAAGTGATTCTTTCGGATTCCCTATAAATTAATTAATAATTCCTTTGAGCTAAATTGACCAGTCAGAATCACACAATTATCTTACAAGAATTATATTCTAACTTTCCACAAATCCCTAAATAGGACACAAAATACAACATTATAATACATATTATCCATTGACACAAAAGCAGAAAACGTTCTGTTAAGATAAAAAGTCAAGGTTAAAAACAGTATATCAATTAAATTAGTTGATAATTTTATTTTTGTGACAGCTAGAACAAATTAAAGAAGGGGGTAACTTACCCCATTAGTGTGATAGTGTGAGTGAAATGCATAAATGTAAGTGCAAGAAGACAAACTGATGAAATAATAAGGAAATAATGAAAATAAACTACTGGCACAGTGGATTGAAAACAACCACAATTCATGGTGCAGTGTGTCCAGTGTGTGCAGTGTGTTCTATTCCAATCAGAATAGAAGGAACCAAAACACAAACATGGTATACTTATGTAATATGTTAGCATCTTAATACAACTGAATAGGCTGTTGATCTAGGATTAGCTCATCTTTAAATGCACCATGTTCATGAAGACATGAACACTTGAAAAACCTGATCCTAGATTACTATACTTTAATCTTATAAATTGATATTGATACAACATGTCTTGAATGAGGCTTAAGGCGACTGCACAAATCTCATATTGCCCAAATCCCACTGAGCAGGATAAAATAAGTGGCAATTTGCCAACACTGCAAGTTCAAGTCATATGAAGTTTTTTGGATTTGTTGCTTGGAATTTAGGCTCATTAAAGGCGAAATGAAAATTTTAATTAGGTTAAACAGCATATAAGCATAAGCTGAAATAATGCAGGCTACAACTATTATTTTCTCACAAAGGGCTTGTGTGAGGTTTCTGGAAATCTTATAGAAGACTGCAAATCTTCAAATCCTGACCACACATCAAACCCAGGCTTAGTTAAACAGTGGCATTATTTGGAAAAAAATATCCCTGCACGTACAGTGCTTGTTTGGCACAGGAGCTGAAACAATGTCTTGCTCTTTGATTATCTTGTCATTCAAAACATTTAAAGCATTTCTGCTTTAAAGGTACACTGTGTAGGAATTTCTCCCATCTATAGTGGTGAAATTGTATTTTGCATTCAAACGAATAGTGCTCTCTAGCGCCTCGCTTTTTCAAATGCGTGTTGCAACTACGGTAGCTGTTATGTACCAAGAAGCTATGACAACATGTCTTCCAATAGCACTTCATCGAGTTTAACTATACATGTTCTACTGCTGTGCTGCCTATACAATGAATTACACAACCAAGCAATGAAAAAAAGCTTGTAATTTAGACCGTAACATTGACTTGCCTGTCGAGAAGAAAGCAGGCAACTTCAGCGTCCCTTTCAAAATCTTTCTCCTTCATTAGCTCTTTCCGATATTTACCCTAGTTTTTTTAATTCGCCAGTCAAATTATTTTTTTTTTTTTGCTTTTTTGGCGACAAGGATTCCTTCTCCTGTGGCTCGGCTTAAGTATGATCCTGCATTATGAAGTACTGTGCAGTGCAGCCTTTCAAATTTTCCGGGGCAGTGACAAGCACCTTTCACTGATCTCCTTGTCCGTTTCAGCTGGTTTCAGTCACGTGACGCTGGTTCTGAATTAAAACACGTTGTGGAAACACGTTGAGGTAGGCTAGTGCTTTTTGTCCCTCTCTGCTATTATAGTTTTTCAAAATGGCGGAACGACCTGGAAGCCTCCTTGGACTTACCCGTTGGACTTACCCATCCAATTTAAATAAAGATAAGAAATTCTTTGCTTATGAGGATAAGTCAGATCATTGGTAGAGCTAATTTTGAGGACATAATTATGAATAAAGACATTGATTTTAGCTAATTAAATACTTAAACTACACAGTGTACATTTAATGGTTGGTGTATGTGATCTTGTGTTTTATGAATGAATACGAATGAATGAAAATGAATACAATGCTGTAGCTGTTTCATAAGTCTAAAAAAATCTTTGGACTAATATATATATATTTCTGACACATTTTATTCTTTAGGATAAGCCCCTTGAGATGCATCATCTCGTTTTTAAGGGGGTCCTAATACACAAAAGTTAAATAACAAAATACAGAACAAAACAATATGCACAAGACAAAACAAAAAAACATATATATGGTAGCACTTTATTTGAAAGTCCTGTTCCCCATGTACATACTATGCACTTATTATAGTTATTACAATAACTGGGTAATAACTACATACTAACCCTGAACCTACACCTATACTCTGTGTCAAATCTTCAGGTCTCCAGGGTCACCCAGGCAAGTAGAGCACCCGGCTCCGTCTCCAGCAGCTGATCCCATCACTCTACCTCGGCCTGTCGATCTATCGGCTCCACCATGACTCCTCCCGCCCGTGGCTCAATCAAAGACCATCATCTTTGCGGCTCCACCAGGCTATCTCGTCTCTCCGGCTCTGTCTTGGTCAGACGTCACCCTGCCTGCGCCACAGACTTACGAGCCGTCCGATCCACTTTGTCTCTCTACTCCTTCGGCTCCATCTGGCTCTAACTTCCCTCAGACTCCACCTCGGTCTTTGGTCCCCACGGGGATGCTCATATCCTCGCCGCCTTAGATTTTCCCACCATCACTGCCACCCTGGTTTTTCTTCCTTCGTCGGCTCCTTATCTACCTCCAGAGCCCTCACCCTCCCTTCCTCATTTGGACTTTATGGCGCATGGATGCACCTTCCCGATAGGAGGAGTTATGTCACAAAGGTTCAGTTGAATCTTTTTTTGGTTTAGTTTTCAAGGGCATTTAATTCACTCATCTTTTTTTCCTGTTTCCTTGTTCTTATGTTCCCGTTTGTCATTTTGTTTCCATGGTTATACATTATATGATTAATTAGCGCACACCTGTTTGTATTTGAGTAACTTTAATAAGGATTAATCTATATTTCATGGCTGGTAAAAAATACACGTTTTGACTTTTATCTTAACAGAAAGTGATCTACTTTTGTGTCAATAATAATATTATTATTAAATTATGCATAATTATTCAGTAATCAGTAGTCAGAATGTTTTTTTCTTTGTTAACTTCAGAAGTTGATATTCTATAATTCGAGAAACTGCCCAACATTTTGGCCAAAATTAGAGATACATTTGCTCAGAAGTAAGAATAAAAAGGGTCAAGGGCAATGAGGACAACATCGAGATCTTATAGTTACAGTATTTTAATTAGGCTACTTGCTTCACAAATGCACCAAAAAAGGTAATTAAAAAAGACCAACTACAGTGTTTATTTCAACCAGTGACATATCTCCCTTGGGAAAAAGAAGTACATACTTTTAAAAAGAGCCCTTATTACAGAAATAATATACTTCAAAAGAACATACTTAAGTGTGAACTGAATGTACTGTTTTTTTTTCTTCTTTCAATTAATTGCATCTAATTTGCAATTAAATTAATATGTATTGGTTTTAATTTATATTAAATGCAATTAGTTGACTTTACAATGTTTTTTCGATCCACTTAAGTAGGACTTCATAACTTACTTCACTTCCTTTGAAATATGATTAAATTGCATGGCTGAATGTACTGACAAGCATCTGTGTTATTATACAGCCTACTTTTATATAATTTCTGTCAATATTTTTGAGCACTTAACCATACTAGCCTCTCAGCTAGGCAGCATATTTCTCAAATGCACAAACATTTTAGGTTGTATGAATTACATGGTCACTGTGTACTCAGCACAGTAGAATTTATGGTGACATAACACACATGTGAGCATTAAGCACTGGTATGTGATACCTGTCCACAACCAGTGTTCACTTTCAATGTATGGAAAAGTGCAAAATGATACATGAAAATGGTATCAGATTGATGTTTTGGCAGCATGAATATAAATTTGTAAACTGGCATTTCCTCATGGCATTGGGTGGTACCTTGGAAGACAACAACTCAATGCAATTGGTATTAAAGAAATAGTTGTCTTGGATTGGTCTTTATGCAAGCAATAAGATGCTCAATATTACCAGCACCAGTTTTAATTGTGCACAAGCAGGGATAAGCTTTGAGAGCTATGGTAAATGGCAAGATTTTCATCAAATAACAACTCAAAATTATGTCTGTTCTTCACAAAGCTATAGCTTGAAAGCATATCCGTTTTCTGTGGCCCTGCAATGACAAGGGTTTTCTTGCGATAATGGTCTGCATTTCGGTTCTGTTTGAGCCAAGTATCAAGAGATAAAAATCTGCATATCAGAACTGAGCAGCTGTGAGCATTTTGGAAGGCTCTCATCCCCTTTCATCCGTTTACCTTTACAGGATTTTGAGGACCTTAATGGTGTCTTTGGGAAAAGAAAAAAAAGGAATAACAAAGCTAAAACCTAAAAGTATGTACAGTATGAAGACTGTAATATTTGATTTGGCTTTTGTGATGCACTTTTAGTATGTAGCTACTTGTATTTTGACATGAAATAATGTACTGTACTGTTCTGTTGCATGATTTCAAGTACTGCTCTGGAGACTTTGTTGTTCTTGGAAGATTCCGCTTGTTCAGTCTGAAGTCCAAAGCAATTCAGGTAGGTGTCACTAATGGTTGGTTCTTTCTGTTTGGGATTGCACATGAAAATGATTTTGTATGCTGCATGTTTAATAAAGTGGGATTTGTGTGCTCTATGGCTCTTGGCTCTGTGTGTATCTACTTCTCTGAGCATCTAGATCAAAGCTTAAGCCTCAATCCACAGGCTTTCCTCTGGGTTTAAGAGAGAAATCTCGTCCCCTGCTGGGCTGGCTGTAAATATGGTCTAACAGTTAGCCTGACCTGTTGAACAAATCAAGAGGATGAAAATATTTGAGGAAGTATCTTATCTTTGAAATGTTGGAGTCACTTTATAATTCTCTTTTAGTCTATATTTGCCACAAATTGAAAGACACATCAATGTGAAAATGTTTCTCTCTCTCTTGTGGGAATTTGAAGGTTATTGAAAGTATTGGCAAGTTCACTCAAAAATGAACATTCTGTCATATTTTACTCAGACTAATGTTGTCCCTGTACAACTTTCTTTTTTTCAGTGAAACAAAAAAGCTGCAGAAAACAACTAAAGTGCTGTCTGACACACACCAGAAATGTGCGCACAGAAATCCGCCTATCGGACACCGTGCAATCCCCAATTCAGTTCTCTTTCGCGGCTTGTTGAACATTCATGATCCTAGTCTATTCTCTGATACATGCATCTACCTAAAACTTTTTGAAGAAGCCTATTAAAATCACTCAGATATCGCAAGCAGCTGCGATATGCATATCGTGATATGTGCATTTGCGATATTTCGATAAATTCGATATATTGTGCAGTCCTAAACGGGACTGTAGTAACCATGATTAATTTTGTGGTTTCTATGGAACATCCCTGCAACACAAACAATAGAGCATTGTTCTAGCAACACCATGGTCATGGGTTTGATTTCCAAGAGATGCATGAACTGATAAACTGTGTACTTTTAATGCAATGTAAGTCACCTTGGATGCATCTGCCAAATATGTAAATGCTTAACTATAACCCTATATAACCCTTACAAAAAAAAAACAAAAAAACAAACAAACATGTTTTGCATTTCTAGATATTGATTAAAAAATCTATTCATCTAAAACAGATATTCATTAATAAAACAAGTTTGTTGGATAATGCCAATATTGTATCTGATTTCAGGTATTACTATCCTTATATCCAAATGTAACACGTAGTTCAATGTTTGTTCATTGGCCCTCATTTACTAAACGAACAGAAATCTGGGCATACGGTCGTTTCCATACAAAAACTTGCCATTTATCAATATGGACGACAGCGGTGGCTACGGCCAAATCTCACGTCAGGATTCAGCTCGTGCAAAGTTTTTGAGTTATTATTGAATTAATATTAAAGGTGCCTTAACTAGAGCAAAGTGTCAAATAAGCTTGGGGCAGTAAGCAGCCACCTAAAACACCCTAGCAACTGCATAGAAACCCCATTGTTTTACATGGAGATGCTTCACTCATATTTGGAAAATCTGTTGTAGTGGACCATCTGTAAGTGGATATGTAAATCACTGCACCTCAGATACCTCAAATCCCTGAATGTGATTATAAACCACAGAACATATTTTTAGATATTGCAACAGATGAGGGTCTAAACTTTTGTAAACTCAGTCATCTTAACATGCCTTAGACAAGGAGCCAGTTCCACTCTTCAGTCCCTTGTAGGAAATTATGCATAATTGGATCACAGAATTATACAAAATGCCAATGGATCATCCTTTATGGACATATCAAATTAGTGTAAATAGCATCTGCATGGATTTCACAGCCAGAGAACTTCGTAAACACATCAGATGCTATTTAATATAATATGAAGTATGGTCTTATCAGCAGTCAGCCTAAATGCTATTGCTCAGCAGACACATATAGAAGAGAGATTTGTCTAGTATTCTTTTGATGGGTGAGAACTGAGAAGAATGTCAGAGCCTCTGTGGTATCCTTCTTCTTCTGATATTTAATGGATCCTTTGAAAATAGACAAGATTATGAGTATTGTTATGCCTCTCAACCTACAGATGACCGCTCTCACTAAATCAGTGTGGCACTGCAGCAACTGAACACAAAGCTAACATTTTTCTTTCATTTGGCATGAAACCCATAGCGTGTTAAAATAATTGATTAAATTACTGAAGCACGCAGTTAGATGATCTTAGATACTCTGTTTGCGATTAGATCATTTTAAGATCACGCATAAATCTACGGTGGCTGAGAGAGCTCAACACGCTGAAACTGAAGAAAACACATGCAAATAGAAAAAAACACCAGCAAATTAAGAAAACATCTTCATCAGTATGACAAAACATGCTGCAAATACTCACAATGCAACCAAATACAGAAATGCGCTGCAAAATTACATTTTAGATTTTAGCCTTAGCATTGTGTGTTTACAGTGTTTATGTGTTGCATGAGTATGGCTTATGTTTCTTGCATGCAGAATTGTAATTGTAAGTAGCGGACTTTGCTGCTCTAAGTACCCCTGGAGGGAGTGTAGCCTACTTGTATGCAGGGTTTGTATAGTTGATTTTGCAGCACAAGAGAGCACAAAGTGTGCTATTATTCATGCTTATATGATTTTTTTGTTAAAATCTTTCTGACCCTGCTGCAAGTCCTCTCTGAGGAGGCATTGCTATAAGGAATGCTAAGTAGTGCCGGTGCGCCCTTCTGTGCCTCTGCTGCGCGATTGTGCCGTTGTGATTTAATGTGCTGAGTAAGGTCGTTTTTCCCACAGCGTCCGATAGCCTATTAAAATCAGTGCGACACACTTTGAAAAAGGCGTGGGCGTTGTCGATATGGCTTCAAGATATGAAAATAATCCGTCCAGCTGTTGTTAAATTACATTTCTTTTTCTTCTCCTCCCATTTCTACCAGTGATGGTTGATTCAACTTCCCGCGTTTACTACATGTGCAGATATCAACAGCGCAACTGGGTTGTAGGTTGTCAGGCTGAGCTCACAAATGAGTTAAAATTTATATGATGTGTAGATAGTAGGAGGTGTTTTATACAAGATCTGGCAACTGAACAACCTTGATAAATGAGATATTATATGATATAATATGAGATTATTCATATAAGGAGGTTTGGACCACAAATTAAGGGAGTTTCCCGGGAGAAATAACAAAACAGGAGGGGGGCGGGTATCACATTTGGTTTTGGGTTTTGGTTCACGGTTATGTTTCATGTCGTTTTATAGAAATTTCCAGTCACGTGACTTCCTTGCCCTCATGTGATCATGTCTTGTGCTTCCCTTGTCTTATGTGTCATGTTATGAATGGTTGGTCATCCTTATTGTTCACAGGTGTTTCTTGTTAGTCATTATTATAGTCTTGTTGTGTTAAATAGGGGTGAAAAAAAAATCGATTCACATATGAATCGCGATTCTATCTTCCGCTGATTTGAATCGATTCACAAATTTCAAAAATCGATTTTCTAAATGTTTAATAATGTGATTATGTCATTTCAAAGAAGTCCACCAGACAGTTTAGAGAGAGCGCACCGGCTTGCAACGAAGGAAGCATTACACTATACACCAGCAGTTCATATCAATATCTTAACAAACAAAATAGCCTGAAATAACGTTTAGTTAGTTAGTCAAACACGTCAAGCTTTTCTTGCGATCTTTCCATGTACAGGTATAGGCTACTTTAGTTTTTATAAGCATTTTATAAGCATTATTTTATAGGCAGTGGGCTAGATTAACTTAATGCAGTTATGAGGAGTGTATAATCTAAACAAAATTTTAAACTTTGTCAGTGCAACCTGCTGTTTTTTATCAAGTTTATGTCAGGTCAACTTCATGTTTATTTTGTATTTAGTTCACGGTTATGTTAATAAAGAAACTAAACTTGGGTTCAGTAATACTCACCTCCAGTGGATCATTGTTACAGCGGGAGATGGTTGTGAAATACTGAAGACTCCTGGGAAAAACGAGTTGTTGACAGGTAGCCTATGACCCTAAAAAGTGAAAATCTTGTCAAAATAAATGCTATTTGCAGAGAGTTTCTGTATTTGGTTGCATTGTGAGTATTTGCATTGCTGGTTGAGTTGTGAGTATTTGCAGCACGTGTTGTTGAACTGATCGCAACTCGACTTTTCTAAAATGTAAACAAGATCTTTGCTGTTGCACTGTACACATACTATACCATACTTTAATTTTGAATAATTATTTTCTACAGTGTTTTTTATTTATTTATTAACCTGTGCTTTGGTGTGCATATCTGAGCAAATATGGGCAGAACTCTTTACTGCCCTAGTACTTCAAAAAGCCTTTTAAAGGTATACATGTGATTTAAACGTGGCACAATGGCCTTCATCATCACAGTATGCTAATGCCTATCTAGTGCAAGGGATTTCATCAATATGCTGATTGAGGACTGTTGGGACACTCCAGGCACAGGATGGTTCTGTTAGGAGAGACAGAGTCATTTGCACCTCAATGACACATCTGTACCATTTGCTTCACAGGATATATGCTTTCAACTACATTCTGTTTATTTACTAGTGTGTTCTAGTCATGTTTGGTCTCATCTGACAGCTTATAAACTGAAATGAATGGTGGTGAACTTAATAGTTGTTTAATAGAACGTATCTAAACGTTCAGATTAAATCCTACGTTTTCCTATCAGTTCTAGAACTTTACCTTTAAAGAATGAGGTTAAAAAATAACAACAACTTTAATGGAGTCAGAATAATTATATTGGAGTCAGATAAATATTTGAATTATACACGTCATCCCTTTTGTTCCGATTATTGGTTCAAAATAGCAGCGTAAGCTTCCAGCTTTGCACATACATTTATGAATTATACTCGTATGCTATTTGGTGGCCTTTCGGAGTCTCGAAGTGTCCTAAATTTAAATAAATATATATAGAGATTTTTTTTAAAAGCTGGCGAGAAGTGCAGTATTGAGAGAATCAAACTTCATTCTGATGGTTTACATCGCTGGATATTTAGTAGCATATGATGACAAAAAGATTGAGTTATGAAGATAAATGGTGTATGCTTAATCTCCCCCCCCCCCCCAAAAAAAAAGGTTTTAAGTCAGATATTTATATCTTTTGCTGTAGTGTGTCAGTAGGAAATATCAGTTTACATTTCCAAACATTCTTTTTGCCATTAATTGTAACAATCCAGTGAGATTTGTGTATGCACAAGGAGTCTGACAACAGCCGGTATGATCTGATCTCACCATCATCGAGTCCGTCTGTGATTACATGAAGAAACAGAAAAAACTGAGACAAACTAAATCCAGAAGAACTGCGGGAACGTCTCCAAGATGCTTGAAGAAACCTGTTTCTTCATGTAATCACAGACGGACTCGATGATGGTGAGATCAGATCATCCTGGCTGTTGTCAGACTCCTTGTATATATATATATATATATATATATATATATATATATATATATATATATATATATATATATATATATATATATATAGAGAGAGAGAGAGAGAGTGAGGAAAATTAGTATTTGAACTCCCTGCTATTTTGCAAGTTCTCCCACTTAGAAATCATGGAGGGGTCTGAAATTGTCATCGTAGGTGCATGTCCACTGTGAGAGACATAATCTAAAAAAAAAAATCCAGAAATCACAATGTATGATTTTTTTTACTATTTATTTGTGTGATACAGCTGCAAATAAGTATTTGAACACCTGAGAAAATCAATGTTAATATTTGGTACAGTAGCCTTTGTTTGCAATTACAGAGGTCAAACGTTTCCTGTAGTTTTTCACTAGGTTTGCACACACTGAAGGAGGGATTTTGGCCCACTCCTCCACACAGATCTTCTCTAGATCAGTCAGGTTTCTGGGCTGTCGCTGAGAAACACAGAGTTTGAGCTCCCTTCAAAGATTCTCTATTGGGTTTAGGTCTGGAGACTGGCTAGGCCACGCCAGAACCTTGATATGCTTCTTACAGAGCCACTCCTTGGTTATCCTGGCTGTGTGCTTCGGGTCATTAAGACCCAGCCTCGACCCATCTTCAATGCTCTAACTGAGGGAAGGAGGTTGTTCCCCAAAATCTCGCAATACATGGCCCCGGTCATCCTCTCCTTAATACAGTGCAGTCGCCCTGTCCCATGTGCAGAAAAACACCCCCAAAGCATGATGCTACCACCCCCATGCTTCACAGTAGGGATGGTGTTCTTGGGATGGTACTCATCATTCTTCTTCCTCCAAACACGTTTAGTGGAATTATGACCAAAAAGTTCTATTTTGGTCTCATCTGACCACATGACTTTCTCCCATGATCATCCAAATGGTCATTGGCAAACTTAAGACGGGCCTTGACATGTGCTGGTTTAAGCAGGGGAACCTTCTGTGCCATGCATGATTTCAAACCATGACGTCTTAGTGTATTACCAACAGTAACCTTGGAAACGGTGGTCCCAGCTCTTTTCAGGTCATTGACCAGCTCCTCCCGTGTAGTTCTGGGCTGATTTCTCACCTTTCTTAGGATCATTGAGACCCCACGAGGTGAGATCTTGCATGGAGCCCCAGTCCGAGGGAGATTGACAGTCATGTTTAGCTTCTTCCATTTTCTAATGATTGCTCCAACAGTGGACCTTTTTTCACCAAGCTGCTTGGCAATTTCCCCGTAGCCCTTTCCAGCCTTGTGGAGGTGTACAATTTTGTCTCTAGTGTCTTTGGACAGCTCTTTGGTCTTGGCCATGTTAGTAGTTGGATTCTTACTGATTGTATGGGGTGGACAGGTGTCTTTATGCAGCTAACGACCTCAAACAGGTGCATCTAATTTAGGATAATAAATTTTAAACATTTTAAAGGCAGACTAACCGGTCTTTGAGGGTCAGAGTTATAGCTGATAGACAGGTGTTCAAATATTTATTTGCAGCTGTATCATACAAATAAATAGTTAAAAAATCATATATTGTGATTTCTGGATTTTTTTTTTAGATTATGTCTCTCACAGTGGACATGCACCTACAATGACAATTTCAGACCCCTCCATGATTTCCAAGTGGGAGAACTTGCAAAATAGCAGGGTGTTCAAATACTTATTTTCCTCACTGTATATATATATATATATATTTATATGCAATATAAAACTGTCTACTGGGAAGACTGCCTAGAGGGGAAATATGACCCTCTCCTCATGGCAAAGAGAAAAATAGGTTTCTCAATTCTTATTATTGATTTAAAATAAATAATTTAATTGCATCTGCAGAACACTGCTGTAGGCTCACAATACTGGTGTTGTATTGCCGTTGTCTTTCATCCTCTGAGATTCTGTGTTTGCTTTATTTGTTCATTACATAGGCTTAGTTATGCACTAATTACAAGGTCTAGAACAGCATTCTGAACCGGTCCTAAAATGCACTGGTAGCCATTAATGGGCTCTTTGAAATTGTGCCGAGAAATATTTGAGGGCACCTGTAGCTTTTGTTATATGGTAATGAATATGTGCTCTACAGAGAAAGACAGTTTCTTCTCTACAGGAGCTTTACTCTTAGCTGTTGCAGTATTATCTGCCAAGAAAACAGAAGAGAGTGGGTAAGAGAGGTAGATAGAAAGCAAGAGAGAGAGATTAATTCAGCCATCACTCTTTTCTTCCTAGCTCTTATCAATTAGCAGCAATGTGAAGCTTGGCAGAGTGAACAGAGCTGCTTTCTGCTTCATCTCTTTAATCAGAACTGAGATGTGTTGCTAGGGTGAGCTGTGTATCACACACACATTGGCCTAAACAAAATGATGAATGCACACACGCACATGCACACATGCACTTACGCATGTAATCATATGCACATGCACAAAAGGAAATAACATTAACCTTGACCTGCAAGGCAAAGTGTTTCAGTAATGGAGCAAATTAAATAATTAAAATGAATTCTGTCATTCCAAACCAGTACACTATATTACAACAATTCTTAAGCCATATGGTAGCCTTGTGGAAAGAACAGAAATACGTTTACATCATTCAATAACAACCTCTGTTCATCCCACAAAACTTAAGGGCTTCAAAATCTTTTTTATTATTATTTCTATGATCCTTTTATGTTTTTTCCCTCTGTATGACAAGGAGCAGAGTGAGCATTCTGCTTAACTTTTCTTCTTATGTTTCACTGCTATGCTGCTGCTGCAGAGCAAGTAAGGGACTTTCTACTGCCAATACACAACACACTGCTGTGAGCAAGACTGTAGCAGATCTATAAAGGTGGAGCTAGGGAAGGTGGAGGGTTTCTGAAAGCTCACTGCAACTGCTACAGCTAATGCTGACTAAGTATTTTAAGGCTGAGCAGAAAGGAACCAATCAGCTGTACCCTATAGAGAATGATGTGATTGCAAGCAGGTTGAGTTCCGTGCGTGGGACACATCTCAAACACCATATCTGCGTATGCTGTGAGTTTGGGTTGCTTATAACATTCATCTGGGAACACAATGTGCGTCATTTCATCGGATTTGTAACATAAATCAAGTATAAACCTACGCCAACACATGAGAATACATCAATATGTTTCTTATATGCAAACTGTTTAAACCCTCGCTCTGAGTTTGCATGTCCACATATTACTGTGGCTGTAGCATTTCTATCATAAAGAAGTGGGCAAATTTTAAAGTCAACATTTGAATTAAATGTCATTTAGCCAATATTAAACAAGGATGTGATCTGCTGTAAAGTGGGACAACAACAACACCAGGACGTTGGCGCCCTCTGCAGGTATTTGTTATTATACGTATGTACATAATTTTATATTATGTATTTTAACAGTGTTGCTTTATGGGGGATGCTTTCAGGTTGAGGATGGAGTGATTCTGTAGCTCTGCTGACTCTCACTCAAATTTAATTAAAACAAGACAACATAAAGCTCGCTAGTGATCTCGAAGCCGTGGGCTCGCTGGAAGAGGCCAGCTCAACAGTGAGTGATGACCCGGTGCTGCTTGCAATTGAATCTCGACGAGTGAATTTGGGCAAGGTAAAAACTTTTATTAAAGAGAGCTTGAAAGGAGAGATGGCGATGCTAGAGAGGAAAATTTATGCCAAGTTCGATGCAATGCAGTTAATCACACCGTACAACTCTCAAACACCTTTAGCAGACCGCTTACGAAACTACAAGCTCAAGTTTAAAGGGGACATATCATGCTAAATGCACTTTTTTAGCCCTTAAATGCATTTTGTTGTATATTTGGAGTGTTTAGAAGTACAGAAAAGATGAAATTATTCTCTTCAGGTGCTTCGTTGATATCTTTATATTCTGTTTTGGTCATATTTTTCAACCTGTTCCGATTTTTCTGTTATCTATGACGTTTTTTGAACTATAACGTCACAGTATTTGCAGCGGAACTGCCAAATAAGGACATTGACTTCCGGCCCCACACTTCAAGCAATCCGCCATTATTATTTCTCGCTGCAATTTTGTAGTCCAAGCTAAAGGATGCAGAAGTTACGAGAGGGTAAGTTAAAATGTTCGGTTGTTGGATGTAGTAGCCCACACGCTTTATTACACCGTCTAATGTAGGTGAACTGCTGCGCTTGTGGCGCATGTTTGACTGAAAGAACAAGCAGAGAGAGAGAGACCCGGTCGCGCGCGCGCTCACTCTCTCTCTTTAGAGAGGCGAAAGTGTAAACAAGACATCACCGTCTCCAAACTAGACGCTGTCTTGCTCTCTCTCCCTCGCACATATTAATCAAAATAAATCGACACGGTGGTAAAAGGTCGGAAGACCAAAGTTTCATGTGTAAATACAGTAACACACCATTGCGATACATCCATATGAAGACGTTGTTCTGCAGGTTCGTCGTCTTCATTTTTATCTCGCTCCGGCTCCGACTCTGGCTCGAACATGTAAGGCTGGCTGGACAAGTCTTCCTTTGTTGACATTTTGTTAATAACGTGTGAATAAAAAGTTTATGTGCCGCTAGATAATCCTATCTCTGCTATCAGACTACAAAAATGGCCGAACGGGGTGGAGTTGAACCTCTGCAACCTGGAGAGGGGGCGGGGTATGAAGTGTCTCAATTTTATTTAAAGAGACCGCACCAAAACGAGTTGCTCTCAGACGCACGTCAGAAAAGGGGTAGAAAGGGGGCTTGTGGAGCTATAATAATGAGGAATTCATATAGACTACAAATGTATGATTTATATGTAAAAAGGAACAATTTAAAAGCATGATATGTCTCCTTTAAAGTCTGTCCGAGGAGGGATCAGAATTAATGGAGAAATGCATCGATCTGGAAGGCCGTTCTAAGAGGCAAAATAACAAGAATCGGGAGTCCGAGAAGGAATGGAAAGCGGTCAAGGCGCTAGAGAATTTGTTGCTAAGCTGCTTATGGAGTTGCTTGGACTAGATGAGCTTCCTGTTCTGGACCGAGCGCACCGTGATCTTCACTCCTGCTTGAGGACAGTGACCTGCCGCGTCAGTTCATCCCTCGAGTGCATCATGGCCATATCATGGGAAACATCATGCGCAAAGTGTCATCACAAAGAAAGCTAACCTGAATGGTTGCCCAATTAGATCTTCAGTGACTACCCTTTGGCTGAGGTCAAACGTCGGACGGCCTTTGCCAGAGTAAGACAGATCCTTCGGGATAAACCCGGTGTGAAGTTTGGCATTCTGTATCCAGTGAAGTTTACTCTAGTCTGTGTGCAAGAATTCTTACAAATCAAACAATATCCTTTTGTTTTGATTTACATAGAGGTACAAGACAGGGTTGCTCGCTGTCACCACTTTTATTTGCTTTAGCGATTGGGCCTTTAGCCGAGGCCATTAGATTTACACAGAGGTACAAGACAGGGTTGCTCGCTGTCACCACTTTTATGTCCTTTAGCGATTGGGCCTTTAGCTGAGGCCATTAGAGCCCATTATGGGATTAAAGGGCCCGAATTATGGCATTTGAAATGTCCTTTTTTTTTGTTTTGGGAGTCCCCAACAACAGTTTTATATGCATACAAGGACAAAAAACACTTTCATTTTCTTATAATATGCATTTATATTTAACTGATTTGCTCCTAAATGATTCGTTCAATGACTCATTTTTCCAAACCCCTCCTTTGCGTGACGCTAATCTGTGGTGAGTGGTTAGATGACCCAGTCAGTTGTGATTGGTATACTGTGTGCAGAGATTGTCGGAAACGGAACGCCCATCACCATTAATGGATTGTGTCTTGTCAAGTGTTGAAAATTGTATACAGTGTATGAACAGACATGGCATCAATTTTGCCTTATCAATTCGAGCCAGAGTCCGAAGATGAAACGTCCAGAGATGCTGATGACCCAGAAAGCCAATCACAAACACGACTGGAGCAGGACGTTTCTCAATGGTAAGTGTCAATGTAGTTTATGGCACTTCAGGCCGATGGAACATGCAGAATCGGAGCAAGAATGTCTGATAAGTGACGTGCTGTTATCGGATTAATTTTGCTGTCTGTCGCCATTTGTTTGTTCAGTGTAATGCGTAACAGACAAATTAATTGGCAAAGTTATTTAGGTGCACGTGTGGGAACTATATCAAAATGCCAAGCGAGGCTGAAAATCTTTGCTGCAAGGAAGTATGACAGGTAGTGTATTGTTTATGCAATACTTGTGCTTTTGACACTTAGTACATGTAATGTAACGCTATAGATTAAAAGCACAATACTAACGTGAAGTGTAATATTTTATATATAGACTTGTTCTGTGGTGACGCATCTTTTTTTTCACCTTAGGTTGCAAAAAGAATGAACCAGCTTCCAGTCCCACCAACATGCTGATGTTGTGGCACCATCCAGGCTTTGAACTTAACTGTCTAAATCCGTATACTCTGCAGAACATCTACAACATCTATAGATGTGACTATGGCCCTATAAGGCGCAGAACCACAGAGGAGTAAGTGTAGTTTGATAACCCTACAAATAACCTAATTAATATCACAAACAATTTTGTATTGCATAACTTGAGCACGTAAATGACGAAATTTTAATAACATTTGTTACTCCAAAAATGTTTATTTACAAAAAAAAAAAAAAAAAAATGATGTACACATTTTATTTGGTCACATAGACAAAGTTTTGTCTTTAATTGTCAGGCAGTTCAGCCATGTGGCATACCGCAGCTTTGTCAGCTGATGCTGGGGCTACTTAGGTCGGAGTGTCTGTGTTGTCATTCCATGCTGTGTTGTAACCCGGATACGCCAGGCGTTTCCAGATCCGTCTGGACAGTATACTGGCTTTCGACCCCCTCTTGACTGAATCTGGAAACACGACGGGCAATCGCTTCCTCCTTTGACTGTCTGTCATACTCTGTGCAAAGTGGCGTTGGAATGGGGATTGACTTCAGTTCATCAACAAATGGAGAGGGGTCCATGACAACTTCATCAAAGACGATTTTCACTAGCTCATCAACATAATCTGTAAGATAAAAGGGAATTTTTCTATTACTTATAACATATATATTATAATTTATTTGTTGGTTGTAATAAAAATGCTTTATTACTTACTATATGTTGGGTCTGTTTTTAATGGCCGTGCTATGCATTCCCCTTTTTTGGATTTCGGGAGCACCATTTTGTACACCCCCTGTCCTGCCGATGTTGTGGCTTGTTCTCTGTTGGCGTTTTCGTTATGATGAAGCACAGTAAGGTACAGTCTGCAAGAACAAAATAGAGAGTAAAGGCAAGTTCCTCTACAATATGTACAATATTTTTTTTTTTTTTTTAATAGCCGTATTACCTGCACAACATTCCAATGAAAGGGAACACTACATTTTTAGGTGTAAAATGTAGAATTAGGCTGTGGAAAGCATCCAGGCAAGATGTCTGGAAATGTTGACTGAGCTTCTCCACATCTTTGAGCACCCTCTTGTTGTTAATAAAATAACTTTATAAAATATTTTTAGATATGTAATATGCAGTATAAAACACATTACTCAAAAAATGTAACAGAGACAAACTTATTTATAAGAATTACCTCGCTGCAAACATTTTTTGGGGTCATTTGATGCTGTGAGTGGATGTGCACACTTGGGAAAGATGGGATTGCCATGTGTGTGCACATTCTGGAGGTGGTTGACCAGTGAAGTCCACATATCCACCTTCTCTGGTCCTGATGTTGAGGAAGTGGCACACCAGTAAACATGATTTCTGATGCTACGCTGCCACTTCCTCAATAATCCACAGTGCTTGTTTTTTGCCAGTTTGTCTAATTTCTTAGATAAACCTGATATACAGAAAGTAAACAATAAGTGAAAAGAAACACATATAAAGGTCACTTCAATAGTAAAATAACTATATGGTTAGAAAGTCAAACACTAACCTTTCTCGAAGTGCCACACATCATAGAACTGGGTTATGTTGCGCTCCCTGAGATACTTCTGGATCTGTGGATGACGGTCGGTGGCAATGTAATCCACTTCTAAATCGTTTGACTCCAGCAGGTCTAGACATCTCTTTAGGTCTTCCTTCTACATGTGGTAGCTACCACCAACCTCATTGCTCTAGGTAAGCATCAAGTCAAGTCAAGTCATCTTCATTTATATAGCGCTTTTAACAATGTAGATTGTTTCAAAGCAGCTTTACAGAGATAAACGTATAATTTAAGGTAAGATTGTTTTGGCTTTATAGCGGTTCTTTAATAAAGTTATATTCCAGCTAAAGTTAGTTTTGATTGATTCGCTTCCGTCGCAACGATCATTTGTTATTAAATTTGGGGCCGCTAAGACGACACCATTCTCTCTAAATGCGAACCTGTGAGAACCTCTGATGGCGGTCACATGCGCATTAAGATTCGGTTCTATAGTTATGTGCGTTTGAATATATGTGCGCAGGTTTGGAAATCCCTACAAGCAAAGCCTAAACAAAGTACAGGTGTTTCCTTATCATTTTTGATACAGAATTTTATTTTATTTTATCAATTCGGGGTAGGTACGCGAATTGGGTTTTCCCGACAACGCCTTATCTATAGAGTGGTAAAGGGATCCTCCATAGGGAGAGACTAGGGGTGGGAAAAAAAATCGATATTGCAATATATTGTTGTGCTCTCTGTCGCAATAACTAATCGATACACTAACGCCCAAAATCGATATTTTTTTACAACACAAAATGATTAATTTATCCGTTGTCAGTGTCACTGTCACTACCCAATATCTACATTCTGTTTGCGGGGGGTGCTGTTCGAGTAAATAGGGGTAAAGTGGCGCAAACAGCGGCCGGTGAAGAACACAAATTAACTAACAACAACAGAGAATTGCAGAAAAAAAGAGAAGCAAGAAGAATGGCGGAAAACAATAAACAAGTAATAAAAACTCGGTGAGTGTTTTAGCGCAATTTTCTCACCTCATGGGATCACAACACTAAGAGATAGTAAATCTTTTCCTGGATTTTTTGTGTGCGTTCCCGAGATTAGACCTTCCTTAACATAATGCCGAAAACCCGAAGTCTCTAGGTGGTCTGGTTGAGGAGTAGATAGAAGTGCAGGATTGGTGCGCACAGACAGAACAGAAATCATGAGTTAACAAGCGCAATTTTGTCCGGTGGAAAATTGTGCTAAAAACTAATCAAAGACCCACCCGCTAGTTTCCACTCTAAAGGGTTTTACGAGACAGTCGACGGAAAGGCACTGGATAAAGACTATGCAATCTGCAAGAACTGCTTTGCAAAGATAAAATATAACAACAACACTACGAATCTGCAAATGCACCTCGTTCGCTACTGACGTTTCAGTATTATGGTTTACACATGTTAATGTTCATGTTGTTTTGTAATGTTCATGCACTTTTATCTGTCTAGATGTACAGTGTTTACATTTAAGACCAGGAGGCAGTGAGTTATTATGCAAATGCATATTTCTTTGCACAATGTTGGAAATGTTGGCATTAATAAATGCATAAAATTTCCTTATTTCCTTATCTTTTCAGTCACATATATCGTGATATATCGTTGATGAAATTTCTTCCAATATATTGAATATCGTAGATATCGCGAATCGTGATATTATCATATCGTGGACCACATATCGCCACAGAATTGAATCGTGAGGTACCTGTATCGTCCCACCCCTAGGAGAGACTAGTTGGCACTTCAGCACTCCGTTGTCATCGGGTCCAGGCGAAGGTCCTTCATCAGATCTGGATACGGCCTGGATCCTGCAGGCTGCGGGAAAACCTTAGGATAAACAAATACACTAAAATTAGCGTAGATGCCATTCTTCTTATGATGTAACGAGTACATCAGGATTCATGGGAAGTGTTCCCGGTTCCAGCTGACCTAACCTATGCAGCCTAACATTGAATTATAGAAGTCTATAATGCATTATGTGAATGCTAGGTCAAAGAGATGTGTCTTTAGTCTAGCTTTGAACTGACAGAGTGTGTCTGCTTCCCGGACAATGGTTGGAAGACTGTTCCAAGGTTTTGGTGCTAAATAGGAGAAGGATCTACCGCCAGCAGTCGACTTTGATATTCTAGGTATAATCAACTGGCCGGAATTTTGAGATCGCAATAGATGTGAAGGACTATAATGTGTTAAGAGCTCGCTCAAGTACTGCGGAGCTAAACCATTCAGTGCTTTGTAAGTGATCAGCAATATTTTAAAATTGATGCGATGTTTAATAGGGAGCCAATGCAGTGTTGACAGAACCGGGCTAATATGGTCATACTTCCTGGTTCTGGTAAGAACTCGAGCTGCTGCGTTTTGAACTAGCTGTAGTTTGATTATTAAGCATGCAGGGCAACCACCCAATAGAGCATTACAATAATCTAGCCTTGAGGTCATGAACGCATGAACTAATTGTTCCGCATTTGTGAATGAGAGCATATGGCGTAATTTAGATATATTTTTAAGATGGAAAAATGCGCTTTTACAGATACTAGACACGTGACTTTCAAATGAAAGATTGGTATCAAAGATCACACCCAGGTTCCTAACCGACAATGAAGACTTAACAGAGCAGCCATCAAGTGTTAGACAGTATTCTAGATTATTACGTGAGGAAGTTTTTTGTCCAATAATTAGAATCTCTGTTTTTTCAGAATTTAGAAGTAGGAAATTACGAGTCATCCAATTTTTTATATCAGCTATGCATTCCGTTAATTTTGTGAACTGGTAAATTTCGTTAGGTTTTGAAGAAATATACAGCTGAGTATCGTCGGCATAACAGTGAAAGCTAATGCCATGCTTCCTAATGATATCTCCTAATGGTAGCATGTACAGAGTGAACAGCAGCGGTCCTAGTACTGAGCCTTGTGGTACGCCTTACTGAACTTGTGATCGATGAGACATCTCTTCATTTACTGCTACAAAATGATAACGGTCAGATAAGTATGATTTAAACCATGCTAGTGCAATTCCACTAATGCCAACATCATTTTCGAGTCTATTTAAAAGAATGTTGTGGTCGATAGTGTCAAATGCAGCACTAAGATCGAGTAACACTAATAGAGAGACACAACCACGATCGGTTATCATCATAACATCAATTTTTAATACAAATAATGGTTTAATTTATCATGTACTGTATTGTAATAAGGTTACATACCTGAACAAACTGGAGGTCAACAATAGTATTACTGTGCATGAGCATAAGCATATAGCTGCCATATTTGGCAGAATGTCCTACATAAAACAAATTAATAGAAACATAATTATGGTTAAACATTTAATGATATATTGTTCACACATAAATGATCGGTTAATAAAATAATTAACTACTAATTTATGACAAACTTATGGCCAGGGGAATCTGCACGCATATCTACAATCTTTCCTCCGTTTTAACTTCTGTATAATGTTTCGCTGTTCACTTTTCCACTTATGCACAATTGCTGGTTCCAAAAATGTCCTACAATGTCTCCTGAATGTGTAGTACTGGTATATTTTTAATTCAATGGCCTTGAAAATCTATGATTAAAAAAAAAAAAAATCATAACATACATTTATAAATAATATTAACAATTTTAATTTTACAAAAAATACATACATTTATATTACATTGTTGTATTATTGATTACATGCCTACCTTTTGATGATCCCTCAGTAAAATATGTTGCAGCTGATAACAGGAGGTTGCCCATTGGTGTGCTTCCAACTATGGGCTGGCTCTGCCATTTCCTGTTATACATACACTTGGGGCAAAGCTTCCTGAACGCAACGTAAGTGCCCTTTCGGTGTAGCTCCATATCAGATTTGGAATTGCAAACTGGACACGTGGAGAACAACTCACGCAAACAGGTTTCAAAGACAATGTGTTTTGTGTCTGCATATATGGACCTTTGCCCAAAACTAATAAAAAAATAATTATTTGTTTATAAGGTTTTCAGATAACATCTCTTAGTGACATATTGAACTTATAGATGTGTATTACTTGCGACATTTCAGATTCCTGTGAAACTGTTTTGTCAGCGGGGTTAAAAGTTGATTCGTGAGGTTCTGTCGGAGTTTGTATATCTGACTCTTCAACACCAGATAAGGTATTTTGGGTGGTCTGAAACCAGACTTTACAGGTGTTGATGAGAACGCTATATCACAGGAGGTTGATGTGGTTGTTGTGTCAACAGTCACGCAAGCAACCGATGCCTGTGAGCCTTAAAAAAGGAACATACAACTACGTTAAGTTTTTGGTAGTACAAAAATGAGCTTTATAAAGTGCTATTAAAACCAAAAATGAAAATAACTACAGCATTTATGAAATGTATACCTTTACTCCGAACTTGTCTCTTTCAGTGTAGTAGAGGACAGTCGGGTGCTGACAGATTTTTTGGGGGGAAATTCATCTGTTTGTGTCATTGTGGACAGTCGGTCTGACAAGTCACAACAAAATGTATACCTATATTTTAACTGGTCTGATGTGATGTACTCTGAAATTTCTTTGCAAACAAAATTAGCAGTCAAAAAAAAAAAAAAAAAAAAAAAGAAAAAAAAAAACATCACTTTGGTAAAAATTTCAAAAACAACATATAAGTTGAAAAAACATTGTAGGCCTTTGGTGTGCTGGTGCACAGATCATATCCAACGTCAGGGTCACAGTTGAATGTTACTACAGTAGCTGTGTTTACAGAGAAATTACTTATACCGGTTAACACGGAGTACAATATACAGTGCTTGCATCACTTAATGTACATTGTGTTATAATAATGATGATGCCCCGCTTTGTTGTAAAAAAAAAAAAAAAAACTCAGAGAGGAAATAAGTTGATTTAGCCTATGTTTATGTTAGCGACCATAGTCGCTAGTTCACAGCTCGGTGGTAAACACCCAATCACTGCAGTAGTACACCATGGTATTGCTCTATTCTTTATCACAACTCCAAGTAATAACAATAACAAACATTTGACAGATTTCTAAACAATTGAGGTCAAACACATTGCTGTTAGCTGGTTAGCCGGAGACCTAGAATCTGCGCGGAGCGTACACAACACACACAACAAAATACGTATTGAGCATGCTACAGAAAACATCACAGCAACAATTATTAATAATACTTAGAGGTTGTGATTCGGAGGAGGAAGATGCTGATCCAAATAAACTGGGTACTGACCCATCCTTCAGTAACAACCGACTTGCGAATCCACTGTTGAAAGCATTTATGTTGGAGAAGCAATCGTCAGTAAAATGACGGGAACACAGCACAAGGTTTGGGCTATACTGCTGTGGTATTGTTGTAAATATGAACTTTAACCACTGATTCTTCACATCCTCGTCCCTTGGCAGTGAAAAAAAACTGGCTTTAGCTTCACATTGTAGAACACAGCGTCTTCTCGACATGATGCTAATCAGCTGAAGTATTTGAATGTGTTGAATGTGTTTTTCACTGGTGTCTGCGTGCGCAATAAGTGGGCGGGCAATATGCTAATGTTTCGTCTTGACGTCACAATGAAACGGCTTATGACTCGTTTGAAAAACAATTCATTTACAGTAATTGACTCAGAGTCGACCCTTATTTTTGAGAGACAGTAACTTTTTATATGGTGAACTTTCATATTTAAAACTTTGCAGGATGTTTTCATTCACTTAGATCTATGTTGCACACTACATGAAAGGTAATTTTCAAAAATCCATAATAGGGGCCATTTAAAGGCGATAAAATGTATTTATGAGCCCAATAACAGCATTCCAAATATCCTTAATTTGATTAATTTCTGTTACATTTGCAGGATATAGAATTAATTGGGACAAGAGTATGTTGATGCCACAACGGGGGATACAAATTAGAGATAGTGGCGCCCCCAGAAAATTTTAATAAGGGTAGCCAGAGGAGGCCACAGCAAATCTTGGGGTGACAGACCAAAAAAAATAAAATTAAAATAAATTCAGTGTAATGTGTGTTATACTTATTTACTTTTATTTCTAATTAATGTAACAATATGATTTTAATTAGCAATTAATTACTCTCTAAATAGTATAGATATTTTCCTTAAAAATAATTATACATTAGCAAATATGTGCAAACCAAATAAAAGGACAATATTTGGTTTAAAAACACTCTACAGGCCAATTATTTTCCACATACCTTTGTTGTACACAAATATAGCATATGGCATGTCTAAAATTAATAAAGAAAAACAACAAAATGCATTAATATATAGACAATGTACATTTTAACACCTCTCCTCACCTAGCCTACTCACAACCAATCCATATTCCTGTTTTATTAGGCCACAGTCTTATCAAAACAGCTTTATTCTCCTAATCCTTTCTTTTAGCAAACACATCCACAACATCATCAGAATCGATGGCCCTTACACTTCTTGACTCTACACTTAACACCCCCGAATTGCTCAATTATTCATCACTCATTGTATTTCTCAAGACCAATCTAGATCATCACAGAAAAACCTCGCTCACATGCTGCAGTGCTCACATGCAAGAGCAATTTTCCAAAGTTTAAACATCTCATGGAAAACCTCTCTATACGGCTCAAGGAAGACAGTGAGATCTACTAAATTGGATGACATTTTCACACCGCTGGTTTGCTTACTTTCAAGAACTCGTTTAAGTTGAGGTTCTCGTTCTAGACCCTCAGTGCTACAGTTGTATGTGAGGCAAATGGACACCAAATGTTGGACTTCCAGGATTCAAGGCCTGTATCCCTTCCATTATGACACAATTCTCTTTAGAAAACCTTATCTTAATATCAGAGAGAAGTACATCAACCATTGGAATGAAGGAGCCTGTCCTAAATGATTCCTTATCTGTGCTGACCTATCTCTGAGCTATTGGTGTGGAAATGTAATAGCCTTCAATCCTAAAGCTTGTGTGACCTGACGTCCTGAAGATACAACATTGACACCGCATTGTGTTGTCCCAAATTTCATTGAAGACAGAGCCATCTCGACATCCATTCAGTGTGTCAAGCGAATCAACAAGGGTAACAGCTCTGCCCAAATTCAGTTGTGAGGACTGTAAAATGTCAGACAGATGCTTGATCTCGCCAACATTTTTCGTAAGTGTAATGAGGCAAATAAACTTGAGATCTATTTGCGCTAATAGAGCTCTTGCTTCGACAGCTCTGTCAGCATTTATGTCTTCAGAGATTTGTTTAAGTAGATGTATGATGGCGGGCAGTCTATCCTTTACTGTTTCGCATGCATTATGCCTACATGGCTACCGTGTCTCTATCAACCTTTGTAATTCTCTTGGCACCCCCTGATACATGTCTCTCAGCACCTCTATCCACCTTTGGAGTACAAAGGACCCTGACATAAAAACATAGAGCTTCTGTAACAGAGAAAAGAAACAGCTGGCTTCAGGAAGGCATTTCACACTGTCAACCAATACCAAATTTAAGCAGTGTGCATTACAGTGTGTATATACAGTAGAAGGCTAATGGAGCCTCTGATTTAATATGTGCCGGCACACCTGTGTTTTTACCACTCATGACAGATGCCCCATTATATGCTTATCCTACTAAGTTTCTGTAGTCAAGGCCATACTTCTGCCATTGTCTGCATGATTTTCTGAGAAAGTGCTGCAGCATCCAAGCATTCAGCAGCTACAAATGTAAGACAACTTTTTAATATAGAGCCATTATGATAGTATCTTATTACAAAGGACATCTGTTCCTTCTTACTGATGTCTTTGGTCTCATCAACCATAATGCTGAAGGCCTCACTTTGAGTAACTTCGCTAATTATTGAGGTTTGCACAATTTCAGCCAGGCAATCAATCATTTCATTTTGTGTGCTGTGGCAAAGTCATGTTGCATTTCTTTGACTAGTCATTTTCTTCTTGACTATGTTATCATGCTTGGCAAGTAACTCCATAATATAGAGAAAATGTCTTTTGTTCGAACCCTCACTTTCATAATTTGCTCTCTGAGCTATATGTTTTGCATTGCTGTGAGAAGCAGGGTTTCTGTAATTGTTTTAATGTACTCTTTATTTTCCTTTACTAGTTTTTCATATTCTGCAGTTAAATTGGCAGATAGAGAACATTAGCTTTCTGACAATTTTTTATGGTCTTTCCAGGCTTTCATAGTCTTTAGTATTGGTATGTGATTCTGATTTGCATGGCTAGCAAATCCTCTATCTCTAAAGGTTGCTTTCTTCCAGTGCCTGAATACTTCAGATGTAAATGCTGAATCACACGAAGAAGGGAGACTGAAATGCCAGCAGGCATTGCAGAAGGCAGCGTCTTTACTAGTAGTCAGCTATTTATGAGTACTGTACCACTCTTTCATGAACCTCTATCTTCGATCGCCAATGAGGGTCCAAGGGAAAACCTTCTGAAGTGGCTGTTTGGGTCTCTCTACTCTTGACTGGGATTTCTGTCAGGACCATTATCTTAAAATACGATTGACAATTAGCATACAGTTAGAATTGATGGTATGGTTCTGTTCAAGAACTCCCTGCGCATCCATACAGCCTAGCATGGATAAGAGCAGGGAGAGCAGCAGTAACCCCCCAAAACAAAACCATATGCCAATATGCCCCAACACAAACTGACAGAGAATTGTCTGGATGGCTTTTTTTTTTTTTACACACTACCTTGCATCAAGCATCACCCCAAGCTAGCGAGGACACATTGCAACAAGCGTGCTGCTGTAGCCAATTTAACAGTGTATGAGATCTACTGGGGGAAGCTTCCACCCCTAGTGGCAGCAATCTGATACAAGCATGTTGTATAATCGCGGAACTATTGCTAAAACTAGTGTAGTTTGGCACGGGATGCATACACCCTATAGCAATAGCTCTGACTAGCAGCAACAAAATCTGATACAACAAGCATGTAATATAACCATGGACTTGTATTAAAACTAGTGTAGCTTGGCAGGGGAAGCATACACCCTGTAGCTCTATGTAGAGTCATCTGCAGTGCGCAGCTAAGCAATGAAGTATAGTGTGCTTTCTCATTCATGAAAATGATTTCTGCTCCCTCGTACTGAATTCCATTGGTTGTGGAGGTGTAGATGAAGATTCCACACTCATTCACGGGATCATCAAGCTACAACGTTGATAGTGTTGAATGACAGCCCTCTGCGGTGAACATACCTAAAGTTTATTTTACACAATATGTACCAATAATCTAGATAAGCTTTAGCCACAAGCATGTGCTAACTTTAACACAGCATGTTGCAATAATCGGATAGAATAAAGAATAAGCATTTTTCCAATGCAACCATATAAGCCTAAAACAACGCTTTGATCACCACAGCATGTCGTATGCGCAATAATTCTAGAAGTCTAAGTAATAAGCATATATTCTATAACATTTGCATTAGCAACCAGTTCAGGTCTGATAGCAATGTTGCTGAAACAACGACAAGCATTTTGCTGATACCTGAATAAGCTTAGCACAGCATGTGACAGCACCAGATATAAGCCTAAAACACAGCCATGTTCCAAACAACAACTGGGCTACAGTAAATAACCTTAAAACAACCATGTTTCCAATAGCAACAAACAGCTTTTAGAGCAGTGGATCTCAAACTTTTTTAAACTTTTTTAATTAAAACGACTAGATAAGCCCAAGCAACACAGATAGCATTAGCAACAAGCATGTTGCCAGCAATGAGCATTAAAAAGGAACTTAGCTTAGCTTCGTGAAGACTTTCAGAGATGAATGGAGAGTGAATCATATCGAGTCCTGTGTGAATAATGCAGCGATGGAGGTCACTTCCAAATCAGGCAGCGTATGATCAATGCAGCGAGTCTTGTGCTGAAGTTCACAAACTTGATAGAATCTGAGGTGAAATCCTTGTTGGGAATGAATTCCTCTCTCTAAATTCCCGATTGCACGATTCCTTGTGAGATGATGTGGTTTGCCGGCCGAATTTCGCCATTTAATTAGCTCCCGAGAAACGTGATAGCTGCTGATAATACTGAAAGAGCTTATATTATAGTGATAGGTATTGTATTTCTATAGGTAGACATGGATCAGCTGAGAGTCAGCTGATGCAAGTGTGGCGACACAAGAGCAGACAAAACAGAGGAGGTTATTGTCTAGGTGAAACCTGCCCCAAAAAACACAGACTACGCCACCCTGGGACTTTCACCAAGAGAATGATTTTATTTATTCCCTAATTGCAATATTACTGATACTTAAGGACACACAGGCACGCATACAATTCAGCCAGAGACGGTTCAATTTTGAAAATGGACAACAAACTTTATTTCAATAATTAAAAAAAAAAACAATTTAAAACACATTCATACTTTAGGGAGGGGAACAGAGGGACAAATTATAATTGCTGCTGAGGCTTACAACACAGCACGCAGGAAGGACACACCACCACCCGAACACCAACACCACCATCTTCGGCTCTCAGCAACTGAAACAGGAACACAAACACACACAACATCAAAGGGGATTCACTCAACAGAAGAAAATCAATATAATATATAAATGAAAAGAGCAAACTGAAATAATCTTAATCACAATCTGTGGCACTGATTGGCCAAAAGAACGCCAGCTTGTTACGAGTTAACTCATACTGCTACACAAGCTTTACTAACCTGACCTGCCAGAACTGGCGCTATGCTTGATATGAAGAGCTCTTTTCCAAAACGGGATAAACGCCATTAAAAAAAAAATGAGTTTGTCATGTCATTTTGCTGTGTACTGAACCTATTAACTGCTCCATCAACGTTTCATGACAAATCGCTATATTTCCTTGTTTAAAATGTAGCCTACTGCAAAATGCAGTTTCTTTCCAAAACGAGATAAGCGCCGAACCTATTTTTAGCGTAAACGGGATATATCCTCTCGACCAATCAGAATTCGGTGAGCGTTCTACGCAATCCAAATAGGCGGCGATCTGAACAGAGGTTTGTTACTTTGTTTATGTTCATTCATTCCTCAAAATGAGTGCTTTAAACTGTAGTAACACTTTTGATGGTCTTGATGAGCCAGTGAGACCTACACCAGGGGGTAGAAAACGCAAACTGGACAAAGAAAATCACAAAAAACAACAAAAAAAGAAGGTTCGTCACTCGGGTGGCGTTAATACCAACAGTGGGATGTCAACACAAAGCTGCCGCCAAAGGTTTCTGTCAGGCCGAGAGGCTGTCGCCGGACGATCTGATGGTAAATTTCAACTATTTTTATGAAAAACCAAACAAGGTTGACCAGGACCAGGCCATACTTCATCTCCTGGACATCACGCAAGTGACAAGGAAGCGTCCGAAAGTCCAGGACATTAACAAACAAAAAGACCGGAACGTATCTGTTAAGTACAGTCTTTTGTGCAACAGACATCCGGAGAAAGTGCCCGTTTGCAAGGCGACCTTCATAAAAGTGTTTGGTGAGTACAACTTTCGTTTCAGAATTGACTAGTATAATACCGTTTTGTAGGTTTCACCCTCGCGATAAAGATATTTTCCTGTAAGAAGCCTGCTAACGGCAGGGCTGCCAACTCTCACGCACAGAAAAATTGCGGAGCAAAGAGGTACTTTTTATATTAAACTAATTCTCAGCTCTTAGATTTCGTCAATTTTGTTACGAAATTCAGACAAAAATACGTTTGGCGCTTGTAAATGTGACGTGACAGATCGCCCCAGTTCAAGTGCAAGTGAACCGATCATCTGTTACTTTTTTATATCTACAATAAATCAAGAAGAGAACACAAAGCCTGATTTTAAAGTGAACTACTACAACAACTACTGCTAAATAACAACAACAAAATAATAATAGCCCCTATCCACAGTAATTTAGGGCCCTATGAAATCCGTTTTATTATGACCGCCGCTAGCGTAGCTAGCGAAAGCGGTCATATAGGGATTGTCAAAGTTTTTTTTTTTTTTTTTCGTCACCTTACTAAATTTTTCGTCAACGATACCAGGGACACCTAAGCACCGGGGAACATGAAATTTGGTGGGCATGTAGCCCCACTAGACTTCTACGGAAAAATTTCGTTAGGTCCCCGGGGGCCACTCCCCCCCCGCGCTGGGCCCCCCCAAACCCAAAAAAATGCAGTTCCCTTTCGTAAAGGGAACTCCCGCTGCATCGATACTCGATACTTTGGGGAATGCCTTCGGCATGAAGCGTCTGAAGTCTACTATACAACTATTCCAATCTGGATTGGTGCAACGTCATTACGTCATCCGTGACGTCGCATGTGACGGTGATCCGGAAGCTATAAAACGGTCACAGGAACCAGGAAATGTTAGCTTCTGGTCTTCAGCAAGCGCTCTATGTACAACTTGTCTGTCTTATTTGGTGTTGTTTGTCCGTGAGAGAGTGATATATATATTAAAGTGAAATGGCTGAGAAACAGTTCAGGCAGTGTGCGTCCCCTTGCCCGCGTTTTCTCGCTGAGGGTGACACACACTCGCTATGTGTAGTTTGTTTGGGAGTGGAGCATGCACAGGCAGCGCTCGAGGGCGCTGTCTGTGCAAACTGTGAAATCATGCCCCTAAGAACGCTCCGCTCCCGGCGAGCTATGTTTTCTGAAAGCGGCCAGCCCCGCGATCCCCGTGGATCAGGTCCCGCGTCTGTCGAGGCAGCGCGGCGTCTGCATTCATGGGGATCGCAGCGGGATCTAGTGGATGATGCTGAGACGGCTTCGGCCCTTTCTCAGCATTCTGAAGCTAGTTCCCATAGTTCCGCTCAGGGTGCGGAAGCCCGCGCTGCGGCTTCTTCCGCCCCTGTTGAGGAACCGATGCTCGAATTATCTGGTTCCGAGGAACTAGATATTTTGGGCATCGAGGCAGGGGAATGTGAAAGATCGCCACCCCATTCCCCTGCCTTTGAGGAGCTGCTAGAGGTTGTGACTAGGGCAGTTCAAAAGTTAAACATCGACTGGCCATCTGAGACGCAGGAAGCGACAGTAAAAAGTAAACTCGATGAGCGCTTCCTGCAGTCCCGGTCACAACCTCTACGCCGGAGTCTGCCATTTTTTCCCGATCTCCACACCGAGGTGTCGAGATCGTGGAATAAGCCCTTCTCCTCGAGAATATCTAGCCCCAATGTCCATCTGTATTCAAATATAATGGGTGCTAGGGAGGAGGGCTATGGGATGATGCCCAGGGTTGAAGAGTCGTTTGCGTCGCACCTTTCCCCTGACGCTGCATCATCCCTGCGGGCTCCGGCGCTTCCCACTAAGCCCTGCCGTACAACATCGGCCTTGGTTGGGAAGGCATATATGGCGGCAGGTCGGGCTGGTAGTTGTCTGCATACGATGGGGCTGTTGCAGGCATACCAGGCCGACCTCCTCAAAGAGGTGGACGAAGGCGGGGAGGTCGCCTACGACGACATCCGCGAGATGCGTCGTGTGGTCGACTTGTCTCTCCGTGCTACCAAGGAGACGGCCCGTGCCATCGGCCGCTCCATGGCAGCATTGGTAGCCACGGAGAGACATTTGTGGCTGAACCTGTCGGGCATCGGGGACAAGGACAGGGCTTGTCTCCTCGATGCCCCGGTTTCGCCTTCTGGCCTATTCGGCGACGGTGTCAACAATGTCGTCGATAGGTTTCAGGAGGCGAAACGATAGTCAGCCGCATTCAAAGAGCTCATCCCCCGCCGTCGTTCCAGGTCTCGTGGGTCTGCTGCCAGGGGGCAGTCCCACGAGGCCGCCGCCAGCTCCTCACACCTGCTGAGGCAGAAGGAGAGTGTGGCCTCTCGTGCTCCCCCCCAAGGGGCCTGGAGGCAGAGGCAACACTCTCAGTCGAAGCCTTCCAAACCGAAAACAGATCTGAGGACTGTTATTCAGGCGAGGAAGGCTTCGACTAAGAGGCCATGACGGGACACCCAGGCCTCTGAGGGCATCCCCCTCCGCGTGGGCTTTTTAAAACTTCGCTCCGCGGAGCCCTCAGGAAATCGATGTTGCTTCCCGCCGTCAAGTGCGCTTCGGGACGCATCGAATTCTAGCGAATGTATTTCACAGAGTGTTCCTATGAAATCTATTGCTCTGAAACGTTCGCTACCTCTCACGAGGCCTGTAGAAAAAATGATTCGGTTAGTTCCTGCCAGAAGAGTGCTTCAGGTCACCGAAAATATAAATAAAGATGAAACTAGAGATGTGAATAGAAAACCTGAGGTTAGTCCTGAGAGACTAATTCCCTTAGTAGATTATTTAGACACCTGGAAGGGTCTTCAAAATATATCTCAATGGGTCCTGAGTACAGTTGAGAAGGGATATAGAATCCAGTTCCAGTTTAGACCACCCAGATTTAGTGGTGTTATTCATACGCTGGTATCTCCTGATCAGGCTCAGGTAATGGAAGATGAAGTTCAGACTCTCCTAGCTAAGGAGGCCATAGAATATGTGCCCTTAGAGCAGAGGGATTCCGGGTTCTACAGCCGGTACTTCATAGTTCCAAAAAAGGATGGTGGGCTGCGTCCCATTATAGATCTCAGGGTATTGAATAAATCTTTGAGGAGATTTAAGTTCAAAATGTTGACTATACCTATGATCGTTCAACAAATCAGATCCGAGGACTGGTTTGTAACGATAGATCTTAAGGATGCCTATTTTCATATTTCCATCATCCCACATCATAGGAAGTTTCTTAGATTTGCTTTTGGGGGAAAAGCTTATCAATACAGAGTTCTTCCTTTCGGCCTAGCCTTATCACCTCGCACCTTCACTAAATGTATGGATGCTTCCCTTGCTCCTTTGAGACTTCAGGGGATCCGTGTCTTGAATTATATAGATGACTGGCTCATCTTAGCTCAGTCAAAAGAACTGGCGATTCAACATCGAGATGTTGTTTTGCGTCATTTGAGGTGCTTGGGGTTGAGACTCAATGTGAAGAAGAGTTCCTTAACTCCTCTTCAGAGAACGACGTTCCTGGGAGTAGAGTGGGACTCAACCACGATGCGGGCACAATTGTCTCCTGCTCGTATTAATACCATTTTACACACAATGAAGAGTATTAGGCTAGGCCAGGCTATCACTGTCAAACATTTTCAAAGAGTGTTGGGTCTTATGGCTGCAGCTTCCACGGTAATACCCTTTGGTCTGCTCCATATGAGGGCCTTGCAGTGGTGGCTCAGGAACAAGGGATTTTCTCCTCTGGGAAACCCTTTTCGTACGATCAGAGTTACGCGCAGATGCCTTCGTTCTCTTGTCGTATGGAAGAAACCATGGTTCCTGTCTCAGGGCCCGGTTTTGGGAGCACCATGTGAGAGAAAAACTCTGACCACGGATGCGTCCCTCACGGGCTGGGGTGCGGTTATGGAGGGCCGTCACACCCGAGGTACTTGGAAGGGCCATCATCTCACATGGCATATCAATCGCTTGGAGATGTTGGCCGTATTTTTTGCCCTGAGGCACTTCCTTGTGGACCTCAGAGGCCATCATGTTCTTGTTAGGACAGACAATATGTCGGTGGTCTCTTATATCAACCGCCAAGGAGGTTTGAGATCTCGCCCTCTTTGTAGATTGGCTCATCAAATCCTTCTTTGGTCCCAGGACAAGATTCTCTCTGTCAGATCTATGTATATTCCTGGGGTTGAAAATATGGGAGCAGACATCCTGTCGAGGCAGGGGCTGAGGCCCGGGGAATGGCGGCTCCACCCTGAAGTGGTTGAGCTTATATGGAGAGAGTTTGGCCGGGCGGAGGTTGACCTGTTCGCTTCTCATGAGAACTCTCATTGCCCGCTCTGGTACTCTCTCTCACATCCAGCTCCTTTGGGCTTGGATGCCATGGTACAGATGTGGCCGAGGTCACGTCTGTACGCTTTTCCCCCGATCGCTCTGCTCCCTGGGGTTCTAGAAAGGGTCAGGAGGTACGGAGTGAGACTACTCCTTGTAGCTCCGTACTGGCCGGCCCGAATTTGGTTTTCGGACATTATTAGTCTCCTGGAGAGTCCTCCATGGAAGGTTCCTATTAGGAGAGATCTTCTGTCTCAGGCTGATGGTACATTATTTCATCCCCGACCAGAGTTATGGAGACTATGGGTCTGGCCCCTGAGGGGGTCCCACCTATAATTAGGTTGCCCTTTCCACCGAGGTGGTCAGGACATCCATACTAGAACCCCACTCTACTAGGAACTAAACAATTAAGTTAGGGAGGGCATTGAACCCAGTGTATTACTGCCCACTGGCTTCAGTACTGGTGTTCCATCCCGCTCTCTAACGGGATCTCCTGTTCATGCTTAGGGCCTCTGTGGCGGCCTCAGTGCCCTCCACAAGCCTCTTAGGGTGTTCTCGAAAGGACGTTCCCACTGAAACTCCATGTTCCTGTAGATTGGAGGATGAATCCTGGTCATCCAGCCCATTGGCATCAGGCTGATGGGTGATCCCTGGCGCCCATCATGTCCTGTGGATGACGTATATGACTATGTACTAGTATATATGAATATATAGAAGAATCTATTGAGTCTGCTTCATGCTTGTCTTACTCCCTGTAAGAGAGGTGGTGCTGCCCCCTCTCACTTACTAGCGTAGGAGCCACTCTAAATCATTGTTGCCCCGGTACCGAGGTGCCGGTAGGCAATATCATGATTCTTCAGGTATTCCATCCTCCATCGCATGTGTCGGATGGTCAAAGTTTAGCCTTGGAGGTTCCTATGATAGGCCTCGGGCTGGGAGAAGTCAATCCATCTAGTAATGTATCAAGGGTAGGAGCTATTCCCCTTTATCAATTAGACAGTTGGTTATCTGAAGAAACCACTCATATTTAAAGTACAAGGTGCGCTCTTGCCTTCACCTCTTATTTATTAATTTCTACTGTCTGGGGTTTCCCTTTCCATGAGGTCAGTTGAGCCTCTGGCTCCTCACCTCCCCTTCTTACACCAAATCTTATAACAAACTAGTTTGGATCTGCCCTCTACTTATCCTATCGTCCTTGAGTGTACCAGATGCTTTGTACCAGGGCGTTTTTTCTCTCAGTGTGGCGGCGTGGGTATTCGTTCCCCAAAGTATCGAGTATCGATGCAGCGGGAGTTCCCTTTACGAAAGGGAACGTCTCGGGTTACGTATGCATCCCTCGGCCACACTTTTCGCGCCCCTGAGAACGACTTGCTTTGACCAATTAGAAGCTAACATTTCCTGGTTCCTGTGACCGTTTTATAGCTTCCGGATCACCGTCACATGCGACGTCACGGATGACGTAATGACGTTGCACCAATCCAGATTGGAATAGTTGTATAGTAGACTTCAGACGCTTCATGCCGAAGGCATTCCCCAAAGTATCGAGTATCGATGCAGCGTCTCGTTCCCTACTCAGGGAACGAGGGTTACATACGTAACCCGAGACGTTTTTCCTAAATAACTACCTGAACCGTGGCACCGAGGATGAAGAAATTTTTATGGTATGTTAGTCTACTAGACTTTTACGGAAAAATTTCGTTTGATCCCCAGGGGCCACTTCCCCCCCCGCGCTGGGGCCCCCGTAAATTTTTCGTCAACGATACCAGGGACACCGAAGCACCGGGGAACATGAAATTTGGTGGGCATGTAGCCCCACTAGACTTCTAAGGAAAAATTTCGTTTGGTCCCCGGGGGCCACTCCCCCCCCCGCGCTGGGCCCCCCCAAACCCAAAAAAAATATTTTTTTCCTAAATAACTACCTGAACCGTGGCACCGAGGATGAAGAAATTTTTATGGTATGTTAGTCTACTAGACTTTTACGGAAAAATTTCATTTGGTCCCCGGGGGCCACTTCCCCCCCCGCGCTGGGGCCCCCATAAATTTTTCGTCAACGATACCAGGGACACCGAAGCACCGGGGAACATGAAATTTGGTGGACATGCAGCCACACTAGACTTCTAAGGAAAAATTTCGTTTGGTCCCCGGGGGCCACTCCCCCCCCCGCGCTGGGCCCCCCCAAACCCAAAAAAAATATTTTTTTCCTAAATAACTACCTGAACCGTGGCACCGAGGATGAAGACATTTTTATGGTATGTTGGTCTACTAGACTTTTACGAAAAAATTTCGTTTGGTCCCCGGGGGCCACTTCCCCCCCCCCGCGCTGGGGCCCCCGTAAATTTTTCGTCAACGATACCAGGGACACCTAAGCACCGGGGAACATGAAATTTGGTGGGCATGTAGCCCCACTAGACTTCTACGGAAAAATTTCTTTAGGTCCCCGGGGGCCACTCCCCCCCCGCGCTGGGCCCCCCCAAACCCAAAAAAATGCAGTTTTTCCTAAATAACTACCTGAACCGTGGCACCGAGGATGAAGAAATTTTTATAGTATGTTGGTCTACTAGACTTTTACGGAAAAATTTCGTTTGGTCCCCGGGGGCCACTCCCCCCCCCCCCACCCGCGCTGGGGCCCCCGTAAATTTTCCGTCAACGATACCAGGGACACCGAAACACCGGGGAACATGAAATTTGGGGACACCGAGGATGAAGAAATTTTTATGGTATGTTGCTCTTAAGGGCCCACATCAACCTAGCCCATAATCACTCATTTGTGATTTGCGCCCCTCCCATAAAAAATGAAAATGCAATATTATTCTGCTTTAATCGCCCCTATCTTGAGTGGAGATGTTCAGAACTGCACCATATTTCATGTGTATGATTAACTTGACATCCTCTGGGGGTATCCTCTGCTAAGTTTTGTAGAATTTCATCCATGGGGGGGTATACAATAAATTCATTTATGTGCACATTTAGTGACTGTACACTCATCGGCCTGTAGATGGTGCTGTTGACCGAAGGGTTGCTGGTTTAGGATGATACTGTCACACACACACATGCAGGAATACAAACAAACGCAAGCATGCACACACACTGACATCCACACGCACAGACACACACCCATACACACACATACAAATCCACATGCACAGACACACACACACACACACAGACACACACATACACAAACACACACACATACACACACACACACACACACACATACACACACACACACACACACACACACACACACACACACACATAGACAGACATGCACATACTATTACTTTTTTTAGGTATATACATAAACACGCAATACAGCCAAATTTCTCCACGTCATTTATTTTTGTGGAAACCAGTGCAGGCCTGAGCGGCGGTCATATTTTGTACCGCGATGCGGTACATCTAGTTTTTTCCCAAATTCCATTTTAATGGTTAAATAACATTTTAGTCATCTAAACGCATGTCTAATTAATTGAAATCACAAAACATAACAATTTAACAATATTTTTTTTTTAATTTTTAAAATAAATGACATGTTTAGGGCTCTATGAAATACATTAATTTTCTTCTCAAATTCCATTTTATTTTTACCAAATTCTGTTTTCTGTTTGAAGTTTTATGGATTCCATTTTAATGGTGTAATTAAATTTTGAGAATCCATTATTTAACAATCAATGATTTAACAATAATTATTATTATTATTTTTATTTTATTTTCAGAAATTCTGTGTTGAGTATTTATATTTGTCTGGCAATCAAGTGAAGAAATAAAACAGTAATTTGATTTTCAGATGAACAGTTTTTATTGATTTCTCAAGACACAATATATCTGTACATGTGTCTAACACATAATTATTACTACCCCTTTTCCGAATAAGTTTAAATATATGGACCATTTCTTATAGTATACATTTAGTTTATCAGTATGTGTAAAAGACATATTTTCAAATACAGCCACTTCCTAGTTCTGCTACCCATTCCTGAAAGGAAGGGGCTACCTCTCACTTCCAGCTCCAAAGAATTATTTGTCTGCCCATCATTAAACTGGTTTGTAACCAGTACCTAATATAAACAATTGAGGACATAGTGAAACATGAGTATCCAAAGCAAAATGTGTTAATTTTCCAGAAATCCCCCCCCCCCCCCAAAAAACCCCAAAAAAATACCAAAAACAAAAAGCAAACCCAAAAAGCATTAGTTAAATCTCCATCTTCAGCCTTACATCTCCAGCAATATGGTGTATCTTTTAATCCAAGCCTACACATTCTGGAAGGAGTCCAGAACAAACAGTGCACGATCTTAAACTGTATAAGGCGTATTCTTGCATCCCTAGATGCCATTTTGACCGTTAAAACTCTATGCCATTCCTCATCATCAAATGTTAGGTTCAGATCTCTTTCCCAAATTGTCTTAAGTGCAAATAAAGCTCCTCATAAATTTAATTGATCTTTTAATCATACGAAATTAAACAAACTTTTTTGTCAAGCAAAGTGCTACAGAACAGAGCTTTACTGTTAAAATGAAAACATGTGTGACAGAATGGAAAGTGGAAGAACAACCCCTGGCCATTGTCCCAGAGGTAGCCCTGATGAGGCCTGATCATGTCCCAGAAGTGACAGTGGAAACATGACTGGCCCTGGCACGCTTTAGCATGTTCGCTTTTGTCCCGACAGTAGAATGCGGTTATTGTCTGTTTGCTGCTGTCGCTGCATAAACACAACACATTCATTTTTGGGTGAACAATCACTTTAAAAGCATTAAAATGTAAGAAGTTTGTGATTGTGATTCCATTTTTACATGCATAAATGAATACTGAATGTAAAAATCACACAGTCGGCCATTGCAGGGATATTCAGTATTTGCCCAGAGGGAACTTACACTGTGTAAAAAAAGTATTTTCTTTTGTTATTCTCTTTTTGCTTCACTAACAGGATCTCTTATAAGCCCCGAACGTGTATTGAGTAATAGACCCATCCACTCCCACTCTTCTTCAAAGCACCAAACAAATTTACAAGTTCTCTCTTGCAGTTAAAGCACATTGATATGCCACAGCTATTTTAGAGTCATTTCGGAGCTCATTTAATATTCTTCCCTGCGTTCCCACCCAGCGAAACTTGGCAGGAACATCTTTGGATGATCGAACAACCACATTGCATAAAGCTTAATGCAATTAATGTGTTGATGACATGAAAAAAAGAGACTATGTGTGTGCGTATGAGAGAGAGAGAGAGAGTATGCCAAGGTAAAAAACACGTCAGCACAGTGAATCACAAGCTGCAGAAAATAGACTGTACTACACTAAAACTACATAGTATTTTAATGCATCATTTATAAGGGTCTGGCAAGCCGTATGATTAGTAAAGCAGCCTGAAAAAGAACAAGTAAAACTGTTGAGAAGCTTTTAGTGTGCTAGAGCGTAAGAAGCCATTGACTAGAGGCAGTGTCCACTATAAATGTATTAAATTTATATGTCAATTTTTTAAAGTTATTAATCATGTTACATCAGTGATTGTGTCACGTATATTTTGCAGTGTAACATCTTGAAGTGTTTTGTGTTAAAGGCAAATATCTTTTCCAATGCTCTTTCTTTCTACAACGTATCATTCAAGATTAGAGTAATACAGCTGCATTGGTATAACAGATGTTTTACTTTTGAGCGTTTTTTTTTTCTTTTTTTTTCTTCATACTATCATTCTCAAAGATGTTGCTCATTAATCTGTGAAACATGAATGCGTTCTGTCTGAACACAATGTTTTTTATTTATTAGCATAAATTATATAAATACAAGTATTTTTTGTTTTCAAATAACAGTGAAGAGTAGGAGTTTCATTAAAATAATTTTGCAAGCAAATAAATAAAATATAATTATAATTATTATATTTTGGAAAGCGATATGACATGGCAACCCTTGGTATAAGCGAGACACAAAGGTAAGTTTATTTGCAGGAATGATAATAGCAGCTGGCGTGGATATCACGGTTTGCAGGTGGTGATGATCGTAAGATTCACTGGATCTTGCTTATGAAGGGTGAGATACTGAGCCGGTGCAGGTGCGCTGTGTTAGTATTCCAGTGATTGGGAGCGGATGGGTGAAGCTGGATGATCTGGTGTTCAGGGTGTGACCAGTGGCGTGGTAGAGCCTGTGACACTTGACAGGTTTTTGTAAAATTACATTTTTAACTGTGACGTTACTGAACAATAACATCTAACCTCATTAACTGATTTCGCAATTTGCCTCCTTTCATAAAGCTGAATAACAATGTCCCAGATCCCTTGACAAAAGTAGAAACTGGCTCTGCAGCCAGTAATCTAATTGGGAAGCATGCGGTCATATGGCCTGCCATCATCGCATCATTCATTTTGCCACCAGATATTAACTGATGGATGTTTTTTAGAGTGTCTCTAATAGCAGCATCTTCTCACCTTCCCTCTAAAATGTTGGGTGTTTGAGTGCCAGATTGTGAGCTATCTTGCCCATTATAAAAATGATGTGAATTTATTACCATAATGCAAACTGAGCTTTTAAAAAAGTATGTTTAATTACCCTTTACACAAGAGTACTTGATAGCATCAATGAAATCTCAGCATGATGCAGTTTAAATGTTTCTGTTTTGCTTCATCTGCATCTCTGTAGAAATATTTCATATGTACATTTATGTTTTTTTTTTTTAAATGGCCTTGTTTTTAGTTTCCTAATTTCTATGCCACTCCACAGTCCTGCCTTCGATATACAGTACATGACAATACAGTATCTGCATCATGTATCCTCAAGCCAGTTTTGTTACGTTCATATGAGCCAACGTTTCCCTCAGAGTGGACATTTAAACAATACCCACTACCTCATGTATGCTCACTGAAGCGTGCTAAATACTCATTGTTGATTGGCTCCCATTCAGATAATATTTTAAACTGAACAGAATCATTCATATGAGCTCAACATGCCATGCAACATCTCCATCAGTTTGGTTCAAATGCCAATGTAATTGTGCATTCATCACTCACCAGTGCCAGGAACTGTCACCCAGCATCACAGAAAGGGTTTTGGGCTTTGTGGCTGCTGTGCTGATATTCCATGACAATGTGTGAGCAAGCTGTAATTTGTTTGGTCCAGATATGAAGCCACAACACCCTCGATGTCTGTTTAATTTAACACTTCAGTGGTGTTCATGGTTGAAACTGTATCTCAGTTCACTTTATAAATGCACAGACAAGAAGGAAGAAGGCTTACTCGGTTAGTTTTAAACTTCACTGAAAAAACTATTTATTTCTGACACTGTGGATTCACAACTATGGACTCTATGGACAATTATAGCCTTTACAAGAAAAAAAAAAATATATATATATATTTTATAATGTTTAAAGATTTACAATTTTTCTCAGTTGCTTTGTTGCAGTGTGCATTTCTCAGATGACAACTGAAATTCTCAAAACTACTTGTTCAACCTCCATATCATCTAGTCACTTGTTAACATCAAAAAAGCAATTTCTCATAATTTTGAACAAATTGCAAATGCTTTGGTATTCATGCAATTGATTATGTACAATTGTCTGCGGGTTCTTACATTATCAGTTGCTTATGTTATGTCATGTTGATCAAACTAAATTAAACTGGATCCCTGTTGAGTAGTCTTACCCCTCAAAACATCTAGGCATTAGTTACTTGCATAAGTCATTAAATGCAAAATGGTTGAACTGGAACATAATCTATACATTTCTGTTAGAATTGTGTGGTGGAAGGGTACGGAGGAAAAACAGTGGAAGAGGTAGAACAGGCGATTGTAGTCATGTTTCTGATGAAATAAGGGCCAATATTGTGGGCCATGCTCTCAATCACGACCTTACAATGGCTGAGGTTGGGTGCATTTATTTGATCAAAAATACCAATATTATTGTGATATTGTGAAATATTATTACAATTACAATTTAAAATTTATATTTGAATACACTTTAAAAGATAATTCTGTGATGCAAAGCTGAATTTTCATCAGCCATTAGGCTACTCCAGTCTTCAGTGTCACATGATCCTTCAGAAATTATTCTAACATGCTGATTTATCTTCAATGTTGGAAGCAGTGGTGCGGATTAATATTTTTTTATTACCTGTGATATTTTTTTTGTCATGATTCTTTGATGAATGCATTTATTTAAAATAGAAATATTTTGTAACAATACTGTTCAAAGGTTTGTGGTGAGTATTTTTTTTAAAGAAGTTTTATTCAGCAAGGATGTGTTAAATTTATAAAAAGTGATAGTAACGATTTATATTGTTAGAAAATATTTCCTTTTTGAAAATATTTTCCTGTTTTATTCATCAATGAATCCTGAAAAAAGTATCACAAGTTCCCCCCCCCCAAAAAAAAATAAATAAAAATATTAACATAGCACAACATTAATAATAACTGAGTATCAAATCAATATATTAGAATGATTTCTGAAGGATCATGTGACACTGAAGACTGGAGTAATGACTGATGGCAATTTAGCTTTGCAAATGATATTTTAAAGTATATTAAAATAGAAAACCATTATTTTATTTTAAATTGTAATAATATTTCACAATAGTACTGTTATCAAATAAATGCAGGCCTGATGAACATGAGAGAAAAATAGTAATGTTTACATAAAAATAGTAATGTTTCCAAACTTTTGATATTTATATATATACATCACAATATCATTTATACTATAATTTGTTGACAGACCAATAGTATAACTGTAACTGAATCCTGTCCAGTCTCTTGCAATCAATATTCCACATAGAGTAATGTGTAAATTTGTAGTTGAAAATTGTCATATACTTGTGCATTTTCAATCATTGTCATCAAAATAATAGCCAGTTTACATCTAAAATACTGACAGAGTCCACCGTTAGATTGACAACATGACTAAGCATATTGACTATCTTGTTTGTGAACAATGACACAAGGACTTGTCATTCTGGTGGCACTGCTGTGTGCATTGACACAAATACTTTTAAGAGATGAACTAAGGATTTCGAGCAAGCTTTGTTTTGAGGAATACACTTACTAGTTTGCAAATCTTAAGGACGAATCAAGAAATGTACCAAAGTGACTGATAAAAACTGTAATACCTTTTTTTTTTTGGAAATGAATGGGTGGGATCATGTGCACACGCATTCACATTAATCATCTTTGGATTGTCATATGCATTAGCTTTTTCACTGCTATTACAGTAGTTGCAATCTGTAGTAATTATAGTTAGGGAACTCTATAACAGGCCTTCTTGCCCCATATACTTAGTCATTAATCACGTTAACACCACAGGTTACATGCGGTGTCACAGATAGATAGATAGATAGATAGATAGATAGATAGATAGATAGATAGATAGATAGATAGATAGATAGATAGATAGATAGATAGATAGATAGATAGATAGATAGATCTGCCAAATGACCTGAATCGCTGAACTGCCATAATATATATCTGATCTGCAAAGCATGTTATTAATAATTTTATTTCCGCTGAATCTAATCACATTCAGCAAGACGATGGACAGAACAGTTTAGTGCGATCAACATACCTGCCTTCAGAAACACAACATGTCTTACGACAAAAAAGAAGAAAAATCAAGGCATTGTAATATTGAAATCATTTTATTTTGATGCTTCCAGACCCTTTTAAAGAATAATTAGATTTGGAAAAAAAGGTTAATGTATAATTTAAATTTACTGTGCTGGATGTTGCTATACAGATATGGACATGAAAGGCAGAGTGTTCAGGGCTTAGAGCTTGATAATTGATCCATTGTAATTCTGTTCGTGACCGACATAGCTTGCGGGAGCTGTCCACCGGCGTGTGGTGCTGAAAGACATCACATATACTTAACCAAACAATTAAGGGACATTTCTGTTCTCATATTCAACCGCAAGAAATATCCTTTAATTGTAAGACAAAGAATATAATGTTTCCTCTCTGATGAAGCCTTCAGGGATGTGGATGAAAGTGAGTCCAGCGGTGGTCTTCATTTGTTTCTCTAAAGTTCATTTTCTTCGATTCACTTTCTGCTCTCCACAAATTTTCTTTCGTTCTTTTTACACTACTTAAAGTACGTTTGATATCAACCTTTTAAAAATCTATATTGAAACCTCAAATTAAAGTTTAAAATCAAATACAATTTAAAGAAAACAGAAAAATGATATGAAACAGCACACTGCATTTTGTTAAAATGTGCCGTCTTAAACTATAAAAAGTGAAACGTGGTATTATTACCTTACCGGATCTCGTACACATCACTTTCGGTTACCTAATATAATGTCATATTAAATATTGTTTTGGCTTGACTAAAATCAGTAAATAATCATACAACCTGACAAACCTTTCTATACAGTGATACATTTAAATTCCATCATATGTAGTGCAAATGGCAAATCATGAAAATGGCAGTATTGTACACGAGCCCACAGCTCCAGTCTTCTCCGGCAATATCGTCTCCGCAACACGTCCTCAAAATAAACACCGTGTCCGAATGAAACCATGTTCAATGGGAGAAATGCGCCTTATCATGTGTAGAATTTCCACGGACTTCTGACAGCGGCGCTCCGTCTCGCGCCGCGGGAAAGTCGATTCCTCTTCGTGACGTTGCACAGCGACTATCTGTACTTCATCATCCAGTAAAAAAAGAATAAAAGCAAGAATGAATCCAATGCACGCTTTAACACTCAAAAGAAAGTTATCGTTTCCTTCGTGCGCGACGAATCATTGAGAGACCATGTCTACATGTCTACATTAATTTCTCCCATATGGAAATCTCTGTGAATAGCGTCCTCATTGATCGCTACGTGTATGTTTACTAACTGTAATTCATTAAACACTAAAATCATTGATCAAAATAGAGAATGAATCAACAGCACACTTAAACACTCAAAAGAAAGTTACCTCTTCGTTCGATGACTCTGAACCACCGGCGTTCCACAGTTCGCTTTCCCACGTTCGCTTTTCCCATGTTTTCACGGGTGGAAATCTACGCAAACACGTTCTTGCAGAGGGGTCTCGTTCCTAAAAGTTGAACTGTTTTAATTCGAAAACGCTTTGCGAAAATCGCTTAAAGGTGGCGAGACGCGATGCAACAGTCAACGACGTGAATATGATGCTTTTTTTTTTTTTTTACGGAGACAAACAATTAAGTGAAATTGCACAGACGGAACGCAAAAACGGTAACGTCCTCTTAAGGCAGCTGCATGTATGTTTAGCTTTGTCTTCTCCAGCTTCGCGCCGGATTCCATCTCTTCGCGCGCGCGCTCGCTTGCTCTCTGGAACGAGCGAACAAGCTAACTGGGGAGCGCGCGCGCGCGGGGGTGTCCCTCCTCCGCAGTTTTGAGTTTGTGATGTGTCTCAGACTCCGCGAGCGCCGCGCGAGAGCGAGACCTGCGGAGAGAACGCGCCGGATCCCGAAGCAACCGTTACCCTCCAACAGGCGACCTGCATTTCTCCTTCCTGATTCCCCCTTATTCCCTCACAGTGTTTCTCACACTAGCGCTTTCCTAAAGCGCCGCCACACTTTTTGGTTAATCACAGGTGTATTTGTGATCCTTTAACGTACTTTTCTCATTCATTGGGAATTAACATACATCTGAGGATCGTGTGGATGCGCGGTTTTGGAGAGAAGCGGAGATGGAATTGCTGATAATATGCCTTTCTTTTGGGATATTGCAATGCAGTTCGGTGGGAGCCGACTCCATCATTCACATCGGTAAGGAGTGAGCTGTTCAAAGCCTTTATTTGTTGCAAATGATAATGAATGCGCCATCCAGATTGAAGTGAAGGGACTGTGTTGCAAGGGTCGGTGTAAAATGTAAATTGTAAATAAGCATTGAAAATGCGCCCTGCTAATCGGGCTGAATATCAATTGAGTAGACCACTTCTGATCATAACGTCTCTCTTGTTCAGACTGGCGATAGTTCCAATGCACTGATATGCATGAACAAGACTAGTCGAATATCGGTCTTAGCAGCTTGTTCATGAGCAAGGCATAATTGTGTAAACAGCAGATTTCAGGTAAGTTGGAAATACAGGAGGCGTCTGTCATAAGGCAAAGTAAGCCAATGTGTGGGGGTTGCTCTCCCCCTCCCATCTATAAGATTGAACTTTGTATGGAACGTGAGGGAAATCTTAATAAAGGATGCTGAAGTAAATAAATGACAAGAGGACAAATGCTTATTCTTGGCTATCCCAGGCCATACATGTCTTCTTAACCAATCCCCCTTTGCATGCGCTGGACACCCTGTGCATTCTGATTGTCTCACCAAACGTGAGGAAAGTAAGATTTTGGCACTCCAACAGCAGCAGAGAGAAGGAAGAGGGGCTGGTGGGGAGGGCGGCTGTGATTCTATTCAGTTGTCATGAAGAACTGAAATCCAAACCCTTGAATCTCTTACAAACATGCGGTACATAAACCAAATCAGCCATTCTCTTATCTAAGAGGGGATTTATTAGAATTTGTTGTCCATGTAGTGAAATTAAGCCACCATATTTGCCGTTGAAGACTCTGCTGTAGTGTTGCCAACAAACCCAAAACAGAAAACCCAAACCCTTCAGCAGAAAAAGCTTATATATCAACAACATATAATTGTTTTGGTTGGCCAAAACTGACCCAGTGGAGTTGGTTATCCTGTAAATGTATTGTTCTTATACTTTACCCAAACTATAGTTTTAACTAATCCAAATGAGCAATGCTTGTCTTATGCAATCTGTGTTAGGTACCATTTTGCCCATTTTGTTGACCAAAAAAAAGTTTTAAGCATGTACTGACATTGCAATTTACACTTTGAAATGAGGTGTATTGAATGCATTTGAGAGCTGTGGTGGATGCCATATACAGTGTGAAATAATCTTTTGAGATGTTATTTTTGTACAGAGATATCTTCATGTACAAAGAAATAATTAAATCCACAGCTTGTTCTCAGATACTTCAGGTTAACTACCAGTTGCATGGGTCTAGGTACAAAAAAAATCACCACCTTTAAAGATGAGGTCTTCCAATATTTTTATCCCTTTAAGTGCAGGACAGGCCGTATCTGTGGCTGTGCAATAGTCAGGACTCAAAGGTGCATGACACAGGTGAAATAACAAATTCCAGCCTCTCCAGTGCCCAATACTTCCACTTTGTCACATCCGCTAGTTATCATCCTGACCAAATTCGGCTCCGAAGGGAAAAAGAAAAATAGGGCCGTCCATTGAATGAAGAGGGTGACATGAAGTGATTTTCAGGGTGGTGTGGTGATTTACAGAGGCAACGGCCATCCAAAACTGGTAATTGGAAGGCTAGTATAGGAAGTGTGGATCAGGGCTGCTCTCACTGGCAACTGGAATGAACAGATGCGACACCCCTATTTCTGCTAAATAAGATGAACATTGCAGTGATACATCAACCAAATTCTACCTGTCTACATGCCCATCCTATTGGGCTCCTCTAACACAGGTAGAGAAGATGGGTACATTTTGGCCACACATAAATGAGGCCTCTCAATCTCTCAAAAAAACCTTTCCAGATATCATGCTTAAACATACATTTACTAAGCTGCCATAAAATGAATTAATCTGCATGCAACTTGTTTCACAACTTTATTGCAAGTTGCTTTTATAAGCACATGCTTTGCATGTTAATACAGGCTCAACAGTAAGGATTTTTGGTCCTGCTTTATTAGGTGCCTTTAACTACTGTATGTACTTACTGTATGTCAAAAACAATTAATTGTTTGGTACTTATTGTGTTCGTGTTGTATTTCAAAACACTTTTATGCTATTGAGGTGGGATATGAGTAAGGTTTGGCGATGTGGTTAGGTTTAAGGGGAAGGGGTAGACTGACGGCAGAAGGTCTGGACTTAACATAAAAACATGTACTGTATGTACACATCATTGCATCAAATAATTCATTTAGATGTTAGTACATAGTTAAAGACACATAATATAAAGTGGGTCCAAAGAGTTTTTTTTTTTTTCTGAAGGAACCAGTACTTAAGATTTTTGAATGTCCTGCAAACATCTTCACTGGAAAGGGACAGAATTATTAAATATAAAAATAAATGAATTCGAAATTAAATAACCTCACCTATGTTAGGCAGTTGAAACATTACCTAACATATTAACGTATAACATTTTTCAACACATCATTTTAAACAGTCCTCTTGGACCCAGGAATGAACTTTTTGACATTTCTGTTATTTGTTTATCACAAGACCAATTTTTTATAAAATATAAAGAAACAGAACAGTGAAGGAAATTCTATGTCTAATTTTAGTTGGGAAATAATCATTTTGAACTATTTGCAAATAATATTTGCATCAATTTGCATTAAATACTGTATGCACACATGTACTTTTATTTGTATGCATAATATGTCGAAAACGTTTCTTGTCTAGTTACACTCGGTTTGGAATTACATGAACCACGTAAATGCATATTTTCAATACAAAATGGACATATTTGATAAAAAATGTCGAGTAGTTTGCATCACTGGATGTTACTGTCAGTCTTTAAACATTTTTATTGCAAAACAGTTGACATTTATTAAATATTTATTTAAGCATTTGGCAGACGCTTTTATCCAAAGTGACTTACATTGCATTTCAAGGTACACATTTACTTTCTTATCATTTCTTGATTCTATTAAATGATTTACCTCTTACCTCACTCTTTTTTTTTTTTTCAAAGTTAAACTGATGCTCTGCTAATGTGGACAGTTAACCCCGCCTACTTTGATTTGATTGGCTTTGATTTGATTGGATTTGATTCTCAATCATTTTGACATTGAGGATCGCTGTTAGTCCACTGAGGCAGACCAAAAAAAAAAAAAAACTTTTAAACCTTTTGTCTTCCTAACAACAGGGGGAAGGTTTACAGCCCTGATTCATCATTGATCTCAAGTTAAAGGCTTGCTCATTGTTCATTATTTTGCAACATAAAAGGTTCTGAGAAAAATACAGTTGATCTTATTTATATTTAGTAAAACAATCACCAGACCTGTTTTAGCCTTGAGCTTTCTGTTGGAAGGGTTCCTATAATTCAATTGGTAGAGCATTGCGCTAGAAATGTCAAGGTCATGTGCTCGATCCCAGAGAACACACACGCTGATAAAAAGTACCTTGAATGCACTTTTAAGTGGCTTCGGATAAAAGCATCTGCCAAATAGATAAATGTTTGTAAAATAATAGACCTGTGAGCAAGATGAGCCGAGCAAGTGAATTGCCCTTAGTATGCAAATTAGCAATTGCTACAGTTTCTTTGTACGCTCCACTAAGACCCAGATAACTATCTGCTCTTGCCCGCAGGTGCCATTTTTGAGGAGAACGCAGCACGGGATGATGAGGTGTTTCAGTTGGCGATCTCTGACCTCAGCCTCAACGATGACATTTTGCAGAGCGAGAAAATCACCCACTCCATAAAATATATTGAACCCAACAACCCCTTTCAGGCAGTCCAGGAAGGTGAGTGAATCATCATGTTCTGTCTCTTGACTCACGGACTGCATCATTCCCTGACGTCTGAGTGTACATGCTGAAAAATTTACATGCAAGTTGTTGTCTGGCGGTTTGAATCCCCAAGTCGAAATGACATACATCACCAGGATTTCTGCTTTTGTTCAGAGCGTGCTTACGGCAACCAAGGATGTCTTGAAAATGTATGTGTATTTGTTTAATGCCAGCATGAAAGGTGACATTAGGTTTCAAAGACTTCCACCTGAAGCTTCGTCGCAGTTTAATGTCTTCTGTGAAAGTAGAGCTAGGTGGAGGTATTGAGTCAAGCTGGACTCAATAACAATTTTCCACATAATTGCAGTTGAGGATGAGTGCTCTGAAGTCTGAGCTTTCCAAAAGATCATTTTGAAAAGCGAAGAGAAAGAGAATGTCTTCTTCTGAATGGGCTAATGGCAGTTAATGATGCTGGGATTGAAGACAAATATGATGGTGATGATGATGGCGATGATTATTTCCGTTAGAAAATATACTCCATGACAATATTCTATGTTGGTTTTTGAAATTTTGTCACTGGGATCAATCTAAGTCCCAATCTTTGCTGAGGTCTTATTTGTCATTCTTCTTGCTCTGCTATTACTGGGACCTTTATGAACTAGTCTCCAATCACAGAGTATACTCACTGTGTTGTTAGTCGGTGTGCAGTTTTCCACAGTTCGACTGCTTTCAGTGTAATAGGTGTCTTTCAGGTTGGTTTGGTGAAGTGTTTTATTTCCCACAACACCTTGTCAAACCGGAGGAATAACACTAGCACACTTGGAGAACATCCTTATTCTGACAATGCTGTGTGACCTCACATATGGCACAGGGGAGCTTAACACTTTTTTTTTAATATAGCTTGTGTTAACAGAAAGAATGAAACTGTCTCAGTGTATTTTGATTTGTATCAACACACCAGGGATAAACTTTCATAGTGTATCACTGGCAAAATATTTGGAATGATTGTCACTTGTTTTTCGCAATTCAGGGGGAATGTATATACAGCACACACACCAGTCAAAAGGTTTGGAAACATTACTATTTTGATGTTTTTGAAAGAAGTATCTTATGCTCATCAGTCCTGCATTTATTTGATCAAAAATATAGACAAAAACCCAGTAATATTGTGAAATATTTTTACAATTTAAAATAATGGTTTTCTCTGTGAATATACTTTAAAATATAATTTATTTCTGTGATGTAAAGCTGAATTTTCATCAACCAAGCAGTTTTTCTGGATTCTTTGATGAATAAAAAGTTAAAATAGAACAGCATTTATTTAAAGTAGAAACAATAAACACTACTGTTCAAAATTTGGGGTCAGTAATGTTTTTTCTTTTCTTTTTTATTTTTTTTTTTAAAAAATTAATACTTTTATTCATGAGGGATATGTTAAATTGATAAAAAGGGGATAGTAAAGATGTATATTGTTAAAAGATATCTATTTTGAATAAATGCTGTTCTTTTTTAACTTTTTATTCATCAATGAATCCTGAAAAAAGTATCACAGGTTAAAAAATGAAAAATTAAGCAGCACAGCTGTTTTCCCCCCTGTTTTTTAATCAAATAAATGCTGGCTTGATGAGCTTAAGATACATAAAAAAAAAATAGTAATGTTTCCAAACTTTTGTCCGGTACTGTGTTGTTTCCGAGATATGCTTCTAGTATACAATAATCTGTTATCTTACAAACAATTGTCATTATTTTCTACTGGCCCTCTGCTTTGGTGATCATCTGTGATCGTCCAGTTATGTTCGATCTCCTGCATGGATGTGTTGTCATGGTAGTGTGGTTGAAATGCAGGGCAGTGTGCAAGTACCTTAGCGCAGTGATGCTGTGCTCTCTTGACTGAATGCCCTGTTGATTTTGGCTCCGTGAACAGATTCCAGACCATTCAAGTCAGCCAATGGAGTTCTTTTTAGTTCTTTTTTTCCACAGTTGCCATTTCAAAATCGTAACAGTAGCCCACATTGTGTGCTGGTTTTGCCGGAGGAAAGCATCGGGGCTCATTTTATTATGCAGCAAACACATATTAAGCAGCAATAATGTTTTCAGCAATGATACTATAAGATGTTTCTTTAGTGATAAATGAGAATGATTTCTGAAGCATCATGTGATACTGAAGACTGGAGTAATGGCTGCTGTATTTTTAGCTTAAAATAAAAATAATCTTAGTAAGTAAGTAAGTCAAATTTATTTATATAGCACTTTTCACAGATAGACATCACAAAGTGCTTCACAGTAAAATGTAATACAAGAACAATTTAAATACATTTCACAAAATACAAACAGCAAACACAACAAACAACCATAAAAACCCCTCGACTAACCAAAAGCCTGCTTGAAGTGCAAAGTCTTCAGTTCTTTTTTAAAAGAATCAACTGAGTTTGCGCAACGTAGAACAAGAGGCAAAGCATTCCACAGCCTGGGAGCGACTGCCTGGAATGACTGATCCCCTCTAGTTTTAAAATGAGTGCAGGGAACAACTAATAGCATCTGATCTAAAGACCTGAGACTCCGGGTAGGAGTGTGAAGCTGTATCAGGTCAGTGATGTAGGTAGGGACTTGGCCATGCAAGGCTCTAAAGGTAAGAACCAGGATTTTAAAATGAATTCTATACTGGACTGATCTTATATTTGATTTTATATTTATATTTAATCTTATATTTGAAATATATTAAAATTGAAAACTGCTTTAAATGACCTTTTCACAATATTACTGTTTTACTGTATTTTTGATCAATAAATGCAGCCTTGATATAGCCTGGAAATCCAGACCTAAATCTGAAAGATTAATGGTCTGGCATCGACTAATGAAAATCGGCCAGCTCGAGGGGCGGCACCAAGCATGCATTTGAAAATCTCACTGCACGCAATTGGATAACACTACGACCAATCACAACAAAGCCCCACGCTTAGCTACCAGCGGAGCTAACTGGTAGATTAGACTCTTACCGTATCCGGTCGGCAAAACAGCAAAAACGCCCTTCTTGCAAAGGAACGATTCGAGCGCCGTCTTCTGTTCCTCTTTTAGATAAAAAGCCAAGTCTAACTCGTTCATTGAAGTGGCCAAAGCCATTTCAAACAACTGGTGTTCATCCATAGCCATCTTGCAGTGTTTACTAATGACTTCGACGTCACAGCGCTGTCGTCAACTGTTTAGCTCGCCTCTGGCCCGCCTATATCAGATAACCCGATGTGATTGGTGCAGCTCGGATACAAGGGCATATTTAATGAGCATCATTACTCGACACCAGAGTAAATTCAACTTGTGCTCTCACGAGAACTCTGGATTTCCAGGGTAGCCTTGATAAGCATATGAACTTCTTTCCAAAACATGAAATAATCCCTACAGACCACAACATTTTAGGGTGAAATATGACCCTGAGATTCACTTTACCCGTTCTTAAGTAACATCACTGTATTTTCAATCCTCAAGGTTTTACTGTTTTTGTTGCCAGTACAGGGTAATGTAATGTAGTCAAATAGCTTAAGGAATCATCTGCTAATATGACTAGAAGCTTAGTATCAACAATATAGGATATCCCTGTGAATTGTTCATTAAATCATTGCCTATTGCCTGAAGTTGATCTTAGATTAATACGCCCCCAACCCCAACTCCCACCCCCACCCCAACACCAAACCCAACCCCCAAATTGAATTTGTATCAATTGCTGTGCGTTGCTTTATAATTGACAATTTGTTAGTTCACCAAGTTTAATTTGGTTAGTTTGGCATAGCACTCCAACTGCTTTATTATTGGAAAAGCAATATGCAAAAGTAATGTTATGATGATCACATACTGCGCACACTGCATCTAAAAATGGTTGTGACTTTCTTAAGTGCTTCTTTTACACAGTTTGATAATCTACTGCAGTGACAAACACATTCCACAACCAAATTAAATTCTGAAAAGTTCAGTTTAATTAATCCACAGGGCTCAACGTTAAGGGCTCAACTGCTGCACACACGACACTTATGATACAGCGTGCGAGTACCAAACTGAGAGGAATGTGTTGACATTCCTCAACTGGTACTTTCATGTCTATGTGCGCTTGAATATTTAAATTGGCAATGGCTTAAAAATGCGCAAATGATCAACTTCTGTAAAGATGCAGCACTGGCCTGATCCGGCAAGTGACAGGGAATTTTTTTAAGGGAATCACTCCCACATTGAAATGCAGTTGCCACTCACGAAACTGTGCACTGTGTATGCCATGGGAATATTTGAGGGATAGTTTATTGCTTCTCAACAAGTTTGGGCTTTGCTGTCTACTTTTTTTTTGTACAAATTCACTGGATAATTGTTATTCCGGTACTGAGGAGCCGCTTTAATTCCTGCTATCCAGCACAAATACAATAAACATGCACTATGCTCCTTTGACTATTGAAGAGAAAAAGGGCAAGCTAGACAGCTCATTGATATGATCATAAAAAGCGTTTCACAAGAATCTTTATCAATTAAGCAGAGAACAGATTTAATCAAACGCAATAAGACAAGTGATGGGAATAACGCCGTTATAAATAAACAGCGTTACTAACGGTGTTATCTTTTTCGGTAACGAGTAATAAAACAAATTACTGTTTCCCCCGTTACAATGCCGTTACCGTTACTGACAATAAAATGCGGCGTTACTATAATTAAGCTCACTGAAGCGGTTTTCATCTGAGTATGTTCTTTCTCAGCCATAGGACCTGCAAAGTTTTTTTCTCTGGTATGTGTGTGTGTTTATGAGGTGCCGGACTGGACAAAAGCGAAGCGAACAATGCGCGAGAGAGAGCGAATGTGTCCGAGCATTATATGGTTAATAAATTAATTAAATAAATAAATTACAGATTTCAACATTAGAATAATCTCTGTAGCCTATTAGTATCATCTGCAATGTTTTAATTAATTTACATGTTTATAAAAATAAAACCTAAAAATAAGAGGGAACGTTCTCTTTAGGTTATAAAATAAAACCAGAAAATAACCTGCAGGGAACGTTCCCAGAAAACATCTTTGTTTGACTGGCTGTGAACACGTGCGGCAAACACGACTATAATGTTTTATTATTACTATTTATTTGTGGTACATTGTTCAGTGTTCAGTATTATATTGAGAGCACTTCTTGTTAAGCTGTTTACTTTTGTGAGGAAGAAAATACTTCAAGTATGCTACAGTACTGTATGTCCACCAGTTGTGAAGTTGTGTGACAGTTTTATCATTTTAATTTGCACTACAAAGAGTGTATGTATATTTTTTATTATTATTTATTCATTTTTGGTACATTTCTTAAGAAGCGTAATTTATTTTTAGACTTATTTGTTGGCCATTTGTGGTCTGTGCAATATTAAATATTATGGTTCTAAACCATCTATTGTCTTTTATTGTTCTACTATAGTAATGATAATATTTTAAATAATATACTGAATTGAATAGGTGTCTCTCACATTGTCCCACAGCAACATTAAAATAATGTAGATTAGTGTACAATGTTTTATACTAATAATTTATTCTATTTAGTGTCCATTTCATTCATTTAACATTTGATATGGGGGCATCCAATTTATTTGACATATTTGAACATTTAAAAAAATAAATAATAATAATTCCCTGGTAATTATTTACTTTTATAATGATAGTGATAATGAACTCAGTTACTATTTGTGAGAAGTAACTAGTAACTATAACTAATTAGTGATCGACCGATGTATCGGTTTACCAATATTTTTCCCGATATTTAAACATTTTCCCATAATCGGGTATCGGTTTTGTAATATCGGATTCGCCGATAAACGGCGCCATCTTGTGGCCGTTTTGAGAATTCCGCCATTGCATCCCGCGTCTGAGGAGATCAGTCAACAACAACTCTGTGCACAGGTAAAGTATATGTTCTGCTTGCTTTGCTTTAATTATTCAACTTTATTTAACATAACAGACATGCAAAAATGAGATTTGAGACATAAATGCCTGATATAGTTTATTTATGCAGCTTGGTTCTAAAAAATTGAGACGAACTCATGGAGTCACGTAGCGTAATCCGTCATGTCCTGCCCCAATAAAGACGTAGCTTTACATGAATTAAATAAAACAGACATGAATGAGTGCATGTTGAAAATAAAAGCGCTGAATTTAATTCTCTATCTGTTGTATTTGATCACCATTAGTCTCGAAAAAAAAGTTCGTTCATTGCTGAGCACTCACTGGGTTGATGATCAGGAATGCTCAAGCACGGCCACTGAATGAAACTTTTGACAAGATTATCGTTTAAACACCCTAGATTATATTATCATTTACTACATAGCAATTATTTCGCTTATACACATCTAAATATAGGCCTACCGCTTTGTGGAAATTAATTATTTATTATCTCCACGCGCGATCGCGGTAGACTAAGTTATAGTTCTGTGTAAATGCATATAAACAGCACTTTGTCAGTTGGCATTTCATGATCTAGATTCAGTCTTGATCATGAAATGCCTACTGACAAAGTGCTGTTTATAGTCTCGAAAAAAAAGTAATTGGATGTCATGTATTTACTGCATTTTACCTGCTATAAATACATGCTCAGTTTTAATGTTATTTTAAGATGCAGTAGAATTAAAATAACAGCAAAACACAGCATTTTCTTTCCGCGTACCCCCTCTGTCACCTCATGTACCCCCAGGGGTATGCGGACCCCAGTTTGAGAACCGCCTGCTAAAGCGCCTGCTAAATGCATAAATGCAAATGTTAAAAACACAATGCTAATTTATGTCCTCCAATCTTGTGCACATCTCACTCCGAGCATGTGCCTAAAGCTTTTCCAGAAATGGTTGTCCAGTTGGTGTTCAACCACATCAGATATTTGTTGTTTGAAATTTTTTAAAACTATGATGAATTAACGTGTAAAAAAACTCTGTGTTTTTCCTTTGTGAATGATTAATTCTGATGATATCATCCGTCGCAGTCCCTGAAACATTTCAAAGGTGTTATACTTGTGTATTCTGATCAATTGCCAATTGTTCATCAGAGACTATACACTCTATACACAGATTAGCAAAAATGTGCCTGTGGAGACATTTGTGCAAAATGATATTACATTGATTCTTTAAAGTGTCTTTCAAAAGCTTGTAGAGTTTTTTTCCTAAACAGATGTATGTGAATCTGACAACGTGTTATTATGTTTTGTTTTTTTGTATGTAAAAGTTACCTAAAAGGTTAATGCTCTATCGCATTTGAAAATAGTGTACCATCTTCACTAAACTCGACCCTAAACCTAACCGTTTTGTTAACAAAACCAAACGTGGTTACAGATATGGATGCTCATACTAAAAAGCGAGTGGCAAGAATTCTCCAAACGTTTATGTTGGCCCCCCTGCTGTACTCGTCCATGCCTCTGAGATGACTTGCACAGCCCCAGTGGAGTTGTAATGGAGTTATTTGAATGCCATTGAGGAAGACGAGTCTTTGGACCTCTGTGTCCGTTAGGAAACGCTAATGTTCGAGGTATATGCACATATATTTTTGGCCTGTACTGCTCGATTTTAAACCATTCGGTATGCAGACATGAGTGTGTGGGATGCGTGCAAATGAAGTAGCAAAGTGTATCATATCGTCACATACACGCACATCAGCAGCCCACACACACTCGAAACACTAACATGGGACCTTTATTCTGAGCTGTGCATGTAAGCAGTGTATCAATCCTTCACTGACCATAGAGAGAATGACATGGCTCTGAGGGTCTCTGATTCTGTGATTTGCTCTTGATCTAAATTACCCTGCATGGGACCTTAAATGTGCTTTCAACACAAATAAATTAGGTTAATTACCTTGTTACTCAAGCTAGCCGTCTGATTGCCAAATTGCACAGTGTTTCTGTAAAAACAACATATTTGTCCACTTTGGGCAGCACCCTGCTTATTTCTCCGAGTAGAATGTGTTCATGCTTAACTGCCTTATTCATGCAGAAACATAATTTGAATTTGAAAATATCATTTGCAGATATTGCCTTCACTTTTTGGCTCGGTTCTGTGTTTGAAAGCTGGCTGATTAAGACATTTCTAATCACTGTCAGAAGCTCTCCACATGGATCACTCACAATTACTGTGATTGTGCCAAAACTATGCTGATTTGCTGCTCAAGAAACATGTATTATTATTATTATTATTATCAATGTTGAAAACAGTTTTTGCTGCTTAACATTTTTGGGAAAACAATGATACCATTCAAACATTTGTGGTAAGATTAAAAAGAGATTGAAATGTATTCATTAAGGATGCATTAAATTGATCAAAAGTAACAGTTATAGTGTTACAAAAGATGTATTTTTAATAAATGCTTTAATAAATTTTAAAAATCAATTTAATAAATGTAAATAAATACTGTTCATTGAACATTTTATTCATCAAAGTATCCTGAAAAAGAATCACCATTTCCGCAAAAATATTAATCAGCAAAACCCTTTTCTCAACAAAGATAATAATAATAATCTTGAACACCAAATCAGTGTATTGGAATGATTTTTGAAGGTAATGATGCTGAAATTTCAGCTTTGCCATCACAGAAATAAAGTATAGTTTAAAATATATTCAAATAGAAAACAGTTATTTTAATTTGTAATACAATTTTGCAATATTACATTTACTATTTCACTGTGTTTTTGATTAAATAAATGCAGCCTTGGTGAGCATAAGATACTTCTTTCAAAAACATAAAAAGTTTTAATGTTTCCAAACTTTTGACAGGTACTGTACATGCATGCTCAAATTCAACAAAATAATTTAAGTAAACTAGTGTAAAATCTAATCTTAAGCAAGGAACTGAATTAATTTTTTCCCCCGTTTTTCAATAAATGAACAAAAGAAAAATGCTATTTGGTCATTTCCATATTGGTGTAAGGACCACCCATTAGCCCAACGGCGGAATCCAACGGCCTGGGCGAAGGAATAATGCGTGTATGTCTTTTCAGCGCTCCAGTGAAGTTCGCTTAATTTATTTGAATTTAGTTTCAATATTACTTTAGCTCTACGCTTAATCTGACTCAAATTTCAAATGATAATCAAATTTAGATCATGTTTCTGATTAGAAAATAATCATAAATATTGATTATGAATTAATTTAGATCTTTGATTATTCTGAGTATCCCATACTTTCAATTATTAATTCACTTGCGTGGATTTCACGGACACAGCCTCGCCAGTCTGATCTCGGTCAGAGGGTGCAGGGTTTGCTAATACCTCTTTAGTTGGTTGCCTACTGCTCACTCATACAGAAAAGTGTAGTTTATTTAGCCACTTCCGTACAACTTGCCAAGTCAGTGATAGACAGAAATCAAAAGGTCTTGAGATGACGTGCCTACTTCTCCGTTCATATATGCGCCTTTAGTTTGACCTATCCTGGACACAGAGCTGCGGTAGCGCCAGCCTCCTCATAGTCTACTAAAATAATGATTTCAGAAAATTTCAGAATAAATCAAGATGTAACATTTATTTGTCAGGTAAAAATGTATCATCCCAATTACACAAGTAAATGATTAAAAGCCAATTCAGAAATAATAAATACATGTCATCATTTACTCAAAGATGATTCTAAAAGTAAGCAATGTATTCCTGACAGAGACACATTCTCGTAGGATTCTCCTACGTTCTCAATCTTTCTCATTAAACCAAAGACTGCAGTGAAATTAAGACCATTTTCCCAATCGCACTGAGACACTTAAAATGATACCAAACATGAAAAGGAAAAAATAATATATTCACAAGATACATCATATGTGATATAGACATTCTTAATGAACTTTTTCAGTGACTTGAGGAGGGAGAGGGGGGATGAGTTGAAGTCAAACAAGGAGACAAGGAGATAAGTTTGGGCTGGACAATGTCCTGTGCTCTGTCTTTGCTATCTCCTGTCCAGGGTGCATTTTATGGCTTTATTGCAGGGTGAGTTTTGTTTTAGCAGGAAAATCAGTCCTTACATTGGTTAAAAAAAATGACACTAAATGCTAGTTCATATCCTAATGATACCTTATCCTAATGATACACTTTTTTATAAAACTTACAGGGCAAATAAAAAGGTGCATTAAAATCATTGCTACATTTACAATGCTGCTGTATTATATATCTCTAGCAAAAGCATTGTACATAGATGATGAATATTCAGTTTATCACCCAATCCTATCTATGATTGTGCTTGCTTTTGATTGGAATATTGTACCAGGATCAATAAAAGCTTTTGGTCCTGGAACGCATCCTTTCTGTCAAAATCACAGTGTCCGCTTCTTTAAAATGAACCAAAGGCGCTGCAAGGCCCAATAATGTTTTCATCTCATTTTGAGTATCATCAGAAATGCCTCTGGATGCACCTTTAACTATATTAAAATATCTTGATGCATCTTTTCTGTCAAAATCACAGTGACCTTTTCTTTAAAATGAAGCAAGATCGCTACAGGACCCAAGCTCGTTTTCTTTTTCATTTTGAGCATCATCAGAAATGCCTCCAGTTGTACCTTTAACTATATTACAAGATCTTGATGGATATGATTTACAGTTGGATAAGATTTACAAGTTACAAATTTTTTTGCATCATATCAATGCCAAAATGGGAATCATATATTGCATCTAGCAACAATATAGCATCTGCATTCCCCTAGCTAAAACAGTAGAGCATGGTGCTAGCGATGCCAAGGTCATGGGTTCAATTCCCAAGGGAATGCATGAACTGATAAAAAAAATGTTTACCTTAAAAATTCATCGTATATTGCTTTGGATAAAAATGTCTGCCAAGTATCCTATAAAGGGCATAGCCTTCATTCCAGACCAGTTTCAAATGTGTGAGCTCAGCATTGTGTTCTCTCTGAACATCAAATAGCAGAAGAGATGCAGAGGGATGCATATGATCATGGCATCAGGAGATTGAGCTCTATCTCCTTAGCAATCGAACCACGTCCATACGCCGTTACAGTCAGTGTTGGCTGACACTTCATGTGAAAGATGTCCATTGTACGGGAGAGGAAACAATGCGGGGGAATTAGTCAGACTGCAAAGGTTTCACTGATCTATCTATGGCGGATAGAGTTTAAACAGCCAGAAGCATCGCTGAGGAAGGGATAAACATCTGAAAAGTGCAATCCCAGTCCTATCTGAAGAGAGATATACTGCTGGGACTGTGCCGCGGCTTCATCCATTAGCCGAGCCGGCGCTTCGAAGCCGAGTTCCCGGGATAATTAATTTGTAAACGTTTCCCAGTTTCCAGTGCAGTGCATCTAATCTGTGTGCAGTACAGCTTTATAATGGAGAGACAGCATGTCAGCCATGGTACCTGATAAAACACTTCTGTGTGTAAACGCTGATGTGCTGTGGCCCTTTAGGTAGCCATTTAGGAGTCACACTTTTGAGAACTCGAGGCTCCACAAATATTTGAGACTTAACTTGGATTTTATCACCGTTTCTTGCGGATTGACTCAAACTCGACCTGTTGACCTGAGACAAATCGCTTTTTCAGAGGCTAAGCCTCGCCCTTTCTTTGTTGAAATGGATCTAGTGTGTGTAGTGATTGTTGAGAGAGCTTCAAATGTTTTTGGATAAAAAATCCGATCAGCCTGTGATGTCACTGAAAGCAACTTTTTCTGCCATCCGCCTGTGTGAAGATAAGAACGTTAATCATGTCTGGACCTGTTTGATAGCAACTACTGTAGCTGATTTAGAGACTTTGATCATTAGATCAAGAAACTGTTTAGGCCCCTAGTGGAAATTTTCCACAAAAAAATAATAATAAAGACTAGCGGCATCAATGATGACATGCTGTCTGGCTTCAAATATGACTGCTATCCTATATATAGGTTGTTGCTAAAAATGTTATTTCAATAGATTTTCAAACTTCAGTTATGTGCAAAAAACAAAGTAATAAGCCACAAGAGGCTGGGCGTAACAGCACTTTTACTTTGAGGCTGTGTTGATACAGCAATAGACATCAATATAGTGCAATTGTTTTGCAATACTTTTGGCTCTATTATTTATTTATTGCTGTGCTTATTCATAAATATTCCTAAAGCCAATTAATAAAGAAGTAGTTTCTCTAAATATCTGAAACATACTGCAATGTGTATCATACCTTGAAGTTCAAGTGCTAGATTTAAAGAGTTAAATCCAACCCTGATAAAATCACTGCTACACAAAGCCTCATGTGGCTCATTGCTTTTATAAAATTGCAGCAACATACTGTAAGTATGATGAAATTGACAAATCATTACAGTGCTATAATACAATCAAAACAATACTTATGATTACTCTGCATATTTAAGTGGGCAGGTGAGGTAATGGGGTAGATGACTTTCAAAGTGAAGTAGCGTTTGTTCTCGTTTTCTTTGACAAACCCCCTTGCATTGGCGTGTTGGAAGAGCTGCATGTGTATATGCATGTGCTTGGCTTCGGCAACTTAATGACCATTTCTGTACCAATGGCCTGTTGATAGCATTTTTGGATTCTCTTAGAGAGTAGACGATATCGGGATTCACTTCTTCCTTCTAGCGAGGTGGTTGAGACTTACGGCCCAATTTGTTATTGTTTTGTCTGGCCTTTATTAATTCCCCAAGAGGCATTACTGCATCTTAACCTGAATAGCATTTCTATAGTACCTTCGGTGGACAATTTTCTTTCTTCATAAATTGTCAACCCTTTGTGCTCCGGCTTCTAGATCATTTATTTGAACCGTCTGTGTAGGAAATATCATCTTTTTTAGGGTCCCCCACCCTATAAAAGTTTGGGTGGCGTAGTCGATTAAAGGAGAACTCCGGTCAATTTTAACATTGAGCTCATTTTTTTGTAAATTTGGAGTGCTGTCAATACAGAGAACAACGACAAAAATAGGTGTTGCCTACACCATGTTATCCTCTTTTTAAAATTTGCACCCTGTTGACTTCAATGGCGCAAGTTTTAAACCTGCTTTTAGCCTCTTAACCCTCTGATGGTCTTCGTTTAGCAGTCACACTGGGGGCCTTCCAGGTCATAAATGACCGGACACCTAAAAATGAAACTTCCTCCATCCCAGTAAAAACCAATGCAATTTATTTTTGTTCTATAATATTTATTCTTTTTAATTTAGAATTTTGAGACAATTTGATTGAACTTATTAATATTTATGCAATATTTATAGTCCATTTTTTGCCATTGAAAATAATGTTTTTTTTTTGTTTTTTTTTTTTTATTTTGAAAAAAAATTCTATGCAGTATTTTCGGGTAAAATAGAGACTAGGCTTTCAGAAAAAAAATAAAATAAAAAAAAATTCATCAATTTATTAATCATAAAATTAAATAAAACATGTTATTGCATGGGTTTACCACTAGATGCCTGTATAGCTCTAAATGGAGATGTTTGTGAATTCTAGTTGTTTTTGGACCAAATTACTTACTTATAAGATGTGGATTGAATGTATTTTTTTAGAAATTCTCAAATAATACTTTTTGCCAAGGTTTATAACATTTTATTAATTATTATTTTAATAATTTTAATAATTATTATATTAATTATATATACATATATTAATTATAATTATTAATTATGTTATGTTTTTCACTCTTGATGTTTTAGAGCTTCACCCCTTCATTGCTGAGCATTTTTTTTCTGCATCGTGGCTGATTTTTAGAGAATTTTTGTGTTTTTGTCAATTTCCCATTCATTTCCTATGGGGGTAATTTTGACCGAAGACCAAAATCATAACTAATTTTTTTACGACCACTTAGCATGCTCGGATCATGAACTCAATTTTTTTGTGTGTTCACATACCTAATGCCAGAAAAGTCACCAAGTTTCATAACATTCTGATGAAGCTGTGATTTTTAATAATTCAAAACAGATTTTTGTAATCTGAATTTATTGGTGTGTATGTGTATAAACGTGTGTTTGTATGTGTGTGTGTGTGGGTGGGTGTGAATTTTTTGCACTCTTGATGTTGTAGAGTGTCACCCCTTTACTGCGGTGTACTTTTTTTTAGAATCGTGTCCGATTTGTAGATTGTACAGACAAAAATTCAGAGAATTTTTGTGTTTTTGTAAATTTCCCATTCATTTCCTATGGGTCGGTCATTTTTGACCGAAGACCACGAGTGTGACTCTTTTTGTTTACGACCACTTAGCATGCTCGGATCATGACCTCAATTTTTTTTTGTATTCACATACCTAATGCCAGAAAATAGTGCTGGGCGGTTTACCGGTTCATACCGAATACCGGTGTTTATTTTTGTTACGATATGAATTTTTAATATACCGCAATACCGGTGTATGTCGCTTTAATCGGAACGCGGCGCTGCGCGACACAGTCTCACCCCTCATTTACAACACACGTCTGCGGCGCATTACAGCTGCGACAAGGTTTTATTCCGTCCTCCACGCGGTGCGTCAAAATAGACTAGGCGCCTATATTTAGCGAAGCGGCGCGGAGAGCCGCTTCTGGGAAGCTTCGATCTGAAACACAAGCATTGACTAGAATGGGCACGAGACGTGTGGGGGTGAGAGTGCCTTTTTTCTCGCGGAGCGCGTGTTTTTATACTGTATTAACGTATCTGAACTGATCTGACGGTCTTTAGAAAAGTTTCTTTGTTATTACGATTGAATCTTTCTTTATCTTTCCTGATAAAGCAGTGTTTATGAGCGTTGCTGCTTTGTGTACAGCCGTTACCGGGGAAACCACTGTTTCTGCCGCTCCTAAAGCGCGTCCTGCTGGCACCTCTTTGTAAACAGCCTTGCAAACCTGTATTATTAATATTAGTGTGGATTTTTTCTATAATATTCACTCATGACAATAAAATAGGGCATTATAAGTAAATCTACTGCAGTATTTCCTCTCTCACTCAGTAGAAAATGTGGTTAACACCCATCATGCTTGGGAAAAAAAAAAACCGGTTAAAACCGTGAAACCGGTATAATTTAGAAAAAAACCGTGATGTTGATTTTTGGTCAAACCGCCCAGCACTACCAGAAAAGTCATCAAGTTTCATAACCTTCCGATGAAGCTGTGATTTTTAAAATTTCAAAACAGAAAATTTTTCGGTCAGAAATGACCGAGGACCATTAGCCTCTTAACATCCTTGATGTGTCATTACAAGTGCACAGCTAATGTCAGTGATTCCTTCAGAGTGATCACGGGTGAATCTGACTGCAGTAGATGTGAAAGATATTAATAAAAATGATGTTATTTCAGCCAGCGCACATACCTGTATTTTCTTCCTGTTTTCGTTCGAAGTCCATAGTAATCGATTGTCGAGTTCACACGCGTGATCATAGGTAACTAAACCTATGCGTGTGAACTCGACAATCGATTACTGTTCAAGAAACAACATTCTTTTTGTTTGTATACAACAAAAGGAAGGTAACCTAGACACTTGGTATTAAGATGCGTTTTGGTCTATTGGATCACAAGTAGATGAGGGAGACACATTCCCAATTACACCTGGTGTTTTAATCCGTCTCTTTTGTCCCCTCTCCTGATTTCTTCGAGGGGAGGGTCTATGGGTGGGTAAATCTATGGGATTTATTAGATCTTTCAATCTAATGGCCAAAATAAGCTTGCGCAATTTACATATGAATGCGACCAAACACACAGAGAGCAGCAGCTTTTGTTTATGCTCTGATAGCCACAATACGACACCGAACTCTGTGAATGCGTGTTAGAAATCAGGAATGGTGAGAGACCACTGTTCTTGGTCTGTTTTTATCTTAAAGTGGTGGTATAATGCCCTTTCCACAGGATGTAAAATAAGTCTCTGATGTCCCCAGAGTGTGTATGTGAAGTTTTAGCTCAAAATTCCCTACATATATTTTTATATAGCATGTAAAAATTGTCACTTTTTGAGGGTGAGCAAAAACGCACCGTTTTTGTGTGTGTCCCTTTAAATGCAAATGAGCTGCTGCTCTCAGCACAGGGGGCGGAGCTCGTGTCCTTTTACCTCACACAGACATGCACTGGAAATGTCAATGTTTATGTTCAAACTGGAGTCAGACAATGATGGAGAAACTCAAGAAGAAGTGACAACATGTAGAATGCAACAGGACATTTCTAAATGGTTAGTTGATGAATTTAGGTAGCTTATGTGTAGTTATCTTCTAGTCATTGATTAGCATATTCTGTTATGATAATCTACAAATCTCATTCCCGGGGGCGTGGTTTATGTAAATTACAGGTTTAGTGATGTCACTAACCCGGGAGGAAACTTGTGTAGTCCCTACCAGCCGTTTGCTGTAGTCCTTAAAAAACGATTTCTTTAAAAGCAAATATCTTCCTTTGTAGTAACTTTGCAGATGTTGTTTATGCTCAAACAGCAACATTACACACTAACTAAAGTTAGAAAAGTGAAATCATAACCACCTCTTTAAAACCAAACTTGGGTCTTCAGCCGACAAAGTTGAAATCCCGTTTGGCTAGCGCACTTCCCACAATGTTTACGCATTAGGTCAGTAGGCGGAGAGTAGGCAGTCTTTTGTGGCTGTTTAGATGAGCTCTGTCAAATAAGTGAAAGTGACAGCAAACACAACAACAGCATAACATAAAATCAGTAAACAGTTACACAATCATTATCACAGCGTAATTTATTAATGTCGCAGTGCACTGCTGGGAACTCCAGTACTGCATCTATTAGCATGGTTTGTGGATATCACCATATTATTATCCACACATTCCACACCTTACTCAAAAAACCTCACACTTGACAGGAAGCAAATAATGAAAAAGCATACTTAATGACTATTTTAGTCCTTGGTGTACTTGCTGTTTAATGTTTGCATAGCATAAACAGTCTGTCAAGGCATACGGCTTGTCAAACTACCTTTTTAAATATGAGGAAGGAAGCATAAACTGACAACATACTGATAAGATACAGCTTAAATGTACTGTAAGTCACTTTGGATATAAGAATCTACGAAATAGTAGTAGTAGTAGTAGTAGTAGTAGTAGTAGTAGTAGAAAAGTGAAAGTATAAATTTGCAAAGCATAGAGACAGAGCGCAACGCATCATAATCTGAAGACCACGCCCACCCAGGGGGAAAACAGTCCAACGGTCTCCATTGACTTTGCATTGCGAGAGGCTGCCTCCTTGTCATTTCTTGCTTCTAACAAAAGACAGAATAATGCCTAAAAGCTGCTATGTGACAAGGTGTACAGCAAACAAGCTAAGAAACCCAGAAATAAGTTTTCATAAACTGTCGACCCCAAAAAACGAGCGTTTGAGGACATAAAAGTGGATACAGGCTGGAACGAATGGGTAAATTGTGGGATCCTGACACTCAGTATGCACTAAAAATACACTGCGTCTGCAGTAAGTTAAACATTCGGTCACTGGTGAGTCAAATATCCAAATGTCAGTTTAATATATTATATTTCTGTAAGATAAACTATCCTGTGTTGCCGATTACGGTCTCCTCCAGCGGGCGTACGTTAGTTCTCAGAGTAAGGAGACACACGCTCTGTCTCAACTGCCTGTATCCACTTTTATGTCCTAAACACTCGTTTTTTTGGAGTCGAGAGCTAATAAAAACATATGACTGGGTTGTTTGGCTTGTTTGCTGTACACCTTGTCACACAGCAGCTTTTAAGCATTTTTCTGTCTTTTGTTAGAAACAAAAAATGACGAGGAGGCAGCCTCTCGCAATGTAAAGTCAATGGAGACGGTTTGATTGTTTTCCCCCTGGGTGTGGGCGTGGCCTAAATACGCTCTGTCTCTATTTCTGCAAAGTCTGTTGCACTGCCCTACAATTTTTTTTTTCAAGATCTTTGTTTCCTTCTCTTTAACTTGTCACAGTAATGTATGTAATTTCGCTGTGATTTTTAAGAAAGTCAAAAAATCTCTAAAAAGTGCAATGAACAGGTTGTGTGGCACAAACATTGATTTTACTCAAAATGTAATGCTTTTTAAATTAAATTAAATTAAATTAAATTAAATTAAATTAAATTAAATTAAATTAAATTAAATTAAATTCCATAATAAATTAAAATCCATAATAAATTAAAATCCATAATAAATTAAATTCCATAATAAATTAAATAAAAATCACTTTCAGTGGGTCTATTATTTTTTTTTTATTTCATTATTTCATTATTTACTTGTCTCTGCATCCAAAACATTACACACATCAAACAAGTGGCATTTTGTTGTGACAGATGACTTGGCAAATGCACATCAATAAACCTCATAATTTATTTATTATAGAGAAAGGTCACCTTTAAAAAAAGGTGATGATTGCCAGCGCATTCTCAGGTGAAATGCTTTATATAATATGTCAATAGGTGTGATTTTCATCTTAGCTGTATAGAATGAAGTGTGCTTCATTCTGCTATTTATTGATTTACAGTTCCACAGTTATTTTATCGTTAACAGTGATACTTGTGATATTAGTGATATTTTTACTACACCAGTTAATTTGAGTTATTTTCTGTTTAGTTTATGCATGTTTTGTACGCTGCTGCCTTCATTTTTTAAGTACAATCAACTTTTTAAGTTTGAGTAATTTCAACTTAAATTGCATTAAACATATATATATATATATATATATATATATATATATATATATATATATATATATATATATATATATATATATATATATATATATATATATATATATATATATATTATATTACAGTGTACACTGATTTCTTTTGGATTCAATTAATCTTCTTAAATGCGCTCATTCAGAAAACATAAGATTGATTCAAGATCTAATAAAATTGCAGACACCTTGATTTAATTCAAACCACTTTTGGAAATAACAACAACATCTTGACTAGATCTCTGAGGAAATCATTCTACTTTTTTACATTCTGTTGACTTGCAAATACTGACTGGCCAGGTTATGATGTGGCGCATGTGTCCTTTGATTATGTGATTTTATTCTGAGATGCATAAATCAGTGATGTCTGGCCCCACATGAAACTGTTAAAACACTGCATGAGACTAATGAGACATTTAATCACATCAGCCTAACAGTGTATTTGGAAAATAAATTGTGGGAGAAGCCACTCTGTAACTTGTGGAGTTGTTGTTATAGTATCATGCCCTTTGGTAGTACCCTGATTTAGAATATTTAGTCACCCATGCTAAGCTTTAGTCACTCCTGCTGCTAAGCTAATTAGCAATGCTACATAGCTTTCCCGCAAGGCTATGTGTTCATGATATCAGAGTCTGGTGAGCCGTATTTACTAGGATCCCTGCTATTCAATGCAGCACATAATTTAGCAAGATGAGTAGTTTTGGGCTGGAGGCGGAGACTGGAGAATAAATTATTAATCATTGCAATCGGAATCACACAGGACTTTTTCTAATTGTGAAATAATTTGCTGTAGCTTATTTCAAAAATTCAATGCTGTTTGCAGGATTTTTTGCAGGGTACTCATGCAATTATAGTCAGTGAACGTATGCATACAATTAGGACAGGTTACATTAGTATGACGTGGACGTAAACAGATCATGCTTTTGTGCACAATAAGCATGCTATTGTGCAGTGCATTCTAAATCCTTCATTCCATTTATATATACATTTCATTCTATATATGTTTTGCGTGTCAACAATCAGCAGCATTATTGAAGAATGCACATGTGCTTGAACGCATAAGGGAACCCCAGAGTATTATATAAGAGGGAACCCGTGATGACTCAAACATCAAATAAAGCATAACAACAGGGCACAAAAATAGTTAAGTAGCCTTCAGATTCCATTGTTTGTTACAGCAGCATCTTGGAGAAATTACATTGTGGAGAAAGCTGCTGACTGAACGAACTGAATGTACATATGAGAGTAAAGTTTATAGAAATTACATAATAAAAGACATATATCATGTATTGAGTTAATCTGACATTAATTGCGATCTCAAATCTATTAATTGGTGGGGGTGGGAATCTTTAGGCACCTCACGGTCCGATTCTGATTCTGGCAGTCACGATCCGATACCAAAATGATTCATTAATAAGTTTACCGACTTGAAAATCTTAAAATCTTGGAAACAGATTTACACAGTATAAAATTAACTAGTAGACGTCAAGCTTAAAGCGTCATGGCAGAGCATACCTTTACCCTTTCGAGTTTACATTCGGAAAAACTGCAGGAATAAAATTGAGTTGAAATGTATTAATAGAGGTGGAATTTGCATTAATTCCTGCATTCAAAAGACACAAAATCCTGGAGGGACTTGTAAATCTGTTTGACTGACTGTAGTGTATTAAATTCTGAAATTGTGAGGTCATTTGGTTAAGAGAGGGAATTCTCATGATCGTTGTGGAAGGCAGAAATATGGCAGAACATTCAGCAGTGGTCCTGGCGTCCAAAGAGATGGAGAGGGAAGCACAAAAGAAGAGGGAACTGAGAGATGGATGCCTGAGGGGATTACTGTGAGAGAAGTAGGCAGTTGGTTTTTATGGTAGAATGCTAAAATTGCTAACATTAAAGCATAAAAATATAAAGCACACATACACACTCACACACATGCTAAGGGTTGCACAGACTATTCGACTTTAATGCTCTGCCAGAGATGCTCATTTTCATCATCAAATCAAGAGTTCTGTCAGGACCACTACCGTCAAATACTATTGACAGTTAGCATACAGTTTGGATTGGCGGTATGGTTCCTTTCTGGGCGAGAACTCCCTGCGCATCCATGCAGCCTAGCATGGATAAGAGCAGGGAGAGCAGCAATAACCCCCCTTGGGGTAAACAGAACAGAACCAACATGAATGTTTGCAAATATATTCAAGATTTTAAAGTACAACGTAATTCGAGAATTTATTCTGATTCAAGGGGAATCAGAATGCCAAATCCTGCCGGGGCGAGAGGAGGAGCTGGGGATGGAGGAGGGTAATTAGCTCCTGAGAAACACGATAGCTGCTGATAATACTGAAGAAGCTTATATATGTATACGGTGATAGGTGTCGTATTCCTATAGGTAGATGTGGATCAGGTAGGGGCAGCTGATGCGAGCTTGACTAACGTGACCTGCCAGAACTAACGCTACGCTTGATATTTAAGCTTGACCTCGACTAGTCGCTGATCGTGGCCTATAGAGGGTGCAACAGGATAAGAAATCTTTGAAGTCCACTTTTACCCTCTGTTTCCAAACAGTTCAAATGACAAATAAATGCATACTCTGAAAACACTCCACAATATATGTTTGATTATACCATCTGGATGCTTAAAATTGATCGGGTGAATTCATGTTTTAAACAGCTTAATGTACACGTAAGTTAATCGCCTTTCATACATGCACACACATACAAACAATAGCTCGCACATCATGAGCAGATCGCATGCACACAGAATCATTCAGTAGAGCAGAAATGCATTGTCAACATTGTTCTGCGATTTATCAATAAAATAGCTTAAAAACTGAAAAGTTCTGCCATATATTTCTTAGAGCCCACAGCTTCACTATTAGTTATGGAAGCTTGTTTCCGCTACAGAATAAAAAATAAATAAGGTAATAAGGTAATCACCCAATTCTGACGAGTTAACATCTTAGAATTGCGTGATATAAAGTCGCAATTGTGTGTTATAAAATCAGAATTGCGTAAAATAAAATCGCAATTGCATGTTATAAACTCAGAATTGTGAGATATAAACTCGCAATTCTGTATGACTTTATAACACATAATTGGGAGATATAAAGTCAGAATGGCATGATATAAAGTCGCAATTGCGTGTTATAAAGTCAGAATTGGGAGATATAAACTCAATTCACAATTCTGACTTTATAACATGCATTTGGGAGTTTATATTATGCAATTCTGAAGTCAGAATTGCAAGATAAAAAGTCACAATTATCTTTTAAAATGTTTTATTTGCAATTCTGAGAAATAAAGTCAGAATTGCAAGATAAAAAGTCACAATTATCTTTTAAAATGTTTTATTCTGTGGCTTTAACAGTAATTAGAATTAATTCACATGCAATAGCTTTCTCACTAATTCGCTAACCCGTGTTTGTCATCAGCAAATTGTTGACGTCGACTTAACTTTCATCACATAAATGTCAACTTTAAAAAATCTGAAGTTGTTAGCTTAGACACGCTGAATTAAAATTTTGATAACATTTGTCTCACAATCAGTCATTTAAATACCTCATGCTCTCTTCCTTTTTCTCTGTCCATTCATTAAAAATAGATTTGCAAAATCAAAATGCCTTAAGACGTGCAATATGTTAAGCATCTTAATAGCTATTAGGAAATTCTATGAATTCCATTAACATGTTTGGTCAATTTATTAGCTAAATTAAAATGATTATTCTCGTGCCATTATCATTTTCATTATCAATCCCTTATTAAGAAAAATCTGCAAGCTAGGGAAACAATGTCGTCTTAAAGACTGCATGACAAAGTGGCTAAGAATACCATCGGTCTCTGTAGGAGGCACAACACCTTCAATTATCAGTTACATGGCCTAACTATGAAACTGTGCAATTAAGCACCAATTTTCTCATCATATCAGCAGGTAGATATTACCTCTCTATACTAAGCTTTTATTAAGTGCTCCTGCACAGTACAGAAACATGGCAAAAATTCCCACTTTAGAAAAATGACATGAATTATGAAGGGCTTTATGATGGAAAAGAAAGAGCAACCTGTAAGTTCAAAAAGCACATAAGCTATCAAAGCCTTTTAAGTGCTGGCATGGTGTTGAATGATTCATAATTGTTCTCTATCTAATGTTTGTGTAGTTTGCTCTCGTTTTATGTTGCCTAGAAGTATTTTTTTCTCACTCTCCCTATTTATGCTAATTGTCTCGATTAGCATAGCAGAATGCCTAATGCTAAGTCATTTGAGATGCCTCTCTTGATTTGATGATGAAAATGAGCTTCTCTCCAAACTCACAAGCATGTTTTGGCGCGGTTCTACAGGGACTTGCCCTCAGCTGATTACACACTCGCACTCGCAAACTACGTAATAGCAAACTGATGTTCAACCAGAAAAATACAATCCAGTGGCCTGTTAATATACTGCTTAGGGACAATGTTGCTAGATGAAATGATAGAACTTTTGGGCTTTGCATTGGACCTGTCTTTTCCAGCATTAATCCTTGGACAGGGTTATTAGTACTTTTTGACTGTTGGAATTACTGCTAAAATAAAAGGTTGATTATTAGTATGATTTTTAAAAAAAAATCAAAAAATAACAACAACTTGCATTGACATTCAACAAAAAAACGGTTCTTAACCCATTTTACTTCTATAACGTGTTCTTATACTGCTTAGTTAAAACAGAATATTCAATGAAAAAAAGGGATGTATTCAGCCCTATGAAATGAAACACGAAGGGAAATGCTCAGTGGCGCTAGAAGCGAGATCAGTTTTCTCTGAAACAGATAAATGTGAATAAACTTTTTTTTTATTATGTTGGTTGTTGTACGTATAGCGGCAGTTCAAAAAAAAAGTTCAGTATGTAAAGTTAAAAATGTAATGCTGTACTGCATTTTAAAATAGTGTACATTAAACCATACCCTAAACCTAACCGATAGAGTTAACAAAAGCAAATGTGAGATAGAAATGCATTTGCTGAAGCAACCATGCCATTTTAAACTTGCCTCTATAAATCTCTGAGCTCTTTAATTGTGAGTGCAATCGCATCTGCATCGCAATGCTGTACCAGGTGAGCTAATAAGCAAGTTTATTTCGTCAGAAAATAAAACATACAGAGCTGATTATGTGACGCAAACGCCCAAAAGTCATTATGATCATGGACTGGTAAAAGTGTTTTGAGGTCATAACATAGCACTGATTTTATTAATCAATAATATGCCCCTGTTGTCATAATTTGTGTGAAAAGGAATATAAATTGTTGGTGTTTTACTGCCACTAGTGTTCATTTCACCTGGAAACTGCACCAAAAAATATGTAGATATGTTTTTGGAGTTTTGCAACATCATCACTGAAAAACTGAAAAGTATGTGTTCCTGTGACGATGAGGCAGGAATAAAGCGGAGAGAATCCAAATGCAAGTACTAAAGTTAATGAAAACAAACAGGGCGAACAGCAGAACTCAGAACAAGGAACTCAGAACAAGGAACTCAGGAATGGTTACAAAGAACAGCAAACAACTTCAACGACCGACAAACCACATCTGAAACACAGAGGTATAAATACACAAGCAGACAAGCTAAACAAGCTGAATTTTTTATTACATTACATTGCATTACATTTGACATTTCAGTAGGCTATTAATTCATTTAGCAGAAGTGTTCATCAAAAGTGAGAAGCTAGAGCAGAAGTGAAATGCGAGATTTAAAAAAAAATAGGACTTATTATGGATATTAAAAATTATATTAAAAATTCACAGACAACATGTTCACATTCATGGCAAAATTCAAACGGGACCAGAAAATAATTATTTTCTCCCATTCACTTGCATTGACGATTTTTCAACCTAGAGGTCCAGTGGGGTTAGCGGAAGGGGCGGGACTTACCAGCCCTATTCTGTTCTGATGTGTCTTGTCAATTGACCCTTTGCAGGGAGCTTGATTGACAGGTGATCTGACCAATCATACTTCGCCATCCACCATTTTGTCCGACAAAGCAGTCAGGATAGTTAGTAGATTAACAATGGGAGGATTTGAACTTGAAAAAAAAACGGAGTGTACTGACGCCTTTCCGTGGTTAAAACAACATTCCTTCTTATGTTTGTTCATGTTTATTTGAGGCTATAAATTAACTAGAAGGAAGAGATGATCGGTTCACGAGCAGCTTTAACTGATGATCTACAGCGATCTGTCACGACACATTAAAGAGCCACAAAACGGTATTTATTGTTTAAATTTCTTTTAAAAAATGACCAAATTTGAAAGGTGAGACTTTGTTTAATATGTTTAATATCAAACGTAACCGAAAAGTAACCTGGTCTGTCCTGTCTGTCAGCGTGTTGTCAGTCTCCTCTCTGCTCCGCGATGTATTTTTCACTGCGTGAGAACATGGTGTGGCGTGAGAACGGCGTTGCTTGTCGGACATAGCGACAGTAACTAAGGGGGGCGGGTCTTTGCGAAGGGTCAATTAGCTCATTTGTTTTCTGTGTATATAAGCCCTCAGTTTCAGTTAGCTCCTTGTCCGGTATTAGTCGTGTTTAGATGTTGTGTAGTAGTTTTTTTCCTGCAAATTCCTGTATTTCAGTTGGTGGATTTAAATAAATGTTTCTTTGGATTTCTTCCTTCATCTTGCGCTTTGGATCTACACTACATCATTAAATTCAGAGGCAGTACAAGTTATTATATTTTGACTCAAGATTACAAAGACAACCTTTTTTCCCCCCTTTGCATTAAAGTACACTGATGAATTGTGCATGATAATACCAGGAACATGTATTAAGAAAGTAATTAGGTGACTTGGATTTCATGTTGACTTACAGCATTTATATTCTTCGTGTGTATGTTGTGAATGTTACAAAGGAGGCAGAAAGTAATTTCTTCATGAGCCGCATTAAAGAATAAAGATCACATTCACGCAAGGGGAGATAGCATGAATATTCATGCTGAGAATACTTGTTGAACACTGAAGACTCAACCCACGTACTCTGATGCTCGAGTGGGGGAGGGGGAGATGAAAGAGCGTGAAACAGAAGAGACTAATTAATGTAACTATTAATGCTCCAGAATTTAACATGCATTTAACACTTTGGTGTTAAATAAACATTCTATAAATGAAATGCTGTATTAGAAGATGCTTTTCTTCAAGCTGTCTGTGGATGAACAGATGGAAGTCTAATGACGCTGCAGACAGCAGAACTCTTTCACTCTTTCAGCTGGTCTGACAGCAGTGCGGGACCCTGGGTACAAAAATGTCTTCTCTGAAGGCATGCTTGGGGACACACCACATGACCAGACTGCGTAACACAAAAAGCTTTCCAAAGTCTTAAATAACCTCTCACTAAAAAAAAGAAAAAGAAAAAAAGACACAACAAAACTTTTTTTCCCTTTTCTTCACATAAAAAAAGAATAAACAAGTGGACAAGAAAGTGTATCTTTAATTCAAACGGGATAGTAAAGGCTCGACTGCCTCTTTAAAGATATAATCTTTTGGATTTTAAGTCATAGCTCTTTTTGCAAGAGATAGGATTTAGGTTTTTAATGCACCAACAGCTTTAGATGGTTAGTTTTTACATTGACAGTTTGAAAGAACAGATCCGCCTTTCAACGATGGAACACAAATAATTGAACCTAAAGACACTAAATCCTTCAAATCCTTATTACTGTTCCTCATACAGCGGGTTGGGGATTTGAACAAACCCGCACCATGAGTATTAAACTCAGGATGATAAAAACAAGTAAAAAATGCAGTGAAGAAAGGAAATGAGCCATATTTAGAGAGTTGGGGGTGGCTCTTTCGACTTTGCAACCATAGCAATACCCTTGTTACCTACCAAGAACAGCTTATTAACCACAAAGCAACACCTGCTAATTACTGCTAAAGATCCTGACATTGTTTTTTGCATAGTCATTTTCTTCTGAAAATGAACAAATTTATTTTTGTTCTCCTCTTCCCATGTAAATGGTGATACAGCGAAGCAGATAATACTTTACAAGATTGCAACAACACTGGATTCTGGGTAGTCTTTTTTCTTCTGCAGCAATATTGATTTGCACCTCTATTATGGGACTGTTCTGTCTTTTAAAGTGTGGTATTTCATGATAATTTTTTATGTATTCTCACAACTCAAAACCTACATCAATGTTCTTTAGCAGTCAAGCAGTGCATGCAAGGTCAAAAGGTCACTTAAGGAAGAATAAGGGAATAGAGAAAAAGAGAGAAGCTGTTTGGCATACTGTCTTCAGGACTTAAAGGGATAGTTCACTTTGAAAATAAATTTTGGTATGTTTTAGCTTACCTCAAGGGCATCCAAGATGTAGGTGTCTTTTTTTCCGCAGTAGTTTCAATTTGGATATTTTTAGGTCAAACCGTTCTTGTCTGTCAGTCATATAATGCAGGTCGATGGTCACTGTATCAAAACACAAGCACAGAGTCCAAATTAAAACAATTCCCCATCGTCCAAATTAAACAATTCCCCATCGCAAGTACACATTGACGGCCTAAGACACGAAACGAGCGGTTTGTGTGAGAAAACGAACAGTATTTATATCGTTTTTACCTCTTGTAACACAGCACACGTCCAAATGATCTGACGGCGCGGGCGGGTATAGATGTATACATAGATGTCGCCTTGGCTACGGTTTCGTTCCAATGAACTGTAGTAGCAAAGGCGACATCGCTCGCGGGCGGGTATAGATATATACACTAGATGTCGCTTGGCTACGGTTTCGTTCCAATGAACTGCGTAGCCAAGGCGACATCTATGTATATACATCTATACCGCCCGCGCCGTCAGATCATTTAGACGTGTGCTGTTTTCAAGAGATAACAACGATATAAATACTGTTCGTTTTCTCACACAAACCGCTCGTTTCGTGTCTTAGGCCGTCAATGTGTACTTGCGATGGGGAATTGTTTAATTTGGACGATGGGGAATTGTTTTAATTTGGACTCTGTGCTTGTGTTTTGATACAGTGACCATCGACCTGCATTATATGACTGACAGACAAGAACGGTTTGACCTAAAAATATCAAAATTGAAACTACTGCGGAAACAAAGACACCTACATCTTGGATGCCCTTGAGGTAAGCTAAAACATATCAAAAATTAATTTCAAAGTGAACTATCCCTTTAATCTAAGGGAGATTTTATTTGTTAGAAAACACTATTGTTGAAAACACTATTGGGACGCTATTGTTGTCTTACCTTAGACAGTTTTGGTAAGAATTGCATATTGATCTGAAACTTTCCAGAAGGGTTTAACATAAGATCAATAAATAATTTCTCTCTGAATTTTAAAATGTTAGGCATTTTTATATCACCACCTACTAAAACCCTTTATTATACTTGATGCTGGATGAAAGATGCTGAAATAATAAACAACAGATTTTGTGAATTTCTAGACAGGACATAATAGCTTACACCAGGAATTTAATAACCCACCACCAAGCTGTTTAGGTGTAATATGTGTCCCTTTCAAGGACACAAGCAATAATATATTCTAGATTTTAAATCTGGTAGACAACTGACGTTTATCAAAGCGTTTAAAACTGTTTGTGTGTTTCATGTACAGTAGAGATGGGTGGTATTATAATCTTATATGACAGCAGTATCAGCAGTGTAGTTACTAGGTTAAGACAAACCTAGTAACTAACCACACATTTTGTCAAAACTGAAATGGGGAATAATTTGTCTACACCGGCTATGAGCAGGATACACTGGATGCATTGTGTCGAGTAGTGCTGAGTTAAACTGATGTCCCGTTCTATTTCTGCATTTGTGATACTTTCAGCAACAGGAAAAATGGATTTGGAACTTTTGTTTTGACACATAGAATTATAGACGGAGTGTGTGTTTTCTCTGTACAATTTGCATATTGGCGAAACATATTTGATATTTGCGCTCTTGTAAGCGTCAAAGGTTTCAATTTAAAATGTGTTTTTGCAGAGTTGATTAATGTAGCCAATCACAAACATATCCGATTTCTTGAACGCAATGGCCAATCAGACGTGCATCCGGTCTTAAAGTGACAGCGGCCTAATATTCCTGCTGTGTTAATCAAACAAGAAAAGACAAAGTCAAAATCTCTCATTGCTCTTTAGTAGATTTAGTAGGATTAATCTATATTTAATTTATTTCAGTGAAGACTATGCAGTGATGTTTTGTATTTGAAAAAGACTGTTCTGTTTTTATTTTTATTTTTTATTTCACAGGAATGGTATTTGTAAATCTCTAAGCTGTTCCTAATAACCTCCTAGAGAGGGAATGGAATATGTTGTGCATGTTGCTTGCCAATAAATGAGTTGGCAATTCATGATACTTTCTCATCTCTTGTTTTTTTATACTTAACCCTTTCACATGTAAGTTTAAAATATTCTGGCTGACCCCCCAGCGTGAGTTTTTCAAGGCGACCGTTATTTAGAACGTGTCACTTTATGGTTTCCATGGTAACGCGTCATTGCTTGTCACGAGACACACCGCAGCAACAACAGAGCTGAATGAATGATGATCTGCTTTTATGTCATTTTTCCTTTTTTATTCAAAATATTCACAAATTTGTTAGATATGTCATGAAATATCTGATATTCCGATTGTCAAATATATGCAAGTGGAAGTGTTTTGTTGTTTAAACACTTTTATAACGATCGTGTTAGTTGAGCTGTATGCGCGATGGGCGCCGCCATCTTAGTTTGTGCCGCAGACGCAGTTCAGAGAATCAGATCTGTTGGATTTACAACACGTGAATTCATCCACTTCTCCCGAAGTACAAGAAAGTAAGTGGCCGGTGAACTGGGAGAAGAATAGAGTAAACTTCAAAGTTACTTACACAATGTGTATCTTATATGAATAAAACGTGTCTAATTATAATGGAAAGGATTATTACTGCCTCTTCCTTTGACATCAGTGTGTATTTTACAAACTCTAAATGTATTGTTTTTTTAGTACTTATATGTCTGAAACCTAAAATAAACATTATGTGGTTGAAAACACTGAGAAGTTGTGATATATGACAGCTCTGAGCGCCTGTCTCTGGCTCAGCGCCAGCCAACGCGCGAAAGCACATTTGAATTTAGTAGTTGATCACGTGATGCACTGACCGTTCTACTCACACCGGTGTGATCGTACGCTCCAGGGACCAGCCTAGACTGATCACACCGGTGTGATCGTACATGCGAAAGGGTTAAAATACATTGTTGTTAAAAATTTCGGTGACCGGTATTAGTGATCGTAGCGGCCAATGTTGCTTCCAGTGATCGGTAATCTGTGAGCACCAGTCAATGATGGAAGTCAATGGTTATTTATTATTGGATGCCATCCCAAATCACGCATACACAGTATGCTTGCTTTTCTGTTAAAATGAACAGTGGTTTGTGAATGTTGCCTCTTTATTAACAAATATATATCAGGAGCGTTTATGCTGGAATGTCTATGTTGTTGCTAAGGTTTGGGTTGAAACTTTTTTGAAGGACGTCTCTTATGCTCACCAAATTTTTTTCTATTTTTTTGATCAAAAGTACAGTAAAAAAGTAATATTGTAAAATATTATTAGAATTTAACTCTTTCCCCACCAGCGTTTTTAAAAAATTAGCCAGTCAGCAGCATTTTTGATAATTTTCACAAAAATGTCATGGCCCCCAGAATATTTTGTTGTATGAATATCTGAACATGCAGTATATCAAAAGAAAGATCAGACCATCTGCTTTAAAAAACAAACAAACATTTTTTTGTTCAAAACTGTTTTATTCTAGCTTCATGCATTCTTTTTTTATCACTTTAATATGGCTAAGCTAAATGAAAAAAGCAACATTTTGAGCAAAAAGCTGAAAAATCTGATTTTTGTCAAGTACTACATCTGGATTTGATTCAGAATGATGATCAAAACATAAATGGAGTAAATCGGGTTCACCAACACCCCTAATGCTTGCACAGTCCTATAGCTCATCCTGTGTCAACATTTCATTCAGTAGCATTAGGCAGTTTTGATTTACAGTATATGCTGTTTAATGTTATTTTACATATGCATATGATATCGCTTGTTTCTGCTTCTTCTTTACATGTGTTTAGATAGATAGATAGATAGATAGATAGATAGATAGATAGATAGATAGATAGATAGATAGATAGATAGATTTTAAATAGACAAAAATAAATAAATGGAATCAATTTACTGATTTTTATTTAGAAAAAAAATCTGAAAAATCATGAACGAAAGAATCTAATACTTCAAACTTAATAAACTATTTTTTGTTACATGGGATTGCAAAGTTTTCACTAAGGAGCCATATTTTTTTTTAGACACACACACACACACACACACACACACACACACACACACACACACACACACACACACACACGCACGCGCACACGCACACGCACACACACACACGCACGCAGACCATGTTTTTGTTAATTTCTTATATTATTTTATGCAATCCTAAACTCTCTTACCTGCCGCACTCCACATCTCTCCATTCAAATCCTTTCTTCACGAAAGCTGCTGTCATTTGCTGAATAAGACGTATATTGCAATTTGAATTATTTTGAAAGTGCAAAGGTTTGAAGAGTTACAGTAACATGAATACAGCTTGGCTGGATGTGTCGGTGAGGACACATCCGGTTTAATACGGTTATGTTGTGGTGTTACAACTTTAAACAACCTATAGTTTTTATTATTATTATTTTTTTTATTATACCATACTTCATAATAAACAGCTGTCTTCATTTCAAAATTAATTTTGCACTTGAAAACAGTTTAACATGTTAGGCCTCACTGTAACAGCATCATAACACCCTTGAGTGAGTCATTTAGTAGTCAATATTTTTCTTCTGGTCAAATTCTCAGTATAACAACGTATAATGGAAGGCAGGAGATGTAAAATTAGGAACTGTGCAGCCCTTCAAAAGATCCATAGCTTGAGTTTATTTCAAATGCAGTAAAATGCTTAGCTTTTACTGAGTGACTATGTGCTAAAACACCTTAGGTTATTATTACAGTGTATTAGAAGCAGTGCTGCTTTCCACAAGCAGACTCATGACACACTGTGAGACTGTGTGTGGGAGTGGAAACAGAGATGTCACACCATGCAAAAGACAAACTATGGGCCTGAGCAGAGTTCTGAATAAAAACAACACTTACCTCCTAATGAAGTGAACAACAATCTTGTCAACATCAAGCAATGTACTTTACTTACAACCAGTGGAATGTCCTCAAACTAATGTGTCCATTGAGCTCCCAGGATATCAGAGAACAAAACCCTAATAATTACCATTTTTATGACCAAAATTAAACTAATGCTTATTAGAAGCAGTCAAGCAGCAGAAATCAGTAGCTGGTAAGTGTATGTGTTTCTTGTCTCATTTGTTTTTAGTGCAGTTGTCGTTGCTAGGAAACACTGTTTTGTTTACTCTGTTAACACGTGCTAAAGTCGCGTTGGTTCTCGCGCAGTGTCACATGGTTTTACAGTTTTGTGTTGTAGCGTAGTCTTTTTTTTGTGCTAAAGAGTAAGGTATGTCCAGGGCCAGTTAAGTACTTAAACAGCACTAGCAAGCACTCATTATGAGAAGCAGTTAAGCAGCAGAAGTCAGCTGTAGATGGTAAGCGTAGCTGTTTTTAGCGCAGTTGCCATTGTTAGGAAATTCTGCTTTGTTTACTCTGTCAACACGTTGCGTTTGTTCTCGTGCCGTGTCATGGTTTTCGGTGTGCTAGTGTAGCCCTTTTGTTTTGCTAAATAGTAAGGCGTGTCCTGCCACATTAGGGGGTATATAATTGGTTAGTACACTGTAGCATCCCTTGAGTGAAAAGATCAGCGATTCTACCTGCACAACTCCACCGAAATCAGGTAACCAATCGGACCTTATCTACATGCACTACTGCTCCACTGATAATACCCTGGCTACTCCACTTCACACCTCAGACCACTTCCTCATCAGTCTTAACCTCAACCTGACTTCTGACACAACACACACTCCTCCACAGGTCACCTTTCGATGTAACCTACACTTGCTCTCACCCTCCCGCATATCCTTCCCAAAAACTTCCTCCCCCTAATCAGTTCTCATCACTGGATTCTAACAGTGCTACTGACACTCTTTGCTCCACTCTAATATCTTACTTAGACAACTTCTGCCCCCTTTCACCCAGATCAGCCCACGCCACCCCCTCCGCCTCCTGGCTATCCGATGTTTTCAGTGAGCATCGTTCTAGGCTCAGGGCTGCCTGTCTTCCTTCTCTGCATGTCTCCAATGCTAAAACGACATACTACCACAACAAAATTAACAATTCACTTGATTCTTGCACGCTTTTCAAAAAGCATTGCCACATTCCTCATAAATAAAACAACCATCAGCGGCCCATTTTCCACACCACAAGCTGACAAAACATCTTAACAGCAAAAACACACACACTCTCCCGTCCTTCTCTCCGCTGTCAGGCAGAAGTTTCCAAACTCATCCTTTCCAATCACCCTACTACCTGTCCGCTTGAGCCTATCCTCACTCATCTCCTTCAGGCCATTTCTTCTTCAGTTGTACCTGCACTCACTCACATCACCAACACCTCTCTTCAAACTGGTACATTTCCCACAGCATTTAAGCAAGCTCGGATATCCCCACTGCTTAAGAAACCCACTCTAAATCCAGCAGTTTTAGAAAACTACAGACCGGTATCTGTTCTTCCATTCATTTCAAAGACACTTGAGTGAGTTGTGTGAAACAGAACAATCTTCTGGACAACAACCAGTCTGGTTTTAAGAGCAACCACTGAACTGAGACTGCCCTCTGCTCTCAGTTACTGAAGCCCTGAGACTGGCAAGAGCAGCTTCCAAATTATCAGTACTCGTCTTGCTGGATCTGTCTGCTACTTTTGACACAGTTAACCACCAGATCCTCCTGTCAAACCTCATGACAAAGGCCATCTCAGAAACTGCACTCCAGACATTCAGGTTTAACCGCTCAAAGGCCCTTCAGGGCGTCTTGGAGGGGTGAGGTCTCTAAGTCGCAACATCTCTCTACTGGGGTACCTCAAGGCTCAGTGCTTGGACCACTTCTCTTCTCCATCTACATGTCATCAGTAGGATCGGTAATTTGGAAACATGTTTTTTCCTATCACTGCTATGCTGATGACACACAACTCTACCTCTCATTCCAGCCGGATGATCCAACGGTAGCTGATCACATCACAGCCTGCCTGACTGACATTCCTGGCTTGATTAAGGACCACCACCTACAACTGAACCTCACCATTCAACTAGGTTCATCAACCAGAACTGGAGTTGTTAATGATGTTCAGTTAAGCCACTTGCATTAAATTCAAGGCTCTGATGTTTGCCTAAAAGACAATCACTGGCTCTTCACCCCTATACCTAAACTCAATACTTAAGACTTATGCGCCCTCCAGAAGCTTCCATTCCGCAAGTGAATGGCACCTTGTGGCGCCATCCCAAAGAGGCACAAAATCACTCTCACTGACCTTTTCCTTGTGTGTTCCCTGCTGGTGGAATGTCCTGTCTAACTCAAATCGAGCAGATAAAAACATATTTTCCCTCAACACTTACACACTAATATCAGCACTTTACTAGAATATTCTATTCTATTCTATTCTATTCTATTCTATTCTATTCTATTCTATTCTATTCTATTCTATTCATATATAAAACATTTTTTTTTTAAACTTAATATGTGCTAGTACGTACTAGTCTATCTGGGACTTTACACAGCACTTACTGTACATACTGTTGCCCTCTTGTTGATTTGATTGCTTCTATTGTTCTCATTTGTACGTAGCTTTAGATAAAAGTGTCTGCTAAATGATTAAATGATTTAGTAAAATATGCTTTGGAGTCAAATTAACAATTCATATCCATGAAAAAAAAAAATAGCAATACATTACACAAATGTCTACACCTGTTAATATAGTTCGGCAAGTGTGTGGAATGTCACAGTGTGACTACAGTAAATTATCCATGATGCCGTCATGTACCAACATATACACTTGTGAGCATGCTTCCACTTCTGCACGACTACTACAGATGATGAGTAATAGTCCAAACACACAACCTACCTAAATATAACTTTCGAACAGCATCCCAATGCTAAGTTAACATGAAGTTGACATTAAAGAATAAGTTCAACAAAAGTGACAACAACACAAACCCCACCCCCCTCCAAAAAACATTTCTTTCTATATATATATATTATCATCCTAGTATACTGTATACATATTTCATAATTAAATTTCATTGCATTTCAAAATGATACCTTTAATTTAAGAAGCTTGCTGCCCACCAGCAATTCATAGAAGGTCACAAACCATAGTTTGATAAATCATGCTTTATCCTATAAGATATATTTTGTTCTGCCAACAAAATATAATGTTTAGTTTAGATAATTTTTTTGTTTGTTTGTTTTTTGTTTAATGTTTAATTTAGAAATTTGTAAATGCAACACCTTCTACACTGGTTATGATGTTTTCATCTTCATTGTTAACCAGAATCCAAATTGAATTCTTGAGTTTACTGTCATGACTAAGAAATGTGGAATTGCTATCAGAACTGGCCATTAAAACTCTCCACTGGCTGAAAATCATGTCCATAACTGCCAGTTATCATTGCACAGGGCACTTCAGAAGCAAATGAACAGCAGTAGCAAATAATAAAATAATGACATTATTGAAAAATAACGAATCTGTAATAAAGAAAGGGTCTGGGTTTTACTCACAGCAGTGCAGTCCAGAGGGACATAGACTTTGGAGATGTAAAGCTGCAGAGGAGGAAGAGAGATGAAGGAGGAGCGGGGGTGTTGTGTTACTCCTACGCTAAATGTGGGCTATTGGAGCTCCTGGGGTTTAATTCAATTATGCACATTTTCATAGAAATTGTGGATATGGGAAAATAGTCCAGTAGCCTTAAGGAACGGCATGTTGTTACACTGTTTTAGATTAATGTTCAGCGCATTCTAATCGAAAGTTTTATTTTTCACAAATCAATTGGGAACAGAACAAACAGCCTAAACTGGTCTAATTGTTTCGCCCCGCATTCCAGTGGCTCATTGTTCTATCGGAGGAGTTTCCCTGCATTCATTTTGTGGTAAATGTAATATTTAACACGTAAAATGTAATCTCCTGACATGACAGGGACATTATCTCCCTCTATCTGCTTTTTATGAGAAGCCAAACACTCCAAAACAGAGCTATCCATCTGATCCACGCAGAGCAGAGCAGATATTTGCACAGCTCACTTGACATCACACATAAAAAAAAAAACCCTGTGACCCATTCAATTTGACACATAATTCTCTACTTCAAAGCACTATGAAAAGTCTCACATATCAGAACTGCGTTGCTGAGAATTAAAAATTGAGAATGAAAAAAACAAAAAAATAAACATTCAAATACCCAATTCTGTTGTAGATGTCTGAATGTTACTGTGCATTCTAGTTCCTGTCCTGCCCTAAAAACCTAGAAGATTCATATTGAGCTAAATTAATCTGACTGACAATTATACTGTGCTTTTAATGTCATTCCATTAATCAAAATAAATGAAGTTATCAGAACAGAGGTACTTTTCAGGCAGACCATGCACCACCATCAAATCCGAGCACCCAACATAAATCTGTCTTTTGACTGGCTTTGACACAAGTTCACATCTTTAAATATAACATTACCTATTCATATCAAGAAACATGAGTCTTACACCATGTCCTAATGTGGCAAAAAACACAATATCTTTTCCATGTTAATCAGAGTTTTTGTCCTAACCAGCCGCAACAGCGTAATGCGATGAGCAACAAGGGATTCTATTTTGGTAATGTTTTTTTTCTTCTGTGATTTCGCGGATGACAGCTCAGGTACTGAATGTGTTTTCTATCAAAATGGTTTAATTTGAGTTTGAATATCATTTTGATGATGTTAACAGCCATAGTGAAAAAGACAATGGATAATTTACCTCAGATCTTACAACTTAAAGGAAACAAGAACATTCAAGAAAGTATTCCATTACAAAGATTCTATTCACTGAGCATAAATTTTGAACAATGTTAAAATGGTTTCATTTTGATAAATTTGTATTATGATAATCAGTTTTGTTGAGAGTGTGAGACCACAGGGTGCTTTCAGAGAGAAGGTCACCCACATGCTTTTATGAAACTCTTCTAGAAACTTATCACATTGTGTCTGGAGTACACAATGATGCATAATATTCTATACAAATTGAAATCACACATTAAAATTGAAACATAATAACCATATGAGTAAAATGTATTGTTTACACTTTATAATAAGTATAGAGTAATAAGAAATCATTTGCAAACTATTCGTTTAGTTAATTCATAATATATTGTAGTCTCTACATTAATATATAAATAGACTATATATAATAATGAGTTCTTCATTCATTGTCAATTTAATTAACCAAATTCTTCTTCTTTAATTAGCTTTTGATAATGTTAACTTTTTTTGATCATGTTTAACTGTAAATATCTCTTAGATTAGGTCATGGAAAATGTGAAAATGTTATTAATTAAGTGCTTCTATGATGGGTATGTTTAGGGGTAAGGCAAGTGTAAGGGGATAGAATTTACATTTTGTACAGTATAAAAACCATTACGCCTATATAGAGTTCCCGTAAACAACATATGCCAACGTGTGTGTGTGTGCTTTTACAAACATTTTAAGGAACACTGAATATAAATGCAATTAATGTAATCTAAAGTGAGAACTAATTACTCCTAATTACCAATTGACAATTAATTCACTAAAAGCTAATTAAACAATAATAATTGTTAATTACAGTGACAATGAATGAAGAACTCACTACGGAAGCCCTGAACCGCAACAACAACAGAAAAACAAAAAAAATTCAAAATTAAAGTCGAAATATTTTGAGATTAAAGTCTAAACATTACGAGAATAAAGTCGTAATATTTTGAGAATAAAAATATATACTGCACCGGAATAGAGGCGAAAACACTTTTCAGACTGGATGGAGCTTTAGAAAATCGCGGGATCCGGCCAAATGATTGGATACAGAATGATGCACTTAAAATGAAGAGTTTGGTTCCAAGAAAGTGGCAAGCTGAAAAGCACTATTTTCTGTTTCAAACTTTCACATAGCATTTTTAGGTTATAATAACATAAAAAATTCAAATCCAGATTTTGATTTTCAAAGATTTATTATAAAAACGGATAATTTTCCCCCCCAAAATGCAATAAATCCATGACGTTTTTTTTTTTCAAAATGCAATTAATCCATTGAATCAATATAAAAGTTATTTTTCATATTGAAACTGTTGAAAATACACAACAAATTAAGTTTATTAGTATAATAATATTAGTATAATATTTTTAGTAAGTTTCACAAACAAAAACACGTACTTTGTCATATTAAGAACACTGTAAAGAAGATTCACATATTATACTATCAATTTTATATCACTTGTAGGCCTAAAATGTATTTTTAAAGATTTTATTCAACCCATAGCCCTGTTGAGCAAGGTCACCACAGGCTATTGATAGGTAAATGAATAGCTATCAATAGCTCACACTGACCTTGCTCAACAGGGCTATGGATTGAGTAATGCCAGAGTTATGCTTCAAGTTTAAACAATGAATAAAAATGACATTCATTTTTAACACACTGTATTTGTTGTCTTGTGCATACTATAAATCCATTACATTAATATAATATCTGTGTAAAACTGTTCAAAATAGAACTGTAAAGAAGATTGAAAACTGATTTGCACTTGACACCTCTTGTATTAGACTACAGAAAATTACATTCATATTTAAGACATCTTTGTTGTATTGAATTGATTGTCTTGTGCATACTATAAATCCATTGCATTAATATAACAATATTCTTTGTAAAAACATTCAACAACTTATCATTCATTAAGAAATCAGTGAATGGTCGATCTCAAAAGGCTGACACAATGGGCAGCTACTCTTCATGACTGTCACAGTCAACATCGAATTTGTCTGTGACTGAGAGAGTGCATTATCATAGAAGGCACATTGGCACTCACACCAATTTCAGAGAGCAAGTTCAGCACATCCTTCCTTTTTGCTTCTTTCACTGTGCTTTCACTGGGAAGCTGACTTGGCTTGAAGTTTGCCCACTTCTTTCCTCTCTTGCGTCGTGTGAGAACAAGCAACAGCTGGCATTTTCCTTCCTCCCGAGTGCCTCATCTTCTTAATCTCCTCACGTAAATGATTCGATTTCGATGCCTTACGTTTCTTCCCCACCACAGAAACCACCACAGGTTCATCAGTGCCGTCAAAATAATTTTGTTTGTTTGTTTGTAGATAAGAAAAACTAGGAAGCGGGTGTATTTGAAATGCTGCCGTAACAATGTGTACAATGCGTGGAATGGTGCGCTGTGATTGGTTGAGCGGATATCGTGTTTTACGTAAAATAAAAAATTGACTTTTCAATACCGACCAGATACAATACTGATTTTTGCAGTATCTATTTTTTTTTTTTAAATGGTGTTTATCGTGTTTTGGAACCAAACTCTTCAAATGTATCCAGAAAGGATTTACGGTGAAGAGGGAGAGAGTACGGTTACTGTTAAGTGTTCTCGGCCCAGATGGCGTTGCCTATAGACGAGCACGAAGACACGTAGGTTTCGCGTCAACGTGCCACATAAAGTTTGGACCAGGATTGTGGTACCTACTCCAGCGGAGTCTTTGTGCTCGTCGATAGGCGTCCTAAAACAAATGCTAATGCCGTGTTGGTAGATTAGCACCTGTAGAATTTCCTAGAAAAGCCCAGATAAAAGTAAAAAGCTACTATTATATTTAGATCCATGTCAGAAGCAGTTCGACTTCACGAGCGCATTTCTTTACAAAAAAATAAATAAACAAGAACTTCTACGGAAGACTGTATTCTCGTAATTTTGACTTTTTATTCTCAAAATATTTCAACTCTATTCTCAAAATATTTCGACTTTATTCTTGAAATATTTCAACCTTAATCTCAAAATGCTAGATTTTTTTTTATGTTGCGGTTCAGGGCTTCCGTGACTCACCGATATAGCATATTAATATATTAACAATGTAGAGACTATAATATATTAACTATGAATTAACTGTAAACAAATAGTTTGTTCATGATTTGTAAGTACTTTATTACTGTATACTTATAAAGTGTTACCAATGTTTCGAATAAAAAAAAAAAAATCCATTCTCACTGTATTATGCAGTATTATACGGAGCCCCTAAAGGGACCTATATACAGACAAAAGAGTTTTGTGTGCAAGCAATAGTTTCTCGTGAGCATGCAGAAAGTTTCTCAAGTGCACGTGAATGTTTCTCGTGTGTACAGGTCTTGATGCCGAATACTGTTGAGAGACATACAGACCCAGGTAATTCACTGCAATACCTGCATTAGTCTGCATTTCATTGGCTCAAGCCTCTGTTGCTAGCTCTAAAATGACGTTATGGAATTAACAACATAGGCGTGGGGATGAGATGCATAAGAAATTAGTCCAACACACAAGAGCGTTTTAAAGGAGTCATAACCTAGTATTACCTTGGATACCTACTGCTGTATTATAGTCTTTCAGGCCCTTCTAAAAAAGAAAAGTGGAAAAAAAATAAACACAGAGCTCCTCAGACCCTTATTTCTGAAGGCATTATTGTCTCGCGAGATCTGATGCGATATTTTGGCTGTCGTGGACGGTCATTTTAATAATGCAAATGAGGGGCACGTTGATTGGTGGCAGGAAGGAGGGGGGTTGACATCGCAGGTAACGCTTTAGCATATCATTCCAAAATGACATCATGGCGCAAGTTATGAATGAACCCGACCTGGCCGCGACCGGCTTCCCGGCCAGTGTATAAGTATGAGGCGCCGTTTAGGGCTTAAATCAAACTTCATTCCCGCACACATATATGAAACACGCTTGCATACATACTAAGTAGTCACACATACATGTATATGAACTCTCCACGCACATACTCATGAGACGCGAGCACACACACACACAAACTAGACTGCGCATCATATAGGCTATAAGCGTCAGGCAATCAATAAACAATAGCCGAATTCATGATGATCTCAGTCATTTGTTGTTTGCAAAGTAACGTTAGCAGCCATTCCCCATGTTTACCTCGAAGCTAATACTCCCGCTAGCATACAATAGCCGCATTAGCAGTTAGCTGCTGTTTGTTACACACAGTAGAGCAATAAAAACTCAGTCTTACCGTTTCAATTTCAGACAAGTCTCTGATGGTTGGAATTGCACCTTTTTCCAAACAGAGCTTCGAGGCCAACTTCGCCTGATATTGCCCCAAATTTGTGTATGATTCCTGTGTGAACTGTTTAGCGCAGACTCCTAACGATAAGCCAGTTGAAAGGGTTGTTGGGACAGCGTCATTAAAAATGAATTTCATCCACTGGTCCCTGATAGTTTGGTCCGTTTTTGGTAGAGAAAACACATTTACATGTTGTTTGTGGCAGTCAACCACAGAGCAACTCAGGTGTGTACTCGTTTCTCCATCTTTCTCGACTGAACTGAATATGAGGGGGAGAGGGGCGGGCTTCCCGCGGCATAGGTTTGCGGTGTCCATATATGGGATATCCTGCCCCGTCTTGACGTCAAGAGGGGGCTGAAATCAAAATCTCGTATTTGAGTGCGCGTGCACGCGCGCTAGTTTATTTACCCTGAGGTAAACAAACGCTTCACTTTTAAATATCGGCTTCCCGGCCAGTGTATAATCGTTAGGCAATCATAACATACATTGATTCTCGTGGAAAAGTGAAAATTGCAGGTCATGACTCCTTTAAGGACAAAAATCTGAAACATTTTTTTAAATAAAACTTTTAAACTATGTTTTGAAGCTTTTTTACGATAGTATAAGCTGAATAACTGACTATTAAAAATAATGCACATCAGCTTTGTGTCGTGACTGCATTACCACCTTTGGTGTGCTTTATTTTTTCTAATTATCCAACAAATATAATTCAATTACTCCTTACTTATGCAGTAGCGTACTTTTGTATTAAAATGTTGTTGATATGTTTTTTTGTTTGTTTTACAACTAGAAAGCATTACTGATTTTACAACTGAAAGGAAAACCCTTATTTTGGCAGTGTTGCAGTCAGAATTTGAGTTCTGGCATGTGTTTGCGGTTGTGTTTTGTGATGCGAGAGTCTGTGGGCAGTAACATGTGCAGATGTGTCGCATTCCCAGCTCTCCCCGCCCCTCTGGAAACTTTCCCTGTGTCTTGGCATCAAGCGGAACTAATTGTCTCTGCTGGACTTAAAATCGATGCTTAGTTTCCCTTCAAGTCCCACATTTGTCCGAGTGAACACACAGTTGCTTGGCTTTAATTGTGTTATTGAAGAAGCAGAGTGACTTGAGTAGGGTGCTGGAGTTGGAGTTGGGCTTTTTCCTGTTGGAATGGGATGTTTGCTTATGTCTCCTAAATACTAGACCCTGGTGTCACTTAGGGCTGGGCGATATGGCTGAAAACTGTATCACGATATAAGTGTTTCATATCGGTCGATATCGATAATTATTGATATTTTTTATGACATATTTAAAATAAGGACCAGTCCAGGAGACAAATACATTACATTTAAAGATTTTTTATTTTAAACTTTCTGATTATAATCCCATCAGTTATAAAGGCAGAAATGTCAACACGACCATGGAAAACACTCACTCAAATAATTAGTCTAAAATCTGAATGAACACTTAAAAATGATCTCTTAACATTAAGGTGCAAAATTAAAGAATACGTAAGAAATGCTTTATAAAGGGGTGGGCGATATGGCAAACATATAATATTACGATTTTTTTCAGGAAAATCACGATTAATGATTTTATCACGATTCTTTTTTATGTTGGTTTTACTATTTTGTGGCTGTTAAAATATGGACATTAGTTTGGCTGTAATGCTCAAAGCCTTAGGTAACAAAATGTAAAATAAAAAAGAATGGCAGACAGGGGCGAAGATAAAAAAGTTCTCATTATGTTCTTTGTTATTAAATATTAAGATCAAAGATACACATTACACGTACACACAACCTAATATACAGATGAAATAAACAGTGCTTTATGTTTTCAGCTACAGTAGGTGTATTTAACAGTAGCATTGAAGAAAGTAAATGAACAAATATGAAAATAAAACAAAACAGACTTCACTGTATAAATTATACATTGATACTTATTAAAGCTACTATTAAAGTTATCAGTCAAGAGCAGTGAATGATTTTCTCTTTGCATTTTGTTGTTTTATTAACATTAAAGGGATAGCTCTGTTTACTGTTTGGATAGCCACATTCTTCAAAATATTAATATTTGAAAATATAAGAAGGAAATTAATACAGGTTTGGAACAACATTAGAGTGCGTAAATAATGAGAATTTTATTTTTGGGTGAACTATCCCTTTAAGGACAAGCGGCAGCGTGTTTACTATTACTATACTGTCTCTTTAAGAGCTGCGCGTGACGCGTCTAATATACACGCATTTGACAAGCAGTTTTTCTCTCAATTTTCTCAAGTTTGCTTTCACTTTAGACATATCCGACTAGTTTATGTAAACCTTGTGTGTATATAACAGTATTAGCACAATAAGACTCGAAATATAGTCCAGTATCCAGGCGCTGGTAGACAGAGTGCATGTGAGCTTCACATGTAAGTTACGCGCTGAGAAACGCACACGTTAAAACAGCTCATAAGCACGCGAATAACCGAGAAACTGACGATGGTCTTGCATAATTTGCAGACGACATGGTCTGACTACGGTCAGTCTACGGTTTTCCTGTTTTATCAACAATCGCTGTATCACTACACGCCGGTTCTGTTACTGAAGAATCCAACACGAGACAACAATATTGCACAACCATACTGACTGGCTGTTGCGTGTCACCCCCTACGTTGCAAGGTTACCAGAGAGTTGAGTGCCTTTGTTCATGCAACCAAATTTGCTTTCGCAACCTCTGGTTTCTTCCGAGTCCGACGAAGAAAAAAAAAAATTATCGAACGCATTTTTTATTGATATTGATTACGTGTCTATCGCGATACATATCGTTATCGTTTTATCGCCCAGCCCTAGTGTCACTGATGGGCTGCAAATGTGCTTTATTTTTGCAAAGTGCCTCACTGACTTATCTTTGCTTCAGTGTCTTGTTATCACCACATGATACTTGCTGTTAGGAAAGGTCTGTCAAATTCACATGGAGTGATGTGTAGACATTTTGGGTTGTGTTTGCTGATAAAAGAATCACTAGTGATTGGAACAAACCACTACCATTAATATTAAAGGTGCACTCTGGTTCACTTAATTGTATACATCGATTTGCTATTTTAAAAAAATAAAATAAAAAAATAAATAAATTGTATACTAATAATTGTATTACTAATAGTTAGAACAACAGTGATAATAACAAAATAATTGAGTTTAATTGATATTGTGGATCAGCATTTGTTACATCCAGTGTCGAGTGTGAACATAATACTGCAAAATGCAATGTTGCCTTCAATACTGTTTGTTATTAGGGAGAGAACTTTTGGTAGCAGCCACCAACTCGTACAACTTTGTTGGGATTGAATCCAAGGATGTCCATTTTATTGATTGCGTTGCATGAGACAGAGAAAAACAGACACACCAAAAGAAAAGAAAAGATAAACAACAGTTCATACATCCAGGCCAATAGGTGTCAGTAAAACTACCAGTGGGATGAGAGGAAAAGCCAGTGAAACAGAAACAAAGGCTTTATCCAACATTGCACCTTATACCCTCATTCATTATTCCATACAGTACTCCACAAACATAGTCTACTGAATGAGAGAATTAAAGTAAGTGAATACGGAGACTGGGTGCTGGGGACGGCTTGTTCTGGAGAAACAGGAATTAATTTGGTGCAACGTTTACAGTGCACATTCTCTAGCATCTAGCCACTGAGTGTACATTGGTTATGCACATCGGCTCGTACACCAGTGCAAATGGCTGTCCCTTTATATAATGCACTATATAAGGGTGTGGGAGCGATTTCAGATTTTTTTTTTTTTTCACACAAATCGTATTTAGGCCTTTTAACAATAAAATAGGTCACACAATTCCACTAAATTACAATGAAAGAGGAATCTGAGCCATAATTTAAGGTCCAGATTATCTTTTGACCTGGGCTCTTTTGACTTGGACCAATAAGCAACCATTTAGAACTACCTACTGTAACAGTTGCGTAGCAACATCCTGACAATCATCACCAGCTTACAATTGAAAAGCACTGCTCACATTTTCTCCAGAAAATGTAAAACTTTGATATTTGCTGTTTTCAAATATCAGCTTTACAGTGTGTTTATTCAATTCATGCAGAGAAAAGAAACGTTTAAGAAGCAAATGAGGCGTCTTTCAAGTATTTGCACATATGGCCTTTGCTGTTTCGTAACACTATATTAACTCTGTGACAGGAGAAACAAGCATCATAAAACTCTTTTTAATACGCCAGCCCTCAGTTGACTGAACCTATACACAACAACGGATCATGCAAATCAACATGCCGCTGCATTACTTATATATTCATTATGTAGAGCCACACACAAGAGCTCTGGGCAGTGTGCTGTTAACATGATCCTTCCTCTTCTGATGTCCCCTTATCTGGATCATCTCTCTCTCTGTCTCTGTCTCACAAGGATCCTGGTCTAATCACCTGTAAGCTACAAGAACCCTACATCCACTCCAACTCACAGATCTTGTCCATATCTTACCGGTGTAGTGCACTGTCATATGCTGCTGTTGAGACGTTAAGGGCCCTTGTGACCTTCTTATTCAGTGCTGTGAATGCAAACAAACCTGCAACTGGTAAACAAAACTATGAATAGGTGTTAGTAAATGAATAAATGGATGTTGCTCAGACCTGTAGTTTTGGAGAGATACTCAATAGCTAAGAGAGGAAAGGTTTAGTTCTACTTCTTAGATCTTTTCTAAACTCAAACATTTTTTTAGAAAGTGGAGTTTGTAAGAGCATTGCCTTCTTTTGAGGCAAACGAATGTAATTATTTTTGAGCAAATAATTACTAACCATTTAAAAAGTATGTTCTATATAGTTTGAATTTAGTATGAATGTAATCCAGACTACATTTGTCATTTTGCCATTATCTTGTGACCTACCATACCATCGTAAATTGTGTCGCTTCACTGCCATTCACCAATCTTTTCCCGTTGCCCCATGGGATAGTAAAGCTTCCATTGGATGTGTACTTCACCTACTGTTTTATATACTGTGAACTAGGGCTGGGCGATAAGACGATAACAATAAAACGATATCAAGAGTTCAATAAATGTTCGATCATGTTTATGTGGCAAAAACGGAACGAAACACATTTGAACCGCATGCCACACGGACCATTTATCCGCTCGGCTCAAAGTTAAAACGGCAGCGCAGCGCGAGCTCACCAGAGCAGATGCGTTTACTCTGATCGGTCTCGGTCACGAGATCCAGTGAGAAGCGCAGTCAGAAGGCTTTTCCGTCTACAAATTCCCATCATTTACCATGGATTTACTGTAACGTTAGCCTAGTAATATTAACTGCACCGTGAAATGTGGGATATACATATTGAATTGTAGGCAATGTAATAAAGGACTAATGGAATATAATTACAGTATTTAATAATGTATTTATGCTACGGTTTTTCATACAAATACCATAGAAACAATAAAGTTACATTTTGCCATGATAGTGAGGTGCTATAGGCTATGCCTGGTTTTACCTGTGGTTATCATGATCTAAATGCATGAAACTGGATGACCAATGGTTAATTTTAATAAAACTCAAACAGTCAGAATATTACATTTTACCATGTAAAAATGAGGTTGTTCATTTTTTTTAACAGATGTTACTGTTTTTGTTAATGAACATAAATTTAACATAGTAAATCTGCATCCTAACTCAAGCTAATACTACTGTCAAATATGCATTTCGAGACAAAACATGCAATATTAATATTGCAGCCTGCACTGCAAACTGTGCTGAAGATACGTGCCATCAAAGTCAGGCAACACAAACATGTTTCCAAAATAAATATAACCAAAATATTTATTTTGTTAAGGAAAAATGACACATGTTTGAATGTTCTTCCTCATATTTGTGAAAGCTTCACCCGTTTGGCAAGTGTTTGTCATGATATGTTCTGACAATAAAGAGTAGTTTAAAGTCACAATTAACGCTCTGATTTCTACAACTTTCACTTAGGAGCAAAAATCTGCCTTTAGACTTGAAAGAAATAAAGATTTGACATTTATCGTGATAATTATCGATTTCGACTGATATAAAACAATTATCGTGATAATTGTTACAGCCCTACTGTGAACTCTGACATACAACTTTTTTTCACATACTGTACTACTATATGGCAGGGAAGTATGTGCTTTCGGATACAGCCTGTCACGAAAAATCACTTTGTCACTTTGCTATTATAATCTTCATCAACAACCATTCACTTGTTTAGAAACTTCAACAATAGTGTATGTGAGAGCTTTCAAACCTTTCTTTTTCTTAATTTGCATCTTATGTAGGTTTATAAGTGCATAGCATTGTTGTTATTTGGTTATACTTTTAGAGAAATGCATTATAATTACCATTAACATCTGGCCTGACAGAGGATTCTTCATTTTTATTTGGATTGATGGCTTGTCATACTTAGTTACGATCTCAGCAGTGTTTGACAGGTTTGTTATATCAACTTCCGTCCCACTGTGTTTGAACACACGCCTGGGGGAAAGTGTATGCATTCAGGCATGTATATTGCAGAGAGATTCAGACAGATTAATTAACTCAAAGAGACTCGTGGGATGGAGACTGGCCAACATAGAATGACAGCCCGGCTGTATGCTAGCACTGCTCAGTGGAGGCATGCAGTTAATGTGAAATATGCCACTGTCAATAATAATAATGGTCAATTTCAAAGCCCCTGCTTTGGTTCTTCTTCAGACAATGCCCTGTTTGTCCATCAGAGGTAGTTTGACGCTTTCTGGTTATATTCTCTTTCTTTGTTCTGATTGTCTCTTGACATCATTAAGGCAGCAACTATGGACAATACCTTAAGAAAAGAAACAATGCAAATGAGATCTATGTCTAATTGTTTCTTCTAGACAGCAATGGAAGTAAAGACTAACTTAAAAGTAATTAACTTTAAGAATCTTTACTTAAGATAAAAATAATAAGTAATAACATAGTTCTCTGTTACGGGCATGACAGTTCTGAAAGCGGTATTTATACGACTATGGTGAAAAACTTTAACAGAGAACTTATACTACCAAACTTTCACCTCCCAGTTAACCTAATTAAAACTGAAATTATACCACAAATGGTTATGGATTATTTATAGCATGCAATTATATACCATGCACTCACGCCATCTAAATATGGGATGAATATATGAATTGGTGCAAGCCCAATTATCCATGTACTTGATAAATGTTGCAGATATGTTTTACTATCCACAACCAAATGCCTTTCAACTTGCATGTGCAAAATTCTAAATTGAATGAATGTTTAGCAATTTGTACAAATAGACATTTTTGTGAATACAAATGTTTTCTTTTGTGTTAGTGTATCGTAATTTATGCATGTAACAAAGAAGATGTGCATGTGTGGATCAGGAGACACGCATTCATTGAAGTCTTTTCTGAGTCAATCTCATTTGACTCATTTGGATTTTGAGACTTTCTTTTTCGCGGTTTTTCAGCATTTCACAACCCACACACAAACAACTACAAATGAAGAGGCCTGGTGCTTTTTATTAATGTGTGCACAACTATCCATCTATTTGACAAATTCACAAATGTGTGTCACTACATTTAAACCAATACAATACAACTTGTATATGCAAAATCCAGAATCACATAAATGTGCAGCATTTTGAACAAATAGAGACATAGTTGTTAATACAAAACCTCGATTATGTATTAATGTAGGTCAGAATTTGTGCATGCAACAAGTAAAATGTGCATTTGTGGATCAGGTGACACGTGTGCATTCATTGACTCGTTTCTGAATCGATCTTATTTGTTTCATTTGGATTTTGAGACTTTCATTTCGCCAGTTAGCCTTGCACAATCCACACACAGCTGTCTGAGAAAACCTTTTGCCACTAGATGGCAGTATGTGCTAAAACAGACAACGGCAGCGTAATAAAGCGTTCTTCCCCATTTAAGACGCTTAGGGCCCTATCTTAAAGGGGTCATATAATGCCATTTTTGTACAAGCTAATATGATTCTTTAGGGTATAAATTAAAAGTTTGTAATATACTTTAATTAAAAATTCTCATTAGTATTGTAAGAAAACACTCATTTTACCTGGTCAAAAACAGCTCTGTTTTCAGCACGCCGTTTAAGTGCATGTGTCTTTAAATGATAATGAGCTTTGCTCACCCCGCCCCTCTGTTCTGTGCGTACACCGTTTGAAATAATATCACAATAACCATAACGCGTTGTTCATTATAAACATGGGATTATGAATTATATTGAGAACGTCGTACATAGAAAACATGCCGTAATGTACCCTAAGTGTAAACATTAGCCGCATTCATCGTGAAGCTTGCTAGCGATTTGCAAAGATTAATATAAATATTACAGTTTTTCTCGATTGCTTAAACACTATAACCAGGCTTTTGAACTAAAATTTCAAAACCATAACGCCATTTATCAAAAAGCACACCCATTTCACTAAACTATAAACACTATTCCCTGTTTTGACACATGAGTCAGATGTGTTGAACTGTCACTGCAAAACTCTACACACAAATCCCTTCATTTCTCATTGCCTAGACAATGTTGTCATTTAGAAAGCACTAGCATTCAAAATTGTTCACTCAATCAGCACAGCTTCTGCTCAGTTAGCACACAATTACCCAGGTGGAAACACTAAGAGTCAAAATTGAACACACATCAATCAGAACCTTCAATAGATAGATAAAAGGGCCCAAATCAGTTTATTGAGTTTTGGAACAATGGATCCAGAAAGACATGAAGGAAGAGGGATAAGAATGAGGAGGAGGAGGAAGGGCAAGGACAAGAAGACAAGCAGTCTCAGATGAAATTCAAGCCACTCTAGTTGCCCATGTCTTTATCAATGGTATGACTATGAGGGAGGCTCGGCTACGAGTAAGGCCAAATTTGAGTCGCTTTACCGTCGCCTCGAGAGCCTTCAGGGAGGTGTGGTGGCAAACAAAATTCTATCACTGAATAAGAGACAAACATTTCCAATAGTCTTTGATGAGGTTTATTTTCTTGCAAGAAAAGGCCAGCAGTCGTACAGTCACACAGAGTGGCTGCAGAGTGTGACAGTGAAGGGAGGGCATCCTTTCTCCTTTATAGTGTTGACTCCCAGAATGTTATCTTTCTAGGCAAATGATGGTATTTCAACCGTATACGTGAAACATTCTTAGACGTGTTCATCATATTGTATCCTTGAGTGGAGACCCTCCTGTCACGTCCCAACACTCTTTACCATTCCAATACAATTCGAATTCCATATTAGAATATGGTTTGTGTGTGCTCTTTTACTGTCATATGTTGGTCACACACATCTTACTGTAAGTAAATATAAAAAAAAAAATAGAGGAGAGAGTAAAAAAAAAAAAATAGTAAAAAAAAGTAAAACAGGAAAAAATATATATATTTGTGTGTGTGTGTGTTTTCTGTGTATGAATAAAAATGTGCCAATGTATCCACTGGTTGTGTCTTTGTGTTCATCATGTGAAAAGGTTTGTAAAGGGGGAACCACAAGCAACATAACTTACCAGTTTTGGAAATGTTGTTTTGAATTTATTGCACCAGTGTGTTAGACTATGTTGTAGTGTGTGTGATTTTGAGGGCTTGTGTGTCCTGTCTGAGGGCAAAGTTTGGTTTTTCAGCAAGAGTGAATGGTTTTGAGTGTAGAGCTTCATTTTGACCTGAAAATAGGATGTTTGGGGAATTGGGTGAGACGTTATGGATTTGTGTTTATAGTTTTGAGAATACGAGGCAAAGTTTCAAGAAATGTGTTTAAGCAATCGAGAAAAACTGTAATATAAAGGTTAATAAAACGTTACACTCACTTCAGTTCTTCTGGAGGTGCAGCAGGAACACGAATAGTTGCCGATCCTTTTTTCAGGAGCAGCTTCTTAGCAAAACCAGCTACTGACCCTCGTATGTAAAGCAGTCTGGTGTGTGAAATTATTTGCGCAAACATGAAAGCATTGACGTTGATTGTGGGAATATTCCCTTGGAAAACAAAACTCAGCCACTGCGTCTTCAGCGGTTCGGATTTAGGAACATCAAAATGACTGATGTGTTCCTTGTTGCACCCAAGAACAGAACACCACAATCGCTTCGACGCCATTCTGCTCATAGACAGTGCTCCAGCCTATCAACAATGACCCGCGGACTATGATGATTGACAGCTCACTCACAAGCAAGGGCGGGTCTGTGTTGAAACGCTGCTGTCAATCAACAATCGTGGGAGGGGCATCCGACCGTGTGACGTCACACGGTCGAACGGCTTGATTTGAGAGAGGGGAAACATATAAGAAGATAAAAAAAAAAAAACACTGGATGGATTTTTATCATTTTATGATGGTTGTGTACAGGCACTGCCAACACACATTTCAGTACAATCAACTTGTAAAAGTGCATATACCATTATATGACCCCTTTAAACCCGGCGCAATGCAGCGCCAAGTGCGACACAAGTGTTTTTTGCTAGTTTCAGTCCGACACAGTTATCATTTTCACATTCTGCGCCACGTTGTTTAAATAGCAAATGCATTTGTGCCCATTTGTGTGGCCATGGGCGTGCTGGTCTGAAAACGAGGTGTGTTCTTGGGCATTGTTGGCACGTTGCTATTTTGAGGCAACTGAAATAGACTGCGCCATTGACCAACTGAAACCTGGGTCCGTGTGTATAAAACTTCTAAGAATTACTCTTAAGAATAGTCTTAAGCTTTGACTTAAGTGTCAAAAAAGTAGGAGACTTTTTTTTTTTAAAGAAGCTAAAAGCAACTTTCAGTTAAGTATAAGACTGATTCCTAAGTGCTGACTGAAGTGGGACTTAAGTGCTGCAAACTAAGGACTACAATGATGTCAACCCAAAATGGCCGCCCTCAACCACTGAATAAGCCAATAGTGAGCCTGCAAGGGTGAGGTCACTGCAGCATGATATCAATAATTTAATGTATTATAATAAAATTATTTAATTAAGACACTGAAACTTTAATATAAAAATTTTTAAATTTAAAATTAAAATTTTCCAATTGATGCTGTGGAATCCCCTGTGGAAAGGTGAGGCAAAGGAAAATTGTCAGATTCACCCTTTATTTAAATAGTATTAAAAATGTGTTAAAAAATTTGTAAGAGTATTGTGTAGTTGTGCCTGGAGTCAAATGTTTATTTGTGATAATACAAACATTCCAAATTGTACAGACATACTTTTTAGCCAGGCTGTCATACAAAGAAATTATGAACACATGAAAAAACAAGAGAAGACAATGAAATATTAATAAATGACTATGTTGCAGACAATATATGTTTTTTTTTTTTTCTCCTGTGAGCTTTTTACTTTTCCTAAAACCTAGCTGCAGTTTGCCATTTTTTTGTCACTTTATATTTAACAATATTATTGATCTGCCTGCATTGACACTATAATTTGAGAACTGAACTGAGCTGGACGATGACATCAATGTTTTATCCAGAGTGGCTGTATAGAAAAAATATATAACTAATGGTTTTTACAATGGAAATGAATCAACACTGAACCTCCTTAAGTTGGACAATGACACTATTTTCTTCTAGAGCTGCTGTACAGCCAAAACTAACTTTGTTGTGTTATTTTCCTGTAATCAATGCAAATCTGCTGGGAAATAATCTGTATTGTAAAAAGCGCTGTAGAAATAGGTGACTTGAAATAATTTTGTCAGATAAATACCTTCACTAAGTTTTAGTGTTTTGTTGTTACCTCATATTTTAAAATATTTCAAATATATAATGTAAAAATATTTTCCTTATAATTTGATGGTTCAAGCAAACTTGTAGGGTCATAAAAAAATAAAAAAACTTATGTACATCACTTTTGGCCACTACTGTATATTTGGTGTTGTCAGTGTCACAATAGTGCTGTTTCAGACCCTGCATACTGTGAAATGATGATGAGCTCAAGTCATCACTGGTGCACTGCTGCATTCTTCTAGTCGACAAAAAAATGTATTCTTACTTTCATTTAATTTCATTGCTATAAAATGTCTTAAAGGCTAGTTACAAAAAGAATTCCTTGATGATCAAACTTTTATCGTGTCATCATTTAACTCCAGTACATCATATTTCAGTTGAAAAGTGCATGGCCTCCTCATCTATGCTGCTGTCTTGTTACTCCTAACTAGGTTAGAAGACCTCTCCAGCACTTTTAAATAATTAAGGAGCTGAGCCCTAGTCTTGACACTTAGGAACCTTTATGAATCACACTTATTCTTAAGTTTAGGAATAAGAGTAAAATTACGTAATTCTTAGAATATTTACAGACTTAAGACTAAAATTTTACTTTATACATACGGCTCCTGGTCTAAAGTCAATGGCGCAATATTTTTTTATTTAAAGAGCGCGTTAGTAATGTGCACCTATACGCGGGTCCACATGCGTGTACACTCTGCTTATTAAACACACAGGGCACGTACAGCAGCACACAAACATGCCAAATATTTAAAATGAAAGGATTACAATGTAAAAGATAATTATTGTGTACATAAAGATATGGTGGAATCCAGCTTGTCCCGTAGATGGTCTGCTTGTGCACTTTTACCTCGCTCATGAGCAGATCCGTTTGCGCTCTGGATACGGCTTCGGTCTTTCCACTATCAAATTTCGTCATGTAAATAGCTAATCTGCCATGGTGCGAGTGCAACTGGCATTTAAAGGGAATGGGAGATGTGACTCTGATTGGTTTAATGCACGTAAATCCCAAAACACACCCATTACTCGATAAGAGAATAGGGACAACCCTTTTAGACCATGTGCCTGGTGCGCCGACCATTTTTCCCGTCGTTAAACTAACAAAAGTGGATTCAGACACACCCTAAGTGAACTTGTGCCCTGCGCTTTAGACCATGCGCTTAGATCGTTAAAATAGGGCCCTAAATGTTGATTAAGTAAGTGATATTGAAGCACCAAATTTAGTAGACAATATAGGCCTACCTTATTAATAAAGCATACTTTGTAGAGACAGACAGATTAAATCCTATTATGAACAACACCCATATAAAACCATTATAAAACATTTAACGTGCAATAGCGTGTTGCATGTTCAATAAGGTGCATAGGCTTAAAAACCGCGAAAAAGAAAATCTCAAAATCCAAATGAATCAAATGAGATTGACTCAATGCGTCACCTGATAATACAATTGTATTACAAAAAAAGTAATACAATTTGCCTTCAAGTCTCTTGAGTAGATTGTGGAAAGGTTAGTTTTATGTGTGCACAATCCAATGTCTGACATCACCATATTGCCACATTGTCATCAGAGATACAGGCTAGAATTTAAGTTTTGAGGCCATTGTAGGGTTACTGTTGGTGAACTAATGTATTCCCTGGTGCCACTTCCTGATGTATCATTTAATTAAGCCCATCAACCAAGAGGACAAATATGAAACCTTATTATAATGAACAGCCTCTATGGAACAATGAGCATCAGTCACATTATTCGTATAGTGATTTCATCTTCTGCTTATCAAGCCTCTGTATCTCATTCATCAAACCACCCTTTTCATTTCTGCCCATTGATTTAACAACAAATTCACAGATTAGCTTCTATTCTAGAATTCCAAATAACAGCAGGCCATTGCTTTGACCCCACAGTCTCAGTCAGAGCTGATCCAGAGTCTCAGCACACGGTCATATCATCTCCATAATTGGCTCATTGTTTTTACTCGTTGTGGTCTTTAGTCTTAGTCTGATGCCGAGTCACAGCGGAACATACCATCCGCAGTCTCTGGGTCAGCTGCTGCTCTTGGCCTTTAAAGCTACTCCTGCCGGGCGTCCAAATGTCAGCATACACGCAGACCTTTCCTCCGTGTACTGTGAATGTGTGTGTTTGTTTGTACATGTGTGATGAGGATCGATGCAGCTTGCAAAATCTTTTCCATATGCGCAGCTCTTCCTGAAATATCAATGACTGTGTGCCATACTAAAGACCCTGATTTATACTCGTCAAAGGTCATTTTTGTTCTTTAATTAGGGGTAACAAATGTGAATATAAAAGTGAATATACTGTTATTAATAGCCGTGTTGTGTTCTTATAAATACTTATTGTGAGTGATACTACAGTAACCTCTATAAATGCATCACTGATGGCTTTAAGTGAAGTTAAAACATAGGATGCAATTTTCCTAAAGCAAATAAGAAATCATGAAGATGTGCTCATTATACATTTTAAGTTGTTTACTTGTAAACATAACTAATGAACAATAATTCCTGTAATAAAATAATGAAAAAAACAAAAATCAGTAATATGAAAAATATATATTTTTAATGTTACATACTGGCAAAACACTGCGCAAATGCACAATTTGTTTTTTGATTTCCACGTCGTAGGCAGAGCCCCAGAGCACAGCGACCTATTATGTAATTTTCTAGAAAGTTTGCTTTGCCAAGCTGTTTTCAAACTCCTGAAATGGACTTATTTTGTTCATAATGACGTCACAACAGTTCATTCTTTGATTTCGCTTGAAGTAAAGGTGCACAGAGAGCTGCTTCTGTTGTGCTATACACAGACAGGCCTGACTGTGTTTTGTGACTACTGTAAACAGCTGGTCAAGTCTGTGGTGTGATAAAGGCTCTCTCTCTTTCTACTGTAGTTTTTTCAAGCACTTGCTGACTTTGAGCAGTGGCACTCCTCACTGATCGGCTGATCATTAATTCTTTTTTTATGCCATCTTTTTTTGATGCGATAGCAGTTTTTCTGTTGCAGTGGTGCCCTGTTGGCTGGAGATTTCAACAGCATCAGCACACACACACACACACACACACACACACACACACACACACACACACACACACACACACACACACACACACACACACACACACACACACACAACACACAAACACACAAACACACACACACACACACACACACACACACACACACAAAACATCTTCAGATGCTGCTTATATACAGTACATTATTTAACCCCACAATCCTGTGTGTATATTCAGCCTATTCAGGTTTAGGTTTTCTACCTGTAGTAAAAAAACAAACAAACAAACAAAAAAATCACCATTGAGATCTCTTTATTATCTCAATAGCTCCTTCAGGACAGCAACAATATCAAGTGGAGAACAAATAGAGACTTTGTCTTTCTCCTGAGCAAAAAGACCTAAGTATTCATATGTCCATAGACATCAGAAGACTCAAATTATGTCAAAATTTTTCCTTTGCCAAGTTTGTAACCAGAAATCAGAGATCTTAATATATCTCAATATATACATTTCAGATGATGAAATGTAAATGATCAGAGTAAATGATCAGAGTAGGGATTGTCAGAGATCTTTCCCTTTTGGAAAAGACAGGAAAAATAAGTACAATTTATTATATACTTTAAAGGAATGCAGTTTTATGATTTGAAGTACAGTGTACATTCAATAATTAAACACACTTATTTTTAGAAGGGTTACTTTTCACAAAAAAAAAAAAAGTACAGTGAGGGGCTGTAAAATAAAACGTACATAAAATAATCATTCAGCTATTATAGAAGTGGTCCATATGATTCATGCTAACCCAAGTTTTTTAAAGCAATACAAAAACATCTATGCAAGGAACAGACACAAAAAACACTGAACATCCACTTTCTAATTGTCTTTCACGCTTGCGCACATTCAAACCTGACTGCAAGAACCAATGATGTCAAATGTGCCAAGTTAGAGACTTAAAAAAAAAAAAAAAAACCTTTGCCAAATATAACCAATGACACAATGACTAAAATAAGAACCTTTATATTCAGCTGGATCAGTTGAAGGCAGTTTTTACAGCTGAGGCAGTACTTCTGCATGCATATGTCTTCATGCATGATTGAGTTAGAGATAGGAAGGAAGGGTACAATTCCTTTCAGCTCTGAGGCCTGTGTATATGAGAGGAATTGAATTCATGGAGTAATTGTGTGTGAATGAAAGTGTGTTGTGTGTGAGAGAGGGTGGGAATGGAAGGGCTCGTGTTAGTGCTGGCCTTCTGTGCCAAATCTCAGTTATGATTGTGTCTGTGCATATTGCAGTGTGAATTATCCGAGAGGTGAGGTGTGAGTAATCCAGACACTATGAGTCCAGTGATTTCTTGCTGAGAATTCTAGGATATTCTCTGCTGGTGTCTGTTTCATACCGTCTGCTTGCTTCTGTACAAACTCTAGTATTTCTCATGAAATCTGCTCAGAGGTTGCTCTTTCATGTCTCAGGACACTTTAAGAGCTTTCAGGTATGTTTAATTTCATTACAATGATCTGAAAAGTTTCCCCTACCATTTCTGAGGCTACAGTATAGCGCTATAAAAAATCTGAAAGCAAAATAAAGCTGTTCTTTACAACATTCAATGGATTAGGATAAAGCTGTTCAACACAACAGGGTTTCTGGTGGAGAATGCAGCTTATGTGGTCATGCAAATGTATAAGTGACCTTCTTACAGGTAACAAAAGAATGTGTATTTGCAAGGGATAACTAAATAACTAAAGTAATGGAAATGTGTTGAGAAATCTGGAGATGGTCCTCACTGCAGAACACGAAATCCAGGGGGAGGAGTTGGATCCAGATCCAACTCCTCCCACCTTACATATACCAATAGGTGTGTTCGACATCGGCTGCGGCTGGATGTATCCGATCGGCGAGAGTAGCCGCGTGCAGGCGGGGAGGAGCTGCAAACAGAGATGTGAAGTCGGACACTTTCTGGTTCCCGTAGTGACCGCTCACGTAGTGTTTGCATATTTTACCACAGCTGAAGTGAAATAAATGCAATATTTGCCAAATAATACACAGATGTTTCAGAGACATTTTCATTCAATACTTTATGTACTGCTTCATACAGCGTCTGTTTGAACAAGAATAAAGTTCAACATAAGCTACTATCAATGAAGTGGAGTCTACGTTTTTTAATCAGGTTTAATTTGATAAACATGACACAATATAACATTGCAACTACATGAAAAGAGTGTTTACTGTTATAAAAAACTGATTTGTGAGCTTTAGAGGAACTAAAGGTGTTCGAATAAACACGAAACACACGTGATCGTTGTCATGCGGTGAATCCAGCCAATCGTGGAACAGCTGTGTCGTCATCAGAGCTCGAGCAGCCCAGTGCAGCCACTCTTGAGAAGCTCCGCTGGCTGAGTTCTCCGGCTACTCTCGAATCGCTCTTGCGGTACTTTGATGCGTTCACTGTCACGTGGCGTTGGCGCTGTATCAAGTCAGACAAAATGTCTAACCGGCATGCGCTGCTTCACGTCAGCCGTCGATCGGTCTGTGCAGAGCTGTATGAAGTCGAACAAGCCTTAAACCTTCCCATCTCCACCCCCTGATCCCTAAAACCACCCCTAAACCTACCAATCTCCACCCCTTAGATCTGGATCCAACCCCCCCCCCCCCCCCCCCTGGATCTTGTGTACTGCAGTGAGGTGCTTCTGGAAATCTGCACAGTGACGGCATCACAATAAAACCACTTTCTAGCAATAAATGGCATTCTCTGAAAATCAAGAGGAGAAACATGAGATTATTCAGATGGTAATTGTTTCTCATACATAGGCCTACTCAATATTGGTCCATGCTTTTGGTTGTGACAGTGGAGAAGTGAGTTCTGTGATCCAAAGAATGTTCAACATGGCAATACATTTAATAATAGGAAACTAATATCCTTTTTATTTATTATTCATTCAAAAGTTTACATGATTTTGTTCTTTTTTCTTTTTTTCGTTCCAGAGATGTGGATAAGGATGGCATTTAAATTACCACACAAACTTGGTGTTTGTCAGAAAATAGTAGGATATTTGCTTGGGAATTTTTACTCTGTGTGAGAAAAACACAGACATTCTGGATTTGGAAGGCTATAAAATCACAGACTAGCCCCTGCATATGTTGTTACATTCCCCATTACTGTCTGAATAGGGCTTAGGAAAAATAAAACAGTTTTTCTCTCTTCAATAAAAAAAAAACAAACAAACAAAAAAAAAAACTGTTTCCTGCTTTCAAGTTCTGACCATCCACCCTGTCCATTCTCCACAGCACACATACACATACCTCTCACTTCCTGGCTGTAAGTTCTACAGCCATGGTTTGCAAATGCCAGGTTCATCTACCCTCTTGGTACCCCCTTTTAGATTGTGATCAGTTAACTCTCTTTGGTTGGTTTAGCTCCTCCTGACAAATATAATATTGGCCACTCTGACATTCCCAATGACCCATATGGGTCCAGAGCCTTAAGCACTATAACTCTAAGCACTATGATCTGCCGCTGGGTCAACCACTCTCACATCGATCTGTGTGCTCCAGTAATCTGCTAGATGACCGTTTTTACTGGGATTAACCTGTTGCAGACTGCACTGTAGAAGCACACTGAGAATAATACTCTATTTTTCATAGAGAGATGATTTTAGCCAGATTCTCTCTCACACACACTCACAAACGCACACGCACGCACGCGCACGCACACGCACACGCACACACACACACACACACAGGGACATTCCATATATGTAATGATTTTTATACTGTATGAACTATACAGTCATTTATAGGCTTGTTTGTCCTCATGGGGACCAAAGGTCAGACAAGATCAAAATTTACTGCTCTTCCTGTACTTATTATATTATTAAGTACTATTTAATATTTGGTCCCCATAACGTAGGGAATTCCAGGACCACACATACACACATGGGCCCCTATCTTGCACCCAGCGCAATTGACTTTGTACACCGACGCATGTATCATTCCTATTTTGCACCCGCGCACAGTGGACTTTTCCCTCCACAGACGCACGTCGGTAAGTTAGGAAATTAACTTGCACTCCCGGGGGCGGTTCAGCGCAAAGAGGAGGCGTGTTCCTGCGCAAACGTTCCCTGGTGCTATTTTGCAGGTTTAGAAAACAATTCAGCCACTGACCAGAAAAAACCTAGTATAAAGTCAGTGGCGCGTTGCGCATGTTATGCTATTTTAAGGGCGCATGCTTGGCCATATTCAATGTAGCGTGTGCACAACGCACATACACTTTGCTTATCTCATCTACACACAGACGCATCAGTTCTCATAACACATGAGCGAAATCATTGTTGTGTCCATGAAGATGTGAAAAAATAGGCAAAAATCTAGCTTACACATTCATCCAAATTAGAGCTGAAGATCTTTGCCCGAACCCGACGGGACCCGACGGGTTTGGTCGGGTTCGGTCTTAATTTCTATTATTTTACAAGGGCTCGGGCCGGGCTCGGGCTCGCGCATCGGGTTGCGTGGTAAATGAGCGGTCAGGTGATGTGTTTAGATTAGCGTGAAAATGGATCTTGAGGAGGTGAAACGGAGGCTGGTCTCTGGAGGACTTATTTTATTTCTTTGTTCCAACTTCCAAGTGGCCTCTAGCCTCCGTTAGTCATGAATAAATGATGTTAAAAAATGTATAAATTACTCCTTTTTTTACGAAAGACAAAAAGGTGCTGTGTGCTTGCGGCGCAGTCTCTATTTTTCTTTCTCTCCCTTTTCCGCCGAGTGGTGCGTGTGCCGGCTCGTGGTGTGAAGCGCGTGTCCACGCTATTCTCCGACACTCTTATCACTGCTGATAGACGGCCTTTTGGACAGTCGGGCTGTAAACGGGTTTGGGCTTTTAAAAAGCTGTCAATCAAAATGTACTTGTCGGGCTCGGGCCAAACTCTGTCGGGCTCGGGCCTTTTCGGGACGAACTTTTAAGGCCCGATTACAGCTCTAATCCAAATTATTATACGCCTGTTTAACCGAAGCTAATTTGGGTGGGTTTCTTCCATCCCCAATGTAACTTCTCTGTCTTTTACGGCCCTGACGAGAACGTCGGTCTCCTCGGCTGTGAACCGCTCCTGGTGCGCGCCTGGCAAATCCGCCATTATAATAGCTATCCGCCATGGAACAAGCCCGCCTGCTCTTAACCCTCTGGGGTCTAAGGGGTTTTTGGGGTCCTTGAGATGTTCTGACATGCCCTGACATTTGTGCTTTTTTCAGTTGCTTATAAACATATTAATGGCAAAGGTGTAATTACACTCTATTTAGCACAAACAGGGCTACCATAATATGTGAGCAACATGTATGTTCATGTTTGTATTTTTGAGAGAATAATGTTTATGCATGGTTATTGAAAAAAACTAAAAACTAAAGTTTCTGAAATAAGGCCACAAAACACATACTAAATATGTGTCATTAAGACTTTTGACTAATGGATGTTGTCGCCTAGAGTTTTTTCTTCAAAATGATCTGAAAATCATCCTGCCTTATCATTCACATAAAACAATACATTGATTTAAATTGTGCAAGACACTTTCTGTTTGGAAAGGCAATATGCAAGTGGGCGTCAACGATCCAACACCATCATGCATATTGAGTAGTTCACACCTGAGGAGACAATGGGGCCCGCATACTTAATGAGCCATTCATTCAGGTGTGTCACTGAGCCACAGGAAAGAATGCAAGAGCAATATATATATATATATATATATATATATCAGTGGCGGCTGCTGGTCTTTCAAAGAGGGGAAGCTAATTTTTGGCCTACATCATAAAAATAATTCATTTATTTATACGTAAATTCTACATTCCTTTTCAAGAAAATGCTCTGTGAAAAATGTATGTAATAATATAATAAAGGTATAAATAATAATATAATAAAGTATAATAATAATGCTACTAATAATGTATATTTTTAATTATTTTAATAATTATTTTTGAATTATTACTAATAATAATAATATAAAAAATATAATAAGTAATAATATAATAAAGGTATAAATGTATAATTGTGTGAAATGCATTATAAAAATTGGCTAGCAATTTCGACAAGCAAATACCAAGAAATAGGTTGCAGCAGTTTGTCTTTGAAAAATACGCGATGGGACTGAGCTCGAACAGCTTCAATATCAGCGACTTTTTATTGTATGAAATCGCTGTCAATCAAAAGGATACGCAGCCTTTCGACAGACCCTCCAATCATCACGCAGAAGCCCGGAGTCCGGGCCAGCCCACTCCCCATTCACTCCCAGAGACGCTGAGCGTCCGTGGGCGGGACATAATCGCAGCATTTATCCAATGAACGTCTAGTTTCGAAGCGCTGAAAAAAACTGTTCGAAGCAGCCCCATAGAAGTCAACGGACGCTGGGCTTCAACAGGGAAATGCACTGTGACGCTACAGGAATGTATGAGAAGGAAATCGAGTCAGCCGACCTGTAACTGATTCTGAACGAACTCGTCTTTGAGATGAACGTTTTCTAACGCATTTTAGTCAATAAAATGTTAATACAATAGTACATATTTGACCATTCATTTTTTGACATAGGGGAAGCCGAGCTTCCCTTGCAGTCTTAAAGAAATCGCCACTGATATATATATATATATATATATATATTCTACCAAATTGGTTCACAGTTGGAAGCATCTCAATTTTTTTTATTTTTCCACAAATTGTGCTTGCAAATTGTATAATATCCAAGGAAAACATGTCTAGTAATTGTGCAGTTAATTCTCATACTGTATTTTCAGTTTTGGAATATGTATCCTCTCCCCAAATTTGTCAATAATAAAACACAATAACAATTATTTTTAAAGAAAAGGCTTATATTTACCTTTTAAAATTTGTTTACATCTACCTTGTAAATATATATATTTTTATTAAAAAGGTTACAATTACAACAACAATTCAAGTGTAATCTTTCTTTGTAAAAACTAAAGTATACATTTTATCATTCATATTTCAAAGTTAAGGATTCATTACTTTGAATATAGCCTTGGCTACATTAGAACAAACACTATAACATATTATTTGATGACTTTATTTTTGACAAAACATACTATATTTAACATATGAGCAAAAATTGGCAAACAAAAGCTTATATGAGGTGGCAGATATTTTACAGTAAAAATGTATAATCTATCCAAAACTAGTCAACGAAATGTTGTCTTTCATATTTCTATGTAACATAGGTCTTTCGTTTTTATTATAAGGAATGTAAATGTTAATTTGCAGTTTAATACGTTGCTTATACAAATACATTTTATTTCAACATATTTCAGTCGATTTTTACTCATCTCAGTATAGCAATACAGTTTGCTAAAAGCGGATCATTCATTCACACACAGAAACGCGATTCAAATTTAAACTGTCTTTTTGCGAGCTGTGGTAAACAGCGTGCATCTCTGCCGTTCATTCATTCACACACAGAAACACAATCCACTTGAGAATGAAAACTTACTACAGTATTTCATCCGTTGCTCCTCGAAATACCAGCACTTCTGAGGTACATTTTCCATTATTATTATTACGACAGTATTATTCCTCACAGCGCTGCGAGACAGTGTAAACAATGATCTGAATAAACTTGATGTGTTTTCTCGAGCTGATATGGGAGCGTTCACAGTTTGCATGGATTGCCTCATTCATTTGCATTTGAATAGCGCGCGCTCTCCGTGGGCGGGTCAGAAAACATAATGAGCTGAGATGAGAACGACTGACATCTCTCTCTTTTCATACAGATTACATAAACAGAGAATATTTGTTTTTGTTTTTAACCCTCTGAGGTCTGAGCTGTTTTCTGGGCCCTGGAGGTGTTCTGACATGCTCTGACATTTGTGGTTATTTCTGTTACTTGTGACATTTTCATGGCTAAAGTCTAATTACACTGTATTCAGCACAAACTCTGCTACAATAATATATCAGCAGCATGTATGTAAAAGTTTGTAGTTTTGAGATAATGACATTTATGCGTGGTTTGTGAAAATACAAAAATAAATTCTCACTGAAATAAGGTCATGAAACCCATACTGATTATTTCTTCACAAGACTTTTGAAAATTGTATCACGTAGCCTAGAATATTTGCTGCAAAACTATGTGAAAATCACCCTGACGGCTCATTCAGAGAAGACAATATATTGATTTAAAAATTTTACGACGTGTTTTGTGTTAGAAAGCAATATGCGAAGGGGCGGATCACCTCATTAATATGAAAGCTTTCCACACCTGAGAAAGACAAAGAACCTCCCTAATGGCCCTATTAGGAGCTTATCAGGGCCCATCATTCTGACCAACCTTGCACAAAGAATGAGGAGATTTAAAAAAGAATGGCTTTTAAAATTGTTTGGATTTATTTACAACACAACATAATCCAAAGATACACAACAAAAAAGCACTTATTGAAGAAAGAGATCTTTGTGCCATTCCTAAAAACATTGTACATACCTTTCATTTTCTAAGGTGTTTGATTTTCACTTTACCATGTTCATGTACAGAGACATGTACTGTGAATGTTGAAGTCAGCAGGACTCAGTGGCATCTGGGCCCTGAAAAAAAAAAAAAAGTGAACATACTGATATCAAGAGAAAGGCCTGCACGATTTTGGGAATACATTTTAGATTTTTCTTGTTAAAATTGCTTTTTAAAATTCACAGAATACACACACACACTCACACAAATGTTTCCAACAATATATAATGAACACCAGGTTTGTTGTGCCTTGTAGGTATAGGCTATGCGCAGTGCTGCATAAAATAATAACAATATAGCAGCCTATATATATTTTCAAAAAGATTTCAGTAACAACTAAGCTAGAGAAAAATATATTGATTATCATGTTACTTCAAATGTTTCCATTCGTTATGATGATATGAAATGAGATAATAGTAAAAACATGAAGCCGTTTGGAGCGTTTTGCTTTTCCAAAATATGATACATTCAAACGCGATCGCGATCAAAAATATGATACATTAAAACGCGATCGCGATCAAAAATATGATACATTAAAACGCGATTGCGATCAAATATAAAACATTATGGTTAGGCCTACCATATACATATCCTATCTACGTTTGAGCAGATATCCACAAACACAGTAACAGTAAACACGGGTCTAAATATTATAATATTCACCATATATCTAGCAACAGTTCAACTGCAATGTGAAATTTATGCAACAATAGCAAACTAATATGTAAGAATTACTTACCTTATCTTTCTTGTCTTCAAATATCGTTCTTCTGATGTAAATCCAATGTAAGCTCAGGCACGTCTTTCAAACTCGACGAAAAGTGAAGTGAAGTGTTTTGTTGTTGAGGTAATGAGGGCGATCGCGTTCCATCATGTGGAGATTTGCATGTGAATATCTTTTGCGCGAGTGGGCGTGGCCGAATTAAAAATAATTAGGAAGCGTTTGAGAAGCTGGAAATCTTGTTGGTTTTATACAAATTACTTAAACAGAGAATATTTGTTTTCGTTTTGAATCCGATCATTTAAAAGTACACACTTAAATGTTTATAAAGGTGTATGGCTCATAAATGTGTGACAAGTATTCGCTGAGTTTTGTTTCAGTTTATAGACGTGCTCAAGAAAAAAAAGTTCACCGCGACGGAGAGGCAGAACGCACACACTGTTTATTTTCTTTATTTTACAAAAGCACAATGTTTTGATTTGATTGGAAGTGGACACATACAAAAGTAGAAATACCACAGATTCTTTTTTTATATTTATTTTTTCTGTATGACCATAAATGACGGAGAAATTTAAGTTTATAGTGCTACAATGTGGAGAAAATCCAGCAAAACGCGCCGGCGCGTTTGTCGACCTCAGAGGGTTAATCAAAATTACTTCATTTAAAAGAAGAGAATTCTAGCTTCATGCCTGTGTGTCTGTATGCCTGTTTGACTGAGTTATGGTTCATTTTCGGACGCGTTTCAGAATGGACTACACTGACAGAGAGAAAGCAGAACTCGCATCATGTTTATTTTTCTTTATTTGGCAAAAAGCACAACACTTTGCTTTTATTGTGAGTATACACAAAAATAATACACACTTAACAGGAGAGATTGATGTATGAAACCTGTTTGTAAAATCAAAGTCAACAGAGTATTTTGAGTCTCGTTTCAACTTATAAGGAAAAAAGCGAGCAGATCACGCCAGCGTGATTGCCAACCTCAGAGGGTTAAAGGGAATGTGAGATGTCGCTCTGATTGGTTTATTTCACGTTACGCCCAAACCACACCTATGAATAATGAAGCTACTTCAGACCAACCCATTTTAGATTTGCGTCGGGCGCAAGAGTCATTTTATCCCACCGGTATAATAGCAACAGCGCCCAAGACCCGTCCACAAAGATACTTGAAAGTTACAAAGTTACTCGTTAAAATAGGGCCCATGTTGTGTTTTCATGTTGTGAGGGGACTTTCCATAGACATATGATTTTTGAACTCTACACACTGTATATTCTATCCCCTTACACCAAACCTACCCATTACAGAAAACTTTCTGCATTTTCACATTTTCAAAAAACATCACTTAGTATTATTTCTAAGCGGTTTTCCTTATGGGGACCAAAAAAATGTCCCCTCAAGGACAAGGATTATATATATTGCCATATTTGGGGACATTTTGTCTCCATAATGTAGAGTTTACCAGCCCACGCACACAAAAGGCAATAATCTTTTTATCACGTTGGAAGGATTTAATTAAGTGGTACTTTCTAAGGCCTACTGTTATTTTTGGAAATCAGAACCACCTAGCAGTGTGCTGAAAACCCCTAAGAACACCTCAGCAACTACTTAGCAAACAGTAGTGATGTATGTCTCGAGACCGGTCTCGTGGTCTCGGTCTTGCCACGGCCTTGACGGTCTTTGGTCTTTGGTCTTGGTCTTGTCTTGGTCTCGGACCTCTTGGTCTTGTCTAGGTCTCGCTGTCTCAGACCGACATAGTGGTCGGGGGATTTAGCCATACAATACTACAATATCCATGACGACACAACGTTCGATAATGCAAGCGCGCGTCCGAGTGAAGACAGTGCGGTGTGTGCGCGAGCCACACGAGAAAACACTTTATCCTTGCCACTGATCGCAGCGGCAACACGCACTTTGATCACTTGGTTTAAAAAACACATATCAGTGACATGATGGGTTTTAACTTCATTCAGGAGATTTTGGGTAACTGCACAACTGACAGATGACTTTGAGCGCACCGCAAACGGTGTTTGTGTGTGTGTGTGTGTGTGTGTGTAACCATAGCGACAAAACAACCATCTTTCGGATCCTGCACTTAAGCCTATAATTTCGTTTTTAAACATTTTTTTATGTATTTAAAAGTTGCAGAATGGATTCATTTGGAGACTCCGAAATTGGCAGAGATAGGCAGGCATTTGCTTAGATGAATTTGTGTCTTTGATATCTCTCTGTGTGTGTGTGTGTGTGTGTGTGTGTGTGTGTGTGTGTGTGTTTGTGTTGTTTGATTACAGTATTGTATTTAAGATGGTGTTAGACTAAATAAATGGTCTTTTAAATATCATATGCATATCTCCATTGTGTTGACTAAACATTAAGCCTAATCCAAGTTTATAATTGTGTATCTTTAATTTGATGTTACGATTTCATCTACACATTAAGTATAATTTCAATTGGTTACATATAGAAATATGTTCTTTAGACAGTTGTTGGAGGAGCAAGATGGTGTTGGAGGTGTTTGATGTTTTGTCAGATGAACCAGTCAGTACCAGTCATGTCAGTCCTCAACAGTACACAAAAGTTAAGGGACAAAAGTCTAATATGTATTGAATGTAAACTGCGGCTGAACCCTAGTATGCTGCTGTTCTTGAATTCATACAAGTTATTGCTTAGCTTCAACACTAGTCTGTTTTTTTTTCCCTCCGGTCTCGACTTGGTCTCGACTTGGTCTCGGTCTTGGTCTCGACTTGGTCTGTATTGGTCTTGGTCTTGGTCTTGTCTTGGTCTCGATACCCTCTGGTCTTGGTAGTGTCTTGGTCTCGGTTTAGGCGGTCTTGACTACAAGTCTAGCAAACACTCCCAAAACCCCAGAGTGGTGGTGAGTTTTATTCATTGCTGTTCTTGAATTCATACAAGTTATTGCTTAGCTTCAACACTAGTCTGTTTTTTTTTTCCTCCGGTCTCGACTTGGTCTCGACTTGGTCTCGGTCTTGGTCTCGACTTGGTCTGTATTGGTCTTGGTCTTGTCTTGGTCTCGATACCCTCTGGTCTTGGTAGTGTCTTGGTCTCGGTTTAGGCGGTCTTGACTACAAGTCTAGCAAACACTCCCAAAACCCCAGAGTGGTGGTGAGTTTTACACGGTAAAACATTTTCTTCAGTAAATGTAAAAATCTAGTTTACTCTTGATATTTGAAGCATAACTCATTGCATCATTCCCAGTACCATTAGCATGACCCAAGACTATAATGCACTAGCGTCAGCATTCGAGAGAATGACTCCATTAGTCCTAGCAGAACCTAGAATAAAAGGCACACAACGAAAACGAAATGTTAGCAAAGCAAAACTGCAGTTGCGTTCAGAAATGAGCCTTAATGACGGTGGAGTCCTTACAGAATGCGTTACAATCTCTCACGCCTCCTAATCATTGCTTAGACAGTCCAATTTTCCTGTATAGTGCCATCATTTGCTTCACAGAGGCCCCTTATCTGCCCAGTAGCAGCGTGGAGGTGAGAATGAAGGGATTGCTGTGACATTTAGGTAAAGAGCAGCCTTTACAGCAGGGAGCTTTTGAATAAAGACATATATAATAAGTATAGGTCATATAATCGTACACTCAGGATGTGTGTGTCCTCATAAATCAATTAGTGTTTGTGTAATGAAATAGTTATGGGATATGGCGGATGACTTTTAGTAGATACAATGGCTGTGATCTTCATCTTGATCCATCACCAGAGAAGAATCCAGCAGAAAACTGAGGGTGGAAAAGAGGATAAATATATACAATTTTAGTTTTATATGCTACTAATGCATTTGCATTTACATCACAACATTATAATTTAGAGAATGGGAGATGTATATATGTATATATATTAGGGCTGTCAATCGATTAAAAAATTTAATTGCGATTAATCGCATGATTGTCATGAGTTAACTCGCGATTAATCGCATTTAATCGCACATTCACAGGGCAGCTCTTCTGAAAATGCTAAATGTACATTTAGTATTTATTATTACATTGTAGTTTGTCTCTCTCTGTGCCCATTTTGATGAAGCTAAATTCTCAATAAATTCTCAATAAAACGTATATTTTACTGTTTCTGTTGTCAAACAACGGAATGAATTTGAAATGGTGACTGAAACGCGACCAAATAAACATAACCAGCTCTCCCTTCCAAGACGTTAATCTGCACAAAAATTCTGATAATCGAGCCGTCGTCTGGTGAAATCAAATACACATAAGCTAAAGACAATATCCGTGCTCTGATTTCGGCTATATTTGTAAAATTAGAGAAGCAACATAATATCTGTGTTTAACTGAATTAAAGCGCTGCTCCTCCGCGTGAGACGCAGAGAGAGAGAGAGAGAGAGAGAGAGAGAGAGAGAGAGAGAGAGAGAGAGAGAGAGAGAGAGAGAGAGAGAGAGAGAGAGAGAGAGAGAGAGAGAGAGAGAGAGAGAGAGAGAGAGAGAGAGAGAGAGAGAGAGAGAGAGAGAGAGAGAGAGAGAGAGAGAGAGAGAGAGAGCAGTAGCCTACCGGGGGTACCGGTATATTCTCAGAAACTAAATAAGGTTTGGGCGCTTTGTTGAAGGGAAAAAAATCGCTAAAGGGGTCTGCAATGTCGCTAAGTTGCCAACACTGTGTATCTCCATTTCTCCAACTAGGGGTTGGGTCACGGGTCAAACAGAAAATACGCGCTGCGTTAATCGTCCGTTAAAAAAATTTGTGCCGTTAATATGATTTTGCGTTAACGCGTTATTAACGCGCTAACTTTGACAGCCCTAATATATATATATATATATATATATATATATAATATGTATATATATATATATATATATATATATATATATATATATATATATATATATATATATATATTGGAATCTGCTCTAGAAAAGAAGTATACTGGTTGAATAATGAAAAATGAAAAAAGTATTTATAATGGAGAGGAAGGACCTCTTGGTTACCATTAGGTCAATGTGACTTGCTGATCATTATTCTAATTTATTCTAGTGCACAGTTTTAGATAAAATGCATCTGATATATAAGCAATTTTACAGAAAAAATCTATCACTTTGCTCTCCACTCCAATAAGTGGTGGAGATGCACATTTCAGTACACAAACATTATTTTGTAAATCTTGTGTATCTTCAACATATCATTTTCACACACAACGCTATCTTTACATGCACATAGTAACACAACCTATTACCAACCCTTTACATTAGCACAAGGTTACAGACAAGTTTTAATATTCATCTTTAATAGGTAACATACATAATCAAATATGCAATATTGACTAATAATGATCAATTTAACCCTCTGGGGTCTAAGGTGTTTTTGGGGTCCTTGAGATGTTTTGACATGCCCTGACATTTGTGCTTTTTTCAGTTCCTTATATATATATTAATTGCAAAGGTGTCATTACACTCTATTCAGCACAAACAGGGCTACCATAATATGTGAGCAACATGTATGTACACATTTGTATTTTTGAGAGAATAATGTTTATGCATGGTTATTGAAAAAGCTAAAAAATAAAGTTTCTGAAAGAAGGCCACAAAACAAGCACACCCTGTTCTTAGTGCAAGCACACCCTGTTTATTTTCTTTATTTTACAAAAGCACAATGTTTTATTTCGATTGTTAGTGGACACATAAAAAAGTAGACATTTAACAACTTATTTTTTCATATTTCTTAAGTCTGTATGACCATTCTTAAGTCTGTTTTGCTGCTATGTGAAAACAATCGAGCAAAATGCGCCAGCGCGTTTGTCGAACCCCAGAGGGTTAATGTCGGCATGAAATGGATGTTGCGATAGTGTTTTATTCCCTATTGTGACGTATATCCGAGTAAAATGGCTTCTTGAACAATATAAAATGTAGAGTGGGACTTGATTTTGTCCATCTGAAATTGATTGGATGATTGTTGTTTGCTATTGCTGTGATCTCATCTGAGTGGCAGGTTGTCTTGCTCTAGTGCCAGTAAACACATCGATATTGTGTGTCTAAAATAGATCCTATGCTTAAGTCTTGTATACGCAATATGGTATGTTGGAAAATTCACATTTATGCGTAACCTACTCTATGTGGTTGTCTTATTCTGCATCGCTCACATCAACATCATTGACCTAACCAGATGGTTGCTTTGAATTTGATCTGAGCCAGTCCTGAGGATTCCACATCTCAGCACAGATATCAGGATTCATTACATATTCTCCGCTCAACTTCATGCTTTTGGGAGAAATGATAGCATCTTCTGCCTGCGTGGGTTATGATCACTCACTGAAGATCAGAAAGTGGGCATGTAGATATGTTCTTTTTGGTGTGGATCACCCAGACTGGGTTCATCTGACTCACCCTGTTTGAAGTGTATCTCAATCATTCCGCTACCCAAATGAGAGCAGATATGAGGCAAATATCACTGGATGCTATCCGACTGGAGGAAGAAAGAAGTGAGTTTATGCTAGAGCACTCCAGTAGCCAGCAAACCTAAGGAACATTTAAGGACTATTCACACGTATTCTCTCTGGAAAGTCTAACATTTATGTTCAGATTTTGAAGTTGGAAAGAACAGGGAGTTTTGTAACACATTTTCCTTTTATCTCTATAACTCAGTGTTACAGAGGTACAGTTTTGTGTGTGTGTGTGTGTGTGTGTGTGTGTGTGTGTGTGTGTGTGCGTGTGTGTGTGTGTGCGTGCGTGTTATTTATCTTAAAATTTAATCTGGAATTTCTTACACATTTATCTGCTACAAATAAAAATAAAAATTAGCCTAATCATTCAGTCCTGTTAACGTCTCGGTTACGTATATAAACCTTGTTCCCTGAGGACGGAACGGAGACGTTACGTCAGTGAATGACGAAATGGGGGTTTCTCTTAGAAGCCTATCACCTTCGAGTTCTAGAAAACGAGCCAACAATGGAAATGCCATGGGTCTGCGGAATTTGCATAGCTTAAATCCGCCCGACCGCATGGGTATAAAAGGAGGACGCCGGCAATCTCGCATCATATTTTCCACTGAAGAGCCAAGACTGAACTCCAGGCAATTCCAGCGGACAGCAGTTGTGGCAGAGGGACATGCGTTACATACATAAACGAGATGTTCCCTTTCGTTCAGTCACTACGAGTTACGTCAGTGAATGACGAAATGGGGGTCCCAATTCAATCACGTCATAGCGCTGTCTTCCAGTGCCCTGCGCAAGTCTGAGCTCCCTGTCCTGAGACTAGCACGGATGAAGGGCTAGGCTTAATGCAGGGATACCAAGGTACACTGGGTGGCATATCACAGGTGGAATATGTAATACAGCGCCTACCCGTAGGGAGGACTTATAATGCACATATGACCCGAGAGCGGGATGCATATGAAAGATCAGAGGTATCAGCCCGCAGGGTGTAATGTTTTAACCTTGAGATCCCTGAAAGGAGTGGTGGTAACCTTGGGCACGTATCCAGGGCGGTGTCTCAAGATCACGTGAGAGTTAGCCGGCCCAAATTCCAGGCATGCTTCGTCAACCGAAAATGCCTGCAGGTTCCCTACCCTCTTGATGCCAAAGCGACCAGGAGCGCTGTCTTCATAGATAGGAACTTAAGCTCAACTGATCGCAATGGCTCAAAGGGAGCAGATAAGACCACTTTAAGGTCCCAAGAGGGTATAAGAGGAGAGCGAGGAGGATTTAGTCTCCTCGCCCCCCTCAGGAACCTGATGAGCAGGTCATTCTGTCCCACCGTTTTTGACTCCACAAGGATGTGGTGCACAGAGATGGCAGCCACGTAAACCTTCAGGGTGGAAGGAGACAGCCTTCGTTCCAACCCTTCTTGGAGGAAGGAGAGCACGGACCCGATCTGGCATTTTCTGGGGTCTTCTCAGGCGAGAAGTACACCAGGTGACGAAGAGGTTCCACTTCAACGCATAGGCGTGTCTCGTAGACAGGGCCACAGCGGAAGTGATGGTAGCCACCACCTAAGGTGGTAGGGTACTCAAACCTGCCGCGTCCCGTCCAGGACCCATACATGGAGGTTCCATAGATCGGGACGTGGGTGCCAGAGGGTGACCCTTCTCTGAGAAAGGAGGTCCTTCCTCAGAGGAATTGGCCAGGGAGGGGCAGTCGTGAGTCCGGTTGGGCCAATGAGGCGCAACCAAAAGGACCTGCTCCTCATCCTCACTGGGGCTCACTGGGGAAAACGCATACTTGCGGAGGCCCCGCGTCCAGCTGTGCACTAGTGCATCCATGCCGAGGGTCCTCTTGGTCAGGGAATAAAACAAGCGGCAATGGGAAGAGTCTAGGGAGGCAAACAGATCTACCTGTGTGTCGCCGAACTGTTCCCGAATCAGCTGAACCGTCTGGGGATGAAGCCTCCATTCCCCAGGAAGAAGGTGAAACCGTGAGAGCTCGTCGGCTTCATGGTTCAGGTCTCCCAGGATGTGAATGGCTTGAAAGGGAATCATCATTATGAGCATATATAAGCAGACCCGAATCACTTCTTTCCCAAACCCGACGTGCATAAATTAATTTGTTTAAAAGAAAACCCTGATCCGAGAAGTAGGAAGTTAAGCTTGGTAATTTTGGAAGTATTCCAAGTTGTGAACTTAAAGGGAATTAATAAGAAAGTTGGGGTAATTTATACAAACTGTATCATATACAGACATAAATAAATATAAACATTTTGGTTGATCATAAGCAGACATGCATGCAAACTAGTACAAATTTAACAAATGTTTTTGACTCTGATTTATTTGTGAGTAGAACTTAAATTTTCATTAATTATTTCATTACACAACAAACAAATAAAATAAACATCCCCCCCCCCAAAAAAAAAAAAAAACTCCCATACAAAATGTAAAATTAAAGCATTCTCTCGATTGCATTAATTTTCATATTAAACAGATATTTATCTTTGTTTAACACTTTCAAATATTACATTTTTTAATAATTACATGAATACTACATTTATATTTATACAAATAAATGAATGTATGGATGTATTATATACACATGTATGTTACACGATCAAGTGGAAATTTATTTACAGAAATATATAATGTACCTCAATTTCTCAAATAGGCATGACTCAAGTTTCATCTGTGTTTGGTGTTGCAGGGTGTTTTGAATGTGTTTAGTAAAGTGAACTGATATCCTGTGCTTAGGGAATAGGGAATAGAGAACACTGCGCTGGGACCCTGTGAATCGGAGCGCAGCAAAGGTCTTCAGGATCAAATGAAAATTACAGGCATGACTGTTTAATTAGGGTTGGAGGTGAACTCTTCAGGACAGTGATTCTTCCAGGACCTGAGCTGGCCACCTCTGCTGTAAATACTTTAAATATATTATTATTATTTTTTTATTTAGATGAAAGTGATAATGAATGAGAGGGTGGTGGTCAGTCATCTCTGCTTAAACTCTCAGTGTTACATCTCCAGCTGTGTCACAACCCTCCCTGCTATCTCCTACTATTTTATCACATTTTGAAACCAACTTGTTATTATGATTTTCATCTTTATAATCTGGAAACCCCGAAAATAATGATGAATACAAATTGTGAAATGTTTATGATATTGCTTTGCAGAAATGCTGCATGGGGAAAAATTAGTATCCTCCTAATTCTCCAAGTGTCTCCTCAGATGACACTAAGGTTTCTTATAAAATCCAAACCAAAAGCAATGTCTGTTATTGGTCTCTACGCAATAGACTCTGCAATTGCTACAATCATGGTGCAGTTGGGAAATAAACTGCCAGGCATTGGAAAACAGCACACGGATGGTAGTGGAAAAATCAATCTCTTTTTTAGACATCCAACAGCATAGAGAGAAACATGGGGTGGGATGCTGATGGCATCTGTCATTGCGGACGCTAGTGCGACACGAGGGCCGACGTGGGGTCATACTCACAGGGGATTGTCATTTTAATAGACAAGCATTTCTTGTCTGTCGTGAATCATTTATTGGGGCAAAGAGCAGCGGTTACTGCAGTAGGGGAAGCGGCCATGGCGCCATGCAATGCCTGACAGCTTGAGGATGGAGGGTGGAAGCTGTCCTCTTTGATCTGTTCAACCTGCATGATGGAACGCACTCTGCATATACCAGCTGCTCTTTTGCAAGATTACATGCACCTGGGGGCGCATCCGCGTCCTCTTAATGCGTGTTGTGACATGGAGTTGTTGACGTCTCATCGTGATTGACTGAAGTGATGAGCAGTCATCTCATGAGCCAGTGTTTAACAACAGCCCTGAAGCGTGAGCAGACCCAGTAACCTTCTTTTAACCGATTTATGATATGGGAAATTAAATGGTATCATAATCGGCCGTGTCTGAGAAGTTCCAGGCTCTTTCTGATAATGAATTTCTCAAAAGATATTTACAGTGTCCAGCTCACCGGCCCTTAATGTCAAATGAAAATGAACGGTAACTGGTGGCTCTGAATGTCATTCAGATTGTCTGTTTTGAAAGCAACGTGCACTGACATATATATCTTAAAATACGTCAGTGCCGTTGTTTTGTCTCAAGATGCACACCAGAAATGTTTTTTTCTTTTTTTCTTTTTTCTAAGTCATGTTTATAACAGCTACTTAAATATCCCAATTGAACTAAGGCCTAATCCTGGCTTATTCTAAGCCCTTTCTGTGAAACCAGGCCTAGGCATCATACACTTGCCAACTTTTTGTAAATGGTAACAGAGAAAAACTGGGCATCATACACTAAACGACTGAGGATCACACACTACCGGAGTCATTCCGAACGCAAGTTTTGTAAATGGTAACAGAGAAAAACTGGGCATCATGCACTAAACGACTGAGGATCACACACTACCAGACTCTTTCCAAATGCAACAAACTCAGGCAGAAACATACATCTTATTGCTTGGGGCAAATGAACAATATGGCCTGGTTTCACAGACAGGGCTTAGATTAAGCCAGGATTAGGCCTTAGTTCAATTAGGACATTTAGGGGCTGTTTACACCTGGCCACCTCATGCGTTTTCTGTGATCAGATAGCTATCCAATCGTGAAAAAAAAAAAAAAAAAAAAAAAAAAAAAAAAACAGGTGTAAATGCCCTCCGAAACACATTAGAGACAGATTTAAATCCGATCGCTCAAACCGCATCAAGAGGAGGTCTGGGCCACATTCCAGACAAAACTGGACAAGTGTAAATGCATTTGGTTGTTGAAACCACATATGTAAATTTTACTCCCCCCTACAATGCTAAAAAAAAAACGTGAGTGCGTTTTTTAGGCTATATGTCATGTTATAGCCAGATATGACGGCACTACTGCAGCACGCATCACCGCAGATGAGCTGCAGCCGAGCGATCTATTCATCAAGCCAACGTGCAAACTATCGCAAATCAAAGTGAAAGTAAGTCACAGATGCTTAAAGGGGGGGTGAAATGCTATTTCATGCATACTGGGTTTTTTACACTGTTAAAGAGTTGGATTCCCATGCTAAACATGGACAAAGTTTAAAAAAATAAAGTTGTAAAAAAACACGTAGGCTCACTATCGGCCGACGCTGGTCATGTGTGTGATGCGTGTGTATTTTTGTTTTGTTTTTGCGCACAAAAAGTATTCTCGTCACTTTATAAACTTAAGATTGAGCCACTGCAGTCACTTGGACTATATTAACGATGTCTTTAATACATTTTCTGGGCCAGCAAGTTATAATGCCTTAGAAGCCTATGGAGGAGTGATCCAGCTCTCAGATTTCAGCAAAAATATCTTAATTTGTGTTCCGAAGATGAACGAAGGTCTTACGGGGTTGGAACAACATGAGGATGAGTAATTACTGACATAATTTTCATTTTTGGGTGAACTAACCCTTTAAGTAGCTTTTCTAAACGTGCCTTAGAAAAAAACATTACTGGTGTGTATCTTGAGTTATTTTAAGATATGTCAGTGGAAGATGATTTCAGTTAAGAAAGCTCAAACATGCATTTTAGTCTGGGACTAGACTTAAGCCTTGTCTATGAAAACGGAGGTATGTGTTCTAAAATTGGTAAAAATAAATAAATATATTAAGCATGTTTGATCCTCTGACTGGACAGATTCAGAGTCTGTGCCTATCATACACTATGCAATTTCGTAGTGAAAAAACTTTTGGCGAGACTGCAAATCGTGGCAAAAATCAGATTTTTTTTTTGAGTAGTGTATTCCAGCCTTAAGTTTTTGAATCTGAAGAATTTTTGAAGAATTTGAATCTGATCCCTGCTCCTGCACATTTCTTCATGATATCTGTGGTTTCAGTGATAGAGAGTAATTGTCCACATCAGAGAGAGATCATGTCACTTTAGGACTGGAGCTCGGTAGGGGATAAATATTGGCAGAATGCTTAACCTATCAGTGGTGTTTGACCTGATTTGTGCATTCAGAGTAAAGTATACTGATCACTGCCCTGTCAGACAGAGAGACAGAAATCCTTGGTTAGTCACAGTGGACATTTTTTTCCCCGCCACCAAATAGGTGCTTGTGAATAAATTCTCATTTGCCTGAGGAGGTAACCATAGCAACGCTGCTTGAGCGCCTTTCAGTAGTCATATTGGGCATTACATTTACAAAACATGTGTTGTTGAATGAAAGAACAGTGTAATTTATGCTGACACCTATTGGTGTGGATGCAACATCATGCAAAAGCAAATGTTTTCAGATACTAATTTTGGAATTTGTTTCATGCTGAAATACTTTAAACTTCTAACACAGATGTAGAATGATTGATTTTGATGCACAGCTATGAAGAAGACCTAGGTCTTGACTGCATTGCAGTTCTGTTTTCCTTAGTCAGATTATTTCAGTTATTTTAAAGGTCCAACAGCAAAAGAACCAAAACCCACTAAGATAATTGACCAGACATTGGTAAAATAGTTTTGCAACTGAAAGGTCATGTGACATTTTTCAGTACTGAGGTGGTAGCGTTGACATCTTATGGTTTTGTTGTTAGAGATGCTGCATGCTACCAAATACTGCTGAGAGCTGCACAGACACAAGTAATTACATATTAATCAATCAATCTCACTCTCTGTAATAGCATAGCAATGGTTCACATCTCCATTGCTAGTTCTAAAATGACATTTCAGAATTGGTAACAGAGACTTAGTGCCAGATATACTAAACAGGGCAAATTAGCATGAGAGCGCAATTCCAAAATAGCGCCGATGGGATTGGAAAGTTCTGCACGTGATCTAATGACGACAAATTAAATAACAGATGCAGCCGGATCATTTTCATAATGATCAACACAATCTACCAAGAGCAGCGCAAATTAACGTCTGGTTTAAGACATGCTTTTTTGGGATGGTAAATAATGGCTCAAATACCAGTAAATTGACTAGCGCAAACCTTAGTAAATCCCATTTCATGACTGATTTAAATACTCTCCTCCCATAAGTTTAGCGTCTGAAAGGGAAACTCCTACAAATGCATATGCAATAAGGTCAGCCGCCAAAATAATCCTGTCCACACACCCTGTTTTTTAACAGCAAAAGAGGGTTTTGTGCTGTTTAGTATCACTGAGATACTTTTATATTTTTATTCACATTTTGAATTATCTTTTTATCTTTTTATATTTCCTTTTTTAATTTTTAGATCAAGTTTTATTCTTTTTGTCACTTTTTAAAAATGTGTTTATATAGTTTTTATTCATTTTTATTTCAGTTTTAGTTATTTTAGTACATTGTTAAATAAATGAGAAATGTTGCCTTGGCAACCAGCTGAAATAAAATAACTTTTACTTTTAGGTTTTTTAATTGTATTTCAGTTAACGTTTGTCTTATTTCAAGTGACAAAAATGTTGTTGATGTTTTTAATGGTCTTACTTTTAGTTAAAACCATTAAGAACCCTGATTTTATGGACAAAAACCTGAAAAATTAAGTACAATAATATCTGTATGTGTGTTTGTGAACTCTTTTGTTGTGTCCTGTCTTGTGCCACGTTTTGTGGTTATTTGTAGTTTTTCATGTTGATTAGTCTCCCCAGGTGTGTCTGGTTAGTTCTCTTGGTCACCTCTGTGTGTTCCCATGACAATTTATCCACGTCCCTTTGTTACCTTGTTAGCCTGTGCATATGTTTCCCTTGTGTTTCTCTTGTGGTCGTGAGTCGTTGGTTTTCCTGTCTCATGTTTCCTGGACTATCCTGGCTACCCTGTGTTCATTTGTCTTTTGGATTGTTATTTAATAAATCAAGCTGCACGTGGATCCTCTTCTCTGCCTGTTCCTTTGCCTGCCTGAATGCCTCAACATTAACGTCTCACCACCAATGGATCCAGCGGTGAAATTAGTCCACCTGCGTTAAGGTATTCTCTCTCTCTCTCTCTCTCTCTCTCTCTCTCTCTCTCTCTCTCGAGGTCCACACAAAAGACTTTCTGGACATTACATATTTATCCAGCCTGCTAGACTGTGCACTTATTGATTTGTTTCTGTTATGGACTGAACAAACCACTTCAACATAAACTTGTCCGTGATCCCTAGAGTCAGCATCCCTAGAGTAGAGGCATCTTGGCCACCGGCCTCAGAGCTCTCAAGCCTGCCGGTGCCTGCACTGTCTGTCCCAGAAGTTGTTTCCTTGTCCTCTGTACTCCCCTTGGCCATTTTGTGTGAGGGCACACTGCTCTCCAGCCCATGAGTCCGCTCCAGAGCACGCTCCTGTCCTGGAGTTTCCTGTCTGCCCTGATGAGACCATGGATGTCGTCCCTGAGTTTCCTGTCTGCCCATCGCAACCATGGAGGTCGACCCCTAGGGCTCTGTCATGTGTACCATGTTTTGTAGTTATTCGTAGTTTTTCATTTTGGTTAGTCTCCCCTGTGTCTAGTTAGTTCCCTAGGTTTCCCTTGTGTGTTCCCATGACAATTTATCCATGCCCCCTTGTGACCTTGTTAGCCTGTGTATATTTTGCCCTTGTGTTTCTCTTGTGGTTGCATGTGCATGTGAGTCGTCGGTTTTGCTGTTCCTGTCTCGTGTTTCCTGGACTATCCTGGCTACCCTGTGTTCATTTGTCTTGTGGATTATTTAATAAATCAAGCTGTATGTGGCTCTTCTTCTCTGCCTGTTCCTTTGCCTGCCTGAATGCCTCAGCATTACAATCTGATTAATGTTTGGAGGCATGATTAACTGTGGTATAACATAACTGACCATGAATTGACCATTTAATTGTTAAAAAATAATGCACATGAAGCGTAGCAGCCCTGACGCTGTCACAATCTTGTGTATTATTTTTCACTAATTCAATGGCCTGTCGTCAATTATTCCTTGATAAACATGACATCTTAAAAATGTGGCACTCGTGGTGAAGTGAAAAACGGCAATCAATAATAATGACATGGACTAATTAAAAAAAATAACACAATTGGCCACCTGTGAGGTTGAAAGTGTTTAGTTAATAGGACTGAATGAGTTACGTGCCAAAAGGACCCCTGCCATAAGTGTCCCATTTGTTACTTACTGTATATGATTCAGAAAGGTGCTCCTAATGTCATATGCTCTTTTGCTGAGCCTGCACTGTTGAGGACTCCACAGTGCACTACTACTGAACAGTCCGTGTGGCATTACAGGGGCTTATAGGAACATTTAGACAGGCCTGAAACTGAATTATTTATAGAATCCCTTCAGAAAGCTGACCCACTTGAATTTACACACAGATGAGAACAAGAGAGAAGTATAGACTCCACCTGTGAGACTGAGACAAGAGAAAGTGTAGGTGACAGAGTTAGATGCAGTTCCTGCCAGAGCAATAATGTGTCCTTGTGCGTGAAGCAGCTTCTGATAAATAAAGCGTGAGCAGTGGGGTGGAAAGTAGAACAGCATGTGGGAAATATGAACTGCTTTAATGTATGGGTTTGGCAGGTGGGTCTGTATTACTAAATGTGATAAAGAAAACTCTCACATGTGCTTCCAATGAGTAAGCATAATCTGAACACACCACACTGTGCAGGAGTGTATGGCCAAGGCGGTGGTTCTGATTTTTTTTTTTACAATCGGAAAACACATTACAATAAGATCTGATAGCTGCTAAAATGCAATGATAGTGTCAAGTGACTAAGATTTATGGTTCAGAGATAATCACACACAGTTTAGCAACCTTTTTAATCACTCTCACAATCCCCACCAACTCATTCTGTCACACGTACACACACACTCACAGCAAGCATTCAGACCAGCAAGCATGGGCTGATTTACTGCTGCAGCTGGTGATGATGATGGTAGTCAAGTGTGAGAAGAAAAAGCACGCTGTTAAAGATGCCATGAAATCAGAATTTGTATTATATGGCATGTTGTTCATCTGCGTTAGCTTCTACAAGCTAAGATGATGTTTTTCTGCTCTGATTTTAGTGGGAAAACAACAGAATTCTGCGGAATTGATTTAAATGTAGTAGATACATTTATTTACTTTGAAAATATGTATTACATTGATTAAAAGTGCAGTAGAGACTTGCTTAAAATGGTTACTTGCTTATAATGGATGTATATATATATATATATATATATATATATATATATATATATATATATATATATATATATATATATATATATATATATATATATATAAACACACATATACATATATGTATATATACATATATATATATATATATATATGAAATGTTTCTTGAGCACCAAATCAGCATATTAGAATGATTTCTTAAAGATCGTGTGACACTGAAGACTGGAATAATGGTTATTGATATTTTTGCTTTCCCATCACAACATTTAAAACTGTAAAAATAGTTTACAGTATTATTGTTTTACTTTATTTTTGATCAAATTATTTTAAAAGTAAATTAAAAAATCTTACCGACCCCAAACTTTTGCATAACATTACATATATATTTGTACATATATATTGCAGGGCCACACTTTAGTTTAGGGTCCAATTCTCACTAACTAACTATTAACTACGACTTTTGCTTCAATAAACTCCTAATTGTAAGGTAGCTGTTGCATATTGGGTGAGATCAAGGGTTGTAGAATAAGGTTATGCAGAATAAAGCATTGCAATGTACTTTATTAGTACTAATAAACAGCCAAAATCCCAGTAATATGCCTGCTAAATAGCAACTAGTTAGTAGTGAGATTTGGACACTAAACTAAAGTTTTACCTATTAAAGTTGAATTTTTACAGTTCTATATGTAATAGAATTTAATGAAGAGCAAACATTTTACCAATTAATTGCCCTTTTCTATCACTAGAGTAAATGTTCTCAAGGCTAAGAATCTTAGCACCTCAGTATGACATGTCTTGTCCCAACTTCCGGTTTCAATAGGAAATATGTGCTTGTCAACCTTTAAAAGCCTATAAGACGCATCATTGCAGGTCAGTGTTTAATTACTCCTGGCTCAATTCTTCATCACTGCTCACTGATCCTCTTAAATACCAGCACACTAAAGTGTAAGTATCCTTGAGTGACCCTAGAGAAAAAAAAAAGAAAAGAAAGCATGTGTATGAATGCTCTCATCTTATCATGATCAGTTATCTGCAAATCTTCATTGAAGCTCATCCTGGGAAGAAATCTAAAACTACTGTCATATGATGCTTTACTTGCTGCTTTATGGTTTTGGCTTCATGCCAGCAAGTGTTTTAAATGTGTGCCTGCAGATATGGCTAAGTGTGTGTTCTCACCCCTGTGGTCATGTGACACCCTCAAGGGTATCTCAGAGGTTTTGACTCCTCAGTCTGCTGCTGAAGTCAGCAAAGCGCTGCACAGCTTTAATGAACATCAGCATGCTTTAGCCTGATTGGATAACCAGAATGGCCCTAGGGATTTTTTATTTTTTATTTTTTTTTGTCAGTTGTTGTGCTTGTCAGTTCACTTATTGGATGACTGGTTTGCCCATTGGCAGGGGTTCTCTCTTACTGCAAGTGCAGTGAAAGAGTTGCACAGTACAGTGTGAGGAAGGTTCCTATCAGTAGTTTAAAAAGCTACAAGCTACACTGTCAGAAAAACAAAACAACAAAACAAAACAAATGTGCAGCAATTGTCCTATGGTTAGAACAGCTTGTCAATGGGAACAACTTTGTACCTTATCTGCCCTTAAAGGTGCATATTGGTACCTTAGAATTGTATGTAAGTTGAAGGTAACACTTTAGTTTAGGGTCCAATTCTGAGTATTAATTAGTTGCTTATTAACATGCAAATTACTAGGATATAAGCTGTTTATTAGTACTTCTAAAGCACATATTAATTTCTTATCCTGCATGATCATATTCAACATCACTTAATCCTAAACCCCAATACCTAAACTTAACAACTACCTTACTAACTATTAATTACTCTGTAATTTGGAGTTTATTGAGGAGAAATTCGTAGTGGTAATAGTTTAATAGTGATAATTTGACCAAGTTGAATATAGAGTTGAATTACCCTTAGTGTGCTGTAATGAACCCCTAATGGGTATATATATTCAGTAAAATGGAAGCTTAAGAGTTTTTCCCAAGCATACCTATAGGCATAGGTGTATTAAACAAATTGATAACAGGGAGAATATGTAAATAATAATTCAGCTTTATAGCAGATTCGAAGTGATCAAGTCCTTAGGACGTTCCAATTCAACCAACTGCAAGGGTTCCACCCAAGCGGCAACCTCCCTGTCTCTGTCTTGAAACCAACACAGAAGTGAATTAAACAGCAATTCATCAACTGGCCGCTTGAGGCTGGCTGCAAAAGTGAGTCAAATCTGCATCTCCCCCATGTTGAAATGCCCAACTTTACAGCAGAAAAAAAAACATGTTTACAGTCTGGAGCAAAAAGTGGCTTTGGTCTATACAGCTAATTTTGCCCTTCATGACAACTGTGAGGGGGGTGAATTTTTTTATAACTCATACTTTTAAATTATAAGCCTTTACATTTCTGCATAGTTAAGGGTGTGTCCAGTTTTGAGTGACAGGTGGATTCCCGCTGCTGTGGTCATTAGTCATCATTAGCCGTTTGTCTGCTGTCTGTTTGCCGTCACATTACCTCAGCTCATTGTCTGACTGTAAAAATAAATAAATTCGGGAGTGACGCGCTGCCAAGATGGCGACAGTCGCCCACGCCCACTTTATGCTTCAAAAACGGTCTTCAGAAACCTACGGGTGACGTCACAGACACTACGTCCATATTTTTTTACAGTCTATGGTTCCACCAGTACTGGGCACTTGTACAACGACAAGCAATGACTTACATCCGAGTTAATGAGATGGAAAGACGTTAGCGAGGGAAGGGCATAAAAAAGTGAAGTGGAATGCAGTCCAAGCTGCCACTTTGTCTATTGTTTGCCTTCTAAAGTGTTATCATGACCTAAATGGAACCTCATAAGTGATTCATCGCTCTTCATAGGCAACAACTCCCTTAAAATCCCTCAAGCACACCATATAAATTGTAGTACTCACATGAAGTACACAAGAGACTCCACTAACAAAGTTTCATGTTAGCATACTAATAAGCTCAACAACTCGATACTTTAATACCAACTCTGCTCCTGGAGGGCTATCATCTGGCAGCTCTCCAACCCTAGTCAAACACACCTGAACTAGCTAATCAAAGTGTTCAGGATTACTTGAAAATAACAGGCAGGTGTGATGGAGCAGGGTTGGAACTGACGTCTGCAGAAAAAATAAAAAACTAATTTGACACTAGACACAATCTAGCATAAACTCTATGAATGAAAATGAGCGCACCACGATCAAAGAGTCATGTTTCAGTTTCTTATATTTTGCGTTTCTCAGAAATTAAACCTTGCCAATAGTAGCATCAACTTAGATATTGTATTAAACACATTTTATACTATTTGATAAGTCTATTTCTGGTAACACTTTACAATAAGGTTCCATTTATTAACATTAGATATGGCGGAAAAATCTATGCCAAAAATAACCGAGCGCACATACCTGTATGCTGACGCGTGTGGTAAATTACTAATTCGTACGAATTCATACATCCTCACTCATACGAATTCATACGATTGTTGGTAAATCTTACATATTTTACTAGTTTCCCAATACCCATCACTGGGGTTTAGACAAATTAGCAGAATTAGCCACCTCGTACTGACTCTTACGAAATCGTACTAATTGGTCGTGAGATAGCGTTGGAAAGCTCTAATATTGCCATTCTCAAATAGGCCTTTGTGCAAGTAAATGTATTTTGTCATTTAAACACTAATGATATGTTAGTAAGTTGGTATATAACTGGGGATGGGCTCCACTGCAATTCAGAATCAGAGTTTTTCAGAATCAGAGAATTAGCTAACTTTTATCCACTTCTCCTGAAAGACATGAAAGTAAGTGAGCAGTGAACTAGGAAAAGAATAGAGTGAACTTTATAATTAAATACACATCATGTATCTATTATCAATAAAACACATTGTCAATTTATAGCTATTTGAAATGATTAGTATTGCCACTTCCATAGACATCACTGTATATTTTACAAACTTTTTTTGCTAGTACTATTTGCTTTTATATAAAATAAACATTGAACAGTTGATCTATGGTTGTGATTCATGACAGGTGAGCACGTCCGTCTCTGGCTCAGCGCCAGCCAAAGCACAACGCAGATTTGACTTTAGCAGTTGCAATGAATGTTCTAACCACACCGGTGTGATCGTATCATCGCATCATTACAAAAATATTATTCAAACAGCACACCTGTTTGTGGCAGTTGTTGTACAGTACTGTGTCATTGGATCGGTTTAATCGGTCCAATAGGCCGTCGGACCACCAAATGAGTCCGGTGCAAATGTATTTTGTGTTACATGACATGAATTAATTAAGCAAGAATAAGGGACTGGAGATGTTTATCTGTGTGTTGAACATGAGTTCCAAATCAACTTTGGCAAAATGTGTTGGGATCATGCAAATTATGTATTCTACTAAATATTTTTTTCCTTTTATATATTATTTAGTTTTACTGTTTAAATTAGAATATATTTACTACAATTTTGTAGTCAAAAAAAAAAAAGAGAAAAAAAAGAAGAATACAAGGCATTTTTTGCTTTATGGAAACTATGAATGAATGATACATTTAATATAGATCATTTTAATTGTAATTGTAATTTTGACAAGCATCCGGTTTAAGCACAATGCATATTTGTTTTTATCCGTATACAAATAATTTTGCAATTGCTACAGATATAGACATTGGCTTCTCTGCGCAACTCTACTGGATTCTGTAAAGAATCTCATCTGGAGTGCATGCGACTTCTAAAATGTTGCCTGCAGTAAGGGGGTAGTTTACAAGATTTTGGAACAGAGCATATTTATGGCTCAATTCAAAGCAACATCAAAAGAAAAGCTATACTTCAATGGCTTCCTGTTTAAGAACAAATCAGCTAGCAGTGCACAACAACTTTCACATCCTGCCTCAACTTACATCAGTTCCTTCTTTTGAATTGTTTCTCCTAGATTAATGTATCATTTCCTTCCCATTTGTTACTGATGCATTAATGACTAAGTGCAATAAGTGAAAAATCATCCTTCATGCAATAATTGCGATATAAAGCAAAGGACAGCTGCAAAGAGATGAAGCGTTTGTTGGTTTCAAAGATAAATTCACCTCACTGATCTGACAAGGAGGATCTTCAGGACAGTGTTTGATTGTTCTCTACCCTGGCTCAGTTTTTTTTTTTTTTTTGTGAGTAGGGTAGGTAAAAGTTATTGCCTGTAAGCAATTAAACAGCTCCCTGGTGGAAAATAATACGACACACTTTTATTCTCATAACGTGAAGGCAGCAACTGTAAGAGGAGGGGATGAGCTTTGTCCTCATAAAGCATGACCTAAAACCTTATAAAGAGAAAACTTGTCAAAATATATAGAGATTGAAAGCTACATATTAGAAGATATATGTCACTAAACTGCTACTTCAACAAAGCAGATGCATTTGCTTGCAACCCTGTAGGGATAAAGTGTAAGGGTTAGGGTTGAGACGTAGGGACAAGTGATTTCCCAATAAGGCAGCATTCATTTATGATTTTAATAAATATAATCATTTACACTGAATATGTTGTTATTTTATAATGCACTATAATGCACTGAGGTGCAAATATCTGTCACTATTTGGACCAAGTATAAATAGCTAACAACCATATATATACTTAGTGTAAATAGGATTTAATATTTACACTTGGTGTAAATAGCATTTAACATTATTTCCACTTAGTGCAAAGAACATACCTTTTGTATTTACACTTAGTATAAAAAGCATTTATCGCAGCTTGTGATGAACTTTGATTCATCATGTGACTTTATCTTTAACACTTGTGTTTATTGCTACTCATGTATGTGGTTTCACCACTATTTCTGCCAAGGGAGAAACAAATAACCACACATGCAGGCAATTTCTAAAATTGGGGGCTTCCATAATGATAGTCAAGATCACGAGACATTTTACAATCTTAAAGGTCCCGTTGCATGCGATTCCATGTTTCAAACTTTAGTTAGTGTGTAATGTTTCTGTTAGAGCATAAATAATATCTGTAAAATTATAAAGCTCAAAGTTCAATGCCAAGCGAGATATTTTATTTAACAGAAGTTGACTACAAAAAACGGCTCGATTGGACTACACCCCTCTACATCCTGCATTAGTGACATCACCAGAACCGTTTCTTGACTAACCTCCGCCCACAGGAATGCTCCCTCAACTCTACTGGCTACTTGCGCACTTCTTATAACTTAGCCTACTGTGTTTACTCAGCTCTTACGGTGATTTTCTGAAGTAAAACTGACGCTTCATCTTTTGTGTGATGTACAATAAACTTTATTATACTCATCAGTACATGTTTGATCATCATTCAGACAGCAGACGTGTAGGCTATAAATAAATAATGGATACATAGCCTACAAGCAGATGACAAATACGTTATAATAACCGTAATTAAACTACTAAACCATACCTGTTTCATCTCTATACAGCAATCTGACTCTGTAGGCATTATTGTCCGACTCGAAATGAACGCCGTTACTGAGAGTTTCTGATATTATCATCATTCTGTGAGATGAATTTTTCCTGACAGACTGAGCACGAGCTCATGAAGCTCCGCCCCCTGTGTCGTCCAGCAGCACCTCATTTGCATTTAAAGGGGACATACTGAAACGGCTCGTTTTTCTGAGCCCCCAAAAAATGTCAATTTAAACATGCTGTAAAAAATGATCTGTTGGGTATTTTGAGCTCAAACTTCACATACACACTCTGGGGACATCAGAGACTTATTTTACATCTTGTGAAAAGGGGCATAGAATGGGACCTTTAATAAAACAATATTTATCAAAATTTAGATTAAATTATGTCAAATCTGTAAGTTATCACTGTAACACCACACACTTGAATAAAGTGTGACATAAAATTCACAACAACCTTCACACACACAAAAAGTAGTTAAAATATAATTCTTATTTTTCTTAAAGAGGCGACGTCCATTGTTGTAACACTACAGACATGAAGTTGAGGGATACTTTTGATTAAATTGTACATGTTAAATAAAATCTATATTCATAGACACATTCCCCTGAGGGAAAGTGCTTAGTTTGCGAGTGCGTATCTAAAGTGAAATGGAATGCACTCTCAGTAAGATTTGAAACAGAGCTAACACTGCCAAAGTTAAACATCCAAAATGGGTCTCAGAGAAATCCAGGTGCAGAGAGTCCTGTTGCACAGCAGGATAAACATTTGTTTACTGTCACCACTCACTGTGTACTCTGTTCTTTTCACACCTTAAAAAATATATTAGTAAACCACTCTCCAGTGGCAGTTGCTTTGAAGGAGCTTAGTAGGGAACAGGTCAAGGAGTGGACAAAAGGTTTAGGAAAGGAAGAGGGCTAACAGGTGGGGGTGACAGCTCTACTGCGCCATTATGAACAATCTGTGTGCCCTGCCTTCTTAGCCCCCAGCTGTTTAGTTTGCTCATGAAATGTGGATATGACCCAGCAAGCTGTGCTTCTTTGCAAGCATTGGTCTCTGTGTGGCAACAACAACTTTAATGCTCCGTGATATCCCATCAACATCGCATTCGTCAGCATGTGGCACACGGAGATGTGGACAGAGTACAGCGATAATTGGGAGGGGGTATGCAGAAGTGGATGGAATAGATAAGAGGGCATATGGGGGGTTTCTGCATATTAATCATGTGTTTTGCCTGCCCCCTCCATCATTTATTCATGACAGCTGCTCCTCCCTCAGTGCCTGCAGAGAATGTGAGGATAATATAGAAAACATCATATGCTGCAGTGAAAAGCAGCATTCTGAAGTGGAATTGTTTCCCGTGAAGCACAAACTCTTTTAAGCCAGCCATCCAGACCCAAGGGGAGACATTAGCAATCATTGGAACTGCATTTATCTACTGGTGACATTCATCCACTGCTCCAGTTTACTGAGATCTTTTTTTTGCCTCAAGATGCCAATTGACACGGTTAACCTGTAATTACCATAAAGTGCCGCAGTGCATGGTAGGAATCGATATCAGGTGAATATGATTTTGCCAAGTAGCAAGTTCCTTATTTTTTTACTGGTTAAAAAAAAAAAAAAAGTATATTCAAACAAGCATTGTTCTAATTCTACCCTTAAAATTCAAATGCACCATTTACAAGGGAATTATGTTAAAAATGCATACATGAAAATTAATATACATTTTATATTTTATAAATAAAATAAATAAGAAATGGAAGAAAAATAGTACTTTGTTTTATGTCAAGTAGATTTACTTGATTTAGTTATTTACATCAGTTCCACATATGTATATATAAAACACATTTCCCTCAGTTTAATTCAATAATCTCAAAGTGATTTTATATGTGTCTGACCAATATAATTAAGTTATATATCCTCTATGGAAGGCGTAGGACCATAAAATGTTCGTCCAATCATTGAAAATGCTCCGAATGCAATGATACAATGTCCTACCTCCCTGTCACCGTGTTTATTTTCATACCTCCGCACACCCTGCTTGCAAAGAAATCACACGTCATCAGCGTGCAGAGTTAGACAGACGCCAGTCACCGAGCACCACAACCGAAACAGCAGCCACCTTTTACAGGTCATCCTGAACCAAAACAACAAGCGTATGCTGCAAGCGTATGATGAATTCTGGTTTGCGATCTGGTCACCCGATTATCAGCAAATTTAACAATATTACATTAGTTATTCCATATAGACAGCTTGAATTGTCTACTTTTAAACAAAACAATTCAAAACGAAAAGAAACTGACTAGCCTACTCTCTGCTTCTGTAGGCTAATCCGTATGAAATGTGCATTTCTCTCTATATGCGCGTTCACTGCGAAGATGAGTCAGCATCGTCAACTTCATCTTTGCAGCCCGACACTGACACAGAAAACACTAGTTTATTAATAAACATTTAAAATGTCTCCTTCCTATATTTGACACATTCATAATCATTACTTTTACCGGTTCTATGGTACCATGTGCTACCATAGTACTTTTCAGAAAATGTGTTTTTTCAATGGTATATATCTAGACATTGGTGGTACATGGTTTTATCTGTGTAAGTGCAAATAAGGGTCAACGGTGATGGAAGCTAAGGTGGGTTTATCACTCAAGAGCCAGCACTTGGCTGTCAAGTCTTGCTTTGGAGAATGGAGCCCAATTGCATCTGGCATCAACAAATAAAAAAGTCATGCATCAGGTTTTCACGCTCTACAAACAACTCCCACAAGATGACTGCTGAGTTCAAGCTCTGCATAAGCAAGTGTGCTATTTTTTTTTTCCTCTCCAAGATTCACACAAATAAATTGGTCTTGACTCTTTTGAATGACCCCTGACTTGGTGGGACAGCTTTGTGGACATCGCTTTAAACTCCATTTTTCCCTTTACATCCATCGCACTGGCATTTCTCCAGCATTTGGATAGATGACTTTGAATAAGTGTTTCTCTGTCAGAAGGGGGCTGATCCCCAGTTCCCAGAGTGGTGACCCCATATCAGACTGTAGTGACTGTATGGCAGCTGAAAGAAAATACAGAGCTAAAGTTAAAAACATTGTACCAACGACTTATGAATGAGTGGTGGGGCATGGGTGCTGTTTGGGAGGATTTCTGGCTGGTTGCTTAGTCACTCTGTCAGCTTTCTCTCATCTTCCTCTGCCCTATCTTCATTTACTTATTCCATCGCTTTCTCTCTGATCTATTACTGTTAATAAAAAAAATACTATTAATAAAAAAATAAAATAAAAAACAATGTTATTAATCTGTGTCATTAATTATTTTGTGATTATTTTGTATTTACAACAAATGTCAATTTTCCGTGTTAGTTAAACCTCTTCGGTCCTATTCGCCCCCGAAAGAATCTTTCTTCCACATTAAAAAATAAGGTGGATACTTTGGCAAGACGACATCCTAAATATACAATGCATATGTTGTGGTAGTGTGATATGATTTTGAAACTATTCCTCTGCAGGTGTTTTTTTGCTGGCTTTAAGATATGTAAAGACAAGTCTTGTTTTTAAGAGTTCTTGGAAAATTTGCTAAAGGTTGTTAATAAATGTAGGCTCAATGCAAACGAAGTGTAAGACATACGATGAGGGATTATTAAACTCTTTATTAATTAATGCCATGATAATTGGATATCAGCAACAATTCATCTTAAAAATAAAACATGATTAAATCATTATCATTAGTGGGGTGAAATAGTTGAGATCAGCATGTTGGAGCATCAGGATCAGACAGGCGTGAAACTTCACATCAATCACAGCTCTGAACCCTTTAAACCTGTCAACAGCTCCCACCGCTCATTAGTATCAATTATCAAAAAAGCTTATGAATGAGGGGTGGGGGCATTGGTGCTGTTTGGGAGGATTTCTGGGTGGTTGCTCAATCGCTCTCAAATGACTTCCCATAATTCTCTGTCAGTTTCCTCTCGTCTTCCTCTGCCCTATCTTCATTAACTTATTCCATTGCTTTCTCTCTGATCTATTAATATTAGCCATTTGTGTGTGTGTGTGTTTCTGTTGTTTATTATTTATCTTCTTATATGCAGTGTGCTTCTATGATGACCCATGTCTGTTCTCAGACCATTTGGAGATATTATAGCCAGGTAGATCAACAAATAAACCAAACATAATTAATGGTATATTGAAGTATTTAGACAAGAACATAATTTAAAAATAGGTTATTAACTGATCAAATTGATGTAATCAAATTAATGAAGAACATAATAACAAAGTAGATTTGCTTGTTTGCTCAAAATTCACTTCTATTGCTAAACAGTTATTAAGGTGCCCTCTTTTGTTGCTTATTGGACAAATCAAAGGCCCCCACCCCACGTCTCTGAGACATTTTGGACTGTAAATGTGACCCTGGACGACAAAACCACATGGGTCACAATTTTGACATTTTTGATATGGATACATCATATGAAAGCTGCATAAATAAGCTTCCCATTGATGTATGGTTTGTAAGGATAGGACAATATTTGGCCGAGATACAACTATTTGAAATTTGTGCAAAAAAATCGAAACATTGAGAAAATCGCCTTTAAAATTGTTCATTTATGTTCGTGATTGTGCTGCATTCACTCACACAAATAAATGTTTTATATATTTACGGTAGGACATTTACAAAATATCTTTTTTGAACATGATCTTTACTTAATATCCTTATGATTTTTGGCATAAAAGAGAAATCGATAATTTTGACCCATACAATGTATTGTTGGCTATTGCCACAAATATACCTGTGCTACTTGTGACTGGTTTTGTGGTCCAGGGTCACATATAGCCTGAGTTTATCCTTTTGAGGCAGCTGTAGAACAGATTTGTGCCAAATTTAAAATACATATGGTTTAAAATCTACATAATAATGTCTCCTGACTAAGCAAACAGTACTAACAACTATATTATATGTGCAGTTGTGCAGCACAAGCCACATAATCTAGATGGTTTTTTTTTTTTTTTTTTTTTTTTTGACTGGTGGTCACCTATATCTCAGGGTAGCATAAATGACAGCACAGAAATAAAGAGAACAAACATATTCATGTCTGTGATATTGACAGAAAGGTGGCAGGAGTGGAGTAGATGCAAAAAAAAAAAAAAATCAGTAAGAGAGAGAGAGAGAGAGAGATGCTGGTTCTCTGAAGGATAAAAGACATGCCAGAATGGCTTCCTCCCTCTGTCTCTCTCTCTCTCTCTCTCTCTCTCTCTCTCTCTCAAGGGAGGAGTCAAGGGAGCTAATCAAATTCAAATCCCCTTTCCAAAAAAATGCCAAGTGGATCTTAAAACAAGGCTGGTGGTCCCAAGCTAATTACATTAAAAATAAATAAATAAATAAATAAACCCTTCTCTTGGCAGTTGATAATCGGTGTGATGCTCTATGGGAACGTAGCAGGTGTTTATCTGACATATTAATCTGAGTCTAAGCATCTTTTATAACACGAGGCACTGGTTGAGCTGGTGACTGCTTGTTCCTTGTCTTCTGAAGTGTCAGTGTGGCTTTGGTTACTTTTTTCTGCATGTTGCAGGGGTTAAACATTTTTTTGATGAAATGTTAAGATATGGACATTGGCGGCTGGTGCTTTTCATGAGTGGGGAAGTACAGATACCACTTGTCATGTATTATTATAGCAAATATGTATCAATATGGGTTTTGTCTCTTTGTGTATCTGCAACGCTGCTCCTAAAAGTGACAGTGAAAATGTATATTTTAATACTTACAAATTGCAGTATGCAAAAAAACAAAAACAAAAAAAAAAACAAAAAAAAAAAAAACAGGTATATGAACCTTGTAACGTATAGGCAAGGACAAAGCGGAGATAGAATCCAAGTGCAACACTTACTTTAATAAAACAAACAAGAAATCTCAATCGAACTCAGGACAGGAAACAGCTACATGAAACAACGACCAACAAACAACTAATGAACCACAGAAGTTTAAATACAAAGGCAAACAAGCTAAACAAGATAACAAGGGGGCGTGGTAAATAAGAAACACCTGGGACGACTAATCAACATAACGGGGAACTGCTAAACATAGGATGAGACAGGGGAACACAGACATGAATCGTGACAAACCTGTTATACAGAATTGTGCTTAATTGTATTTAATGTGCAATTTTAGTTTACTTCTAACCATACAATTATGCAGTTGCAAATAATATTAAATAAAATAAAATGCCACATACATGTTCATAAATAGAGAGTACACTCATATTACTATGTTTCTTAATAAACTGAAGTACACTTTTAAAAAGTACACATTGTAATAATGCTCTACAGTAGGTATTAGCATTGGTAGCATGCTGTACAGTATACAGTACATTCAAATCATCAGTTCTCTTGCACATACCCACAAGGACTAATCCACTGGGATTTATGGTTGTTTTCACACGCAGTTACATTTTTGTTTTTGTTAAGAGTGTTTTTTTTTTTTTGTTTTTAAGTAAATATCCAGAGGACTAAAGACTGGCCTTTACCTTAATCAACACTATTACATAATTAAAGATTAATAATTAATAAAACTGTACACTATACTAGAATGGTCTATATATTTATTCATTGTATTTTCCACATGGAAATGTTCACTGTCACCATAAATTTAAATATGAATGGTAAAAGTTAACCACAATAGATGATTATTTGCTGTACTTTTTTTCAATTTATTTTATTTATTAGAACTTTGAAAATATAATTATTGCAAATTTCTTTACATTGTATATACAAAAAAAATACTTGCATTATGTGTTTACTTGCATTATCTAAAAGTAGAAGCATTTTATAAGTGAGCTCTCAAATATTACCCTATCTAACCAACTTAAGAAGCAATGCATTTTTATAAACTCAGAATGTCAAAACCTTAAAATATTTAATAATAACAATTAAAAATCAATACTTGGCTTCAGTTATGCAACTCAGCACAGTAACAATACTCTACTGTATTGATTTTTACCAATAAATATGTCATAGTTAAGATGGACCCTCAACCTCAAGACCTCAGAGTCATGCTATGTGATGAAATTTTGATGTCTTTAATTTTGTTGATACTGCAGATGATTGTGATATGCGTTATAATGAAAAGCTGCAGTGTGTGTGCAGTGTGATTTCTCTTTTCACTTCACTGCTGCAGATATGTTCTGATGAAAAATGTATGATTGCACGCGTTTCTTTACAAAAACTTGGATAGGGTGCTGCATCCTCTGACTGCTACAGTATGGTGTTAAAACTATAGCTACTGAGTCTATAGCTAAAAGGCGTTATTTTCGACACATCAGTTAAACCTCTGGGGTCTAAGGTGTTTTTGGGGTCCTTGAGGTTTTTTGACATGCCCTGACATTTGTGCTTTTTTTCAGTTGCTTATAAACATATTAATGGCAAAGGTGTACAAAGGTGTGGCAAAGGTACACTCTATTTAGCACAAACAGGGCTACCATAATATGTGAGCAACATGTATGTACATGTTTGTATTTTTGAGAGAAAAATGCATGGATATAAAAAAAAAAAAACCTTTCTGAAATAAGGCCACAAAACACATACTAAAAAATATGTGTCCACAAGACTTTTGACTAGTGGATTTTGTCGCCTGGAGTTTTTGCTTCAAAATGATCTGAAAATCATCCTGTCTAATCATACACATAAAACAATATATTGATTTAAATTTTGTAAGACACTTTTTGTTTGGAAAGGCAATATGCGTGGGGGCGTGAATGATCACGAATAATGCTGTGATTCACACCTGAGAAGACAATGACCTGCATAATGAGCCTTTCATTCAGGTGTGTCCATGAGAGGGTGACAAACTAGTAGATGTGTTCATTTAAAAATAACGTTTACTAATGTAATTGTAAGTGTGAATGAACGGCACAGATGCCGTTCAGATGTTGTTTACTACAGCTGTAAAATTGTAAAATTGTCGCGCATATGTGCCATTCATTCATTCACACACAGACAGGCGATTCATATTTAAACAGTCCCTTTGCAGTTTACAGACACTATTCCATATTACGATTAGAACACAGCACTTAAGAATAAAGAACTTACTATTCACAATCCTCAGCTGGATCCGTTGCTCCTCGAACCAGCAACTAAACCAGCACTTCTGAGGTAAATTTTCTAGGATTATTATTACGTTAGTATTATTCCTCACAGCACAGCAAGACGACATAAAGTACATGATTCTTATTAAACTTGATGTGTTTTATCAAGTTGATGTGGGCGTTGACATGTTTGCATGGATTGCCTCAGATCATTTGCTTTTGAATAGCGCGTGCTCTCCGTGGGTGTGTTCACATTAGCAGATTATGGGCCCTATCTTGCACCCAGCGCAATTGACTTTGTACACCGACACATGTGTCATTCCTATTTTGCACCGGCGCAAAGCGCGCTTTTCCCTCCACAAAAGCACGTCGCTAAACTAGGGAATGAACTTGCGCTCCCTGGGCGGTTCAGCGCAAAAAAGGCGGCATGTTACGGCGCAAACGTTCCTTCGTGCTATTTTGCAGGTTTAGAAAACAATTGCGCCACTAACCAGGAAAAAATTGTTTAAAGTCAGTGGCGCGTTGCGCATGTTATTCATATGCTATTTTAAGGGTGCATGCTTGGCCATAAATAATCAATGTAGGGTGTGCACAACGCACATACACTTTGATTCTCTCATCTACACAGAAGCAGCAGTTTTCATTTTTGCAAATCATACATTATTACGATAGATAGATAGATAGATAGATAGATAGATAGATAGATAGATAGATAGATAGATAGATAGATAGATAGATAGATCATTTATTATAAAATCATACATCTAGCTTACACATTTACCCAAATTATCATACGCCTGTTTAACCGAAGTTAATTTGGGTGGGTTTCTCCATCCCCAACGTCCCTGACGAGAGCGTTGCTCTCCTCGGCTGTGAACCGCTCCTGGCGCGCGCCTGGCAAATCCGCCGTTACGATAGGAATCCGCATTAGAACAAGCGCGCCTGCTCTTAAAGGGAATGTGAGATGATGCTCTGATTTCACGTTACCCCCAAACCACACCTATGAATAATGAAGCTACTTCAGACCACCCATTTTAGATTTGCGCCTGGCGCAAGAGTAATTTATCCCGCCGGAAAAATAGCAACAGCACCAAGACCCACCCACAAAGTTACTTTGACACTTGCATTCATTCACAAAAAAGTATTTTTTGACGCATTCACCCCCAAACACGCCCACACCCCTTATCACGCCTCCCTAAACCACGCCCTGCCCATCAACCACGCCCCCGTCCTCTTTTCTGAAAACTAAAATATGGTCCCCCTAGTTTATTTTCTTTATTTTACAAAAGCACAATGTTTTGTTTTTCAATTGTAAGTGGGCACATAAAAAAGTAGACATTGTACAGTTTATTTTTTCAAATTTCTTATGTCTGTATGACCATAAATGACAGAGTATTTTAAGTCTATTTTGCTGCTATGTGAAAAAAAAAAAATCGAGCAAAACTCGCCGGTGTTTGCCGACCCCAGAGGGTTAAAAGGTGAACTGTGATAGAAATGAAATGACAAGAAAATGAAAAAAATAAAATAAATAAATAATAATTATTATATAATAATAATAATAATATAATAATAATAATAATAATAATATATATATATATATTATAGATTTATATATTATATATTATAAAGTAACACATGAGTAGAAACTGAAAGTATTCTATGGTTAGACTGTGAAGATACAATAACAATTACACAATTACAATTACCTACATCATATTGAAGTATAGAGATGATATTTTCAAAATAGTAATGCTAAGCAATCACATAAGGTCAAAATTGGCCCTTACTTTACTTGTACATTATTCTGGTCTTATTGTGTATTATTTGCTTTTCCAAAGAAAAATAATGTCTTTGTAAACTTTAATCAAAATGTAAATTTACTTTCCATTTTCGCCCACGTTTCACCATTCAATCAGTTCCTAAATTGACACAATCAAGTCACATTACAGAAGTGAAATTGGAGGTGAATATCATATCAGGTTGACTTTACCATCTCCAACACAGCAATTCCCACTGGAACCTGAATTCAGTTTTACAGAGATGAAAATGAAAAGTTTTACATTGGCAGGAAGATATGTTTCTGTTATACAAATCATGCATTGAGAATTGGCAGCTGAAAGACTGTGAGGGGAAAAAGGGTCACATAAGGCTGTAGTAAGCATTTTCCACACTTCAGTTATGTATATGCTGATTGGATTTTGGAGTGTTGCTGTAAATGCAAAGCACAGAGCAAATTAAGCATGGTTACACTTTTTTTTCAGTGTTCTTTGTTACACTGTAATTATACATTTAAGTAGTGAGTAATATTAAAGGGGCATTTCACCCATTTGAACATTGTTTTTTATTTAAAGTGGGTCATATATGTGACCCTGGACCACTAAACCAGTCTTATGTGTAATTTTCTAAAAATTGAGATTTATACATCACCTGAAAGCTGAATACATAATCTTTCCATTGATGTATGGTTTATTATGATAGGGCAATATTTGGCCGAGATACAACTATTTGAATATCTGGAAACTGAGGGTACAGAAAAATCGAAATATTGAGAAAATCGCCTTTAAAGTTGTCCATTTCTATTGGCGATTGTGCTGCATCCATTCACAAAAATAAATGTTTTATATATTTAAGGTGGGAAATTTACTAAATATCTTCATGGAACATGATATTTACTTAATATCCTTATGATTTTTGGCATAAAAGTAAAATCTAAAATTTTGACCCATACAGTGTACTGTTGGCTATTGCCACAAATATACCCGTGCAACATAAGACTGGTTTTGTGATCCAGGGTCACATATGTAGTCGAAATGTAAAATAAATTTTGAATTTGGTGCCTTTGTGACCGAGAAAAGACAAAAAATAACTTCAGGATGCATTTGTATGAAAGACAACAACTCCCACAATGCACCATATTGCACAGCTCCGCAAGCCACTCCCACTAATCCAGAAAGCGCATATCTGCCTATAAGAGAAACCACTCTTCCGTCTACAAGGCTAGCTACCACCAGAGCTTGAAATTCATTTCACATTCACACAAAATGTCTAGTTAGTTGGCGAACTCATTAGTGCATTACTCCTCGTTTGTATTTCTTTCGAAAAGGTGAATTATTGCATGGTACCTGGATGTTCAGTCAGAACATTATGCGGTGCGAAACTAGGAAACTAGTTCACAACACAAACGTCCGTGTCCTCGTCTGATTCAGAGATTTCGTCCAGGAGAAATTGTCATCGTTGAAATTCTTTGCCGCAGACGGACTCTATCTCTGTGTTCGTAGCGGTTCGTTGTTAAATAGTGAGATCACCGGCGCCACCAGTCCGCCCTAACTCGAGCCAGTCCGGGCTCCTCGTCCGCGGCAGGCAGGTCTTCTGCCTCGGCTGCTCTTTGCTATAATGCGGCTTGTAAAGGTAGCCACAAACACCTGATTCAAGCATCCGACTTCCGAAATCCTCTTCCTCTAGTCTATATCATATTGAGCACTCTCCTCCGCTATTGTCATAACTGTACATCTGTCTCCACAGCGCCTGTTAGCTTAGCTTCAAACAAGATGGAGGATATTGCTTTCAGTTTCAGAGAGTAAAGTCCCACCCACTGATCTGTAATAGGTCTGTAGCGTGAGCGGGTCCCGCCCCCTGGGAGAGATGAGGAACGAGTGCTTGTAGTCTCAACAGAAATCCCCCCCTCTTACACTTCCTCCTACAATGACGCAAAATGACGATTTTTGCGTCATTGTAGGAGGAAGTGTAAGAGGTAAATAACAGATTTCTCCCGTATCAGGGAAAAATGAAAGAGTGTTGCACGACCATTCAATAGTATGACTGGGTTTCTAACAATGCAAAGCTTAATGCAAATGGGTGAAGTGTCCCTTTAAGTAACTACATGTACTTACTATATGGTAAGGATTAGGGTTTGGTTTAGGGTTAGTTGCATGTCATTATGCATATTTTATAGTTATTACAATAGTAACTACATGTAACATAACAATGACACTGTAAAATAAAGTGTTACCTTAAGCACTTTTAAAAAGATGTATTCTCACCCTTTTGATACTATAAAAAATATAATCTTCTATAGCAATACTCAGTATTAATAGCTTTGCAACAAAACTTCACTTGGAGAATTAAGCTTAACAGTGACAGTGAAGGCCATGAACTCAGGACTTCTGTCTAATCAGCTTTTATTTGTCCACACTGAGGATGTCCCAGGCCTTCTCTTCAGACAAAATGATACCTGAAGATGCACCTCTGACGAGCATGCATTCCATGCATGTTCACACACATAATTAACAGCTGATCACACACAAAGGTGTTCCCATTAACGCTGACTCAGCGCAGCATCTTGTTCCCGCTTTTTCAGGGAACAGGGATATAGTCAAGTAACCCGAGAAGTTTTATGGGGACATTACATAAACAATGATGTTTATACTGTACAAACTGTATATTCTATCTCCTAAACCTACCCATAATAAAAAAAAAACTCTCTGCATTTTTTAAATTTTACAAAAAAAAAAACAAAAAAAAAAAAAACATCAATTAGTATGATTAATAAGCTGTTTTCCTCTTAGAGAACCAAATAATTTCCCCACAAAGACAAGGGTTTTGGATATTGCCATCTTTGTAGGGACATTTGACATTTTACAAGGATCACACACACACACACACACACACACCACTATAATGGCCAGGTTAACCATGATATAATGATCTTATGGCTTAATAGGCCGCTTTGATGACCTGTTCATCACTGGCACTTAAAGTTTAGTAAATGTCACCAGAAAAGATCAGCACATTGCATTCAGAAAGTGGAGAGGACACTTAATTCAGGGTTATTATTGTAAAGGGCTGCATGATTTTACCAAAATTGGTGATTATTTATATTAAATTGATGATGATATTATAATTGCAATTATTAATGCAGTTTAAATGTAACTAACAATCTATTGCAGAAACTAAAGCTAAACTGACTAAACTTTGAAATTAAGTAAATTTGAAAATAGTATTAAAATAAAAACAAATATAACTTTTCTGAAATGTTTCTGTGAAGAACTAGCAAGAAGCAAACTGATAAATAAGGCAGATTGTGAACATGTCACACTAGGCAATCGAAGACTAATTTTTGCCCTATGAAATTAATTTATTTTAGTCTCAGGTGGCAATATCATTGACAAAAAAACAAACAGTGAACTCAAGCCAAAGATGTGTGCAGACTTGCCTCCAGTGAGGAATATTAGGTCCTTTCAGCACGGTGGGGGTTCCCACCGCACAGCCTCAGGCTGTATGTCAGAAATACAGCAGTCTGACCTTTCTACTCGCCTTAAAATTGGAACTACATGGAATGGAGTAGAATCAATGAAATACAAGCCTATTTCTTAAAATAAAGTAAACCAAATTAGATTAGTTACAGTTAAACCTTAAAGGGATAGTTCACTTTGAAATTAAATTTTGTATGTTTTAGCTTACCTCAAGGACATCCAAGATGTAGGTGTCTTTTTTTACGCAGTAGTTTCAATTTTGATATTTTTAGGTCAAATCGATCTTGTCTGTCAGTCATTTAATGCAGGTCTGTGGTCACTGTCTCAAAGAGCATGCACAGAGTCCAAATTAAAACAATTCCCCATCGTCCAAATTAAACAATTCCCCATCGTAAGTACACATTGATGGCCTAAGACACGAAACGAGCGGTTTGTGTGAGAAAACGAACAGTATTTATATCGTTTTTACCTCTTATACACAGCCACGTCCAAGTGATCTGGTGCAGACTGCTGGTGCATAGATATATACACTAGATGTCGCCTTGGCTACGGCAGTTCGTAACGAATGCCGTAGCCAAGGCAACATCTAGTGTATATATCTATGCACCAGTCTGCGTACACGTCACACAACAGGATGCGCGCGCGCCCTCAGATCACTTGGACGTGGCTGTTTATAACGGTTTATTTCACGTTACACCCAAACCACACCTATGAATAATGAAGCTACTTCAGACCAACCCCTTTTAGATTTGCGCCGGGCGCAAGAGTCATTTATCCCGCCGGGAAAATAGCAACAGCGCCCAAGACCCGCCCACAAAGTTACTTGCGCTTGACACTTGCGTTTCAGATCGTTAAAATAGGGCCCTAAGTCTTCAATATGTAATTTTAAAATTAAACCATCATTATAAAATCAATATTTGACTGGGTATTTAATTTACCATGGCTTATGACACAATACATGAAATATGCATTCTGCTAATTATGTGTGATCTGATGTGGGTGTTAGATCCATGACTGCATGACCTTCTAACAGTTCTTTTGAGTAGCAGTGTACAATTTCCCCCTTCAGCGTGTCAAAAAGGGGCAAGTGGAGTGTGAGGACAGGGTACTTTCAGCGGGGTGAGTGTTTTACACCCTTCAATTAGCCTCCAAGGGTATGGATGACCTCCATGTTTTCTCCTGACGAACACCCCCTGGCCCTCTTATCATCTACCCACTCACTTTGCTCTCCAGAGGAAGCAAGTGCTCTTTCAGAGCAGGGGAAAGTAGATATGTTGTTTTACATTATAGGTGAAAAAAAAAAAAAAAAAAAAAAAAAAAAAAAAACTTACTTCTGTATCAATGACAGTTGTTGGGGACAAATTGTATATAATTCTGGTTGATGACAATATAGTGTCTAGTAATGTAAATGAGAAGCCAAAAACACCGGGTGGCAGCTTTGAGATACAGGTAGTGATATCAGTCTTGAGAATTTAAAATTATGCAGATTATGTCTAAATCTTTTAGTGCTTAAGCATATTGTTTGTATTCGATGCACTTCAATTGTTATACAGTATATATGTTAAATATTGTTGGTTAGATGCTTTGTGAATTTAATTTTAGCTTTATTAAATTGACATTGCATATTTACTTTGAGCATTTGAAAACAAAGCTTGCATATTTTCGACTGTAATCATGTGTATATGATGATTATATTGGTTGTGTGCTGAAATAAACATAGTTAGACACACTCGCTCCAGACACACTCCAAAGCGGAGTCATTGAAGCATTGTCAGCGGCGTTGAGTCTCATCCATCCATCCATCCATCCATCCATCCATCCATCCATCCATCCATCCATCCATCCATCCATCTTTCTATTTCCATTTTTCAAACCGCTTTACCAATGTAAGGTCTCAGGGATGCTGTAGCCATATCCCAGAGTCTCAGGATGTATGCAGGGAAAACCACGCTGGATACATGGCCAGTGTGTAATATTCACACAGTTTGTCCTCATATTTTATGGTAACTAAAGTTCTGTGATGGCAACTGAATAGCGATGTCACTTTTGTCAATGTAGTTTGCTTGTGAGCTGACTTTGCAATTTGTCTTTTGTGCACCTTAAACTATTTTGAAATTAAACTATTTCCTCATATTTTTCAAACACCCACATAACAAGGTCAATCAGCTGCCAACAAGGCCACTAAAACTGTTTAGAGAATGTATTGCAGCAGCCAATGCAAAGAAACAGCCAGTTAGCCAAATAAAATATTTTATTTCCAATCTTTAAAACCCACTTCATCTGAACTTTCTACAGGTCTTCATAGTGTTTCAGAGTCTGTATTACAATGCTCATGTGCTAGCAAAACCTGACCCATAACCGTTCCTTCTTGTAAAGGACTGCAGCGTCATGCCTGATTTTCCACAGGCGGCATTACAGCTGCTTTTTAACCTACCTCATAACAAGTGTTTTTTCTCCATTTCTTAGTCACCAATTTTGCCCCCAGTAGTGCTCTGGTCCTCTGGGTCCTCTTTGTACTCTATAATACCACAAGGTGCTGTCTAAACATTTACACTGAATACCAGCAAGAAACAGAAACTATTCCTGTAGTAGTGGAGCCATCTCGATTAATCAGTACCAGCTCCTCTGAGAACCAGGAGGAGGGTAGAGAGCGCCAGTAGACCCAGCGGTCATATCCTGGGTCCAAAATGAACACATGCCAAATGCAAGTGAATTTAGCTTTGCCAAATAAATAAAACAGAGTTACTTGCCAGATGGCTGGTAACTAAATGACGTACATGATCCAGCTAAAGGAAACTCTGCCGCAATTTTTTTTTTCCTTGCATAATAATTCAGTTGTCATGGGAACATCATGTATTTTGAATAGGATTTTAATATATTGTAAATATAGTTTCATGACAGGTATGAATTATTTATGCCCAGTAAATGTAATGACTAGCTAATGGCAGGTGTGGCAGAATGCTCTTTTTGGACCAAACAAGATCCTTGTGAGGACAATGATCGGAGATGTGTGCTCCCCCTGATTCAATGAACAGGAAGACACAAACAAACACACACAGCATGAGAGTAAAACACATCCTTTGGAGATACCCAAGTGATCTTGCTTGAAATTATCTATTCTTCAAAGCGTGTAGGATTGATCATTTTACATTAGTTAATGCTTTTAGCCCTGTGAATGTAAAACGTCTGATTAATAGTTTGCTGCTATACACTGCTGTTTCCTTGCTCACTGTAATTATCTTGCCATTGCTGATTAATATAGCTTAACATGCCTGCATGAAATCACCAAATCCCAAATATGACACTGCGGGAGCTTTTTCATGCTAATTATATAGTCTTGGCTTGATGTTTACACTCGGACAAGTAACAGTGGCTCGCATGGACACAAAACATGGCATAAGATCTTTCCACCTGCTCTACTTGGACCAATTGTTTTATTTTCTTCTTAAGCCTCTTTGTAAGCATGCTAAACCAATTAAACATTGCTGTCTTCACATGACACAATGGCAAAGGAAGCAAGCCATTTGGAGTGTGTACATCCTCTGTTGGGTTGATATGAATGTAGAGCAGGGGTAGGCAACTGTGGCCCTCGAGATTCACGTTCCTGCAGAGTTAAGCTCCAACCTTAATCAAACACACCTGTATAAGTTAATCAAGCTATTCAGAATTACCGTAAAACTTCAAATAATAGCCGAGTCCCAAATAGACGCCTGTCTCTTTTAAACGCCCGGTGTGACGACAGGTTTGGGTAAATAAACGCCGGTCTCAAATAGAGGCCTGGTCTGTTTTTTTGTTTCGGTTTGTATTTAATCTTCTAAAACCTGTCAGATCATCTTTTTAAACCAGTTCTATGGTGCGGATTGCGCACGCAAGAGAGCTGTGCGCATCTGGGCGGGAGCTGTTAGTGCAAGCAAGGCGGAGAGGGAGAAGTGGACGGGAGCGCCGAGGAGGAATTCGCCAATGAACTTGTATAGTTGAGGTGTATCGCGGTGAAGATGATAGAAATGAATGTTTTTTTTATGCTGCCAATAATCTCGCACACAAGACGAGAAGCGCCACGCTGCGTCAATGACAACTCGAGGTATTATGATATTATCTATTTATTCAGTTAACGGACGCTCTGAGGTGAAGTGTTCAGACTGCAGACTTAGCAACGATTGTATTTAATTGTACAGTACAATCATAACATAGTACAGTACAGACATTATATTAACTCTATAATGTCCTTAAACATAAAAATATTGCTGGCCATAAACCGAGCAAGTGCGCGACCGGTGTGTAATAACGTTACCTCGAGTTGTCCTAGACGTGACACGACGCAATATAATGTAATTCTTACATAACTGATTTGTTAAACACATTCGAATTATAAATAAAACGTAATATAATGTGGTAAACTCTTACTGTCATGCTTTCTGTCTGTCAGCCTAAATTCTATGGATATGCTACACTCAATGAACAACATCAACACTTGAATTAAAGGCCTGTCTCTTATAGACGTCTGTCTCAAATACAAGCCGGTGCAGTTCGGCGATTTGGGAAAATAAAAGCCCGGGCTATTATTTGAAGTTTTACGGTACTATAAAGTTACAGGAAGGTGAATTCGTTCAGGGTTTGAGCTAAACTCTGCAGGAAAGTGGATCTTGAGATCTTGCCTGAGTTGCCCAGCCCTGATCTTGACGATAAGAACCACCTTGACTCTTCTCAACAGGGAGACCTCACTAATGCATAACTGGGCACAATACATCTGATTGGATGGCTGGCCTACATATGTCTATGTGGAGATGTGTGATGTGCCTCTTAATACATGGAAGGTGACAACAAGAGGAAGGAGAGTCAGGAGAGGTTTGCTACGCTTCATCAAACTCTAGATCAGCAGGGTGCACGTATGTGTGTTTGAAGAAGAAAAGGAAGAGAGAGTGTCAACAACGTTGCTGATGTACCATGGATCAAATTGATAGCTTAGAGTGACTGCAGATGAAACAATATATCACATTTAACAAGCAGCAATATGTTTACTCTCACTATTCAACTCCCTTTTCTGATTCACAAACCTGAAGAGTAATGTTTTATCAGTTCCTGAAGCATTTTCCTTGAGTGACAAATAACAGCAGGAGTAGGGATTTTGGGGGCCAATGGGAGATTGACAGTGTTCTATTGAACCAACTGGGAAGACGGCACATGCAGAGTTTCAGTAATGATTCTCCATGCATACATGTCAAGCTCACTGCACCCCCACACAGTTATGCCCATAAACAGCCATGCGCATATCATGAATGCATCTGCATTAATCTACTGACAGCTCGAAGGTCTTTTAAGCCATCGTCAAGAAGGGTGATGAAGTCCCAGAGCTTATTTACTGGGTCTACCACACCACGTCCTCTATCTCGAAAACAGCTGGGTACCGATCTGCCCTCCCATGTGGGAGCAGAACCTGGACGGCACCGATGAAGCCAATTAATCGCTCATAATCCATTACACACTTCTCACTTTTCTGTAACCTGCTGTGACATAAGCACCCCATTTCTTTCTGTCTGTCTGGCAGACTTAGACTCAATGCAATCCCGCAGTCTGTTCACTACGGTATGCATCCAAGCCGAGAGCTTGGTAACACGGCTATTGTTGAAATAAGTGTAGCCTGTCAGACATTTACACACACACATTGGTATTTAAAGGTGAATTCAATTGTGCAATAAAAAGGTGAAACAAATTTTTAGTGAGAAGGTTGATAGCTTCTGTTCTACACTTATTCATTGTCAAAGGGATCCTAAAATTGTAAATCTTATTAATTCAGTTTTCCTAGCTAATAAATGTCAATTTGTAAACTTGTTTAGGAAAGAAGTGAGAAAGAGAAGAAAGGGTCATTTTTCCACACTTGAATGGCTTATTTTCGCTGTAGCTGGTGCCATAAAGGATTTCCACACTAGGCTAATTTGAAATATATTAAAGTGAGCTTACTGCAAGGAAACCAATTTTGCTCGCCTTTGCTGGTGCTCTCTGACAAATGTAGAAATTTAATCAATTTAGCGGAGCTAAAAGTGCTGTGCCATCATTGTGCTAATTTCAATTATTGTCCCTTTAGCCCTGTGTACGATTAATGCTGTAGGAGAACTTCGCTTTTTCACTACTTTTCTTCATTGTTATACTGAACAAAATTATAAAGGCAACACTTTTGTTTTTGTCCCCATTTCTCATGAGCTGAACTCAAAGATCTAAGACTTTTTATATGTACACAAAAGGCCTATTGTTCACAAATGAAATCTGAAATCAAATGAATCTACCTGAATCTGTCTTAGTGAGCACTTATCCTGCAGGAATGTCCACCAGAGCTGTTGCCCGTGAATTGAATGTTCATTTCTCTACCATAAGCCGTCTCCAAAGGTGTTTCAGATGGCAGTATATCCAACCTACCTCACAACCGCAGACCACGTGTAACCACACCAGCCCAGGACCTCCACATCCAGCATCTTCACCTCCAAGATCGCCATATGTTCAGATTTGTGAAAAGTATTTGAGAGAAATAGGCCTTTTGTGTACATAGAAAAAGTCTTAGATCTTTGAGTTCAGCTCATGAAAAATGGGGGCAAAAACAAAAGTGTTGCCTTTATAATTTTGTTCAGTGTATTTAAAGTCATTTGAAAACAGTACAGATAATAATTAATAATTAGGGATATGTATTTTTATGCTTACCAGAGTAGCATGTTGTTAGCTTGTTAGCAACATGCTAATATCAGACTATGAAGAGCAGTCATAACACTTTACAAAGGTTAAATTCATTAATAGGCATCATGGAGAGTTAACTACAGATTTACAACACGTATTACTATTTGGTTAATGTTATTTTATAAATATTCTATTGTTTAATGATATTTCATGTTAATTCATAAAACATTATCTAATGTAAAAAAAAAAAAATATATTATATATATATATATATATATATATATATATATATATATATATATATCCAACCTACATAGGTTAACCTCAGATAGATATATATATATATATATATATATATATATATATATATATATATATATATCTGATGCATCTAATGTTAACTATATTGAAAAGGTCACCAGACTGTTCCACTTTAGCCACTAATGAGGCCTGCCCAGACAGCAACATAGTGTCTGCCCACATCTGGACCGTGTGAAATCCACATGAACCAGATTTGGGCCGGATCTGGGCTGATACTATGTTGCTGTCTGGGTGAGGACATAAACATAATTCATACAAGTGAATACGCAAATGCAGTGGCAGGAATTTGTCAGCATGCTTACTTGCGCTCAGTTATGAAGTGTGGCAAAACATTTTGTAATGTACTGTACCTACGCGTAAAGCCTATCTTGCATAGCTAGAAGCTAATCGTTGAATGCAAATGAGTGTGCTGATCATGTGCTCACATACTGCTGTGGGATATGTTTTTGTTTTTAAAAATCTTTTGCAAGCTGTAATTGTTCTGTAGTCTTGAAACTCAATCATGGTTTGAAGTTTGAGGCTGTGGAAAGTTATGGGAAGTTTATCACTTCTAATGCTGTAATTATAGAATTGACAGAGATGAAGGCCATCCAGGGTTCTACCCCTGCTAGTAGTCTGAGTTTGTCATAGTGTTCACACTTTCTGGGTATCAGAATGGTTGGACTTCTCTCTTTCTACTTCTGGGCTGTTGGAGTCAAACCTTGTCTGCTGTTATGGTAGATTGTCGTGTGTCCGCCTAAGAAGGACCAATTCTCTTTACTATAATATAATAATGTATTAATGTATCAACAAAAACTTCAGTATATTTGCAAAAATCTTTTGTCATGAATATGGGAGTTCTATCAGAAGCTGTTTATTTTACGAGGTGGCTAATTCGTACGAGTTCATATGAGCTCACTAGCAATTTTTTTGCTAAATCGTACATTTTTTACGAATTGCCCAATTTGTATTAATTTGTACGATTGACCTACCCCTGAACCTACCTATCACTTGGGTTTAGACAAATTGTTCGTATGAATTATTATGAATTCTTATGAATTAGCCACCTTTTACTCACTCGTACGAGTTGGCCTTGAGATGGTGTTGGTTTATCATAGCAAAATATACATAATCAGCAGCCGTTTCTGATTGCATTTTGGTGGTTTATTGATTTATATTAACCAAACCCCTTTGAAATGGTTTAAATGTTTTGGTTTGAACTTGAATTTAGAAGATGGCTTTGACTCTAATCAAACAAAACAAACTTTTGAGTTTTTAAGTGTACTTCTCTGTTCACTGTCTTGGTTTGATCTTTATGGCTTTTTCTGTTCATCACATCTAATGCATAGATGCATATGCTAGCCTCCATGCGGTTCCTACTGCCATGTTTTCAATTACATTCTTGCCAGCTGACTGGACATTTTTCCGAAGTTTGAAAATTGTCTCAAGGACCATTATTCCCTCCATTGATCTGAGGAGCTGCAGAAGGGCAAAGTGTTGTGGAATCTCAGTTTTTCATCAGCCTGTCATGGTTGGTGATGTCATAATGAGCTCCGCACTTACCAATCTCACCGTACAGCTCAGTGGTGTGGAACTGGCTAATGGAGCTTCAGGTGAATGTGAACCTGAATTGAAAAGGCGGATCTTAATAACAGCAAGTAAAGAGGATCATTTCTGTCTGATGTCATAGTTTATGTTCATTTCTATGTGACAGACAGTTGTATCAAGTGTGTTTGATTTTACTAATCATCTTCTGGGCAGAGCACAGATGGCTTCATTTCACTCCTCCATTGTGTTTCACTCTCCATTTATTAATTTTAATTTCTACTTCACGGTGTGAATTTCATTATTCAAATGGTGTTTGTATTTTTATCAATAAAGAGCTGTATCTGCTTAGTATTGTTGGAGTAAATGTATGAACGATGCTGGATTAGCCTCTATTTTATTGCCATGGGGGGAAGCAAAAAAAAAAAAAAAGGTGAAAAGGGACACATGAATGGCAAATTAAGCTCAAATGTTAGATTTATTAATCAAAGATTATCATAACTCTACACAATAAAAAAAGAAAGAAAATAAAAATGCTTTTGTATCTAATTAATGCAGGGCACAAGGATGAATGTTTAATGTTCTGTTGCAGTTTTGTAAAGTACTCAAAACACAATACCAGACAGGAACTCAACAAAGAGGTTGAACCCCAACAAAATCTCTCACGCGTCTCCTCAAGAGGTTCAGAAAAGAACTTAATGTCTTTAACTGCTTAGATTTGCCAAGATATAAAAAAAAAAAAAAATCTCTAGAGTTCTCAGTATGAACTCATAACAAGAGATCTGTGAAAAGGTATCTTGCAAATTTGTCTTAGACAAATTGATTTGAGCCATGTTCTGCATGCATTTTATAGCCATACAGTCTTACTGTACGTCAACAATTGATACTAAACTGAAACAACTGAGATCAATTGTTCTTGGCAATAAAGTTTAGTTTTAGTCTCAATCACAAGAAAGTCTATTAGCATTACCATAATCTACCTGGAAGTGTTTTTATCACAATCACAAGAAAGTCTATTAGCATTACCATAATCTACCTGGAAGTGTTTTTATCAATCTGAATTGTTGTTGTGACATTCACAATAAATCACTGATAACGGCAGTGTCTCCCAGATTTTCCTCAGTCATGCTATTCATAGTTTTCAGTCACATGACTGTCGCAGAGTCCTGGATGGCAAAACAGCCATAGAACTGCAGCACAAGCTTATTTTCCATCTCAAAAACAAACAAAAAAATACGTGAACAAGATGCAAGTTTTGGGCACTTTCGATCCATATATAGCACCTGCTGCTGTATTTCAATCATTAAAAACAGTGGAACGTTCTAAATCGCTTAACGTGAAAAACATTTAGGGTGGGTTGCACCAATGAGGATTAAATTAAGCAAAGTTTAATGCTAATCAATGATTTGTTGACATTTACAGATCAGGGATTACAATTCTAACCTGTGAATAAAATCTTCATCTCTGATTCATTTTCTCCTCTATGATAGATTCACCAATTAAACAGCAACAATGTTAATATTTCATTTCTTTTTTTTAATTACCACCAGAAACTCTCTCTCTGACTATAGTAGCTCTTGTCGATAAAGGAAATGAACTTGTAGAATGTCAACTGTCTTTATAAACTGCACAGGTGAGCAGATGAGCTCAGAATATGAACGCTACACATTTTCTTTATAATATTTTTAATGGAAAAAAACTGTTTTGTGTTCATCTGCTTGCCTGTGCAAAGTATGCATCATCAATAAGGTGTATATTAAATCTGGTCTTTTAATATCACTGTCTAACTACATTAGTACACTACAAGAAAAAATGATGAAACCTGGTAAAAATGATTGACAGGCAGCAGAGGAAAACCTTGTTTTGCCCTCCAGGTGGGCTTTCCTATAAGGGTGTGACGTCACGCGAAAACTATGAATATTTAAAGTGGTGCCGTTTTCTTTTAATTAAAAAAAGGGGGAAAAAAAGAAGGATTTTTTCCCCCCAGAAATATTACAAAAGCTGTCATAAGCCGCTCAGTGTCACTGTAATAGCTGTCTACAGCAGGTGCATCAGCTCTTGAAGGTCACAATGACTCAAAGACTAAGATGGCAGACAAGGGAAAACCAGGGTACATTTAGAAAATTGTGTTGATTCAGGATCATTGTAGAGCTGCAGGGCTTGAAAAATTGTTCTGGCATTGAATCAACTACTGAATTAAATAAGAGAGTGGGAAGTTTATTACTGGAAATGCATCATATACCGCAAAAGGGTAAGACAAAAGGCTCTAATAAGGCCTTATGCATCTGTAATGGAGATATGAAAACTTTTAAATGCCAATTTTATGAATTAATTCAGTGCTACAGGTTTAAAGATCAAAGTTTCATCAGTATTGTTCCTGGTGGGAGTTTTTGTTTTATTAATGCTTTATAACGCACTGCTGATAAATCAAAAGTTCTGCTTGGTTTACGCCCTGTACGAGTCAAACTCACTCCTGTTCACCTTCATGTCTCTGAGTCAGCCTGTGTGTGTCGGGTCCTTCTCATCACAGACTGAACAACTGATCATTCCTGCTATAGACTGTCCATCTAATGAGGCCATTTTACTCAGCTGACCAGCACAGCAGAGACAGCGCAACATCAAAAGTCCTCTGTCATACAGTCATGTGCCTGTTTCATTGTGCCATTCACTGAGTCATGCACACACACACCACACTCACCTCCGCCACTGTACTCTGATAGCAGATGAAAACACTGAATCTCTTGAAAATCAAACTTTCTCTTTTTCTCACAGTTTAGCGACCAGGCTTGTTTTTTGTCGTTTTTCTTTAATGATCCCGTTTCACCTCACAGGTGAGGTCCGACTGCCTCGGGCGCTCCGGTATCACATCCATCTTTTTGAAGATATAAATAACTGATAAAAGAAAAAAGAAAGAAAAAAAAACACATAAATTATGGATAGGGAGGTTGATATCCTCTTTTTTATCACACCTCGTTTCCTCAGTCACAACAGAGATAACACCTGGCTGCTCCTCCCAACTATTCTGCTGTGTGCTGACAGCTGGCGTGACAGGACAGATTCGCTATTTTCTGCAAATAAATACACTTCAGATATATGAATAGAAGCGCCTGAGATTTGCTGAAATGTACTCTGACATGATAAAGAAAACAAATTACGATAAAACAAAAACAGAAGAGAGTGAGCGGAGAAGTAAGTCCATCTTTGTCATAAATTTGTCACCATTTGACAGCTCGACAGGTGCATGAGTAAAAACACTCTTCACAAGTCACTCAGAAAAAAAAAAATAATAATCAAATTTGGCAATGCCAATTAGACTTATGTCTTTAATATTTCTGTTTTATTGTCTTTCTTTCTTTTAAAGGGAAAATTGCAGTGTGTCATGTAGTTCCAACACACTGTCACTCTAAGAATGTTTCTCTATGCAACAGAATAATGTAGATTCACCACATTTCGAAAAATTCCAAAAGATTTGTTATCATCAGATTTTGTTTCCAGTGCATTCTGTAAAGACTTGGTTATCTTCAATCTTTCTGGTGGGCTGTATTTTACCTTTATTTTTCATGCAAATTTCAAAGTGTTGTCATGAACAGTGTTCATGCGCAGACAGACAGAGAATATCAGACAAACTCAAAACGGATTCGGAACAAAAATATGTGGAAATAGCTAAATGAAAGAAGAAAGTTCTACTATACATGGATTTTTTCAGCATGGAACTGAAGTTGTTTGAAATCGTGTGCTGAAAAACAGCGCTAATTAATTCATGAGATAAGGACAACATCATTATTATTTTTCTTTCTTGTTATTATGATCTCAACAAAACAAGTTATGTTGAGTTTTATTCTGAGAAAAAAAATCTTCTTAAAACTTCTTTAAAAAGATTTATTATAATGAATATTTCATTTATATTTTGTTGTTTAACTGTTTTATAAAAAAATGATATATTATTTAAAACCATATGAAGCTGAATAGCTTCAATTTGTTTTAGCTTCATGCATTCTTTTTTATCAACACTTGAATGTAAGTTTAATTTAAAAAGAAACATTTTGAACAAAAAGCTGAGGAAATCATGTTTTTGTCAAAGACTTCAAAGTGCATAAGCAATGCTTTTATCGCTTGTTTCTGTTTTTTTTTTTTTTTTTTTTTTGCCTTTGATTTTATCTGGAGATTCTGAAATCTTTCAGAATATGTGTAATAGCGCCCCCTTCCATGTAACAGTGACAAGACGGAAATCCGGAAAAAAGTTTTCTTCGCTTTTATTGCATATAGGCAACAATTTTGTCAAAACGATCCCTATTCACAAAGGTCTATGAAAATGGCTAAAAACGCTGCATTATGCATGACAGGCCAGTAGATGTCACTTTGTAAAGAAACATAATACGCATGTACATGTTATCACCGCTTTCACAAATTCACGTTTTTTTTTTTTTTTTTTTTTTGTATACATGGAGACGATAATGATATCATTTTCAAAAACTCAATTTCAAAATATTGTGTTTTCAGGCCTCCAAAATGCCGTTGTCATGTAAATGAACGGCCAAAACGCATACAATATTTTACATTTTTAGTTGAAAAATGTGTCATGTAAACGGCCCCTAAGAGGGTGATCCAAAGAGCTTAGAACCTTGGTATTGAGTTCTGTATTATTGGAGCATGTATTAATTAAACCTCTCACAAGTTCGCTTTGCTATTGAAGTGTGTGGTGTCATCATGCTAAGATCTAAAGTAGGGGTGTCCTGCTCCTGGAGGGTCACTATCAGCTAATCAAGTTCTTAGAATGTTTAACTCAATATCTAATGATATCCTTGAGATAGTAAATCACTCCCTAGAGCTTGACCCCCCCTTAGATTTGGTGATGCTGCTTTTAGCCGTTATGCTCTTTGCTTCCGGAATAACCCTCTGGAGGAAGTAAGATGTGCTGAAAATATGAATATTACAATGTATTAATAAAAAAAAAAATCTTCCTGTAATGTCTTATAACGATTTGATATATTTTATATGTTATTTATGTTAATAATTTATTTAATATATCAATCCTTTTATTCGCATTCTTGTACTTTAATAGATCTGTTTTTATTTCATTTTCTTTTTAATCTAACTATTGCATCTATTGTTTCTTTCTTGCCTGTAAAGCACTTGAACTGCATTAGTTTGTTTGGAAAAGTGAATATGCTGTCTGATGCAAAATGAAGTGTTCAAGAACCCCAAAATTTAATCACAGGAAGTTTTGTGACTGTTGGTGTCAAAGTGCATGCTTCTACAATCAGAAAGCCTTTTCACAAATTTGACCTGCAAGGGAGGCGTGGCAGCAAAAAGCCTTTGCTGTCTAAAAAGAACATTAAAGCAACACTATACCCCCTCTGGACAGACAAATCAAAGATCGAGTTGGCCACAGACCAAAGACAGCTTTCCATGTGAAGAATCTCAAACCTACTATGATGGCTTCACTGCCTCAGGGACTGGACAGCTTGCATTCATTGATTCATGAATTCTGCATCATATCAATGAGTGCTTGAAGATAATTTAAGGCCATCTGTCCGAAAGTTTAAATGAAATAGACCTTTCAAAAGGACAATAACCCTAAGCAAGCTAACAAATCCATTAAGGAATTGCTCAAAAAGAAGAACTTGAGGGTTATGGCAAACCCTGGATTTGAATCCATGTTATGGGGGATTTGAAATGGGAAGTGCATGCAATAATATTGCATGAAAGAGTGGTCAAAAATTCCAGCAAGCTGATGTCAGAGACATCTTGGTGTACCTATACATTACTTAGGCCACATTTACACATAGCCGGGTATTTAGAGAAACTAAATCTAAATTTAGTTTTAGATAACCCCCCCCCCCCCAGTTGTCATTTACATCAACCCGCATAATTACCCTGTCGAGGGCCATCATAACTATGCCAAACCTATGGGCGGCAGTGTAAGGAGAAGGATAAAGCCATGCAAGCCAATCAGAATCCTCAGAATCGACAACAACGAATAACACGAGCGATACGTCGGGCGCTCACATGACATTAAGCATTTTCTGGCGAATAATGTGACGTTTGAGAACCTAAAACCCTGTTTCTCCCAGTTGACATGGCAACACATAACCGGCGTTATCAGAAATCTCCACTTTGGCTGGAGATTTTAGAAATAATTGTTTTCTGTGATAAAAAACGGGGTTTTCATGTAAATGAGAGGCCAAACCGCGGTGAAATATCCGCGTCTTCCCTTCGTGTAAACGGGGCCTTATACTATAATTATACAAATATCTTATTTCTAAAGGGGGCTAAACTAGCTACTAAGGCCCAGGATGTGCTTACTTTTTACTTGTGGTTTTGTTCAAGTATATCAACTTTAGTAGTAGGCACTGTACTACTCACAGAGAGTCAAAGGTTTGCTTGGGTGTACTTATTTTTTCACATGACTGTATAACAGCTGTGGTGTATGTGTTATAATTGCTAACATTTTGATAAAAGTTTTGCATCATGCATGTTATAGTTACCTCTGTGTCATGTATTTATGTAAAGTTATGTATTTCATACAGTATACTGTAACACTATTTCTGCTGCAGTTGTAGCTGCCTCTGTGTTTTGCATCATTCAGATGTGATAATATCGTCTGCGTCAAAAATGTTGTAGCACCTGGAAATTGTAGAGGCTTCACACAATGAAGGGAAAACAGCATCAGAAAGATATTTTGATAGTACATAGATAAATGTGACCAGAGCACAGTTTCCCTCAAAAGACTGTGCAAGAACTTTCAATTAAAGTTGCAGCTACCTGAATAAAAACACACCCTTTGTCACAAATAAATATGACTCTATCACCTTGGGTACTGGGGTGTTACTGCCAAAATAATGCAAAAATGCATGTTAAGTATACAGTATACAGTATAGTGGGCCTGCATGCTTACAATGCATTTCCCAAATATTTGTGCCTGCTTTGCATAGTGATTGTAGAGTCTTGCTGTCGGCTGTTTTGATCAGAATTGAAAGCGTTCTTCATTAATGCATCATTGTGTCATGCTGCTGAGGAATGTTGATTTATGTAAAAACAGCAGCTAAATGAGAGTCAAGTATCGCTCATGCCATCTGTTGACCTTTACAACCCACGGCTTCTGCTTCTTTCTCTCACACACATACACAAACGCACATTTACATGAGTTTCAAACGTGTGGAGAGATTTTTCTGAGGGCTTTATTTTCGCTCAAAGCCAAGTAAATAGTGAAACTGAGTCATGCATTAAATTGGTTACAACGCCTTCTTCAATACACAAGGGACTTGCATAAACACAACCAGCTATTTTTTACAACTTCCTCAAAACATTTGGCACTAACTGTGTCTGAGACACACAACAAAAATGAGATGAAAATGCACTGTCCATTCTTTAATTTTAAGGGCAAAGTAATAGGAAAACAATGAACATAACCATACATGGATAAAAATAGCCAATTAATAATGAAAACAAATGTTCTTTTTCCTTAATGGAATGAAATAGCTCAAGAGACATATTCACGCTATGGTTTCATCCGTGGTTGTCTCGTATAACTGGACTTTTGACTTTTAGCATATAGTCAAGTCCACTTTGAAGCTTATTCTGGGGCAGGATGTTTTGGACAGAAGGAGACCATATGACTTAAATGTAAAGAAACCAAGCACATTTTGTTTTGTTTAATGTATTTCGCGGTGAGTATTTCTAAAAATGATGATACTAAAGTAACATACCTATTATTGATACCCCAATTAAAACATTTTTTGGTAATGTTGAAGGGTAACTGTTTTAGCAGCTTCAATACATTGTACAAATTGCAATAAATTTACAATAGTCTGATCTCCATAGATGTAAGCAAATTAAATTTGAGATTCAAACGGTTTAGTAGAACTCAGTGACTGTTGCCCTGTTCAAACAATTTTTCCCACCAAACATTGAGCTAGGAAACCAAAAGGCTTGTTTTTCTTATATTTAACTCTACTGACGTATTCTTGGCACTACAGTTCCAAGAATGAAAATACAAGTTTGAACGGTAAGAAACATTTTTGGACTGTAATTCTTTCAGTTCTCTCACCATTGGCAGGTGTCTGCAGGAGATAAGTTAATTTTGGAACCTGATGGTGCAGCAGTCTCAGAAAACAAAAAGAAATCAGAGGAATTGTGTGTAGTCTCATAAATTGAGAAAACAATGGGGGATATAAAGTTCTGTCATGAATATCTAGATTGTTTGCCATCAAAGTAAACTCTGAGTATTTAAAAAGTTTGTTTTCACACTTTTCGCTCACAACAGCTCAGCCAATTTGTTCCTTGCAGACAGAAATATTTTGAAGGGATGATCAGGTCATCAGATTTTCGTAGCCAGGGCTCATATACTGTTCTGTAAAATACACCCATCACTAATGGATGTCCCCCTTCCACTTTGGCTGTAGTTTGACATATTTTATAGGGTTTAATGTTCCAGTTTATGTCTCAGCACTATTGAGTGCAGTGTTTGCCATGGCAAAAGAAACCCTTCCAAGATTTTATACACCCATAAATCTATGGAGGGCAGAATGTATACTGGTACATTGATAAGTAAAGAAGATGTGAATGCCATGCTTTTACTGTGCATAATATATATAGAATTTATGTTAATCTTAATGTTCATTATAAAGCCAGGTATCAACCTTACTTACATAGAGTACAACAGTCTGGTTCCAGAAGTAAAAACTCTATTCATATTTTCCATAGGGAAATTGATTTTGGTAACAGTAGTTTAGGGTCCAATTCTCACTATTAACTAGTTGCTTATAAGCATGCATATTACTGGGATATTGGCTGTTTATTAGTTCTTCTAAAGCACATGTTAATGCCTTATTCTTCATGACAGTATTCTACATCCCTTAATCCTACCAGATATTTAAACTTAACGACTACCTCACTAACTATTATTAAGCAGTAATTAGGAGTTTATTGAGGCAAAAGTCATAGTTAATAGCTAATTAATAGTGAGATGAACGAAAGTCTTACGGGGTTGGAACAACATGAGGGTGAGTAATTACTGACAGAATTTTCATTTTTGGGTGAACTAACCCTTTAAACGATCAGTCAGGCATAGCAACAACCCAAAACATTCAAGCCACTGCATATTAACACCCTGGAAACCATCTATAACACCCAAGCATTGTAGCATTGTAGAGATTTGCACAGGCAAGCACCATATTTTCTTCAAATAGCACACCGTAGTAGGTCACATTACATCATAAAGGAGAAATGTGAATTTGTTCCCTGACAATGGCTAAAATTGCTAATCCTCAAATGATCTGGCATCATATTTAGGACGCACGCTGTTTCCTTAATGATTCATTTGTGTCTGTATGTGTGTTGGAGAGAGAGACAGAGTGGTAATTCAGATAATGAGTAAAAAATGCTCATGGTTTTTCTTGACAGACCTCATCATATGCTTATCAGTCCAGTGCAGAGGTGGAAGAGAATGGGTATTTTTGTCAGTATACGTGTGAGGACAATTTGGTGTGTGTGTGTGTGTTTATGTGTAAGAGTAGAGAATGACAAAAACTTACAGGGTCAGCTAACTTTGCACAGTGTGAGTGATGTGTTTCACTCCCTGCGGCGTTCTGGCTGAGTCCGTGAAAACACATGAAAGACTGAGGTTCTGAGATAGCAGTGGGCGGCAAGGTCACACGGTTTGCACTTTGTTGTAATTCAGGGCAGCAACGCTGTGGGTCTCGTCCTCTCGGTTCAAAATGATAAAACAGGCATTGTCCTGCGAGGAGATTAGCACTGGACTGTGAATAATTGCTCAAACAAAATATTGATACCAACATGTTCAAAGTGTCTGTCTTGGCTGTAAAGTGTCACTTCAGGTCTGTTTTGACACATGTGTTGGGCAGTATGGTTCCCCAGCAGTGATTTTAACAGGCCGGGATTCCAATAGATTATGACAGTGATGCAACCGGCCTTTCTTTTGATGCCTGCTATACACTTGGGATCTCTCCGCATCTAGCTAGTGTGAATTATTGGCCGTTCAGACGTGGTCCCAGAACTGCTTGATTAGTCCTCATTTGTCATTTCATGTCGGTTGTGAGGCTGTGAAATACTAGCAGACAGGCTTTTGGCAGATGCAACACTACTGCATCATTTTTTCTGTGGTCCTGGATTCTCTAAGCAAATAGCAAGGATTGCTGTGCTACAAATGTTCCGTTCTCCAAAAGTAGAAAGATCAGCAGATATTAATTTGATTCACGTGTACACCATAGTTGCTGCTACTGTGCCAAAACCTAGACTTTGAGAAGAGATAGGTACTAGGGCTGTCACTTTACGTTCGAAAATTGATTGCACAATCGATCGGACCAACCAACACAAGTTTCGAAAACGAAAATAGGGAATCGATTTTAACGGCCTTCTCTCGGAGCGCGTCCAGCTCGTCACGATACGCCCGCGGCGAACGCGCGTCACACAGCAGCTGCAGGCTCTGACAAACACACATGACGGCAAATTATACTTCTGCATAATGTGTCTCTTTTTACTACAAAAAAGTGAATTCTGCCGGTATTCAGTCTCATGCATACAGATACAGATTCGGGCTACGGTCTACAATCGCCTACGTAGGCGAAATTTGTTTGACATTTCTAACCGTAAACACAGCCATGTTGAAGCCTGCACTGCAGTAATGTTTTTCATTGATGTTATGGCAGTCCACTCTGCTTATTGTTTTTCGAGAATGTTGCACTCCTGTTTGTCATTGTGCAAGAAACTTCACGCCAATAAATTATCAGAAATATTGCTGAATGCGCGCGTCTCAAGCGCCCTGTTTACGTTCGTCCTAATGCCTGTTAGTTGTCCGTAGATTTGCCTATATTTGGCGTTTAAAATGGAAACGTCTTTAGACATGAAAAATCGATTTTACAATCGATTCAATGAACACTTATGTCTCAAAAATCGAACAGGATTTTTTCACAAAAGTGACAGCCCTAATAGGTACTCTGCACGTATTCAACAACATATTCAGTGTACATATTATTATTATTTTTTTCATAAATGGATGCAGCCTTTTTGGAACCTTAAAGGGTTAGTTCACCCAAAAATGAAAATTCTGTCAGTAATTACTCACCCTCATGTTGTTCCAACCCCGTAAGACTTTTGTTCATCTTTGGAACACAAATTGGTGACGTGAAACACAGACGCGCTACGCAAAAACACTACGTGAAAAGACTCGAGGCCCAGAGAGAAGGAAATGAAAAGTGGAACAAAGTCGTTATTTTTGTTTGTTTTTGCGCACAAAAAGTATTCTCGTCGCTTTATAAACTTAATATTGAGCCACTGCAGTCACTTGGACTATAGTAACAATGTCTCTAATACATTTTCTGGGCCAGCAAGTTATGGTGTCCATAAGCCTGTGGAGGAGTGATCCAGCACTCAGATTTCATCAAAAATATCTTAATTTGTGTTCCGAAGATGAACGAAAGTCTTACGGGGTTGGAACAACATGAGGGTGAGTAATTACTGACAGAATTTTCATTTTTGGGTGAACTAACCCTTTAATTCTCCCTATCCTTAAAACCCGGTCCTACACCTACCCACAGCCCTAAATATATTGATCTATATTGATCTATATTGAACACGCTGATCAGCAAAGGCATTTTGAAGAATTTTTGTAACCAAACAGGTGTGGGGCACCATTGACTTTGAGAGAGAGAGATTGGTGATTCACATGTATTTCGATGATAAACTATGATTTATTATGTAAGCATGGCTTTTTACTTCACTCATGTCCCAATATCCATGTAAAACAGCCTTTACATGCAGAAAATGCGTTTAGAATAATGCGACGGTATAGGTCATTGATCACGCTGACTGCCACATTCTACACATTGTAAATGCATGCAAATTGAGCCTAATAACTTTTTTCTATGTTTGGATAACTGCATTTTTAGTTTGATGATGTATAGGCTGTGATATCCAGTTAGAAATGCTAGAACTGATATGTTGATACGTGAGTCGTTGACACAATCACTGAACATTCAAAATTACAACAGCAAACATTACTTTCATAAAATAAAGAAAACAAACAGGATGCGCTTTCTGCCATCTTGGCATCCGTGAACTTCTCTCTGGACCATGTCACAAAAATGAACCAAGACACAGCAAATACTTAGTACAGACATGATAAATGTGTCTATAAAAAAACCTTCAAGTGTCTGCTTTTCGCTTATTTGACATTAAATGCATTATACTGTATAAGTCACTATGGAATAAAAGTCACAGCACGTTTTAGATAAAAAAATAAAAATAAAAAAAACGTGCTTTATATTCTGGAAAATACGGTAGGATCCCCCTGGCTATTTGTCATGGACCCCACTGTGAGAACCGATGTCTTAGGCTACTGACTTAAAAGATGCTGTGAAAAGAAAAGAAGAAAAGAAGAAAAGAAAAGTCTTAAAGTAGTTCAACTAACAAAAGTAGTTCAACTTCAAAAACCTTTTCATTCTGTTTCATGCTTGAATATCCTTGGTATTTAGCTGCATGGCTGACATTTGGTATTACCAAACTCAAAAGTCTCTTTTAAATAAGGGTAAGAACCTATCTGCATTTATAGGTTTTTGTGCAATTATTCTTAGTATCCCACAATACACTAATAAATCACACACACAATCTGTTAGATTGCTCCAGTAAATTAGTACCCTTCATTTGGGACCTTAGCAAATCAGGTTCTATCTGTCTAATAAAAGAAAATAGTTTTTCCTCGTAATTAGTTGTGTAAGCTCATACACATATGAGGATGTGGGGTGAGATAAATACATGCCTCATTAGGACTGTCCATGTTTTAGAGGGACTGGCAAGGTATTTATTTATTTGTTTGCTAAATTAGGAACACATTAAATTGAGAATAGTAGCCATCTTGAGATCAAGCATTCACCTAACCTAGAGCTAAAGGGACAGTGATAAGGAACAGGAGACCTGCGATGTTCATATAAGTTGTCATTGACATGTGAAAGTAACCACTTGGCCTGCTCTCGAACCAGAATGGAATCCTTGAGACTAGTGCTGTAAGGTTCACCTGCACAGCTATCTCGTACCAGCTGGCCTCTGTTAAACGAGCACACAGCTGGCGGCAGAGGGCATTAGACAGATTTCCAGGAACAATTATCACATTATTGCTAATTACGTCAATCAGCTCTGCAGCCACATACAGAAACTGAATGATTGTGTCAAGAATAGCATCACTGCGTGTGGAAATAATTATGTCTGAGCGGTTTTCCATTTTGATTTCACTTAATAGCCCAAGTATGCTGTACTAGTTGCGCACATACAGTAGTGGCCAAGTGATATCTTACCTAGAAAAATTGACATCTTCACTCTTTATTATATACTTTGGATGAAAATTGATCTCGAGTGCCAAAGTTGCCCAGCCCTAAAGGCATAATTCATGAATGTGGTCCATCATCTTTCTAAGTGTGCTCTTCTTGACACTCCAGGTAGCATTGCAGTTTGGAGACACATGACATGTATATGTTGTTGTTATAGATTTTAAGTGTATTTATCTTTGAATTGACTCTGATAATCTAAAAGTGACATAGAAAAATAAAAACAAAAACATTATGATACAAAAATAAATCATTATTTCAATACCCTCTGACAGTCCAACTGGTGAAACTTGGTGAACAGTTACAATTTGGTGAACTATGACCTGCAAATTCATATAGTGAAATTACATCAGCCTATTGAGAGTCACAGGTTGGCATCTTGAGCAAATTAATGTCATTGATTGAGACAATGTTGCGTTTCGTTGTTGTTTAAAAGCTCCAGAGGCTCACAGTGTTACGCTTTGCATAAGAATCAATGACTTATTTAAAGATGTCTCTGCATAATAAGCAGCGAGAGGAGACCAACAAATTACACACTGCATCTTTAAGTCTTAACACAGTTTATTAAGATGGATTTTTTGCATCTACTTACTGACACTATCCTTACATAATAACTACCACGTGACCAGATCTAGACATCACACTTTTTACTTCCTGCATTTATTTGATTAATTCTGTCATGCACATATAATGGTTAGATCTCTGTATTAAATAAACAAATAATACCTATTTTGAGGATTCTATTTTTTTGCCTTAAAGCTGTCTGTTATGCCGTATTTAGCTCTATTTTTGGCTAAACTAATGCAGTAAAGTAATTAGCAGGTTTTGAAATGCATTTAACACTGCTCTAAGAAAACATTGTAACTCCATTTATTTTCACAGAACACTCTTTGTATTTTGCACAAGGCTTTGGGAAAATAAATCATTGTGCTGTCAAAGAAAATAGAAAATAGTTGCTGTCCTCTTATCTCTGGTGGATGAATAAGTCTTGGTCGTAAGTCACATTTGCTGAAAAGGCTGAAGCGATATCTGCAGATAACCGGAAAACATCTGTATCTTTATTTTTCTGTGACGTGCAGTGCACAGTTGGTGGAAGTGTGTGGGTTCTGACTGATCGCTTAGCTCATTCCCAGTATGGCATGGAGAGCGGCTGTTGGCATGAGCTCAGCCTTCCCAGGTGGCAAATAGAGGGTAATTGGTCCTGCCGGCTCTATTTTTAGGTGAGTGCAAAGAGATACATTAATCAAACCACAGTCATTTCGAGGGGAACTGTTTATGTTATCATGCATTAGACTGGAATCCATTAATTCAATCTAATCATTTTTTTTTCCCCGCATCTTCTTATTCTTAAACAATGAACAATAACCACAATATACTATGTCCATGTAATAGCATGACTAAACAAGAGCTAAATCCAAACAAAGTCAATTATAGAGCATTATTACCATATTTTGTTATTTTTTAGAGCCACCCTTCGGAACAGTGATTTTTGATGAAGTTTGTACTAGTTTGTTTAGTCTAATACACATTACAAAAAATTATGCTTGAGTGCACAGGTATGATGAGCACTTTAGATGTTGCTGGATTTGACAGATTTACCAGGTTCGTGGCATCAAATCTTGTTTTGTTTGAGGCAGTTAGTATAGGGATGCCATAAAAATTTGACTCTTTGGCCGAAGGAGAAAAAATAAATCTTGGTTGAAAATTTGAGCAGAATCTATTACTTCATTACAGATAAAAGAGTCATTGACAAGGAGGCAATGTTCACATGAAATTAAATTACATTTAATGATAATAAAAACAATGTATATATAAAACGTGCTTGTGCCGATTGCATGTAGGTAGCCTACTTTTAAGCTCCAATAACACTGTAGTGGGAAAGTATTTACTGCAAAACTTGTGTTATAAATGGATAGAAAAATCCTCTCTCATCTTCATTTCATTTATAAATTGAAAACAAGTCTTTTGCCCTTTGTGTATTTTAAGTAATTATTTTAGAGATGTGTACTAGAGATGTATAAATCAGAGAATCATTAGTTAATTGTTAGTGTTCTGGTTCTTGAATGTCATAATAGAGTAACAAATGAATAAGAATAAAAAAAAAATCTGCTCTGTTTTTTTTTTAAAGTCAAAATCATTGATAAAACACTGACATAGTTACTTAGATTCATAAAACTGTACAGCATTTTAATAAACCATCCATTCTCCAAATAGTTCGACCAATGAAGGGTTGAGAGGATACTGGAGCCAATCAACCTTCTCAGCATAGGCAGGGAAACACAGATGGCCAGTCCATCTCAGGGCTAACACAGACTCAAAACTGTGGGCAATTTACAGTATTCAAGATAGATAGATAGATAGATAGATAGATAGATAGATAGATAGATAGATAGATAGATAGATAGATAGATAGATAGATAGATAGATAGATAGATAGATAGATAGATAGATAGATAGATAGATAGATAGATAGATAGATAGATAGATAGATAGATAGATAGATAGATAGATAGATAGATCATTTAAGACATTAATGAATGCATATTTTGCATGTCTTTCAAAGACTAGTTTTAATGCACGGAACTGTCTTACCATACTCAATCAAAGCCAACAGTTCTGCGTACAGCTACCTGAGGTCAACTTCATCATGAGCCCTACATATAAAACATGCTACTTAGGCATTTTATTTTAGCATACAAACATAAAAGAGGTTAAATATGGGGTCTGATGAAACCAGACTGACAGGTCACAGAGTTGACATGATGTCAAAAGTGGATTCCGTTTTGCAAGAGAAGGATAAATCGATGTCACTCTCATTAGCGGTCACATGCATTATTTATGAGCACCCATTGTATGCCGAGGCTAGATTAGTCTCCGTCTGACATTTGGAGTCGACTTCAGACATCATCAATATTAATAAATGCTTGTAAATGACATCACAGTCCATGTGGTCCCACTTACAAAGAGTTTGTGTAGGCACTCGACTCAGTCAAGTGTTTTTTTATTAGTCCAAAAAGTAGTTAACAGTGCATGGGGAACATTGACTATTGACTAGCATTGACATTCATTGTGCCGTATGGGGATACATTTCTATAGCATATGCCAGGAATGCATAATCTTTCCATGATAAATCACATTCTATCAGAAGCACTGTGATGTGCGCTCTCAGTCTGTTATTGTCTGCACATTTCATACTTATTCGTTGAACATTTGTTACATTCTGTTCAAATTTTGCTTTAAAGCACTTGGAACCGTTTAGTTTGGGCTATAATAACTGCCATACATTCTGTTCCTTCTCATGAGTTGGGTCAAATGGAGAATCTTTTGTTCCCAGAAAATAATTCACAGTAAATGTAGTTGATTATAGCATCTAGTGTATGGTTTGTCGAAGTCTCTCTTATATATAAGATCTCCCTGTGAGGGGAAGAGTTTGTGATGAAAAATTGGGAAACTGGTTGCAAGTGAAAGCTGAAGTAGAAAAGCCATGAGCAATAGATTCAAGTGCTCAACCTGAGATGAAAAATGTACTTATGTATACTACCCCATTTATACTACAGTGGTTCAAGAAACAATTCACTTCAACCACTTCAATCCAACTTGCGAAATCTTCTGACTAATTTAGAAATTAGCTTTTTTTTTTTGAAAAAGGCTTTTTGATTGGAAGAGTGAGTTTATTATTTTGTGTGAACTGAACAATAATGGTTGTTTTGTTGACGTCACTTTCATACTCAAGTTTTGTTCAAAACTTGTCCAAATGTACTCCCAACTTTCTAGATTGAATCATCTGAACAAACAATTGTACAATGTTGTGCAAGTTCCCAAAATGAATGAAAAACATATGTGAGAAATATTATAAAAAATATAATCATTGCCTTACATCTTACTTGCTTAATTTATGCTGATGTTGTGTTAGTTAGTTGTAATACGGTTCAGATTTCATATTTGTAATGATGTAATCCTGGAGGCAAGTTGAAGTGAACCCAAAATCAACTTTAATTAACAAATCAAACATTACACAAAGGCTAGAAACTGGAAACAAAGACAAGAACCTGGAAAAACATGCAATACTAGACAAAAACACAGGGCAAACATGAGGGCTTAAATACACAAGACTAACGACAAGACAAGGGACACCTGTGAATAATAATCAGACTATTAACCAATGACAAGACACATGGCAGGATCACATGACAAACAGGGAATCACAGACGAGAACCAGGAACAAGAAACAAACCCCAGAACGTGACAATATTTGAACTGAATTAGCATGTTTTTTTTTTTTTTTTTTTTATGTTTTCCTCTAATTTTAAGAGTCAAATAAGGTGAAAGAAACAGATTTGTAGCTTTTTGCATTGCTACATTCTAAACAATTGTTAGTTGCCTTGACAAAAATAATAATAATTTCTATAGACTGCCTTTTAATCATTAGATGAACAGAAGTATTTAAGTTGTCAGTTGGTAGTTGAAATCACATAACAAATTTGTTTTAATAGATTACTTTTATTTTTTATTGCTATTAATTAATTAATTTATTTAGTGGTGTAAGTTGTGGTGTTCCTGGTCCTTCTCTGAGACAGCTTTCTCAAAATCATTTTATACTGTATATGTGCTTTGATTCTGAAACAAATGAGTCTTTTTGGGTCAATTATTTGGGTTTTCTTGTATTCAGCCATATGGCATGACAGCGGCTCTGAAGATGGGCTTTGCTTAACTTGCATCCTCCAAATCACCCTCTCTGAGAAAGTGATGTTCTTCTTTGATGGAGTTCACCAACAGTGTGGAGATGAATATTTCCGTTCTCAGTGCATGTGTTACGCTCTGAAGAAATGACCCAAAGTATAATATTTGTACCTAGGCAGCAATTGAATGTCACAAATGTCAATGTAATAATAATAATAAAACATTTAAGTTTTGAGTAATATTAATTAACTACATAGGGTTAGGGTTAAGATTAGGTTTGGTTTATACAATTGCATGTAATTACGCATAATTTATAGTTATTACAATAGTAGTTACATATAACGTGTATCAAGGACACTGTTAAATAAAGTGTTACCGGACAGCCAGTGGCACTGACCCTCAACAAACCCATCTCCATACCAGCGTGATGACTGCGATTTTCAACCAGATGGAACTGGATAATATTCTGAATGTTCCAATCAAATCTGACTTCTGACCTGTAATGCTGCTTGAATCATAAGCATACACAGTTTGTTTGTTGGCCCCCTGACTGAGCCTGGTTTCTCCCTAGGTTTTTTTCTCCATTCTGTCACCTGATAACCTTTTGGTTCCTTGCCACTGTCGCCTTTGTCGTCTTTGGCTTTTGGCTTGCTTAGTTGGGGACATTTAATATTCAACAATATTATTAATCTGACTGCTTTGACACCATTATATGAGAACATCACTGTTTTCTCTAGGGCGTCTGTTAATGAACCAAAATAATAACTTATTTGACCAGAAATTAACCATCACTGAACTTAATTAAGCTGGACTTTGACACTATTTTCTTCTAGATCTGCTGTACAGCAGAAACAAACTTAGTTGCATTAATTTCCCTTTTAAAACAATCTGTATTGTAAAAAGCGCTATATAAATAAAGGTGACTTTATTTCTCTGTGATGCTCCGCTCAATATTCCACTTTTTGCCAGTGCGCTCTGCTTAATCACTCACGGCCCAAGCAAACACTCCACTTATGTACTGCTCACGCTCGCCGGTAAACGATATTCGCTTAAATACTGCTCCAACATAAATTTTTTTTTTGGACTATACGTTTTTCAGTTTGTAATGAACTTCTTGAATAAATATCTCAATTACTGTAAGCCTATAGATTACAGTTATGCTATTTGTGGCTTTAAAGCAATATTTTATAAAGTAGTAAGCTATAAATAAACGTGACGTGACTTGACAGGATACTGCAGAGTTGCAGATATCATGCAAACATATCCACATCACTATGATCAGATGATTTCTTAACCGCTGTTTTCTTGATGTATGTTTATTTTGTTATTGAGAGGAAAGTGTGCAGCACATATATACATATAAATGACACTCTCATCAGTGTGGACGTTGGTAAGTTCCTTAACAGTATGGCGCTCAGAAGGTATTTCAAACTTCTTTTTATCCATAAGCAAAAAACAAAAATAATTTTGTTGTTAGTATATCACAAAATTAATCTTTGCTAATTCTGTTTTTCCACAATCCTTTTCAATTTCTTCTCCTTCTTTGTTCTTATCTTTGATGTTTACTGTACATTTAGGATGCATAAGGATTGCAACTTCATTAAAACAATATTTGAACTCCATAACCTTAGACCTATTGTTATTTCACATATTCTCGAACCAGCATATCACAAAGAGCAGGTGGAGCAAAATCTTCAGAAAGGCACTCTCCGCTCCGGAGGAAATATTACTGCTCTGCTCACATGCTCTCGTAGGTGGGCAGAGTAGAGGCAGATTTAAGTCTGCCTCCTCTGCTTCCCACTTTGCGACTCATGGAAAGGTACAGTATATGTGAAGGTAAGACAGGCCTAGGGGTCCCTGTGGAATCCACACAGTGGAATCCACCCAATCTCGGCTCAGCAGTGCTGGTGGAGGGTGGTGATCTCCACCCTTTGAAGAGGGTGTTGAGACAAACAGGTGTTGCAAGGGCTCCAGGCCTGCCTTTTGAGGCAGCATGAGTCTCAGGATTTTTGATGCCAGAATTAAACTTTATTCTTTACAGAAATAAAGCAGAGCAGCCTCCTGCAGGAGCGGCTCCAGATTTCTGCTCCATTTTCAATATATATCAATACATCCTTCCCAAAATGGTCACACACCCTATAGATATTCTATGCTAGGTCCTTTACCACGATACACATTCTTCAGCTTAGAATATACAGCTTAAACACGTACCATTCTCTTGCAGGCCTTTGCACAAAGTCAGCACACAGCTAGATAGATCACAAGCTCCTCTGAAGCTTTGAAAGCAACCATTGCCGAATAGCCAGAGGAATGGAGCAGGTTTTTGGTTAAAAGAAAAACAGAAATCGGAAACCATTCTTTCTTTCGCTCATTTCATATAGCGAGCTAAGCAGTGTTTGTCGGCTCGTTTTTTGCAAATATACTTTCAGATTAGAGGATGGCCACATGTCTAAGGACATCCTGCCCCCTCACCCTTCATTTTTAAGTAGAGCAAAAGCTCCCCTGCAGCCCCCTTGGGGTTAGAGTATGGTGGATGAGAACTATTGGCAAACTGTAGACTGGCCTTTCTCTTGTTTGGAACATATCTTCCACTTGGATGACCCTAAGGTTTGATGCAAGGTGAATGGAGTTATGTAGTGCCATATAGAATCCCTCTACTTTGATTACCTCCCTTCCCAGCTACTGTTGGGACTTCAAGTAAGGATATGGCTCCCCTTTTTGGAAGTGTGCTCTGCTATGGCCCTTGTTTGACAATACTAGCAAGTAGAGGAATTTAGCAGATGGGCATCCCTCATTGTTATACATTGTTACGGCCTCAGCCTTATGGGTGTTGCCTGTGTGTGTATTCGTGTGTTTGTTTTGTTTTCTAATTGGGGGTTTCTTTTTGAGTGTAGGCTCCGCCCTTGCGCACCTGTGGCCCGTTGCTCTGATGGCTCGTGCTGAGCATCTAAGTGGAGTGTGAAGGAGGGTGAGGAACGCGACGGTGACTCTGTGCGCGTCATGATGCCTAGCCGCTGGTCAACTCAAGCTGTTCTGTGTATTTTGTGCTACTATTTTGTTTCATTTTGTCAGTGTTTGTTATGTCCGTGTTGATTTAGTGTAGAGTAAATGTGGGTTTCCATGTGAAGAGAGAAAAATTGAGAGACGTGAGTTTGTGCAGTCATTTATTAGTCTTAATAAATGTTTTAAACTGCTTTCTGTCTTGCGTCTCCTTTTATGTTGCTGAACCCTTTCCAAACGAGCATTTTAACAAAACGGGTTCTTAACATAAATGGGGGCTCGTCCGCATTTTGTCGTCCGTATTTTGTCTAGGATTTGTGTCCGAGTAGTAGCAATTTGATTGATCTAATTTGATTCAGGTGATCCATATTCTCTGGTTAGAAAGAGTAAACCAGCGGGGCTGTGCTTAGCGCCAGTCCTGACGACGGTTTACTGTTTATTGTTTTTCTTTGTTATGTTAGTTTGTTGTTTTTGGAGGTATTCCGGGGGAGAGAGCGATCTCTTAATCGGTACCCTCTGAAGATTAGGTAGGGTATAGTTAGATTGATGGTTAGGTAGGTAGGTCCAGAGAGTGTTGGATCATTCTGATTGTTTTGCGTTTTCTTTTCTTTAAAGATGGCAACGTTTGAGTTAAAGCAATTTATAGATCAGCCTAGTGTTGAAATATTAGAGACATGTCGGAAAAATGATTTGTTTCTTATTGCTCAACATTATGAGATTTCTATCTCTAGAACACTACGTAAAGAAGAGTTAAAAGCTTGTTTAGTGGCTAGTTTGATTACTAAGGGGGTATTTCCTTCTGAGATTGTTCCAGCAGCGGAGTTGACGGCACCAGCTGCAGGAAGTTCGCCCTTACGTGTATTGAGTGGTATTCCAGTGACTCCAGTGACTGTGGCTGGCGCGGAGGTAGGTCCGTCCTTTTCATTGCCTAAATTTGAACCTCTTTCACTTTCCACCGAGGCATCACCAGGTTTGCATTTAGATTCACGTTTAAAGATACGTTTAGCACGGTTACAATTAGAGACTCAAGATAGAGCTCAGGCGAGACAAGATGATTTGAAGCGTCAGATCGAAATGTATCGAATTGATGCAGATACAAAAGTGCGACTGCGAGAGTTGGAGTTGCAGGCTGTTCCAGAAGTCCCTAAAAAATCTACTTCTAAAACATCTAGTGTGAAGGGTAATTCTGAGACACCGGCTGGTCCATCAAATTCGAGTATTAATTCTGTCTCGGCTGGTACTGCATCTGAGTCTATAGTAGCGCCGTTTTCGACACATTTTGATGTGGCTAAAAATATCGCTATCGTTCCACCCTTCCGTGAGAAGGAAGTTGAAGCGTATTTTCAGGCGTTTGAAAGAGTTGCGGGTGCATTAAGATGGCCAACCGAGGTTTGGGCACTAATGTTACAATGTAAACTATCAGGTAAGGCACAAGAGGTGTGTGCATCTCTCTCGTTAGAGGACAGCGTGCAGTATGATGCCGTGAAAAATGCAATTTTACGGGCATATGAATTAGTTCCTGAGCACTATCGACAACGATTTCGTACCACGAAAAAAGGTACGTCTCAAACTTATGTCGAATTCGTTCGCGAAAAGGGCATTTTATTTGATCGGTGGATCAAAGCGTGCAAGGTAACTGATTATAATTCATTGCGAGAATTGTTGCTGATCGAAGAGTTTAAAAACTGTGTTCCGGAACGTACTGCGTTGTATTTAAACGAACAAAAAGTCAGCACGGTACAACAGGCTGCTGTGTTAGCTGACGAGTACGCATTAATGCACAAAACGGTGTTTTTTAAGCGTTCGTCTGATTCTGGGGGTCCCTCACTAAAAGAAAATGAAAATCTTTCTGATTCAAAAAATAAATGGGTTCCTACCAGTCCGAAGTCCAATAGAGAGTGCGGTTATTGTCACAAAATGGGACACATGATGGCTGAGTGTCGTACTCTAAAACGGAAACAAGAGCGACAAGAGTCCTCATCTTTTCAGCCTCGAGGTTCTGTTTTGGTGAAAACTTTGTCTCCATCGTTCTCTGTTTCTCCTGGGTCCACTGATAGCTGTTTTCAACCTTTCGTGTTCGATGGATTTGTGTCGTTAAATGAGAAGGTCGAAAGCCGAAAACCTGTAAGAATTCTCCGTGACACCGGAGGGTCTCAGTCCTTTATACTATCAGATATTCTGGATTTTTGTGCTGACTCGGCGTGTAATACAAGCGCGATTGTGCAGGGTATTGAAATGGGTTTTGTGCCTGTTCCACTTCATCGTGTCTACGTTTCTTCTGATTTAGCATCTGGGTGTTTTGAGGTTGCAGTTCGTCCCTCTTTACCTGTGAAAGGTGTTGACTTCATCATGGGGAATGACATAGCTGGAGGTAAGGTAATGCCGGTAGTGCAAGTGGTTGATGTCCCGTGTAATGATTCGCAGGCTGATGCACTTGGTAAGAATTTGCCAAATGTGTTTAGTGCTGTGGTGACGCGAGCACAAGCGAATTGTGACATTCAGGAAAGTGATGCTCTTGGCGATTCTGTCTTTTCAAATATTTTGAAAACTGATGTTCTTCCTGACTTTCCAGACTCGTCTAAAACGACTTCAAGGTCATCTGTTTGCTTTGATCTTACCGTTGACTTGTCTGTCTCGCGTGAGACTCTGCTTGAAGCTCAGCGAAATGATCTATCATTAGACAAATGTCGTGCGAGTGCTGAAAATGACAAAATGTCGCTGCGTAACCACCAGTTTTACTGGAACGATAATGTGCTCATGCGTAAATGGAGTAGATTGTTAAATCCTGAGCAGCGGGAAGATTGGAATGCGGTGCATCAAATTGTGGTACCTTTAAAATATCGACCGCATGTTTTGAGTCTGGCTCATGACCATCCTTGGTCTGGACACCTAGGGATAACTAAGACCTATAACCGGGTGCTCCAGCATTTTTTTTGGCCAGGGTTAAAATCTGATGTCGTGAGGTACTGTAAAACATGTCATATTTGTCAGGTCAGTGGAAAACCTAATCAGATGGTACCGCCTGCTCCTCTATGTCCTATTCCTGCAGTCGGCGAACCATTTGAGCGCGTTCTAGTTGATTGTGTGGGTCCACTCCCTCGGGCTAAGTCTGGTTGTCAATATTTGTTGACAATCATGTGCGTAGCTACACGTTTCCCAGAGGCCATTCCGTTACGGAATATAACGGCTAAAACTGTAACTAAGGCTTTAACGAAGTTCTTTACAACTTTTGGGCTACCGAAAACTGTCCAAACGGATCAGGGCTCAAATTTCGTGTCGCGCGTTTTTCGTGCATCATTAAAGGCTCTTGGGGTGTCTCACGTCGTATCAAGTGCATATCACCCTGAGTCGCAAGGAGCTTTGGAGAGGTGGCACCAAACATTAAAATCTGCGCTGCGGAAGTATTGTATAGAGACTGGGAATGAGTGGGATGATGGAGGCCCATTGGTTTTGTTTGCGGTGCGTGAGGCGCGACAGGACTCGCTTGGGTTTAGCCCGTCAGAGCTTGTGTTCGGACATAATGTCCGTGGTCCTTTGAAAATGTTAAAGGAGGAATTTCTCTGTAATGATTCGTCTGCGAAGCCCAACGTCCTTGATTTCGTATCACGTACTCGTGAACGTTTGCACAATGCGTGTACTGTGGCGAAGGAAGCACTTTCTCTGTCACAAAAGAAAATGAAGAGAAATTTCGATAGGAAAGCAGTTGTGCGTAATTTTCTTCCAGGAGAGAAAGTTCTAGTGCTGTTTCCCATTCCTGGATCCTCTCTCTCTGCGCGTTTCTCTGGTCCTTACGTGATAAAAAGTAAGTTGAGTGAAACTGACTACATCTTACACACCCCAGAACGGAGGCGAAAAACCCGTTTATGTCACGTGAATATGTTGAAACCATATTTATGTCGTGTTGAATCAAAAGCGAACACTGAGAATTTGGTCTGTGAACCGGTGACTGAGTTAACCACTGAGCATGTTTCACTGCTAACTTATGCTTTGCCTACCGACACTGAGGATGGTGGGTTAAATGTATCTATGGAAGCTTTAAAAGGAGGATGTTTTGAGAACTCTGAAGTTTTATCTTCGCTTCCCTCTCAACTGTCTTATCTCTCGCCTGAACAGCGAGAAGACGTAATGAAGCTGATAGACAGTTTCCTGAGTTTGTTCAACGACGTTCCTCCCGGTACTAATATCATCCAGCATGACATCGAGGTCGGTAGTGCATTACCAATCAAGCAACATGCTTATCGTTGCCCAATGAGTAAGAGAGAAGCGATGAAAAGTGAGGTTAAGTATTTATTGCAGAATGGTTTCGCTGTCCCGAGTAATAGTCCATGGAGCTCGCCATGCGTTCTCGTACCAAAGGCTGATGGGTCTTTACGTTTTTGTACTGACTTTAGAAAGGTAAATTCCGTCACTGTGGCTGATGCTTTTCCGTTACCGCGAATGGACGATTGCATTGACAGTCTCGGGGGTGCGAAATACATCACTAAGTTAGACCTTTTGAAAGGTTATTGGCAGGTGCCTTTAACCGAGCGCGCTTCTAAGATCTCTGCGTTCGTAACCCCTGATGCTTTTCTGCAGTACACGCGTATGGCCTTCGGTTTGCGAAACGCACCAGCAACGTTTCAACGTTTAATGTCTATCGTGTTAGGCGAGGTTCCTAACTGCAATATCTACTTAGACGATGTGGTAATTTATTCGTCTACGTGGGCTGAACACATGTTGACTCTACATGACGTGTTTCGCCGATTAGACTCTGCTTCCTTAACGTTAAACCTAAAGAAATGTGAATTTGTGAAGGCTTCTGTCACCTATTTAGGGAAGCAGGTGGGAAACGGTCAGGTACGGCCAGTGGACGGAAAAGTGGCTGCTGTCCTCAGCTACCCAGTACCTACTACGAGGAGAGAACTACGTAGATTCCTGGGAATGGTTGGGTACTACCGGTGCTTTTGTAAAAATTTCTCGAGTGTTGTTGCCTCTTTAACGAAGTTGTGTAGTCCTAAAGTTTGTTTCAACTGGACTAATGAGTGCCAGCAGGCATTTCTCTCTGCAAAATCTCTCCTTTGCAGTGCACCTGTTCTGTCTGCTCCAGATGTGACTCGTCCATTCCAGCTTGAAGTAGACGCTAGTGCGGTTGGAGTGGGAGCTGTCCTGCTGCAGGAGGGTGCTGACGAAATAGGCCACCCAGTATCGTACTTTTCAGCTAAGTTTAACCGTCATCAGTTGAACTATTCAACGATTGAAAAAGAAACTTTGGCTATGTTGTTGGCATTACAACATTTTGACGTTTATGTGGGGTCTAGTTCTTCTCCTGTCGTTGTTTACACGGATCATAATCCGCTGGTTTTTCTGAGCAAAATGTACAACCATAATCAACGATTGATGCGTTGGGCTTTAATGGTTCAACCATATAATTTAGAGATTCATCATAAAAGAGGATCTGACAACGTGGTCGCAGACGCGTTGTCTCGCGGATTAGTTTAAGCTTTCTGTGTGATTTCATGCAGAATCAGTTTTCTTTTCTCTTCTAAGGAAGGAAAGAAAAGAAAAAAATCTGATTCTTCCTTTAGGGGGAGAAGTGTTACGGCCTCAGCCTTATGGGTGTTGCCTGTGTGTGTATTCGTGTGTTTGTTTTGTTTTCTAATTGGGGGTTTCTTTTTGAGTGTAGGCTCCGCCCTTGCGCACCTGTGGCCCGTTGCTCTGATGGCTCGTGCTGAGCATATAAGTGGAGTGTGAAGGAGGGTGAGGAACGCGACGGTGACTCCGTGCGCGTCATGATGCCTAGCCGCTGGTCAACTCAAGCTGTTCTGTGTATTTTGTGCTACTATTTTGTTTCATTTTGTCAGTGTTTGTTATGTCCGTGTTGATTTAGTGTAGAGTAAATGTGGGTTTCCATGTGAAGAGAGAAAAATTGAGAGACGTGAGTTTGTGCAGTCATTTATTAGTCTTAATAAATGTTTTAAACTGCTTTCTGTCTTGCGTCTCCTTTTATGTTGCTGAACCCTTTCCAAACGAGCATTTTAACAAAACGGGTTCTTAACAACATCACATACTATAGTCTGGTGCATAAAAAGATAAGCACTAGCTATAGATGGAGTGCCTATTACTCAAGTAGGACCCAAGCTCCCCTGCAGTTCGCTTGGGGATTTTAGAGCCTAGGAGGTAAGAGTTACTGGACATGAGATGAGAGTTACTCTTAGGGGAGTGGCAACACCAGAAGTTGCAGTTTAAAGTGCTAATTACTAAGGTGTTAGCACCTTGCATGTACTGTATTTGTGCAGTTGTTAAGGTATTTTGATTGGTTTCAAGGATTGAATGGATTACTATGTGACCAGGTTGATTGCATGCTGTTTGCTAGGCAGGGTTCAAATGGTCTTGGAAGCTCCCTTTAGCAAGCTGCTCAAGTACCCCTTAGGGTAGAGCAAGGTGAATGGAACTACGACGGGCAACTTTCAAGACTCCATCTGTTTCGTTACCTCCCTCCCCAAATGGTTGGGTCTTGAAATAGGAATTGTTCCCCTTTAGTAGGATGTGGCCTCTTGTAGTGTTTAGAGCTTGGGTAAAATGTAGGCTCCCGCTTGGAGGACTGGCAACATCAAGGTTGTAGCCTGAAGGGCTAATTACAAAGTTTTAGTGCCTTTCATGCTCGCTTTGATAACCTACCATTAGGGTTGAGTAAGGTGAACTGAAGTATGGCAGACTATTTGTACTCCCCTGTTTAGTTTACCCCCCTCCCCAACTATTGTTGGGTCTTAAAGTAGAGTATTCTGCCACCCTTTGGTTGGGTACCGCGGAAAGCCTCCCTAGTACAATCCATGTTCAAGAACCTGACAAGTAGAGTTAGTTTGCCTGATAACAATCCTCCTTGATATTTTAGCAATCTGTACTTCTCAGGGAACCAGGGTTACATTGTAACCTGAGAAGCTTTATATCTAACAGTTGCAACTTTATATTCCACAACTCTTAACTATGACTTCATATCTAAAAATTGTGAATTTATATCTCATAATTGTGACTTGATAAACACATGACAGTGACTTTTTGACTGTATATTTTAAATTAGTCTCAATTACCTGTTTTTCTTCTTCAGTGGTAACCTGGCTTCCATAATTCACAAACAAACAACTGATTTAAAAGAATATTTTTTGTTATTAATTTTTCATATGTTAACTTACCACCTAGTTTAGCAAAGGTCATGTGACAATATTTTAGTTTTGAGTATTACAGCCTAATATTTTCACACTATGTACAGAATGCATACTATTTGAAATAATATTATTCAGCATACAATATTGTGTTGTATCTGGTATTCAGAAGGTTACTATGTTCTTTTTTTTTTTTTTTTTTTTTTTTTTTTACAGAAATCGGGAAGACATACGCAAAATCATTAACAGAATAAATGTATAAACATCCAATTCTCTTTGTGACGTCTCAGTCATGGCCATTGCCACGTGCCAGTGTTTCAGGGTGTCTGAGCTCCAGTCTTCTACAGCAGTCTTTACAGCAATCCCATCATTCCCCTGTGCTCCAGACAGTAGCAGTGGTTACGGATGACAATCCATAGGTCTATAATGGCCCATTAAGAGCAGCATTGATGGGGGCTGTGGAGAACACAAAGTAGACCTCAGGGGATTGAGACCAGCCATTACTGATCACCAGCCCTCACACCGACCCATTTGTCATTGTTCATGACTACATATCTCTGAGCTATAATGTTCAACTAGATTTGGCTTTCTCAAGTGTATCTAAAAGTAAAGTAGCATTTTAAAGAATTTTTACGTAACCTTTTTACAATACAACAATCATTTATATTGACCATGTCTATAACATGACCATGTCATGTCAGATAGCCAGCGATCATTTTCTGGCAGTGTAAAACATTTAGAATGTTCATCTCACAGTGTGTTTGCTGCTTTGACCTACGTCTACTGACTAGCCAATAAAAATGCAACATGAAATGGCGTATTGATCAACGCGACATGACACTAAAACTTAAAACTACTTACCTCAAGCTCCATTTTGCCAAGTTGGCCTAGCCATGTCTTGCGACCAAACTTCAAGGAATGTCAAATATGACATGGCACACCTAAAGGCAGCATATTTTACTAGAGAGCTATATACGGTTGTCACGATCACTGTCACTGTCAATGTCATCGTCACCGTCATCGTCACTGTCATCTGTTAGTCTCTGTTTGCACTACAGTTCCCAGCATCCTCCTTGTCCCACACCTGGCAGTCATCATCATTGTCTTCAGCTGTTGTCTCGTTATCTTCTGTGTATTTAGTTCCTGCTTTTTTTTCAGTTCATTGTCGGTGATTGTTTTGTTAGTTCACACTGTTTTGCACCTTGTATACGAATCGTTGTTTGGATTAAAGCTTCTTGTTATTTTGTGAACCATTGCCTCCATCGTCCTCATTTGAGAACCCAGCGTGACAACGGTAGAGTGGAATATTTTCATAGAATAATTACATTTTAGTCAGTTCCTTGCCTAAAGCTATTGTATATGACTTTAGAATATTTATAATATAGCATTTTCAGAGCACTTTCATATTTTAGCACTTTCAGGTCCACAGTCCCCACAAGTTCATTTCAAGATGGTTACACATTTTATTCTACAACATAAAATATATCAGTAATACAGTACCCCCTTTTAAGCTTTTACTTGTCTTGAAAAAAATGTCTAAAAAGCAGCTGAATGGGACTGCAGAGTTTTTCGGGGACAGTAAAGGTCATCACACCGAACAGGAAAATTAATCTACTCACTAGTCATACTTTCACATCCTCATTATCATGCTCTTACAAAATATTGTCATGTTGATGAGTACAATTCTATACCAAGAAAATAGATTATCTGCATGGGGGAGAGTTTGCTCTTTTCCCTGTTGACTCGAAGCCCCAGATGGGTTAGTATGAGCTAGTCATCAAGATAGTTGAGAATGTGAACGTAAAGTGCAGAAACGGTCTTTGTTGAGGGAGAATCGAGACATGAAAGTACGCATCCTTCAGGTCAATCGCTGCAAACCAATCTTGGGGTTGAATACATACGATTCAAGGGCCCGATTCAAAACACACAGATCCAAGATCAGTTGTAACCCACCACCTTTCCTGGGTACAATGAAGTATGGGCTGTAAAACCCCGCCTTCATTTCGGCTGGATGGAATGGTCTATCGCATCCTTCTCCAGTAAGACTGCTATCTCTGCATGCAAGACATGATCATCCTTATCCAGCACTGAGGTTAACTGAATGGCCCTGAACTTAGGGGGACGCCGGGCGAACAATCGCATAGCCAATTCTGATGGTTAGAATGAGCCAGCAAGATGGTCTAGGAAGCGCTAGCCAGGCCTCCACAGACCATGCAAACGGGGTCAGAGAAACCACAGACTTACCCACAGTGGGGCAGTGAGGTGGAGCACAGGTACCAGACCCGGAAGGCACAGCATCCCAGAGTGGGGTCTGAGTGTGCAATGCTACACTTGCCTAGCTCCACTGGTGGGCAGGAGGTGCGTGAGAAGGCATTGCATCCTCGAACCGCACACCGCTTCCCATTGGCGATAGAAGAGGGGGATGAGAGTGGCAAGGCATTGCATCACACACTGCCATACGCCCCTTCTTGGGACCCAGAAATAAAGCAAACTGCAAAAAAAAAAACCTAGAAAAAAAACCCAGAAACCTCGCTTGGCCTGACGCTTGATTGATATGGCAGTGGCTGGTACAGGATGAGTTGGGTTGCGCAGCTTTCCTGCGGCCAGCTCCACGTTGTGGCCTAGGTGGAGGCTGCTGCTGTGGCCGTGCGGGAGCCGAGGTGGAAGCCGCAGTGGGGCGCCCTCGGCAACGAGCAGGCTGGGCGACTGCAGCCAGTGACGGTGGGGAGGCAGCAGCTTGCCACCAGGGCAGGATGTGCTTCATTCCCTCAGTCTGCTTCTGTGCAGCCGAGAACTTCTAAGCAAAGTTCTCGACCGCGTCACCGAAGAGGCCAGCCTGGGAGATCGGGGAGTCAAGAAATGTTAATTTGTCGGTCTCCCTTATATCTGCCAGGTTCAGCCATAGGTGGCGTTCCTGGACCACAAGAGTGGACATCGTCTGACCCAGGGACTGCGCAGTGACTTACGTTGCATGTAGGGTGAGGTCCGTCGCTGTGCACAGCTCCTGCATTAACGCTTGGTCAGCAGCTCTTTCAGTGCCTTGTCCTGGTAGACTTGCAGGAGAGCCATGGCATGCAGGGCGGAGATAGCCTATCCAGCGGCTCTGTAAGCCTTGGCCATAAGCACAGACGAGAACTCACAGGCCTTGGATGGAAGACACGGATTACCCCGCCAGACTGCTATTTGTCGACACAGTTGCATCTCCACGTATCCCTTGGCCATCGAGGGTAGTGGCACGAGCTCGGTTTCAGGCAGAAAAAGGTGTCTTCCATGATCTGGTAACCTCTTTGTGCACTTCTGTGAAGAAAGGTAATGGTGCGGGACGCTCTTGGTCAGAGCATTCGGGACACGGTGGAGGCCTCCAATCGAGCCCAAAACTCTCAGCAGCCTGGGAAAGCATGGCCGTCAGCTCTGGGTCAGACTCGGTCAACGCTGAAACGCTTGGTCACCCATGGGAAGGATCAGCAATCTCAGCCGTAAGCTTCACAGCTTGTGATGCACTAGAGGAGTGAGGGGCCCACGCAGATTGGCTCGGTTGGTTAGCCTCACTGTGATCCTCAGGTCACCCTATGCATTCACTGAAGTAGCCCTCTGCTGGGCAGAGGGACTAGATCGGGGCATAGCAGAGGAGACTACATCTTTTTGGAGGGTATTGGAGTCTCGACCACAGCACTGAGTTGGTCATCTTTCCGCAATGGGTATATGACTCATCCACGAAAGCCACGTCAGCGTGTTTCAAACCCAGACACGTGATGCTGCAATCGTGACAGTCAGATAAAGCCAGGATACTACCACATCCAGAAATACATGGGTGAAATTATATCTTTAAAAAGACACAGTGTCACACCCATGCTTGCTCTTTTAGAGAAATTTAAAGTGATGTAGCGCACAGGGAAATGGTCACAGCACAACTTGCAAGACCTGTATTTAAGTCTGAAGTGTGCAGCAAAGCTCTTTTAGAACAGCAGGAAGCAGTAGGAAATGCTCTTAAAGCGACCACCGCTGATGCCATCACCGCTGATCCCAATTCGTCATTCGTTCTAATGTAATGTCGAACGTGACTGACTGAAAGGGAACCAGGGTGATGGGTTCTGGGTTGGCCTACAAAAATACAGTATGCAGCATTCGTTTTAAGTCAGATGTTCTGAGAGAAACAAACGCAATTTAGTTTCATACACCTGTTAGTTGAAGTATAAATAGAGAGTAAGAGAAGGAATTAAAATCAAATATATGAGGAGGCAGTTGTGGATGGTATTCATCTGGGAGGCCTTTTTTGTTCCATTGTGTTCTGAAACGATGACTTTCAAAAAGATTCAATGTTGTTTGCAATGATTGCTCTTGGAACATATGAAACCCTTGAGAAGTGTTTTTTTTCTTCAACTGTTCAAAACTTCAACTGTTCAAGATCCCAACTTTGTTGAACTTCTTCGCACCTATTCAGGCACAGGATCGTGGATATTTCAGACTGAACAAGAGGGGCAGATGTACCACAATGGAATACATGCTCTATCTGCCTCTTATTCTCTCTCTCTACAAGTGCTACTGTCCCTTGGTTACATTTTTATCATTTTCACAGTACAGAATTGCTAATGGTACATAGTGATAACTCAAAGGAATTTAAGTAGTTCAGTTTTGTGCTTATCATTTAATGAAATATTGTTCTGCGCACCTTTGCAGCCCCCTGTGCAGAGACCAGTGACCTCTGTCGATATTAAACATTTCTCTTTATTATTATGTATTCTCCGTAGTGCAAAATTTTCTCTCTACTAATCTAAGGAACTGCAGTATGTGTGTGCCTTAGAGCTGCAGCAAATTAAGATCTGCTTCCATAACTGTGCCGCTTCATACTGTATTCACCTGTTCTGACTATTTAATAGTGATGATTTGTTGCATTTAATATAGCTTCCTGTAAACTAGAGATAATTTAATATTGCATTTTCTAAAGGCAACATCAGTGCTTGCAAGGCAGCAGAAGTATTGTGTCCAAGTTTCGGTTTTAGTTCTGTGCAAATGAAATGCAGCATGGACGTGGCTTTTTGTTGCCATCATTTAATGTGACACTTAAATCTAACTTGAATCTTAACACTGGTGTTATATAGTTGCAGTAGAAAAAAAAAAAAACATGAAAGTCTACTACTTAAAGTACACTCGAAAGTAAAACTAAAGTGGGCCAATTTAGTCCCAAGAAGTATTGAAATAGTACACTTACAAGTATACCACTAGAACATTTATTTTAGTATACATACTACATAAAGTATACTTAGAAAATATACTTGAACTTTACTTGTTTACTCAAAAGTAATAAAATAAAATAAAATAAAAGGTTTCTTCACCTAAGAAAGCTGGCAATCTAGGACGACTGGCTTTGTTGAATGAGGAAACTGGGTTTTAGATGCTTTCAGACACTCAGACAAACCCTGGGCCAGCGAAGGCCAGACATTTGAACGGCAAACACAGCTATCGATCGAGATGCCCTTCAGTACCACTGACGCGCCCTTTTGCAGATACAAACCTGTTTCATTCAGAACCACTCACTATGCCACCATTCTTTTTTTCTCTGCCATCGTCCTGCAAACGCATGCAGATAATTAGATTTGTAGCTCCCTGAGCAGTTATAAACAATCCCCAATAAATGCTCTTTAGATAAATTATGCCTTTTCCACAGGGAGTCTATGATCTCTGAAAAGAGTACGTATGTGCACAGAGGGGTTTGCTTTGCGATTGCTGGCTTGGCCACCTAATATGTTCAACGGCTGTACGGCATAAGTAAATCCACAAAAGCGCTTACTGCACAACATGTGTGCTATAAATCACTTTCCATTTCAATGAGAAGCTTGTTGACTGTGCATAAATCAATCGCATGCTGTAGGAAAGGACATAGATTACCATCCCCGGTGCTGCAATAGAATGCTACACTGCCAGTATGCACTATTGTGCTGCAAGCATGTGTCACATCCAACATAGGCTCACTGGAAAAACATGTCTCTACCTACATTTTTTGAAAACTCTAAAAACGTACAGTACAATTACATTCTTAAATAAACACAAGTGGTAGTAAAACATCACCTGGTAGCAGTGCACTTGCAATGCAGAGTGCTCGGGTACTGTATGAATCCTGTGAAACTCAAGTCACAATAAAAAAGCTTAAAGACTTGTAGAAGCAAGCTAAAATAGCCATTTTGCTTCAGCAAAAGGTTTCTATGCACATGCTTGATTTTGTTTACACTATTGATTAGGTTTAGGGTAGGGTGTGTAATGTTGGTATATTATTTTCGCAATAGGGCATTAACCTTTTAGTGGTTAAAAGGTTAAATGTTCAGAACATTTAATTTCTGAACTGCCACGAAACATAAAACAACCAACATAATAAAATGTCAGATCCACCTTTATCTGTTTCAGATAAAACAGAACATGTTTTTAACATGCTACTTTTTTAAAAGTGTAGCAAAACAAGAAACAATGAAATTTAATTTTGCAGAAATGTCACCACAGGCATGTTTTTTCAATGAGCCTGAACAATGTGTTTAAAATAGAGCTGTCAATCTATTAAAAAAATAAATAAAAATCATCTATATATGATATTTTATAATTGATGGTCTTTGTACATTTTTTTTTTTACAGTGTTTTGTTGTATTTCTGCATCTTTCATGATTCAAAACAAGCATGGCCCATAGTCAGAAAGTTGTATTGTGCAACAATGTAGCCAATCTTTTGTGCAAGGTCTGATACATTTGACGAGCAATCCTTCTTTTATAAAACAAACAAATATGTTGTCATGATTATTGAGTTTGCAACTCTAATTCTATAACAGTTGGCTCTCACTACTTTAGTGAAGTACTGGAAAGGGCAAGTATTTGGAGCAGTTCCATTGGGCAAGGATGCTTCTACACAAACATTTCCAAAATGCCTGTTTTTTTTGTTTTTTTTACATTTTTGAACTTTTAACTGTATCAGAGTCCTACATTGTAATCCATCTATTGTATTCAAAAGAAAAAAGTAGAACATTTGGGAGCAGTTGGGCCTCGGCTAATGGTGCTGCTGAGTAGCTGGAATAGCTCTAATAAGGAAAGGGTAAAAGTGAAACAGGTCTCAAGACAGCAGGGCTCATACTAAATTGTGTTTCTAAATGATAATATTTAGAAACATTCTGGTGCCTTGAGTGTAGGGATGAGAACAGAAGATCATTTGGATTTATGTTGAAAAAATTAAGATGAGTCTAAATGAAGATTATGTTTAAGGAAAACTTTAGCATCTTGTTTGCACTTTAGCGATGAAGAGAACCATCCTAGCTAATATATTGTTTTTCAACCTGTGTTCTGGAACACACTCAAGTCGGATGTGACATCATTCCCAGCTCCAAAATCCCTTTTCTAAGGCAAAGACTTTATATATAGAAAGACGGGGCACTCATATGGAATGAATGGAGAAAGTGCAACATGCAATAAGTCCTGCCTTCAAAATAAAAGAGCCAATCACCAATTGGTAAAGTCATTGCATCACTTCAGCTGCCGTTAGAAGCTCTGGTTGCTATAGAAACAGTCAATATTCTTAGATGGACACTTAGGACTGCTTTCAGGCTGGTCTAGCCTGAAAAATGCTTTTTTTTTTTTCATGATTTGAGCATTTATAAACACAATTTATGAGGCAGTTGTAGTCAGATTTCAATTGTGATTTCAAATATGAAATATAATCTTAAGCTTGATAAACAGCTTTAGAGAAATTGATGTTTCTTCATTCAAAGAGATAGGAGCTGCACTTGCAAGACTGAAATAGCTGCCCGAGTGGCGTTTCAAAGATGGCCGCTGAGGGAATGACTTGCCTTAAAAGGACATTGGTTGAATCTAAAATCGCCCACACACCCTCATATAGGGCATTATTCAAGGGACCATCCATTGTTAGTGGTGTCCGAAACCATAGTGGATGTTATTGAGTGCACTTATTCAATCCCACATTGCACCGCAATAACGAGTGTACAGCCAAAGTGTACAATGACCGTCCAAATATACTCCCTCGTTTTCATTCAGTCCTTCAAGTGAACTGTATTAGTGGACTAATGTAGGGAATAGGGATGAGGGTTTAGGTTGTCTGAGGTAAACAGATTGCAGCATAAAGTTTTAGGAACTAACGTGCACAGACACACACCTTTCAATTTAAAAATCCACCTGGTCTATAAACTAGCATAGGTTACTTCATTAAAAAGATGATGAATATAATCACAAAAATAACAATACAAAATTATTACACATTGAAAATAACAAACATACATTATATAAAAATGCTATGTAAGTGCCATTAACTGCCCTCAGTTTCATACATTTATTTAAAAAGATAAAGTGAAAACGCTTAACCACTCCCCTCCAACCGTTAGTCTGCTATGAGCAAGAGATGGAGATGTGGTGTGCTAAAGTGAAACCCCATCCTCCATACAATAAAAATACGTCACAGCACTTAAGTAAAATCAGTTTCTACTTCTGGTTCACGGGGACTTTAAGAGTTCAATTGTGATTCACACTCATTCAAAGTCTTTTATCTTATTTAACACATGGAGAAAAACATTTCTCTCATGCCTTCTTAAGTGTCTTCACTTTCACACACTTAGAAGTCATATAGAGCTGAAATGTTTGTGTTTTCCTACATGTGTTAAATAAAATAAAATATTTAGAATTTTGAGTGTGAATCACAACTGAATTATTGCTGTAATAATAATAATTAAAAAATAATAATAAAAAAAAAAAACGCACAAAACAGGACAAAATGTGAGACAAGAGAGTACAGTGTTGGAAGCTGAATTTCTTTAGCTGAATATGTAAATATGAGAATCAACATCCTTTTTTTTCCCCCTCTGAAATCATCTGTCGCTCATCTCTTCTAAACTCACTTTGTACTTGACTAAATATTTTAAATAACCCCCTTGGTTTTAAAGCTGAGAATTTTTTCCACGTTCTTGCTGAGTACAGATTTAATCAGATTTGAGTACAGGATTGAATCATTTGTGATTTAATGGGGCCCCTATAAGTGGTATATAATGCAGTGGTTCCCGATTCTGGACCTGAACTTAATTTTATTCACCTGTAAATTATACTTAATTTAAGTACCAGAATGATATACATTTAATACATGAATACATTTTATTAATTCCCTTTTCTCAATTGTCAAAGACCTAAAATATCACCCAGATACCTTGAGAGACCATTAAGGTAATATGGAACATCTATGTAAAGCAGCTTTCTCCCAGATGGCCAAAGAAATATTCACATACGCCAAGGCATTTTTTTTTTGCCTATGGCTATTCCATGGATCTGTGTGAAAAAAAAAAAAAAAAAAAAAGGGAATGAACTTTCCAGTTTATCCTATTTTCAGCAATGAAAGCAATGCCTCATGACGTCAACCATATTATTTATGCAGCTCAAAGGAACTCATCATAAAATGAAGCCAATTCAGGCATTTTATGATTTGTACCTGCTATCCACTTGGATGACTCCACTGTGCCATGTATTTACCTGCATAAAAATTAAGCAGCAGACTTTATAATGCTATTATTTGGGTGACAAAATACAAAGTCCAGCATACTGTAGTGTGTCTGGTAACATGGCAAAATTATTTGTTTAGTATTAGTGGCCTGATGGTGAAAAACTAGCTCCACCAGTGGCTTGAGTTTGGAGTGTCTGGAGCCAATTTTGTTGTTACACATTTTGTTACAAATGTGTACAGTTCTGTTTGGTGCCACTAATGGCACAGAATGTACACAAAGCAGCATTACAATGTGGTAAGGAGCCATCTATCCACCTTATTTTTAACATAAAAGCAGGTGCAGACATTTGAAACTGATTTCAATTGCTTGCAGTTATTTATAGCTGAACAAAACAGCATGTGTTTGCTGCTTGATATTGCAAACTGGTATTTTGTATCATATAATTTTAATGCATTGTCTTAATAATAAACACACTGGTTTGTAGTGTAAATGGTTTTACAGTTTACTGCACTTCTAGTTATTTACCTGATTAATAGTCTCTCACAGAAAATGGCTTACTTCTGGATTGTAAAATAAGGTGGATAGGTGCATGCATTTTGAAGTGTATGTGAAGATAGGAAATTACCTAGGATAGGTAGAAGATACCTAGTGATGGAAAGGACATATTAACAGGCTGGATTTATGGTACTCTAAATGGCGAAGAGTTCAGACATGTTTCCAGTAAAGAGGACGCCCAGTCCATCTCATTTTGCCTCTCATGGGAGCAGATAATCGGAGACAGGAAGTGATGTATCCTTGGCCATCCAAGGCACTTGTGGGGCCATCAGGATTATGAGAAACCCTGACGGAGATCTAAAATTAACTCATCCCATCCACAAATCAATTCAGCATCAGCATTCATTAGGCAGAGGGGCTCTAGTCGAGGAGAGATTGATGATCACGGCCCAACGTGGATGAAAGCAGAAGTGTCTAACATGATGAAAATGGAATAGCCATGTTTCACTCTGATTCAGAGGCATCTGCCTTTTTCATGTGAGGAGAGGAAAAAATAATTAGCCGTTATCTTCTTTAGTTCGACTGTATTGAAAGAAGAGCTAAGCTACTGTATAATGTTACCCTTAGGTCACACACAACTTTGACCTTTTCAGCCACTGACATTTTAGACTTTTTAATTTGTATTTTGTTGGCGGTGTCTGTTGCAAAATCATAACAAGATAGAACTTCTCCACCAGCAATGCCAAAGTGTCACAAGAGTATTGACGTGAATTCAAAGGAACTTCAAATTGTGTGGGAAATCAATCTTTATACTGAAAAAATAGTCACAGTCACTGCAGTCTGTTCACTGACCAAGTTCATACTGTGCAGAACCCTGCAACAGAACTGAGAAACTCTAATTTGATTTTCTGGCTTTATGCAACTTCCTGAAGTGACAGCAAAATGAGCGCCTTTGAGTAAGAACTACAGTATACACTGTTCTTGGAAATAATTCTAATTAATTAAAGTGCCCCTATTATGCTATTTTAAAGGCTCCTGGTTTTGTTTTGAATGTACAAACAGGTTTACATGCATCAAAGGTCAAAAAACTTTTATTTTCTCATTATATACATTGTACCTCACAACATTTTTCAATGATTCTCAAGCGACTTATTGAATGAATCAGTCTCTCTAAATCCTTCCTTTCCGTTAGCCTCTCTGCTCTGATTGGCCAGATGACCCAGTCTGTTGTGACTGGTCAACCGCTTACAGCGCATGTCGGAAACAAAATACCCATTACCATAAACTTCAGCTCCGTCCGGATGCTTCCTAAAGCTCAGCGATTGTACACACTTTAAAGACAGTGGGGCCGATTTTACCATATCAATCCGAGCGCGAGTCCGATGATGAAACATTGGAAGAACTAGTTATTCAACCCGAACCTCCATTGTAAGGACGACACGAGCAGGACTTTTCTCAGTGATACACTACTCAGTTTGAGGTACATTATGAGATGTTGGAACTGTAATTCCTCGCCATCAGCATTAACAAGTGCATGTCCATCAGCAAACCGATGTGTATGTTTCTATTTATTGTGGTGCACATGCGGAACTGCATTAACTAAATCAATAATGTTCACCCAGCACTAACGTGAATGACTGGTGTAACATTAAAGTTAGCAAAACAAATCTTGAGCCATCCTTTATCTTTACTCAAAGTTGTAAGAAAGAAGGGCAATCTGCATGAATACACAGTTTTAGGTAATATTGTCTCACAGCTGATTTGCAGAACTATTTCAGTAAGACAATAATAACATGATTAAGCCGATTAGCCGGAAACGTACACAATATAAAACACAAAACTACATATTTTGAAATACCGGTAGAAAATATATACATCAGTAATTAATCATACTTACAGGTTGTGATTCTGAGGAGAAAGTTGGTCCAAATAAACTGGGGACTGTCCCATCTTTAAAGAGCTGGCGTTTTGCGAATCCCGCGTTGAACTCCGAGATTTGAGAAGCAGCCATCAGTAAAATGACGTGTTTGTTGGCGGACAACATGCAAACATCTTTTCTAGTGACGTAGAACTGTCACGCAGTGAGATTCGAAATGCAAAAGACTCTTTAAGGCGGTTCTGAGTCGATTCTTTCTTTTGGGAGACAATGGGTCTCATTCATGAAACATTCGTAAATATACGAGTAAATATGTGATATAAATAAATATATGGGCATCATATTATGACACCAAACGAAGGATTTCAACATGTCTTCTCAAAAGCGAATGAAAAAGAGAAATTTCTCAGATGCAGAAATTGAAGTTTTATTATCAGAAGTTCAGAATCAGAAACGCCACATTTTATTTTCAAGCGTACATAGTGGCGTATCAGGTCCTAAAAAAAAGGAAGCTTGGCAGCATATTACAGATGCAGTTAATGGAGTTTCATCTGTTAATCGAACAGTCCCAGAAGTGAAAAGAGTCCCAGCCCTATTGAAAGCAATTAATTATTTGATTAAAGTGTTCTGTTTGCAGATGCTATTACTGGCTCTCATAATAAAAGTAAAAAGAAAAACCGTATGTAATTACTATATATAATATTTTTTTCAAAATGCTGTTTAAATATGTACCCGATTAAGGTGAATTAAAATGCAGCCTTATTAATGAGCAAAACTTTCGGATGTTAAACGCACTATTTACGTGTGGCTGGGAGCAGGTGTAGATTTCTTTCGGACCAACTAACATTTGGAAAATACGAACATTTTAATGAATCCGAAAATTTACGCCAAAACCACTTTACACACGATTTACACAAAAATTCGTTCTGCTCGTGTTTCATGAATGAGACCCAATAACTTTATTTATCGTGCACTTTAGTCTTTACAAGTTTGCAGAACGTTTACATTCACAAACAGCTATATTACACACTGCATGAAAGAGAATATTCGAAAAACCACAATAGGGGCACATTAAAAGTCTGTCTACATGAGAAAATATGACATGACTGTGTTAATGTTACAGAGAGGAAAAGCCTATAATTGGTTGACAGTATTTTTCTCATTAAACTGATAATTTTAAACATTATCAGTTATAATTATCATGGAAAGCAATTTAGAGACATAATGTCTCTATATATATATGAGGTGTTGGAGCTATTGTGTGCAATACATACACCCCCATAATGAATAGTCAAACACACAGAAGAGAACAATGGCATGCATACGAATGATTTTAGCATTACTGTAAAAAATAATAATAATGAGGGAGACGGATAGAAATGATGTGAAAGACGTGTGCATATGGGCAGGTTTGCAGAGCTTTGGCTTTCTAAATGAATACATTTTGTGGAAATGTGCTGCAAAATACAAAATTCACATACTTTAATACATACCGTTTTTCACATAACAAATAGATTTTGTATTTCTCAAACTAGATGTACAAGAAATGTAAACATGGTAATGCAGACCTGCAGTAATTCAAAGTAATTTTAGCAATTGTACGTGCAAAGACGATTTTTCCACGGCCATAGCAGGCACATTAGTCTTCTGCTGGTGTTTTACTTTAACATTTCTATGAATGACAGTGGGTGATATTTCACATGTTGAGTTTGACAATAATTAAATTTCACCACAGAGTGAAGAAGGTATATCTCCATTTACAGAGAAACTGTCACAGTACTGCTGTGTTGAGCCCACACACAAAGGCAAGAGTCCAAGGAAGACAAAACTGAATCCACAAACAGAAAATAATCACTGGAGAAAAACAATAGCAGACCAACTTAGCATGACAGCCAACTGCCAGAAACTGAAGGCTTAAGTACACAGAGACTAACGAGTTAATTGACAAGACACACCTGAACTGAGGACTTTAATCAGTTACCATAGAAACTACATTAACAAGCTAGGAGCAATGACAACTAGAACAAGACAATTAAAACTGAATAAAACAGAAATGCAAACAATAAACTTGATTAACACAAACTCTGACAGAAACATCGCGCTGTCTCTGATCCGTTTCAATCAGCTGAATATTCCATTCAGTTTGTAAGTCACACAACACAGAATGAAACGTATAATGCATGTACTGTATAAACAGCGTCATTTAATTAATCAAAAAGCGTTAATATTGACAGCCCTATATAACATATTTAACTATTATTAAATTTGCATTTATGCATTTAGCAGATGCTTTTACCCAAAGCGACTTATAACAGAGAAACAAAATGGTGGTGAATTCTCATGAGCTAATTATAAGTATAAAATAAATCTCATAAATGTCTTATTTAATGTCATGGTGAGGACTTAACTTAATACTTGATCAATACTCACAAAGTGTGTTTGATTGCTCCAATTAAACTGGATCATAAAATGGCAAGTGCCTGAGGCTACGTTTACACGTGGATGGCTATTTTCATAAACGGACATTTCTCCCCTCTTCGTTTTCAAAAATAACATTGTGCACACGAACCTGTGTATATGCTGTCAAGAGCATGCCAAACCTGTAGGTGGCAATGTAACGAGAAGCTCAAGCCCACCTTAGCCAATTAGAATCCCGAAAATAGTCACATTCTGTGACGTCGCTGCCTAAAACTCCGTTTTTCTCTGTTTACATGCAAACGTGCAAACGAAGATTTTCAAAATCTCCACTCTGGCCGGAGTTTTTAGAAAGAATCGGTTTCATTGGCGAATCCTTTGTTTGCGTGTAAACGAAGGGTGCAAACGAAGGGAAATGTCTCCGTTTGGCTTGAAATGCTGATGTGTTTCAGCTTTTCTTTTAAGGTCATTTTATGTTATTGAAGTTTCTCCAGAATTTTCTTTTGCTTCCTAGAATATGATATTGGCTCACCTGCCCTAAACCAAAACCACTTGCTGTATTGGCCCGGCTGATTTATGTGATTAAAAGGGCCATCCAGTATGATTAAAAAGACCTTCCAATTTGACACACTGTTTGAACTATCTCATATCTTATCATGCATTCCTCAAATAACTATGCAAATCATTTTCCTTTGCATAATTACATATCATTCATATTAGAGCATATTGTTGTGGTTTGGTCTCTAAAGGCACACGCTTTAAGTCAAACCATAACCAAGCAAGACCACATTTCTGCCCGACAACTCAGCTATTTCGTTTTTATGTTCTGGAAATGATGCCTTACAAATCACAAATTTCTACCGCCTTAGCGTTTTGTTTATTTCCTGTACTGCAAAAATAAAAATAAAAATCCATTTGCAGATTAAAGGAAATAAATGCAATTACAAGGCTTGAGGTTTTTTTGCATCATCACAAGTCCCAGCAGACCCTTTTTGGAGACCAAATGAAGCGTGTTGCTATGGTAAATGTTTAATTTTTCATCCCAGGACTTTGCTTGTGAACTGAATCCCTTTTTTTTTACAGTTCAGAGGACAGAACACACACTGCTGTAATGGGCTTGTTGCTAAATCTTGTTTGGTATGAAAAGAAAAAAGAAAAAACTTGGCAAGACAAAACAATTCCTCTATCTTTGATTCTATTTGTATTGCCAATTTGCATATCACTCATTGTTGCTGTTTTATTACATGGCTACTGTAGCTGAACCCAGTTCTGTATTAAATCAGCATTGCTCAGTTTGGTAGGGATTTTCTTTTTTCTTTGAAACTATCAACAGAGACGAACAACATGTTTCAATGGACTTTTGTTCAGATAATGGCTAAAAAGTAAAGCCATCGAGGCCAGAGGGGACGTTTTCAGTTGAATTCTGCAGATCATGACATTCAGTCTCAAAACCTCCATTTAGTTCTTTGTTGTATTTATTTATTTGTAATACAAGGGCGAGATCAGTCAAAGAATGAACGTCCTTCCCCTCTCGGTCTGCGAGCAGCAGGGTACAAGCAAACCAAAACGAGAAAAAAATAATCGGATTCAATATGCCTGAGCTCCATTGTTTGATCTATTCATTTGGAGCTCAGCATCCAAAACTAAGACCAATTTTCTTTTTTAATTTCAGGAGAGGCCAACAAGTCTAGGTTTAATTAAAATTTGTTCGGTCGACTTTTGTGTCATTTTTTATACAAATAAACATAGAAACTCAAACACATAAATAAAATTAGCATAGCATACAGGTGTTTATGGCACAACTTAAGGAGCCAGACTTTTCAAAATCTGCAAAACATCAGATTCACATTGTGGCTTATTCTGGCCAAGAACTGTCCACTTGAATGCAATGCAATTCTGAAATCAATACGACCACGATGATAGACCTGCATGCAGTTCGATAGTAGGTAATTAAAATATGGGGCAGCAGCCTCCACAAAACGTTGTGAGGACAAAACCATAGGAATACATTTTTCGACTTTCTGTCCCAAAGTATATCCATCAGAATGATCCTGTAAAAGTGAATTATTTATTTCAGACAAAGTGAAACATACTACTGTGCTTGAGGATATGCTTGCTTTACGTGCTTTTAAGAAAAAGAAAAACAACGGAAAAAAAAACAACGAAAAAAACAACAACAACCTGTGACTAATATTTCTTCAAAAGCACTTATTCTCGAAGCCTGGTAAGTTGCAAATAACACTTCACAGCATAGTTGCATAGCAACCAACTGGTCAAATTAGAACTTGTGTTTTCTGTCTCTTGCCAAGTCAGTATACATTCAATGTGGATTAGACAGTCCGTACAAATGTTTTTTTTTTTTTTTTTTAATCCTGTTGATCAGCTTGATGTGCTTGAACAGAACCATGTTCTGAAAGTGTAAACCTCACTATGGAATTCTAAATTTAAAAAGAAAAAGAAAACACTTTTACAGTGGACAGCCACAATAATTCCATGGCCACATTCTGTCTGCTTTTCTGACAAAAAGTCCCAATTACCTTTTATTATTACTATTTTAATTCAATGACTAAAAACAATTAAACAAACAAACATAATTGAGAGATGGAAACCATAATTCTGAGAGGGGGAAAAAGTCACACTTGCAAGATGTAAACTTGGAATTCTGAGGAACAATGTCAGAATTGCAAGATTCAAAATTGCATATAAACTCGCATTTGTCAAGAAAAATAAAATAAAATCAGAAATTCAATATAAATATCACAATTATATGGTGGCCTAGAGAGCTCAATTCACTGCAGCTGATGAAAACACATGCAAATAGAAATCTTCATTAGTTTGACAACACTTTTGCTGCAAATACTCAAAACACAACCAAATACAGAAACGCACTGCAAATACTCAGAACACACACACGGTCAGGATGTTAAAATAAACAAAAAAAAAACTCACTGACATTGAACAATAAGCATGTGTCAGCGAGGTTTGTAACTTTGCAACTACATGTCAACTAACTGTCAGTAGAGTATTAGACTGTCTGCTTAATATCTGCTAATATCCCCTAACAGATATTCTACTGACTATAAGTAACTTGGCAACTACAAGTCAACTTATTCTCCTAACCCGAACCCTAACACCTAACCATAACCATAACCAGGGGCGTCGGACTGGGGGGATAAAGGGTACCGAGTTCCCAGGGCCCGAGGCAGGGGGGGGGCCCTTAGAAGTCAGTTTTCTATACATACATATACATGCACTAACATTTTTATAACATTTATGTACAAATAAAAAAGTTCCTGTGCAAAACTAAACTTGTAGTTAGGCACTGGTTTGGTATAAAAAAGTGATTTTCATGCTGTGCAGGGCCCCACCACCCCTCTCGAATCAATGTAAATGGTACGACCCGCAGGTCAGGTGCTTCTGCTACGGACCCGCGGTGAATCAGTTGATGAGAGACAGGAGGAGCTGGAGTGAGCTGTGATAGGAATTAGGAAGACAGGGGAAGAGTCATGTCTTTCCTTAAGAAAGGAAAATAAGGGGCTAAAAAACGAAAAGAAAAGAAGATTAAAGAGAGAAAGGCAAATGAGGGCAAGCAGTTGCTCACTCAGTTTTTTGAAAAGAAAGGTGAGCTCCAAATGCATCATCGAGCATTGACATTGTTTTAACATAAATATCTACTCCAGGTAGAATAGCATACATTTATGTTCGTACTCTGTTTGAATAATATACCAATACTTTATAGTATCACACCATACATACAGGGATGCAAACAGCGCGCTTTTCGGCGCCTCACGCTTTTTTCACGTCAGTTTGGGTGACAAAGTCATCTGAGGCCATTCCATAGCTTAATGTGAGGGACAGATGTCGTATTACATCATTAAAGTTTACGGAAACTCGTTTTCGCTCCTCTGCGGCTGTCAATCTCCATTCAGTAACAGCTAACTTAACTAACGTTATTCAAACAGCGCGCGCGCCTCTGCCGGTTACAGCAGGATGCACGGTAAAACTCTCTCCAATATGATATATTAACATTATAATGCTTGATCTGTAGAGAAAAGGCTGTGGATTTACATAAAATGACTTTATTTTGTTGGAGTTTGTTGCTGTTTTTAAACGACTCGCTACCGTGTGCCTGTTAGATCACAAGGACTATGAATCGGCATCAGACGCACAATAACTGGAATTTAAAACTGAAGAAACAAATGATCAATAAACTGTTGGACAGATAAACACTAGAATGTGTGCGCTCGACATGTCTTCGCTTTGTGCCGTGAACTTTTAAATGCACACTTGCTGTGACTCCATGTCGCTTTGAGCACATCATTCTGCACCTGCGATGCGCATACGCGCTTTGTGCGCTCTGTTTTGAAGCGTTTCATACCTAGCCTGCTCAATGCATTTCAAATAAGCATAATTTAATTGTGTATTATTTCTGTGTAGTGTAGCGTAGGCTATATAAATACACTTCTAAATTCTTGACATTAATATATAAATATAAAATTGAGAAATGTATGATTGCCTAATTGAATTTTATAAGAGTACTAATAGCAATTTGTTTTTATTAAAGGGGTCATATAATGCCATTTTTGTACAAGCTAATATGATTCTTTAGGGTCTAAATTAAAAGTTTGTAATATACTTTAATTAAAAATTCTCATTAGTATTGTAAGAAAACACAAATTTTACCTGGTCAAAAACAGCTCTGTTTTCAGCACGCCGTTTCAGTGCATGTGTCTTTAAATGATGATGAGCTTTGCTGACCCCGCCCCTCTGTTCTGTGCGTACACCGTTTGTAACACAATAACCACGCGTTGTTCATTATAAACGTGGGATTATGAATGAGAACGTCGTACATAGAAAACATGCTGTAATGTACCCTGAGTGTAAACCTTAGATGCATTCATCGTGAAGCCTGCAGCAAGGTTTGCAAATTTCGCAAACATTAATATAAATACTAATATAAAGGTTAATAAAACATTACACTCACATCTTCTGGAGGTTCAGCAGTAACACGTTGGTACCGATCCGTTTTTTCTCGTTTGTGAAGCTGTCTGGTGTGAAATGATTCGCGTAAACATGAAAGCATGGACGATCGTGGGGAATCCCCGTGAGGGAATCCCCGCGTCAATCCTTTGGGCATATCGCTTCAAAAACAAAACTCAGCCACTGCATCTATAACGGCTCAGATTTAGGAACATCCAAATGACTGCTGTGTTCCTTATTACATCTAAGAAGAGAACACCACAATCGCGTAGACGCCATTCTACTCCAGCATATCAACAATGGCGGACTACTATGACGGCTGTCACAGCTCACTCAGGGCGGGTCTTGTGTTGCAACACAGCTGTCAATCACAATCGCGGGAGGGGCGTACGATCTTATGACGTCACAATATCGAACGGCTTGATTTCATAGATGGTCAAACATATAAGGAGATTAAAACAAAACCACTGGATGGATTTTAATCATGATAGGATGGTTGTGTACAGGCACTGCCAACAGACATTTCAGTGCAATCAACTTGTAAAAGTGCATGTACCATTATATGACCCCTTTAACGTGTAGATTTGATAAAATTACTGTGCAGATTTTTTCAAGAATTACTTTTTGCTGCTGATTTATAGGCCTACACTCAATAAGTTTAATAAAAATACAAAATAATACATTTATGTAATATTTAAAGGTGTTAACCGTAATCTTACTCTGCAGAAATCAGATGTTTACATGAAAACACTGTATATTTCCCTCCATTGTCAAAATCTAACACCGCAAAAACACAGATCATTAGCGCCTATTTTACCGCATTGCTTTGCAAATTAGCTCGCGCACGCTCTTACATTAAGTACAGAATTGTTCTCAGTTTAATGCACATCTTAATGATTGAAAATTACTAATTTTAAAAACGTAATTCAAAGACTGAATGTCTAGTTTGGCGGTTAGTGTACCCTGTGATTCTATAGTCTGCATTTATTTTAAACAGACAAATAATCATCAATTAACTTATACTTTTGACAATAAAACAAAAATATATTAATCAGAGTGTGGCTTATTTTGTTTACATTTTACGTGTTTTTATGATTAAAAATGCAATACCCCACCCATTGGTATCACTATGGTATTTGGTACGGGGGCCCAGCAAGATGGTTTGTACCCAGGGCCCAAAATTTGGTGCTACGCCCCTGACCATAACAGTCTACTGATAGTCTACTAAAGTCTACTAATACTCTGTTAGTTGACATGTAGTTGCAAAGTTATTTATAGTTAGTAGGATGTCTAAAGTGGACTATCGAAATAAAGTGGAACCAATATATCTGTGAACCTCTATGCTATTTTGCAGTGTGTTTCAGTTGAGAGTATTTGCAACACGTGTTGTCAAACTAATGAAGATGTTTTCTTCAGTTGCATCTCTCTCTGCCACCATACAATTACCTCTTTCAATTGTTTTATTCTGTAGCGGAAACCAGCTTCCTACTTTCATACTAAAGCCTCATTCAGTCCAAATCCGATTTTTGTGCATGTATGCATATCCGACTGAAATCCGATCAGATTTAGCAAGTGTGAACGGCAAAAAAAAAAAAAAAACATGAAATGCAATTGTTACAAATCTGTTTCGATCTACATTCATATGTGGTTTGAAATCATATTCAAATCTCATTTCTGGAAATCCAATTCAATCTGATTCCGCGTGGTTTATGTGACTTTCTCACGCCACGTAAATGTCAGATTATTTTTATAGGAAACATGCTGATAGTCGCTGCAGAAACAAAGTTGAGTTGTTGCAAAATGCCGGATGTGCAGAAAATGACAATTTAACAGAGACAGTAAAAAAAAAAAAAAAAAAAAAAAAATCATAGCGGTGACACCTCTGTCAAAAACGTTCTTCGGAAAAAAAGTTTCTGTAAAATTGTAAAGTGGGAATTCCATTATTTTTCTCTCTTACTCTCTCTCTCTCTCTCACTCTCTCTCTCTCTCTCTCTCTCTCTCTCTCTCTCTCTCTCTCTCTCTCTCTCTCTCTCTCTCTCTCTCTCTCTCTCTCTCTCTCTCTCTCTCTCTCTCTCTCTCTCTCTCTCTCTTTATGAGTGGTCTCTCTCTCATCCCACTCATAATGTGTCTGTTGTCCATCTGTGTGAAGTATACAGCAGAGCACATTTAATTAACACATTTGTTGTTATTGCAGTGTAGATAGACAGCTGATGACAGTCCCAGACTAAGCCTGCCAGCCCAAGAGCTCTTCACCAATCACGTTTGTGCTGCCATGTGGGCTGTTCTCCTACAGCTCAACGATCTCACTTCCTCTCAAACACCTAACATGTGGCATTGTCATCAGAGCTTTCTGGGAATTGATACTAGGCTTTTGTAGAGCGGCCAGATGTATTACTGTGCCCAACAGTAGGTGAAAGAGTTTTTCATTCATTTATATACTGTATTGGTGTGCTGTTAGGTTTCTATTTAGATATTTATTTTTATACTTTAACTCCCGAAAGAAGCTTGCTTCTTTTGCTATTTGACTTGATGCTCTGATGAGATTGAAAATGATTCTTGTAATGGCTTGCTTATACCTCAGAAGAATTGTCAGTAAAATCAAACAAATGTTGCTATCTCAAACATGAAGAGGCTTCTTCGTGATCTCAACTAACAGATTCTGCAAAAAAAACGAAAATCAAAAATTTTGAAAAAAAAACTATTCTTTCTCATTTTGCTCGAAAGTTGTGCTGCCGACTTGTGTCCCTGGTTTCCGTGACGGGTCACACACATATATATATATATATATATATATATATATATATATATATATATATATATATACACTGAAAAAAAATATGCGTTGAATTTAATTAAAAAAAATATAGTAAGTGGTTGCACACAATTGATTTTAGCTACATTTAAACAAATGCATTAAGTTGAACTTAATCAATTTTATTTCAACTTAATGCATTTGTTTAAATGTAGCTAAAATCAATTGTGTGCAACCACTTACGAGAATTTTTTTTTTTTTTATTAAATTCAACGAATCATTTTTTTTCAGTGTATATTAAATAGGGTATTCTATCAAAAGAGTAAACATAATTAAAAGCCCGGAATATTTAGAAAACTTAATTATACTATCTTGATCAAAAGATTAAGTATACTTAGGGGCCGATTAACACCAGCGCAAGCCCTCTTTTGGCATTATAAACTACTGTCAGGATTTACTAAAGACACAAAAGACACAAAATATATGGGAGGTGAGTATTTAAATAAATCATGCAACATAATTTACTAAGGTTAGCAGTAGTCACTTTACTTTTACTGGTATTTGCGCCATTATTTAACGCCCCCCAAAAAGCATGTTTTAACCAATTTTGTGCTTGACAAAGCTATGATAGTTGCTGCTAGGAGGAGGCACCGCAGAGAACAGAGAGCGTGTCATAGAAGGGAGAGATTTTCTCCACTCATGTTCATTCATTTAGAATGCCAGAGGAAGACTTTATCCGAAAATATCATTTGCAAGCCACGCCATTTTTAATTTGCTGCGCATTTGTTGGTAATAAATCACCCGCACCTGAACATCATCGGCTCTGCTTGTGTGTGACCCCAATTTGCGCAACTCTTGCTAGATTGTGTTGGTCATAATGGAGATGAGCTGCTATGTCTGTGTTCTTTAATTTGTGCATTGAGTAGATCACCTGCAGAACTTTTTACTCCCATCAGTGCTTTTATGTGATTGCAGTCTCACACTATAATTGGCCCTGTTTAGTGAATCTGGTTCTTAGACTTTTCTGGTATTAGCCAAGTATACTTGGTATATAAGTATATCACACATATTTTGTTACTTGATTAATTTAAGTATATGTGACCCTGGACCACAAAGCCAGTCACATGGGTCAATGTTTTGAAATACAATTTACAACTTTATACATAATCTGAAATCCGAATAAATAAGCTTTCCATTGATGTATGGTTTGTTAGGATAGGACAATATTTGGCCGAGATACAACTATTTGAAAATCTGGAATCTGAGGGTGAAAAAAATAAAAATAAATCATAACATTGGGAAAATCCCCTTTAAAGTTGTCAATTTATGTTAACGATTGTGCTGCATTCACTCACAAAAGTAAATGTTTTATATATTTCCGGTAGGAAATTTACACAATATCTTCATGGAACAAGATCTTTACTTAATATCCTAATGAATTTCGGCATAAAAAAAAAACGATAATGTTGACCCATGCAATGTATTGTTGGCTATTGCCACAAATATACTCGTGCTACTTGTGACTGGTTTTATGATTCAGGGTCACATATCTATGAAAGATAAATACATGAAAAAGCAGACTGAATGCATAATCTAATAGTATACTAATAGCACACATGAATAAACTTCTTTGTAAGGGTTAATAAAGACATTTTTATTTATGTGGTAATTGTGGTTCCTTGCTGAATGCTATGTTAGTACTTTTGCCACAGTGCACAGTACTGTAAGATAGTACTGTTTTAACATCTGCATCACATAACGAGCTCCATATATAGGGCTTTTCTGATAAATTTGCTCAGTAGCTCACCTGGTACATGCAATATGGAGCACTTGGGTACGAGTCCTGTGAAACGAGTCTCTTGCATATTGCACAGTGCTTAAGATTAAAAGTGCTGTATTTTGCATTCAAGGCGAGTAGTTGGCGATATCTCTTTGTAAAGAAACACTATGCGCCTATGGACTGAACACGTAATATATATACACATAATGTCACAGTTTTCACAAATTCACATTTTTGTAGTTTTCTTGTAGAAGATAATGGTATCATTTTCAAAAACTTGCATTTAGAAACTGGTTTTCAAAAGTTTGCCTTTTTTTAGGCCTGTTGTTGTGTAAATGAAAAAGTTTACCATTTTTTGTTGAAAACTGTGTCGTATAAACAGCCTCTAAAATGGCGTGGTTGCTTACATATTAAGTTAGGTCTAGGGTAGGATTTGGTAACATTTCATTTCTGAAGTGCCACGATACGTACAAGAAGCAATGTAATCCAAAAAGTTGCCAAGTCTGTTTCAGAGAAAATTGCACATGCTCTCAGTGCCACTCACTGCACATTTCACATTGAAACGGCAGTGAAACATGCAAGAAACAACGTAATATAATGTTGCAAAAGATGTTGCCATAGGCAGTTTTATTTTCTTGAGACTGGGCTTCAAAATACAGTTCAGTTTCACTTTATCAAATATTTATGACAAAAGTATTCTCAATTTGGACCCTGGCTGCATCTCATGTCATAGATAATGGAGCAACATATTGAGCTGTGAAAAAGCACTAAAAACGCTTATTTTTCTTCTTTTTCATGTATTCCTGAGAGTGAAAATGAACTGTTCATTGACAAACAAAACAATTCACAGGCAATGCTGTGCATCCCTAATGGTCTGCTTCTGTTGGATATGGGTCATTTTGTCGGATTATGTATTCAAACTGCCATTTTACAGTATGCAGTTAAGTGACATGTTTATTAGTCAAGCTGGTAATGGGAATATTTGCAATATTCTGTCACCATAGCCGTACACTCATAACCCCCAAGGCCAGAAACATACTCACTATGCAAATGCAGACACAAATGTTTAGCCAATGCAATGCGTTCTGAAGCGGTACCGATCCTAAATATTTCTAAGGGGAGAAAAGAGGTTTTCTTCAAACTGTTGCTCCTCCATGACAGCAGCTGACTTCAATGTAAAGAGCAATTATTATTACATTCAGGAGTTATTACTTTTGCTAATGTTTTTTAAGTTGATTTTGTGACATTAGAACAATGTTGACTTGTTTAAAACCATTTAATTTAAATTTTACCACATTTTTTTTAGTTACCTGACAAAACCAAGATAGGCTCCAGCTGAAATTAACAATGGTGACAGTACAACATCAACAACTATTATTCCTTTTCACACAATTTTTTTTTATTACAGGGGCAAATTATCGATTAATCATGACTTATTTCATGTGGTTCATTGCACAATTCAATGTTATGACCTCAAGCTTAGAGTAGAGTTCAGTGTAGGTGGTTACTATTTTTAAAAACGCTAATACCTTTTATCATTCATATGTCATATGATGCTATTTTCAAAGATCATTATTTTATGTATTGGGTGTAATAGAATATGTTAACATGCTTTAATGTTAAAACAAATACACAATATTTCACATACTCTACATTATTGCAGCTCCTCTATGTCGATTTCTACAAAGTCCCTCCTTCTGAAAAGTGCAGTGTGCTCTGATTGGCCAGCTGATCCAGTGCGTTGTGATTGGCCGAACATCTCATGCGTATGCCGGAAATGTAACGCCCCTTAATTGCAAGCTTCAGCTTCCAAAGCAATTATAAAGACAGTTTATAATGTCGTCAGTTTTACCAAATTAGTTTGAGCCCTATTCTGAAAATGCAGATGACCAAGCCGATCGATCGGAACCTGATACTCTCATGTATTACATTACACAAGTGTGTGAAAAGTGTGAAAGCGCGTGCTGCTTCAGCTCTGCTTGAGCGGACGGTTTGAATTAGAACACTGCATCTATGTTTGTCATATTTTTAGTTATAAGTTATAAGTGGAGAACAGTGGATACTATGTTTGTAAACATAAATCCATCTCTTCACTTTTGATTGTAAAAATGACAAACAATATCTGTTACTCTACACTGCAAAAAACTCCACATTTGAACAGTCAACAGCATATACTTTAACAAATAAAAATGCATAGGCCTACAGTCTCTGATTCAGAAGAGCCAGATTGCCCTAGCAAAGTTGGAATTTTTGCACAGCCGGTCTAGTACTCTACAAGGTTCAGGAAATTGTCATCTGTAAAATGCGCTTCACACTCACAAACATTTGGGTTGCACTTCTCTGGAACAGTGTTGTAAATAAATCTTAACCACTGATTCCTAATTGCGTCCACTTTCGGAAGGCCAAATAAAGAGCTGTGTTTGCTTTTGCATAGAAACACACAGGGTCTTCACAACATGGCGGTGACAACACTACTGACAACTGAAGCCACGCCTTCTTTCTTTGCATATGCATTTGGGCGGCATTATGCAAATATTTCCACAGAGTGACGTAGGTCGGTGAGGGAGAATTCGTTCAAGGTTATTTAGCTAGGCCTGAATCTGCCTTCTTTTTTAGATAGAATCAATCTTTTTGTAGGAGACTTTGAGCTTTGTAACTTTGCAGATCTTTATATGCACAAACAGCTATATAACGTACTAAAGAAAAGGAAACCATGAAAACACATCATATAACCTCTTTAATATCTTTTAGCACTGTTTACCATACATTTAATTTCTGAACTACTGTGAGACATACAACAATCAACGTAATAAACACTTCAGAGACAAATGACCACACTTTTAGAGCCACTCACTGGACATTTCTCTTTGAAAGTGCTGTGAAATGTGCAAGAAGGAATATAATATTTTGCAGAAATGTTGCCACAGGCATGTTTTTACAATGAGCCTGGGTTGGATAAACATTATGTAAATATCTCAAACATGTCAATTTATTAGCTGTGCTACTTAGAGACCATGTTTGGCTGGCATGAAATCAGCTTTTAGAAAACATGCAAACAAGGCTTGTTGATGACAGTTTGCTGTGTTGAGTGCAACCGAGTTTCTTGTTTCGCAGCTGCATTTCCCTCAACACCCTTCAGTGACATTCATATTGTTGACGGCACTCCACAGGACTCATCAGCCAAGGACAATAAAGCAAAAATAATAAAAGCAAATTTGAGCCCACACATATCAATTTAATCATTTCTCATGTTATAATGACTATTGAAGGCAATGCTATTCAAATGCCTTTTGCTCATTTTACCTTTTCTTCTATTTTCTTAACACAGAGAACTTAAAAGAAGCATTTATCTGCTTACACAAAGCCCTCTAGATTACAGTATTTGTCATCACTACAAATTAAATCCATTGAAGCCAAGACAAAAGCAATTCTGAGGCTAAATTACAATGTTTCATGTCTCTCTTGTGATGGAAATGTAGACGTAATGGCCAGAGGGAAAAGCTTCACACCCAGAAACTATGAAAACCTCATGCTGGGTTCTAACTCATGTGTTCTGACATGGTTGAAGGGTTAGTTAAGGATGGACTGACTCATCCTATGCTGAAGGCAGCTTGGAAAAGAGCTTTGAGCAAATGTCTTCTCAGTGAGACTCATAGGCTACCTCAGGGAGCGATAAAGCTAGCTATACAGAAGCTTTGTTTTGAAGTGAGCCATGACAGAGACAATATAAGGATAAGGAGACAGACTACTATTATAAAAAAAGGGAGACACCACAACATTAAATATGGTGGCTGTAATAGTGGCAGAATAGAAGGTGGAATAGTGGCAGCTGAATAGAAGTTTTACCTCCCTTAGGTTATTGCCAAGATGAACCAAATGAACCAACTTGCCTTAAATGGCCCCTATTATGCTCATTTACATGCTCATAATATGTTTAGGAGGTCTACTAGAAAATGTTTACATAATTTAATATTTAAATGTTCATTTTTGCAGCACCTGTCTTCACTCTCTGTCTGAGCGCTCTGTCTTAGTTTCTTTTAAAACGCAACTTCCAAACAGCCCAGTCTGACCTCAGCCGACTACAGTCTGTTCAGTCTGGTTAACCACATGTGTCGGAAATGTAATGCGGTTACCATGCCATATCGGCTCAATCCTGCGTTCGATAATGACAGTCAAGAAGATCAAGCTGATCGATCCGAACCACCTTCGCGAACACGACTTGTGCAGGACGTTTCACAATGATAATTCTTTGTATAATACCTGTTTTACATTTCAGATTTGATATTATAACTGTGTTCTCTACATCATAGTAAAAAAAATGTATGCATGTTACTACACTCACCTGCATTGAAATGCAAAGTTCAAATCAGTTTTTAGAAAAATTGTGGTTGTACTGATGAGGAATAGTGTTAAAAATAAATGTTAACTACTAATTATTCAATTCCTTTGCCTTTGGAAGTCCATGTAGTGATGTCTTGTCCTAGCAGTAACAGTAAATAACTAGCAGTAACAGGTTGTGGAATGTCTGTGAACTGATGTACTTTAATCTAGTGTGAATTAGCCTTAAGTACAGTAAGATGTTTTATGGTGGAGTGATTAACTCATTTAGAGTGTTAGTTCACCCAAAAAGCATCCCATAATTTAATTACCCTCAAACAATCCTAGGTATATATGACTTTCTTCTTTCAGCCAAACTCAATCAGACTTATATTAAAAATATATTTATATATCCTGGTTTTTCCAAGCTTGTGGGAGTGAAAGTTTTTTTTTTTATATAACAAAAAAGCACATCCATCCATCATAATAGTAATCCATACGGCTCTAGGGGGTTAATTAAGGCCTTCTGAAGCAAAGTGCTGCGTCTTTGTAAGAAACATATCCATATTTATAACTTTATAAACTATAATCACTGGCTTCCAGTAACAGCCGTACGGGAGTCTAGTTCCAGCGGAAGAGTGACCTCTGACCCGACTCATGATGTAGGATGTAGGAGTAGCATAAGCTTAGATGGGAGTAGACGCAACTTGCGGTTAAAACAATTAGAGCTGAGCAAGCTCTCATCTTAAGCTCCTCTGACATTTCTCTTTAAAAATTCTCATTTTAGACTTTTAATTTGTGACCAGTGTTTTGTTTTGCTCTATCCATTTCACTTCCGCGTTCGTCAATACGTTATGCGTAGGGTCAGAGGTCACCTTTCCGCCCAAACTAGACTCGCGTACGGCAATTACCGGAAGCCAGAGATTATAGATTTTAAAGTTATAAATATGGATAATTTTCTTACAAAAATGCATTGCTTCGCTTCAGAAGGCGTTTATTAACCCCCTGGAGCCACATGGATTACTTTTATGATGGATGGATGCACTTTTTTTTAGGGCTGTAATCAACCAAAGAAAATCTTGGTCGACTAAAGTCCTGAAATTTTCGACTAAAAATCGACTAAAAATGACGTTAGGGAAAAAAAAGTTACATTAATTAGCTGTGCGCAGTACTTGGTAGCCTTGTTGTCCGCCTAAATTAATTATAAATAAACATAAAAAACTAGTAGGCTATTTGCATATATGAAATCGTTTTTGACCTAATTATTTTGCACTGAAATGAGTCTGACACACGAGTCTGTCGGCTCTGCAGCGTTGCATCACGTGCATCTGCGCGCAATATCATAGCCTATGATTTCCGAAAATAGTACTATGTTGTCAACTAGTGATATCATCACAAGAACTTTTGAGGAATATGCAACATAATTTAGACAATTGTTTTTGTCATATGTATTATAATAACTGACAGACACTATAATTTAAACATAGGAGCGGCTTCGCGGCTGAGACACAAATAGACTATTAACTTAAAGCTTTTACTCTTAAACACAAAAGGCACGTCCACTATAATAAAAAAAAAAGAATGTATATTAAACAAACCAGATCAAGTAATAATATGCAGCAAACCTTCTAGTAGCCTACTTTCTTCAATCTGTCTGTCTCTCTTCTCCAGCGGGTTGGGCTAATCCAAAAGAAGTGAAAACAAGGGGGGTGTTCTGAAAACACCCCCATTAGTAATTAGTGCTTTCCACCTGACGAAATGAACGCGGCAAAACCATGGACTGTAAAAAAAAATAGGTAAAAACTGATGAAATGAACGCGGCAAAACTAATGAAATTAACGCGGCAAAAAATCGACCAATCAGAATTTTGGTCGAGTAAGAACGTATCGACCAAATAATCGACTAATCGACTGGGAGATTACAGCCCTACTTTTTTTGGACTTATAAAAAGGTATCATGAGTAGCTAAATTATGGCATTATTTTCATTTTGGGTTAATTTTTTTTGGCCTTCCTCCAGATTGGATTCAGAATGATGATTGTAACGTAGATGTAGATAGATAGATATCTACATAGTAGATAGAGTCAATCAGCACCTCTTTGTGAGCTTGACATTTCATTCTGCAACATTTTGATTTATATGCTGTTGAATGTTTGATGATCATGTTAGCTTGTGCGTAATAGGGCTGCTCGATTATGGAAAAAATCATAATCACGATTATTTTGGTCAGTATTGAAATCACGATTATGTAACACGATTATTTCACATGACTTTGGGAATGTGTTGCATTTATTAAAAATACACGGTAACACTTTACAATAATGTTAATTAGTTAACATTAGTTAATGTATTAACTAACATGAACTAACAATGAGAAATACATTTGTTACAGTATTTATTGATCTTTTTTAATGTTAGTTAATAAAAATCCAGCTGTTCATTGTTTGTTCATGTTAGTTTACAGTGCATTAACTAATGTTAACAAATACAACCTTTCATTTTAATAACGTATTAGTAAATGGTGAAATGAATATTAACTAAGATTAGTAAATGCTGTAGAAGTATTGTTCATTAATAGTTAATCTTAACAAAGGTAGTTAACTAATGCTAAGTAATGAACCTTATTGTAAAGTGTTACCAAAGACACCTTTCAACAATTCTTAAAAAATCGAAATTTGAACATTGATTGTACTTTTTGAACTATTAAAATACAGATAATATTTCAATGAGTATTTTAATAATTCCCGCAGGTCTACCACTTATAATGCGGGAAATTCCCCCACAAACATTGATTCACTTTAGCATGTAGATTGTATCAGTAGCCTAAATGAATCCACACAGATTATAAAATCAAATCAATCATTTTAAAACTTTCTCCAAGATGCAATTTCACAAACCGCGTGTTCAGCGGTGATGCGTCCTCTCTCTCTCTCTCTCTCTCTCTCTCTCTCTCTCTCTCTCTCTCTCTGTCTCTCAAAATGGGTTGGACAAGGCAAGCGTCCAAACTAGCGTCATTCAGAACACAAGACAAAATTAGAGTGTTCTTTCAAAACAGAACATGGCAAAATAATCGTTTTTACTCGATTATACTATTTTGGTGATCGTTGGGAGCAAAAATCGAAATCGAAATCGAAATTCAATTAATTGCACAGCCCTAGTGCGTAAGCAATCTTCTATCTGCTCCTTCTGGTTTACGCAGATCTTGTTTTTCTCTTGTTTCTTGGTACAGGGATGCTGTACTATTTCAGAAGATACGTAACAGCGCCCCCTGCTGTATGACAGTGAAAACATGGATTGCCGGAAAAACTTATTGGCAGGGAAGCGTTATGTCATAAATGACGGAAAAACGATTACAGTGTATGGCTGGGAAAGAGTTAACATGAATGTTGTGCTTTGTAACTCTGCAGATTGTTTACATGCACAAACAGCAAAATAACACACTAAAGAAAAGGTAAAATCAAAAAGCATCGTAGGTCCCCTTTAAAGGGGCTTTGTCAACCATCCTTTTTGTGATCTTTTTTCAAGTTTCAAGTCAATTACTTATTTTCAAGTTACCCTAATGGATAGTCTGTGTTCAAGAAGCTTTAGATGGACGTTATCAAGCACTGTGCAGGGTGTTCTCAAAAGTTTGGCTCCTGTGATTGCTATTGATGCATTCAGCACACCGTCTGTTCTTCTTATCTGAGTGGAAGCGCCAGGGAGCCAAGATGGCGGCTCTTATATCGACCGCACGGCAATGTTCGTGTTCTCCCTGACATTTGCCTCTCTTTCTTCTGCAAACAACTTGGTGTCAATCTGAGGATATATCACAAGGACATTTTAATATTAGTCTTCAGTTTGCACCTTATGACTAGTGAGAACACACTTCCTGATTGATATGGGAGAGGTGATTGAATCAAGAGGATTTAACTGGCTTATGAAATCATGCTGAAAGTGCAAGTGGATGTTAAAAAGCCCACGCTCAAAGGTTAAACTCCCTCGCTCTCACTGGCCACGGCTCAGATTGTTGACAGTGAACCATAAATAAACACCGCAATACTGGGACATTTCCCAGGACTTTTCAAAGACGCTGGCAACTGCTTAAATTCAGATCAATGTACAAACGACTGTGAGAGATTTGGCAGAAGAAAGGATTTTTTTACATAGTTAAGTGCAAATCAACGTGTTCTGCACCAGCCACCCTCAATGAATCAAATGACTTTTTTTTTTTGCCTTTAGTACATTTTTTAAAAAAAAAGAAAGAAAGAAAAAAGAAGATAACCCACCATAGATTAAGTGACACTCTGTTGAAAGACCTCGGTGGAGTCTCATTTGTTGAGGTCGTTCACACTTCTGCAAAGCATTCTGGATAATTAGAACAGGAAACACATTAACGATAGCATCAGATTGCAATCACAAGACTTTTGAGGGACCATTTGTAATATAAATGAGAACATTAAGACTTTATTGCACAGTTTGCCAGGTTGCATCAACTTTTGTGTCAAGAGAACTGATGAAGACAAGCAGAACAAACAAACTTTGTTTACATTAAAACAGTCAGGGGTATTCAACTAAAGTCTAAAAAAACATGCTGAACAAAAGCCTCTCTTTGTTTTAAAGTTATCAGTTATTTAATCAAACAATGAATGGAGAATTAACTCAATGTTCAAGAGTTGAAAATGTAGCTCACAGATGAATGAACCAGACATTGTTAGGATGTTTGCATATATGCAGATTCAGTGGTGCTTTACATTATGATTTTTTTGCACCACAGATTCTGAATGAAAAATAAACATTGATTTATTTATTGAAGCAGTAGAATAAAGACAAACTTTTCTGAATTACTTCTGAATTATCAAAAGTGTGGTGTCAGTAGTTTTTTTATTTTTTATTAATATTATTATTTCAGCAATGATGCATGAAATTAACCCAAAAAAGTTTCCATTTCAAATAAATGCTGTTGTTTTGAACCTTCTATTTATCAAAGAATACATTTTAAAACATTTTAAGATACTAAAATATATTAAAACAGAAAACGGTTATTTTAAATTGTTATACTATTTCATAACTTTCATAGATACGCCAGGCTGTTCAGTCACCACCACTCAGCGCTCCATCTCACCTGATTACTGATTGCCTGCACCTGCATACACCTTCAGTCGCTCCTTGTCTGGCTTCGCATACAGACTCCTTACCTCTTCTACTTATCTCTGTGGTTCGGCACTTAAGTCTCCAGTGACATCCTAGTTCCCTTCAGCTATATTCCCTGTAAGACTCCAACGACACCTGTGTGGATAAATACTCACCTGTTTATTCTCTATGCTCCTTCTGTGTGTGCTCTTCCTGGCACTGGCCTCTCATCTCTACTCAAACTCAGCAACAACCTTGGCAGCCTTTACCTAAAAGGGCACTATTTGATGGCACAGCCATTTGTAGTATTGTCCGAAACCATACTGAACATTATCGAGTGCACTCATTCAATCCCACAATGCATGGCAATAATGAATGAACAACTGGTGTATGCTTAACAGCTACAGTAGAGAATATATGCACTGTGAGAGTCGACCGCTGAATGAATTCCCGCATCTGACCAGATGACGCCCGCAGCTGATTCATTCATTCATTGTTTACCAAAACGCTGGTCCAAGGTGGCTACAGCATAATATCATATAGATATAAATTCCTTTTTGATTGATTATTACATTATTTAATTAGGTTTACACATAGTTTAAAAACAAAGTTCAAGATAAATCTGTCCATCTTATTACTGGAGCTGCCAGTTTGCTAAGTTTAAATAATTATTAAACAGGAAGCACAAACTATGCAAAAAGCAGGCACACTTCAATGTCCAAATTCACTCAATTTGTTCACTAAATGTTAATGAATAAACTAACAATTAAATATAAGAGTCATGCTGTCTGGTAGCCAACACACATGAAGGAGAACACGAGGTAGTCCAAACAACACACACGTCTTTACTTACAAAACAACAAATGTAGGACCACAAACAAAGCAGAGGAGAACTAACAAAAAACACAGGGCTATACATACAGGGGCGAACACAGGCTACTATTTTTTTTTTTTTTTTTTTTTATGTAAGTAAATAGTAGTTAAAGTCACCAAATACAAAGTGTGACCTAATTGCTTAAATACATCTAATCGGTGTGGTAGATTTTCCCCTACGCACCTGACTTAAATTTACCTGGGGAGTCTCCAGTCCACGCCCAAGCATCTACAGTCGACGATATTTATACTCTAGCACTGTGTCTACAGTCGACAACTGGCTTCGAGTCGGACAACGTCTTGTCCTTTTTTACTCTAGTGCTCGGGAATAAGATCTCTAGTGTCCTATAACCTGCTGCGCAGCATTAACTAGACAGACTCCAGACAATGCCTTAGAATATACTTTAATCCCGGCTCAGACCAATTTCAGAGAGAATCCCACCAGCAAAAAAAATACAACAGTTTTTATAGGATAAGAGCATGGCAAAGATGACATGATTCATTACATATTTTTTATCCAATATGACTGGTTCTTATTCAGCAAACCCTTCTATTAGTAGATAGAAGCTTAACTTTGTTACTCAAAGTCATGAGTTTATAAACTTAGAACTATAAACTGTCTAATTTCATTTCCCCTTTTGTTATATTCGGAGATGATTCGCTAATACAGACTTAAGACTGACTTAGACCAAAGTGTTTGAAAACATTTAGGTTTCAAAAACATATTAATGTTATTCCTGCAAGTAAAATAAATGCTAGTTATTAGAATTGCGATGATTTAGAAAAAAAATAAAAAATCCATCACATCGGATTAAGTGCAATAGACCAACAGTACAGATTAATATGTGATCATGTCAAACTAGTTGAACCATGGACAGAAAAGGCTTAAACATGCTCACTCTGGTGTGGAAGGTTAAACAATGACCACTGAATGCATAAGCTCTCTGATGCATCAGGCAGTGATGCTGTCTCAATCACTTTAATTTAGGCTCAGTTTAAAAACGATTGACAGGCCACATACACACTGCAGCTAAATATGGTTGTCACTTCTCTTTGGAAAAATGGATCCAGTTCTGTACACACAAGATTCAGTTGTCACTCCCATTAATAACCAAAAAGAATAATAATAAAACAAATAATAATAATAATTTTAATTAAATCTGCATAGAGTACACAGACATCAAGTGTAGCATTAGTTCTGGCAGGTCACGTCAGTCATGCTCTCATCAGATGACTCTCTGCTGATCCACGTCTACCTATAGGAATACGATGCTATCACAGCATCCATATGGTCCATCAGTATTATCAGCAGTTTATCACGTTGCACAGGAGCTAATTACCCTCCTTCATCCCCAGCTCCTCCTCTCGTCAGTCAGGATTTGGCCTTCTGATTCCCCTTTGAATCAGACAATTGAGCGATATTTGTCCTTTGCTCTTTTTTTGTCCTAAACACTAAATCCCTGAAGGAGGTGTGCATTATTTTCCCTATTGAATGAAAAGAAGCAACCACCACCAATTTTTTTCTTTATTTTTTTCTTCAGTTACCTGCAATGCAGCAACAAACTGATACTTTCATAGTCAATAAGATTGTTTTTTGTTTTTTTGTTTTGGCAAGATTAGATTTTGTGAGGTAAAGGTTTTGTGAGGTACGGCACAGAGGTAGACATACTGAATTGGACTCTGGAGGATATTTTAAAAGCTGCACAATAACATTCTAGAATGATGACTGGATTTCACCTGAGGCATCTATCGGAAAGCTTTTGCAGCAAGCAAATAAGAGCAGAGAGAGAGAGTCATCTCTAAAGTGAAGAACTTCTTTAAAGTCTCTTAAAAGTGTTTACATGAAAGGAAGACACTTTATTTTGTTTTGAGAGGTTCTCTGCAATTTTGCAATCTTTAACATGCTCCATTTCACACTTTTCTAACATATGCCTTCTTTCTGCTGTATCCTTGGGAATAAGTATTATTTATATTATTTTTTTGCCATTTTATACATCATGGTCACACTTTATGTATTTACTAACATAGTAAAAAAAAAATGTTAGGCACAATGTACTTATGTGTTCATGTTGTATTGCAAAACACATTTGCTGCTATCGAGGTGGGATATGGGTAGTACGTTCAGCACTGTAATCATAGATTTAATTACAGAAATTATTTACAACACTGTAAAAAATTTCTAACCCTCCCAAATCAAAAATTTCAAGTGACCGATAACATCTAAATTTTTCAATTGGCCCAAGTGAAATTTGCCCAAGTGAAAATCTGTAAATTTAATTTTATAATTTACAGAATTTCACTTCGGCCAATTGAAAAATTTAGATGTTATCGGTCACTTGAAATTTTTGATTTGGGAGGGTTAGAAATTTTTTACAGTGAAGCAATAATTACATGCAAGAATTTTTAAAATATATGTACAATGTAAAAACATGTATGTGCTCAATTAGTAGCCTACATATTTAAAGACACTTAATACCAGATTCACAAACTACCGCATGGCACTGTAGATTCACTCTACCGCATGGCACTGTATTTAATAGACAAACTATTCAGTTTCCGTTTGGCCTTAAAAATCAACATGAAGTATAAATTAGCCTTGTTAACTTCATTAATACATGTTGCTGGTCCAAAACAACGTTACACTTTATTTTGATAATCCATTTTAGACATTCTACTAACAGTAAGTAACCTTACAACTAATGTGAACTAACTCTCATTAATTTGCAACAATAAATGTCAACTAACTCAGAGTATTAGTAGACTGTTAAAGGAACACTCCACCGTTTTTTCATATTAAACTATGTTATTCCCTTAACTAAGACGAGTTGATACATACCTCTCTCGTCTCAGTGCGTGCACTCAATCGCTCTGGCGCGTGGCGACACTTTGATGGCACTTAGCTTAGCCCAGTTCATTCATTAGGGACCAAACAGAGATGAAGTTAGAAGTGACCAAACACCTCCACGTTTTCCCTATTTAAATACAGTTACACGAGTATTTACACGACCAAGTATGGTGACACAAAATAAAACGTGGCGCTTTTCTAAGCGGGTAAAAAGGATAACTATAATGTATGGCGGGATAGCACTTGGGACTCGGGAGCACTTCGACTAGGCGCAGTAAAAAGTCACGTTGGTTCTAATGACAGAAGTGAGAGGGGGAGAGGATTTTTCAGGCGTGACTTTTTACTGCGCCGAGTCGAAGTGCTCCCGAGTCCCAAGTGCTATTCCGCCATACATTATAGTTATCCTTTTTACCCGCTAAGTGCTATCAAAGTGGCGCCAGAGCGATTGAGTGCACGCACTGAGACGAGAGAGGTATGTATCAACTCGTCTTAGTTAAGCGAATAACATAGTTTAATATGAAAAAACGGTGGAGTGTTCCTTTAAGTTAGGTTTAGTAGAATAAGATAACAAGTACTTTCAAAATTACTTATTCAGTAGAATGTTTTTTTTTTGGGGGGGGGAGAACATCAAAATAAAAAGGGGGGCCATCAAAGTAAAGTCTACTAATAATCTGATGACTGGTAGTTGACACACAGTTGCAAAGTTCCTTATACTTAGTAGACTGTCTAAAGTGGACTATTGAAAATAAAGTGTTACCCTAAAAATTATTTGGTGCATATTCTTCTGAAGAAATATCTTTTTTGTATGTGTGTTTATATCACCTGTTTCTCTTGGAAATGTGTTAATTTACAGTGAAATTTATTGAAATTTTAGTTTCCTATTTTATTTTATTTGCAATGCTCTATTGATAAAGATAACTGGGGGAGTGTAATCGGGAAAAGATGCAAGCCAGACCTAAAATACCCTGCATCAGCACCACTGTGCCTAACATAATGGCCTTTAGCATCTTTGTTAGGATGCCTGCCTGCCTTCCATGCTGGCTGTCACCAGTTTGAGCCCAGAGCGGAACTGGTTGCATATATGTCTAATTTGCAACAAAAATGTTGCTTATTTATTTATTTATGTACTTTTCGAGCTAGTCCAACTTATGCATATTCAAGAGTAACGAAAAACAACCGATGGCTCAATCAGAAATTGGCTGGTTTGACTATATGACAGTATTCTTACAGCTGTCATAATAAGTGTTAAAATGTCTTTCATTCATTTTTATATGACTGGTCCTGTACTCTGTCTGATGCAGCTCAGTACATGAGAACTACCCAATAAGCTATCAGATTGTCGGTTCTGGACACCAGGTCACCTCTTTTCCTAGAATTTTCCGCCCTTCTAACATCAAGACCAATGTCCCGTCTGCTCTTTGATAAGACTTGATCAACATCATGTGCTCAATATAGGAAAGGAAGTAAAGCATGTCAGCGCGTGAAGGGCACATTTCCAGATCTGCAGTGGGTAAAACTGATAGGCCTAACCTACTTGGCAAAAAGAGAATCTCTTCTTCTGACATGCCTTTATTACTCTTATGTGCCATTCATATTCCAAAGGTAATGAAATGACATCAGCATATGACTCTAGGGCTCTGTTATGGGAATAGTAATTTCAAAAACATATTACTTGACTGCCATAGAATTAGGACTGCTGCTCATATTAAGGTCTTTGAAGTGGCTTGTGTGTTTAACAAAAGCTCTGCAGATTCTTGAGAAGAGCTATCAATCACAAAATAAAAGGAACAAGTTAATTAAAGCACTAATGTGCCGATGGAAGTGATCCGAAGCAGGTGTCACCTTCAACACGTTCTCAGGTATATAAAAAAAGAGGAGGAACAGGAAATAGAGAAAGAGAGACAGAGCAAAATGGTTTGTAATCGAAGCCTCATCTGGACACAGACAAGATTGGAAATGAATGTTCTTGGTAGAGTATAGTTCTGTTGGTATAGGACAGCAGCCTGACTTTTCTGTACAGTGCATTTCACATGTCATCTGATTTCGTTTAGTTATTATTACTCATTTGTTTCTGCTTCAGACTGCAAATTAATAGATGGATGTTTTTTTTTTTTTTTGTTCATATCCCTTAGTTAATTACATTGCATTGTGCTTCCTTAGCATTAACAAGGTTCTAGTCTTCGGAGTCCTCCCCCATGTCGACAAACGCACCAGATATGTCCTCTCCAGGCATGGCCTATTAATCCGAGCCATTCAGCTCAAGGTCATGAAAGTGCTTCTCAACTAATTAGAGAAGGAATAGGCCTTCACTTATCTCCATGATCTAGTGTTCATTGATGATAAAATAATTTGGGGGATCATCTAAGAGCTTAAGTATGTCAAGTGTGCCTTGATGTGTAAGGCACCAATTAAACAGAGTGTAATATTTGGTTGCAGATAACTTTGCAAAAAAAAATAAAAAATCCATTTACCATTTCTGTCTCCTAAAGCAGTTGCTAGAAGGACCAAAAAAGCCGAACTGTGCTAAAGACGTCATGCAGGCCTAATGGCCTACCAGGGGATACAGAGTGAGGTTAGCCTCCAGCTAATGGGCGATTTCGCAATCCAGTGATTCTAGAAAGAAATTGTACCATAGTCTTCGGCTCTGTATGCATTCCTCTATTTTTCAAGCACTTCTTCTTTCTTAACATTATTTGCAAGAGAAGAGCTCAGGAATTAAGCCATGTGCCGTTCAGAATTGCAATGAGCATTTCCAAATTCCTGAATTTAGGATGCAAATTATACCTGGTCCCACTTTAAATTAGTAGGAGTATATAATGTATTTAACTACTATGTACTAACATTTAAATTAATCATTTGGTACAATGCAGTAATTATGCACACACGTTTAAACATTGAACTTATATTTTAAAATACCTGAATGTAATAAAAGCTGTAATTAATTAATTAATTACACTCTTGACCCTTCCCTTACACCTTAATGCATCATTTAACCTGTTAAATTGACATGTAACTTAACCCTAAAACACAATGCAATGCCTAATTCTTAAACAGCAATTTAAAGGGGTCATCGGATGCCCATTTTCCACAAGTTGGTATGATTCTTTAGGGTCTTCATGTAAAGTTTTTAACATACTTTGGTTAAAATTCCTCAATGGTTGTGTAAAACATCCTTTTTTACCTTCTCAAAAACAGCTCTGTTCACAGCGACCCGTTTTGGTTCATGTCTCTTTAAATGATAATGAGCAACTGCTCACCCCACCCCTCTCTTAGTGTTGCCTTGGCAACCTGCCTTGGTGGACAGTATACAAATGGCTGAGGGTGGAAATATGCTAATACGGGACAGCCGTATTAGGGCGGAAAATCCAAACGGCTTGATTATTTAGAGTGTTTAGACTTTTTGAGGATAAAAAACAATTTTTGTCATTGTATGGTGGTTGTGTCCACACACTGCAAAGACACATTTATATGCAAACACCATATAAAAGTGAATTTTGCATCCGATGACCCCTTTTAAAACATCTGCGAAATCTTTACAGACATTTCAGTTTTATTCTCAAACATCAGAACCCATCCCTACAATTTATTTTACTCAATAAAAACCTTCTCTGTTATATAACAAAATGCCAGATGTAAATACCAGTACTTTAATAAGATTGTATCAGACTTAGGAGTGATGTGCTGGTGCTGATATAGAACATATGTTTTATCTGTAATGTCTCCTCTAAATGAGTTTTTGGAGCCCATAACGAATGTTGCATATGTGCTGGTGCTACACATTGCAGCGTTGTTGGGTTGGACTTTAGGGCTGTTTTACGCTGTGCTAAGTGCTCCCACAGGGCAAGACGTGTGCTAGTTGGACAGTATCAGTGAGAATTCATTATCTGGGACACTTGCTCAGTTAGTTTCGTATTTATGCATTCAAGCATGCGTGTATTTGTGCTTGTCCTTACAGTACAGAGCAATGCCTCTTGTGACTTTGACACTTTACATAATGCATTGCTGCAAGCTAAGTCATCAATAAAGACATGTCTGTGTACATTACCATAGCTCTTAGCTCTGTTAATCACCGCTGGCCTGCTAGGGTGCTCATCAATTCTTCATGGCCATGGATCATTTGCATGGCAGTTGAAACTCGATATCACGTTCCATACCTCCAAACCTGCCTCTCTACATTTTGTATATAATTAAATGTGCTGCAGCTTCACATTAACATATAACACTAGCTGTTTTCTTCCTTTTCTGAATTCAATTGTTTTGTCCGTTTGTTACTGAAAATCAAAGGCGGAAGAGATAATGAGTACAGAACAAAAATGTTCAATAGTGATTTAAATTAGATCTAAAAGCATAGCTGCAGTTAAAGGTGCAGTAAGTGATTTCTGAGAGTCATTGTTGAACACTTGATATTTGAAATCAACCCAAACAAACACTCCCTTCATTACTCCGCCCCCAAAATGCACAAACACACAATGCAATAGTGTATGTCTCTTTATCATAGCAGAAGCAAAACAAAAGAAAGCTTTCCGAAAAATAAAACGAAGATGGCGAATGAATGACAAAGAAAAAAAAATTAACACACAATACACGAGTATTTACATGCAAGAGTTGGTTGTTAATCACCAGCAGCAGACACTCAAAACCGATGTTATGCACGTATGGTCCAGAAATAATGTTGTCTCGCCGTGCATTTTCGGACCTAGCCGTTTAGGTCTCTCGGCACTGGAAAGCTTTTCTAATATTAACAGGGGTCATAAAGTTCTTGCCTGATCATAACCCTTCTGTGGCGAGCAGGACGAGGCCGAGGGCCGTGGGAGGACGGCGCGAGGCCGGTGGCGTAATTATGATGAGCTACACCTGTGAGACGCACCGGTCTCGCATCTCTCACGGAGGAGCGGAGGCATAAAGGAGGAGCGACGACAGTGAAGAGCGAGAGAGGACAGGCCTGTGTTTTAGTTGATGTTTTGTTTTTGGTTTGTGTTGCCAGCAGTCGTCCGTGAGGGGCTGCTGGCTTTTATTTTCATTTTTGTATTTGTGTCATTTTATTCATTAAATATTGTTGAATGTTCGCCGGTTCCCGCCTCCTTCTTCCCATAACATCATACCTCGTTACACTGGTGCCGAAACCCGGGAAGGAGGAGGAACGCGCTGTCAAAGAGCCCTTGCCGCTGTTGGGAATCCGCGGTGCCATCGAGCATGGCGGGCAGTTTCCGTCGCCATGGACGCTCGAGGCGGTGCGCTGGAGTGAGTTGCCGGGGGGACGGACGAGCTCGCTGCTGGCCGCCTGGGTGCTGGAGGGGCGGCTGCCGTCCGGTAGGGAGCGGAGGAGTCGTCGCCGTTCGCCGTGGGCCGGAGCCTGCTGCCATCCGCCATGACGGGGAGGAGCAGGGAACGGGGGACTCCTGCCGACTGCCCGAACCTGGAGGAGCCGTCGCCGTCCACCAGGCGGCGGAGGAGTGTCGTGCCGTCCACCGAGGTCTATCCAGCGTCACCGCCAGGCACCGCGGAGAAGATCGCCCAGCGGGTGGCGGGCCGGATGGCAGCGCGTTGTGGGAACCGGATCAAGTTTTTTTTTTTTTTGTTGTTGTTGTTTTTTTTCTCTCTCCCCTCTCTCGTCTCTGTCGCTCCTCATGCTTCCGTCTCCTGTACTCTCGCCTCGTCTGTCCATACCCCCAGGTACCGCAGCCGCCGTGATCGGTCCCCCCGGGGAGGGGGGGGGGGAGTAGGCGCAGCCTCGGTGGTACCCCCCGGCCTGCGAGGGGCGATGGGGGTATGTGGCGAGCAGGACGAGGCCGAGGGCCGTGGGAGGACGGCGCGAGGCCGGTGGCGTAATTATGATGAGCTACACCTGTGAGACGCACCGGTCTCGCATCTCTCACGGAGGAGCGGAGGCATAAAGGCGGAGCGACGACAGTGAAGAGCGAGAGAGGACAGGCCTGTGTTTTAGTTGATGTTTTGTTTTTGGTTTGTGTTGCCAGCAGTCGTCCGTGAGGGGCTGCTGGCTTTTATTTTCATTTTTGTATTTGTGTCATTTTATTCATTAAATATTGTTGAATGTTCGCCGGTTCCCGCTTCCTTCTTCCCATAACATCATACCTCGTTACACCTTCTTTTTCCAGTGATTTTCCACTTTCAAGCGAAATTGCTTACTGCACCTTTAACTCTTAGTCTGAACTGCACCTTTAACTCTCAACCAAACAGTGTTGTAAAGACAGTTAATGTAGCAGTTTGTTTCATTTGGCCCATGCTGTATTAATAATACAATAAATATGACAAGCATACAGTTTTAACATATGATACATTTAATTGCCATGCTTAGCAAAACTGTAAGGTCGTTGTCTACTCTTTTGATGGTGATATACTGTAGATGCTATTAGTGGAGATGTAAGTGCCTTACTATTGAGATTCATGGTGCTGATGTCAGCTGTTCTGGAAGTATTAAAGGGTTAGTTCACCCAAAAATGAAAATTCTATCAGTAATTATTCACCCTCATGTTGTTCCAACCCTGTAAGACTTTTGTTCATCTTCGGAACACAAATTAAGATATTTTTGATGAAATCTGAGAGCTGTCTCACTCCTCCACAGGCTTATGGACACCATAACTTGCTGGCCCAGAAAATGTATTAAAGACATTTTTAGTATAGTCCAAGTGTCTCCAGTGGCTCAATCTTAAGTTTATAAAGCGACAAGAATACTTTTTGTGCGCAAAAACAAACAAAAATAACAACTTTATTCCACTATTCATTTCATTCTCTCTCTGTGCCTCGAGTTAGTTTACGTGGTGTTTTTGCGCAGCGCGTTAGTGTTGCATTATAAATTATAATTTGAATTTATGCCATTTAAATGCCTGCCCAAGTGCAGTATGTTTTTATTATGAAGAAAGCTCCATAATAATGTTTTTAACTGCTTTTAATTGGGCTTGTGTGACATTAGAATTATGTAGTTTCCATAATGGACTCGTTTCACAAAGGAGAACATCTGCTCTTCGCTGATTGGCACCAAAATGTTTGGCTAACCAGTATGAGGCACCATCCACACAAAAACATGCGCAGCAAAATTTTTATATGTAACAGTGTATCTTTATGACCTTCTTCACGACATATTTATAATTAATATGCTGCAATGATTTATTTACAAATAAAAAGTATTAAAATGTATTAAAAAAAATACCAACCATCTTGTGTTAATTAAATAAATTCGTACAAATTTCAATTACAGTAGAGTGGTTGTATTAACACAACTTACATGAATCGATGAACTGAAGGGTTAAAGGAATAGTTCACTTTAAAATGAAAATTCTGTCATCATATACTCACCCTCATGCTGTTTCAAACCTGTATGAATTTATTTCTTCTGCTGAACAGAAAGGAAGATATTTAGAAGAATATCAGTAACCAGACTGTTTCTGGGTCCCATTGACTTCCATAGTATATATTTTTTTTCCTACTATGGAAGTCAATGGGACCCAGAAACTGCCTGGTTACTGATATTCTTCTAAATATCTTCCTTTCTGTTCAGCAGAAGAAAGAAATTCATACAGGTTTGAAACAACATGAGGGTGAGTATATGATGACAGAATTTTCATTTTAAAGTGAACTACTCCTTTAACTCTTAAACACATACCTCGGGTCTTAAGTTAGACATAAACCTTATTGGTATTCCACAATAAATTCATTATAAACAATATAACAATAAAGTAAATAATACAATTTAATAGAATGCCTGTTTTCCCACTCATATTTTGTAGAAATTGTATAGGGTCAATAACGACCCGAGGTGTGTAACAGTGTAAGTATATGTTTTTCTGCACAACAATAATTGAATATTTGATGACTGAATAAGTGTAACTCACATTTATTCCACAATTTGTCAATTTCTGATACTTTCTGATACACAATTATTGAGTGACATTTTGCTCATAGTTACTGCAGGCAGAAAACAAAAGAATAGAAAGTATCATCAGCAAAACTTGAAATTTGCTCAGTGATTTATTGCAGAGCAAGTACTGAACTCAAATAGTAGTGTCACTGTCACTTGATGGTGGATCTGGTAAAGAAGATGTCAGCGATCAAAATATTGATTTTGAAGATGTTGAAAATACTAGTTTTGAGAATATGAGGCAGAAGCTGAATGTACTGGGAAATGAGCTTTGACTGAACATCAGACTGAACCCTTCCGATCTCTAAAAGGTAACAATTTATCCTTTATTTTATTATTCTGTAATGGTTACTCTAATATCAGGAGAGTTTTAGGTTATCGCGACAGGTAGAGATCCCTCCTAGTTAGATATAGATCCGGGTCGCTAAACACTCGAAAATGCAATCATGATTGGTGAAACATTTTGCATTTAAGGCTTAAACATCACAGACCAAAAACAAAACAAAAAGCATACAATACTACAGAGTCAGAGGGCAAATATCACATACCTACATAATAATAATAATAAAAAAAAAAAAAAAACACTTTTACAAAATAGAGTTTTACTTTTTTTTTTTTACTTTATCTATTAATTATGTTGTCTGAGAGATACTGAGGAGAGACCCCTTTTCCCACTGTTGCAGATCTAATTAAAGAAAAGGCTTGCTGGTCATATCACAATATGCAGCAAGCTCCATGATTTCTTTTCTAATTACTGTTTCAGTAATGGGGATATCAGAATCCACCGCTTGCGTGTGATGAGGATGAAGGGAAGGAGATTAATTGTCTCGTGTCCATGGTCTGGCACCTGTGCCCTTCCTGTTGTGCAAATGTAAGAAAGGAAACCTTATGTGGACGAATCAAACATGGCTAAAATTAGGATTAGACATGCAACAGCAGGAGATGAAACTCAGTTTTGGTGGTTGTATCTGATGTAAATCCAATGAAAGTCTTCTACAGTGTATCTCATTTGACCCTAGAAGCAAAATTATCACACGCTGCCTCCAGTAAAGCGTTAAGTGTTATTGAGATATGTGGAATTAATTGAAATGTGTGTTTTATTGCTGGTCATTTACTGTTTTTGAATCAATCTGGAAAATCAGATTATCCAACATAGGCTCATTGGAAAAGTCTGCCTCTACCTGCAGTTTCACTGCAGTTTCCAGCTGAAATTAACAATCAACTGTTATTCTCGTTCACAAAAAATATGATTACAGGGCCTATTATCAGTTAATAGACACTTATTTTTGCTGAATGTAGCTCTGATTGAAAGCGTTGGCAACAGGCAAAATGTCACAACAAGCACGTTTTTCCTGACTTGGAATTTTCTTGCCTTCTAATTTGACAATTTAAGATATTTTCTTAGCCTTCTTTACCACCATGTTAACTTGAGTTACTGTAAGTCTTGAGCTTAAAATTGCTTTGTTGTTAAAATTGCCATGCATTTATTTCCGAGGCACGTACCGAACGACAGTCCAGGGTTGGTTGTAAATATTTAATGGCTTGTATACTGGTGTAAATAGTTAAAGCCCTGTACTGTTAAGATGACCTTATAAAGCATGTGTTTTGTTTTTATTTGGGATTTATAGACATAGTAAAATCTTTCGGAGATTAGAACCATGTTCCTGAAATGTACATGGAAGAGGAAAGGCTTGTTAGAATGCACTCATTATCCGCATCGTTTTAGCCACGACTTATTTTAATACAGGTTACTGACCTGTATGAGCACAGACCACTGTTTGTGAGGACAAAATTTATGCTTCGTTTTGGAGGACAATGTTTTATTTATGACCAGGACAAATTTGACAAATGCTGCTCTTGATGCTCTTAAATATGGATTGTTATAGCTAGAATTAGCCTGTAGCCTAATGCTGAAGCTAGCCAGCTAATTTTAAAGCCTCCAGCACACAATAGATTAAACAGCTTATAAATGCATTTGTATTGACCGATAGCTAATCTGCCACTTTACCTGAACAGAAAAGTGACTACAATTTTTAACCTATTTTGTTTGTTACTTATAAATATTAATGAAACAAATTCTGCAACATTTTTTCCTCTTCCGTAGAAACAGAGTGTGCGTTTTAGCATGCTCTGGCTGACATTGGGCTATAGGCTATATCTTTAGCGTTCGTGACAGGATGAATCTGGCTTGCGGGTGAATAGGCATCTGAGAGCTGTAGAGCTTGAATGCGCTCAGTACAGACCTGCAATATGATTAAACCTGAGCAGGCCACAGGGAGCATGCCCGTAATCACATTATATCTACCTATCATAGCTCGACGGCTGTCTTTCAAATCTCCAATTATACTCAGCTGAAATTGTTTTCCTCTATCCCTCTATATCCTTTTCTTTTTTCCCTGTCACTCCTTCACTTGTTCTCTCACATCATCCATGCCACTCTTATACCCACAAGGCACCTGCGAGAAACATAATTACATTTCTTCCTTTTATTTTCCTGCATGCAGGTTATTATAAAAAAGCTTGAAAGTGTGATATGACTTTGATGAAAGGCCATATTGTGTTGGCGGCATTAGTATTAACATAGATTTTTTAAATAGTGTTCATGGTATTTGCTATTTGGATTTATTTGCCTACATTCATGCTGCAAGCCAGAGAGCCCAATTTTAAATTTCTATTCAAATTCGATTCTTAGTATGGTTATCCATAATGACCTTTTAAATGTGGCCCACTGGTCTAAACAAACAGTCTAAACTGATCGACATATAAGAAACAGCCAATCCTGGCATTTTAGTCACAAAAAAAATATTCATGTAATATATGATAACATAATTTTTATGAAAAAAAAAAAAAAAAAAAATATATATATATATATATATATAAAGATCCCAGTATACCATCATATTATTGAGACCTACATTCATGTTAAAAATGTTTTTTCTGGCTGGGGAGACTTCTGTGCATGTAGAAGACACTTTATCATTGATTTCTGAAGCATTAAAGCCATAAGGGGGTCTCACTTAAAAGCATGTCACATGCATTCATTTTCTCTCTATTAAAATCTTACATCTGACAGCATCTATCTCCAGCATCATGCTGTTTGGTGAGTGATGGTGGTGGCCTTTCATTTCAACATGAATGTAGATGTCCACCTATTCATCTCCTGCCAGGCTCTATCAACCATGCCATTTTCCAGTGTAATAGTATGCATTTGAATACATGCAAAGACCAAGCACTCCATCTTGTTTGGACCTAGCCAATATTTTCAATTCTATACATACATTCCCTCTTTCCTGCCTTCAATAGCAATTGTCCACCTTAAAAGCTTTGGTCTTCCTCTGAAAGGAAGTGCTCTGAATGCAGTATGCCATTTTTCTTGTAAAAAAAGGGGGGAAAGTCTACCGCTATTGTCATTATATGTTCATCCCTTGAATTTTCTTCACTCTGACAGATATTACAGTGCTGATTGAGTTTGTTAGAGTCAGATGGGTGGATGGTGGAAATTGGCAGGGCTACCTAAAGGAATAGTTCACTCAAAAATGAAAATTAGCCTATGATTTACTCAAAAAAGTCTAACATTGCTGTTGTTCGTTTAATGTGTATTTTCTCATTGAAATAGCTTAAAATTATTCGTTTTTTCATTTAAAGTAAACGTTTTAGTTTATATTTATGGTTGAATCCATTTTTTTTTACATGGATACAATATAAATTGGCAGCGGGACATTAAACTGAATTTATTCATTTGATCAGAGCATTTTTATTAGATTAAGCATGATTTCCACATTGTTGAGTTGGAGCTCCCACTCTCTGACCTGACCTGTTTAAAAAAAAAAAAAAAAAAATGTCCGTCACAGTTGAACTGTCTGTGAAGAACACACACACAATCTTTTGAGCGCCGACCGTGACGGTACACTTCAACAGACCCCTCCAGCCAGGCTGCGACACAGAAGATCTACGAGCAACATTGATACTGGTAAGGTAAAAACAATAAACTTTGTCTACCGTTAACATTTTTTTCCAAGTATACCTGACTGGCCTTAACTCTGGCCATAATTTCAGCACTCATGCTTGATAGCATGTAAATTATAAGATAGCACTAGTAACGTTAGCATTCTTCATTCAAACTAACATTAACGCTTGGTTACGTCAGCCGCCCTCTGGTCGTGAGTGAGTACTGCTATCACGCTAATAAATGCAAACTATCATTTCTAAATGCATTTTGTGGGGGCATTGACGTTAGCTAAAGTTACCACGTATAAGTTAGTTAACGTTACAGCTAATTTTATGTTCGTAAATTCAAATGCATTTGTTCTGCTGAGTGTTTTTAATAACTTATTTAACAGTGACGCGAAGAGCCTACAAAAGGATCCTTGGATCTTTTGGATCCAAGGGCTGCTACATGTTTATTTGCCGAGGTTACTGTCTTTTAATGCTGCATTCACACAAAACACGAATAGAGCGTCTGGCATGAGTGATTTCAATGTTAAGTCAATGTAAAGACGCGTTTATGCGTGTCTGGAGATCCTGTGGCGCGAATGAGGCATTTAGCGTGGCGCGGTGGACGCGAATTCGCCTCATTCACGGGTCCAATTCGCGCGAATGATGCGAATTGAGCGTCTGGCGCGCTCGATTTGTGCAAAGGTACTCTTTTTGTACGAAATACTTTGTGGGCTCAGAGTTTTGTTTGAGCTATTACATTTAAATTAGTTGTATTTAAATGTAGAGCTTACAGCTCTGTATCATAAACTCTGTCAGTGTCTTAGGAGTTCCACTGTTCACTGTCTGAGGAGCAGTTCCATTTGAAACAGGTATACAATACTGTCATAACATTTAATTGTATTTTAGGATGTTTTATGGTGAAATGTGTTCTGTCAGGACAAACCTTCCTAATTTAATATTACTACTAATGTGATGTCATCAAGTGATGATTTGATTAATTTGTATTTTTGTATTTTTTAAGTATTTTTGTGTGAAGCAGACTGTTAATCTTCATACATTTGAAACAGATGTTCAATGTTGTCAGTTTATTGAACAATAAATATAAATGTGTTCTAAAGGAAAGTGTTCTGAGTCGTCATTGATCAAAATGTATTAAAAACATTAGTTTATTTTAACTTAAAATAATTAGTTTGTTCCAACCTAAAATAATTAATTTACTTTAACCTATACATATTAGTTTTGTTAGTTTGTTCCAACCTAAAATAATTAGTTTGATCAACCTTTAAAAAGTGGTTGCATGGATTTAAACTTTTCAGGTTAAACTAAATTAAATGATTTACTTTGAGTCAAATATTTCGTGTGATTGATTACTTCAATTTTTTTTTTAAGTTGATCCAAAGTTTTTATTTTTTCAGTGTAGGTGTATATGACTTTTTTTATATGAATACAATCGTGAATAGATGCACTTTGATGGACTTCCAAAGACATAGAGGCATTCACTCTCATTTTAAAGCTTGGAAGAGCCAGGACATTTTTTAATATAATTCCGATTGTATTAATCTGAAATAAGAATGTCATATACACCTAGGATGGCTTCAGGGTGAGTAAATCATGGGCTAATTTTCATTTTTGCGTGAACTATCCCTTTAACTCTTTCCTTGCCAGGTTTTTTTATTTTTAAGTTGTCAGCCACCGCCAGCATTTTTGATAATTTTTGCAAAACTTTAATGGCCCAGATAATATTTTGTTGTATGAATATCTGAACATGCAATACATTAAAAGAAAGAACAGAGCCTCTGCTTAAAAATAGAATATAAAATATTCTAGCTTCATGCATTCTTTTTTTAGAATGCATGAAAACTTGAATGTAGGTAAATTTCATTCAAAAAAAGAAAGAAACGTTACAGAGAAAGAAATCCCTGAGTCTGTTCCAGTGAGAGAAAATCCCGAGCCTGTTCCAGTGTGTGAAATTCCCGAGTCCGTTCCAGTGAGGGAAATTCCAGAGCTCAATACAGAGAGGAATGCACTATCCATAATGACTGTAGCATTGATGCATTGACGGCTCCACCCCATGAGCCCGCTCCAGTTAATAACCCCGTAGTCCATCCCAACAAAATTTTTGGGAGGGGTGCTATACATCCCTGGCCATAGTGGCCGTGCCAGGCGTCTGGGTCAAGGCCCTCCCTGGTCCCCTGAACAGCCAGTGCCTCCCTGGAGGCTTCCAGTGCTACTAAGCCACATCCTCGTCAGGGTTGTCGTCCGGGAGGGCAGGGGAACTGTCATGTTTTGAGTTTGTTTATGTTTAGGGTTTGTTTTTGATCTCCTTTTCTGTTCTGTTAATGTCTGTTTCTAGGTTGGTTTTCTCGTTCTGTTAATTAGTCCTGTCATCCTCCGTTTCCCTGCCTGTAAGTCTCCTAGGTTGCAAATGGTTTGATTAAGTTGTCACAGGTGTTTCACATTTCTTTGATTTTTTTAAATCTATTTAAGCCCTGCTTCTTTCAGTTCACTGCCAGTTCTACGTCGTGTTAAGTTGATTGTTCTGTTCCTGTTCTTGAGTGTTATGTGTAGATTTGAGTTTGTTTCTGAATAAAGACTGCTGCACTTAGATCCTGTTTCATCCTTGCTGCAACCAGCGTGTGACACATCTCTTGGCATTATGTCTGTTTAAATGTATGGACGAGAGGAGAGTGCAAAACTGTCAGTTGAAGTAAACTGTCAGTTTGAAGCTATGGATAAATACGGTAAACAAGTATCTGAGACTTTCTAAAATGATGTATGGAAAGTTTCACAAATCTACACCCCATTAACAGTGAGAGAACAATGGCCAGAAGACATCACCAGTATTTTGCTTTCAGTAGATCTGAAATAATTGGACGGAGTTTTTCTTCAGCCAGCCATACTGACAAAAAGATTGTTGTGGTCCATACCTCTCAGATGACACCCTTCTCTGTTTCAACAATAAATTATCCCATCATGGATTCTTTATAAATTGTTCTTTATTAAACTCACATCAAGTATTTGAGGTCAATTTGGCATTGCTCTTGTACAATCATTCTTAGCGCCATCTATCAGAATGATTTACTGATATGTCTCTCTTGGCTTTTAATTTGGGAATATGCCTGTCTGCCCTATCTGCCTTATGTAGTTGAGTTTAGTGAAGTAGCCCTATCCACTTAACTTCACTGCAACCATTGAACAATTATTTTGGTGTTTTATGGCATTCCTACTGTATGGGTCTCCAACAGTTCCTAAGTAAGAGTGAATTAAAGTTGATTTATGGCAGAACTCTAGATTTAAAGGGGTCAAATGATGCAATTTCTTGTTTTCCTTTTTCTTTAGTGTGTTATGTAGCTGTTAGTGCAAGTATAAGATCTGCAGAGTTACAAAGCTCAAAGTGTCAAACCTAAAGAGATATTCTTTATAAAATTTAAGGCTCAGACACGCCTTCCCAAAATACTTCATTTAAACACGCCCCCACAAATCTACGTCAGTGTGTGAGTGCAGAGTTTATTAACACCGCCCAAATGTATACCCAAATCCCGCTGTATTATTGTTGCCGCCGGCGCTGCCATGTCGTGGAGACGCTGTGTTTTTTGTTGTGAAAGCCAAACTACTTTGTTTGGCCTTCCAAAAGAGGACTTAATTAGAAAACAGAGCTTAAGCTTTATTTACAACACTGTTCCAGAAGTATAACCAAAATATTCAACTGTGTGCTACTCATTTTTCGGAAGACTGTTTCCAGAACCTGCGAGAGTACAAGGCCGGCTGTGCACAAAGGCTGATTCTAAAAAGTGGGGCAATTCCATCTTTGCATGTACAGTCTTGCGCTTCTGACTCACAGATTGATAAGGTAGAACCAACATTATCATCTGTCATTATCGCTTTGGGAGCTGATGTTCCAAATATGGTAAGGGTAGTGACATTTCCGTCACACGCTTAAGGTTTTTGGGCCAATCACAATGCACTTGATCGCTGGCCAATCAGAGCACACCGCGCTTTTCAGAATGATGAACTTTGTAAAAATCAACACGTTTCAGAAAGATGGGGCATAGAGGAGCAAAAAAATGTACAGTATCTGACAAATATCATATAATGACTTTTTTTCACCTAAAACCATGTAAACACATTGCATTAAACCAAAATAATTGTTCTTTTTAGAACCATCATATGACCCCTTTAATTGTTACAAATGGGCATTCCATACTAGAATGGATCCAGATCTAGTGTGCGTTTGCAAATTTGTCTCTTGGTTAACATTATCTAATTATCTACACATTCTATTTCTAGACAGTTGTTTAAAATTAACCAATGAACAGCACATATTGTCCTTTATCACCTGTGATATTCCCTCTCAGTGAAGGTTAATGAGCAGCTTTCTGTTGTAAGTGGCCTCAGCCACGGCGCCCTCTGTAGTTTCAGTAATATCAGTGATTCATGCAACATTGAGTATCAGAGGGAGTTTCTCAGCTCTGCAGTTCCCTGGATTATTCTGCAACCGAGCAATATTTAAATCCCCAGTCGATAGTGGTTAAGACTTTCCGCCCTAATTACCGGCATTTATTTCCATCCATCTATTTGTGGGGAATGGCATTTCTTTCGAGCAGAATAGACTTTAAATTAAAAAATATATATATTTAAGATAGTTTGATTTAATTTTTCTTCGTTTTGCTTTGTTGATGAGCTGTTTTATGTTTCACAAATACATTTTAAAGTTTATTGAGTGTCAACCATGATAACACTGTCAGCTGTGAGAACAGTCATAATAACTTCTAGGGTTACGTACGTAACCAGGTGTCTGAGGCATGTCAAACTTCACGGCAATATCATTGGCCCATCACCAGTGAAGCGAGACAAGCAGGAGCGGAGCTCTCTCACAGAGAAATGGCCGAATGAGCGTTCTCCTCTCCTAAACAAATAGCACACTCCGCTCCTAATCTCCATCGCCAGGAGTAATAAAACGTGGACACGTTGGAACACATCTCTTGAATTGTTTTCTCGCCATATTTTCTTCACTCATACGAAACAAAGGCAAACTTTTCTTATACTTTTCTAACTCCTGTCAAAAAAGACAAGACTTTTCAGACACAATCACACTGCTTGTTACACAGCACACACACAATCCTGAAGACAAAGAAACTGATGTTGTGTTTGCAGGCGTCATGTTCATATGGCATAATCGCACTGCATTGGCCAGTGATATTGAAGTTACATGTTCCTTAGACCAGTGGTTCCCAAAGTGGGGGTCGCGACCCCCCGGCGCAGGGGTCGCGAGCTGATTTCTATAAAAAAAAAGTGGAAAAAATATATAGGCCCCATATATTTTTGTTGCAATTAATTTAACCCTTTCGCACGTACGATCACACCGGGTAGATTTTCTGTTTGGCGAGTAAATCTCAAAAGGCTATCCGCCACACTGGCGGGTGAATGTTCATACCAAAATATGAAATTTTCAGCGCGCACGCGCTCTTTTGCCTCTGACGAGCAGAGAGAGAGCGCGCGCGAGAGAGAGAGAGCGAGAGCGACAGAGCCCAGGCCGCGCGCGCGCACTCACTATTCAGAGCGGCTAAGCGTCAAGCTTCCCCGTACTATTTGACAAGCGTCCTTGACAGGACAGCTAGAGCTTCTTTGCAGCTCAAGTCGGCGGCGGTGTGTGCGTACAGTTAACGCTCTATCTGTTGACGGCACTGAGGAAAAAGCTCCCGCCACTGGAAGAAGCGGTCGCCGCCCATTTGTGTCCTGCTGGCAGTTGGAGAGCAAAGGCTGCGCACCCATCTTCAGCACTCGCGGATCGTGCATACTCCGCCGCTGAACAGGCTGCTTCTGCTTTACACACCATGGCCGTTCTTTTCTCGAGAAAAGGAGTTTTCCCATAGCGTTTGCAACGCAATACTCGTTCCCTCTCAGGGAACCGAGGTTACGTAACCGAGTAGCCTACGTTCTGCCTTCCCTTCCGTACGAGTCAGGTAGCAAAACTGACAAAAAAAAAAAAAAATGTATTTCACCCCAATGATAGTAATATTTCATATTCTCACATTTTGATCAATATAGGTTTTTTTTATTTTTTATTATACATTTCAAATTTTGCTTTGGACATTTTTTTTATATTTGTATTCAACATAATAGGCCTACCTTATTATCTCAATTAAAAGTACTGAAATGAATGTGAGACAAAAAAAAGGCTGTTTATTATTTTGGCTGGTAAAAAATATGCGGGGCAGCAGCGCATTTATCATGGGGGTCGCGGGCTAAAAAGTTTGGGAACCCCTGCCTTAGACACAGGGTCCTGTCAGGACGCGTCCCCATAGCATCAGAAACTGACACAGCGTAGAGTTGTCACTTTGCAGACAATTTGGTATGAACATTGATTTTCTTTTTTTTTTTTCTTTTTTACATTTACTTCTATGTTGTGAACAACCATTCACCATTGTCTCTTACACTGTGTGCTTTATTATAATTGCAAGCACTGCATTAAGTCATCAGAAGTGTTTGACTGTAGATTTGTGTCTTACTGTGTTTAAATCAGCACATTTGATGAATTTATCCTCACCCTGTGCAGAAAATAGTAATTACCTTTCTTCAGGGTCTCTCTTCTATCTCACACACACACACACACACACACACACAGAGAGAGAGAGAGAAGCAGAGGCAGTATTAACCCCGCCAAGCCCCTCATCACATGTAATTACATGACAGTCGTGCTGGGGTGTTTTTGATAGCCGGCTTTGATGTGTGCTGGATCAATGCTCAGCTTCTCTTCTTAAGCACACACTTAATGCAGTCACATTTGCTTGCGTCACACTTTTGTACCAACATTCTCACAAGAACCCAAAGCATAGACTCAAACAATACCTAATGAGCACTTGCCAATGTATGTTTGAGATTTTCCACAGATGCCTAAACAAACAGGCAGGTGAGGAGAGATGTCTTCATTACTGAGTGTTGGTAGATAAAAACAATATCACACAACCTGCTTTCATCTCCTGTTCAACTTCAGCGAAAGCACGACATGGCTTTAGTAGTAGGACACATTCCTGCAAAATGATATTACCTTGCTTTTTCCACATTTCAAAGTGAAATGTCAAGCAAGTGGAACTTTAACAAACTTGTAATTACACATATATTTAAATGTATGACATATAAATAGCATGCAATTAAGTGTCTGAAAACATTACATTCAGTTCGCAGTTAGCATTCAAGTAAATTAATTGTGTATTAAGAATTGAGTGCACTTACAGTATTTTTTCACAAAGTAATTTATCAGGATTTGTAAAGACATAAGGATCGCACTGATGAGTAAAGAATTTTGGGGTAATTTCTCTCTTTAAGCTTTAACTTTGGTAAACAGGCTTTCTTCACTGGATGGAAAGTTTGGTTTGTACATTAAGTCTGTGGCTTTGAAAGGAAAGGTAGTTTGGTGGCAGTCATGTCTCTCACAGCTAAACCTGGAATGAAAGCAGAAACACGGCATAGAGGTTTTGTTGCTGGCTTACATGCGCACATATTTCATTTAGATGAATGAACTCCTCTCAGAAAGTCATATGCAGCAAGCAAACTCATTTACAAAAAAAAAAAAAAAATACACTGACTGACTTTCAGTGCTTGGGTGGTATAAAATCACAGACAATTTCTTATTTCACATAATCCAAAGATACACCCTATTTGCACACAAGTACAGTCAATTTTATACGGAAGTGACTGATGAAAAATTGGCTCGAATCAGTTGAATCACACTGTGAATCAGATCACCCAAGCAGGGAACCTGATTTTATGCTTTATGGGATTTTTTCTGACCTATTCTAGTGAATCATTTAGGGGAACAAGATTTAACAGAAGGAGACGTGATGACTTTAAAATGTGTTTCCAGTGTACAATTGTAGAGTGTACATTCTGACCCCCAGTGAATTAAAACGTCGTGTTCCATCAGTATGCTCCGAGGAAAATAGATGGCTTGTTTTGTCATACAATCTGTTGGTGTCACAATTGGCTGATTCTTCTTTGCGTTTTGTAAACCTGCTTGTGGTACAAGGGGCTCTTAGAGCATCAGTGCTGGCTATCCCACCCAATAGCTCAATTATCGGGTAGTCACGATACCAGCATTTCAGTTGGCAATATGAATACCAGTGAAATTCCATTGTACTCCTTTATTTAATTATTAAAGTTAAATATTAATTTGAATATGGACAAATTAAAATAAAACAATAGCATGACATCTTCAAGTATTAATCAAACATTGCTTCAAGCTGTCCATGTAATTATCGATGAATAGTAAAAGATAAAGAAATATTTTAAAATAAAGAATTTTAAATATTTCAATAGAGTTTTTATTGTAGAAGGCAAAATGAACACAGCTTAGTTTAGGGTCAAATTCTTGCTATTAACTTACTATTAACTATGACTTTTGCCTCAATAAACTTCTAATTACTACTTATTAATAGTTAGTAAGGTAGTTGTTAAGTTTAGTCATTGGGTGAGATTAAGTTATATGATCATGCAGAATAAGACATTAATGTGTGCTTTATAAGTACTAATAAACAGCCATTAAACTACACTTTTCATATGCTTTTTTTCGTGTACAGGTGACAAATTGTCCATAAAAGGATCCATAAAAAAGAGAACTAAAATGCTGCATTATGCGTGCCAGGCCAGTAGTTGGCGATGTCACTTCCTAAAAAAAAAAAAACACTACATGCCTATAGACTGAACATGTAATATGCAAGTGCATGACGTCACCGTTTATTTACAAATTCATGTTTTTTTTTTTGTTTGTTTTTTACGCTGAGACGATAATGGTATCATTTAAAAGAAAAGTTTTCAAAACTTTTCAGGCCCCCAAAACACAGTTGTTGTGCAAATGGAGGGTCAAAGTGCAGTTGAAAGCATTGTCGTGTAAATGGCCCAAAGTGGTGTCACATGTTGCAGCGAAGAATGGAATGCTGTGGATTTTTTTTATTAAACTCAAATTCAAAACAAAATACTCTGGAAACTCAGACTTACAACACATGAACAGAACAAACAGTAAAACTTGCGGGAACAGACCATGAACTGAAAGAAGCAAATACACATTTTAAATACACAAGCAAAGTAATCAAATAAATTATACACAGGTGATACAATTCAATGAAAGTAATCAAAGTAATCAATGAAAAACTGATTACCACATGACACTGAAACAAAACAAGTTCTAAACCCAGTCCAAACAAACATAAGAACAGAAGAACTTGTTACAAGTGGGTGAGTTTATTTTTTACTTTTTAATGTCTTCACATTAACATGTTCATTCCGACTGATTCACGAACGTGCATTTAAAAAAAAGGCAAGATTTATTGTTTGAACAGCCAATCATATGGAGGCACGCCTGGTTTTGGTGTTCTCAATACGGAAATAGTTATGATACACTTGCTGTGTCCTCAGTGTGTGCTAAAAGTCCAACCTAAAGGTCACCTAACTACGGCTATGAGATGTTTCCTCAGTAATATGGATAATACAGACTCTGTATGAGCTAGAAGCTGAAATGCACTTTTTATAAGACAGTTTATTGCTGCACTGCTCGCATTTTCCATTGGGGATATTTACACTAAACAATTATGAATAGTGTTAAGCTTACTCTTTGAAACTAATTGGTTTTACGAAAATCTACATTGCATTTCTATTTTGTAAAAATGTCTGTATATTAAACTTTATGAACAGAGTATATCTAATTATGTAAAGAATGTTTAATAAACACATTCAGATGAAATACTAATTTGCTTTCATTGCAAAAATTTAAATGCTAATAAACTGTATTTATAATTGAACCAAATGCTGGTTGTCATACATAATCTTTCCAGTTACACTATGAATTATTTTGATATAGAGGGTCTGTTGATCCATTTAAAGCCACTAAGGGAATTTGCTATCAGATCTGGAAGCTAGAAAATGTAGCCATGTCGATAAAGATCAGCTTCAGAACTGGGCAGTCTTCATCAGATGTCTGTCGTCTAATAGATAATAATCCCAGAGATGACTGGAGGAGCAGGGAGGCACAGGAATGGTGCTGGGAAAGCTGCTCATCGAGAAGAGATGCCCTATGCCCTGGATTCAGAAACGAAAGCTCAATATGACTGGTGGTCTCTCGCTGATCAGAGCTGCTTTGTTTTGAGAGCCATTTCTGCGGTTTTTCCCTAAGCAGTTCCATGCAATCAATTAAGAGATTCCTGATAAATCCATTCTGCCTTTGTCCAATACTACTGCTGCAAAATGAACTCAAATGTTCACTGAAGGGAAGATAAGAAGCACAGCCTGTGCTGCGAAGAACACACACAGGTCTTATGAATGTCTATTAGATGCTTACATTTGAGAAATGGTGTTGCCCTGAGTATTGATGGAGTCCAGAGGCCGTTGTTTTAGACAGAAACGGTGTCTAGGGTGAGATCACTGGACAAGATCTATTGATCCTCCAGTCTTTTACTAAAGGCAATAAGCCATGAATTGGTTATTGGCCCCTGAGCTCTTAATGTGGTAGACAAGATGTTTTGGTAACACTTTAGTTTGTGGACCAATTCTCACTATTAACTAGTTGCTTATTTGCTTGCATATTACTAGCATAATGGCTGATTAGTTTTTATAAAGCACATGTTAATGCCTTATTCTGCATGACCATCCATCAATCCTACCCCATACCTAAATTTGACCATTACAACAACTACATTACTAACTATTAATAAGCAGTAAATTAGGCATTTATTAAGCCAAAAGTCATGGTTAAATGTGATGTATGTAAATTTGTGACTGTTTAGTGTAGTTTAGTTTTGTTTTGTTCTGAAAAACAATGCTACTGCCAGTTATTTTACTTTGAAATGTGCGTTCTGTTATAGAGCTGGTAAGTCCCGCCCCTTCCGCTAACCCCACTGGACCTCTAGGTTGAAAAATCATCAATGCAAGTGAATGGGAGAAAATAATTATTTTCTGGTCCCGTTTGAATTGTGCCATGAATGTGAACATATGTTGTCTGTGAATTTTTAATATAATTTTTCGTGTAAAGAATGCTACAATTTAGCGGGTAGAAGTTTGATACGGTTAGACTTTGTGTGAGAGCACTTTGTGGACTACAACTCTTCGCTGCTTTAGACGTGTTTGAAACGTCACCACCACTCGCACACGGTGGCTGTGTCTTTGGTGCACTTCACCGCCTTCTTTCAGGGAGAGGACAAAATCGTTGAGGTTGGCGAAAACCACGGGTAAGTCAACTTTATGGGGTGACGTCACATAGGCGACATGTAGTCTTTCTCGTTATGTCTTTTCCACAACTGCTAGCCGAAGAATCATACCATATACTGTCAAACTCGTAACATGAAAAATTATATAAAAAATGTATGTAACATATGTTCACATTCATGGCACAATTCAAACGGGACCAGAAAATAATTATTTTCTCCCATTCACTTGCATTGACAATTTTTCAACCTAGAGGTCCACTTGGGGTTTTACGGATGGGCGGGACTTACCAGCTCTATGGAATGTCTGTTTTTGTTTTGGTCTGTGTGGTCCCGCCCACTGCCAATTTACCAAATAGTATTTCGACATCCTGGGTTGCCAGTTGGTGGAAAAAACAGCATATTGCAGCATATGGAATCCAGCAAACAAACTGGGTCAGAGATCGCAGATCCATCTTAAAATCACTATGAACTGGAGCATATTAAAATGTGGATAAATCAACTCATCAACTTACACTCGCTCCTGTTGCATGTACTCGATCTGGCAACCCACGTGAGCGTCAAATCTGAGGAGGAGGGGGCGGGAGAAACAACCCTCTCCAATATTTTGAATTTGGACAGCATTACCCATTTCAACCGCTAGTCAATATTACATACTGCTCCTTTAAAAGTGAATGTGTTCCCCAAACTAAAGTGTGACCGATATTTTCACCAGTGGCTGAAAGAAAGTTAGGTTTGCAATTAGTTTTTCAGAAATCCATAAAGACCGATAAATATTTTATGCATATAGGGTATGATAGTTATGGCTACTGAAGCTTTGGAAATAATTAGTTTTAGAATCATAGAAGGTCTTGGGAATAGCACAAATATACTAATGGATGAAGACCCCATGTGGTTTTGGAAGAAATTATGCCCACAGAATATTTCTGATGCATGAAATAAAGAGATGCAATGAAAAAGAGATAAGAAAGGGGTATAATAAAACAACAGTGAGGGGGTGAATGGTGATACCCAGTTCATTGGCACTGTCAGGCTTCTCATTTATTTGTCCTCTGGCTTTATGCCATAGCTGCATATTGAAACCAAAACCAAACATTCCATATTCAGATCTCTCGCGTAATTAATCATTCTTCCCAAGACACAGATTTTCCCAATTTTCACCTTTGGTTCCATATCATCACCACCAAACTCATTTAGACATGCCATATCTTTACCTCCAAGGGACCCTGAGCAGAGCGGGTAAGCCGGCATCAGCATCACGTTGCACATACAGTGCCTCGAGCGGTTTAGGCGGAAAATAATTAATGTGGAAATTCACCCTTTCATATGCCAGCACACGGCCCTCTTATGCCTGCCAACGATGAAATAAAGATGAGTGGGGTTGAGATAATGAAGCCCTCTGTTACCACCTCTACAGACTGATTGATGTCTGGCTCATGTCAGGAACAGGCGCAGGAAGAAGGGGTCCACAAGTCCAAGGTTGGAGTGGCTATTTGGTTGTTTATGCGTGTGTGTGTTCCCTGTGTGAAACATGCCTCTAGGATAGATTCAATAATTGTGGCCAGTATGTTCAGACATCTGTTGCTAAGATATCGGACGTGTACCTACATGTTTACTTAGTTTTAATGTTCTGCAACGCATGTGCAATGTTTTGTTTTGACAGGATTTAAAATGAGCTATTAATCGTGATAATGCTATGCGATGATCTTTATTAGGGATTCAAAGTCTCATCAGAAAACATCATGCTGCAATCTGTATTTTAAATGTTTAGTTGATTTTCATCCTGAAAAAACTACAAACATCTTCATTATTCTTAATAACCCATACGCTAAATGAACAATTAATGTGAGTTAATGTATTGAATTAATACATTAAAACACAATCTGTTGCTATTCTAGTCAATGCAACACAATCAATCAATAATGTATCCCTTATAATTCTTCTAATATTTTAACATAATAATAATTTATAATCTCTTTGACTGGGATTGTGTTATTGTATTTGTCTGTCACTGTTCAACTATTCTAAACTAAATATAGTCAGATACATAATTGATATAGAACACTTTGTTTTGTTAAATCAATGACATAAAAAAAAAAGATTAATCATTACAAATTGTATCAGGAATGTTTTAAGAGATACAATTTATTTTATTTTTTTTTTCAGTTTTGTGCAGTGACAACAACATTACTGAATGTTGCCATTGTTTTCTCTTTATAATATGATGGATGATCCTCTTCATGCTAAAGACATCTCTTAATAATTTACAACTAATCAATATATACACACTGTTCTCAAGGATGAATCTTCCCCCAGCTCCCCTATATTGTATATCTCTATATCCCAAAACATTCATATAAATAAAATGCACAGTAGATGTGGTATCATCAGATTATTCTATCACTATTCTAGTAAGTCTTTTATCATGTCTTAGTAACAACTTAATAATAAGAAGAATTTCCTGTTGCTAGTGAAAAATTGTCTAGGTTTGAAACCAAGCCTTTTATATTTTATGTTCTGTAATAACATTACAGAACACAATAGTTTATACTTTATATTTCCCATCCAGTACAGTAGTAGCTCTACTACTGAGTCACTTAGCTTTCAAATTGATAGCTGAACGAAGATGCATTTTCTGGTCATGTGTTTCACTCGCTGTACACTAAATGATCTATTCTCCCTGCATGGCTTTTTATGATGACAGGACCTTAGTCATAACAACCCCCGGGACCCTGTTTACCATTAACATAGCAGCCATCCTAATCATGGCATACTAGTTGTGTCCAAGAATGAATATTTATTTTTTCTGATCTATGTTCAGATTCGAACAGCTGCAGCTTTTATTCACCCACTTAAATCATAGACCTCTATATAAACTGAATCAATCCTAAATTCAGTAAATGTGTTTAAAATTCTGGAACAAATACTTTTCTAGACTACTTTGAGTCATCAACTATTTAAAATATATACAACGTATTAAAATGTATGGTAACACTTTATTTTACAGTGTCCTTGTTACATAATGCAACATGTAATTACCATAGTAATTACAGTAAATTATGTATAATTACATGAAACTAACCCTCAACAAAATCCTAATCCTACTCTAACTATATAGTAAGTACATGTACTTGCTTAATATTACACAGTACTTAAATATATAATTACACTGTAACAATGAGACCTTAAAATAAAGTGTAACCAAACTGAGTGTATGGCAGGTAGGCTATGATTGTATTAAGATGGTGTCCTAACTCTAGTGCAGCGCAACCTAATTTAGAGCCATAAGGGAAGACATTAGTCTTTACACCATCCAGACCAAAATCTACATAAGCATCGTGTATCATTCTGCATCAGTTCAGTAACTAGTTAGTCAGATTGTGAACATGTCTTTACAACAATAATTTAATAAATTATTGATAAATAAGTTTTAATAATCACTCTAATTCAGTGGAAGTCCACACCACAGCTATAACAATAATGACACAGAATGATACGGTTAGAAACACTTTGAGAGCGATTTTTTTTTTTAGCTGATGAAGCCAATCAGAATTTATCCTTGAGATCTATCCTTGAGAATCTAGCTTGAGCATTATTATTATTATTTTATTTTTTTATAGAACAGTACAATGTGTCACAATCCTCAGTCACCAGTCCAGTCACCTCAGCACGATCTCCATTCACCAGTCAAGTCACACTCCACACTCTCGCTCCACTATCACCACACCTGTCTGTGATTACCCTCATCAGCACCTTTCTATTTAAGATCACCATTTGTCTGGTCTCATCGTTCAACTCTGAACACTTACCTGTGTGATCCTGTCTCAAACGGTCAATTCTTCAGTCTTCATCCATCTTCTGTGATCATCTTGTCTTCAAGTCTTCTGGTTTTCCTCTCATTCATCATCACCACCTGTAACATACGAACTGTCACTTTCCTTCCAGTATCACCATATTGATCTGCAATCCAGTTCCTCACCTAATTATGTAACTTGGAATTTACCTGTGTTTGTATTCCTCTGTTCCGTGACACTATGGTAAAAGTGTTTTGAGGCCATAGCATTGTATTGTGCGAGGAACCGTGCGGAAATAAGTCTTTATCAATCAATAATCTGCCCCTGTCCCTCATAGTTTGTGTAAAAAGAAATAAGCGGTTTATATTTGACATAATTAATCTCAATTACCCTATGTTGAGTAAGTATATACAGTTACAGACTCTATTACTCATACTGTGATATAAGATTTCTTTTTTTTTTTTTTTTTTGCAGTAGAAACAGCTATGACCTCTTCTTGCTTTTGTTTCTCTCACCAGAGGAACATTCAATTTGACAGACAGCATGATCAAAAGCTATATCATGTCAAGTTGGCAGTCCAAGCTTAATTTGTTTAATGGAGCTGATGGCTCGCAGGCAGAGCACAGCGAACAAAACCAGCTGAGACTTTTTAATTAGCCAGTGCTTACATTCAGATTTTTACCTGCTTTGCCATTCTGAATCATATCACACTTTCTCCTCGACTTTCTCCCGTAATTCTATTAATTTAGCAGTCAGGTTCCAAAAATAATTCACCAGGAATTACAAGTTATACCAGGGAGGATAATATTCTCAGTGAATTAAAGGAACAGTCCCCAAATTCATTAAAATTTTATCATGTTTCCTGAAGTGAGAAGTTCCCCGGGAAAAGAGCACTCAGGTGACACACCTGTAATAGGGAAAATTAAAGGCTCTGTCATCTTGAACAGTGTCATTTTCTTTTCTTTGACGCACTCGCTATCTGCCGCTGATGCCCTCGGGGATGGTGAGATTTTGGAGGCAGGGATGAGAGGTAATGATGCGGTGACCCTCTACCGATCACATCTCGCTCATAAGAGCCAGTGAAAAATCTCTGTATGGTGGAGTAGACAGCTAATGGGCTTCACACCTGCATCTGTCTGTCTTTTAGACAGGAAAATAAACAAAAGCTCAGTTTGGTGGGCTTGTAATAAAGAACCAGTGTCTGTCTTTTACTCTTAAGGCTGACAGAACAGAGATATGAAGGCATGAACAATGGCTTCAATCATCTTCTGGAAGAGCTCTATTCAAGGGATATCTCTAATGAAGAAATCTCAATAATGGTGTCGAGAATGTGCTTTGATTTATTATTATTTTTTTCTCTCTTTATTTAGTTAAATTAATTAATCCATTATCTCAGTTTAAATTTATCATTGAAAAATTGATTGCTTTTCAGGGGTGTTTTTCACTTGAGACGTTATTTTCAGCTGTCTTTGAAGAGGTCATCTATGTGTATGCTGCTCCTATAGTAACCATTATGTAATAGTTAGATTTCATTCTCAAATTTGATTGGCCCAGCGACGTTTTACTGTTTGTATCATTCCATTTATCTATGTTCACAACAGTCCAGACCATATGTGAGTGATGCCAATTTTTTTCACAGAAATCAATTAGATCTAATGTGTAAGTTTTCTGTAACCTAATTACTATTCATGAACCAAACTGATATAATGTATTCAAGGTTTATAATTTATTCATGTCATGCACCTGCCCCTTTAGATCATTTCTACTACCCTAACACACACACACACACACACACACACACACACACACACACACACACACACACACACACACACACACACACACACACACACACACACACACACACACACTTTTGTTTCTGTAAATGCAATGGAAATATGTTTGAAAAGGTAATGCATCTTATTAACGTTAATTAATCATTATTTATTTTGAATCTCTTATATTATTAAGGGTGCTTGCTAAATGGTAATTTACATAGCGGTATTGTTGGTCGTAGTTGGTTTTCCCGCCGGTAGATGCCCTGAAATTATTGGTGGTCCCCAGAAGGTAAATTTCACCAAGTGCACCATATTCCTGGATCAACATCTTTGTTGGTCCTGAAACAACATTTCAAACAACCAATCAGATTTGAGGGACAAGTTTACAGTTTATGTCAAGTTTCGGCTTACAACCATGGTTAGGTGCTTCTACATCAGTGTTATTCCCCTATCATTTCCCTCTTATTTCAGGGATAAGTTATGGGTGAGGTCAGGTTTAGGGTTAGAGATAGGGTTAGGACGAAATCTTCAGACAAGAATGTTGTTCCAGGATCAACAAGATATGCTGATCCAGGAACATGTCTTGAATGGCAAAATCATGGTGACTGGCAGGACAACTGAACAAACAAATCAGATCACTAATGGAATGTATTGTTACTGTGATGCCATTCTAATTTGACATGGATTCAGTTTTCTAGGCACTAAAAAATTACATTCTTAGAGGGAAAGAACTCGAAAATAATTTCAGCAGTGAATAATAGATATCATGAACAAGATGATCATATCATGAACGAGATTAAATCATATCATGAACAAGATTATTATTATACATGACTCTCTTAGAATTTCTTCATAATCTAATATCATAAAATAACAGTGAATTTGCTCCTTTTTAATCACAATTATCTTCCTCTTGCCTACATAGAATCTAACAACAGATGGAACATGTTTTCAGCTTGATTGGTAGTAGCGGTATGACTTCTTATTTGTTTGAAATTAACATTTTCTCAGCTTTGCCGCATTGCTGAACAAGCCCACATTGCATTGTCAATGACCACTTTTGCAAGTCAATCAGCAAAACTTGGTTTGTAACTCACCCCTATACAGACAAGAATGACACTTAGAATCATTAGGTGAGAGTTGTACCAGGGGCAGAGCTACCAGGGTGGCAACTGCCACTTTAGGAAAATGATTTGCCATTCCATCTGCCACCTCATAATTATTCCAACATAAAATAGATACAGATGTAAGCAGTGTTTACTGTACCACTTTTCAGCTGAGCCGCTTCAATTCAATTGTACCTCAAAATAACGGCAAGAAAACATTTCTATAAATTGTCCTAGTGTGTTGCGCACAGTGTAATCAGCTTTATTTTAGCTGTTAATATGAATCAAACAACAAAAGAAAAAAACAGAAAAGCACTCACTCAGATCTTGATTGAATAGCTTTAGAAGCTTTAATAAGAATACATTTCTTGAATGCTGCAGTTAAATGCTCTGGAGAAGAGATAAACATGGACATCAAGTACATAAAACACATTCATGAACAGTTTCAAATTTAAGGGGAAAATAAACGGATTGGATGGATTTTTACCACAATAGGATGCAGACACATAATTATCTTTAAGAACAATTAAAAAGTGCATTTTGCATAATAGGTCCCATTTAAATTTCCCCATTCAAATATTAGCTTTTCACATTTGCGTCAGTAAATCATTTCACTGTCTTGCATCAAACTGATTTGTACCAGCACCTACTGTATAGTGTACTGCAGTCAGCTAGAGTACTGAAGCTCCATTGTTTTACTAAACCGCTTCCAGGCTTGAATAGCACACTTGATAAACATAAATCACAGAATGAATGCAAATCCAACCTCTATTGTTCATTGCCAGAGTGTGCACCCTGTGCTTGCCTTTATAGCTCCTTAAAATATAGCATTCAGACCATGCTCACTGTGCCCCCTGATGTTGACATCACTACTGCCCTCATCCCATCCACTTCTCAGATCTACAGCTGAGCGCCCGCTCCCATAATCACAATCATGAGATTAACGGTCATATTGTCACATTCACTTAGCCTTGTTTTGCACCCATAACCAATCTTCTCTTTCTGAATAATTTTTTGAACTGCCTATTCATGAGCTGGGAGGTTTAGGGATGGAAATCACATGGACATTCAAGGGCACTTTTCCCAAAACCATTAGTGCACCAATCCACAAGTGTACGTGGATGCTAATATGACAAGGTGGTTAACGAATATTAAGCACATAATGGGCTAATTCAAGTCTGGCAGAGCTTGGGAGAAAGGTGCCATTTGTTTTGCCTGTTTGGTTGTCAGAAAGATTGATTTGGACAGAGTTGTTGTACAGATTATCCTAAAACGCTCTCAAAAGGAAGGTGTCTATCCATTAATGTTAGATTTCATATTATTTCAAAATTGCAGAGTATTCAGTAAACAGAGCCTCGTAGTTTTTTTTTTTTTGTTTTTTTTTTTTTGTGGTAGGATTGTGTTTCATTATATCAATAGCTGTGATGAAACATGCAACCTGATGATACAAATTAAAAATTATTATACTAAAAGGCTATTTTTAATAGTTAATGTTTCAGTGTGTGGTCTCTTATCACTGAAAATAATGCTTTGGATAGGAATAATTTTGTCAAACCCAGTAGAACAATGAATGCATCTAATTGTCCATGTTCTCAAGAAAATTTGAGTATGTCTTGCCTGTGCAAGCCCTGTGATGCTTGTTGGCAGAACATTGTAATGCACTTGCTGAGGTTATCTGAATCATTTAGATGGGTGTTATGTGGCACACTATGTTGGATTTGACCTTAGGTCAATGTAAGCCCTTGTGAAAAAGAAGTGAAGAAGGTGTTTAATTGTAGCCTACTGAATGTGCACTTTGTAACCGTTGTGTTCCTGTTTAGTCTTATTATGCCGAGTTCAGACTGCACGATTTTCAAAGTAGTCGGGTCACTGTTCTTTTCACACTGCATGACTATCCAGGGTAACATTCAGTTGCTGGTGTGTTCACACTGCACGATGCATCGGCGACAGGAGGTTTCACACTGCATGACTTTCAGGAGGAAGAATCGCCGACAACTCCTGTCTGGCCCGCAAACTACGTTTGGCAACCAAACACACGCGAGAAGTGATAAGAAAATAACGCAAAATCCCGCGTGCGTAAGACCGCAGTTCTCGCGCGAGTTTGAAATTGTTATTAAAAATGATAGCCTGCAAGAAGCTTGCGATCCAAATTGTCTGTGCACTGATTTGCAGCGAAAAGGAGAAAAAGAAAAACATTATGCGTGAGGAAATGGCTGGGAAGACAAGGGGAGTAAGGACTGTGTGTTCTGCAAAGAGAGTTTGGGGTAAATAAATAATGTTGCAATGTGCTGCTGTTGCTGCTGGTCAAGCAAATGTTTGTGCTTTGTTTCTGTTTGATATAATTGTAAATATATCTATTAAAATACTGATATTGTGGTCTATAACTCCTCCCCGAACTCCCCGCTGCTCTGTATCTTGTTCTCTCATTGGCTGTTGGTCATCGCCGATGTAGTTTTCAGTCAGAACACTTTTCACACAGCAGGATTTTGAATCGCCGACAGGTCCAGATATTTAGCATGCCAGATATCTCACGGGCGTCGGCGACTCGTCTGTGATTCTCTCAGATCGCGTCTTTGCTGATTCACACTGCGTGATTGTCACTCGCGTGAACGAGCACCGTTTTGCCTGTGATTTCGGGCATTTGTCGGCGATTTCTCAAAACCTGTCGGCGAGCCAAAATCAGGGCTAAAATCATGCAGTCTGAACTCGGCATTAGTCACATGTCTTTTATTTTCCCGCAACTTATCCGTTGCCATGTCTACCATCATTAGTTCATCATCATCACCTGTGTCTTGTCAATCACCTTCATCGGTGTCACCGGTTTATGTTCATCAGTGTCTGTATTTAGTTCCCTCTGTTCAGTCAGTCTTGGTCCGTCTATGTAACGTTACTGCGTGTGCGTGTGCGTCCATTTTGTATCACTTGAGTTATATTTGTAAGTAAACACTTTGTATTGGAGCCTTCTGCCTTCCTCGTCTTTTTCTGCCTGCACACACCCTGACACACTTTGTGTACTTCAAATCTTAAAAGTAGCCTATATTAAAGAAAAAATGCAGATGAGAAAAAAAAGAAAATGCATGAAATAAAAAGCCATTGATTACCTAATGATAGTACACTTTTATTGCTTTCTTAACACTTTGTAATAATATTGAGTTTAACATTTTAAAGTAAAAAAAAAAAAAATCATTGCTTTAATACTATTTGTTCATTCTTTAATGATAATTTGTCTGTACACTAAGTAATTATGAATTTATATATATAAAGATGTACTTAAAGGGTTAGTTCACCCACAAATTCTGTCATCCTTTGCTCACCCTCATGTTGTTCCAAATGTGTAAGACTTTTGTACATCTTCATAGATGTACAAGATATTTTAATGAAATCTGAAAGATTTTTGTCCCTCCATTGACAGTCCACGCAACTACCACTTTGACGCTTTAAAAAGTCCATAAAAAGATTGTAACCAATCCATATGAATTGAGTGGTTTAGTCCACATTTTCTTAAGAGACATGATCACTTTATATGATGAACAGATTGAATTTAGGCTTTTATTCACATATAAACATTCATCAATGCACACCTCAGGTTTGGTAAACAGAAGCTCAAGTATGCTTGCTTGACATGCGAGAACCAATGAGGCTCATTCTGGTATGGTTGAGTTTCTGTTTATGTTCACTGATCAGTGTTTGCATGTGAATAAAAGCCTAAATTCAATCTATTCATCATATAAAAGCAATCTAGTATCTTTCAAAAATTTAGACTAAACCTCTTGATTCATATGAATTAGTTTTACGATCTCTTTATTAACTTGAAGCGACAAAGTGGTAGTTGTGTGGACTGTCAGTGGAAGGACAGACATCTCTCAGATTTCATTAAGAATATCTTCATTTGTGTTTTGAAGATGAACGGAAGTCTTACGGGTTTAGAACTACATAAGGTTGAGTAATCATTGACGATTTGTTTAATTTTTGGGTGAACTAACCCTTTAATTCCTACTAAAGTGGGTGAGAAAAGGCACTCTCAAGTTCAATTAATTGCATTTAATACACATTTAAACTATAATATATTTTCATTTAATTGTAAATAAACAATTACGTTTCCAAAAAACATTTTATTCAGTTCAAAATAAAGTATTTTCTTTTAAATAATATAATTTTTGTAATAAGTATACTCTTTGCTAAAATATGCTAAAGAGTTCATGGGATTTGTTTGCCTGGTTCATTGTTGTTTTTTGAAAATAATTAGTTTGAATATTCAACTGAAAGTACTTCCTTTCCACAACCTGCATGATCTAAAGTTGAATGTATGTCTGTTGTGCACCGTGCTGAAATTTAATACGTAAGGTTTGTTCAACAACCTTTGAACACTCTTTTTATCTTTGCACCTGCAGTCCTAATGACTATCCATGCATGTATTCCAGACAGACCCAAACACTGATGCCTGGTGTTGAAATGGCCTCAACAACAGTAGCATGCGTTAATATAATCCTTTTATACTGCCTGGTGATCCAATTAAAATGATTAAGTATGCTGTATCCTCCCTGGTTCTACTGTTGTAACACTCACTTCTAGTCAGGTACTGAGGTGCTAATGTCATCCACCCGCACAGGCGTAAATATCATATCCCCAACAAACAGAAGACAGCTCCACTTCTGATATTAAAAAGGCTGCTTCTGAAGTCTTTGCCTGTTAGGTAAACGCCATTTCCTTTCTCTCTCTGCGTGCCCCCAAGCTACACAGATATCTGACTCATCCATATTATCCCAGCAGCGGGGGAAAATGTCAGTGCTCAAATAGTAGCTAATTAGATGATGCAGTCTTGTGGCACCGGCCATCTCACCCTTCATCTGAGGCTATGAGGGAGCTAGAGAAATGTGAAGGACTGGGGAAATGTAGACCCATTTACTAACCCAAGAGTCATATTCTAACTGCAGTCTTCTCTGAATGGATTCATTGTATCAGATTGTTTAGTGTTTGTTTTTTTGTCTATATAAAACAACAGGTCAATATGCACAATGTCACATTATGTCAATATGGACAATATGCAGAGTGTTTCTTAGCGTTACACAACATGGTGTTAACAAATGCTACGTTCAAGTTAAGTTGGATTATACTACGGGCTGTTGAACGCTTGATTCTGACTGGTTGATGTAAGTTCTAAGGTGTGCAATTATTTTCAGGGAAACTCACGGCTAAAGTAGTTCCAGGCAGGTCTTGACAGCATTACAATTCCATATCACTTTGCGTAGTTAACGCTAATAACGGAAAATAGGATACAATTCACAACAAGAAAACAAATGTGAAACAAGCCTGAGAAATTAATGGGCACCTTCGGCAAAATAAATAAATAAATGAAGCTTGATCCTCTCAGGAAACAAACGTCCAAACGAAAATCAAGCCAAGGATCACCAAAAAAAAAACAAAAACAAAAAAACCTCTGAATCTGCTATTTTCAATGTCTAACTTCACAATCAAATGGAAATGTGCAGTTGAATTTTAATAAATAAAGTATATAATCCTATCTATAATCAATAGAAAATTAAACTGAATATATAAATAAATTAATAGTCCTGCTGCATGGGTTTTCATTATTATTGCAATATAACAAATAAATAAATATTGATTGGCCTACTTGTTAAAATGGCTTTACATAAAATAGATTTGTGTTCTAAACCAGATGAACTCTAATGAAGGAGTGGCTAGAAACTGAACAATGAACACAGAGGAAGTGAATGCAGGTGAGGGCCAGGGAGGATGATGGGAAATATAGTGGCCGTGACAGTATTGATTTTATGTTTATTTGAGGTGTGGTAACCGTAGTATAAGTGGAATAATTGACTCCTGGCCGTTGAATTATTAGAAAAACATTTTTCTATTTTTTATGCATTATTTTTCTAATAATTCAACGGCCCGTCGTCAATTATTCCTTACATCAGGGTTTCTCAAACTTGGTCCTGGAGGGCCACCGTCCTGCACAGTTTAGCTCCAACCCTGATCAAACACACCTGAGCAAGCTAATCAATGTCTTCAGGATCACTAGAAACTCACAGCTAGGTGTGTTTGATCAGGGTTGGAGCTAAACTGTGCAGGACAGTGGCCCTCCAGGACCGAGTTTGAGAAACCTTGCCTTACATAATTGTTATTGATCAAAATAAAATACAAATTATTACTTATTTTTTGATGATGAACATTTCAGCTTCTTCCTTTCAATTATTCGCCACCTCCTCTGGTATCTGAATATATTGTATCTGGTAGTACTCAACTAAAAAAAGACTACTTGAAATTACCATACTTAATTTGTGTAAAGTGATTAAGGTAACAGAGATTTTTTTTTTTTTTTTTTTTTTTTTTGTTGTTTTTTTACCTCAACCCATAAGAAAGCCAAAGCTAGAAAGGGCTTCAGTGCCTCTACGTTTAAAGCTTAATCATTAATCATTTAACACCCTCCTCTATTATCAGAAACAGCAAGTCAACATCTCTTTGCTAATGTCAACTGTCAATCTCCTCCTGGATTTTCTGCTGCAGTCACAAAGTTCAAATTTATTACATTAATTTCCCTAAACCGCATAGTTTTTTAGTAAATGCTACTGCTTGAGTTATATAACTCTGGCCTTTTGAACATCATAACACCTGAATTTTGGAACCTATAGTCATTTTAGCTTTGTTTAGAAAGGCATTTGACTTAAATCTGTTTAATCATGTCTCAGTCTGATTAGATTTATGTAGATCACTATGTAGTAAATGAGTCAGCGGTTTCAGACATACCATATGTATGAATGTGTACAACGTCAGACACTTACATTCTAATGTGCATTTAAGTTCAAAACCATGACGAGATGTCTTGATAGACATAAGCCAAGGCCAATTTTTCTGACATATTTTTTCCCACTCTTGCTGTTGCATGAGATGGTCTTGGCATTGTGCTGATGCTTTCAGCATTTCTATAGCAACTGATGTACATGCACTGGATATTAAAGGAATATTTCACCCTAAAATGAACATTCTGTCATCATTTACAACACAGTCTAAGCAAACATGTATGGACAGTCAGTACTGAAGATTTTGAAAACTAAATTAAATTTGTGTGCAGTGTGAACAAAGCCATAAATGTGTTGAGAAACGCTTAGAACTCAACCTTAGCCTAATGTAAAGGAGGTTAAAGCACATGACGAGTAACATAAAGCTTGGCTAAAAGATCTACCTACCTACAACTGATGATCAAAAGCCTCCAGCAGTGAGGAAAGCCTCCATCAGCCTTTCCATACCTCCGGTCTAAAACTGCTGGTTGATGAGCCACAGCTGGCTTCCTTCTTCAATCAGCTCTTTTTCAAAGTCGAACCATTTCAATGATTATCCCATGAGGAACGAACCAGCAGTATGGAAAAAGACCCATTAAGACAAGCAATAAGCTCTTAGACAGTATGGCTAGAGCTTGTTTTAATGGTTGTCAGTACATTCAATTCACATTTGATGATTTTCAGGACATGTAGTAATGAGACTGGACTTTTAGCAGTCATTGTACCAATAATAGTAAGCAGTCATTTTGCAGACACTTTTATCCTAAGTGCCTTACAGTCGGGTTCGGTTCTCCTAGAGTAGGCTAACAAAGGGTTAAGAGTGATGATGGCTCAGGGTTCTGGGCTAAAATCAGATTCAAAAACACTGCATATAGGCTACAAATATTGGCTAAAATAGTTAGGTTATACTTTATTTTGATGGTCCACTTTAGACATTCTATTAACTAAAAGTAACTTTGCAACTACATGTCAACGAGGATATGAATAAGAACATGTTGACATGTAGTTGCAGAGTTCCTTATAGTCAGTAGAATATCTGTTGGGGGAGCATCAAATTGCAGATATTAAGCAGACAGTCTACTAATACTCTAATGAGAGTTAGTTGCAAAGTTAGCAGAATGCCTAAAGTGGAGCATCAAAATAAAGTGTTTGCAATAGTTAAAATGTTAATTGAACTAAATGTCTATGATGCTAAAGGCCCGTTCACACCAAGGACGATAACTATAAAGATAACGATAAAGATATAATTCTAAAAATCGTTCTCCATATTAAAGAATAACAGAGTTCACACCACAACTATAATGATAAAGATATGAGGAACAATATCGTTGGGATCACTTTCAGAACGATTTTTTTCCAGCTGTCGAACGATAAAACACTGACAGCCAATCAGAATCCATTCTAATTTTAAGGTCTCGCGCATTTAAAATGGATCTGGATCATCCGGGCGCGCGCGTGCTTAGAATAAAAAGACCGTTATCGGTCGTTGGTGTGGACGCATATATAGTTATCTTTATCGTTATCTTTATAGTTATCGTGCTTGGTGTGAACGGGCCTTAAGACTGTCTAGTTAGACATATCATTAAGATTTGAAACAGAGCTAAAAACACTGCTGTTTTTGTTGTTGTTGTTGTTGTTGTTTTTTGAATGACTGCTCAGCGTAATCTTTTGTAATCATTTAAAATCATCATCATGTTTGCATTTTAATATCATGTAAATAATAGATGTCTCCCTCTCTGTAAGCAATGAACCGTCCCCTCCCCCGGCTTATCAAATCCCGTGAGCAACATTTTGATTCAATGTCAATTGCAATCAGACACTGACAGCCTGTTTTGGTGGATGTGAATGATCATGATCAGAAGAGTGCTGATACTTTTTGTAAACAGAGGAAGCTGTTATGAACAGATGAAGCTGTTATGAACAGATTAGATCAGTGTTTATCAGCTAGGGGGTCTCGCAACTTCTCAGGCGGGCAGAAGTGATGTAAAAAGTATTTGAAATATTAAAATGTAAAAATGTTAAAAACTTTCACTTCGTTACGTTGGGCGACGTTCCTCTCGTTACTTTATTGAAATGCAATAATGCAATATGTTGTTGAATGAGTAGATTATACCAAGCGCGCTGTATCTTTTTTCTGGGCATGAGCGATGCTCAATTCACAAATGAATCACTCTTTTGAGTCGTCTTCAAGACTTCATCAAACAAGTTGGCAGATCTGTCTATCTGGCATTCTACTAACTACTGAGGTGTTGGGGTTTGGGTTAGTAGAATAGGTGTACGTAGCTGCAAAGTTACTTATAGTCAATAGAATGTCTGTTCTATTCAAAATAGTGTTTGCAGATATCATGCAGACAGTCAACTAATACAGGTGTGACTTACATTATTTACAGCTTTTATATCTGGGCGGATACTGGAGCATTTGAGTCGTGTGTTCGGTTATCGAATGCGGTTGTCACTCCCGTAAATAACTGAAGTGTTGCTGTGAGAATGTGGCCGTAGTGGCAAAGTTACTTATAGAATGTCAAGTGGACAAACAAAACAAAGGTTTATATATTTATTTATTTGTGTGCTTTTATGCGTTTTTGGAGCTTAATAGCAAAATGGTCAGTGCTCTCTATGAACTGATTTTTTTGGAAAAGACCTTTGTAGAAATGCATTCCATTATACAGATGGAACAAGTCAAGACGGTTTGAAAATACTGTAGTTTGTTCTGCATTCGACAGATAAAAATGGCTTGTCACGCGTTTACTTGAAAGCATTTTGACAGATGTATTTGTTTCATTTTTCTGTTGATTATTTCTTTGAGTATTATATCCTCATAAAATGTTAAAACATTCTTGTAAGGAGTTCAAGTACAGACACTCTTTTGTTGTCAAACAACAGCACTTTTTGAAACCTGGAGGCATGAGAGTGTTTCTCCCACGCACACTTTTAGCATCTGGATCCCCCAGTTACCAGTTGGAAGGTGCTTTTATTTTTGTTTTGGGGTATGTTGTCAATTCTCTGCAGGCCATTTCTGCAGCGGAACAAAAGGCTGCATCGTGGTACAGCACTCAGCTTTACAGCAGGTAATTTCAGCGTCGCTCAAAGGCACAGCAATAAACTGTCTAAATATTCAAGCCCACAGATGCTTTTGCTATTTCATGGACTAGGGAGGTTCAAAGACGATCTGAACAACAGATTCCTAACTTTGATTTCATGCAGTCATGCTACTTTGCTTCTTCAGTTATAAAAAAAAAAAAAACACAAGCTTTCATACTGTAGCTTTCATACTCTCTCGCTCATGAATACAAACGCTTTTCTCCAGCAGATCAAATAACAATAACTGTGATAAGTTTCATATGATTTTCCATGCCCTAAAAACAGACGGGCCGCCTGTTGCCAACCCCTGCTCTACCGCATAAACTGTCATCATCTGCCATTGTACTGTGACATTGGGTGGTCAATAAAAATGTTCTGCTGGCATTTTTGGAAATGTGGATTGTATGTGGCTCACAGGCAAAATAATATGAATTAAAAAATGCAAACACCATCCACAATACTTATTGACCATGAACTCCCTTTCTGGTGTGTGGGATCTAGTGACGTCAGCAGTCAAGTAAAGGATGTTTTACACAGATTGTGATAGGATCTTGTGTACAACCGGTTTTGCATGCATACAGTGTGGAACGCGTCAAAGTAAGCGCAACAAAGGCTGCTGCTTCGGCTCAAACATGCTGCTTCTCGAACCAAGGCCATTTCTGTAAATATTACATTCAGTGTTCCATGGTTGTTAGAAAAAAATTAAATAATTGAAATAAAATAGCAATCATATCTCCAGAAAGAGGTCATACAGCTGACAGTGGGTGTTATGACCTTCATGTTGTTCTTTAATATAATAATACATTTAATAATCCAATGCTAGATTAAAACAAATATTTTATAATTAAATTGGCACCCTCGTGTATAGAGTTAGCACTCAAATAAAAATCAATTCTCATCCAGGCACCATAACAATAAAATATGTATGACTAACTGAATATGCATTAAAATGTATGCTGTAAAAAGAAAAGACTGATAATGATAATGCTGTTTTTGAAAGCCCTATCTCACAATATACTATGTGTTTAGTGTTTTTTTACTGATATAAAGGATTCATGTTGATATCTCTCATATTGGCACAATATTTACATGTACTGAAATAGAAATTAGACGTGCAAGAAAGTATGACTTAAAAAAATGAAAATAAATATTTGCTCTCCATTTATTCTTATTTTAGGGAGGAGACGAAAATAGGATTGTCACACTTTATATTAGATGTCTTTACGTTCTTATAATACAAAAAAAAGAAGTTAGGTACAATGTACTTTTTGTGTTCATATTGCATTGCAAAACACTTGCTGCAATTGAGGTAGGATACGGGTAAGGTTAGGGGACAGGTTTTGTTGTACAAATAGGTTTAAAGGTCGGTTAAGGGGTAACAGTGTGATTGTAGATGTAATTACAGAAATTAATTACAGTTGTAATTATAGCCATGAAGGCAATTTTTTTATATAAGTGCAGTGTGAAAAGATGTATGTACACAATAAGTGCATTGTCTCAAATTATTAATGTAAATGTTAAAACATAGTAGTTAAATATACTTAATATACCATGGTAATAGGCTTAAGCTTATACACACTTCCACTAATTGGGATTTTTAAAGTTAACTCTTGTGCATGCATGTGCATATACATATTTTTAGCATGAAATCCCTAGTGTCACTTCTTAAGCTGAAGTACAAGTATTTTGCTGTTAATCTTTAGTCACTGCTACAAGTTCAAGTATTTACATGATGGTGGTGAAGTACATTTTATAGAGACTTCTACAGCTAAAGTATCACCCTGCTGTGAACCTTGAGGACTCTTTTGAAAGTGAGGTGACGTCTCCTACAGCACTGAATGGGCACTGCATGTGTGGGGGTGTGTTTGAGATGTATCTTGTGCACTATTCGGAGCGCCGTGTTGTCAGTGGCATGTCAGCCTGGCAAGCACTTTCTGCTCTCCTACTTCTTCCATAGCCGTGGGCACATGTAATGAATTGAAGTGGCAGTGACCGTCGTGTGCTGCTGGAGAAAGATACTTTGCAGCTCTATACACCAAATCTTGCCTAGTCTTTCAAATTCCAGTGATGAGACATGTCTGACAGAGCGGATCCACATATTTTCAAGTTCTCATTTGCTTCAGAACCCTAGCATTCCCCTATAATCAGAGGGAACTGGTACTGTAGGTTGAAAATAATATTGTACATAATATTGACAAGATTTAAAGCGATTTTGCATTTAAATTTGTCTAATAACCATCAAAACACAGCCCTGACGTCTTAGCTAAAATAAGGCAAAATGCCTATCCTAACCCTAACCCTAAACCTAACCATAGCCCAAGAATAGACTAGCCATCTAGAACATGAACATGTCAAATAAATGAAACCAAACGCCTTGTAATCAATGTTGACTTTGCTTACATGATGGAATATCATTCATATCGCAAGTTATTTTGGCAAAAATGTCATGTAACCAAATTCAAGGTATTAGCTAGAAGTGGGTTACTCATAGCTGGACTATATCGGGTCTATAGTTAACTGAGACGGTGAAATGATGGCTATTGCTTGCTGTGCTACTGTATCATATTTGATACACATGATCCAAACTTTACTTTGATCAAAACTTTACTTTTGAAAAAAAAAAAAAAAAAAAACTGTTGTACACAATCTGCATGCCTTCATGCCTTAGCAAGTAAAAAGCCTTTTATTATAATTCTAAAAATGTCCATCTTCAGGTTGTGGTACATGTATCTTTTTGCAGGGAAATATTTACTGATTTTTAAAGTAAAAAAAAAATATATATAGATTTTATATTATTAGTAATATTTCAAGATGAGCACTGAATCAAATTATGATTATCCTACAGCTTTTTTAGAAAAAAATAAATAAAATCATGTTAAAATATGTGTATCAAATCATGTGATACATCAGGCTTTTGAGGAATGTTTATTTGTACGTCTCACAATCATCATTGTATTGCATTGCAATATACAGTATGTTTTGCATTATAAGTTGTAATGATTTCATCTTAATTTTTGGCCATATAAATATCAAAAGCTGCACCAAATAGCACATTTTTACTCCGTTTGGGCCTCTGAATAAAATTGGGGTGTTTTTTTTTTTTTTGGTCATTGAGGATGAACCTCATATTCTTCTATATCATACTATATAAGCCATAGAGCCTGATGTATCAAATTATGATACTCAAAAAATAAAAAATGAAAAAAATAATTCTGAATTTGACCAAAGGTTCAATAAACTGTTCCATTGAAAAAAAAAAAAAAAAAAAAATTTCTCACACTATTATTTCATATGTCAGACTTTACAAGGTTAAACATTCACTTGCACAGAGCATTTCTATGAAAATGCAATATATTTCTGCCTGCCGGTGCATCTATTTCTGCTACGACTTTGCTTATCACCGCTCAATCTGTCATCAGCATTCAGTGGACATTAGACCTTTGGCGGATCATTGGATTGATAATTAAAAAAAAGACAGAAAACGGAGATTGCATTCACACCAAGGACACATAATAACGCATGGAAGGCTGCTGCCTGAACCTTCATACCCCCTGTCAATAGAAACACGGCCAGAAGTTTATTCCTTGATATTCAATCCAGATGCAACAACACGTCTCAAGACCTCATTTAGTTCCCCATGGTCTGTTCCCACCAGAGAGGGCCACGAGAGCAGGCACAATACCAATACGCTTGAAAAGAGTTCATGTGCGAGTCTCCATAGGGAAGTGTCCAGCAAGTGTATCTGTAAATAGTCCATCATCATGCTGTTGCTTTATTTCAAAAGTCTCTTTATTTAATTTAACCACGACCAGACCACTGTCCTAAGTGTGCAAATGAATACAGGCTAAGGGGCTGTTTACACGACACCGTTTTCAACAAAAAACGTTAAACTTTATGCATTTTTGCCATTCATTAACATGACAACAGCATTTTGGGTGGCTGAAAACGCAAACTTTTAAAAACAGTGTAAAAAACAAAAATACAAATCTCTGAAAATGATGACGTTGTGCAAATGTGTGAAATAGTGTTTCATCGCCATCTAGTGGCCTGGTAGCAGAATATAGCGTTTTCAGTCGTTTTCGCAGATCCGTGTGAACGGGGATTGTTTTGACAATGTGTCGTCTGTACGCGGAAAACTCAAAGGAAAAACTTTTCCGTTTTAACCATATCGGTGTCGTGTAAATGTACCCTAAGATTGAATTGATTTCGTCTCGCGGTCCTACCCCAAAGCAACAAATAAAATTCCTTATCAAATTTATAAGGAAAAACAAGTATTTTGTTTAGGCTTGGCTTGTAGGGATTTCCAAACCTGCGTATATTCAAACGCACATAACTATAGAACCCATTCTAAATGCGCATGTGACCGCCATCAGCGTTTCTCACAGGTTCGCGTTTAAAGTCTGTGTAGAGAGAATGGTGTCGTCTTAGCGGCCCCTAATTTAATAACAAATGATCATTGCGACGGAACCAAATCAATTAAAACTAACTTTAGATGGAAATAACTTAACTCTGCTGTAAAGCCGAAACAATCTCTGTTACCTTAAATTATACGCTTATCTCTGTAAAGCTGCTTTGAGACAATCTACATTGTTAAAAGCGCTATATAAATGAAGATGACTTGACTTGACTTGACTTCAGTTTGATATCTAAGCTAAAGTTTAGCATTCTCAGGAAACTGAAGCAAATTTGCTCTTTAATGACTTTAACTCCACTGGAGGTAATGATAATGCATTTTTATATTGTTACTTGGAAGATACTAAAAAAAAAAAAAAAAAAAAAAAAAAACATTTACTTGCTTTTGGGAGTTGATATGGTGCTGACAATTTAAAGGAATAGTTCACTTAAAAATGAAAATTCTGTCATTTACTCAACCTCAAGTGTGTGTGTGTGTGTGTGTGTGTGTGTGTGTGTGTGTGTGTGTGTGTGTGTGGTGGTGGTGGGAGGGGGGGGGGGGGGTTGCTTTCCAATTTTGCAGCTGGCCCGGGCCTCCAGATACCTCTGCTCTTGGCTAATTTGTTTTCTTTAAATTGAGTTTGTTATTTACTGTGTGTGTATGAGTAGATGGTAATTGATGGTGTTCATTTATTATAATGCCAATGTGAGTTTTTAATTTTGAAATTTCTAGCTATTTATTATTCAACATTGACAAACAAAATAAACTTTTCTACTTCATTACACGACTCATGTCTTCTCACCCACCCACTCAAAACGAACCTGTGTGCCCTTAGGGCTATATCCCTGGTTTTCCGGGGTGGCGTAGTCGATCATATATTGCAATTTCTGTTAAAAGTGTGGTAAATCTTTCTCAATTCTCTTACTCTTGCAACGCTACACTTCCATGGTAGGAAAAAATAATACTTTGGAAGTCAATGGGTTACATCAACTGTTTCGTTAAAATATGCTAAAAATACGTTCTCTTTATCCAGTGTAATATTAGTATGACTATTAGTATGCCATTCACGGGTTCATCTCGCAAAAATATAAACATTATGTTTCACAGGCACCATCAAAACATAGAAAGCAGTCCACTCAGAACCATTAATCTCTTTCCAGCTCAACCTATTGTGAGTTTGGTGTGTTGCTACTGTAGCAGGCTGAGCCAGATGGTGTTTAGCCAGTGTAGAACCATGACTGGCGTGTTACATGGGAAAATAAATTCAGCTTTGCTTACAGAAGTGCAAGACAAAATTCACAGCATTTAGACTTTCAAATATTAAATGGGTCGCTTCAAAGTGAACAGAGCAATGCTACTCTCTATAATGGACGCTTCAAGACTCAAAAGCATTATCATGCACTCGTTCAGAATGACAAATCTTCCAGTTTGTATTGTTTATTTCGATGTGTCCAGTGTAGACAGCCTCACATGTGTGCCACGTCAGGTCAAAAAAAAATGTGCCTGTTGTAGATTTGTTGGATGGGTATATGCTAATATTCTAATGTTCCCTCCAGAGTGTTAGCCTGGTCAGTTGCTTAATCATGACACATAGCAACACAGTTAAAATGATTCCTAATATGTTGGAGCTTTTATTGAAAGTAGTCTACTTTTACCTGGCATGCGTATCTGTAAGAGCAGTATTTGTGTATATGTTTGAGTTGGAGGAGGCACAAGGCACAAAAGGGACATTTGCAAGGTTGTTTGAAAATATGCTTTATTTTTGTAATTCCAATAATGCCACAAGTGTCACAGAAACTATACACTTCACTTTTAACAAATCTATTGATGCAGCATAAAAACATTGGTAATTGAAAATGAGTGTTGTTGTGAGTGATATTTGCATGTTCTTGAGGGCTGCATTCGATCCGATTTCTTGCGGCGCGGGATTACATTTCCCAATGAAAGACGACAGCGGGCGGTAACTCTGGTGTACTTTGGGCAGGAGCGGGCGGTCTGACATTATTTTATTATTCTAAAGGGCTTTTTGAAGAGGAAAAAAGAGATGCATTTTAAATGCATGTGCAATTAAAACCACGTATCAATAGCACAGCAGAAATTAATGGAAATTTGCCCTTACCTATTCAGACATTATTATTATAATTCAGAGTCCCCCTTGTAGCCTACTAGATTTTGGGTGAAACATACAGAACATGGATCTTAATAAAAACCTCTGAAATGACTGAAGTCCTTATATATATTTTTGTTCCTTGTTGAATAATCCTATTACTCTGATACATGTGAGATATGATTGCTTTTTCATGTTGACTTTAACGATAAGTCTGCCTGAGACAGATCTTTATGTGTTAGCTCTAGATTTATAAAACTAACAATGCTTTAGCACCATGTTTTTGACAGATTCTGCCATTTGTGATACGTGTGGCGTATATGCTTAACCCTCTATTGCATGAAATATTACTTAGACATGGTAAAAAAATTTTTTGCATGTTTTTATTACTTAAAATGAGCTAAATAACAGATATATAAAAATATATATATATAAAAAAGTTTAAAGGGGGGTCGTTGGTAAATTTTTGCCGTATGGCAACAATATGCAATCGTGGAAAGTACCATAAAATCAACATTTTTTTTTCAAAAAACAAATTTTATTTAAAACAAGACTCAACAAATCCATCTCATACTTAGTGACATGTTTAAACAAACATTTATACAGTAAAAACATTATATAATTTCAACAGTTATCTGAAATGTCTGGTAATAATAACCAGGAACCTGGAACCTGTCTCACTGAAATACACTATTCATTCGTTTCATTTCACTCAGTCATTTTTTGCTGTTTCATTTCTTTCATTCTCTTCATGCCTTGTGAAAGTCAACAAAGCAGTTCCTCTCTGCAGTGAAGCAGAGGAAAACTGCACACTTGGAGCACTTGCTTCTCACAATGCCCTTGCATCCTGGCATTTTGCATCTGCCCTTCTCAGATGCATGCAAGGGCCAGTGGTCTGTGCGGTCTCTGCAGACAGGATCTGGCGGGACAAAGCTTTGGGGCCCTCTTATATTTTTCCCCACCACAACAGCTTGTGAAGGTCTCCCCTTCCTCTTGTTGCTCACCTTGCTCTCCATGCACAAGCATGAGGCCACTTGGATTTTGAAGTCCAACAGTGGGAGATGGGCAATCTCTGGCATGTGGGACTGGCAGTCTCTTCTGTAAAGCAGCCACGCATCTACCAGGGTCATGTCAAGCATGTGGAATAACCTACAAAATAGCTTAAATCACAAAATATAAAAAATTATAATGTTTTTACCTTTAAAATATAAGCAAAAGTTGTAAACATAGTCTCAGAGTAGTTTCATGCTATGTAAGTCAATGGGACTCCATTAGGTTGAATGCACCATGACATTTCCATATTTGCATATAGTTGCCATATGGCAACAAATGTATTTTAGCTTATTACAAAAAACGTATAAAATCAAAACAGAATTTAATGTTAAAAAATTAAAGTTTACTTACCCTGGATAGTGACTTCAATTTTTTTATTTGATGAAAATTTTCCAAAATTCAGAATAAAAGGCAATCTTCGGGAGCCCCAGACAGTGATGTTTGCATGTCAATGTCCATGAGCAAAAAGGACTGGCAAACAGGATATCCTGGTCATGTGACCTTATAAATTGTATTTCCTTAAAAGTAAAAGCCCCCTTTTCACAACTAACTGTAAAAACATAGATTTTATATCACAGCTTTTTAGAAAATTAAGATAAAGTAATGTTTGCCATATGGCAACACTATGCAATAGAGGGTTAATTTCTAGCAGTATTAAATGAATTTTGCATACTGTAACAGAATATTCCGAACTATATATTAACTAATTTATAACCCATTATATTGTTATATGAATAATAGTACATTGTTTCCATAGTTTTTATCTAAAAACACTAATGCATACCTACTTTCCAATTCAACCAGATCAGAAAAATCAGTCAAATTTATAATACAATAGAAGCCTGGATAGAAGAGGTGACATTTTACTGTCTTTGTATTATTTAATCATGAATGTGGCGATTATGCTCTGCTGATCTTTGAGAAGAGCAACCCTGCTGTTTCCACTGGCCGACACCAGATCCAATATGTGGGCCACTGTTAATGACCCTATTACTCTGCTCTGATGGCTTCTATGGGTTTGATGTAGCAATGGTGACAGCGTTGTTTATCCAAGAAAATGGGCACATTGAGCATAGGTGTAATCACTCTCCTCTGAGACCCTGACCAATAGACAGCGGAACGGAAAGGCAAGGACGAGTTTTTATAGTTTCATTCATGATGATATACCAAATCATTACCGAAATGTGGCCACTGGGGTCAATTGCATCGCATGGCCTACGTTTAAACTCAGCAACTGAACACAGAATAATCACAGCGACTGAGTGACCCAAACTGACTCCATGGAGAAATGTATGAATCTCCATGCAGGACTGTTCAAGGTAACATCAGGGGGGCAAAAACCACAGAAAAAATCACTCTGGTTTAAAGTGATAGTCCTTCCAAAAATCATTGACTCACCTCCTTGTTGTCCAAACTCATATTCTGTTATTTTCCTGTTTATTATTGTTAACCTGCTTTGAAACAATTTTGCTTTTCTACTGTAAAAAAAGCAATATAAAAATAAATGTGTTGACTTGACTATCATTTCTTTAGAACACAAAATGAGAAATTTTAAAGAATGAACTATTTTCATAGTTTATAGTTACCAAGACTGTAAAGCTAAAAAAAAAAAAAAAAAAGTTAAATTGCAGAACTAAATTAAGTTTGATTAAACTAAATTTGTGTTTCGAAGATTAACCAAAGGTTTGGAACAAGGTGAGGGTGAGTAAATGACAGAATTTGCATTTGTGGGTAAACTAATTTTGTTTGTGAAGTTTGTGAGTGAGCAAGGACAAACAATAGGTGTAATTAAATGAATTTGTTTTGTTCTAAATTACTGTTGCTTTTAGTGTCTTTCACCTATTCAGCTTTTAAAGCTTTTTAAAAGAATTGTAAAAGCATTAGCGACACAAAATATGTTTCTGAACATGTTAGGGCACTTTTACAGAATAATTCATTTATCTCTAGTCTGGTTGCTGAAATGAAACTGCTATTACCCCTCTTATCAAATGTGCTGAGGCACTGAATCCTGAACATTGTTATTAAAAATTCAATTTTACTAAACTCATTTAGTGAATTTTGCATTACCTCTTTTCTCCTACCTGGATATATACATAAAACATGTATCCGAAAGCCTCTTGGGTCTGTTGTGATTAAATGTATTTCCCAAAGACATCAAACCTGAATTGACTTGAAGTGCTCAGTGCCTCAGAGGACATCAGTATAGGTCTACTTGCATGAATATGGATTTGACCAGGTTGTTACACACATGTAAAGCAACTCCTCAGAAGCCCTGGAAACCATTGAGCTTTATTACAGTTTTAAACATTTTGCAATAAGTGTAGTGTCATGTTGCACAGTGTATCTTTTCTGCAGTGGAAGCATCAGTGACACTTTGTTTTGATGTTCCCTTTTAAACTTTCTGTTGACTATAAGTGACTTTTCAACATGTCAACCGACTCTCATTAGAGTATTAGTATACTGTCTGCTTAATATCTGAACTCTTTATTGCAATGGTTCTCTAACAGACATCCTACTGACTCTTTTGCAACTACATGTCAACTTATTCTAACTCTACCAGTGTACAAATACTCTACTCAAATAAGAGTTAGACATGTATTTGCAGCGTTACATAGAGTCAACAGAATGTGTTAAAGGGACCATCAATGTAAAGTGAAACCAAATCATCAAATCTGCAAATCACCTCAGAATGTTGACTAATCTTAGACCAAATTTATGCTTGACTTCTGCAAAAAGTAACACATAATAGGCATAATAGGCCTCATCACAGTAAAACATGATATGATCAATAAGTCATGACAACATATGATTTCCATTAACTCATCAAAATTCATCAGACTCTGATGTTAAATGCCAAAATAACCTTATACAATTCATACACTACACAGTAGAGTACATAGTGCATAGTGTATAGTGCGTCATTTGGGACACAACTTTAGAATAAGTATTAGAATGTGTTCAAGTGTGTAAACAGTATGTGAGATAACAGTATGGAAGCCACTATGGAGATGTTGTGGTGACAGGAGCAAGTGTGTGCTTTAACGCAAACATTAATGAAATTTATGCCCTTGGCATCAACGTCTTATGAGATACCGTCTCATGAGAAAAGTCCTCACATGTGGGTTCAGTCTACTTCTGCCTAGTCAAAACACTAGCCACAAGCATAGGGAACATAAATAAACCAAGAGTATGTATGCTTGCAAATCTCTGGAGTCACAGTCAGGCAGATTAAGTGTCTTTTAGTCCTGTAGAAGAACACTATCTTTATGTTGAGTTTGTTTTCTGATACTCCCTGACCTCTATCCACTCTTATCAGACTGGCCATATTGACTGTGGCCTTTTAAAGTCTGCCCTAGTGGCCTCTATCCTCACTAATGTGGCTTCTACGAAGAGCCAAAACATGTATCTGCCTCAGCATACAGGTATGCAATAGTGGCTGGACTTTACATTTGTACACTTCTCGATATATGTTCATGTCGTTCCACCACAATAACTCCTTACTGTTCATCACTACCTTTTAAGACATGAATGATCATAGCTGCACTTTTGAGGCTGTTGAGTGACATTTTGCCACAGTCTTCTAATATACCTTGTTTTGGCCTAAATCTAAGGTAGTATCACATGTGGAGAAGGCAATTGCAGAATATGCCGCAACAATCTCAGTGAAAAGTTCAATGGTGTGTCCTAACTTGTGTAGGCTACTTATGCATTATTCTGTGCCATTTTTGGTGTAAATAGTGTGAGTAGTAGGTTTCAGATTCCAAAACGAAAAACGTTGGACATTTCCCACACCGACACATTCTCACACTTAACTCATCACATATTGATGCTTGGTCAGGACCCCTTGGCTTTCAGTTATTTTCCTTATGGAGAATTTTGTTTTTAATAACTGCTTTTTCACTTTAAGACATACAATGTAAAATGACATATACAGCAAGAAAATATAAATATAATTTCATTCACCTATCTATTACTTGGGTGAAAAAAATCCATCCTTCTGTCCTTTTAAATGACAGTGTTAAAAGTGCACGTTCGTCACGTTACGTGAAGCTGATTGTTGTAGCCTATAACTCCGACTGCATGATTATATATTACAAATCTGTACTGTCCACAATTATGGTAGTTGCTAGATTACCGGTACTGTAACGTTTTTTCCACAAGGATAATAAAGAGAGATGAAGAAGATCAAATTACAACAAAGTTTCATTAAATGACACAAAAACAGGCACTGTAGGCCTAATCCAAAACGAGCAACGCAACAAGACGGGAGACAACAGTGCTAGGCACAAACAATACCAGACAATCAACCAGTGTTGCCAGATGTACGATAATTATCGTATTTGTATGATAATTTTGATAATTTTCGTACGATGTACGATCAATAATGGAAAAAATCCTATAATGTACGATAATTTCAGAACTGTGTGACACTTCAAATGATGGTCGTTGTATTAGGGCTTCTCATTGATCTAGCTGTGGATTCTACGTCTACCGGGGGAAGAACGTGTAGAGAGAGGGAGCGAGAGACCTTGCGTGTGTGTGCTGTGCCACACGAAGCGCATGTAAGGACCCAACCAATCAATTGTAAGTGCGGGCGGGCTTTTATCTATACTCCCGAACCGAATCAGAACCGACCCCCGAACCCCGAACCCCGAACCCCCCACCAGAATTTACGTCTCTGCGATGACTGGTTGAAATGCCACGGTAGGCTCCTCTGCAATGTTTTTTTTTTTTTTTCAACACTCTGATTTACCAATGGAGTCAAAAGTCTCTGGTTATGGATTTGCCTTCCCCTCCAATTCTCTCGCCCCTCAGACTCGCCTTTTCACAGTTTCCCAGATGGCAGATTTGGCAAGTTCAGGAAAGAGTAGCGGTAGTTCTGACTTCAGTAATATTTTATAGTGTTAAAATGTTACAATGGTGAAATTACAAACAAGAAATTCACATTCTAATACATAAAAATGATTGAGTAATGAATAATTTCTCCCAAAACTTTGGGTAGGCTTCCCTTGCCTCCTCTGACGAGCCATCACGGCTTATAAAATTCATGCACTACACAATAGAATACAAGTAAAAATAGATGAATTTGAAACGATTAATAGATGATTAGAGAATGGATTAATATGTGTGTTAATATTAATATTGATTTAATATTTCATGTTCACAAGAACCATGTTGTTAGCTTAGTGTCAAAAATGTGCTAGTGCTGTACAAAACTGGTGCCTAATTTAGAAGGACATATGTACTGAGACTGAAGCACAACTATTTTTGAATGCACTAACTGCTTTAGCAACCACTTAACTAAAGGATTTATTGTATGTAGATCAGGCAATAGCCAAAACATGCTCATACATTTAACACAGATGCCTTTGTTCCTTACCCCAGTGTTCCTGTTTGATTTTGCAGTCTATAACTGTGAGTAATTTTGGTCTAATTTACCTGAAAGAATAATATTCTTGTTTAGAATATCCTTTCTCTCAAAAAGCATGTGTTTGTGATCTTCACCTGGCTATTACCGCTAAATGAAATCAGACAGTATAGCCAAGGCTACATAGTGCACTCAAAAATGTTATATGTAGTCTTGGCTATGTTCATCTACTCTCTATTTTAATTTAGCAGTAATCACGGGATGCAAATTGTTCTAGGCTTGAAACCCAATCTATAATAAGCCTAACGTACATAGAAAAGAAGCGTGTTTACGTGGAAAAGAAACTTAATATTGAAAATGCAGTGCAAATCCACTAAACTGGATTGCAAGTTGTTGGTGTTATTTCCACTGACATTGTACCATGCGCAAAAGTGGTACAGCTGTTTAGTGAATCAAAATCAGTTTAAGTTTCCATGATGGTTACGCTGTCTTAAATGGTAGCTGTCAGTGGAGACCGAAGACAGCAAGGCTTCCTCAAAAAATATATATATACAGTATATATATATATATATATATATATATATTTTTTTTTTTTTTTTTACGCTATACCACCCAAAGCTGTTATTTCTCCACAAAGTGATTTATTTATTTACTTTTTTTTTTTTTTATGTCAATGAATATATTATTCTTCTTGTTTACTGCATGATGAAACCTCATCAGGTTTCTGCAGTTAGGAAAAGAAAAAATTATTTTGGCTTGTTTCATCATAAATTGCCAACTCGCTTATATAAAAAGCAGACAACCAGCTTTTATGTGCAGAGCATAAAATGAAATCTGTAAAAAAGACATAGGCAATAACTGATCAATATTTTTACCGTTTCTTCGTGTGCTGCATACCATGGAATCAACCTGAGTGCTATTTTCTGTCTGGTACCGTAGACTTCTGTGTAAGTGTTTTCCATGAAAAATGTGCAGTGGATTGTTTCGAGCTCTGCATTTAGGCATGTAGACATTGGCCAGACTGGTTCAAGCTGATAGAAAGGCAATAGTAACTCAAATCACCACTCGTTACAACTAAGGTATATGCAGAAGTGTATTTCTGAACGCACAACACATCGAACCTTGAAACAGATGGGCTACAGTAGCAGAAGAGCACACCGTTGCCACTCCTGTCAGCTAAGAACAGGAAACTGAGGCTACAATTCACAAGGGCTCAGCAAAATTGGACAATAGAAGATTGGAAAAACGTTGCCAGGTTTGATGAAATATATATAGTTTGCTTGGTTTTGAAAATTGTATAAATTTGTCTCTCATTAAAATGGGTTTAAAATGTGTAAATAATCTTGCTCCAGATATCATGCCAATTAATATCAAAATAGAGTAGTAATGGGATTGCTACTGTACAAGAGGAATGTACAGTACCAAAGACAAAAACTACATTTGCACAATCTAAATTTTCAATTCAAGGGACACTGCTTTGGAACAACCTGCCAGTTGAACTGAAAATGCAAAAAATGTTGACAATTTTTCAAAGAAATCTAAAAAAGTGTGCTTGAAACAAATGCAGGTTTGTGAACATGAATTTAGTTGTCAGACTACTTGTGCATACAAAAATCTCTCTGGATTTTTGGAAAAGTCCCAAAGGAATGTTTGGAAATGTAAATTCCTTCTGACACACTACAGCAAAAAGATATAAATAAATAGTGTGTGTGTGTGTGTGTGTGTGTGTGTGTGTGTGTGTGTGTGTGTGTGTGTGCGTGCGTGTGTGCTTAATGTATTTGCGAACATTTTAAGGAACACTGCAAATGAATGCAATTAATGTCTAATAAATTTTGTTAAAACACAGTGATTAATGACATTTTCCCGTTTTCAGTGACCTACTCTAAAGTGAGAACTATTTACTCCTAATTACCATCTAGCAATGCATTTACAAGCTAATTAAACAATAATAATTGTGGTAATTACAATGACAATGAATGAATAACTCACTTTTTGTATACAGTATATATATTGATCGGGTGTCAGTTGCACTAATGCAGTCAAACGATTTTGCACATCAGATCACATTATACTTTCACTTCTAAAGGGTTACACTGTGGAGCAATGACTGTCTCCATTATGTCCTCTGTAACTGCACTACAGAGACATGAAAATAACACACTGGCTACAATGAGAAACACAGAGAGAAGATTTTGAACTTTCCTTTGTAGCCCCACTGTGCCACTGATGTAATTAATACACTTAATTAGGCCTCTATATCGACATGGAGGTTGAGGGCCAACTAACTCAACGCTTTGTGATCAGAGTGCAGCTTCTCATGGGTGTTTCTGCCTGTTTGATCCAGATAATCTGGGCCTTTGTGCGGTACAACTCATCATCTCACCACATTGTGGCCGTGTGTGCCTTTGATTTGGATTTGCAGGTGTTGCCGCCCCCTCTTTCACTGCCCACACCAACAGGAGAAACTCAACAGGGTATATGGCATATTCTCACAGAGACCAGCATGATGTTTCATCTCAATAATATATTAGCAGTGAGAGCTTGCTATTCAAATGACCATTCACTCTCGCCATAATCAGAGTGTTGCTTGCGCTCCATGGCAACTGTTCCGTGAAGGGGATTTGAATACAACAGAAAGAAAATAGTGTGAGGAAAAAGAGCGAGGAAACAGATTAAAAGAACAGTCTTTTGATTTGCTGTGTCTGTGTATCAGTATCAACACTTACCTCTACGGATATGGATGAGTTGCTTTAGTGAAATGAAGCAGGAATATTTAAAAGGATTTACTCCACTACAAAAAATTTACTTGCATTTCCCTTAATGTGGTCGTGTTTCATTGTCGACTTTCTGCTAACTGAGGAGACACTGACTTTTTTGGTGAGGACATTGGTTTGAATATATTTTGGCTTTTGCAACAATGTATGCATAGTCACGCTTGTCTCTTTCGTGAGGATCAGGATGGCTTTTGCTCTTGTGGCAAAAGCTTACATGTCATTCAAATTAATCTGGGAAATGTCTATGAAAAGATAGAAGTGAGCTAAGAGATTTTACAAGTGGACTAAACAGACATTTGCAAAGGCTGTTTTATTTTATTATTTTTTTTGGCCTTTGGATGGCTCAGGACCGCTGTCAACTACAGGACATTTAGTCAAACTGTAAAAAAAAAAAAATAAAAAAAAAATTGCTAAATGTTCTGATACCACTTTTCTAAAATCTACAAAGGAAACAATTCTTTATAACATATTTGAGTTTATCTTTCAAACCTAACAGTCTTTCAAACCTACACTGTGTAGGTTTTTTTTCTGGAGGTCCCTTCAGGTAACTGACAGCCTTTGTAAACCCTTCTCTATATATATAAATTGTCTACAGCTTTAGAGGAACTCATCCATCTCTAATGTGAAGGCATAAAGAATCATCTTTTCACTGCTTACAATACATAATTTTTCCTGTGCTCAGTATATAATACACAATGCGACTAAACTATAAAATTCTTCACACTCTCTTTTTGCCTCTTCAAGCCCAAGCGGCAGGCATATGTCATTTTCCTTGGACCGTTTAGCTCTTCAAATTGTTCTTCATTTTTCAAATGACTGCTGCCGTATTGATGGAGCATTTTCCTAGTCCACTGAACAGATGTCTTTAATGAGTTTGCAGAGCTTAAGCACACAGACTGATATGGATTCTCAATGCATCATTTCAAAGACCCAAACTATAAACTTCAAAATGTATATATATATATATATATATATATATATATATCCATCCTTTTAAAAAAAGAGAGGTGTTCATTGTGAAACATACATCAGTACCTTAAACAAAGTTGTTACCTGGGGCCTCAACTTTGGGGAGATTTCTTCCTCAGTGTGTGTGTATGAGATAGATTTTCACAAAAGATAGATTTGGCGTGTGCACAAAGGTTTTCAGTTTTACAAAACCAAACATAAACCTTACAAAATTCCATTTAGTGAAGTATTTCCCTTTGATAGGTTCACTCAACAATGTGTTCCAGGTGTAACAATTGTGTGAAGCTCATATAAAATCATGCCCCTTTGAGGCACTGCATTTCCAATGCCTCAAAGGGCCATGGTTTTATATGAGCTTCACACCCCAAAGGTGTTTTTGGGGTCCTTGAGATGTTTTGACATGCCCTGACATTTGTGCTTTTTTCAGTTGCTTATAAACATATTAATGGCAAAAGTGTCATTACACTCTATTCAGCACAAACAAGGCTACCATAATATGTGAGCAACATGTATGTACATGTTTGTATTTTTGAGAGAATAATGTTTATGCATGGTATTGGAAAAACTAAAAATTAAAGTTTCTGAAATAAGGCCACAAAACACATACGAAATTAATTCAAGCCAAAGAAAGCCCACGTCACACCTCTATTTATCTCCCTGCACCCTCCTAACTTCACTCTCTCTTACAAGAAACCTACGGTTGGTAAATGAGTACCATCACAGAGAGGCACAAAATCACTTTCCAAAATGTTTTTGTTCCTTGCTGGTTGAATGATCTTCCAAACCCTATATAGACAGCCAAATCCCTGACACTATTCAAGAAACAGCTGAACATTCTTCTTTTCTTTGAGCACTTAACTTCATCCTGCAAAAAAAAAAAAAAAAAAAAAAAATCCTCTTCTGAGCTTTCACTATTCCTTAATCCCTCTGTATTCTAGCTGGTATTATAATGAACGATGTCTGAAACTTTGTATCACTAGCTGTTTTCGTATTTGTTGCCTCCTTAAGATTAATCGTTTGTGTTATTCCACATTTGTAAGTCGCTTTGGATAGAAGCGTCTGCTAAATGAATAAATGTAAAACCCTGGTTGGAAATATGGAAACTTTGGGTTTGGCCTTTGATTGGGGCTTAATGATTAATTCTGTTCTTTCGTCAGAGACTATGGAGACCACTTTAAATGCAAGAGCTGGTTTTACAAGAAGGCTGTATACTATTAAGTGGTGGTAATTAGCCTTAGTGAATACAATTTGGGTGATGGGTGGTTCAGTGCTGGTATTCCTTCATGACTGATTTCTGCTGGTGCTCTAAGGCGTATGTGGTTCTGATTGCTACTGAACATGCTCCAGTTGATGTTTCTTTGGGGAGGTTTTCACTTGTTTCTCGTTTCATCCATGACAACTGAGACCTTTCCATCCTGCTAAAATCCATGAGGTCCCTGGCAACTAACTATATGAACTTTGTCAAATCCAATAATTGGTTCTTGCAAACATGACTTGGTTCCTAGGCAATCTGCTAAAAAAATCCGGTGCCCTACCGTCCGGAAATACATAAACCTATATTAGAGCTTGTCTGTCTGCTGCTTTCCAGTTTTGGTGCAATCTTACAGCCAGTGAATGGACTTCAGTTTATATGTAAGTGGTCGATGGGCATCCGAGGCTACAGTTTAATTTGTTCAGCAAGATTCAGACTGTTATGCCGCCATGACTAGTTGGCAGTAGGGAAAAATGGACTTAGCATAATGCAACACATACTGTGTTTGATTTGCATTATAATTGCGAAATAACAGTGATATGTGAAATTGAGCAACAAGTGTTTGTGTTTGTACTTGCATAGAACAGTCTATGTTTAAGGCCTAAGTGCTTCATTTTAAAATACCCCACACACTAAACAGTTCACCTCAACAGCTACTGTATTTAAATCAGTCTAATGACCTAAATCATGCTGAAAAAATGTAATAAATCCGAGAAAGGTACAGTAAGATTATTATTCATTGTAACACATTTCTGTAATCATGTTTCTTTTTAAACATTCAAGTATGACATTGAAGTTGAGTTCATCTTTTAAAGTTTGATTTTTAGTAGCATTGCAGTCTTGCACTTAATGAGCTTTCAGTGTTGTTTTGTGTTTTTCATGTCAATAGTCTCTGCAAGTTGATTATCTGCCATGATTTCTTTTCTAGCCAGTGCCTCAAAATGACATTTCAATATCTCTCCACTAAGAACCGAGTTACTCTGAGAAGCATCCATTTATTGATCGGCATTGTATTACATTTTTCTTTCTTTTTCTTCCATGCTGTTAGAGAGGTTTGAGTTCTACAAGAATAAAACTTTGTCTCTTCTAGACACTTTTCAAAAATGATTGAACAACATGAAATCCAAATTTACCTTCTCGGATCTTATTCCATACATCAGTGCATGTTATTCTAAAGAAGAAAAAAAGTTTGTCTCTGTAATCTTTTATTAAAATGTAATAACTTTGCTTCTAAAACTACTTTCCTTTTTATGCCACAAATCCGTCTTAGTTGTCAGTTCCTTTTTTCCAAACGACTGGCTCCTTTATTGTCCATTTTTCATAGTCCAATGAATTCTAAATGGATAATATCAAGTCCTGCCCTACCTTATTCCTCATTGAATATCCTTTTTCACTAAGAATTAGCTTTCGGAAGTAAAATAGGTTTCAAATGGTGTTTTAAAGAACAAAGAATCTCAATGTTTTATCTTCATTTAACAATTAAAACAATTTTCTGGGTTTATTAATAGAACCGTGGATGGCGACATCAGTCGTGTTCTCCTGGGCTCTGTTTATTTTTGTTGTTTTATTGTGATACTACAGACTGAAGCTGCAGTTACAGCATATACAAGTTTCTGCAAAGATATCTTCCCACTATTACTCACAATAAATAAAATAATGACCAAGCTCTCACAAATTATTAAACATGTATACTGCCATCCAAAGGCAAACGCAGTAACTACACATTTGGTCAAAATTGAGTCAAGGCCTGAAATGGGCTTTGTGAAATCTGTTTTGTCTTGTGACAAAGTTTCATGGTTCGATTGTGTCCTGTTTCAGAGAAACGAGGGTGTCAAAATTGCAGTAACTACAAAATACGTGCTAATACCAAGGCAAACCGCAGTAAGTGATGTTATTGCGTTCTAGCTTTGTTTTCCCGACTTTGACACCGCAGATACTACTTGGTAGCCTTATCCCGAAGGGGATTGTGATACTGTTTGCCCCGATCGTAGCACTCACACAGAACCAACAAGCCAACCACAATCGCGCAGCAAAATGATGGTTGAACACACGTTAAAACGCAAATATTCAAAGACGGGTAAGGAAGGTGGCAAAATATTAACTCCTAGCAAAGCAAATGACAGCTTTATAATCAGTTAACATAAACTAGCCAGCTGCTAGCAAATTAGAGAGACATTTTAGGTACATTAGGTACATAGTGTTAGCTTTATTGATCACCAATGAAATGTAAGGGTTTCCAACCATGCATTTGATGAGAGTGAGTCAGACAGGAGTTCTGCCTGATGTTAGCAAAAAAAAAAAAAAAAAAAAATTATCTTTATGAAAAGAAAATATATTTCCCATATATGAATGATCAATATATTAAATGGTTTAATAGTATATTTGAAAATATACAGCATGATATATTGTGTTAATATATTACAATATATTGAATAATACATAAGGAATTGACGCTTTTCATATATTGAAAGATATGTTACAATATATTTACTAATATATCTGTCACATTCACCGCCTGTCATCGTCCTGTCTTCGTTCTCACTACAGTTCCCAGAATCCTCGTTTCCACACCTGAACTCACTCCCTTCGTTACCCACCTGTTCATCATCATCATCTGCATCACCTGTCTTGTGTTCATCTGTCTGTGTATTTAAGTTCCTGGTTTTCACTCATCATGGTCGGTTATTGTTTGTGCACCAGCACACTGTTCAGTTTGTTTGCCCATTGAGAATTAAACCTTTGCTGTTTTTGTACTTTTGACTACGCATCCTTCATTCATCATCTTCATCATCTACCCATGAGCGTGACAGAATAACCGACCAAAACCAAACATGGAGCAAGGGAGTTTGTCTCTGGAAGAATATGTTGAAGTATACCTTGACTACTTCCAAGATGTGAGTAAAGATCCTCATATTCTGAAGATGACGTTTTGGAGTGGATTGAGTAATCCACTAGATCAGATGCTCTTGTGGGGCGATTTTCACCTCCCCTTCACGGAGTTCATCGACCGCACTCTTTGGGTGTGTGGTTCCTCCTTCACGGTGGAAGTTAATCCAGAACCAGCTATCTCCGCTGAGCCACCCCTCTTCATCCAGAGCACCAGTCCAGCCGAGCCTGCACTTCACGCCAGTCCAGCCGAGCCTGCACTTCACGTCAAATCTGCCGAGACCAAGGCAGTATGCGTCGTGCCCGCTGCCCTTGTGACTGAGAGCGTCTCGCCCACCGCGCCTGTGACTGACAGCGTCGTGCCCGCCAAGCCTATGAATGGGGTAGATGTCTTCAGCGACCTTCCTCCTCTCATCGGCCCTGACGAGCCAAAGTCCTCTTCACCGCTGGTCCCGTCCAGCACCGAGCCTTCACCGCTGGTCCCGTCCAGCACCGAGCCTTCACCGCTGGTCCCGTCCAGCACCGAGCCTTCACCGCTGGTCCCGCCCAGCATCGAGCCTTCACCACTGGTCCCGTCCAGCACAGAGCCTTCTACACAGCTGGTCCCGTCCAGCACTGAGCCTTCTTCACCGCTGGTCCCGTCCAGCACTGAGCCTTCACCGCTGGTCCCGTCCAGCACAGAGCCCTCTTCACCGCTGGTCCCGTCCAGCACAGAGCCTTCTACACAGCTGGTCCCGTCCAGCACTGAGCCTTCTTCACCGCTGGTCCCGTCCAGCACTGAGCCTTCACCGCTGGTCCCGTCCAGCACAGAGCCCTCTTCACCGCTGGTCCCGTCCAGCCCAGAGCCTTCTTCATCGCTGGTCCTGTCCAGTTCAGAGCCCTCTTCGCCGCTGGTTCCGCCCGGCTCGGAGCCCTCTTCACCGCTGGTCCCGCCCAGCTCAGAGCCCTCTTCGCCGCTGGTTCCGCCCAGCTCAGAGCCCTCTTCGCCGCTGGTTCCGCCCAGCTCAGAGCCCTCTTCGCCGCTGGTCCTGCCCAGCTCAGAGCCCTCTTCGCCGCTGGTCCTGCCCAGCTCAGAGCCCTCTTCGCCGCTGGTCCTGCCCAGCTCAGAGCCCTCTTCGCCGCTGGTCCTGCCCAGCTCAGAGCCCTCTTCGCCGCTGGTCCTGCCCAGCTCAGAGCTCTCTTCGTCGCTGGATCTGCCCAGCACAAAGCCCTCACCGCTGGATCTGCCCAGCACAAAGCCCTCACCGCTGGATCTGCCCAGCACAAAGCCCTCACCGCTGGATCTGCCCAGCACAAAGCCCTCACCGCTGGATCTGCCCAGCACCGAGCCCTCGTCGCTGGATCTGCCCAGCACCGAGCCCTCGTCGCTGGATCTGCCCAGCACCGAGCCCTCATCGCTGCCCTGCACCGAGCCCTCTCTGGTACCCGGGACTTTTCCCAAGTATTTTTTGGGGGGGGGCCATAGGGCTCCGTCCTGGCCACTCAAGGGGCCATGGCCACCTGAGGGGTCCTCACCACCATGGCCACCTGAAGGGTCTTCACCACCATGGCCACCTGAAGGGTCTTCTCCGCCGTGGCCACCTGAAGGGTCTTCACCACCATGGCCACCCGAAGGGTCTTCTCCGCCATGGCCACCTGAAGGGTCTTCTCCGCCATGGCCAACCGAAGGGTCTTCTCCGCCATGGCCACCCGAAGGGTCTTCTCCGCCGTGGCCACCCGAAGGGTCTTCTCCGCCGTGGCCACCCGAAGGGTCTTCACCGCCGTGGCCACCCGAAGGGTCGTCTCCGCCATGGCCACCTGAGGGGTCGTCTCCGCCATGGCCGCCCGAGGGGTCTTCTCCGCCACGGCCACCTGAAGGGTCTTCACCGCCGTGGCCTCCCGAAGGACCCGCACCGCCGCGGCCACCCGACGGGTCCGCACCGCCATGCTCCCCTTATCTGCCTGCACCTCCTTGGTCCCCTGGTCTGTCTGCACTGTCTTGATCACCTCCTCTGTCTGTCCTGCCACCATCCTGGAGTCCGTACTCCTGAACCTGTGCCACCTTCCCGTCACGGACTCCAGGATGCCCACCCCCCCTCCCGTATGCTGCCTTCTTCAGCGCGGGACGCGCCTTGCGGGAGGGGGGAGTAATGTCACATTCACCGCCTGTCATCGTCCTGTCTTCGTTCTCACTACAGTTCCCAGAATCCTCGTTTCCACACCTGAACTCACTCCCTTCGTTACCCACCTGTTCATCATCATCATCTGCATCACCTGTCTTGTGTTCATCTGTCTGTGTATTTAAGTTCCTGGTTTTCACTCATCATGGTCGGTTATTGTTTGTGCACCAGCACACTGTTCAGTTTGTTTGCCCATTGAGAATTAAACCTTTGCTGTTTTTGTACTTTTGACTACGCATCCTTCATTCATCATCTTCATCATCTACCCATGAGCGTGACAATATCATAATGTATGTAATTTTATATTCAGTAATACACTTCATAATATATATGTGTATATGTGATCAGATATGGTACTGGATTTGTAATATATTGCAGATATATTTACTCATGCAACATAAATACACATATATAGAGAAATATATAATGTTATATATTTCTTATATTTTTTTAAATTATTTACATTATAAATGTTTCATATTTTCAAGCTAGTTATCAAAAGCACAAGCACACCTGCATGTACTACAGTTTAGTCAAGAGACTATCACTGTGCTGAGGAGTGCACAGTCATTACTTTTAAAATATAGTAATAACAGTCATAATTGTGTTTGTCCAATCGTCAACCGAACCACAGGCTCTACTCTTCAGCACAATGGTACATGATATGAATGTGTGTGTATGTGTGAACATACATTCACATTTATATGGGAACATATGTGCAATATGTACACAATAAAGGATACACACTTTGTGGATATTACATGTAATGCTATTTTTGTCTTCATTTATAAATATTTTGTATGTATTAATATGTAGCCATACATGGTCAATGCATATATTGCAATGTATTGAAAAATAGAAGAACTAGTTTCCCATATGGAAATGTATTATGTTATATCACATTATATTTTGCAGTATATTCCCATATATTTTTGTTCTGTGAGGGTACACGCCAAACAAATACCCTGTTTTGGTTAATCACATGCCATGTCAGCCTTATATTGATACTTTTTTGAATCCCAATCATCCATTTCTCCCTCCATGCCTCCATCTACCTCTTCTTACCTCCATTCCAGCTTTTACAATCTGCGAGGAAGATGTTAGAAGGCTTTTCAAAGGAAAACACAGCAGGAAGGCCTCTGGCCCTGATCAAGTGTCCCCCCTCTTGCCTGAAATGTTGTGCAGAGTTGGCTGCCATTTTTACTCAGATAGTTAAAAAAACATTAAAATTGAGTAAGGTCCCATCATGCTTCAAGCGATCTATTATCTTCCCTGTTCCTAAAAAAGCTTGCAACTCAAGCCTGAATGACTATAGAGCAGTTCATGAAATGTTCTCAGTAGTTATGAAATGTTTTGAGAGACTGGTATTGGCATACCTGAAGGTTGTTATAGGCTCACTGCTGGATCCGTTCCAGTTTGCATACAGGGCAAATAGGTATGTAGAAGATGCACTGAACATGGGACTGCAAACTCTCTGGGGTCTTATGCATGCATCTCGTTGTGGATTTTAGAACAGCTTTTAATACAACCATCCCTGATATTCATAATTTAAAACTCAGTCAGCTTACTGTGCCAAATTCCATCTGTAAATGGATTACACACTTTCTCACTGATAGAGTGCAGAAGGTTAAACTGGTAGTATTTACATTCAGCACAAGCACGCTCTGCATTGGTGCCCCTCTAGGGTGCATGCTCTCCCCTTTATTATTTTCCATATACACAAACAACTACACTACCTCAGATTCTTGTCAAGTTCTTAAAATTTGACACTACAGTTATTGGACTTATTTGGGATGGAGATGAGTTCATATATATATGCAGGAGGTGGACCAGCTCTAATTTGTGGTGTAGTAATAACCTGCAATTAAACATCAGCAAGACTGCAGAGAAGATTGTTGATTTTAAGAAAAACCCTTCCTGTTTGTCTCCACTCATAATTAATGGTTGTACCGTGACCAGCACTGAATCCTAAAAGTTTCTTGGCACTACCATCTGCAGGGATCTGAAGTGGGAGAGGAACATTGTCCATATCGTCAAAAAAAAAAAAGCACAGCAGAGGATGCAGCCTCCTCCGTCAATTAAAGGGGCATTCCACCCATTTGAACCTTGTTTTTTTTTATTTAAAGTGGGTCATATATGCAGGCTTGGGAGGGTTACTTTAAAAATGTATTCCGTCACAGTTACAAATTACTTCATAAAAAAAGTATTCAGTAACGTAATCCAAGTACTATAATATGAAAGTAATGTAACTGATTACTTTTGGATTACTTCAAGGTCACGTATATAAATAAAGTAAAAAAAAAAAAAAAAACTTATTAAGAATTTGGCCTTAACACATTAACACAGGCCTGAATATATATTTATGTAAAGGGCTATACAGACATCTAGTGGCTAATGTATGGTATTACAGATTATTTTCTTTTATTTTTAACAAATTTTAACAAAAAAAATAAAAACACATTTAAATTTTTTTTTTACACAATCTACATATTAGTTTATTTTAAAATAGGCCTACATGTTGACTAAAGCCGTGATCTTTCTTAATTTGCCTGACTGAACTTGTGGCGTTGGCAGTGGGAGTTCCCCTATGTTACCTAGACAGCGAACATCCCATTACGCGAGAAAATATTAAGAATGTACATTTTGGGTACTAAAAAAGCTACCTTCCGAATTTCTACAAAATAGCAGCGGAATTTCCATGAATAAAAAGCGATTTTACCCGCAGACAGCATCGTTTAGCAGCAGTGATTCAATCTGCATCTGAGAAGATTGTAGACAGCTGTTATTTGCACACGCACCAGCGCGTGGCACACGTGAGTCATTACTGGCAACAGAACCAGGAACTACTGCTGTATAATCAAGCAGCGCTTAATATAGTGTTATTATGCCAAAATAATTATTTATATAGTTTTAAATGAAACCATTGTAATCCTGAAAGTATTCCCCCTTTTTTCAAAATGTAACTATAATCTGATTACTACGTTTTTTGATGTAACTGTAACGGATTACAGTTACTGGATTTTTGTATCCTGATTACATAACGCCGTTACATGTATTCCGTTACTCCCCAACCCTGCATATATGTAGTCGAAATGTAAAATAAATTTTGAATTTGGTGCCTTCGTGACCGAGGAAAGACAAAAAATAACTTCAGGACGCATTTGTATGAAAGAAAACAACTCCCACAATGCACCACATTGCACAGCTCCGCAAGCCACTCCCACTAATCCAGAAAGCGCATATCTGCCTATAAGAGAAATCACTCTTCCGTCTACAAGGCTAGCTACAGTACCACCAGAGCTTGAAATTCATTTCACATTCACACAAAATGTCTAGTTAGTTGGCGAACTCATTAGTGCATTACTCCTCGTTTGTATTTCTTTCGAAAAGGTGAATTATTGCATGGTACCGGGATGTTCAGTCAGAACATATGCGGTGCGAAACTAGGATAGTTCTCAACACAAACGTCCGTGTCCTCGTCTGATTCAGAGATTTCGTCCAGGAGAAATTGTCATCGCTGAAATTCTTTGCCGCAGACGGACTCTATCTCTGTGTTCGTAGTTGCATCTTACAGTCTATGAGTTGCATAGTGAGATCACCGGCGCCACCAGTCCGGGCTCCTCGTCCGCGGCAGGCAGGTATTCTGCCTCGGCTGCTCTTCGCTATAATGCGGCTTGTAAAGGTAGCCACAAACACCTGATTCAAGCATCAGACTTCCGAAATCCTCTTCTTCTATATCATATTGAGTACTCTCCTCCACTATTGTCATAACTGTACATCTGTCTCCACAGCGCCTGTTAGCTTAGCTTCAAACAAGATGGAGGATATTGCTTTCAGTTTCAGAGAGTAAAGTCCCACCCACTGATCTGTAATAGGTCTGTAGCGTGAGCGGGTCCCGCCCCCTGGGAAAGATGAGGAACGAGTGTCTGTAGTCTCAACAGAAATCCCCCCCTCTTACACTTCCTCCTACAATGACGCAAAATGACGATTTTTGCGTCATTGTAGGAGGAAGTGTAAGAGGTAAATAACGGATTTCTCCCGTCTCAGGGGAAAATGAGAGAGTGTTGCACGACCATTTAATAGTATGACTGGGTTTCTAACAATGCAAAGCTTAATGCAAATGGGTGGAGTGTCCCTTTAAGGAAGTATACCATGTCATGGGAAATTCTGTGCAAATTCTACAGGGCTATGATTGAATCTGTTCTGTGTTCATCATTTATTGTTTGGTACTTCTCTGCCACCCAATGGGACAGGCACAGACCTCAGAGACTTGTTATGACAGCAGAACACATTATTGGGTCTGACTTGCCCTCACTGCAGGATCTGCACTTTTCCTTGTCGAGAAACAGGTTGGGAGAATTGTTAGTGACCCCTCATGTCCTGCATACAGTTTTTAATAATTATGAAAATCACAACCAGTGATAACAAAGCCACAACTTTCAGAATATTTAAGAAAATGCACCACCATGAAGCTAATGTTTCGGGTTACCAGTTTTTAAAGAGAAGGGGAAAATACTCCACCAGTGCCATTTGACCTAGAGCAGTAATACATTAAAGGGCAGTCTAGACAACTGATTAGACTCTAATTAAAGTTCGAGCCGATAGCTGGGTTTTAGCCTCAAGGATCACATTGCCTTTAGGACCAACAATCTAAGATTAACGTGTCAGACATAAAGACTTCTCAACTCTTTTGTAGCACATTGTGCACATGCACATGTAGCATGATTATATGAGACTTGTTATTTTTCTTATTAAGCATCATACTATTATATACTAACAGACTTGGGTATCGCCCCATTAAAACATTTGATTAAATAGGAGCAATATGAATGCGAAAGAGACTAGAGGGTAGATACTGTTTTGTCCCCATGCTACTTGATTCTTGGCTTTGCTCCTGCAGCTGAATACAATGCACACCTCTTATTTAAGAGCCCAAAACAAGTGGAATTCAGTCAGCTGTTTGGTTGTAGTTTTTTTTTTTTGCTTTTTTTTTTGGATGTATGGTCGATAAACAGCTCACTTTCCGTGACCCTTAGGATGCACAGAGTTCACTTCACACAAAACCAAGAAATTTAATTAAGACGAAGTCAAATTAAAGCTCAACTGGCCTTGATTAATACAAAAGCAGACAATGAGTCTGTCCCTTTATATTTTGTCAGCGATTAAGCATTGAAACCTTGCTGAAGCAAAGGTCCTTTTATGCTCGACAAAAAAAAAAAAAAAACCTCTTTCATTCTTTTATGATGTACTGTTCTAGATTTTAATCTAAAAATTAATTAATGGCTTTAAGATTATTTCAAAATTAGAAAATGGGCTTTTCATAATCCGCACAAAGAGAATTATGCCTAGGGGCTGGTTGTTATGGCAAAAATCGTGATGGTATGAGGATTTTCTATTACACACAGTTTAGATCATGACATTGTTATCTTTGCTGTAAATTGATAAAAGGAATGGCTGTATAATAAATAATCATGTGGCAATGTCTAGGTTTCAATAATTCAGTTAAATAGTTTACACATGAAAGGTACTTTTTTTCATTTGATTATTTTCTCTTTTGGAACTTGATGAAAACGAATGGAAATGTGTTCTATAATAATGCAGCAAACTGTGAGACAAAACTCCACTCTTGTTCTGATCATCATACCACCCGTTGTACTTGTACCTGTTACTTCATTGTTATTTTATTATCTTAAATGCTCGATTAACTCGTGCATCCTTTGTACACATCTAACTGAAACACCATATTTGCCTTGTCTGCAGAGAATAAAGGTCTGTGATGTAACTTCTGGACACCAGTGTCAATGCACACTTGAAATGATTCACTTCTTACTCTTTCTCAAAGATACAGTGGCTATTGACTGAACATAACTGAAAAAAAGACAAAACTGAGGTGTGATGTTTTCAAAACTGTTCTGATCTTCAAAATTGTACATTCGATTGCTTATAAAATCGAAATGTGTAAAACTGAAACTATGAAACTATATTTTGTTGTCCGTGTTTGAATGAATGCATTATCTGTTAAAAGTGCTAGGGTGTTGTGGGTGGTTAACATTCGGGCCTCTAAATATGGTTTGGGTTTCTCTTTCTTCAATTCAAGACTGTTTCCTTTCTTCTTTTTTGCCCTCTTTGTTGTTCACCAAAACATTTTTCGATCTAAAGTGTCTTGTAAATGAGAATTCTCCACTTAAAATGTTTTTAGCCAGGCGCAAAACGTTATCCGAAATGATTTCTTAAGCTCATAGATTTAGAGGCACATTTTGTCTCACCCACAGAAGAGACCACTTACTCACTTCACACAACTCAAAGAGTCATCAAAAATTAATAACCTCTTCAAAAATATTGCAGTCAGCCTACCCTTGTCCTCTTTTATGTAAAAAAATAAATAAAAATGATGGGGAATATTTTATGCTAACTTCTGCTAACTTGCATATTAAGGTTTTTGTCATTGAATGAAAGACAAAAAAGGGGAAGGTATCCACTAAAGAGAAATTGCACATTTGTTTCTTATACACTATTCTAACAGCTAGGCTGTATTTCAACACTGTTAATAGCAGGGCCATGTGAGTGTTTTGATGTCCATTTTTTTCTGCTCATACTCGTTGGTTCTTACTAAGTACCCAAGCTCATCATTTCTTTTTTTCTGTCATTTTGCAGCATGTGAACTTATGACGCAAGGGATCCTGGCTTTGGTCACATCTACAGGCTGTGCCTCGGCCAGTGCTCTACAGTCCTTGACAGATGCCATGCACATACCACACCTTTATGTCCAGCGAAACACTGAAGGATCACCCCGGACTGCATGCCAACTCAATCCAAGTCCTGATGGAGAGCGATACACCCTCGCAGCACGACCGCCTGTCCGTCTAAGTGATGTCATGTTGACGCTAGTTGGTGAGCTGCGCTGGCAGAAGTTCATCGTCTTCTATGATAGTGACTATGGTAAGTCACTGATTGCAACATAGAGGAAATCCTGCATTTGGGAACAAAATAAAATAAATCTTACCTACAACTTACAGGTTATGTTTTCTTGAACAGTTAATGCAGAGCATTTGTTGTGGTATGATTCCATGTGATAACTAGTGATTGATTAAGGTTGAGTTCACAATAACAGTGTTTAAATCGATGGAGAGTTGGTTTGTAGTAACATGTATTGCTAAGTTGAGTGGATCTCTGGTAAACTGTCGGCATACAGAACGATTGCAGTTACTTTGTGGAGGCGAATCATATTTTCAGCTCAACAACACTAACAAAATTATACAATGTGAACAACTGGTGTGTCACAATGTTAATGAGCAGTGTATGAATATTGACTAGTTAGTTATGATGACATTAAGGATTTTGTTTGTGTATATTTAGTTTATTTATTAACATTAAAATTGGTAACATCTTGCAATAAGGTTTTTTTTTTTTTTTAACAATTGTTCATGCAAACATGAACTAACTATGATAAAATAACTACAGTTGTTTATTGATTCATTTTACTTCACAGTGCATTAACCAATGTTAACAGATACAGCTTGTGATGTAAAGTATGTATTTGTAAATGTAGAAATTAACATTAACCTAGATTAATTGGTACAACGTTACAGTATGTTAACAATGAATGAATTTCATTTTTTCATTTTTTTTACAAATTTAAGTGTTAATTTATAAATAATTGTTAATTAACAAATGTTAATTTATACATTAATGTTATTATTGTATATTATAAAATATTGACATTAACTAAAATTTAATTAAGGTATTGTTTATTGTTAGTTCATGATTCTGTTTGTTAATGAATTGAACCTCATGTAAAGTGTTACTCATTGACTAATGATTGTGGCACAGACAGGGGAGGAAAGAGTACTGAACAAATATTCTGAAGTAGAAGTAGCCTACCATTAGTTTCCAAAACATATAGTGTGAGTAGAATAAAAGTACTTGTCCAAAAAAACTACTTGAGTAAGAGTAAAAGAGTAGTTTGTCTACATTTAAATTTACATTTAATCATTTAGCAGACACTTTTATCCAAAGTCAGGAGAACAATAGAAGCAATCACACCAACAATAGTGTAACAATATGCAAAATATGCTGTATGCAAAAGTGCTGTGACTGGTCCCAGTTAGTCTAGCACAGTACACATATAGTAAGTTTTTTTTTTTTTTTTTTTATAGATATATAGAATTGTATATGTCAGCATTTATGGGTCAAGGGTTGATGAAAAAGATGCGTCTTCAGCCATTTCTTTCATTCCACTAGCATGGAACAGTCAGGGTAAAGGTCCATGTAAGTGATTTTGTGCCTCTTTGGGATGGCACCACAAGACGCCGTTCACTTAGCTTCTGGAGGGCACATAGGTCTGAAGTAGTGAATTTAGGTATGGGGTGCAGAGCCAGTGGTTGTTCTGTAGGCAAACACCAGTGCCTTGAATTTGATGCAAGCGGCAATTGGCAACAATTGCAAGTTTATGAAGAGAGGGGTTGCGTGAGCATCCTTCGGCTTGTTAAAGATCACTCATGCTGCAGCATTCTGAATCAGTTGCAGAGGTTTGACAGTGCATGATGGAAGGTCTTCCAAGAGAGCATTACAATAGTCCAGTCTGGATAGAATGAGAGCTTGGACAAGGAGTTGGGAAGCATGCTCCTATAGGGAAAGCCTGATCTCCCTAATGTTGTATAAGGCAAATCTGCATGACCGAGAAGTTCTAGCAATGTGGTCTGTGAAATTTAACTGATCACAATTCCAAGGTTCCTGAATGTCCAGGATGGAGTTATGGTTGATTAACCTAGCTTAATGGAGAAGTTGTAATGAAGTGTTGATTGCCTGAGACCACAAGCGTTCTATCTTTGCAAGGTTGAGTTGAAGGTGGTGGTCCTTCATCCAGAAAGAAATATCTGTCAGTCAGACTGAAATGCAAGCAGCTACTGTTGGATCATCTGGCTGGAATGAGAGGGAGAGTTGTGTGTCATCAGCATAGCAGTGATAGGAAAAAACATGTTTCTTAATGACAGATCCTCATGATGACATGTAGATGGAGAAAAAAAGTGGTCCAAGCCCTGAGCCCTGAGGCACCCCAGTAGCTAGATGTTGTGACTTAGACACCTCACTCCTCTACGACACCCTAAAGGCCCTACCTGAGGGGTAAGCATTGAACTACTGGAGTGTGGTTCCTGAGATGTGCTTCATCATGAGGGTTGACAAGAGGATCTGATGGTTAACTGTGTCAAAAGCAGCAGACAGATCCAGCAAGATGAATACTGAGGATATGGAAGCTGCTCTTGTCAGTCTCAGAGCTTCAATAACCGAGAGCAGGGCAGTCTTAGTTTAGTGGCCACCTCTGAAACCAGACTGGTTGTTGTCCAGGAGGTTTTTCTGTGTAAGAAAGGTAAAGACTTGGTTGAACATGACTCGTTCAAATGTCTTAGCTATAAATGGAAGAAGGGATACCGGTCTTAAGTATTTAAAAGTACTCATTGGCAGTATGTACTGAGATCTGAACTTCTATCCCCTAATAATATACACTGCAATTTAAACATGTAGAAAACACTGTACATACTATAATTCACATTCTCTTGCATTGACAGATGCAGTATAATGCCATGGGTCATCAGTAAGGTGCATTCTGAATTTCAGTACATTAAGCCATGGTGACATTTTTTTTTCCCACATTAAGCGTTTTAGAATGTCCCCAAAACACTTTTTTTCACTGTGTGCATCATGCACTCATACTAAACCCAACCAGGTGCAACAGGCTGCTGACTGCTGCAAGACGTGCATGAGGGAGAGACACGGCAGTGAATATAGTGTGTCTCTCTATACCCTGAAGTAAATAAATGGGACTGGGAATTTGTGCCAAATTGTTGGCCCTGTAGATATACAGATCATTTTGTAATCAGAAATCAGAAATTTCTCACAACATGTTTCTTCAAATCAGAGGAAGAATTAAATGCTGGTATATTGATTTAATAGATGCTTGAAGGATGTGCTTCATTGATTAACAACAGTTGGTGCCATCTACTTCTGTGTTTAATGTATTTTGCGGTTTTATTTGAGTCACAAGAGCACTTACTCTCTCCCTATCCGTTGATCACGTTGTTGCATACAGATAAAATAGCATGTAAAAACAAAGGGATAGAAATATGTGGACTAAAATTACAGTTACAGTAAACAATTTCTAAAAAAAAAAACAAAAAAAAAACCTTACAGTACGTGAGTATTTGTAATTTGTATTTGTAATTTGTAATTCATTACTTCACACCCCAGGGCAGAGATTAAAATTCACCTTAATACACTGAGTAAAGCAATGTGTTTAGGACAACATGTTAATTCTGTAGAGAATTGATTGCAGAGATTGTTGTAAGTGGATTTGTAGAATGACCTCTAAGGGCTTCACACAGGTGCAGCACATGAAGAACTGGCTCAGACGACTGCTTTACAGACCTTGATTTTACAACACATCCATTAAATAGTGGCAATGGGAGTGGCTAGGCCTAGCAGCTCCACACACCAAGGTTTTCTAGGGAGCAAGGAAATGGAACAGTGTCACTGGATGTGTCCTTATTGTGTTGATGCGTATATCTGCCTCTGGATCTAGGCTCATCAAGTTCTTCAGTGCTCTGGCCCGACAAGATTGTGCTTGTTAACTTCACAGCTTAGGGATAGGTTTCATCAGCGCTAGTTCTTTGGCGTCGGTTCAGTGTGTCCCTACCTTAAGACGAACATTTCAGCATGGTGAACTGCACTGAGAGGGGTGACCTGCACCATAAATATATTTAAAATACTTTTATTGAAAATGATTAGGAGTACAGTCTACATCTCATGTGAGATGGCACCATCCAGATAACCCCTTCACAAAAACACAATTTATTTATTGATGTTTAAAATGTTTTCAAGTAGCAAGAAATTAATGCACCTTTATTACAATATTTCTTAAGTGATTAACTTCAATAACGGTAACACTTTACAATAAATTCTCACTTGCTAACTAACATTTTTTACAGCATTTATTAAACTGTGTCAATGTGAATCAAAATGTTTATGTTAGTTCACAGTGCATTAATCTGAAGTCTTTAAAGGGGCATTCCACCCATAGGAACATTGTTTTTTTATTGAAAGTGGGTCATATATGTAGTCGAAATGTAAAATAAATTTTGAATTTGGTGCCTTCGTGACCGAGGAAAGACACAAAATAACTTCAGGACGCATTTGTATGAAAGACAACAACTCCCACAATGCACCACATTGCACAGCTCCGCAAGCCACTCCCACTAATCCAGAACAGCAACAGCGCATATCTGCCTATAAGAGAAATCACACTTCCGTCTACAAGGCTAGCTACAGTACCACCAGAGCTTGAAATTCATTTCACACAAAATGTCTAGTTAGTTGGCGAACTCATTAGTGCATTACTCCTCGTTTGTATTTCTTTCGAAAAGGTGAATTATTGCATGGTACCGGGATGTTCAGTCAGAACATGGGTGCGAAACTAGGATAGTTCACAACACAAACGTCCGTGTCCTCGTCTGATTCAGAGATTTCGTCCAGGAGAAATTGTCATCGTTGAAATTCTTTGCCGCAGACGGACTCTATCTCTCTAGTTGCATCTTACAGTCTATGAGTTGCATAGTGAGATCACCGGCGCCACCAGTCCGGGCTCCTCATCTGCGGCAGGCAGGTCTTCTGCCTCGGCTGCTCTTCGCTATAATGCGGCTTGTAAAGGTAGCCACAAACACCTGATTCAAGCATCAGACTTCCGAAATCATCTTCTTCTATATCATATTGAGTACTCTCCTCCACTATTGTCATAACTGTACATCTGTCTCCACAGCGTCTGTTAGCTTAGCTTCAAACAAGATGGAGGATATTGCTTTCAGTTTCAGAGAGTAAAGTCCCACCCACTGATCTGTAATAGGTCTGTAGCGTGAGCGGGTCCCGCCCCCTGGGAAAGATGAGGAACTAGTGCTTGTAGTCTCAACAGAAATCCCCCCCTCTTACACTTCCTCCGACAATGACACAAAATGACGATTTTTGCGTCATTGTGGGAGGAAGTGTAAGAGGTAAATAACGGATTTCTCCCGTCTCAGGGGAAAATGAGAGAGTGTTGCACGACCATTCAATAGTATGACTGGGTTTCTAACAATGCAAAGCTTAATGCAAATGGGTGGAGTGTCCCTTTAATGCTGGAGTTGAAGTCAAGTCTTAAGTCTTTTTTCACGAGTCTAGTCTCGGTCTAGTAAGTGTTTTTTTTTTTTTTAAATACTCTACTTAAAAAAAAATCATATTACAAAATTATATTATACAGTGCTTAACCTGTGCTTGAAGTGGAAAAAAAAGGTGCTCATACTCCCCTTGTTTGCATATCAGCAGTTGGTTACACTTTATTTCGATGGTCACTTTAGACATTCTACTAACTATAAGTAACCTTGCAACTACATGTCAAACTTATTGTAACCTTATAGGCTCCAACAATTTCTAGATAACATTTATATCATGTATGGTTATGTATGTGTCACTTTTGATCTTTGCAAGTCTGATTTTAAACAAAATGTATTTTTGACAGTGTTATGCTATACAGAAAAAAGAACACAAAAACTTCAAAACGTATTTTTTGCACATCTGTACCCTACAATATATTGAAATTTGATTGCATCTCAAATCTCTAGCAAATAGCAATAGAGCTGATGTGTGTAATTGATTTCCATGAAAAATTAGCAAGAAATGCAGTGTTCATCAAGTCACCCACCACTGACAGGTACTAAAAATTGAATTTTAGATCATAAACTTCGATTTTTTTCCATAGCTACATACTATTTTTGTAATAGTTTAGAATCAAATTGAGTAAAATATAATTTATATTCTTGTTGCACTGTAGATTCAGAAGTGCCGCAGTGAGCGATTCTGCTGTTACATGCACATACTTACTCAAGTTTTTTACCATTGTCCTCCAAAGCCATCTCAATATCACTGTCTCTGATGAGCAAAATCATATAAAATGAGGGGAAGAAATGGGACATTTATTCAAATTAAATCTTTTGTTGGGCTTTATTGGGAGCAGATGGGGCTGGGCTATAGTGGTCCAGGGCCGAGCTCTGACCGGACTCCAACTGACAGCTGAATGATAATGATTAAAGAGAGACCTTGGATTTCCGTGCTGTTTCCCATCTCTCCCCTGTGTCTACACACACACACACACACACACACACACACACACACACACACACACACACACACACACACACACACACACACACACACACACACACACACACACACACACACACACACACACACACACACACACACTGTCCTTTACTCTGAGACATCAAACACACTCAAGAACAAACGTACAGAGCCAGGCCTCTGAAACATGTCCCGCTCACTCCCTGTGATGCTGCGATCCGCTCTGTTGTGTGAGTGCACACAATGTCCCTCCCAAACTACAGCACAGCAGACTGGATCAAGTCAAACCTCTGTCAATTTGGGAATAATGCTATATTTTCTGTATTTGCTTCATCACCTACGAAAGAATAAGAAAATACAAGAGAAATACTATCAGCATGCAGGTCTAACGAAAGTCGCTCAGCCGTCCACACAGTGCCATATCCCTCACAGTTTGTTGTTGATGTATTCCAACACTTTCTCTCACACATGACTTCATTGCTCTTTCTTCACAGTAGGGTCATTTTTTTTCAATGGCTGTCATTCACTAGTTGGCTTCTGTGCTCCCTTTGGAGTGGATGAATACCGTCCTCATAGACACCTCCTGAACAAAGTCCCATTTCCAGCTTGAAACGCTCCTCTTGTACTCTTTGTGCAGCCAACATTGAGATATCCCATTGTTTTGTAGCCTGCAGCCTTTTTCTGAGGTGCACCATGGTCTTTATGCAACCAGAAAAGCAAGGGCTGCCAGAATCTGGAATTTCAATTCACACGAGTTTTCTTCTTCATACACTAAATATTATGCAGGAGTGCATGCCAGGAGGATGAGATTTAAAGGGGGGGTGAAATGCTATTTCATGCATACTGAGTTTTTTACACTGTTAAAGAGTTGGATTCCCATGCTAAACATTGACAAAGTTTCAAAAATTAAATTGTACGTTTGAAGGAGTATTTCTGTGCCAAAAATTGTCCTTCCGGTTTGTCACAAGTTTCGGAAAGTTTTTTTTCGAGTATGGGTATGTGTGACGTCAGATGTAACGGAATTTCCTTATATGGGTCCTAAGGGCTCTTCTCCGGTAAGATCGCGGGCTCGCGTGCACTCGTAGACCAGAGCAAGAGAGCGAAAGCAGTTCGCCATCAAAGCGCCCTGCCCGGCTTTTGGGAAGCCAATGTCACCAAAGAAGTGTGTTTTTGGTTGCCAGGGCAAGACAACCCTGCACAGATTCCCAAAGAACCCGGCGTTAAGGCACCAGTGGATGGAGTTTGTTTTTCCTGAGCATAAACGGAGTTGTGTAGACTGTTTGTTCCCTGCATTTCGACGATGATTGCTTTATAAACAAAGCCCAGATCGACGGATTTGCAGATCGTCTAATGCTTAAGGATCGAGCAGTCACAATGATAAAGGTTCAGTGAGTAAAACTGCTTCTATTGTCTCTGTGTGTTGTTACTAGCTCGGCGCGTTAGCACAGCTTTAGCTTCGCCCACAGGGCCCGCCTCCAGCCGCTCGTTTTTTTCCGGAAAGACTCGGTACAGCCTATCTTTCTTTTATAAATATAATAAAACTAAAGACTTTTTGGAGATATGAAGGATGCAATACTACTCTATAGGTACTCAAGATTAACAGGATATTGAGTGAAAATGAGCATTTCACCCCCCCTTTAAGGATTTTTATTATTTTGAAGCACTTAAAATGAATCTAAACAACAACACCTTCTTGAATGTCAAGACATGCAATGAGCAACAGTTTGTGTATGGCACAAACACGACACAGTGTCACTCTCATGACAGTTTGTAACTGTTTTACATTTTGGCAAATTTGTGGCGAATTCATATGATTTTGTACAACCTAATAAATTCACACTTTAAAAAAATAAAAAAATAATAATAAATAAAAATGCAATCTGCTTACGCACCACTGAGGGTTAGGTTTAGGAGTGGACCCTTATGCTTACTGTTTTTTTTTATTTTTTTTTAAATCAAACAAATTATGAAATTGCCTACTGGTAAAGTAGTTTGTTTTCTCATAAGATTGAATTGGTCCCAAAACAACTTTTTGAATTAAGGTAGACTTTGTTGCTCTGAGGTTGCTCACTGACAAAAAAATAAATAAACAAATAAATAAATCCATGTATGCAAGATAGAAATCCTGTCAATTTCCCTTAAAATATTTTACCACTTTCAACCAGAATGGCATCCCACCATTTCTCCCTCCCTACATTCAATTTGTTAAGATGGGCAGCACTACTTTATATGCAACTTTCAAAAAAGTCATGATGCAAACACGTTTACCATAGTGCTTGATTGTTAACTAATAAATGTTTGTTTGCACATGATTAGTACTAAAGGTATGGCTTCTCTGGTAGTAAATTTGCTTGGTAGCCCACCTGGGACAGTGCTAAAGCACTAATATTTGCTTTTTTAACTATTGGTTAGGTTTAGCGTAGGGGGCATGTTGATTTCAAATGCGATTGAGTGCATTTAAATTATTATTCAAATGAACATACCTATTAGCGGCACTTGCTAGACTTTTATTTATAAAATGCCATGATACATGCATTCTGCCATGATACATTATAATGCGGAACCACTGAAATAAAATGTTGCCACATTGAACTGTTTTGGAGAAAATTTAACATGCTATTCAATGCCAATCACTGGACGTTTCACTTTGAAACTGCCATGAAATATAATACAAGCAACACAATACCATTTTGTCCAAATTTACCCACAGACAATTTTATATTTATTTTTTTCACGACACAGGGTTGTTAAATAAACCTGCATCTGTAATAAAAAAAAAATAAAAAAAAAACTATACAGCTTATAGTGCCTCTTGTCATGTCACCTAAAAAGTTAAGTGAATTTTGCAGATTATGTAAATGCATCTCAAAGATGTTGACACCATACATGAAATGGGAATGTGCAGAAAGAGCTTGTCATTAGCTTTTTCCTAATCTGCTTTAACAGTTTCCTGTGTTTTCCCTGCTTGGTAGGTTTGTTTAGGCTTTGTTTAAGTCTGCATAATGCAGTTCATGATATGATTTGTCTCAACAGTTTATCACTGTGAATGAGGTGACGTTTCAGCAGTTTCAGTAGGCTGATGGCAATTCCACTAGCAGGGCTTTCTTTGCTAGTAAAATTGCTCTGATTACTCGTAAATGAATGCATTGCTCATCACGTAAATTAATGAATTGCTCATTGACACCCCTCACTTTTAATCATCTTCAAATCTTTCCCCGCCATTGACAGAGATTAATGAGACAATGCTTCCGAGTAACAAATCTCTTGATCAAAAGACATGTAAAGAAGAAGCAGAAACAAGGGATATATGTTAGCAAATACATTAAAATAACGCAATCATCAAAATTAAACAGCATATAAATCAAAACTGCCTAATGTTACTGAATGAAATGTCGACCCAAGACGAGGTGTAGGACTGTGCAAGCATTAGGGGATCTACTCCATCTGTTTTGATCATCGTTCTGAATCCAATCTGGATGTAGTCTTTGACAAAAACGCGATTTTATCAGCTTTTTGCTCAAAATGTTGTTTTTTTATGAACCTTACCCACATTCAAGTGTTTATCAAAAAAAAAAAAATGCATTAAGTTAGAATAAAATTTAGAATAGAATTCTCTCTCTCTCTCTCTCTCTCTCTCTCTCTCTCTCTCTCTCTCTCTCTCTCTCTCTCTCTCTACTGAAATACACTTTTGTTGTATATACCCACATAAAGTGTTGTTGCTGAGGTGTTGCAAGGTTACAGCTTACTGGTCCAAGTTTTTTTTTTTTTTTAAACCCTAAGGCTCAATCCCAATTGCCCCTACCCCTAGCCCTACCCCTCCGTTTTGCGCGTTCCTGTGAAGGGGTAGGGCTGTCTCGATTCTCTTTTGGTTGGAGGGGTAGGGGTAAGGGGAAGGGCCAGATAGCCCTTGAAACGAAGATTTTTCGGGACCACACTTCAAACGAAGGGGTATGAGAAATGTACCTGCATACACCGGCTACAGAGGCAACATGACTGCCAATAATCATTTTATTTATGTCACATTCAATCTTGTGTTTACGGTCATGTTCTTCAAAGAAACGGTTGCAAAAAAATCGTTAAAGTTTGTTAACAATATGACGTGTGTAAAAAGCAAAAGTTTGAAGCGAAGTGGACGCGCGAATGAGGCGAATTTGCGCCGCGCTAAACGCCTCATTCGCGCCTCAAGACCTCCAGACGCGTGTAAACACGCCTTAACATTGAAATCACTCGCGGCAGAAGGAATACACATAACAGGGCTTAGACGCTCTATTCGCGTTTGGTGTGAATGCAGCATTAGGCGTCGAAGATATCGTCATCTCTGTTGTTTTCTGCAAACTTCAGAAGAAAAATGCCAAAAAATAGCTGTAACTCACTCAAGACTACAGCTGACGACGGCATCTTGGAAGTTTGTGATAAACATTGGCGCATCTCCTGTGACGTAGGCGCTAGCGACGATGTATAATGACATGTAACGTTGTAGTAGTGGTGTCCCATTTCTTAGGATAATATTTTCACCCCTACGCCTTGACACTCTGTTTCAAGGGGCAAGGGTTAGGGGTAGGCGAAGGGTTAGGGGTAGGCGAAGGGGTATAAAATAGAATTGGGATCGAGCCTAAGTTTGTATACCTTTACTCTCACCCATTTTATTGTCCACTTGCTGAAAATCACTGATCCCATAGAAGAAGGCCTCAAAAGCTGTATGATTTGATATATATCATCCATGTCAGTAGGACAAACGGTTCACAAGCTTACACTGAAATATAATACTTGGGGTTGGGAGTAAGTATGAGCAATAGTGACAGTGATGCTTGCCTAAGCAACCACCACTAAGACTACATGACAGTATTCAGCTATAAATGACGACTGAGTGAATAAGTAAGGGAGTCTTTGGTTGTACGCTACATTTTTTATTCATTTTTATCACTATAGTGGTTGGGGTTGTCAACCTGTGCCTATGTTGATATGTCGCATTACTTCTCAGATCTTAGTAGTTACTTTAACACTCTAAAAAAACATTACCACAATTAATTTAGGTTTTTTTTTTCATCTTTCATTTTCACCTTCATCCCCATGGGTTAGTTTGAAAGAGGTAAAAGTGTTTGGTAATGATGTCAAATTTAGCTTCTCACTTCTGAATCTTTCCAACCCATATTTAAATTCCATGCTGTCACTGCCGTTCCTAGCTTTAAATCTTATCTTGTCTTTTTTTTTTTTTTTTTTTTTTTTTAAATCTTGCCCCTGGTCAAACATGAACTGGGAACTCTTTTTGGAAAAAAATAAATTGGGACAGGTATAAGTTCCGTTTCCACCTGTCCCTCCGGGTGATGTCATGTTCAGATTGATTATCCCAGTCCCCTGTCACTCAACAAACAGTGATCCAACTTGATATTATTATTTAACTGCAACCTGGTGCTATCTATCTATCTATGATTACTGATACACTTCTTCTTCAGAACTCTTCATTGTCTCATTTCAGCAGGTCTTCTTACTCATACCTATCTACATTCTTATCACTCAAATTTACCAGGATTTTTATTTAATCCTTAATCAACCTGGTTTGTCCTGAACTTTTATTTCAACCAATCAGGTTTAGAGCTATGGTTAAGTTCAATGTTTGTGGAAATTCAATAAAATTCTAATCTCCCTATAATTCCCTATTCACATATAGGGACCTCCTTAAAATCCTAGTCTCTTAATCTTGGAATGAACTCCTAATCGTTACCAGTACAGAGAATATTGTACATGTTTTACTTGTTGAATTGGATTACCTTATAACAGGGGTTCTCAACTCTGCCCCCAACCATAGCTCCAACCATAACCAAGCACAACTGAACAAGCTAATCGAGCTAGTCTTAGGTCAAGGTCAATGTCTTTGTACTTTCACTTAGGGCGTTTTCACACCTGAAAGTCCGCACCAAGGTCCAAACCAAAGTTCATGTTTTGATACATTGTATATATTTGGTTAGTTTTGATTTGGTCTCACATTGCAATTATGCGAGCGCACTAAAGAACTTTACATGACGTACTCACGTCCTGTCGTCATCATCTATATGGGCTGCATCTTGACATTGATTGCTTTGTAAACGGACGTACGTCTGACATCAGCGTGTTGTAAATTCAGCGGGTAACTTTGACAAGAATGAATGAACAGACGCATACCGTTGCCGCTATACTTTTATTATTATGGCATTACTCCCTGCAGCACCAACTATACTCAAGGCTAGTTCAAATTCGCCAAATGAATGTCCTCGTTGTGTAAACATTTTATCATCGCCGGCAGGACGCAGGACAAATATATATGTGTGTGTGTGTGTGTGTGTGTGTGTGTGTGTGTGTGTGTGTGTGTGTGTGCGTGCGAATCAGCTGGAAGAAACGCTGTGGGCAGGACTGACAGATCTGCACATAAATATTCTTCTTCAGTTTTTTCGGCTACGCGGGAACCACCGGAACTTCATGTAAATGGTCTGAAAGTCCGAACCATACAGAAAATGCTTTCACACTAGAAACGAACCACACCTTTGTTCAGTTTGATCCGGACCGAGACTACCTCTTTTCGTCAGACCAAATTTCCGGGCGAGGTTTCACACCTGTAATTTTGATTCGGACCAAACTGAAAAGTCTGAAAATCCGGACCAAACAAGGTAGGTGTGAAAGGGCCCTTAGAAAAGAAGCTCTTTTTTCAAGACTCTTGTAAATACAATGGTACATCCAAAACACATGACAGTAAATGAGATGGGTGTAACGGAAGAGAATTAGAGAAAGGCTCCTGTACACTATCATAATTCAGGAGGTAATTTGTTGTCTCTAATTAAGCATTCAATGAGCCCACAAGTAACATTGTGTTGACACCTGCAGCTCCAGTATCTGGCCTGTTCATTGTACCTTAGTGTTCTGTTTCACCCTTTGAAGTCTTTTTATTATTATTTTTCAGACCTAATTGGCCAGGGAACACTGTGTCTAGAAGACAGCAGTGAGATGAAGGGCTGCGTGTTAATGACCCTGAATTATTGTGGAAGTCATACGGTTGTCAAAGGGTGGAGCAGTATCAACAAAGACATTTTGCCTTAGATTAGATAAGAACAGAAAATTTGGCAATGACAAATATCATAGAAGTGGTTCAGACACAATTCAATTATTCATTAATCATTAATTTTCCCCACTACTTATTTTTTATCTTTTAAATTTTCCTTTAAAAAACAACAAAAAACTGCTTATATATTTCTGAGGTCTTCCAGGTTTGTGGAATTGCACACACAATCCAGCCAGTAGCCACTCAGCATTTATTTACTGGATTTACAGAAATCATTTCACTTTTAAGAAGTGTTTTCTCAACATTGCAATATTTCATATCCAGTCAACTCCTTATTATAAAATTATTGATCTTAATTATATTGTGTATGACTTAATTATGTAATAGATTACGTAATAGCTTTCATTAAACTCACAAACCTCCTACAGTTCCACCATGAACCCCAGTCTAGGAAACCCTGACATAACGCAATATTTAATGCACTTCATGTTTTGCCAAGAATCCTGCACACTTCTAGCCTAGAAATCTAGACGCACAAGCCTGACGTCATCATACTCAGATTCTAGTCAGAATATGAGTCTGATACTGCTCTATTGGGCTGTGATTATGTGGCGTGTTTCAACCGAACTAGGAAAGAAAATGCCTCTGCACTCAATTGGATAGACCTACAACCAATCAGAGCAATGGAGTAAGCGACTTCATTCATCTTTCCGATTGACAAATGCCTTGATCGGGGTTTTCTGTTCCTCTTTTAAAACTAGATGTACCGCATCGCGGTACAAAATATGACCGCCGCTCAGGCCTGCACTGGCTTTCCACAAAAATAAATGACGTGGAGTAATTTGGCTGTATTGCGTGTTTATGTATATACCTAAAAAAAGTAATAGTATGTGCATGTCTGTCTGTGTGTGTGTGTGTGTGTGTGTGTGTGTGTGTGTGTGTGTGTGCATGTGTGTGTGTTTGTGTATGTGTGTGTCTGTGTGTGTGTGTGTGTGTGTGTGTGTGTGTGTCTGTGCATGTATGTGTGCGTACATGTGTGTGAGTTGTGTGTTTGTGTGTGTGTGTCTGTGCATGTGGATTTGTATGTGTGTGTATGGGTGTGTGTCTGTGCGTGTGGATGTCAGTGTGTGTGCATGCTTGCGTTTGTTTGTATTCCTGCATGTGTGTGTGTGACAGTATCATCCTAAACCAGCAACCCTTCGCTCAACAGCACCATCTACAGGCCGATGAGTGTACAGTCACTAAATGTGCACATAAATGAATTTATTTTATACCCCCCCCATGGATGAAATTCTACAAAACTTAGCAGAGGATACCCCCAGAGGATGTCAAGTTAATCATACACATGAAATATGGTGCAGTTCTGAACATCTCCACTGAAGATAGGGGCGATTAAAGCAGAATAATATTGCATTTTCATTTTTTATGGGAGGGGCGCAAATCACAAATGAGTGATTATGGGCTAGGTTGATGTGGGCCCTTAAGAGCAACATACCATAAAAATTTCTTCATCCTCGGTGCCACGGTTCAGGTAGTTATTTAGGAAAAACTGCATTTTTTGGGGTTTGGGGGGGCCCAGCGCGGGGGGGGGGGGGGAGGGGAGTGGCCCCCGGGGACCAAACGAAATTTTTCTGTAGAAGTCTAGTGGGGCTACATGCCCACCAAATTTCATGTTCCCCGGTGCTTCGGTGTCCCTGGTATCGTTGACGAAAAATTTACGGGGGCCCCAGCGCGGGGGGGGGAAGTGGCCCCCGGGGACCAAACAAAATTTTTCCGTAAAAGTCTAGTAGACCAACATACCATAAAAATTTCTTCATCCTCGGTGCCACGGTTCAGGTAGTTATTTAGGAAAAACTGCATTTTTTTGGGTTTGGGGGGGCCCAGCGCGGGGGGGAGTGGCCCCCGGGGACCAAACGAAATTTTTCCGTAGAAGTCTAGTGGGGCTACATGCCCACCAAATTTCATGTTCCCCGGTGCTTCGGTGTCCCTGGTATCGTTGACGAAAAATTTACGGGGGCCCCAGCGCGGGGGGGTAAGTGGCCCCCAGGGACCAAACGAAATTTTTCCGTAAAAGTCTAGTAGACCAACATACCATAAAAATGTCTTCATCCTCGGTGCCACGGTTCAGGTAGTTATTTAGGAAAAACTGAATTTTTTGGGGTTTGGGGGGGCCCAGCGCGGGGGGGGAGTGGCCCCCGGGGACCAAACAAAATTTTTCCTTAAAAGTCTAGTGGGGCTACATGCCCACCAAATTTCATGTTCCCCGGTGCTTCGGTGTCCCTGGTATCGTTGACGAAAAATTTACGGGGGCCCCAGCGCGGGGGGGGGGGGGGGGAGTGGCCCCCGGGGACCAAACGAAATTTTTCCGTAAAAGTCTAGTAGACCAACATACCATAAAAATTTCTTCATCCTCGGTGCCACGTTTCAGGTAGTTATTTAGGAAAAACTGCATTTTTTGGGGTTTGGGGGGGCCCAGCGCGGGGGGGGGGGGGGGGAGTGGCCCCCGGGGACCAAACGAAATTTTTCTGTAGAAGTCTAGTGGGGCTACATGCCCACCAAATTTCATGTTCCCCGGTGCTTCGGTGTCCCTGGTATCGTTGACGAAAAATTTACGGGGGCCCCAGCGCGGGGGGGGGGAAGTGGCCCCCGGGGACCAAACAAAATTTTTCCGTAAAAGTCTAGTAGACCAACATACCATAAAAATTTCTTCATCCTCGGTGCCACGGTTCAGGTAGTTATTTAGGAAAAACTGCATTTTTTTGGGTTTGGGGGGGCCCAGCGCGGGGGGGAGTGGCCCCCGGGGACCAAACGAAATTTTTCCGTAGAAGTCTAGTGGGGCTACATGCCCACCAAATTTCATGTTCCCCGGTGCTTCGGTGTCCCTGGTATCGTTGACGAAAAATTTACGGGGGCCCCAGCGCGGGGGGGTAAGTGGCCCCCAGGGACCAAACGAAATTTTTCCGTAAAAGTCTAGTAGACCAACATACCATAAAAATGTCTTCATCCTCGGTGCCACGGTTCAGGTAGTTATTTAGGAAAAACTGAATTTTTTGGGGTTTGGGGGGGGGCCCAGCGCGGGGGGGGAGTGACCCCCGGGGACCAAACAAAATTTTTCCTTAGAAGTCTAGTGGGGCTACATGCCCACCAAATTTCATGTTCCCCGGTGCTTCGGTGTCCCTGGTATCGTTGACGAAAAATTTACGGGGGCCCCAGCGCGGGGGGGGGGGGGGGGGGGGGAAGTGGCCCCCGGGGACCAAACGAAATTTTTCCGTAAAAGTCTAGTAGACCAACATACCATAAAAATTTCTTCATCCTCGGTGCCACGGTTCAGGTAGTTATTTAGGAAAAACTGCATTTTTTGGGGTTTGGGGGGCCCAGCGCAGGGGGGGAGTGGCCCCCGGGGACCAAACGAAATTTTTCCTTAGAAGTCTAGTGGGGCTACATGCCCACCAAATTTCATGTTCCCCGGTGCTTCGGTGTCCCTGGTATCGTTGACGAAAAATTTACGGGGGCCCCAGCGCGGGGGGGGAAGTGGCCCCCGGGGACCAAACAAAATTTTTCCGTAAAAGTCTAGTAGACCAACATACCATAAAAATTTCTTCATCCTCGGTGCCACGGTTCAGGTAGTTATTTAGGAAAAACTGCATTTTTTTGGGTTTGGGGGGGCCCAGCGCGGGGGGGAGTGGCTCCCGGGGACCAAACGAAATTTTTCCGTAGAAGTCTAGTGGGGCTACATGCCCACCAAATGTCATGTTCCCCGGTGCTTCGGTGTCCCTGGTATCATTGACGAAAAATTTACGGGGTTCCCAGCGCGGGGGGGGGGGGTGGGGTTCCGGGGGAGTGGCCCCCGGGGACCAAACGAAATTTTTCCGTAAAAGTCTAGTAGACCAACATACCATAAAAATTTCTTCATCCTCGGTGCCACGGTTCAGGTAGTTATTTAGGAAAAACTGCATTTTTTGGGGTTTGGGGGGGCCCAGCGCGGGGGGGGAGTGGCCCCCGGGGACCAAACGAAATTTTTCCTTAGAAGTCTAGTGGGGCTACATGCCCACCAAATTTCATGTTCCCCGGTGCTTCGGTGTCCCTGGTATCGTTGACGAAAAATTTACGGGGGCCCCAGCGCGGGGGGGGAAGTGGCCCCCGGGGACCAAACGAAATTTTTCCGTAAAAGTCTAGTAGACCAACATACCATAAAAATTTCTTCATCCTCGGTGCCACGGTTCAGGTAGTTATTTAGGAAAAACTGCATTTTTTGGGGTTTGGGGGGGCCCAGCGCGGGGGGGGGAGTGGCCCCCGGGGACCAAACGAAATTTTTCCTTAGAAGTCTAGTGGGGCTACATGCCCACCAAATTTCATGTTCCCCGGTGCTTCGGTGTCCCTGGTATCGTTGACGAAAAATTTACGGGGGCCCCAGCGCGGGGGGGAGGAAGTGGCCCCCGGGGACCAAACGAAATTTTTCCGTAAAAGTCTAGTAGACCAACATACCATAAAAATTTCTTCATCCTCGGTGCCACGGTTCAGGTAGTTATTTAGGAAAAACTGCATTTTTTGGGGTTTGGGGGGGCCCAGCGCGGGGGGGGAGTGGCCCCCGGGGACCAAACGAAATTTTTCCTTAGAAGTCTAGTGGGGCTACATGCCCACCAAATTTCATGTTCCCCGGTGCTTCGGTGTCCCTGGTATCGTTGACGAAAAATTCAGTAAGGTGACGAGAAAAAAAAAAAAAAAAACTTTGACAATCCCTATATGACCGCTTTCGCTAGCTACGCTAGCGGCGGTCATAATTAATGCGCTGTCTGTCGATATATTCTATAACAGACGAGATGGTGGAATCTACACATTTCAATTCTCCAGCGGCAGTCATCATTGTTGTAAACGAATTCAACTCAAGCGCTCTTTGTTGACGTGGATGATTACGTTACTGTTGATCATCTGTCCATCATCATATAAAGCCCACCCTGACAATTTGATTGGTCCAAACAGCTCTGGTTTGAGCATAGTTGCTCCACAACGGATCAAGTCCAGACCAAACTTCCCGACCTCAAATGTTGTGGGCGGGGCTAAGTTCGGCTGGCATCCAGGCTATAGGCGCACCCTAGTGGCAGCAAATTTTATTTTGCAGCCAGTGTCGTATAGCAACTCTCCGTTGGCTTGCGAGCTAGAAAAAACAAACTCTAATCAGGCCAATCATATCGTGTATAGAGTCATGAATTCCCTGCTACTTGAAAACAAAGAAGATGGCTGCTGCTGCTGCTGCTGCTGGCGAACAGCCGTCTTTCAATTCGGCTTTGGCAGCGACTCTGGAAGACTTGGAGTTAAGCTTTTCTTTGAGAAAAGAACAAAGAGCGGCACTGAAGTCATTCTTAAAAAAAGGAAGATGTGTTCAGAGTTTTGCCGACCGGACACGGCAAAAGTTTAATCTATCAACTAGCTTCGCTGGTGGAAAAACGCTTGCAGAGGGAATTTGAAAGACAGCGATTTATCCCACCCCTCAGATTGAGCCCTGCCAATGGTGTGTTCCCAGACCCAACATCTTGATCTGGGTCTGGCTTGTCAGGCTAGCACACTTCTTTACTCTGAAATCTTTTACCTTCACCTTCGGCATCTTGAGTTTAGGTGAGTTCTGACAGTCTAGACATCTTTATTTTCCCAAAATAATACAAGCCAATTGTTCACTTGACAGACAGTGATGTAAATGAAACTTCTTCATCCAAACTTTATTCTAGTCCAGGTGTCTTCTAGAAAGCATATACCATAAAAGTTATTATATCAGAAAGGATTTGAGAAGAGGATTTTACCTTATGTCGATCTTATGTACTCATTGCTTTTGCACCCTTGGTCTGACCCCAAATAGGGATCAGATAAGCATTCAACAGCCAGGACTGAAGGCCAAACTACTGACATTTCTTGTAATTACTGGCGTTTCATGAGGCAAGCATCACTGTTAAAATAATAATATTAACTTTGAAGAAAGAATTTGAAGAAACCACTTGAAAATTATGTCATAATTTACTCACCTTCACTTTCATCTTCAGAACACTAATTAGTATTATTATTATTATTTTTTTTTTTTATGAAATCTGAGAGATTTCTGTCCCTCCATTGACCGTCTATGCAACTACCACTTTGAAAAGTTTAATAAGAGACGTAAAGACATAGAGATGTTTTGGGTGAACTAACCCTTTTAACCATATCAACATGGAACGTTTTTTTTCAAAGTTCCACTCATTTGAAATTGTACATTGATATACTGCACCAACATGACTGATGTTTTCCATCCCATGCGTCCTTGCTCACTTCTTAATTTACTTCTTAACTCAATAACCAATGTCAAGCAACCTAAGCATCATTGATTAATCGCAAAGGCCTTGATTCTCCATTACTGACTGTCAGGTGTCTTCCACGGAGGCTCTTTTAATGCTTTTGGGGAAAAAAAAAAAAGAAAAAGAAAAACAGTGATACGGTTTCTTCTCAGCCTCAGCTAGACATAGTGGTAATGAGAGTGGAGAAAGACCTGGTATCTTGTCTCTTTTGCTCATTTAATTGGAACAGCGACATTAGACTGGTATTAGGTGCATGATTGCTTTTTGGCTCACTCACAGGGACCAAACAGTTCCACTAGTCTCATTTTTATCAGTTGTGGGTAGGATATGGTTAAAAAGGTTATTACAGCAAGTACACGCCACTTCACTACAATCATGCAAAATGGTGCAAAATCATAGTCCTGTATAATATAAATACATTCCCGTTGCAGTTTCTAGCTAGTTATTAAATGTATTATAATCCCCAAGTATTATTACTTCAAAAAATAGGTTGAAACGGATTATACGTTTTAGAAGCATTCATTTAATATAGGCTATGCTAGAAAATAGTTCATAGGTTTTTCAATAGATCTTAGTGTTAGGGCTTCAGGGTGGTTGAAGTAGGAGATGAACACGAAGATTGATTTCAAGGTTTTAATTCTCAATATTCACAAAATACAAACAAAAGGGGAGCGTGTGCTCAGAATACAGATAACCCTAACATTAAACATTGACCGACAACTGAAAGGTGAAAGACAGGAACTTAAATACACAGATGATAACGAGTGATGACAGGTGATGGTGATGATGAACAAAGACTAACTAAACACAGGTGACAGAACTGAACTACTGATGATGAACTAAACAGACGGGAAAAACAGGACTAAACCAAAATCAACAGAAGACAGGGGAAAACGATAACAGAAACACTGAAAACACTAAAACAGAAATCAAAACTACAACATTACTCCCCCCTCCCGGTAGGCGCGTCCTAGCGCCGTAGAAAGACAAAAGGGGTGGGAGGGTGGGCGCCCTGGAGGCTGACGGGGGAGACAAGGCAGGAAGCCTCCAGGGCGGAGCAGACTGTGGGCATGGCCACGGCGGAGACGACCCCTCGGGCGGCCATGGCGGTGCGGACCCCTCGGGCGGCCATGGTGGTGCAGACCCTTCAGGTGGCCATGGCGGAGAAGACCCTTCAGGTGGCCACGGCGGCGACGGCAGATCCGGACCTTCAAGGATCCCCCATCGAGCCGAAAGGACCCGGAGCCGAGGCGACACCACAGGTCCAGAGGGCCAAGGCGGATCTGAAGACCCATGGGACCGAGGTGGAGAAGGGGCTCTGGAAGGCCGCGGTGAGGCCAGTGCGAATGAGGACGACAGAGGAGCAGGAGGGAAGACGGAGCCCGGTGGAACTGAAGGGACGAAGGGCAGAGGTGCAGCCGGCAACTCGGAGTCCTGTGGTGGAGCCAGGGTGACGGCTGACCTATACGACGATGGAAGGACGAGAGAGCCTGGTGGAGCTAGAGGGCTGACAGGACACGGCGGAGAGGAGGGCACTATGGGCTGAGGAGAAGCTGAAGGGTCGGAGGAGCAAGGTGGAGTCTGAGGTTCAAGGGACAGAGGCGAAGACAGAGGATCCAGGGGCCAGGGCGATGTTGAGGCCTGGACACCCAGAGGCGGGTAAACACAGACACGGTCGAGTAGCTGTGGATGAGACGAAGGGTTGACAGGGCTCAGCAGAGGCAGGGCAGGAGAACAGGAAGACTCAAAAAAGAGGAGGTGGGAGAGGGAGGTAGGGTGGGAAAAGCCACTTGGAGAATACTGGGCTGGACAGCGAAGAGGGCTCTGTGCTAGGCAGCGATGAGGGCTCTGTGCTAGGCAGCGAAGAGGGCTCGGTGCTGGGCAGATCCAGCGATGAGGGCTTAGTGCTGGGCAGATCCAGCGATGAGGGCTTTGTGCTGGGCGGGACCAGCGGTGAAGAAAGTTCTGTGCTGGACGGGACCAGCGGTGAAGGCTTGGTGCTGGACGGGACCAGCGGTGAAGGCTCCGGGCTGGACGGAACCAGCGGGGAAGAGGGCTCTGAGCTGGGCGGAACCAGCGGCGAAGAGGGCTCTGAGCTGGGCGGAACCAGCGGCGAAGAGGGCTCTGAGCTGGATGGGACCAGCGGCGAGGAGGGCTCTGAGCTGGATGGGACCAGAGGCGAAGGGAGCTTCAAGCTTGGCGGGATAAAAGAAAACAAAATCTCTGCGGGCATGACGCTGTCAGTCTTTAGCTCGGCGGGCATAACGCATACTGCCTTGGTCTCGGCAGCTCTGACGTGAAGTGCGGGCTCAGCTGGACTGGCGTGAAGTGCTGGCTTGGCTGGACCAGCGTGAAGTGCAGGCTCGGCTGGACCAGCGTGAAGTGCAGGCTCGACTGGACCGGCGTGAAGTGCAGGCTCGGCTGGACCGGCGTGAAGTGCAGGCTCGGCTGAACCGGCGTGAAGTGCAGGCTCGGCTGGACTGGCGTATTCAAAGGCTTTTCTGACCGACATGAAGGCTGGGTCGAACATCTTCAAAGCCAGATCCGCACTGTTCGATACCAGCTTACGAGCTCTGGGGCAGAAGAACCCCGCAATAAATCTCCCCATCCTCTTTCTTCTTTTTTGGGTCGGTCAATCTGTTAGGGCTTCAGGGTGGTTGAAGTAGGAGATGAACACGAAGATTGATTTCAAGGTTTTAATTCTCAATATTCACAAAATACAAACAAAAGGGGAGCGTGTGCTCAGAATACAGATAACCCTAACATTAAACATTGACCGACAACTGAAAGGTGAAAGACAGGAACTTAAATACACAGATGATAACGAGTGATGACAGGTGACGGTGATGATGAACAAAGACTAATTAACTAAACACAGGTGACAGAACTGAACTACTGATGATGAACTAAACAGACCGGGAAAAACAGGACTAAACCAAAATCAACAGAAGACAGGGGAAAACGATAACAGAAACACTGAAAACACTAAAACAGAAATCAAAACTACAACACTTAGCTGGCTACCCACTTTTAATGATAGGTTTAATGTTTCTTCCATAAATGGACATTATTATTTATCCATTTGACCATTTCTCGCCCTCTTTCTTACTGTTGTAGTTAAACATGTCACTTTTGTTTTGTGTTTTTAAGACATTTTTTTATTCAATGCTTTTATTGGTTAAGCCATTTATTGTGCTGCACTATTTTTTTTTTTTTTTACTGCTATTTACTTAAAGAAATTATTGTAACAATATAACACATAATAGTTTTGAGTAGTTAATGCTTGATTTTTTTCATGGAATCTACCTAAATAAATCGGGTAAAATCCCCTAAATTATTTAGTCTATGACACAATGAGTTTAATATTAGTGAAATGTGCTTTTTTTATTTTAAGTTGATGCTCAAAAGTGTGTGAATTAGAGTGAACCTGTTTATATTTGACTTTGAGTTATATTGCATATTTAAAAGACTGTATGCTGTTAGCACAGTACAGAATCAAACTTGAGTCTGCACTAGCATTAGAGCAACATTTTTGCTCAATGAACAAAGCAACATGCTTCAAAATATTATTACATTCAGTTATTCACAACCTAACCATAAGTCCTACTCTTCTGCACAATGGTAACAACAAACTTCAACAAAATAGAAACTCTTTAAAATGTCAAACGTAACTGAACATTAAACATTAACAGATGTTTCCCTTTACTCAAAAACACATAAAATTACACTTAATTTCAATATTTCCTCTCCATTTTCAGCCATGTGCAAAGCATGCTGGGAACTAACAATGGTGTCTCTAAATAAAACTGCATAATTGAGCAAATTCTCAAAAAAAAAAAAAAAAAAAAAATAGGTAGTCTTTTTTCCTTCATTTTATCAGCTTAATCAGTTCCTCAATTCAAGCCTGAAAATTGTGTATGTTTCCTTAAAAAAAAAAAAAAATGGAAAATGTATCTTTTGATTTTATTAGTGAAATGTTCTCACTATTTTCTATACACCACTGAACCACAATTTTCTTAATGAAATATACACAATATTTTTAATGAAAATTACAAGACCCATGATTCATTGCAGTTGTAGTTTGTCCTTCAAAACAGCCTCTTTACAAAGCCAGCATACATTACATTGTGACTGTTCAAGCATATAGTTTAAATCATCCTCAGCAATAACCAGTGCTATTGTGTCAATTGTGGTAATTGCAGCCTGCCCTTCTGTTGTTGAGTTTCTTAGAATTGCCCTTGCTTTGGTGCTTTTTCAGTGCTTTATAATAGATATAACCTTGTGTGTTACCTCAAAGATAATCTCGAAAATCCAGATGTATGGATTGTTCTCACCCTAGAAGAACAGAAGACCCTTGATGCTACTTTTGTTTAGCAAACTCTTGTACACCTTGCATAACAACAATTTCCAGAAGAAATTGCCCATTTCAAAAGCAATTGAAATATTATTTGTGGGTTGGAAATACTGTATGAATTAATTGCTTCAGTCATGACTACTTGTGTCTGTGCTGCATGCTATGAATAAATAACCATGAGGAACATGCATTCAGTTTGTGAGGTTGAATCCAGCTTAATGTAATCAAGAAACAATGTTTGTGAAGATTTCAGTTCCATAATGTGACATACTTTGCAGTACAATAATTTGAAGCAAATTAAGCCACATGTATGTGTCTTGAGTAGCCTGTGCCAACATTTTAAGCAGTCGCTTAGAGGTAGATTCCTTTCCTTAGCCACCAGCGTAGTGGTTGGCACACATGCTCCTGACATGAACCCTGCAAATCAAATGAGATCTCAGTCATTTCTCTCTGTGTATGCAAATGTTTTAGTATCTCATAGTGTTCTTGAATTTTTCAGAGATTTCAAAATACCAGGAAAGTCAACTAATTTAAAATTAACATTTCTCATCAACTTCTCCCAAGACTAAATGAATGTGGATAGCACCTCAGATTACTTCATAGTTCTATACTCTCCACAGACAGCAACATATTGTCGGCCCAGATCCGGCCCACATATGGCGGACACTATGTTGCTCTCTGGGTTACTGCATTGTCTCTTTTGTATGTATTTAAATTTCTCCTAAGGAATCTTAGAAGAAAAATCTGTGACAAAGTTTATACTAAAATAATATATAGCTGAAAACTCTAGCTGATAAGTCTAGATAACATTCTGGTATACAACAAACAAGCAAAAATGTCCCCCTAGGTGTCCCCCTCTTGTCCAATCAGGTCTGTCTAATAAAGAGTCACAAGGCCAAAAATATTGTTGAAAAAGGGTAGAAAATGGTTTAATGTTGTTAAGTGTTGTAATGATGTACCATCTGTTCAACATCACCAATGGCAATTTGCCAACCATGTAGACAGGTGGACACCTGCACCAAATTAAGAGTGCTCAAAAATGAGTACAAAAGGAAAGTCCAATGATCTCAATACATACCCATGGTTTCTTTCTTCTTCCTGGAAGGACGTTTCTAACCAGCACAGATCTTTTCTCACTTGTCCTGTATACCTCACACTTGGAATACAGAGTTTCTCAAGTCACCTGTCTTTAGAATTCTCTTCACTTCTCAGCCTTCACAGCTGTCCCATTCTTGATTCATTTCTGGAATGTGAAAATGAAAAATGCACATGTTGTTGATGAACTCCATTCTCAGGCCTGTGAGCAGGAAAGAAGTGGTGTTGGCTTGGTCTTTTGTCCTAATCTGACAGGACCATCATCATGTTCTGATTTCAGACAAGCTCTGGATAGGTTGTACAAACGATAAAAAATACACTGTTCTGTTTTTATTTCCAGACTCCAGAATATCATTCTTTTATAGGAATAGTTTTTTCATATCTGTAAATGTTCTACTTTGCAGCTTATTCTAAAGAACTGCCTACATGAATATACTACACAACTACTGCAAAGATTTTTGCCCCAATTTGCTGTCTAGAGGAGCTGATGATAATTGCTGAAAGTCATAGCCAGTCAGTAGACTTCAGGTGACCGGACTTGAGAGATTTCACAGGAAAGTGTGTAGTGTATGATGGGCAAATAAACTGTTTTTTGATTGCTTTGAACTTTCAGTCAGAGGATATCAAACAATGTTTGATATTTTTGGCCGATTTCAGAACACATATTGTTTTTGTCATGTGTCTCCTAGAAACTAGACACATGTTTCTGTGTGAGTTTGTGTGCATAACATTGTTTCCTGTAACCATTTACATAGTCAGCAAGTCTTTGATGCTTACTGCTTTAAAATCTATTCAGATTTTAAAAGTTGTGAAGTGTTCTTCAGCTATTAGACAGACTGAGATTTTTTGACTTACAAGTAAAGCAATCACTTACTGTATGTTTTGTCATTTAGGTTCTGTTTATGTGTCGTTAAATCTAAAATAAGTTATACCATGATAATAAACTGTTATGAATAAAAGGTCATTCAAATAATTACACAGCACTTTCCATGAACAAAACAAAAAACACACCAAAGAAATTCACAGAAAATGACTTTGGAATTAAAATGTCTGTCTGTCTGTCTGTCTGTCTGTCTGTCTGTTCTATCAAAGACATAACTCAGAGAACAATGCGCAGTATAGTTTTGCTCATTAATGTCTAGTTTATTTGTTACTAAGTTGCTACTTATGCTACAAGCTTCACATGCACATCTGTATGATGCCACCTGTAGCTACAAATGTATGATATCTCATTTTCCACACATCAGTAATATTACTCTCATTAAATGCAAATCTTACATTTGTTTTGTAAGCTGCTCCTGAATATGAGCTTACAAAATATTTCAATGGTGTGAATACAGGGCTCTGAATAACCTCTGTATTGCATACTAACCATATTTAATCACACATCCCTCTTGCCCCATACAACACAGTGTGTGTGTTGCATCATCTTGACTCCACTTCAATAATGCTGTCATTCAGCAGATGGTGGCTCAGACTTGTGGCTTGTGCTGATATACATGGCCGAAAGTGTCCACATTATCCAGAGGCATGCAGTGTCATGGTCACCGATTCATCTGATAGCTTTTCCGATTCTTTGACGGTGACTTGCAGTATGGGGCAGAAACACCAGTAAAAACACTTTATGTAGAGATCTGGGGGACACAAGGATGCATTCTCAAGATGCAGTTTAACAGGCATCTGTCTAATGACCATGTAGATTATAACATATTTATGTAAAATTTTTATATGATGTAAAATATTGTAAAATATTTTTTTTTACAATCATTATGAGGGAAGTTGGATTATTCATGATGGTATCCTTGAATGAATCTGTGCCCCACTTTGAGAACCTCATTTTCAAAGCTTGGTCTTCACCATTAAGGTGCAGTCACACTAGCAAAATGTTGCATAAAAAAGGTTCATTGTCAATAGCACAGAGATGTATAAAGCACTGCTCACACAAAATCCACTTTCAAACCAAGCAGCTTTCTGTTGTTTAGCATGGTGTATTTGCATGACCAAAGAGAAATCTGCGTGGTAAACACACAAAACTCCCAATCATGCAGATTGCTATTGGAATGACTGGATTTGATACTTAGCTTTATAGAATAACGGTAATGGGACCGCACTTTTAGACAAGAAATCACAGAACCTCTACAGATCGGAAAGTTGTGAAAGGCCAATTTCCTCCACTATCTCAGCTATATCGTTTATCATCTGCTCTATCCTCTGCTGTCTTCCAAATCAGACCAAATGAATGGCAAGTGAGATACCTTTCCCTGGCATTCCCTTGGCATTTAGGAAAGGGCAAGTTATAAGTTTCCATAAGTATGGAGAGGACACAGTGTGTACATTCCATTTGGGCTTAAGATCTGAAATGAAAAGGAAATGAGAAAGGGGAGGTAGAGGTAAACTAAGAAGAAAGCTTACATTATTAAAGGAGGGACCACAGCAGGACTTATATACTTCACTTCAGCATGGAAGCAAATGTCCATCATTTCAGAAGCTTCTAGGTATCTTCAGATGCTAACTCTACATCGCTCTTGGGGACTAACACATTTATGTGGCACATATTGCAACCAGGTCGTCCCTTTTAGTCAGACACCAAATGAATTCAGATTGAAAGTTATATCACTTCTGTCACAGGGTTTGTGAGATGCACGGTGCAAATATCCTCATATATCCCACTGGAGCATGGCTGATGTGTTTTCCTGGACATTTGAACTAGAGGTCTGCAGATGGATTTTTTCTTTTTGTCCCACTCCCACAAGATTATGTCTCGCTAAAAAAATAATAACAATAAAGGCCTTCTGAAGTGAAGCGATGTGTTCGTGTAAGAAAAATATTCATATTTAAAACTTTATCGACTAAAATAACTAGCTTCCAGCAAACGACCATACGCGTCGATTTACGGCGAAAGAGTAACACTTGAACTTGACACATAACGTAATGACGAGCGCTGTTGCCCGCCGCGAGAGGCACCAAAGCTTACGCTACTCCTACATCCTACATCATACATCGTCAAGTGTTACTCTTTTGGCGTAAGTCGACTTGCGTACGGCCGTCTGCTGCCTGAAGCTAGTTATTTAATTATAGAGGCCAAAGTACAATTCATAGTAATGTGAATAAGAATTAATGTTAAAAAGGTAAATAATTTAATTTAGAAGTTCATGTAATGGTTAAAATGTTAAATAATACTTAAAAGGTTAAAAGCATACTATAATTCATGTGCTTATAGGATTTGGTACATATTGGTAAAATAGTGTACTGCCTCTTTAAGAACAGGCCAACTCCGGCTACATTATGTTGATTCTCATTATGTAATTCAGATCTTGAGAGCTGTGGAAGCGAACGGTTTTCTTACCTGCTAACTGCTAACTTCTAGATACTTCTATTAAGAATCTTTTATTTTATTAGCAACTAGAATAAGTGTATTAGTCAGAATAAGTGTATTATTTCAACTAAGGAATAAAACTGGAGATTTTCATCTTTTATTTCAACAACGTTTCTGAAGTGGATTTATTGAACTGTGTTGCTGGGCTGGCAATGGACACTGCAAATGGGACTAGCTGCTTGGAATAATGTTAGATAATTATTAGTTTAAGCCATTGCATATCTCAAGATTTCAAACCTCTACATTAATATTTTTCTTACACGAACGCATCGCTTTACTTCAGAAGGCCTTTATTAATTTTTTAGTATAACTCAGATTGTATTCGTCTGAAAGAAGAATGTCATATACACCTAGGAAGGCTTCAGGGTGAGTAACTCATGGGCTAATTTTCATTTTTGGGTGAACTATCCCTTTAAAAACATAACATACATTTGAGTTACTTTTATTTTACTTTTAGATTTTGTTGGAGTCCCGCAAGTCATTTCTTTCTCCCTCTTTCTATACGGACACATCAGATCCCGTGGTAGTCCAGAACTCTGATTTGAATTGTATCTCTTCTTTTTTTTTTTCTTTTTTGTCACATGCTCAGTGTTGTCAGCAGAAAAAGTGTTTGAGAAGGTGTTGGAAGAGTTTGAGAGGGGACCTCAATTCTTCTGATGGATTTAGATGTCTGCATTCTTCCATTAGATTTGTTGTTATTCATTCAAGAGAATTTAAGAGTTCATAGAACTGGATAGTTTTAGATAAGTTGTTACCATGTAATAAGTTAATAATATCACTTCACCAATATGTGTTTGGTGAACATCTAATTTTAAAACCATGAACACAACTCCTTCCCTATGCTGTGTTCATGGTTTTAAAATTAGATGTTCACCAAGCACATATTGGTGAAGTGATATTATTGTGATAAATGAACATGGATGCAGTTAGAACATGGATGCAGTGATTCACTCCTATTTAGACACAAGAGCATGTGAAGTCAAGCACTGATGTGGGGTTTTGGGGACTGATTCACTGTTCCAATTCATCTCAACAACATTCGGTGAGGTTCCCCTCTGAGCTCTATGCAGGCCAGTCAATTTATTCCACGCCAGACTCTGTAAATAATTTTTGTTTGGACCTTGCTTTGTGCAACAAGGGTATTGTTATACTGGAAGGAAAGACCCTCCAGAACTGTTGTCAGAACATTGAAACCCATACCTGTCAACAGGGGGGGGCTAATTTTATAACCAATAAAATTAGCTGCAGGGCGGGATTTCTGCTTAACTGGTTTGCGCCCAGTGGGATTTTTTTTAAATGTATAGAACGATTATTTAAACTATTATTTAAAAAATATTTAAACAGGATAATAGCGGGATAGCAAGGTAAAATACGGGAAAATCCTGGGAAAAACGGGAGGGTTGACAGGTTTGTTGAAACCAAATAATTATTTGTAATTCTTTCTAATGTCATTGTACAATTAAGATTTGTCCCACCAAAAATATTGAAATAGTCAAAGCTGTTAATTAGAAAGGGGTGTCCAGATATGTACTTTTGGCCATAGAGTGTACTGTAGTTCTCGTTGGGAGGAGTGACACATTTCCGCAAATCAATTATTTTGAACTGCTCTTTTCAATGAATTGGTTAACATTTCGGTTCAGTGATTCTTAAAAGTCATCCTATTACATTAAGTAATCAAATGTGCTCACAGAAATAAATCTCCTCCCTTTCTGAAAGAGTGTTTTGTGGCTGGATTTTGGAGCAAAGTGTCCCAGAAAATTTGTTTTAATAATTTACTATTCAAGGGATGCAGTTTCACTTAAGATTCTAAAATTCAACGTTTCAGTACCTTTGAGCATCAAAGAGAAATTTGGAATTAATATTAATTGTTGCAGTAGTTGTTGTTGTTTTTTTTTTTTCTTACAAAAAGAGAAGCAATTGTCTGTTTTAACATTTACTATATGGTAATTAATGACCTATAGATAGACAGTCATGTGGATACAAGTACTTGCACAGACCTCTACAGGAAATTAAATGTGTGACTTTTTCATGAACATGCATGCTCTCTTAGCTTGGTTGCCTCCAATCCTTTTGAAGCAAAGTGTTTTCTTGATGAATGTATTGGGTCCAGTGCAACAGCAGTAGCCAGATGTTTGCTGGGAACACTTATAAAACTCTCGTCTCACATTTGAGTTAATGGAAATTAGTTGATTCACCTTAATGGGAAGTGAATATGCTATTTTCGGGATGGTTCTTTTATTTAGTTACAGTGTAGTTACATTCTGAATATATTCTGAGAATTGAATTAAGTCTTAAAGGTCCCATGACATGAAATTTTCATTTTCTGAGGTTTTTTAACATTAATATGAGTTCCCCTAGCCTGTATATGGTCCCCAAGTTTCTAGAAATTTTAATCGGTGTAAATCGAGCTTTTGCTATCTTTCTCTGCCTTTGAGAAATTGGAAGCTCAATTGCGCTGATCTTGAATCTCCTCCTTATGACGTTATAAGGAGGAATGTTACCTCCCCTTTCTCTGCTTTGCCCGCCCAGAGAATATTTTCCGCCCATGAAAAAATGAGCTAGGAAGTAGGAACGCGCGCGCGATTTTAGTTTGTCCACGAGAGATATAATGGCTTTTGAGCGAGCGAAGCATAATAATTGCTCAATAATTGGATGTACAAATGAACACCGAAGGGTTAATACAGAGCTGGGCTTGCTGAACGTCTGAAACTAAAGTCTGGATCAGTACCAACTCTCTTTGGCTCAGCTAACGTTACAAAACTCGGACAAGTAAGTCAACTAATGATACAAGTTGTTGCTTTACTGTTTATGGTTACCTAGCTTGTTACAGGTAGAATGTGGCTGTAACATTAGCTATGCAGTTACTTGCGCAAATGTAAAGGTAGACAGCATCAAGTATGTGTGTGAATACACACACTGTAACGCGAGTGTTGTACACTTCTTTGTTATTTGGATAGCGTTTTCCTGTTGGTTATACGGCGTGCGCGATATCCGCATTTCAAGATCGCAGAGCTTGATGTAATTGTAATAAGATAAATTACAGACGTTACAGATCTCCCGTGAAAAGGCAACAGTAGGTTAGCGTTAGCTACATGATAATAACTAAACCATCCGAATAAAGTACCGTATCCAGACATAATATTAAACTAACCATTCGGAAACGTCCTGCTGGAGCTGCTGAGTTGCAACTTCTTCATCCGTTGCTTCTCCATCTGGATCAGATTCTGGGTCAAACTGAAATGCTTGAACGATTGCGTGTCTCCGACTCCGTGCCATTGCAATATATCCAATGTAAACATGCATGGTCTACCGTTGCCGCAGATGGTCAAGGCCACACCCACCCTCCACCTTACGCCGCCTTTCTCCTCCTCATTAACATTTAAAGCTACAGACACCGAAACGGCCCGTCTGAAGGAAGCTCATTCTGGGACTGGCTTATAGTGGCTATAATTCTGCACTGAGACTGAATTTTTGGAAAGAGATTTCAGATACAGTACTAGGGACCACTAAGGCCTATATTAAAGCCTACAAAAAGTAGCATGTCATGGGACCTTTAAGGTTTCCTTTTAACACACACTGCTTTTGAAATTACATTCCCCATTGTAAGAGGCAGTGTATCTGTGCTGGCTGCTCTGCTTTTTATTATTATTACCATGTCATTTGATCAACCTAAGAGCCTTAGTTTTTACTTCTTTAGATTCAAAGTTACTATATATATATATATATATATATATATATATATATATATATATATATATATATATATATATATATATATTTTTTTTTTTTTTTTTTTTTTTTTTTTCTCCATACTATGGAAGTCAATGGTGCCCAAAAATTGTTTGGTTACTGGCGTTCTTCAAAATATATTCCTTTGTGTTCAGCAGAAGAAAGACATTCATACATGTTTGGAACGACTTGAGGGTGATTCAATTATGGCAGAATTTTCATTTTTGGGTGAACTATTTCTGTTGGAAACTGCAGTGAAATGTACTGTATGTATTGGTACATATTTTGTGTTTTGCAGAAATGTTGCGGTAACACTTGTTACGTCCCCAGAGTTCTGGGTTCGTTTTATAGTCATTTTGTTCTGGTATTGCTTGTGGTTTGTGTGTTTGTGTTTTTCTACCAGGTAAGATGGCTTCTGTGACTGTTCCGGCAGCTGATTGGTGGCTCATCGGCTGATTGGGACTTGGAACTCCGCCCACTCATCAGTGGCTGCAGCTGGCTGGGCTCTTTAAAAAGCTCAGTTTTGGATTAGTTCTCTCTCTCTGTTCCTGCTTTTGGTTTGGTTTGTACCCTGTGTGTGTTTGGTTTTCTGACATTTTTGCTTGAAATATTTGAGAATAGTTCAATTGTTTTTGTGTGTTAGTAAACCTAACTTGTGTTTCATCTTTTTTGGAACTTGTAGTAGCAGGACGGAGCACTTGTTTGTTTGTGAATTTTTATAATTTGTATTAATTATTTTTTTTTCCTCTGTTGTTTATAGGGAGTTGGGGAGTAGATTTAGAGCTACCCCGGGGTATACATACATCACCCATAGGTATACTTCTTTGTCTAGAAACACCAGCTAGACCTGGGCGGACCACCAGCTGTAATTTTGTTTAGGGCGCCTTGATCGTGTGCCAGATAGAAATTGTAATTTTATTTATTTTATTTTATTTTTGGGGATTAGTATAGGTTAGGGGTGGGGTCCTTTTTGTTTATTTCTTTGTTTTGGTCCGTCCAGCCCTCCCCTTTTCCCAGGAAATTCTTATTGTTTATCATTGTTAATTATTTACAATATTACCGTGGTTAAATAAAAGCTTTGTTTTTATACGGTATTTGGTGTTTGTGTCCTTTTCTCGCGCCGCGACTCCGTACCTCCTTTGCTGGTATCGGTGGGCCTGAGCAGTGGGTTGTCAGGCTCCCCTCCTTTTGGGGGAGCTAGAATGTAACAATTGGGGGCTCGTCCGGGATGCTTGGCGCCCTGCTGCTCAGACCACCCTTTACTCGGTGATTGGGGTGTGGTGTTGGGGTGTGAGTAAGGACTAGTAGTGTTTGCATAGTAGTTGTTGTTCTGTCCTGTAGTTTGTTAGTATTTGTAGTTTGTGGTGTTCGTTGAGTACTGAATAGTGCAGGATTGTACTGGATGAGGTGTGAGCATGGCGGCTACTTCAGATGTGGCAGGCTTTATTGCGGAGCCCTCATTGGGTTCATTGGTTAACCTGCGTAAGGTTGATTTGTTAGCGTTAGCGGACTACTACAATATTACAGTTGATAGACAGGCTCGTAAAGCAAATTTAGTAATGGTGATCAAAAGCCATTTATTGAGTCTGTCAAGGGCAGGAGTTATGGCTGTTGAGGACGTGGAAACAGAGGATGAGGGGGAGGACGAGGGCGCCGTAGAGAATCTCTCGCCTGCACGGTCGAAGGGCGCTGTGGGAGGTGGGGAAGCTCCGGTGCCTCGAACTCTGCCAAAGTACGACCCGTTGTCTCCTGTGTCCCCCGAGTCTGTAGAGGTCGCTCGGTTGAAGCTGAAAACGGCCCGTCTGGAAGCAGACCTAAAAGATAGGGAAGACAAAAGGAGGTATGAGATAGAAATTAGAAAAATAGAGGCAGACAAGGAAGCTCGAATTCACATTCGGCGAATGGAGCTTGAGGCTGGGGGGTCTTCTCACCCAGTTGGCAAGTCAGGTCATTTTGATGTGGGGAGGAACATTGCGGTGGTTCCCCCATTCCGTGAGTCTGAGGTAGATTCATACTTTTCTGCTTTTGAGCGGGTAGCTACTGCCCTACAGTGGCCAAAAGAGGTCTGGCCTCTACTCCTCCAGTGTAAGCTAACTGGGAAGGCCCAGGAGGTTGTGGCCTCTCTCTCTATAGAGGACAGTTTACATTATGATGTGGTTAAAGCTACCGTGCTGCGTGCCTATGAGCTAGTGCCAGAGGCTTATAGACAACGATTTAGAAATTATAAGAAAAGCGGTAGTAGAACATTTGTTGAGTTTGCCAGGGACAAAGAGTCCTTGTTTGACCGCTGGTGTGCAGCCAATAAAACATCTACTTATGAGACTTTGAGAAATCAGATATTGTTGGAGGATTTTAAGAACAACCTACCCGAAAGAATCGTGTTGCATCTTAGTGAAAAGAAGGTGGCGACGTTGGGTCAGGCAGCGGTCCTAGCAGATGAATATGCCCTAACACATAAAACGGTGTTTACAGCATCCAGTCAGAGCAGGACTTCCGCTTCACCAGTGGCCGGTGTATCACGCTCTTCAGACCCTCCTACTGTTCCTAGGAAAGAGGAGAGGGAATGTTTTTATTGCCACCGGAAAGGCCATTTAATCTCAGATTGTTTCTTACTTAAGAACAAGCCTAAGTCACCTCCACCTGTCCGTAAGAGTGTTGGTTTAACTCAGTCTGTTTCTTACCAGGAAGCTAGAAGTGCTAGCGAGGTACTCACAAGGAAACCAGACCTGGTGTATGCTCCGTTTGTGTCTGTAGGGTGTGTTTCATGCACAGGGAAAACTGAAGACCAGAGGGCAATTAAAATCTTACGTGACACTGGTGCGGCTCAGTCAGTTATCCTTACAGATGTGTTGCCATGGTCTGATCAGACATACTGTGGTTCACATATACTTTTGTGTGGTATCGAAGCTAGCCCAATTTCTGTGCCTTTACACTGGGTTCACTTGCATTCTGATTTGGTTTCAGGTCGGTTCCGTGTTGGGGTGGTGCCTACGCTAGCAGTGGAAGGGGTAGCACTATTGCTAGGAAACGACATTGCTGGGGGTAAGGTGTCTCCAGTACTAGAAGTAACAGACAGACCACAATGTAATATCTCTGACATTGTCCTGGTTCAGAAGTATCCTCAAGTGTTCCCTGCATGTGTTTTAACAAGGGCACAGGCTCACATGCAGGGGGATACAGTGAATTTGTCTGATACTATTTTTGAACGGGTTGAAACTATAGATGTAGAGTCTAAACCAGAGGGGTTATCTTATGTGCAGGCTGAGAAAGGGGGATGCGGAGTCGCTCCCCAGTTAGGTGATGTGTTGTCATCCATCACATCAGAGAGGCTGATTGAGTGGCAAAAAGAGGATGTCAGCCTTAATAAATGCTTTGATTCTGTGGTCTCTCTTGAAAACGCAAAAGTAAAGGAGACTGCTTACCTTGTGGACGCTGGTGTTCTAATGCGTAAATGGACTGCGCATAAAACGGGTGAGGACTGGGATACAGTTTGGCAGGTAGTTGTTCCATCACCACTACGACAGCAAGTATTGTCACTGGCTCATAACCCTGCATGGTCCGGACATTTAGGGGTAACTAAAACATACAACAGAGTCCTCCGACATTTCTTCTGGCCAGGAATAAAATCGGACATTGTGCAATACTGTAAAACCTGTCATGTATGCCAACTTGCAGGAAAAGTGAACCAACCTGTTCCTCGTGTGCCTCTTCACCCGATTCCTGTGATTGGAGAACCGTTTGAGCGGGTGATTATTGACTGTGTGGGTCCATTACCAAAAACCCGAACAGGTAACCAGTTTCTGCTTACCATTATGTGCAGCGCCACTCGGTACCCGGAGGCTATTCCTCTCCGGACAATTACAGCTAAGACAATTATTAAGAGTCTGATTAAGTTCTTTTCCACCTTTGGTCTTCCCAGAGTGATCCAGACGGATCAAGGAACTAATTTCATGTCCAAACTGTTTTCTTCTGCATTAAAAACATTGTCCATATCGCACCAGGTCTCCAGCCCTTACCACCCAGAGAGTCAAGGGGCTCTTGAACGCTGGCACCAGACGCTCAAGGCCATGCTGAGGAAGTATTGTATGGAAACAGGTGCTGATTGGGATGAGGGGGTGCCCTTTGTTTTGTTTGCTGTTAGGGAAACAGTGCAGGAATCGTTGGGGTTCAGCCCGGCTGACCTTGTGTTCGGACACACACCTAGGGGTCCGTTAAAAGTGTTAAAGGAGCGTGTTCTATCTGATGCGCCTAGTAGTACCCCTAAGAATGTGTTACACTTTGTAAGTCAGATGCGGGAGAGGCTGCATGCTGCCTGCATGCTAGCTCAGGAGTCTCTCTCTTCCTCTCAGTCACGTATGAAAAAACAGTATGATAAACAAGCAAAAGACCGTGCGTTTTTGCCCGGGGATCAAGTACTGGTTTTGTTACCAATCCCAGGTTCATCACTGTCTGCCAGTTTTTCTGGACCGTATGTTGTGGAGCGCAAAGTCAGTGATACTAATTACATTATCAAAACACCAGATCGCAGGCGCTCTTCTCGTTTGTGTCATGTCAACATGCTTAAAGCCTATCATGTGCGTAACACTTCCGACAACCCCTCTAGTGTTCCGGTTCAGTCTGCGGGATCCAGCATGGCGTTGGTGGTTCCTGTGCCTATTGTGTACCTAGAGGAGAACAATAATGATGGTTTGGAATTGCGTCACTCATTACAACAGTGTAAACGTCTTAGTAATTCAGAGATGTTACAAAACTTACCTTCATTAATGGAACATTTGGATGACAGTCAAAAAGATGATCTTGTGTCTCTAATACATTCTTTTCTTACTGTGTTCCAAGATGTACCTAAGAGCACGTCTGTTTTGGCGCACGACGTGGATGTAGGCAGTACATCTCCTATTCGCCAACATCCCTATCGGGTAAACACAAAAAAACGTGAGTTAATGAAAGGTGAGGTTGACTACCTGTTAAAACATGACATGGCAAAACGTAGTCACAGTGCTTGGAGCTCCCCGTGTATTTTGGTTCCGAAACCAGACGGCACGTCCCGTTTATGCACGGACTACCGTCGAGTAAATGCAGTAACTGTGCCAGATTCCTATCCGCTGCCTAGGATAGAAGACTGTATTGACCGGATTGGTTCGGCTGTTTTTGTAAGTAAACTCGATTTGCTTAAAGGTTATTGGCAGGTGCCCCTAACCCCACGGGCTTCTGACATTTCGGCTTTTGTGACCCCCGATAACTTTGTACAGTATACAGTTATGCCATTTGGAATGTGCAATGCTCCTGCTACATTTCAGCGTTTAGTTAACATTGTGTTTGATGACGTTCCCAACTGTACAGCTTACCTTGATGATGTAGTAATATACTCACCCACATGGGCTGAACATCTCTCCACGTTGAGGTTGGTGTTCCAGCGTTTGGAAAACGCTTCGTTAACACTTAACTTGGCTAAATGTGAATTTGGTAAAGCTACTGTAACATATCTGGGGAAACAGGTGGGTCGTGGGCAAGTGCGTCCCATTGCTAGCAAAGTGGACGCTATTGTAAGCTATCCTGCTCCTAAAACACGCCGTCAGTTACGTCGATTTCTTGGAATGGTGGGTTACTATCGGACTTTTTGTAAAAACTTTTCAACTGTAGTAGCACCCCTAACTACCTTGCTCAGTCCTAAAGTACCTTTTAAATGGTCCGCAGAGTGCAGCTCTGCTTTCGAGTCAGCAAAAGCACTGCTTTGTATCGCTCCTGTGCTAACAGCTCCTAACTTTGATAAACCTTTCAAGCTGGAGGTAGACGCCAGTATGGTGGGGGCTGGGGCGGTCCTTTTACAGGAAGATGAGGAAGGAGTAGATCGGCCAATTAGTTTTTTTTCCAGGAAGTTCAATCCGTGCCAGTCACGGTACTCTACCATTGAACAAGAAACGCTTGCTTTATTGTTGGCCTTACAGTTCTTTGAGGTATATGTCGGTTCTAGTGTTGTGCCTGTAAGAGTATTCACAGATCATAATCCTCTTACATTCCTCAAAAGAATGTACAATCAGAACCGCCGCCTTATGCGGTGGGCTCTGATCCTACAGGGATACAATGTTTGTATCACTCATGTTAAAGGAACTTCCAACGTAGTTGCAGACGCGTTGTCCCGTGTTTACCAGGACTAATTGTGTGCAAAAGGTGGTTTGCACACCTTTTTGGGGGGGCGTGTTACGTCCCCAGAGTTCTGGGTTCGTTTTATAGTCATTTTGTTCTGGTATTGCTTGTGGTTTGTGTGTTTGTGTTTTTCTACCAGGTAAGATGGCTTCTGTGACTGTTCCGGCAGCTGATTGGTGGCTCATCGGCTGATTGGGACTTGGAACTCCGCCCACTCATCAGTGGCTGCAGCTGGCTGGGCTCTTTAAAAAGCTCAGTTTTGGATTAGTTCTCTCTCTCTGTTCCTGCTTTTGGTTTGGTTTGTACCCTGTGTGTGTTTGGTTTTCTGACATTTTTGCTTGAAATATTTGAGAATAGTTCAATTGTTTTTGTGTGTTAGTAAACCTAACTTGTGTTTCATCTTTTTTGGAACTTGTAGTAGCAGGACGGAGCACTTGTTTGTTTGTGAATTTTTATAATTTGTATTAATTATTTTTTTTTCCTCTGTTGTTTATAGGGAGTTGGGGAGTAGATTTAGAGCTACCCCGGGGTATACATACATCACCCATAGGTATACTTCTTTGTCTAGAAACACCAGCTAGACCTGGGCGGACCACCAGCTGTAATTTTGTTTAGGGCGCCTTGATCGTGTGCCAGATAGAAATTGTAATTTTATTTATTTTATTTTATTTTTGGGGATTAGTATAGGTTAGGGGTGGGGTCCTTTTTGTTTATTTCTTTGTTTTGGTCCGTCCAGCCCTCCCCTTTTCCCAGGAAATTCTTATTGTTTATCATTGTTAATTATTTACAATATTACCGTGGTTAAATAAAAGCTTTGTTTTTATACGGTATTTGGTGTTTGTGTCCTTTTCTCGCGCCGCGACTCCGTACCTCCTTTGCTGGTATCGGTGGGCCTGAGCAGTGGGTTGTCAGGCTCCCCTCCTTTTGGGGGAGCTAGAATGTAACACACTTTACAATAAGGTTCATTAGTTAATATTAGTTAATGTATTAACTAACATGAACTAACAATACATTTGTTACTGTTTAAGTTCATCTATGTTAATTTTAGTTAATTAAAAATACAGCTATTCATTGTTTGTTCATGTTAGTTCACAGTGCATTTACAAATACAACCTTTGATTTGAATAATAATAATAATAATAATTATAATTAATAATTCGTTACATTTATATAGCGCTTTATCTGAGACCTCAAAGCGCTTTACATAGAAGGTGGGAATCTCCTCAACCACCACCGATGTGCAGCATCCACTTGGATGATGCGACGGCAGCCATATTGCGCCAGAACGCCCACCACACACCAGCTTACTGGTGGAGAGGAGACAGTGATGAAGCCAATCAGTATATGGGGATGATTAGGAGGCCATGATGGATAGAGGCCAAGGGGCAAATTTGGCCAGGATGCCGGGGTTACACCCCTACTCTTTTTCGAAGGGCATCCTGGGATTTTTAATGACCACAGAGAGTCAGGACCTCGGTTTAACGTCTCATCCGAAGGACGGTGCTCTTTTGGCAGTATAGTGTCCCCGTCACTATACTGGGGCGTTAGGACCCACACAGACCACAGGGTGAGCACCCCCTGCTGGCCTCACTAACACCTCTTCCAGCAGCAACCTGTTTTTTCCCAGGACGTCTCCCATCCAGGTACTGACCAGGCTCAGCCCTGCTTAGCTTCAGTGGGCAACCAGTCTTGGGCTACAGGGTGATATGGCTGCTAATGTATTAGTAAATGTTGAAATTAACATTAACTAAGATTAATAAATGCTGTATAAGTATTATTGATTCTTAGTTCATGTTAACTAAGGTAAGTTCATGTTAACTAAGTTTTTTTTTTATCCAGTTATCTTTTACACCCACTATTTCTTTCCTTACTTTCTTTTTTTATCTATCAGTACATTTCAATTCATCTGTTGACGGCCGACTCTTAAATCCAGAAGGACATATGAGCTGTAACTTAAGCTTGTGCTCCAAAGATCTGTTATTTGTTTTGGTTTTTGAATATTGCCCAGTAGTTTTGATTTCCCTAATGTTACAGACTCAACTTTTACAAAACTTTCTGAATGCAGAATAAGTTTTTATGATAATGTATCAATGCAAATGTTAAGGAGGGGAAAGAAATAGGTTTAATACTATGGTACTTTGGTGCTAAGTATTTCTTGGCCCCAGTCTGCCTATTTAACTAGCTGTAAGGTTACGTAAAACCTTTAAGCAATACAATATGCATATCATAAACTGACAATGTATTTTCAGGTGATTATTAGAGGACTTTAGGGAATCAGGTGACAGCTGATTTTTTTTTTTTTTTACTTCTTCCGCTTCACTAGCCTTTCTGTTGTAGATGCCTGACACATAAAACCATGTAGAATCTCTAAACATGCCCTGCCCATGCAGCATTTTAATACGTGCACTCGGGGTCCATTACATTTGTCCTTATATCTTGTGATATCTTATCATTGCTTCAATCTCATATCATAAACCACAGGGAACAGGAAGTAATCATGTGCTGCTAAATGTCTTGGAGAAGCTAGTTGTCCAAACCTCATAGTGTGTATCCCTGTCACTAAAACAAGCAGTGATCTCCCACTCTGTGTATGCAGGGTTGTCTCTTGGCTTTTGATGTCTTCATTGGAAGACAACTGTCTCACCAGATGATAATGCATTATATAAATCACTGTTGACTGCATGGCCGTGCTTCACAGAAACGACCATTGACAGTTTCCTGTGATTGCTGTTATACAGCCTTTTTCAGTAGAAGCATAAAATCAAATGTATATCATTGATGTCTTCACTAAAAAGCCACCATTGGCTCTAGAGGTGCGATGTGAAACCTGGATGAAACATCAGCCCAGTGGGAGACAAACCCAATAAAATGTCAAACATATACACAAATAAAAACCTGTGAAGACCGCGTCAACCTTCCGTCTCTCTCTTGAAACCAACACGGAAGGGACTTAAACTGCAATTTATCGACTGGCCACTAGAGACAGACTGCAAAAGGGGATCCCAAATACCCCCCGCCCCCACATGTTAATATGCCCAACTTTACAGCAGAAAAAAAATGTGTTTACAGCCTGGTGCAAAAAGTGGTTTTGGTCTATATAGCTAATTTTGCCCTTCATGACAACTGTGAGGGCGGTGAATTTTTTTACAACTTAAATTATATTAAGCCTTAAAGTTCGCCATAATTAAGGGCGTGGCCACTTGAGTGACAGGTGGATTGCCGCTGCTGTCACTACTAGCCATTTGTCTGCTGTCTGTTAGCCGTCACGTCACCTCAGCTAATCCCGCTTTTTTGCCAATTTCCGTTTATCCGGGAGTGACGCGCTACCAAGATGGCGACGGTCGGCTCTGGCCACTTTGGGCTTCAAAAATGCTCTTCAGAAACCTACGGGTGACGTCACGGACACTACATCCATTTTTTGTTTTACAGTCTATGGTGAATACAATAGGCTTATATAGAGTTAACAAATGTAATGAGAAACAGCTGAAAGTAATCAGGCATAATGAGTCTGGGCAATGGGTTATGGGAAATGCAGTCCATTATGAGATATAAAGACGGCAGGAGTGTCCTCTCGTGGCTATAGGCACTCCGGCTGGCAGGCGTGACATTAGCTAATACAGTTTTTCTATTCCTTTTGGTGCTATTTTCACAAGTACACGACAGCAAAATATGTTCTTACCCAGTGCTTTTGTCTTTTTTTCTAGTACAAATATCTAAACTTTTTAAAATCAAGATACATTATCTTGAGACTCAGTATGACTTTAATAATAAATTCAATTAATTTCAAAATGTTTTGTACTGGAAAACAAGACAACAATACTAAGTAAGAATTTGCAGTGTAAGATGTACACTTCCCAGCTGTCACATGGTTTCATTTGTTAATTTTTTTGTTTGCCTATATAGATACTAAATTAGATTCCCATGATTTGGACTAGACAGTGTAGGAAGAGCAGCCGTAAAAGAAAATGAGCAAAAACACACTTTTTAGTCTAAAGGTTTGGTTAAACTTTATTTTAAGATATCTGTGTTACAGTGCAAGTATACAGTACATTTAAGTACTGAGGAATAATAATTAACTACATGTACTTCCTATAGGGTTAGGATTGGGGTTTGATTTAGGGTTAGTTGCATGTAATAATGCATACTTTTTTAGCTATAATTATAGTAACTTCATGTATGTGTAACGAGGACACTCTAAAATAAAGTGTTACCAAAGGTTCAATAAACCGTTCTATATATATATATATATATATATATATATATATATATATATATATATATATATATATATATATATATATATATATATATATATATATATATATATATATATATATATATATATGATGATAGACTTTATTATTGCAGACTCATGGTCCATACTTCATAAAAAACAACAGACGGCACAAAATTAAAACACATCACATTAAATACATATTATAAAAAAAAAAAAAAAGATTCTATCCTTTCAGAAGACAGTCATACCAGTGTCTCCAAAGTTTAGATGTGTAGCGTATGGCGCTATATTCAGTATTAGTCAGTATCATGATGACACTATTTCCAGACTCATTAAGTCGACAAATGAAATTGTACATTGTGTTTCTCAAAACAGCCTTCAATGTGTTAACTCGAGCAGACACAAACAAGTCACTGGCACTAGTCCATCTCGGCTTTTTTAACAAAAGTCTTAGTGCATCATTATAAGCCACTTGTAGTTTCTGAAGGCTGGCTTTTTTGTAGTTCCACCAGAGATTTGCTGTGTACAGTGAAGTACAATATGCTTTAAATAAAGTTAATTTAACTTCATCAGAACAGTAACCAAATTTCCGAAGGAGTACATTAGCTTGTGCATATAACATACGACACTGACGATAAATGTCCTCATCATCAGACAAACGGTCAGTGATCACATGACCAAGATATTTGACTTCATCACAGACCTTAAGGACATTACCAGACAACTTAAAGTCAGGGAATGTCATACGTTTGTCCTCTTTCGTTCGGCAGATCATGATTACACTTTTAGAAGGATTATATTTGACATCATGTTGTTCTCCAAACTCAGAACACAGTTTGAGAAGATGCTGGAAACCAGCTGTACTGGGACTAAACACTACCAAGTCATCAGCATACATTAGATGGTTTACTACTGAACTTCCAACCATACAGCCCGTTCTGCACTGGTTTAACCGCTTAGACAGGTCATTCATAAAAAAATTAAACAAAACAGGGGATAAAATGCTTCCTTGTCTGACCCCATTGCAGACCTGAAAAGGAGCAGACACACAGTTTCCCCACTTGACCTGCATAGTCTGGTTTGCGTACCAGTATGACAAGCATCTAACTATATACCTAGGCACACCCGCTTGACATAGTTTATAAAATAATTTTCGATGATTCACACGATCAAACGCCTTAGAGGCATCTAAAAAACATATACAAACAGATGAATTCTTGCTCTTATAATCACTTAGTAGTTCCTTTAAGGCATAAATGCACATATCTGTGCCATGTTTGGGCTTAAACCCAAATTGATTGTCTGTTGAAGGAATTATTTTGTCAATCCTTGCCAGAAAGATTTGCTCAATAACTTTAGAGAGTATACTAGCAAGCGCAATGGGTCTGTAATTATCTGAGTCGCCCACTTTTCCTACTCTGTCTTTTACTACAGGGACTAGGAGAACCTTCATCATGGAGTCTGGCATAAAACCATGTACAATAAAGGCAGTGAAACATAAGGCAAGAAGAGGTGCTAACCTTAAACTTGCAAACTTGAGATGTTCAGCAGAGATGAGATCCATACCTGTAGTTTTATTTACAGACAAGTTTTTGATTGCTTGAAAAACCTCATGAGTTTTAATTGTGTCCACTACAGTAACATTATCAACCTGGTAAGGTTCACTCTGGACACAGGTGAATAGTTTACTATAATGCTGTCGCCACAGCTCTACAATCATATTTGTTCCAGAGACTCCATCTACTGTACAAGGAAGAGAGGGTTTACTATTATTAATCATTTTTACATCTTTCCAAAAGGCTTTTGTGTCCTTGCCTAAAAGTTTTTTAGCCATGGAATCAGCTCTCATAATTTGTTCATTCTTCCTAATAAATCTAATTGCATATTTGTATTTCGCATTTGTCCTCTTTTTATGATCAAATATGGGCCCCTGTCTAGGTTTGCCCGCTAAGACCCAAGATGTTGTTGCTTCACGGGCTTCAGTGAGAAACTGAGATACATGTGTGTTCCAACCAGGCCTAATTTTGCCTTTCTTTATGCTTTTATTATAAGGTGAACTTGCTTTAAGTAATATTCTGACTATGTCTGAGTACATAGAAGAGATATCTGTTCTGTGCCTGATGTTTGAGCAGTTACTCTCTGTACACAGAATTGCATCTCTTGGTAATTGTATGTTGCATAATAATTGATCGGTGCAAGCATAGTAAGAGGCCAATTCTTCTGTAGCAAGCTTGGTCCAGTCTATGTGTTTCTGGTTTGGATTATTTTCAACATTAACAGTAACAGGTATACAATTAGATCTAATTGTCACCTCAACAGGGATGTGATCAACAGTAGACATATTATATAGAATTTTCATCTGTGCCAAAGCAGCATGAGCGTCAGCTGTAGTGATGCAATGATCCAACCAGGATGTAGTGTACCAGGCTTCACTTATATATGTATAACTCTCTACTGGTAAAAGCGCTCTGCTCGATAATATTAGATTAGTATCTGTACAAAAATGGTCCATATGCTTGGCAAAAACTGATTTCTTATCAGAGATATCGGCATTCATGTCACCAATTACATAGACACAAGTAAATCTGTCATCTTGTATAAAGGAACTAATAAAAGCAAGCTTACTTAAGTATTCTTCTTCATTGTGATTACATTCATAAGGAGCATAAACATTTAAAATAATAAATTCTTTGTCATGCTGTGACACGTGTACTGCAATACACCAGTCCACACCAAGCCTAACCACACTGATCACTGAATCCAGCCTCTTATTCCATAAAATAGCCACACCTCCTGGTATCCTTCCTTTTTTAATTCCCAAACTGAGGTCAGTAGTTGACTCTCCTGCACCAAAAAAACTGCCATTAATGGAGTTTAGACCTTCTAGATCTTGTTTAGCTAGAAATGTTTCTTGTAAGCACAATATGTCACAGTGTTCCAACAACTGATCGACAACAATTCGGCGAGCTTTATCATCAGCGCTCTGGCTCAAGCACAGGCCACGACAGTTATATGAAACAACTTTAATGTCCATAGCAGTCTTATTCGTTTGTACTCACTCCAGCAGCAGGTACACTTAAAACCCCAGTAGAAAGCGGAACATTAGCGCCAAAGCCAGCTTTACGCTGCTCATAATAGCGCCTCACAAAAGTTCCCTCTGGCCACAACTCTGGGTTATACATGACCGCTACATCACTGCATTCCGCAGACACTTTGAATGAAGCATATCTGTTGTTTACAGTAGTGATTTTTTGACACGTTACGTCATACGTCATACGTCATACGTCATATATATATATATATATATTGGCTTATTGGCTTATATATATATATAAAAGTTTTACAGGGTTAATTAACAACATGTATTTATTATAAGGTAAGGGTTTCATGCATAATTTACTATTACTATAGTAAGTACATGTAACACGTAACAAGGACGCTGTAAAATAAAGTGTCTCTTCTTTATGCTGAAGTAGTGAATGCCTTGGCACGCTGCCCCAGTCTAAGAATAGATGTGTCCTTCAAACCCATCATCCCTGCGGTGGCATGCAGTGCCACCAAGAGGAGCGAGGGAGGCGATTCACTGTGTTCCAAAGGCCGTAACTAGGAGACGGACAGATCCTTGCGATTAGCAAAATCCTAGCTCTTCCCTTGCTTACTCTAGTTTTTTTATGCCTCTTGACATCACTGCTCCTCTCAGGGTGTACATTTTGAGTGTGTATTGATGTCTCAGGCTGCAAGAAACAGGCTCATCATGATCATGGAAACATTTTCAGTAGTCTATAATTTAATGCTTTCAGCGCAGTGCAGGAAACACTGATTTTTCTATTGATTCATTGAATGTTCATGGTTAGGTCAATGCACTTTGATGCATCAAACAAAACAACCCTTTTTTTCAGATTCACTGATAAAAAATGTTTTCTAGTGAAAATATTTACAGGGCAAGTGCAAATATAAACTACCTACCCAAGCATTTAAAGAAATGTTCCTAATCGTGTCAACCGCTTAGCATTTCTCATGTACACATCATTAATTCTTATTAAAATAATAGCCAAAATCACATACAAATCATATGCTGTCATTATTTGTAGAAATACTTATAAGGGTATGGAACAGGGGCCGGTTGCTGTAAATGATGTCCACAGGGTTGCCAACTTTTGAGTTTAGCTCAGAGTGAGACTTCTCCAAAGGGGGGGGGGGGGGGGGGGGGGGGAGATATATTTCAGCGCGGGGGGGGGGGGGGTATTCCAACCCAATTTTTTTGGGGGTATTTTTATTTAAAGGAATTAATTATAAAAGCGATTTAAGGGAATAAAGAAAAAAAAGCTTATTGTATTAGTGAAATAATTGTAACTATTTGCAAATAATATTTTATTTTTTATTATGCATGCACTCTCTCTAAATGAATCAAAGAAATTATAGCATATTTTCAATTCAAAAAGGCTAAATTTAGTAAATAAAAAAAAAAAAGTTGAGTAATTCGCGTCACCGGATACTGTCGGTAGTTGAACATTTCTATTGTAAAACAGTCAAATATTAAATGTTTTCCACTTACATTTTGCCAGGCATTCGTTCACTTCTTTAATCATTCTGACATTGAAGAGCTAGACCGCTGAACTTTTAGTCATCCACACCAAACAGACCGGTGCGTAATGGAGCGCATCAGAACAGCATCAAGAATATCAAATACATTGCAGTGAATCTTTTATTTGCATCTTAAGTTTATAGGCAATAATAATGACAGGTTTGCGAAAGTGTAGAACTCGGTGAGCTCGCGCAAAACACATCTTCAGGACAGCGACTCATTTAAACGCCTCTGATTGGCCAATGCGTTCAACAGACATGTCAGTGATTGGCTACAATGCTCAACGCTGCCGTACGCCGTGTGTGCGCTACGGTTTCTGTCTAGCATGCGTGCTCGCTCTAGATTCCGGGAGATTTTAACTCATTTGCGCCATAAATAGTGGTCCATCCAGTAGTTAAGAGCCTGAATTGTTTATAGTAATTCTGAAATTTAGTGCACACGAGTGAAAAAAAATACAGCACAGAAGAATGTCTAATTTAGCGTGAGATTTCTTTGTTAAGCGTGAGAGCGTGAGATTGAGGCTGAATGCGTGACTGTCACGCCAGATGCGTGAGAGTTGGCAACCCTGTGTCCACTGGAGGCAAGTTAGTAGAGAACATAAGTGCAGTTTATGGACATGGACATGGACATGGACATGGACATGGACATGGACATGGACATGGACATGGACATGGACATTTTGTAAATAAACTGCAGTTGGATTCTCTACAGTTCTTACCACAGTGGTTACAGGGAAACAATACTTGACAAGGAACAAGGCAAACATGAGGGTTTAAATACACAAGGACTAATGACAAGACAAGGGACACCTGTGAACAATGAAACAATGAACCAATGACAACATGACAACACAGAACACATGGCTGGATCACATGACTAGAACAGGGGATCACATGACAGACATGAAACAAAACCAAATCGTGACAACTGCTTAGATGAGACTTAAAAGTTAGTAATCTATTTTGTTTTCTTCAAGACTGTTCCTATCTTAAAGTCAGTTAAATAAAAAGGAAGATTGGAAAAGATTGAATAAAAAAAGTAAGACTGACTAAAAAGTAACTGACTCTTGACTAATTGCTAGTTCTTAAGACACAGTCTTAACATAGTGTCTAAGTTTATGCAACTGGCCACAGAACGCAGAACTGTAATACATCTTCGTCATTAGAAGAGACAGGGCGGGTTATGAATATGAACACTTCATATGAGTGACATATGCACAGCGAATGATCTTCACCTAGTCATAACAGCTATTGGAAGTGGAAGTTAAGTGGGAAAATTAATAGAAATTATGATTCTGAAAGAAATTTTAACTAAACGTGTAAATATACCCTAACATTCACAAAGATCTGCACAATTTGAGGAAAAAAAATCGTAATTAACAATTTTGTGGGGTGTAATGGAAAAGTAATATATAACGAGTAGTGTGATTAATTGTGCAACAAATTACTGTTCCCAGGGAGTAATAAGTAAAGTAATTATATTACTTTTGAAAGCAGTAAGGTGTTATGAGTAATCAATTAGATTTATTTAATCCAACGCTGTAAATGACTTTGAATAAAACAGTATAGCTCATGTAGTCAGATAACTCACAGGGATATCACAGGACCTGTTGACTCTGCAGTTCATCTCATCAACATGTGCGCTGTTTGGATGATTGCACTCGAGCTGGCGCGTGACCACGTGTAGTCGGTACACGGGTGCACCTCCATGACCACAGCTGATGGATAGGTGAATTCATCGTGCTACTTCTGAGGAGATCTGATTTCACTGCAGGCTGATGAGCCGTTTCTCCACTGCATTCATCAAGTTGCTGTTTAAGCTGAATCATCCAATACCTAATATATTGCAGAGTTTGCAACTGCATATAAATTCACCAGCACTGTATTTGTTGGCAAAGTGTGTGTTTTTGTTTGATAACTCAAATATGTTCATTTTATTCATATTTGCCCATAGTGGTGCAAATAACTGACAATGATTCTTTATTAATGAAATTTGATCAGAGTGAGATTTAATTTTATTAAATTTAATTTGATTATCTTGGAACAATTCACAACAGATCTAGCACTGAAAACAATTTGAATGTCATTATTGTTATAATCAGATAAATTCAGTAATTGATTATTTAATATCATGATAGATCAAATATTTTTACTATGACTTCACTAATAAAAAAAAATATATATATATTTTTAATGTGATGGCAGCATTAAGACAAAACCCTTCATGACAAATTATTCTTTCCTGATTATCTTCACCATTTGAAATGACATGGGCTGTGTTTCCCGAAACCTTCTTACCGTTACGTCGTTCTTAAGTTACACCTTAAGCTGTACCTTATCGTTAATACGTGTTTCCTGAAATGTTCTTAGTTAAGTATACCTTCTGTAAGTCATATGTTCGGAAGGTTGGTCTGGACCACTCTTAGCTTTACCTTATCACTGCTGCAGGTCTATACGAATAAAATTCTGAAGTTTTAATACACACAGACAGTGTTTAATTAGGCGAATTCAAGTGTTTTCATGCAAAGAATAAAATTGTCATTACACTGATTGTTGTTAAATTTTTAATTATATTATCCAAAGGTACATCAGCTGGCAAACCATTAAAGGCTTAATAGTCTATTTAAAGGGAATGATTGTGGTGGGGAGTTTGCTCAAACTATGGCAGCGATACAGCGAATAGTTGTTCTAAAAGACACCACCGTCTGCGGAGCACTTTTAAAGGCCAGTGAAAGCATAGGCTACTGTCAGTTAAGTCATATTCGGATGCAAAAAGTTTCTCATGGGCTCGTACGGTATTATAAACATTTACAAGGGTAAGTCAGTGATTTAATGCCATCAGAATCTACATCTCTGAGTTTACAAGAAGAGATTCAAAATTAACTGTTTAAATAATTTTTGATCATTGCTGAGCAATAAGATGTACACTTTTATTACTGAAATGCTGGAAAGTATTTACAAGAACTTCATCGCAGCTCCACCTCAGTGAACAAAAATGGGAAAGAGAAGAAAGCATGTAAAAAATTGAAATGGTTTTTATGGCAGCAATATATGATACAATTTTAAAATATGTAGGCTAGGCTATTATAGGCTAGTATAGTTTGGATATTTTTTTATAATATCCATGAGTCCTAATAAATGCAATTTCAAAGTGCTTATTTCTGAAGTGCTTCTTTTATAAAGAACACCGCTTTCTCACATAATGCAGTGAAGCAGCCCCTGCACGAGAGAATAATTGATTCTCGAGCCATCGATATCAACCAATTCAGCACCACCACCGCGGACAGCACCGGGTAACGTCGCATGTAAGAAGGTATATCTTAAGCAGCTTCCTAAGGGATGGTTCAGGGAACACGCCTAGAAATGGTACACCTTTAGTTAAGTTATACCTTAAGTGTCTTCGTAGCACGCTAAGAGACAACGTTATGGGGAAATATTGCAAGTGGTCTGCTCAGATCCATAAATCTCTTTTCAGCTCAATCTATTGTGAGAGTTTGGGGCGACATGTTGTAGTTTGAGCTAGAGGGTGTTTAGCCAGTGCAGGACCATGGCTGATTCATTATATTGAAAAGACATTCAGATTTGGTTACAGAAATGCGAGGAAAAAATATGGGCTTCATTTAAACCTTCAAAGTTACATAAAAAAACAGCTTTACCTTTTGTCAACTTGTCCGTCAGAATAACCCTAACCCTAACTTTCAGCCCGTCAAACGAATAGCGCAACCACAGCCGCAACACTAGTATACTAGATCAATAGAGTGCTCCCATTGTATTCAATGGATCTGTATACACTGTTGTGTTGTCTATGACAGTGATGTTGCATCATGTGTCAGCCCTGGTCGTGCCATTCATTTGCCGGGAGGTGAAAAATCCATAAGGTGGTATCTGAGTGTAGATTCGGTGTATGCTGCATTTGTAGAAGGTTAGCGTTTCAAGCAGACGTTTAGTGTGAGTAGAGTAAAACGGACAGGGAGGGAAAATAGCAGAGTAAATGTGCAGATACATTACTTAAAATGAACTCAAGCAAAGGCAAAAGTAAAAAAAAAAGTTAACTATTCAGAAATTTGCAATTTCTAATAAGCACTACTTCATTACAGTAATGTGAGTATTTGTAATTCGTTACAAATTACACAAACCCTGCATTTTAGAAATTAAAAACAATTTTCAGCTCAAAACTCAATTTCAGACATGCGCAAGTGTTTAAAATAATGATTGCTATCGGATTGGGATTCTGAGCACCGTATGAGAAGAAATATATGTATATGTGATGCTAAATGCTAGTTATGCTAACTATTGCGATACACATGATTATGGAAAATAGCAGAGACTGCTTGAAGAAGATAAATGATGTATGATTATATTTGTGTATTTATTTTGTTTCATGTTTCATCTGTCTTTTCCCTGTGTCTTTATTTACACTGGACTTCTGCAACCGCATATGTTATAAATTGCATTTTACTCCGGTAAACTCATATAGGCTAACTCCAGTTTTCTTTGTGTGAGCTCCATCTGTTACTCTGGCTGAAAGGATAACTGTATAGGAGAAATTGACAGGAGAAATTTATCAAACCTCTTTAAATTGCATAATTTCATGGGAAATTAATAGAAATGTTCATTCTTTCTAAAGAAATGTGACGTTAACATGATATTTTATCAAGATATTTCTAAATGTGTAAGCCTTTGGACTTAAAGGCTTTATGCCCTTTTATACGAGATGTAATATAATTCTCAGGTGTCCCCAGAATGTGTCTGTGAAGTTTCAGCTCAAAATACCTCACAGATCATTTATTATACCATGTTGTAAATGCCCGTTTTTGAGTGGAAGGAAAAACATGCTGTTTTCGTGAATGTATCTTTAAATGCAAATGAGCTGCTGCTCCCCACCCCACTTTCCAGAAGAGGGTGGAGCCTGTACTGCTCGTGCCTCCGATACTCTGCCAGAATCTTACAAAACATCTGTTTGGTTTTGATTATCATCTCTATCGCGGCCCATGGTCATGTGACATTGCAGTTCTTCATCAGCATGAAAGTTTATTGTCTGCATGCGTTTTAAAGCCATATCAGTCTAAACTTCTGAAATGGATTTCTGAGCGCACACACCCGAAGCACTCGCACAGACAGCTGGCTGTCAGATGGCACATGAGTATTAAACTATTTTATCTTTCACGTGTTGTGCTCAGACTGTCAAATACACACAAGGTTTGGGTAAAAACACAAAGTTCACATAAACACAGTTTGTTACAGTATGTCTGTGAACGTAAATAGCAAGTAAAGAAATCGCATGTGTATTATAGATATGTGCATAAAAAAGAAAGCAGCATAATATACAGTACCTACTGCTATATATGCTGTTGATATTAATTTATAAACAAAAGAAAAACAGAAAATCACTCACTGCTCTTGATTGAATTTAAGTTATTAAACTATAATAACTATAAGTTCACTAGTACACCTGCCCATCCAGCCTTAAAGGTTAATAGTAAACTAACTTAGCTTGCTGTCCTTGGAGGAGACTCGCACCCGAGGCTCGGCTTGAGCTCCGAGTTAAACCCCCCCTATGATGGAGTTGTGCATAAGAGGATAGAGAATTTACTGGAGGAGAAAGGGAGGAGGAGGGCTGCCGGAAGAATTTGTCAATGGTATGACGTGGTGTCTGCTGCTTATAAGTACGCTCGTAATGATGATTGACAGGACTGAATGTTTAGGCTCTTCCTGAACCTATGTTTGGAACTTCATTAAATGTCTTACTTGAATGCTGCTGTTAAATGCTCTGGGGAGGAGATACACATGGTGGAGTGTGTATAGCTCACTCAGGGTGGGGTCTAAGCTAATAGAGTCCGTCAGCAGTAATGGGCCGGGCCTAAGCAATGTGACATCAAATCTTCAATCGCAAAAGCTTGCGATATAGCAAGTTTTTAGTCAGCTATCCCCATGCTGGTGGAATGGTGGGGATGTGTGACGTTGTTCTATGGAGGCGTGTTAAGGGTGGGTTTTAGGGTAGCGCTGCAGGGCTACATGGCCACCAGTGGAAACGCACCTTGATTTTGGCCTCACAGCTCAAGGTCCGAGGCTATTGGCCCTGCACGGCACATTGTAAGCCCTGGCTCGCACTGTCCCGACAGTTGAAAAGCGGCTATTGACCAAGCACTGGGTTGGTGTGTGAGGGGTTCATCGTTTGCACTGTCAGTAAAATTGACCCTGCAGCTGAGTTAAATAAAAACTACCCAACACCTGGGTAATAATAATAAAAAATAACCCAGGAAAATGACCCAACATGCTGACAAAAAAGGTTTTAGAGTGCATTAATAATGAATCAACCAGCAAAATGTTTTAATTTTCTTTCAGTTTTGTTTGCTGTCATTACACTGCATTGTATACTGTATGTATCAACACTTTGAAGTTAATAAAAAAGATAAGTACAGTAACTTGCAATTCAGGGCCTGTTGGTCCTCTTAGGATTATTTCCCACATGGTTTGACAAACTAATTTAAAACTAAATAACGAGTCATGAGTTGCATAAAAAAAAAAAAAAATGCCTCTCTTAAAACAAGGAAAGACTAAACAAGATAGACTGCATGTGGTGTGAAGCAAGTCGGGCCCAAGAGCCGTGAGAACGGAGCGAGGCCAGTGGAGCGAATGTTAATGAGCGACATCTGCTTGACACACCGGTCTCAAGTCCCATGGAGGAGCTCAAAAAGGATAAAAGGAGAAGTGACAGATTAATATTTATTCAAACTTGTTTGACATGAAAAAGTGACATGCAAAAGTGCTTAGCACCACGTCAAGGTCTAAGCAGATGTACACACTTTTCCTTGTGGCAAAGAGTTCTACAGGTATTTGGAAATCTAAGCAATTCTTGCCTCTCGTGATTCTTAAGTAAAAGATTTGGACGTTGCCTGGTGCTCTATTATTTCAAGATCATTTGCAATTTTTACATTTTACATCTGGAAGAGAGGTGTGCACACGTTTTTTTGTGCGTATGTTCATTCTCTGAATCACACGGATCCATATTTGATAAATGATTGTAAGATCAAATGTAGGAAGGTTTTGACACAACATTTTATAAATGAGGCCCCAGATCTGTAGAACCATGGAGAAAGCTCATACTTGTCAGGAAAGCAGAGAACCACACAACTTCAAAGGGCATGCATGACAATTTAGCAAAAGTCACAGCTTAAAATACACACATAACACACAGATAAGGTACAAAAAGAGATAGAAAGGAAAGGACCTTCTGTTGAGCATGGGGATGGAACCATTGTACTGTGTGACCGTGTGACAGCCAGTGGCACAGCTGTGCTTTAATGCTTCTTGTGACATTTGCTGGCCCCTTTCCCATCTCCCCAGAATAAAATACATTTTAAGAGTGAGCCATGACATATCTCAAATCCAATTTCTCATGGGTATTCATTGCATTCATATTGTGAACTAACATTGATATACATCAATTTGGTAACATTTGTGACCAATTAAATCTTATTAACTTTAGTTACCAAAAGTCTGTAGACAAAAGTCAAAATGATTAATATAAAGAATTACCCACATACAAGTGTGTCACAAGTGTGTACATCTATTTTATTTTTACTCACTTGATACAATCTATCAGTGAAAGATGACATGCTTTCCTTTTGTAGGCGTGCTAATGGAATTAAAAAATAAAAGTGTAGGAAAAAAAAATGCAGAACTTTGTTTGTTGCAGAGATTTTGCTCACTGCGGATTTCTCTAATAAAAAAAAAAGTCATTCAAAAGCCTATCATACAACTTTAGCCTTTTAAGCAACTTTAGCAATTAAGGCCTGAAGACAAATCTGCACGATTTTAAAAACTCAAATTGTGGCAAAGTAGAATCAAACCCATCTGACAAGTGTGTACAAAACTTGTATAAAATGTCATCTTGGCATCTATTAATATTTTTAAAAGAGTTGGAGTGGAATAGATTATAAGCAAAGACAAGGGATGGTTCTTTACAATTCCTGGGCTAAACATGAAAAATGACTTTAAAGGAGTGTTAAGATGAAGTGAAGACAGAAATCAGTTACCCTGGGGGGACTTTATTGATTGCAGAGTTATTGAACAATAACTAAAGTTGTCAATGGCATTACAGCATGTGGCAACAGGAAACATTTTTTTTTTCATCTTATTTATTGTTTACAAGCAACATATCCATCATATAATTAAAGGATTCATTATATGATCAAATATATTTTATTAGTACTTTATTTAAAGTTTATTTTTTCATGTATGCTGCCTTTAACATCACAGCTTAATACAATCACTATTGAAGGGTTTGGAACTATGGTGCCATCAGACTACTGTTAATATCATTAAAGAAATTTATGACTTTGTTAGCAAAGTTTTTTTTTTGTTTTCCCCATGACTAAGATGAGACGATGACGAGATGACAATGATGTCATTAAACGATAACTGTGACTACATGCAATATCATTGACAAAAAAGACAAGACTAAAATGTAGTTAAAAAATAAAAATAAAAAATTACCAAAATCTGTTTATTTTTGTTGGAGGAAAAAAAAGGAGCTAAAATATTACAGACTGCTGTACAAGCCTCTACTACACGCTTTCATGTTTGCTTTTGTGTCAAAAAGATAAATTTTCTGCTATGCGTTTTACTTAATCTTCATAATCTGGCAGCCATGCACACACGCACTGTGGAAGAAGATCTGCTTTCTCTGAGTATTATAGACTTCCTTGTTTCCACATGCTTGTAAGTTTTGACAAGGGCTTCTGCGAAGTACCAGAAATCCTTTTTTCTGCATGTCTTGCAGCGAGTGACCTATTATCCACCGAAGGAACAGATGTGGAAAAAAAGAGAACATGAGAATGCCAAATGTGAAGTGGATTTGGGTTTATATCCAGCCGTTATATGAGAGGCTGTGTGTCTCTATTTGTTTTAGTGGCACATTAATGCTAGGGGAATCATGACACATTGTTGAGTGGGTGAAGAGACTGAAGTGCTTTACAGCTTCATCCTCCTCCTCCTCTCCAGTCAATGCCCACAGAGCCCTGACTGCAAGAAGCTCCCCTAATGAGCCAACTCAAATGGCTGCAATCTTTGTTACGCAACCTTGCCTCCCAATCAAACTGTGCATCAACTGAATAATTAGCTGTAGAATTCTAATGACATATTGGGTAATGATGTTATAAATGTCTGTGTGTGTCACTGTGCCATACATTTTCTGATTTTTACCTGGTGGACAATAAAATGGTTGGGAAAAATTCCATCGACTTACACTGAACGAGGGATCTGAGTAATATCAAAAGACCACAAAATCTTTGAGACTAAGAGTACCTTTACATGACAACGATGTACTTAAAACAGAAATGTTTTTCCTTTGCGCTTTTCACATACAGACGACAATGTTGTCAAAATGATCCCTGTTCACACGGATAGGAGTATGTGTGGGAAATAGAAGAAAACTAATCTAAGTGGAGAGGAGAGAGAACTTTGAAACTGACTGAATCGAGGAGCATGTTCTTTAAAATCTGGAGAGTTTTGCCGGAGTGTTTTCTCTCACATCCAAATCATTCAAGCAGTTACAGGTGACGAAATGAACAAGCCAGAATGGTGCTTGAGAGGAGTGATTATAAATGCTTTAAACAGAGAGGAAAATCATATAGTTATTCAATTTCAAACTTTAAAAAGCAATTTTGTTTGACTACTCTGTAACTGTTCAGTTGCCATTATTTCCTGCACTTTTTTTTCAATCACATACACATAAACACATTGATTTTAATTTTGCCAATATCTTTGTCCATTTCTTGATGTACATGCTTATCAATAAATGTTCGCCCTTTGACTTTTAAAACTTTTCTGTCAAAACTACCTTTGGGGCGCAAAAATTACACAAAATTAGTTGTTTTTAGTCCAGTATTTTTTTAGTGTGACAGCTGACTTCTTAATTGCATACTCTTTTGAGTAGGTACTTACTCTGAATTAGTAATTACTTCACGACCGCTTAAAGGTATGTTCTATATAGACTGATTGTGTGTAGTATGGATCTAATCGGGATGCACTACATTCTCCATGTTGTCATTATCATGCGACCTACCCGCGTCAGTTGCGTCGCTTAACTGCCATTCATAAATCCTCTCTCGTGGCCTCATGGGATAGTAAAGTGTCCATCTTATGCACACTTCAGAATCTCGACGGAAGAAGTAGGTCATCCAGGTACCTTTTGCCTACTCTTTTTTGAAATCTGTGAATTCGCAAATACTATGTTTATCCTATATTGTTTTTCGCCTATTATATATTACGTGAAGTATGCGATTAGGTGCAGCCTTCAAGTGTACATCGGTTGAATGCATTATGGGTATTCTGTTGAGTGTACATCAGCTACAAACCTAATCCAACACACCTGAACCAGCTAATCAAGGTCTTCAGGATTACTTGAAAACAACACCGATGTGTGTTGGAATTGAAGAGTTGCAATTGACGTCTGCAAAAAGTTAGCCCTCGAGGTCCAAGGTATTTCCCTGCCTATTTTCCAAAGTACAGAGGCTCCAACATCCCCATGACCCCACATAGGACAAGCTGTTTATAAAATGGATGGATGGATGGAATTCTGGACTCAACATGGTTTAGACATAAAATTGCAAGTAAGTTTTTCAGGTGTGCTTTGGCACTACTCTTCTGTAGTATTTATTTTCAGCTAAATAATTCATCCTCTATAGTGTACCATTTAATAAAAAAGTTACATTGAGGGATTTTTTGTGTACTTTTGAAACATGCTTAGGGATCAGACAAAGACATGTCTATTCTGTCAGATGAGAAAAGCTCAGCATGTGCGTTCAAAGCTGGGATTATCTCAAAAGTATAGGATCCTGCTGGCATTGAAGAAAAGGGCAGCTGAGACCTGAGTGAGCAGAAGCTCTTTTCCTCAGCGTGAGTCAACACCGCACTGCATCTTAAGTAGGAAATATCTGCAGGGCCATGGCGTAATGAAACAAGGTGCCAACGGTACGTCATTGTTCAGCTTTAAAGGGCACCGCAGAAGCCTGAGACAACAGAGGGAACAGAAATAAATTTCAGCAGAGTGCCACCGCTGTCTCCTCTGATCTGACGTCACTAAAGTGCAAGATGTGCACAAAAGCCCCAGCTCAGAGCCACTTGCATAAGTTTCAGCCATGGATGGTCTGCTCTCAGATGGGTCTTTCCCAGAGAGACAGCCACAGGGGTCATTGAAGTTTCTGTGGGCAATAAATAATTTAGTGTCATATATAGATACAATGAAACACTGGGAATATACAAAACACTTGACTTATAAATGCTACTAATCCTATTATATCCTATAGGCTTTTTGGAAAAAACGTGCTTGTGACTACATTTCTGTAAAATTATATTGCGTTGCTTCGTGCACATTTTGTGACACTTTCAAGGTGAAATGTCCAGTGAGTGGTGCTAAAAGTGTGATCAGTTTTATCCAAAACAGATGAACGTGAATCTGGCAATGTTTTATTATGTATCACAAATGAAATGTCCAATGAGTGGCTCTAAAAGGTTATTGCTTAATTGTGTTTGAAAATAATGTTCCACCTACAATAAACCCTACCTTAAACCTAACCGACAGGGTTAACAATGCAAACGTGACAAAAAAAAAAAAAAAAAAAAAAAAACATTTTCTCTAGCAAACATGCAATTTTAGTTTGCTTGTACAAGCATTTCAGTTATTTTATCATGGCTTGTATTTCATGGGACTGAAACATACCCAAGTATGCCCGCAGTAAAAGTGCAATTTTATATCAGGTGAGCTACTGAGCAAGTTTACTACATCTGAAAAGCCTTATGGAGCTGATTATGTGATGTAACCGTCAAAAATGTATTAGTTTACAAATAGGGTTGCAAAATTATGGGAATTTTCAAAGATGGAAACTTCCCATGGGAATTAATGGGAATTTAAGGGAATTAACAGGAATTTAAGGGAATTAACAGGAATTTATGGGAATAAACTGGGAATTTTCAAAGTTGAGGGTTGGCTCTTCATAGGGAACTTAAATATAGTTGAGGAAAGTATATTTTAGCATAATCTTGACTAAAACATTCAAATAAACTTGAATATCCATGTCATTCCTCAATCACATGCACATAGCACACTGCTTACTGCATGGCTATTGAGACCACACCCCCTACTGGCACTGTGCATGCCTCCATCTCGTACAGAAGCCCAAAGCACAAGATTATTGAAGGCACACATTTGAGCCTGTGGACTAAACAAAGTGAAGTAAGTTTTGATATGGGGAAATATATTTATTAAATGTTTAAATTGCAAATATCACATACAAATGTATTCATCTAGTAGATAGCAAGCTGATAAGTTAGATGCTAAATAAGCTAGCATAACTTTATTTACCACATAAGTAGGGCTGGGCGGTATGACGGTATATATCGTTACCGCGGAAGAAAATGTCAACCGTAACAGATTTTTTTTATTCCGTGTATACCGCAACATGTAAATAAGTAGGCGTGGTTAACTCGCGTGCAGCTTTTGTGAGACTGAGACACTGATATTTGTCAAAGAAACATGAAGAAAGACCAAGAGGATCCACAAAAGGAATTATGTTTTCAAAATTAACGTGATATTTTCGGGGGGGGAAGGCGCAGAAGTCAACTAGAGCAGTGCAGCACACTGAAAGTTTAGAGAGACGCACATGCTCGCAACGGGGCTTACTTGACAACAAGTTCATATATCAATATTCTAACGAATAGAAATAACCTTAAATAATGTATCTATCGTCTCTTATGTGTACAGTTACTTTCAGAGTGGACGCGCAAGCGGTTGCCGTGGTAATGAATATTTCCAAAATTCCCCAGCTCAACTTCCCATGGAAATTTACCGGAAACTTTCCGGAAATTTACCGGAAATTTTCCGCCCATTTGCAACCCTATTTACAAATAATAGTAGGACCACACAAATAGAACCACACGAAAATAGTAGGTAAAGGCCTGTTTTTTCCGATGAGCTTATGTTGTTATGTATCGCTGTTCCTTTGGAGGGACATACAGACCATTAGTAAATGTCTACACTTGAGGAAAATGGCAGCAGTCGAACCCTGCCATTCTAGCCCTGCCTTTATGCACTGATATCACTATGGGCCTATATATAAATCACACTAGATTTTAAGCATTCAAAAAAATTACAGACTTATGGAAAACAGGATATGAAGAAATACTCCGGTGTTATGCTTATACTTTTAATAAATAATAGCAAGTAATATAAAATGTACAAATATACTATCGGTTCCACTTTCCCACAACACAAACCACGGAGCTTTGAAGTTTGTATTCTCTGTATGCAATCGTGAGGTCAATCTGTGACTTTTAGATCTTTTATTGATTAATAGTCTTTTCACTGCATGAATTTACAAGTCAGAGATGGCTAGATAAGCAGCAAATGATGAAACTTCAACATTGTATGTCTGTGTTCTTGCTTTCCTACACTTACATCTGTACAAATAGAAGTGAATGGAATGCAAAGTTTAGTGTGACCATACTTTAATACAACTATAAAGGGATGGGCAAACTCGGTCCTGGAGCTTGAACAAGCTCAATGTCTTCAATGTCTACCAGGGTTGGAGCTAAACTCCGCAGGACAATGTCACGACGTCATGACCAACAATTCCAGCTGAGATGAGATCTAGTAACTTTGCTGTTAGGATAATAATAGGGATTTCAAACACCATAGGCCCGTCCTTTCATCTGAAGAGACATATTTACTTTTCTATAGCCATAATTTCTCTTTCGTGTATCACCTTAATAATACTTGAACCATATTAGCACAATCTGTTTCCTCATCAAATGTCCACATCTTTAATCCAAAATAATAAAATCAGCCAAGGTTTTTACTCTTACTCATTCATTGTGGAGTGACAGATGTTATACTGGCATCTGACATACCTTACTGGCATCAAAGGCAGACGGATGACATCACAGCCAGACTACATGTGTCCCCCAGACTGCTCTCTCTCAGCCAGATGGTCCTGACAGCTTGTCCAATGTAGAACTACATGTCTCTGCAATTTACACTTAAGCCTTGCTTTAGTACACCACTCATTAATGAGATGCATCTTAATTTTCTCTGCTGACATTCTTCAAGCTCCCAGTACAGCTATTATCATAATATAATAACACAATACAAATAATGCAACTAAATATTTTGAATAGCAGAAAGAAAAATAGCAAAAAACAGTCAGTCTTGATTTGAGGAAATGTCAGTTCTGACGTGTGCTCTATTAATTTGAACAGAGACAAACTGTTCAATACATGTTAATGCTCAAAACTCAAAATACTGATAGTCAAAAACTATAATACAGATATTATATCTTAACCTTTTGAGTGAGGAGATAAGGACAATTATCTGTCAATTGTCCTGTCACTTGAATACATTTTTACTTGTGAGCTCAATATTGCAGCCAAAACAGGTCTCTTCCACTTTATTTTAATTCTTTTTTTATCAGCATAGTTACCACATTCTAACAATCAACGGTAACACTTTAGACTACTGTTCTGTCATTAATGAATAACTACACAGGTTAACGAATTACTAAGTAATAGCTCAGTTGAATGCGGTAGTTCACTATTAGCTAATCAATAACTACTATTTTTCATACCTTATTCGTCAAATAAGAACTACTATATACAGGCTCATAATTAATGTGAATAATGCATAATGTATAATTCATAAAGTCAAGATCATGGTTACCCACTAGACTCAAGTATTACCACATTTTTTAATCAGATTTTCTTGTTAGTTAATAATAGTTTATTACTAGAATATTAATATTGCGTTACTCATTTGTTCCTTTGTAGTTATTCATTAATGACGGAACAGTATTCTAAAGTGTTCCCAATCAACTCCTTGTTGTGTAAGAACCAAATAAAAGACAATAGTAGCTACATGAAGACAAATTCTCTTTATTGAGAATGAGGTCTTTGTAATTTCTTGTCAAGCAACATAATGTCTCTCATTTATAAAACATGAGAGTTGCATGGAAAAACGGCCTCCGGCAGTCAAACCCATAGCATCCCCAGAGTGGAAACTGAACGCCTCCCCTTTTGGATTCATCTTCTGTTCTTCCCCACTAGCCACTGTGTTTTGCTATGCTGGTAAAGTTTAGTAAGCTCCCCGCCTATTTGCAATTCCCTGTACACTAGACCCTCTGGCAACAAATGACACAAAATGTCCTTTTCATGTTTGGGGAACCTTAGGCTTTGAAAGCTCACAATAAAGTGTCACCTATTTATTTGACAGATGTTTTTATCCAAAGTGACTTACAGTGCTTTCAGGGTATATTTTATCAGTAGTTGTGTTCCCTGGGAATTGACCTATGATTCTGGTGTTGCTAGCACCATACTCGATATGATACGATGCATTGGAACTTTTGAGTCACAGTCCACGTGACTGCTTCTAAGATTTTTTTGTCAAAACCAGCTCATTCGAGACCTGAGTAGGTTAAGTTTGATTCAAGACCGAGACCAGATGAGGGTCAAGTGTTTTCATGACCAATTTATTCAAACATACATTCAATAATTATAACATCACTAACAAAAAAGTCAAATAAGATAAAAGTGATAAACTATAATAAAGTAACAATTATGAACATTTCCTTTTTCTAAATGTAACACATCCTTCATATCATTTTGTTTTATTGAAGTTTTTCTGTATCTGAACACTTACTGTACAAGTATATAAAAGCTGATACATTTTAGCAAGTTATACTGTATCTTTCAGCACATATTCTGGTGTTTATCATGTTTATTTTGTGTTATAACTAGCAGTAAAGAAGAAGAGATGACCAGTTAACTCCATGCTCCAGTTAACTCCATTCTACTGTTTGAGTCGATGAGACTTTTTTTCTTATCACAAGCACAAAGCTTATTGCTTTTAGCCTATTGGATTGGAGGCTTGCTATAATGTTTACCATTGTGTCAAGTTTTGTTTATGCATAAACAGAAAACTGCTGATTAATTGTAAGATTGATTTAAAAATTGATATAGAATATTGAAATGAAAACAGATTAAATCAGGAAATCAATATAGTCAATTTAGCCCTAATAATTATTGTATTTTTCTTAAGGGACTCAACTGGTCTAAGGAATAAGTCAGATTTCACACTTGTTAGAATCCGATTCCAATTGCTCCTGACTCCATAACAAGACCATGCAATATCCAATCTGGTCTTGAGTAGCAAATGATGATTTTTAATATTGTTAACATGTTTATATTATAGCCCTTTCACAATCAAAATTAGGCCAAGTTCAGGGATTTAAAAAGGATTGATCTGATAACTAAAATTCAATGTCTCAATTATGTGTAAAGAATAATAATAAAATAAATTATGATCAATGTAACGATTTCCAATAGGTTATAGAGGCCAGGAGAGATTGAGAAAACAAATGCACAATTTAATTTATGAAAGTTCATGCTGAATTCAAATTTCTGCAGCTTTAGTAATAACAAATGTTAATTGTTATTGTTTTCTTCCCCATTTGTGAATTATTATACATATTCTGAAATATTTGGAAATCTTTAAATGTGCCTTAACACACAATCATAATGGAATGGAATCAAGAATGATTAAATCAATAAACATTAACACTCCTATAAGTCACTCATCTCATCTGTCACAATGGTGGGAACTGCAAATGCAGTGACTGATTTGAGAAGCTGGAGAAGAGTGGAATTATGTTTGTGCCACAATTCTGCATTGCGCAACGTCATATTTTAGAGGCTGGTTTGGAAACACCCATTTTATCTGCCTCATCTCTGAATTTGCTGGAATAATGGCATAATGTATAATTAATTGAGCTTTGTTAAATTTTAGAGAGCACAGATGGCAGGTATCAGAGCACTGATCAAGCGAAACCTTCACAGGGGAAAGAAGACAACTGCACATATTTAACTTTTTGGTTCCAAAATAGATTTTCGTTGGAAATAATTTCTTTGCAAGATCATTAGAGTGATCATTCATTATCATTTTTCCTCAAAAGTACAGTCTGTGTGCATGCAAAAAGCTCTTTTGTGTGCTCAGTAAATGATCTTGCCACACAAATCTTGTGTCACAAATATAACTCTATAGAGAAGTGCACTTATGTCAAGTCAAGTCAAGTCAAGTTTATTTATATAGCGCTTTTCACAATAGATTTTACAAAAGATTGTATCAAAGCAGCTTCACAGTATTAAATTAAAATAATACATCAATGTTTGTTTCTAGTGGAAAACGTCCACGTTTGGTAATGCTGATCAATAGTATTGTTGATTGATTAATTAAATTAAATATGCCCAAATATCCCCAACTGAGCAATCCAAAGGCAACAGTGGCAAGGAACCAAAAAAAACTCCATCAGGTGACCTAATGAAAAAAAAAAAAAAACCTTGGGAGAACCCAGACTCAGTCAGGGGCCAGTTCTCCTCTGGCGTTTATGAACTAGAGGTCGGATTTAACTGTAAGATTAAAAGTATTATATGAATGCCTGGCTGAAGAGATGCGTCTCTAGTTTTAAACTGGGAGAGCGAGTCTGAGCAACGAACAGTATCAGGAAGACTATTCCAGAGTTTTGGATCTAAATTATATTGGAGCTAGACTTATGCGTCACATGCACTTCAGTTGGCTGTTTCTTTATTGTGTTCATGTTTATGTTTGCTCCTGTGTCATCAGTTTCTAAGCCCTGTGTTTCAATGCTGAGAGCTCTCTCTCACACTCTCTCTCGCTCTGTGTGTGTGTGTGTGTGTGTGTGTGTGTGTGTGTGTGTGTGTGTGTGTGTGCGTGTGTGCGTGCATTGTGGCACTACTCATGATTACTCACACTGCCCTCAGCACAACACTAGTGGAAGCTGTTGACAAGATAGCTATGATTATATATATATATATATATATATATATATATATATATATATATATATATATATATATATATATATATATATATATATATATATATATATATATATTTTTTTTTTTTTTTTTTTTTTTTTTTTTTTTCTATGTGAAATGAAAAAGAATGGAATGAGGAAGTCCTCTCCTCTGAGAATGATCCTCTGGAGACCATGTTTTCCAGGATTTGTTCTGTGGTTTCAGCTCAGTCTCTTATCCTGCTCATTATAATTTTCCCATGAGTGTCTTTGTTAAATTTCACTGGGATTTCAACAGCTGGTACTGAAATGGTTGCTTGTCAAATCCATCCCCTTCTCCATGCACAAATATTGCTGCATGCAGTGTAATAAAGGAAACAGTTTGTTGAGCAGACTAAACTGCAAACTGTCTAGTGACAATTGTACCATTAACATCTTTGTTGATGTCCAGATGGCAGTTTTTATTTGCATTGCTAACACTTTAGATGTTAAAATTTAGCTTTTGTGACAAAATCAGAAAAGTCCATTTAACTCAATCCAGGAGCTCAGAAGGACAAAATGCACTATAAAAAGTAGGCCATACATGCACTGTATTCATCTGACAGATTTGTGAGAGTAAATTATTTGTAAATATAACTGTTTTTATGTCAACGATAAAACACTGCAGATATAATGACGTTCAACATCATAAATTTTGCTGGAACATGTCATAACGTTCCACCTAAATAGACAAAAACATGATTCAATTTGCAAACTCCATTGGAGGGAAAGATTTTTAGTGAATTTACCACTTAAATTTGTAACTGCTTGTCACTTTATCGTATGACTTAGAAAACAGTGCACTATATGCTTTAACTTCCGCCATATGTGCAGAATTAATTATATTACATCAGTGCATGGAATGTCCTAAATTACATAATAAAACCACTTCAGCAAATCTTTGCATATTCAGGTATATTAAGTATGGTAAACGATCCAATCTGTTGATTGTGAAGTCAGTGGCATTGGGTAGGAACCTCCAACATTATACTTTAAATGGATTACAACATTAATCAGTCAAATAATTTGATACTGCAGAGAGCTCATCATTTTTAATGAATGTTTACGTCTCTGTATTAGTATATTAGGGCTTTATACAGTATGTGAACCAGGCTTTGTAACATCACAGATTTTTTGTTTGTTTTCTGCAACATTTTGTGGAATGGTTTTAGACATTAAAAGTCTTTAAACAGTGCTGAGAGTACTCTCTTATCGGTAGCTAAAAGAATCAAATTCACCAAAATATTAAATAAATGAACGCATAAGGTTCAGGGATTTGGAGAACTTTAAATGACAGGTGTTTCAAGTCTGGCGGATATTCGGTGTAGCTTTCTTCAGATTCTTTCTGAGGCTGCCACTCATTTACCCACATAAAATCTTTTCTTTCTGTCAATTAGTTGCCGCTGAGAGGGTGTGATGGGCAATTTGCTTCCCAGGGTGAGGCACAATATCCAGGCACAAAGCATTTAAATACTTCCTGAAACTAGCAGATTTGAAGCAGAACGGAACAGTTCTTTAATTACTTACCCATTACAGATCATCTCTGAGGTCTTACATCAATATGAAGAATGGCTTTCATAAGTGTCATCCTCTGAAGATGACTTCATATTTTTGGTTCATTTTAAATTATACATCTCTGAATATTAGTGACAGATGGAAACCTGTGAATAGAGATTCTTTCTCATGACAATTTGAGGGCTACCATACTTAATTTGTCCATATCTCATTTGTTATTATTATTATTTTTTTAATATGAACGTTTAAAGATTACCAATTGGCCAAACATAACTCATTTTGACAGGTTTGAACACTTTTTAATTGCAACATGACTATGTCTTGCAGATATCCGTGGACTGCAGGTCTTTCTGGACCAGACATCAAGACAAGGTTTGGATGTATCTCTGCAGCGAGTGGATAGGAACATCAGCGGCGTGTTTTCCAGTTTGTTCACTTCCATGCGCACAGAGGAACTCAACCGCTACAGGGACACTCTCAGAAGAGCTATCCTGCTTTTGAGCCCACGTGGAGCCCAGGTCTTCATCCATCAGGTTTGTTGCTGTTATTACCGTAATTCTATCACAGAGTGGTCACTGGGGTAAGATGAGCCTGTAGGTACAGTAAGTTGTCCCACCTCTGGTAACTAGTTGTCATTTGACTAGGAGTATATAGCGATTCACTTGTTTTCTTGATGCATCGTTACAAATCCCGCAGTGCATTTGCATCAATCTCGAAATATGGATTTTTGAATTATGAATAATTTGTAATTATTTGTTTAAATGCTAAAAACTGACGTCTTAAGTCAATCCAGCCAGTGATAAAGCTACCAACTCATTGTATGGCCAGTTAACGTATACGCGTATTTGAGTTAACACAGTTGTTTATGTTGGCAAATGTGCATTAGGTCTCAAGCTCAGTTCCTGGAGGGCCACTGTCCCGAAGTGTTTAGCTCAAACCCTAATTAAACACAGGTTATCAGGGTCTTCAGGAATACTAGGCAGTGTTTGAAATCACCCCTTTACCTTCATTCACTATTCCCTACATTACTCCACTAATATTGTCCACTTAAAACAAGTGAGTGAATACATCGTTTGTACATTCGTTATTGCGGTTCACTGTGAGATTGAATGAATGCAGGCTCTCCAGGAGTAGAGTTTGACACATGTCTTAAAGTAACAGCAGCCTAATATATCTAATGTTTTCTGTGTACTCTGTGTTACTTAAATGACAAAAGAAAAAGATAATCACTTTAACTTTTGTAGCTGAATTAACGCAAGTTTAATTTATACAGTGAAGAATATGCAGTGTTTTTTTTTTTTTTTTTTACATTTGATTATACAGTTTCTATAGAACTTGAACACTTATCAAATCATTAATCAGAATTTGCAACAACAACAAAAAACATTCATGAATCGTATGAATATCTAACCCAAAGATTCACAGCCCTACATGTGACCATAAAATGCCCTTTATGGAGAAAGCCATCTTGCCATTGCACGTTCATATTAAGTTTCCATACAGCAAGTCAGAACAAATTTATGTCATAGCAAATTCACCCAGATTTTTGAGACATATATGATCCTATAAATTAGTTAGCTAAAGACTTATCCTGATTTTCCAAATGGTGTCTGAGGGGTGACATTGTTGTAATCCTCTGTCATATTACATATTTCTGTATTATATTTACTTGTCATACAGCAAATCCTAAAATATAATTACATAGGCTAATAGTACTTCATATATATATATATATATATATATATATATATATATATATATATATATATATATATATATATATATATATATATGAATTCTCTTTTGTCTCTGCCTGGAGGAAAACTTAAGTGAAAACGGATTCATTATGCCCTACAAAAGCTGTCACTTTTGTTGCATCCCTCCATAATGACTGTACAAATGACCTGACAGGCTGGCACACCTTCACTGTCATTATCTCAGCATCTGAAGTACACTCCTCCACTGATCTGAGGTCATACACATCCGTTAACATCACACATTGTTCTTAACAAGCTCTGTGGGATCTGTACTGGAATCAGTCACTCATGCTGGCAGGATGCCCATCACTGCCAAGAGCAAGAGTATGACTTTCTCATGCATATGGATTATGCCATAAGACAATAGCCAGCTGTCTGTAATCTCCTGTGCTAGTGGGAACTGAGTGATTTTTATTAGAACAAAATACAGATTAGATCCTGCAATTTGGATGGAGTGTGGTTTTTACACACCATTCCATGAATATAATGGGAGTTCATGAGTGATGAAACAAGAAAGTGAATGTGTAAGTGGATGAATGTATCGGATGTATATGGATGGATGACAGAAAAACAGACTGACATAAAACAGAAAAATAGACTGACAAATAAGTTAAACAGACAGATATGAAAGTGTCACCGCTAACCATTTAATTACTCCCAACACTGATATTTAGGTATTTTAGGTTGTGTCCATTTTTAGATTGTTTAGAATGATTTCAGATGGCAAACACGTAAGATTTAAAGTAACAATATTAGCTTCAGCTGTGTTTTTACCGACATGCACTCTGGCATAGCCAGTTGTCATGTTCTCCTGTCATCTGTGACAGGTTGTGCTTCCCAGCCATCAGCACTCATATACCACTTGAGGTCTTTCCTAAAGACATGTTTTGGTTCCTTAGCTGATAACTCTCTTCTTCAGTTTAACCCACAACGGCACAGCACATAATTTCAAGACAAATAACTCAAGTCAAAGTTTACTGAGCTCAGTGACTATGAGGGTGCTTATTATCAGTTTAGCTCAAGATCTGGAATATTGATCATAGCTTATTACAAATCTGACAGTTTCCTCCTGCTGTGTCATGTATTTTGGGACATTTCTTTGATGAGGGATACATCTGGTAAATTGGTTTTGACAATGCAAAATCGCTAAGAGTGGAAATTGCTGAACTTTCCCCTCATACTGATCTTTTAAAACCAAAGGAAGATTGTACTTAATTCGGGACTGCATCATAGAATTATTCACTTGTAAAAGTGTTTTTGAGGCACTTTGATTGTCTGAAAACAATGTAGTGCAATGTGTACTTCATGGATAGTTTGATAGAAATGGATTTACTGTGCCTGATAGCAAAAGTTAGTATTCAAAAAAGCATTTTTTTAAAGTTATTTTAACACTCTTTTTTTTTTTTTTTTTGTAAGTTGCCAGCCACTACAAGCATTTTTTATCATGTTTACAAAATGTAATAGCCCCTGAATATCTGAATATAATAATACGGAATATAGTAATATCAAAAGAAAGAACAGAGCCTCTGCTTTAGCAGCTACATAAAAAAAATAAAAAAAAATAATAATAATAAATAAATAAAAATATTCTAGCTTAATGCATTCTTTTTTTATCAACAATTGAATGTGGGTAAATTTCATTAAAAAAATCTATATTTTGAACAAAAAGCTGAGAAAATCACATGTCCCCCACAACACCTCACGTTTGATTTCGTTAACATTATTTGTGTTGACATAAGCCTGGAAATGACCGTGTGGAAATAAGTCTTTATTAATCAATAATCAGCCCATGTTATCATATTCCGCATGAAAAATAATAATAGTTGCTATGTTTTACTGCCATTAGTGTTCATTTCAGCTGAATTGTATGTATAGGCAGAGTTTGAAACAAATACATCAAAAAGTATCTTGTTACAAATTACAAATACTTGCTAATTTAATGGATTAAAATATACAACAAAATATTGTTGTGAGAAATTTGTGTCTGTCTGTATTTAGTACTGTCTAATATTGTCATTGTGGTTAGCTGAAATGAAACCGTTCCCTTTTTTAAGGCATATTGTGATGATATGCTTCAAATGTACCACTGATATATGTGATGTATTTGTTTTACTTTTAGTTTGTAATTCTGTCTTGGTCCTGTTTTCCTACTTCATTCCCTGATTGTTTGTACTTGTGTCTTGTTATTCAGTTAGCCTTTCAAGGTGAGCTCAGTTCTGTTTTAATCACACTTTCCCTCTTTTCTGAGTTCTTGACATTACAGAAACATGTTGAAAAGCAAGTGTAACAAGGTTAGTTGTTGTAGGAGGAAAGAGGCGTGAACCGGCAAATGTTTAACAACTTTAATCATATAAAGTTGTTAAACGTGATTCTTGCATTTCAGTCTAAAGCAAGAGCATGAGCTGATGGCTCAAAGAACAATACTTGTCCTAAGTGCAAGAGGTAATAAGTTAAAATCTTTCCTGGATATGTTTCTACTGAGAGATCGGTAATAGTGGCACATTTGGTTAGATTTTATTTTGTGAATTTACTGAAATGGCATTTTGGATTAGAGAAATGGAACACACTTCTGTTACAGCTGCTGTATTTAAAGGGCGGCTATGATGGGGTCCGCCACTGAATAAAGCAGAATAATACAGAGTCTTTGATCTTTAAATAGGATCTAGTAAGCTTATGACCGAAGCCCAGTTCCAAACACTAGTGAGCTGTCTTGTTGTCTGTTGTTTAAATAGGCAGCTACAAAGGACTTAATTGATGCTGCCTTAGAAATTGGGTGCCTGGACTTACTTGTACTGCTGACAAAACTATCTCTGAGACCTTCAAAGTTGACATCTTTCTTTCTTTCAGTCTTTCACGATATCATTCTACCCGTCCAATGTCTTTACTTGCTCTGCTCCCCATATTACACCAACACATACCCTGATTTATACAAGCTGGACATATACCTAAATAAATTTAATGGAATGATAAATCAGTCAAGATTACATTTTCATTCAAGATCAGATTTTAGGTTAAGGTTTATTCTGTGTTCCACTGAACTTGGAGAGTCGTAATTTCCAACTTTCAATTTGGCAAAGGCAATAGACAGCACTTAAATTCAGATTCAGATATTTATATTTTTTTTGTAGATCACCTTATGAGCATCGAGCAATGGAAGGTCTTTATGGTTGGAGATTGGAGATATCCCAGCCAACATTTCATGGTGATGCCAGTCTAGGCATGATATGGGCATGAGGTATGTGCCCTACATGGTTTTGTCCATGGGTTATATGTCGGCCCTACATGTATTAGCTCATACTGGGGCTAAGATAGGGCCGACATGGAACTCACATAAACTTTTAAGCACAACTTTTTGCTTTTCTATTTTAGAACTCTTAGTTCTCATAATATGAGACATCTGATGACCTTTAATTGAAATATGTATAGCTCCTACTGCTTGAACACAGAATCTAAGATCTGAATATTAAAAAGTCACTGCATGTTCAAGCTTCATTCCTCTTTTAACTAGTCCAAACGCCGTAATGCTGTAGCTGGATGTGCCCTACATGGTTTTGTCCATGGGTTCTATGTCGACATGGAACCCATATAAACTTATGCAGGACCTATACCTCAAGCCCATATTGTGCCTACATTGGCCCCACCATGAAATGTTGGCTGGGAATTAGGAATATCATTCGGTGTAGGGTTGGAATTTGAACAAAAACATTTTAAACTGATATTTTCCCTAAAGCAAAACTTTATATTAATGGTACAGATCAAGACAGTGTTTCTTGGGCAGGAAAGTTGTTCCATGACTGACAAAACATGTTGATCTAGAAACATCTTGTCGAAGTTACAGTCGATGTTTACACAACAGACATTTCACAGGACTATGAAAAGTCATGTATTGACATGAATCCCTCTGGCTGTCAAGTTTCAAGTTTCAATTTTGCTCTCTGCAGGTAACAAAATAGATTATTTTAGATTAAATAAACAGCTTGATGTTAAGATATGTCAAAAGGACAAAGTTTCAGAAAATGTACCAGACATCTCTCTTTAATCTCAGCAATTTTTTTTAAATATATTTGATCTGTAGATAGCTTCAAAGGCATTCTTTTTTAAGCACAACTTTTTGCTTTTCTATTTTAGAACTCTTAGTTCTCATAGTATGAGACATCTGATAACCTTTTATTGAAATATTTATAGCTCCTTCTGCTTGAACACAGAATCTAAGATTTGAATACTAAAAAGTTACTGCATGTTCAAGCTTCAATCCTCTTTTAACTAGTCCAAATGCTGTAATGCTGAAGCTGTGGTTAAATTGGTCTTTCTTTGTGACTGCCTTTGACAAACATCATTCTGTTCCTTTTTAAAATCAAGGGTGAAGTAGCAGGCCAGTGTGTTAATATATTCCTGTACAACATAAATGCGACTGCAGTGCTTTTCAAGGCTGTGTGATTAAGTTATGATAGGGCATATTTGTTCATTTTTAATCCTGTAATCAAAGATGTTTTTCCCAGAGATAGCTTCTTACATTTCCTTTCAGGTCCTCTGTTAATTAGACTGCTAATTAGACAGAGATGGATAAATATTTAATTTACTGAAAGTACATAAACCTTAACCCATGAGTACGGAATTGGAGTTTTGTGAAGTTATAGTTTCATACAGCACAACAGCAACAAGGTAACATTAAATTTCTTTTAAGCATATATCTCATTCATTAAACTATTTCAAGACTGGATTAAGCACCACTGTGCACAAGTTAAATTGATTTATAAATGTATAAATGGAACTCTACATGGAAACGGGTATTTGTAAGTGAAAAACATAATGAGAAGACCAGTACTGGACTGCTGCAGGTTACTGGGGAAACAAGTAAGCAGTGTTGGACAAGCTAATTGGAAAATGAATTGAGCTAAGCTAGCAGTAACTGTACATTAAATGTTGCTTCACTACACTCAAGCTACAGTACCACCCTGGGAAATGTAGCAAGCTAAGCTACAGCAATATGGCAAATGTAGTTTACTACATTTGAGCTTTTTTTTATTTTTATTTTTTATATTGAACCAACTTCATTCCATGTCAATGCTATTCCAGTGATCAATAAAACTGTCAGTCAAACAGATTTGTCAAATTTGTTCCAAAACTGTTCCAAACCAATTTGGCAACAAAAAACAAACAACAAAACCATATAACTATATAAAACTGTAACAAAACCAGGTGTCGAGAGTGTATGCATCTTTCCATTGAGTAAATTTCACATGTGTCAGCCCAAGGATTGAGATTGGTACGTGATGTCACCGTCTGGAGCAGAATGTGGTGGTAATGCCCCAAAATGCTGGTTGTAGGGCCCTGTGAAATCCGTTTTTATTTTTTCCCACATTCCAGATTCAGTTTTTTTCCGTAAAAAATTTTTTGAAATAAACTTTAATGGTTAAATGAAATTTTAGTAATCAAAAAGCATGTCTAATTAATTGAAATCATGAAACTTATACAATTTAACAATAATTTAGTACAATTTTAAAATAATAAAAAAAATTAGGGCACTATGATTTTTTTTTTTTTTTATTCCGTTGTAATGGTGTATTTAAATTATAATACCCAATTATTTAAAATGTAATGATTTAAGCAAAACTTTCTTCAAAGGTTAAACCAACCTTTTATTTTGACGGGTTGGCTTGTAGACCTTTGAGTCTCTCTGTGTATTTATGATATGATGATATTTTTTCTCAAATCAAGCTAAAATGCTGCTGAAGTGAGCATGTGACTGTGTAGATGAAGTTCATGCATTCATGTTCATAGGCTGAAAACATCGCAAGTCTGCTCCATTCATTCACAGACACATGCAGAACATGCGTGATTCCTATTTAAATAGTCTTAATGCTGTTTAACACTAGTCTATTTAGCAATTTTATTTAAGTTTAGTGACTTACTTTTCATCCAAGATCTAACAAATTCCGTGAAATTCCGCGTTACAGTAGGTAAATTCCGTTTTTATGCCTGGATTCCACGATTCCGTCCCTGTTTTCCGCATCGTGCGAATGAAATCATATAGCCCTATGGTTGACAACTGCTGTAAATCACGAAGACAAAGAAGATTTGAGCTTGAGTTTGAGAAATGCTTGGGGAAAATGTAGCTTATGTGTACGCTACCACACTACTTGATCAAAAAAGAGCTTCGCTACTGAAAAGCTATCTGATTCAGAAAACAGCGACGCTGCCGCCATGCTACTGAGAAATGTAGTTAAACTAGTAGCGTCACTATGCTACTGCCCAACACTGCAAGTAAGGGATAATGTACATCCAGCCAGTTGTTATCGCAAAATAAACCTGACAGGGTGATCACGATTCAGGGCCCAGACTTCTTGAAGGGGTTTATTTTGTGATAACTGGCTGGATGTACATTGTCCAGCTTAATACATGGCTACTAGCCACAAAAGTAAATAATTAGACACAGAATACCGATTAGAGTTGAAATAATTTATTTGCTCATTAAACGCAAAACTTAAACGCCTAGACCAGGGGTGTCAAATCCAATAACATTTATTTTTATGGTCCCTTTTGAACATTATATTGACTATAAGCAGCTCTGTAACTATATGTCAATTAACTCTCATTAGAGTAGTAGACTTTCTGCTTAATATCTGCTAACTCTTTATTGTGATGGTCATCCAACAGACATTCTACTGACTTTGCAAGTAACTTTGCAAATAAATGTCAACTTATTCTAACCAAATAACAAGAAATTGTATTATTTGGCTTATTTTGTTAGCTGATACTTTGGAAGTTCAGCTTCCTGAAAGGACAAACACACATGGCTTATAATGCCAAACCTAAGCAGAAATCTTACCAGACACTCAGCAACATTTCTTAAAAATGATCTTGTCTATTTTAGGGTTAATGTCATTTGCCATGGCAACTTTCAATACTGAGTCTAGATGCTGGTCTGTAAGGCGGGATCAGTGGGATGTCTTGGTCAGCTTCATTATAGAGAACATCTGCTCACATGACTAGGTGCTTCCATACATATAAATGATGCATGCAGCGTGAAGGTGAAGCTGTGGCATTGATTTATGGAGTAGAGGTGCAAACTTAGCTGCCCCAAAAAGACTGGTACTGGGTCTTTATGGATGGGTATTCAATGAGTTCCAAATGCAAGTGTTCAGGTGCAGTGTAAACATCAACTGCAAATGGATTCGCGAACAGGTCAAGTTTGAATTTCTGTGTTTCAAAATCAGCTACTGCTGAATTCCACTTTTAATGTGTTCAATTTGTTGGCTTACACGTAGGTCGGGAATGGGATGGTGACTGTGTCACTGACTGGAAAATGAGACAGGTTGCCCTGGCACATCTGGCTCTCCCACAGAGGCAGTTTCATTTGAAACGCCTTACCAAATCTTGCATTTCAGTGATCATCTGCTTTCGGACCTGGAGTTTTACATTAAGAGTGTTGAGGTACTCTATTATGTCACATTCAAAATGCCAAGTCGCTCAGCCATTTTTCATCCTCAAGCTCGAGGATGACCATTTGTTTGCTTTCCATGAAACGAGCGATCTCTCTGCGGAATCATAAAATATTCACAACACTTTACCCTGACTTAGCCAGTGCACCTCTGTGTGGTATGGCAACTCATGCACAGAGTCTCCTCTAAAGTGTCCTGCATTGCTGGTGATTCAAACCCCACTGACAAATACAGTTTACTGTTTTGTTTGCAACTGTCAGTGCATGTCCCATGTCCAACACCTTTCCTCAAAGGGCCTCCTGGTGAATGATGCATCAGGTTTTCTCAAACTTTCTCGAAACAAACCAACTCTGTTCCAACCAATTCTGTGCCATAGATGCACTGCTCCACTTGTGAAAAAATGTCCTGTCCAGATGTTGTTCTGTGAATTGCTCTTAAATCTAAAAGTTCCTCAGTGACTGAAAACTGAGCGGACAGTGTCAGTCCCATATGCACTCTCATCTACAGCTAATGAATATGCACCTAAGTCCTTAGCTTTATCGTTTAGCTGAATTTGTAAGTCAGACTCCAGCTCATCCACCCAACTAGCCACAGTATTTCGGGAAAGGTTGATGTTATCAAAGGCTTATCAAAGGATGCTATCAAACACCACATACCTTTTCAATGCAGCTTTTAATAAATTCCCCCTCTTGCATGCTCTTGCTATCTTTTCAGCAATTATGAAGCTTGCCTTCACAGCTCCCTCCCTCACCTTTACTGTTGCTGAAGTTTTTGTTTCAGTTCTTTGACTTTTAGCAGCTGAACATGATTTAAAGGGATAGTTCGGCCAAAAATGATATTAAACCCATGATTTACTCACCCTCAAGCCGTTCGAGATGCATATGTCAATCATTTTTCAGACGAACACATTTTTCAGTTATTTTAGAAAATGTCTTAGATCTTTCAGTGGTTATAATGTCAAGTTATGGGGTCCACCTCCTTCAAGTCCCAAAAATGTGCATGCATCCTTCACAAAAGTAATCCATCCGGCTCCAGGGGGATAAACAAAGGCCTTCTGAGGGTAATCTGTGCGGTTTTGTCGTAAAAATATACATATTTAAAACTTTATAAATGAAAATAACTGGCTTCCGGCAACGGTCGACGCGCGTTCACGGGAGATGGATGCCGGCGTATGACGTAGGACGTAGCATAGGAAGCGTCGTGGCGTAGAACGAACGGACGAACATCTCGAACGGCTTGAGGGTGAGTAAATCATGGGTTTAATATCATTTTTTACCGAACTATCCCTTTAATGTTTGAATCAACTGACAGCCCTAAAAAGTAGTAATAATCTGTGCTCTCATGAGTCTGTTTGTATGTAGGTGCACTGAACACGTGTTATCAGAAATGCCTCAGCCTTGTATCAAGTGTAATAATAATTGACTGCATCCCCCTCCTTGTTCTTGATTCCTCTGATGGCCATTCTGTGTTTAAGGACATAGTTTGGATGACAATTTGAGCCCTAGAGTCTTTTTTTTTTTTCATTTTTTTTTTTTTCACGAATATTGTTCCTGTTCTCTGCCACCCAAGTTGACAGCCGTTTTGTTAAATCCCAAAACCTCTGTCTTTTTTCAGAGGCTCTTCATCACCTCTGACTGTAGAGTTGTTATGTTTCCTCCTGCTGTGTTGGTGTGTATGTGTGGGCTTGACCTGTTATGGGTGTCCCATAAATTCTCATTTTATTTAGGATTTCTCCACTTTTACTGTTCTCCGTGCCTGCTGCTTATAGACATAGGGGGCCACCCCGCCGTTGCTGTCGCACCAGGAGACGGATTGAGTGGCATGAGTTATCTAGCATGATGGATGAACTCAGTGGGAAAAAATGTTACTCCAGTGGCATAGGAGACAGATAATTTTCAGGTGTTGTTAGTGCCATTGAATTACTTGCCTTCTGCTCTTGATTGCTTGAATGTTTGTCAAGAGATTCCACAAAATAAAGGATAGAGTTCATGGGTATAAGGGAAGGTGCTTTGCAGATACAATTTAAGCAAGGCCAGAAATGGCAATATAAACTAAATTTCACAGTTTCTTAATCAAATACGAGTGTTACTTGACCATTCAGTTAACATTTTAGTTTAATTATTTATGTATTTGTATCTACTTATATTTGTAAGTAGTGTTATTTGATATTACATTTAACATCAATATATTTAAAATGTACTCAACTTATTTATTACAGCTGTGTAATTACAAATATATTAAATACATGACATACAACTCAGAAAGCAATTTTGCATTTAAAAGACATCCAATAGCCGTCCAAACACAGCACTGAAGTCTGGGCTAAAAAAAGGCAAAACTTGGGCTGTCAGTGAAAATTTAATAGAAGTCTAACCATAGCCAAAGATTAGACTAGTCATCAATTAGATAACATGTCAAAGAAATGTCAAGAAATGACACCAAACACATTATAATCACTGACCTTGCTTACATGATGTAATATCATACATCTTGCAAGTTATTTTGGCAAAAACAACATTTAACCAAATTCAAGGTTATTGGGTTACGCATAGCCAGACTATATTGGGTCTATAGTTAACCTAGACGGTTAAATGATGGCTATTGCTTGCTGGGAAGTTTCAAAAGAAATTAAAGTGTATTTTAGTTTACCAAAAATGCTTGTTAGTACATTCAGCCATATACTTTTAAGTTCAACTAACTGCATTTAATATAAATGTAAATTATAATACATTTTCATGTAATAACATGCAATAAAGTGTCCGAGAACACTACATCAAGTTTGCAATTAAGTATTTTATTTTAAAGTATATTATTTCCGTAACAAGTATTAAAGTGCTAAAGTGTACTTATTTTTCAAAAGGGACTAATGGCTGACAAACTTAAAGTTCATCAAAGAGTTTTCTCTGCACACTGTAAACTAAAAGTACTTTAAAAGTATGAGCACCTGCAGGATTTCATATGACGGTATACACACAGCAACACTAAAAAGTTTTCTAAGACTCTTCAGACCAAATGATCATTGAGAGCAATGGTACACCCGAGCAGAACGAAGTTATGTCTAGACACGTTTTAAAACATTTTAAAACACAATAATGGCAAAAACCAATGAAATTGTCAGACATCCATCTAGAGGATGTTCAAATATAGGAAAATAACTGTACAGGCAGACACAAAAACACTTTCGGTGTGAATTGGTGCTTATTCACATGGCACAGCAGTAGCCTAGCAATTTATTTTTAGAAAGTTACCTCTCAAAAAAAGGAGCCTTTTGTTGTTGTTGTTTTGTTCATCCAGTGCTGTTTGTTCTCTCAATACTGTCTATTTGTTTTACTGACTAAGAAGTTGGCTCAAATGATTCAGTGAGAGAACGGTCTGAACTAATGCGAATCGATTCAGACGGTTTTGGGTTGGCCAATTCACTGAAAAGAAAGAATCTACTCAAAAGAATGATTAATTGACAAATGATTGGAATTTAACAGAAATACAGGACACAACTGCTGAATATATTCACACAGGAATCTTTTCTCAGGTCAGTCGGTGGTCTCATGGTACACACAGTGCATATGATTGTACAGCTGCTGGTGCTGCTGAATAAAAGGACAACAATTGCTTTCCCAGTAGCTATTTCTGTTTTGTGACAATGTCTGCGGAAATGATAATTATAGTCTTGAACGTGAATGGAAACATAGAAACATAGCAAGAATGGCTCAGATTATTCCTTTAATGTTTTTTCTTTGTGATTTGTGTCATCATTTTACATATAATAGCACACTTCCCCCTCATAACTGCATAATTATATATATATATATATATATATATATATATATATATATATATATATATATATATATATATATATATATATATATATATATATATATATATATATTATTCAGGTCCATAGCACAGACTTTTATAGCTGATTATAAAAAAATTATTATATAAAAATTATTATATAAAATTATAGCTGATTATTTAAGTTTAGAGGTTTGCTCAAACCACTAACGTAACTATGAGCTATACTAATAGCTTTAGTTAGTTTAGTGGTCAATGTGGTCAATTTAGTTAGTTAAGTGGTGATTTATCCTAGTCAATTTTGTTTATAATCAAGCTGGACCACTGCTAAACCAAGATGATTGCCAATAGTCAGTAGTAATTTAACAATTATTTTACACATGAAACAATTTTCACTAAAAATAATAATACAAAGAAATAGCAATTAACACGTTGAATAAAAAAAAAAAAAAAATAGTAAAACAACCAAAATGTAGTTGAAATGATGATGGGGGCAACAGGCATGATTTCAAAAGTTTTTCCCATTTCCCCCAGGAATTGGGCACTGGATCCTCCATACACACATACCAACATTTTAGGGGACTCATCCACATAAACAAAAAGGGTTCTGTTTGTTGTGTTGTATGTGTTTCCTCTTTGGGCCTTATTCATGAAACACGAGCATCAGTTGTCTGATGTACGTCAGTGGATATAAAATAGTGGCCAGGCGAGATGTCTGGCCTAGGAAAATTTACATCTTTACTAAATACTTTTAAAAATCTGTTAAAGATTGTGTAGTTGTGCTTGGAGTCAATTGTTTTATTTGTGATAACACAATTAAACATGCCAAATTCTGAGGACATATCTTTCGGCCGGGCAGTCACACAAAGAAATTACGAACACGTTTGAAAAAAAAAAAAAGAACCAACAAAATCTTAATAACCGATTTTGTTGTAGTCAATGTATGCTAAAATAAAACTTGTAGCTCTAGTTTTCTTTCTTTTTTTTTTTTTTTTTTTGCCAAATACCTTTGTCGGATAAATACTTCAACTGAGTTTAGTGTTTTGTTCTTACATCATATTTAAAATATTAAAAACAAAATACCCCCTCTGGAATCAATTTTGGCCACTACTGTAGATGCATTTTGGAAGTTGTAGTTTTAATTCAAATGGAAAATACAACTATTCATCACCTTCGATCAGGTCACTCGCACCGGTGTGGCCAAATATTTTTTTCACAATCGCAAATGTGACTGAAATAATCACACTAGAGAGCCCAGCATATATAAAGTGTATAATATTCCCCTCCATCCCCACCATAAATTCTGTTTATGTGTGTTCATAGTCCAGCACAGAAACGTCCTGTGTTACCGGCTCTGAAGACTGCATAATTTAACTTTTTAAGAGGGGAAAGTGAGCAAAAAAAAAAGAGTTGTGATGGATGTGACAGGTTAAACCCTGTACCATATTGCTGTTCAATAACTATAACTCCTCCTTTTTATTCATTTACAAAATGCCTCTCTAATGCCCTTGACCTTATATAGAGCAATGTCCCTGACACCATTTAGACATTAAGCTCCACATTAACCGCGCTCAAGAGTTCTGCATTGTTCACCACATTGTACTTTTCCCTTCTAATCAGAGATGCTGTCCTAGTGCACCAGCAAGGACTTATTTGATGAGAAACAAATCCTGGTGATTAACAATGATTAACATCAGCATGAGAGGGATAAAACTGTGGGAAGTGTCCTGTCTTAAAAGTCTTTTAATCTTGGTTTCTGGTTTTACAAGATGCACTGTGTTGTCATTTACACTGAGCGATGTCCCCTCATTCCTGGGTCAAATGCTAATCAGGCTAGTTCTAGCTAAAACTACCTCAGAGAGTTTTAATTTCCCAGTGCTGTTAAATTAGCATATATACACAGAGGTGAATACAAAACAGCTTAACAGTTCCACTGTTAAGGGAAACTTTTTGAGGCAATTAAACAGTGCTATTGAGTAATAAAAGTTGATTCAATTAGTAAATTTACATCTCGTGCTAGTTTTGTCCATGTGATTTTCCTAGGGCATTTGTATGCCAGTCACCTTGGCGTAAATGTGAAATGGATGTTGGACTGGAAAATGGGATCATTTGTCTTGTAGAGAGAATATGCCATTTATATTGCCATTGGATATGCTGCTGATAAAAGACATTGTTGTACCATCCGCTATCAGTCACCTACCTGACATGTCTAATCTTGAAACCTGAAAAGTTGGACACTGCAGCAAAATGGGCATAAAGATGTCAAAACTTTTTTTTTTTTCTAACTTCATGTAACTAATAGTAAAAATAAGTGGTAACTCTTTCTATGAAGAAGGAATTATAGCTTAATTTATAACTAATTATTACTTTTTATATATATTTATATAGACTCAATAAGACCTATACTGCATTATCAGAACAGTTATAGTTACATGTATGTTATTTTTAATTACTTGTAATGCATTTGCTTTTTCAATTTGCATGTGTCACGGGGCTGGCTGTAACATACTGTAATACTGTAATATTTAATAAGTCCAAAAGATAATCCATTGAGTGCACAGCTTAACATAGTGACAAAGGCAGACAATGACGAAACATAATGAGTACAAATTAACATGATTGTGACATTACGTCCCCTCCCGGTAGAGGATAAGGGTATGGCGAAGGTATAGTCAAGGGGCATGGCAAAGGGATGGCAAAGAGGGCTGGCGAAGGGATAGCTCAGATAGGCAGGAGGAGGTTCTGGAGGTGGACAGACGACCAGGAGGAGGACGAACAACAAAGTCCAGGATGGTGAAGATGGTGGAGATAGCCATGGGATGACCTTGAGCAGGGGATGATGGCTGTTCATCCAAGCCACAGCCAGGGGATTGCCCCACGGTGGCTTTGATGGAGGGAGGAGCCATGGAGGAATGGTGAAGAGGGCCAACATGGGGATGACAGGAGGCAATGATGGCATGGATGGAGCCCACTGCGCAGCCGAAAAGCTGAGGTGGTGGAGAGATGGTGAGGATCTGGGCAGCTGCTACAGCCTCCCGAGAGCGAGGTGGGGGTCTGAGGCCTAGGAACAACTGAAAGCGGAGCGAGCCGCAGCCGAAGCCAAAGGGGTGGAAGACCAGAGAGCAGCAGATGGTATGCAGGTCTGCAGCAAAGGTGAAACGATGTCTGATTTAGGTGGAGCCGAGGGCTGGGGGCAGAGCCTCAGGCTCCTCATGCCCCTGGAGAAGATGACTCCCGACAGGTCCAAGGTGGTACCATGCTACTGAGAGGCAGAGGTGGTGCAGAGGGACTGAAGGAAGACGGTGATAAGTGGGTGTGTACGGGCGATCGTCCCGGAAGGTGGTCTGATAAGCAAGATCCAAAAACTGCTCTAAATGTTCCTTGAGAGAGCATTTCCCCTGCTCAAGTTGCACAGCTGGAAGGTCAATGGTGCAAGCACGAGTGATGATGGCACAAAAACACTGAACATGAAAAAACAGAAAGAACATCAAACAAACACATTCCACTTTGTTAGGTCCGGTGTTCTGTCACGGGGCTGGTTGTATAAACGTACACGAAGATGAATGTAATAAGGCAATATTTAATAAATCCAAATGGTAATCCAAACTGGAACAGAACAACATACAACACATCCACAAAATATGACACCAGACACTGAACTGAAACAGAACTGAACATATACAGGTGATAATGAGGGTGATTGATGAGTGCACAGCTGAACATAATTAGTGTCCATGACAACAAATGAGTGACAAAGGCAGACGATGACAAAATATAACGAGTCTGATTGTGACAGCATGCTCATAATCCATTATACACTGATTTATAATAATTAATTAGTCAGTCGTATGGTTGCATGAATGTGTTTATATATTGGGCGCCGTTTGTAAAGCGGCTCACGCTGAAAATAACAGCAACATTTTGTCACATTTAGCTTCAAACAATGTTTAAAAAACTGGTATGAATTTTTAAAGGTAACTTTTTAGCACATTTACAACAATATTTGTCAACTTAGAGACATTTTAAATAGTTAAATCTAAATATTAAATATTACATCTAAATGTTAAATGTTAAATCTAAATGCTAAATCTAAATCTAAATGTTAAATCTAAATATTAAATCTAAATCTAAATGTTAAATCTAAATCTAAATGTTGAGTCTAAATGAATAAAAACCATCTCATCCGAGGAAATGGACTCTTGGACATGGATTGCCACGAGGGGGCTCACTTTGACTGAATGTCCAGCCCGGTCTCACCCCAAAACGTCATGTACTGACGGGTCTTGACCATACGGCAACATACGACGAATAGGGTACCCCTAAAACGTCCATATGAGACGAAGACATAAGCGCACCAGCAGCGCCTCCTAGCGGTACCCTAACGCATACCTAAATCTACCCATAACCCGAATCGTCACATATGGACGTTTTAGGGGTACCCTATTCATCGTATGTTGCCGTTTGGTCAAGACCCGTCAGTACGTGACGTTTTGGGGTGAGACTGTGTTAGAATGTCATGTCATCACTCTGTCATCACTATCTGTCATGTTCGCTTGCTTAAAGGCCAGCAAGAGCCTATATCCCCTGACCAGGTACTGTAACGTTACTGTTGTTCAGAATGTCCGACGAATCGGCGTTAGCCGAGAGCATCGGCATGAGCCCCCTCGTGGCTGGCTATTATGGCTACAGGTCATAAGTCCCGCACTTTTCATAAAAGTGACACTAGCCTACTCTTCAAATACAGTTTCTACAAACGTGTTTATTATTTTAGGTAGTTATTATCACGATAATCCATGTCCAAGAGTCCATTTCATCGGATGAGATGGTTTTTATTCATTTTTGACACAATAAACCATGCTATAAACACACACTGACCTCCTCGAGCTTTTATTTTGGCACTTCCGGTTACCGGCATTTTGAATTTGCATATTAGTTAAATATTTAGTTTCACCCGAAACATTTAGATTCAACATTTAGATTTAGATTTAACATTTAGATTCAACATTTAGATTTAGATTTAGATTTAACATTTAGTTTTAGATTTAGATTTAGATTTAGATTTAGATTTAGATTTAACATTTAGATTTAACATTTAGATTTAGATTTAGATTTAGCATTTAGATTTAACATTTAACATTTAGGTGTAACATTTAAAATTTAGATTCAACTATTTAAAATATCTTTAGGTTGACAAATATTGTTGTAAATGTGCTAAAACGTGACCGTCAAAAATTCGACCAGTTTTTTAAAAATTGTTTGAAGCTAAATGTGACAAAATGTTGCTGTTATTTTCAGCGTGAGCCGCTTTACAAACGGCGCCCCATATTTTTAAAGATGCAATGTTATGACTGCATCTCCTTGAGTGCTTTATGGACATGTGCATCGGGAGAGACTCCTCCGCTACCCTCAAGGGGCTAAAGAAAAGTTATAAAAATGATTAGCGTCTACACCTGCATTGTGATAATGTTATTATATTAAAGTTACAATGACTTTTTTAGTGATTCAGATGTATTTCTGTCAAATAAGTGAGTATATTGTTATTAATAACCATGTTGTGTTCTTATAAATACATATTGTAAGTGATAATACAATTACTAACCTCTATAAATGCATCATTGATGGCTTTAAGTAAAGTCAAAACATAGGATGCAGTTTTCCAAAAGCAAATGTTAAGAAATCATGAAGATGTGCTTATTATACATTTTAAGTGGTTTGCTTATAAATGTAACTAATGAACTATAATTCCTGTAATAAAATAATGGAAAATGAAAAACACATAATCATTAATACAAACACTGCAACAATATATTTTTTACAGTATAATTCCAAACTGCTGTAAGCAATACCATGCATTTGGCTGAGGAGATATAGATTTTAATCAAAATTACGATTCATAACTTCTGATGCAAACATTAGCCATTAAAGACATAATTGATAACTAATTGGTACAGCAAACAAGTGTCTTTGGAACTATTTTATATTTGATCATTTATAAATCAATGTACTGTATAATGGATTATGAGTATGCAGATTGAAAAAAACAAATGCATGACTTATAAGTAATTATACAAATAATATAAATGTAACTTTAGTTATTCTTATAATGCAGTATAGGTCTTAATGAGTCTTTATAAATATATTTATAGAATAGTAATGCTTACTAATAAGCATGGGCTTCATAGAAAGTGTTACCAAAAAAAGTTTCCATTAAATACGATACTACAATACTTAATTATGAATAACATCATTTTATATAAATTTATATACAAAGTAATCTATTCACATAATATTTAATTTCTTAAAATAAAATTAAATGTCAATATCAGCATTACCAAATATGTCTAAATAATTGAAGTCTGTCGGGTAAAACAAGAGCTTATTGATGCAGATCAGTCAGTCTGCTATTTTATTCCAACCGTTACTTCTGATCGATACACAATGCTTGTTATAAATGTTATAAATATCAATTCAGGTTTGATCCAGTTTGATCCAGTCCCCCCCCCCCCTCCCCATCCCCCCCTCCCCCCATTCCCCCCATTTAAGTGTCCAATAAAAAGCAGTATTGCAGATCACCAGAAGCTGGCTTATGTGTAAAGACGCAGTCGGGTGAAGAGCCAAAATTCAAACTCTGAATGCTGACAAAGGCAAATTCACAACACTTTTTGAAATCCTAAATAGCTGAGCATTAATTCAGTGTGCAACTATGAGTGGATTAAAATAAATAACTCTGTCTGCTTGTTTGTGGGGCGTGGGATTGAGCTATAAAATCCTCACAGCCTAACTGCTGACTGAATAATTAGCCTTAGCTAAACACCCACAGAGCAAATTATTATTGCTTTTTAATAAATTATATGGATAGATTTCATGGGGGTTTATAGTTTAATGGGGATCATAAATTTTGAGCACCACCTGATCACAGGTTAGACAGAAAGGTGTACAACATTGAAGTACTTAGTGCCTCTCTGCATCTTTGGATTTGGTTATATCCTCCATTATGTTAAATTCTGAAATGGTACTTTATTGACTTAAATAATAATAAATAAATAAAAACTCAGTTTTGCTAATGCCATTTCCTGCCATTCTTTACAGTGGAACATGTGTTTTGAGCACCAATTTGTTAGAATTGATTTTCCTGCTAAGACAAAAGCTGAGATAAAAACTCACCCTACAATAAAGCAATAAACGCACCCTGGACAGAAGATCGCAAAGAAAGAGCACAGGACATTGTCTTGTCCAAACTTATCTCCTTGTTTATAAATGCATCCCCCTCTCCCTCCTCCCTTTCTTTCCTCCTCATTCAAGTCACTAAAAGTTCACTGAAAATGCCTATATATCACATACAGTATGGTGTATCTTGTGAATCTATTGTTTTTCCTTTTCATGTTTGGTATCATTTTAAATGTCTCAGTGCGATTGGTAAAATGGTCTTAATTTCATTGCAGTCATTGTTATTATGAGAAGGGTTGAAAACTTAGGAGAATCCTGTTCTCCTCTTTGGGTGGTGTCTCTTCAAGAAATCTGATAATTCTCTCCTCTACCCCGAATCCAGGTGTTACCCCTCAGTAATGAATTGACCCAAAACAACTTTTTTGTTTTTCTGGTCTGGGTATTTAAGGGTAAGTGGCAGAGAAGTCTTTGGAAACCTGTAACCAGGAAAACCCCCATGTAGTGCTGTGTCAGTGTCTTCCGCACTCTCTGTCAGGAATGCATTTCTTACATTTGGAGTAATAGTTGAGCTAGTGATGTCATGTATTTATTATTTCTGAATTTAATTGACAAATAAAATGTTATATTTGATTTAGTCTGGACTCTCCTGAAACCATTATGACCAGTACATTATGAGGAGGCTGGTGCTACCGCAGATCTGTGTCCAGGATAGGTCAAACTAAATGTGCATATATGAACGGAGCATTAGGCACTTCATTTGAAGATCTTTTGATTTCTGTCTATCACTGACTTGGCAAGTTGTACAGAAGTGGCTAAATAAACTACACTTTTTTGTATGAGTGAGCAGTAGGCAACCAACTAAAGAGGTATTAGCAAACCCTGCACCCTCTGACCGAGATCAGACTGGCAAGACTGTGTCCGTGAGATCCACGTAAAACCTGGGGCGTGTGACTCTGTGCGGCATGCGGCAAAGGTGCTCTAAGCGATGTCACACTTTTTTAGGCCAAAATATTTTTTGTCACATACAGCAAACATCTCCTCAATATCCGCTAGCTGCCTGTCCCCTGAACACACTGTAAAAAAACGTGGTCTCTCTAGACACCACAGGCTCCACAAACGGCAACAAAAACAAACTGGGCTCACCCGCACCACGAATCACAACAAACAGTGTTCCAGCCAATAACTGGCAAGAAGTATTTGAGGGTGGGGTTTGGGGGGGTTAGTGTACGTACACATGAAGGGGGTGTGGAGGAGAGAGAAGTATGAAGAGGGAAGTTTGAATTATGGCCGACACACGACCAAAGATACGACGTTACGATGAACAAATTGCAAAGAAGAGGGACAAGGATAAGGAATGCGCAAAGTACCAAATTTACATCGGAAAAACCTTCGAAAGGTGGCGAGAACTCCGCCGGCAGAAGGGCTTCCAATCCGACATTCAGTTGCTCTGTTTTTGCAGAACAGGTGGGTAAATCCATTTTTCTTTCTAAATTGACGTTTGTGTTCGCCAAACCAACACAAGGATGTAATTAGCTAGAACTATGCAGTCTGCATTAACTTTGGTGAATACAACATATATGTTTCCAGCAGCTAGCGATCAATCTCTATTGTAAATGATCAAGCAAATTCACAGTAGGGCGACAATTTGTGTGAATGATTGTTTTCATCCACTGTTTGTTATGAATTTGAATGTTCATTTATAGGCTATTGACAACTTTGACTAAATTTGTTTACGACGCCGCCGTTGTTTATGCTCACTGGGAAACGCGAAGCTAACGTTATCATGCTATTATTGCGTCCTTGTATGGGAGCTATTAGTTATAACCTCAGGTTGCGAAATTATTTTAAGATAATGTTTCTCTTTTTCTGCATTCTGTTCTGCAGTATATAAAAGCATTTATCTAACTTGGCGACATTACACATTGAATGAAGTATCAGTAAAACTTAACTTTGTTTGTAGTGACTACTTTGACTTTCCTTTATGCCGGAAGGGATGGGAGGGGAGGAGGGAGGAGATGGGATGAGGAGGAGGGAGGGTCTAGCTAGACTCCATTTTGTTTGACAACAATTCGAATGTCAACAAGAAGTTACGTCTCCCGACATCGCGTATAGCACCTTTAAAATTTTATTCTCTGCTATAGTGGTACAATGGTACAATTAGCCATCAAGATTGATTGGTCATGTCACAGTCCTGGGTTGGTGAAAAACAGCATGTCCGAATTCACATATTTTTAATTTATTTATTTTGTAATTGCAGTGGCTTTCATCTTGCACTTATATCGACACCTTTTTTGTTTTTTGGTAAAGTTGCTGGTTACCAATTCCATTGTTGAAATATGGCATTCACATGTCAGCAATGTTTAAAGTGCCCCTATTATGCTGTTTTAAATGATCCTAATTTTGTTTTGGAGGTCTCCTACAAGTTTACATGTATCAAAGGTTAAAAAAGGTTTTTTTTTTTTTTTCATAATATACATTGTACATCCCCACATTTTTCAGACATTCTCAAACAACATGTCTGAAGATTCAGTCTCTCTAAACCCCTCCTTTTCAGAGAGACTTCTCTGCTCTGATTGGTCAGACTGGCCAGTCTGTTATGACTGGGGTACCGCTAACAGCGCGTGTCAGAAAATGAACTCCCATTACTATAACTTAACTTCAGATCTGGAGGCATCCTAAATCCTCAGCAAATGTAAACACTGTAAACACAGTAACAATGGCGTCGATTTTATCGTATCAGTTTGAGCACAAGTCAGATAATGAAACATTGGAAGAACTAGTTATTTAACCCGAACCTCCATCGCAAGGATGATTTTAGCACAACATTTCTCAGTGGCTACGTTTACATGCAACCAAATAATCTATTGGTAATTGGATTGACGGCTCAATTGGACTGAAAAGCCTTCATGTAAACACCTTAATAGATTGAGCTCGATCAGAATGAAATTTCGATCGGATTGAAAGGTGTGGTTTATTCCTTTTCTAATCTGATCGAGAGGACATGTAAACACTTGATCGGATTGAAAAACGAAACTGAAAGGACTGCGCATGTGCAATGACGTAGAAATAGCGTAATGACGTATGACGCGCGGAACGAGACGTTCTTCCTATTGAATAAAGTATCATATAAATGAGTGTCCCATTATTCTAAAATTCTCCTTTCACTCAGTGTCTGTGAAGTGGAGCAGGACAATGTCCCACCAGTCCATGTTTTTGATTCTCATCCACAGACGACTGGTTTTGGTTGTGGGGAGGGTCTGTGTGATTAATTTAAGCAGCACAGCAAAACGTTTCATATGCTCATTGTCTCCAAATCATGACCAGAGATGGATATTAAATCTGCTGTTTAAAACAAATAAAGAACCAATGTAGGAGAATAGTTATAATGCGCAAACAGCAGGAAACTCTGTATATATGTGCAGTGTGCGTCGACCCGATCACTTTATTTACTGTTCATGTAAACACTACGTTCAGATTCATCAATCGGAATGAATTTAGTCTGATTGAAACAAAAGGTGTGCATGTAAACATAACCAGTGATACACTTCTCAGTTTGTCGTATATTATGAGATGCAGTCTCATGAAACCTAATTCATCACCATCGGTGTATGTCCATCAAACAAACCAATGTGTATATTTCTAATTTATTGCAGTGCACATGGGGTAACTGTATCATTAACTGTATCAATAACAGTATATACGTTAGCCAAGCACTAATGAGAATGACTGATGTAACATTAAAGTTTGTAAAACAAATATTGCTCCATAATTTCATTACTCAAAATAGTAAGAACAACAGACAATGCATTAATGGACAACAGACAATGCATTAATGGACAACTGACAATGCATTGTGTCCATGCATTAATGAACAGTTTTAGGTAATAGTGGCGCACAGCTGATTAGCAGAACTATTTCATTAAGACAGTAATAGTGTGATTTAGCCGGTTAGCCGGAGACCTACAAAATATAAAACACAAACTATGTATTTTGAACACTTAGTAGAAAATATATACATTAATAATTAATCATACTTACAGGTTGTGATTTTGAGGAGCAAGGTGGTCCAAATAAAGTGGGTAATGTCCCACTCCCCAGCCGGTCCAGGAAGTGTCTGTTGTTAGCATCTTGTGATGTCAACACGCACCTAGAGTGGGACCCAAGTTGAGGAACCAAGGTCTGAGCCACAAAGAAAGGGAACGTAGCTTCAGAGAGTAACCCTTACCATAAACATGGATTTTAGAAAGTGCACAAAGTGTTCAGCGCGTGACTTACCATAAACATGGGATTTTAGAAAGGGCACGAAGCAATCAGCACATGCCCTTGCCCTTATTTGCCTTTGGGGATTGCTTGGATGAAATCCCCCAGCTTTGAGCTACAACTGAGCAGTCTCATGGTGGTGATGGTGATGAGTCCCATTTAACCCCCAAGCACGTTGTCCTCTGGGTGGGAGATAGAACGCTTTTCTTGGCCTTGCGTCTCAGCCCTAGAGAGACAAGATGAGTGAGGATAGATCTCGATGTCAAAGCGCAAGCACTTGAGACTGGGCAATTGCGTGGTGATAAGGCTAGTTCGAATGGAAGAACCGATATTGGTGAAAGTGAACCTCAGGAACTTCCCATGTTGTAGTAGAATTTTATGTGAAAGCATGAGTCCTGAGACCAATTGTGACAAAACAATCGTGATATCCAATACTAATACTTCCTGTTGGGGGGGATGTTGAAAGTTCTGTGTCCTTGGCGAATTACCAGAGGTGGCGGGAATGTTACAGTCGTTTCGTGAGGGTGCTGGGAAATTGGTGCTCAAAGGGTGCTCATTTTTATGAGTATTTTTACGCACCCGGTCCCGAGGGGGGCCACCCCCGCAGACCTGGGCGCAAAGCCATCAGAACTTCTTCTTAGAGATGATAGTACTGATGTCAGGTCTTCTCTGTGGCTGCTGAGCGAGATGTGCCGGTCCCCAGTCTTTACGAAGGGAAGCGTGACTCGCCACACTCTGCTTTTGAGCCTTTCTTTCAGAAGGTCAGCCTGGTACGTTGACCCCCCGCCAGAGTAGATGTTATTTTGCATGGCTTAGTGGGGAGCGCTGACTTTTTAAGTGACAATGAGGGAATACTGTAGATAGCCCGCGAGCGTCTCTTCGGACTGGGGTAGACCACACTACCGTATAACCACACTTCCTTGCACTCACGATAGTCGGATAAGTTGACGTAGAGGCCACAAAGACACGTGAATAATAAGGTTTCCCCCATGAACAGGTTAACGTCAAGGAGGTCCTTAAGAAGGGTCAGTCTAGTTGTAATCTGGTCACTGCATGAGTCACCACCTCAAATGACTTCTCACATGCTTTATCATCACGGGAGGAGCACTCCGAGGTGGCGCTCTCAAAGTCCATTTTTTTTAGATGGCAATTTCATTATTTAATTCCTCAGAATTAAATGTATCCAAAGAACAGCCATACAATATATCAATACAAAGCATTAAATGCAGCCAAATATCAATCAGACAAGTTAACACAGTCTGGATGAAAGGCTGTGCTTAAATCTTTCATCAGATCAGCCCGGTATGCCTGTAACACAGCCATGGTGTGCAGCACAGTACCAGCCTGACTCGCTGTGAAATGCCTCTGATGATGCTCTCCCAGGAGAGAGATAGCCCACGAGCATCTCTCCAATCTGAGGCATCGTATAACCATGTGTCTTCGCACCCATGATAGTATATTAAATATTTTTTATAAACGAGTTAACTCGTCAAGGAGGCTAACTTTAAGCGTTTGGGGGTCTCTTGTCTCTGTGCATGAGTGATTGCCTCAAGTAGTTCCCCCTTCCTCATCATGGCAAACTCACATTCCATTCCAACGGAAAACGCGAGGTTCAGTGTCCTCCGCGCTTCGATAGTCAGGCAAAAGGACATCACGATCTGGAGAGAAAGCAAGTGATTGGCACAGACCCATTGTTTGCAGGCAGCCAATCAAGACCATAGGTAGACATTATGCAAATTTGTTACATTGTGTAAGTTACAGAAGACTGGAATTACTGACGACTCATTTCGGCAGTTCAGAATCTTTTTTTTTTTTTTTTAAACAATAACTTTATTTATTGTACACTTTGATCTTTAAAACTTTGCAGACATTTTACATTCACAAACAGCTATATTACACACTGCATGACGGCCGGGTGATATCTTAAAAAGCATAATATGGGCACTTTAATATATTTCATAAAAGAAAGTGTTAATTAACACTAGAACTGCCATGGCGGTCATTTTGACAGTTTTGAATTTTATATCTGCACTTTGTTGAAAAAATAACAAATAATGCTGGTACCTGACTTTTCCTAAAAGTGTCTGTATTTTCATTTAAAATGTTTTTCATATAAATTACACATAAGGCAAAAAAAAACAACAAATAAACATTTTTGCCTATTTCGGCCATAGACGGTCATATTGACCACACTGAATTTTGCAGTATTATTATAGGCTATACCAATATACACAACAATAAAATGTGGTAAAAAATACACTAAACATATTCAACAACAAATCATTTAAATGTAATGATATTCAGAACAGAACAAGAATGAAAAAATAACTATAAACAAGCCAAAATGAAATAGCCTACTTTATAAGCGAAAGTGAAAGTAAGCGGCGTTATAGGCTCACGTAACTCTCTAATTAGAATCAAAATGTTTCAACATTTGCGATGTATTTGGATGGTAAACTATTCTTTATTATAGGCTTTGTACTTCACTCACGTTCCAATATCAACGGAAAAAAATCATCCTCTTCACATGCGTAAAATGGTACGAATTGAACTAGGCTACTGACAAGCAGAGCAGTGGAATTTTTATATGTTAGGTTGACTATTATTATATTTTATTATGGCTATCATGAACAGGCTGCAATGTCAAGATTGCAATGCTGAAATATGATGTGTGTGTGTGTGTGTGTGTGTGTGTGTGTGTGTGTGTGTGTGTGTGTGTGTGTGTGTGTGTGTGTGTGTGTGTGCGTGTGTGTGTGTGTGTCGGCGGGCGCGGGCACGATCGAACAGTGGAAACTTGAAAACATAGGCTACTCTGTCATTTTGTTCAAGGACATCTACGGATATTATTTATTTATAAATGTATAATTAAACTTGTTTAAATGTACAGTTTGGTGTTGTTTTGTTTTTAAAAGACATCCTAATACAATAAATGCATTAATCTCTCAATTGGGTATTTATCATTAAAGATATAGAGTTTGGAATCTAGTGATCAAAATGACCGCTTGCGGCAGTTCTAGTAGTTATGGAATTCTGGCACTTCTAGTGTTAAAAGGTATGGATATTGTGGCAAATTCAGTAGTGTTTGGCTGGCATAAGGAGACCCAATGCATGTAAAATAAAATAGTTTTTATTAGGCCTCTGATATAACTACAGTCTTGTCATGCGAGTGTACATGATTTGAAACATATTTTCAAAAAGTATTCATTTCTTTAAATGTGAAGTTTTTCTTAATGATGGAAAAACTACAGAGTTCACATTTAAACTTGCTACAAATACAGTGCTGTTGTATGGCTTCAAAAGAATTAGAATAGAGCACACAAGTTATGTGGAATACTTTATGGTATTGTTTTCATACTTTTTGTCATTCTGGAGCTAGGTGATGTCTATCCTCATTGAACTTCATTATAAGCAAAAGAGTGGGAACTACATTCTTTAGCATCCCCAGTATTTGGATATGTTCAGAAATGTCAAACCAAGTGATAAATCATGTACAAATGGTGCTGGACCTTTTCTCTTCACTAATTTTAATTTCTCTTCTTCTATTTTTTTATACAATTTTTTTATTTTTTATTTTACAAAAAAAAAAAAATAAAACTTACCAATTTAATGTGTGGTACATTTCCCTGTCTCTTTTGTGATATGGCATCACAGTATGCTTTATTAGGTGTCTATTCATTCTAGACTCAACTAAGTAACAAATGAGTATTGACAACCCTGACAAGCTGATCTTGGTTGGTTATGGACTACTGCTGGAAGGATACCTAGTCCTGGAAAAAGCAGCAAACATGAAACAAGAGATAATCTGATGTCTTCAACTACAAGATGTTGCTGGTAGAACCTTAATGCTCATCTGAGACCAGTGCTGCAGTTTCATCTTCAATATCTTCAATTATGGGAAGCTGGAAATAAAGTGGAGCTAGAGTGGGTGTTTGAAGTTGGATGTTTTTGCTGAGTAAGCAGACAAACTGGCATGCTAGAAAGAGCAGTGTCAGGCAAGGTGGTGGTGATTTACTGTGCTGTCACCTCAACGCAGGGTAGATGCCGATAAAGGCTGCTTCACTCTGGACCAGCTGGTTATATGGCTCCCTCGCATGAAGATTTGTCTCTTTGGGTGTGCACTCTCAAAGTGCATGGCCGGATTCCTACTTGCTCCATTTTAGACATTTGTCACTATTAATGAATTATCTTCTATGCATTGCATGTAACGGCTCAGCCAATTTAGTTTGAAGCAATGGAAGTTAAACCGAATCTTAACAAAATGTTAAAATTCTGTCATAATTTTTTCTTCTTCATTTTATTACATACCTATATGACTGTATTCAGGGTATTCTTTTTAATACAATAAATGTGTAACTTTTCAATTTAGAGAGCTCGTAAGCTGCCCAAGGTACAGTAGATTGCTTAATTTGTTTGTATATATATATATATATATATATATATATATATATATGTGTGTGTGTGTGTGTGTATGTATATGTATATGTATGTGTATGTGTGTGTGTGTGTGTGTGTGTGTGTGTGTGTGTGTGTGTGTGTGTGTGTGTATATATACACACAATCCCTTTAGGATAAGGGGTAAATGTGTTTTTTACAGCTGGATGCGGGTGCATGAACTTGATGCAAGCAACATTTGGCACTTACTGTTTCGAGAAAAAGAGAGGTGTAACATGCACTCACATCAAGAAAAGGAAAGGGTCAAGCATTGAACCCTGAGGTGCCCCCAGTGCACCAGTTAGCTAATGTGACTCTAAAATACCTTGAAAAGTCAGCCTTTGGCCACAAGCTTCAGAGATGGATAGCAAGGCAGGCTCTGTTGATTGACTGCTTTTAAAGCCTGACTGATTATTGTCTAGCATGTTTTTCTGAAAGAGTAAATAAGAAACCTGGTTGAAAACAACTGTTTTTGCATTTTTGATTGCTCATTCTCATAACTATATTTTAATCTCATATAAGCATAGTGTCATAGTGATGTGATGTTGACATGGCCTTGGAGCATAATGCTAAGTCAGAAAGGGCATTGAGTTCAGAGGTCCCAGTGGCTATAATAGAGAATGTGGCTGTGTGGTGTGAAGTTTATCTAGTTAGCTGTCCACTCTTATCGGTCTGCACTGGCCTAAAGGTCTTTCTCTTCCTCTCTCTTTCCTTGACCTCATTATACATCCACTCTCTTTCATTTTCCGCCATATTCTCCTAGAAAATTGTGGCTACCAACAGATCATCTATCTCTGTCTGCTGCCTAAACTTCGTTTCCCTCTGTGTCCCTTTCGGAACTCTTTCTCTGTCTCGTTCTCACCCTCATTCAGTGTCTCATGCACACACAAAAACACACTTTCTCACAGGCACTCTTAAATATTTAGATTTATATGAAGTTTTATTAACTAAGTTCGGGAGGAGCACGTTCAGATAAATAACATGAGTAGATAGCACTCAGCAATCAATGACAAGAGGGTATATATAGACTCAGCAGTCTTACCTCGATCCATTGACAGTTTGTAGCATCCCTCCACCACCCCTTCTCCACCCCTTCTAGTTCTAAGCACTTACATACGGGGGGAGTACTCTCGGTTCGGGCTGAATTCCGAGCTCGGAGCCCTCCCTCCGGACAGCACGCCAAATACGCATTAAATCCTACTCCCTCAAAATGATATGTAAGTGTGAACTCGTGAAATCTCTCATTGGCAAAAAATAAATACTTTGCTACTGCAAAAGCATAAACCTGCATCATGCACCAATATTGGCCACACCCACAGAATGAGCTAGGAAGATGTACACATATACAAGGTACTTTGAAACCAAAGTGTGTTTGACCATTCATAGTTGTGAAGCATGAGTGCCAGACACAAATACATATACAAGTGATTGAAAGCAGCTGCCATTCAGTCAGATTGCACTTGGGCACCAAGTTTAGTTGGTACTCCATAGTGATGATACAAGAGGTTTTTTTTTATTTTTTTTTATTGTATTTACCTGGTACTGAAGAATTTTGTTCTTCATATTTTCATCCAAATAGTTATTACTGTTCCATTTTACATTCTTTTGATGGTATTTTTGGCCCAAGCCCCTGACCATTTTGATTCCTGTTTCTGATTTAATCTTATATCCGAATTTCTTATTTACATTGTGTCTACACATTGTTTGTTATAATGAGAGTCCTTTTCAAGGATAGTCTGTTCACTCGGCGGCCATATTTGCAACGCCTCCAGGTAGCTATTTCGGGCATCCAAGACCAAGTCCTATCTATTTGATTGGGGGAACCCTGAAATCTCAAAAACTGTTTGTCAAACTCACAATTAAATCAAATATTTTGAATCAGCAACAAAATCTGACATGAACCATCCCATGTTGTTTCTTATGCTTAAATAGCGTTATATAAAAGCTTATTTTTCAGGCTAGTCCACCCAATGCGCATGTGCAGTCCTAAGCGCGAGTCTTAGGTTTCTGTGGAAACCGAAGCTTCTAATGGCAGCTGCAATGATGCAATGACTATCTGCGATGAATCTATCAGCGATTGGCTCTTTTATTTAGGAGGCGGGACGTATTCTACCACATTGCACGTTCCACTTTCTCCCATTTATAAGTACTAAGAGTCTTTGTTTAGTCTTTGGCAAAGCTCAGCACTGGACAAAAACTCCTGCGTTTTGAGCAATGCATGAATTCTGATCAACCTAAAAACCTCTGATTGGCCATTGTGTTTAAGAAATCAACAGAAATGTCTGTGATTGTCTATAATGCTTAACGCTGCAAAACACGTTGAAAATAGAAACCACTGGATTGTTTGCCAAATATGTTTTGCTAATATGATATTATTAGTTTCAGTTGAGGGTGCACCCTGTAAAACCAGGCCTGATTGGTTAATTCGAACCGGTGCTTCTAAATGTTTTTTCACAGTTGCACACCGTAATGTTCAATCAATCAATTCAATCAATTAAAATGGTCGCACGGTAGAGCGCTGTCAGTATGCTGGATTTGATATTAAAATCTTTAATGTTTTATTGTAGTACATTTTTGCATCTGTATGTTATTTATTTATTTTACCAACCTCTCTAGTAAAGTAGTCAATTAAAACTTTGTTTTGAAAGCAGAAAGATATTATTGTGGCTATTTCAAGTTTTGCTTGATGAAGGACTGTATTATTATCCCCAAGAAAGATTGTGAAAGGGCCCAACATCAACCCCTGTGGTACTGCACCCAAGAGGGAATGTCACACAGACATGCAGGGAACCTTCTCTCACCTCACATCACATACCGGCTCAAGGACACTTTACATGCGGTCTGTGTTCGTTGTAAATCAGCTATCCTCTATTTCTGCCTGCCACTTCATCAGAATTTGTATATTTCCAGTGATAAACATGTCACTCGTAATGGAAAGTGATGCCCTTTACTGGCTGAATTGAGCGGATTTCGTGTATGGCATGCACTTTTTTTTGGGCGGGGGTGTATTTCTTTATTTATGTCTCATAGAGCAGAGCATCAAGGGAGATGAGATGACAAGGGGACAGAAGGAGAAAGTGTGATGGTGACTTGCACAAAAAAGGAGGAAGTCAAAAAAGCAGCTCAGGTATGCAAAAACAGAACATAGGCGGAGGTTGGTAAGGTTCTGTAACACAATGTCACAAAACACTTCTGTATACAGTGTATATTTGCACACATTGTGTATAAATTGTGGACTGCATCCATTTTATGCAACATATCAATATAGCATGTGCATTGTTCTATGCTCTATGTCTGCATGACAATTGGCTCAATTTCATTTTAAAAGTGTTGACAAGTTTTGCTGTATGTCTACTCTATTAATCTTCTGAACCACATTAGGTATTTAGTTTTTACTGATATGATCCAGTATTGTGGAGTGTCTTGTTATATGCATAGTTTGATAAAAAAAAAAATGCATTGTGAATTCTAGACACTTTTTGTAAGAGCTGCCATAAAGAACAATGGGCCCTATTTTAATGATCTGAAACACAAGTATCAAGCGCGAAACGCAAATAACTTTGTGGGCTGGTCTTGGGCGCTGTTGCTATTATACCGGCGGGATTAATGACTCTTGCACCCGACACAAATCTAAAATGGGTTGGTCTGAAGTACCTTCATTATTCATAGGTGTGGTTTGGGCGTAACGTGAAATAAACCAATCAGAGCAACATCTCACATTCCCTTTAAGAGCAGGCGCGCTTGTTCCATGGTGGATTGCTATTGGCGCACGCGAGGAGCAGTTCACAGACGATGTTCTTGTCAGGGCCGTAAAAGACAGAGAAGTGACATTGTATGGGCATGGGAGAAACCCACCCAAATTAACTTCGGTTAAACAGGCGTATAATAATTTGGGTAAATGTGTAAGCTAGATTTATGCCTATTTTTTCACATCTTCATGGACACAACAATGATTTCCCTCGTGTGTTAATATTTTTCCTTGTAATAATGTATGGTTTTCTAAAAATGAGAACTGCTGCATCTGTGTGTAGATGAGATAGGCAAAGTGCATGCGCGTTGTGCACACGCTACATTGATTATGGCCAAGCACGCGACCATAAAATAGCATATGAATAACATGCACAACGCGGTCAGTGGTGGAATTGTTTTCTAAACCTGCAAAATAGCACCAGGGAATATTTGCGCAGGAACACGCCTCCTCTTTGCGCTGAACCGCCCCCGGGAGCGCAAGTTAATTTCCTTATTTACTGACGTGCGTCTGTGGAGGGAAAAGTCCGCTGTGCGCCGGTGCAAAATAGGAATGATGCATGCGTCAGTGTACAAAGACCATTGCACTGGGTGCAAGATAGGGCCCAATATCTTAATTGACACTTCTTCTTTTTTTACTGGTTTGAAACACCAGTAAACACTATGCTGACGTATGACGTAGGACGTAGCATAGGAAGCGTCGTGACGTAGAACGAACGTGAAAGCGCAGCCAGAGAGCAGAGCAAAACAAAACTCTACGTTCATTCTACGTCACGACGCTTCCTACGCTACGTCCTATGTCATACGCCAGCATCCATCTCCGTGAACGCGCGACGACCGCTACCGGAAGCCATTTATTTTTGTTTATAAAGTTTTAAATATGTATATATGTATTTGACAAAACTGCACGGATTACCCTCAGAAGGCCTTTGTTTATCCCCCTGGACCCGGATGGATTACTTTTGTGAAGGATGCATGCACATTTTGGGACTTGAAGGAGGTGGACCCCATTACTTCACATTATAACCACTGAAAGATCTAAGACATTTTCTAAAATAACTGAAAATGTGTTCGTCTGAAAAAAGATTGACATATGGATCTCGAACGGCTTGAGGGTGAGTAAATCATGGGTTAAATATCATTTTTGGCCGAACTATCCCTTTAAAATCTTCAAGACTTTCCATTCAGTGAGAGATTAATTTGAATAATTCAAAGTAATAATGTGTCTTTATGACCAATTTATCAAGAGGACCAGTTAATTCTTGATTATTAACTGGACAACACCTGCAGTCCTACATACATGAACATCCATCTTAGAATTGTTAATACGCTTCCCTCTCATGATTGTTACTTTCAAATGTTCATGGTTAAAATCTCCCGTGCAACCTTGCTGTAGCTCAGAAGATTTACATACTCCAAATAACAGTGCAGTGTGTACATGTCTGTGAGTTTATCAGTATTTATTATCATTTTGAATGGACAGTGCTGTAAAGAGTACTGATTATCAAAGTCGGGTTATGTGACACATCTAATACAAACATACAAACATGTACCCTCTTCATCTCATGTCATCTCATCCTTATCCATTCTGTTCTCTTTCCAGCTCTTCTTTTAAGGGACACAGGTAGTAAAGTTGATTGTGATTTTGATCCCCCGTCACACCTCTCTTCTGCTTGACATTAATCTCTCTGGCCCTCTGCTCTCCACACTAGATTCCCACAGGAACACTGTGGCTGCACAAGGACATTTACAGCACATCTCCATGATAAATCACCATTTATCTCTCCGCACTGCCCTGCCCTGTATGCACTCAGTCTGCTCGGGCGTCTGGGGCCACCTTCATATGGAGCGATAGACAGAGAGAGCGAAAGACAGAAGGAAAGAGAACCAGAGGAGGACAGGAAAGCTGCTTTGCATTGGAGCTGTCATGAAGATGAGTTGTTAGTCTCTCTCTCATGAATACAGCTTGTCATGGAAAGCGTATGTGCTTAATGCCGATTCAGGAGCCCAGAGTGCATGTGCTTTATATAGTATACTCACCTGTCGTTCACTCTGCAGTGCACTCTATGCAGCCATGCCTTTTCCAAGAACCTCACAGGGCAGATGCAGGACAGGTTTCTCTCTCTCTTTCAATGTGAAATTGAAATTTTAAATATTTGTTTACATGGTGCTCTAAGAGTGTTTTCCAGCCTTTTTGTCATTAAGGCTCAAATACCCCTTTTGTCACTCCAAACCAGAAATGTGTTCCATTTACATTGAGGCAAAAAAAGACACTCTGAGACCAAAATAATACCCTGTGTCATTCTTAGAAGAAAAAAAATACACATTACAAATTTTGCCCCCTGCTAAATTATTTCATTGGCAAGGCTGCTCTTTTAGCTATTTTATTTTCTGCATTCAAATCTCCAGACATTTTTCTGCTTTATGGATACATTTGTACACTAAATCACAAGTGACTGGAAAGTTTGTGGAATTTCATTGGTCAAAACATTTAGGTATTCATTAAAATCAGAGATGGCAAAAGTACTCACTTCCTATACTCAAGTAGAATTACAGATAGTTGTGTTAAAAAATACTCTGGTAAAAGTACAAGTACTGATTTAACTTCTTTACTCAAGTAAAAGTAACAAAGTACAGGCTTGGAAATTTACTTAAAGTATAAAAGTTGCGAATGATAACCATTTTTTATGCAAAGCTACCTGGACCACACAGATGTTACTAGAGTGCAAGCTGAGAAACTTAAGTGGATATGGAAAAAAGGTTCTTTATATGCCATTGCCTACATTTTAAATGGATGTCTGCCAATAGGCCTACAACATCACAGCCTATATGATTATTGTGACAGAGACTGGGACTCCAGGTTAATAAGATTCTGACTGAGTTGCAAGATATGAATTCATTTGTGATTCTGTGAGAATTCACAGATCCAGTTTTTCTTTTTTAATCTTCCCCTTAACATTTAAATGAATCTAAATGTATGTAATGATTTTTCCGCGAATGAATGCCGCCGAATCTGTCGAGTCGTCTTGTGGTGGTGCGTCATGTGCAACGTATATTTCCATCCAGTTCCCTTCCGTTCCCTTTAGTTACTGTTACTATGTCTGACAAGCGACGCCACTTTCACGCCACACCATGTTCTCACGCAGTGAAAAATACATTGTGGAGCAGAGACGACACTGACAAGGCGCTGACAGACAGGACAGACCAGGGCTGGGTTTCCCGAAACCTCCTTAACGCTATGTCGTTCTTAAGTTACACCTTAAGCTGTACCTTATCGTTAATACGTGTTTCCTGAAACGTTCTTAGTTAAGTATACCTTCTGTAAGTCATACGTTCGGAAGGTTGGTCTGGAGCACTCTTACTGTAGCTATACCTTATCACTGTTGACAGTTCACTCCGCTAGTGGCCACCACTGCAAAAAGCTTCTTTACATCTCAGTCTATACGAATATAATTCTAAAGTTAATACACCCAGTGTTCAATTAGGTTAATTAAAAGTGTTTTCATGCAAATAATACAATTGTCATTACACTGATTGTTGTTAGCTTTTTAATTATATTATTCAAACGTACATCAGCTGGCAAACAATTTGACAGTAAAGGCTTATTCGTCTATTTAAAGGGAATGACTGCGGTGGGGAGTTTGGTCAAACTATGGCAGCAATACAGTGAATAGTTGTGCTAAATCAAAGACGGCGCCGTCCGCGGAGCCATTTAGTGTATGTGCACTATTATATTCGTGAAAACTTTAGTCCCCTGGCTACCATGTAAGAAGATACAATTCAAAAGAAATTTCCGTCATGCCACAGATTAGATCCGCAAGCCTTCCGCCAGGCACGAAGTGATGGAGGCGCATCAAGGCTTCCATGCCATTGCCGGTATGCCACAAATAATAGGGCTTGTCGACGGGACACTTATCCCCATAGCCAACCCATCAGCGCTCAACCAGGCCTTCATCTGTCGTAAGGGCTTCGCAGCCATCAATGTCCAGGTGGTGGTGGACCACAGGGGGATGTTTGCAGACGTGGTGGCAAAGTGGCCTGGTAGCACACATGACATATTTGTGTGGGCCAATTCAGTGGTGGGTCAAGACGCAGAAAGAGGGTTTTTTGGGCAGAGCTTTTTTATAGGAGAAGCGGCTACCCCCTCAGAACCTATCTTCTAAATTCAGTCACCAACCCCACCACGCAGGCCGAGGAGAATTACAACATTGCACAAATCCATACCCACAACTTGGTGGAGCGCTCGATTGGGCACTGGAAGATGCGCTTCCGGTGCCTGCATTAATCAGCTGGAGGGTTGCATCTGAAGCCAGAAAGATGTTGGGCAGTTGCAATAGTTACAGCAATGCTACACAACATTGCAGTCAGTGGAGGTGCAGCTTTGCCAGAAGAGGAGGAGGAAGAAGAAGAGGAGGAGGAAGAGGAAGGTGTCCATAACCCACCCCAATTTAGAGATGCCCTACACGCTGCTGGTGTACAAACGAGGCAGCAAATCATTCACAACTTTTTTGGTTAATGTATTTTTGCACCCTATTTTTCATCATCAACACAACTTTCCCCTTTTTGTGGACATACACAGTTTCTCCCTGTCATTTTTTTTTGCTGTTGTGCACAGCCGAGTTCATTTCTCCTCCACAGTAGAGGATGGTTAAAGTAGCGTATCCTTCACTATTATGTGCCATTGATCATTACACAGTAAACTCTTTACAATAAAGATGCTCTGCAGACCCAACATCGATGACAGCAAGTTTTATGTTTAATCAAATTGGTGTTTATTCAAACAAAAGCACTGAAAATATATATTTGAAAATAAACATATAAAGTCTGCTTTCCTGAAGCCCGCAGTCTCTGGGTTGTTGATAGTTCATCTGTAATGTAATCAAATAGTTTGAACAAAAAGATAACAGACAACACTCTAGTAGTACCAAGCATCATAATCACGCTTACCTTGACCTGGCATTATAATTGGAACAGAAATGGTTCGCCTTGGAAATTTTGCTTCAGACAAAGCATATTGCTTCTCCAAAATCTGGAGCTTCACCTTCTTCACCTCCAGCATGGTTGTTGGCCTCCTATAACCCCTGATCGATCCCTCCGAGCACTTCCAGCTTCTCCTTTTCGAGCTTCACCAGCTCTTCACTGCAGTCGCATCGGATAGAACGACCCCTTCTGGAGCCACTCGCAGATTGCTGGTGTTGGGCAACCTCAGTGGAGGCACATGAAGGTGCAGACCGGCGTGGTGACGCCGGTCACGGAGATGCCCTGTCACTGCTGCTGGCGTGAGGGTGCGAGTTGGCAAGGATGGCCTGCTTTGAGAGCATGGAGTGGTATCCACACCTGCTCTCAGATCTATACCCACCGAGATACCCTGTGAGGCCGCTTCTCCGATGATTGCCAGGGCCTTTTCCTCGTCGGGGCTGAGTGCAGGCACAGAGCTGGTCCCACCACCCGGTCTCTCCGGACTGCAGCACCTCTTGCCTTGGCAGCACTGGCAAAATCATGCCACTTTTTACGAATAACATCCCACTCTCTCTGTGGCTGGAACTTGATGTTGCCATTTTCATGGCAATGCGTTGTTCCCAGATATCTTTTTTTGTTTTGTTGGACACAGTTGTCCGAAAATTCAAAAAAAGCACATATTTGTGGAGTGCCACGCCGTCTTAAAGGATGGCCATTTCAGTTGGATAAAAGCTGGGGGATCTCCTCTTTCTTTCTTTTTTCTCCGCCATAGTAGCTATTGATTAAATGTTTCGCGTGTTGCGCTTTTATTGAGTTGGTCATCCAATAACAGAAATTAGTAATTTACACCAATAATGTGATGGTGCTGCTGGGCAATCAACCCTGGTTGTGGAGTAAATAAAGACATTATAGCAAATATATTATGATAATATAAGTGGCCCTTTCTAAGGCAATGAAAGCATACGGCCAGTTACTGTAGTGGGTTAGTCGCATGACACGTTTGAGCACGAGGTTGCGCATTCACGCACTCTTTCCGAAATTATATAAAATATCCAGGTTTAATTTAGTTTGCAATTTGTATTATTTTTTATAATATCCCATGAGTCCTAATAAATGCAATTTCAACTATTTCTGAAGTGCTTCTTTTAAAAAGAACACCGCTATCTCACATAACGCAGTGAAGCAGCCCCTGCACGAGAGAATAATTGATTCTCGAGCCATCGATATCAACAAATTCAGCACCACCACCGCGGACAGCACCTGGTAACGTCGCACGTAAGAACTTAAGAACTTAAAGGGTTAGTTCACCCAAAAATGAAAATTCTGTCAGTAATTACTCACCCTCATGTTGTTCCAACCGCGTAAGACCTTCGTTCATCTTCGGAACACAAATTAAGATATTTTTGATGAAATCTGAGCTATGTCTCACTCCTCCATAGGCTGCTATGTGACCGAAACTTGCTGGCCCAGAAAAGTCATTAAAGAGATCGTTAATATAGTCCAAGTGACTCCAGTGGCTCAATCTTAAGTATATCAAGCGACGAGAATTTTTTTTGTGCGCACAAACAAACAAAAATAACGACTTTATTCCACTTTTCATTTCCTTCTCTCTGGGCCTCTATTTGGTTCGCGTAGTCTTTTTGCGCAGCGCGTCTGTGTTACACGTCACCACGTAGGCTCACTATTGGCCGACGCCGGTCATGTGTGTGATGCGTGATGACGTGCAACACAGACGCACAGCGCAAAAACACTACGAGGCCCAGAGAGAAGGAAATGAAAAGTGGAATAAAGTCGTTATTTTTGTTTGTTTTTGCGCACAAAAAGTATTCTCGTCGCTTGATATACTTAAGATTGAGCCACTGGAGTCACTTGGACTATATTAACGATCTCTTTAATAACTTTTCTGGGCCAGCAAGTTTCGGTCACATAGCAGCCTATGGAGGAGTGAGACATAGCTCTGATTTCATCAAAAATATCTTAATTTGTGTTCCGAAGATGAACGAAGGTCTTACGCGGTTGGAACAACATGAGGGTGAGTAATTACTGACAGAATTTTCATTTTTGGGTGAACTAACCCTTTAAGAAATCTTAAGCAGCTTCCTAAGGGATGGTTCGGGGAACACGCCTAGCAATGGTACACCTTTAGTTAAGTTATACCTTAAGAGTCTTCGTAGCGCGCTAAGAGACAACATTATCGGGAAACGCAGCCCTGTTCATTGTTGCATGCAGACAGTGAGGACAACAATTTTTTTTGTCTTTGTATTATTGTGTGGTCTTTCTCTCTGATCCTATCAATTCAGACTGCAAAAAAAAAATATATATATTTCTTTCAGTGGTGCTCTAGAGTTAGAAGCAGTGTTGCTGAACCACAGTGTACTAAACACTGAGAGACCATGCAATTCTGTTTGAATCAAGAAGCATCAACAGACAAGATGTTTTATCATTATTTGGCATTTTGACTTTTTATTGAGAGAGAAGAGAGGAGAAGGAAATGGGAAGAGGAACTTTTGTTAACATTGTCGGCTATGTTGTTTTCAAATGTGATTTCAAATGTGCATTAAGCTTTTAAAGCGACTCACTGGACATTTAATTTCTGAACTGCCACGATACAGTCGACAAAGAGCATAATAAAACATTGACAGATTGCCAGCTTATCTGGTTTGGATAAAATTGAACATGCTTTTAGCGCCACTCACTGGATATTTCACTTTGAAAGTGCAAAAATGTGCAAGAAGCAACATAATGTAATTTTGCTGAAACGTTGCCACAGGCACGTATTTTCAAGAAGCCTTGGGTGTATATGATCATTCTAGATTAATTGTTATTTCTACTTCTTTGTATGCATATCAAAGAAATGGCTTCGGCCAGAAAACTAAGCCACAGTTATACAGACACCATAAACCTTATGGTTCTCATTAAGCATCTGTATCGAGGTGTTTGAGACTTGGCATGTGATAATGAGGTAACAATAATCAGCCTGTGAGTCTGAGTTATGTGACCATGAAAGCAAAGTATCTAATCAAAGAACTTTATTAATTCCCAGGAGGTTTTGCCATGTTAATATTTACCTGTACATCGCAGATATTGATGAGTATGCAAAACAGATATTGGGATTGCATTTTCCACAAGGGTTATTAGTGTAGCTGTCAATGTAATGAATTTTTAAGCAAGTGGTTTATTCAACGGAAGTAATTACAGTCAAAAGCATTTTAATTTTGGAACCTTCTCATACAGCAATATGACAATTACACCCTCTACAATAGTGCAATGACCCTTATCTTACAGTGTTTTATAAGCATTATTTTCACTGTTTGTGAAATATTCTCCAGTGTGCTAAAATGTAATGTTATATATTAAAGACCTGATTATGAGATAGATCTACCGGATAAACCTCAATTTGAAGCGACTGAAAATCAATGGCTGGTACTAAACACTTAGCGTTCATGCGACCTTCACGCTGCATGGATTTTACATTAATACATCTGCAGTTCTCACCACATTTCATCGTGTGGACATGTGCAAATGCGTAAGTAAAAGACACACCTTAGTTTCACACAAACACCTGTATTAGTTCTGTCTGAGTTCACCTCACCGAATACGTCTTGTCTTTTTTCTCATTTCTCACATTAGCAACATCTTCCCGACATTCATCTTACGGCTGCTTTCCCTCTAGCTCCTCCTCCTCAGTAAATCACTGCTTGGAGGTGGTTCAAATTCCTCCCTTTCCTTTTTGTCCAGACGCTGTTTGCTTTTTATAATGTCGCCATTGACTGGCCACTGCAGAAGTCTTCATTATAAGAGACGGCATGGAGGTGGAATACTAATGAGATGGAACCATCAGCATTCACAGCGCCTGCGAAAGTCGAACAAACACACTGCAACATTTCCTCTTTTCTCTGTGAAACCAGGCATGTTTAGCCTTATCCAGGGTGATTTGCCAAATTTGAAAAGAAATTTGATTATACAGGGTGATCTCTTTATTTTTTTAAGGAATTTGTATGCAAATTGTAGTTCTACTACATATACATTTTCACATATAGACTCTGAAACATACATAATTTGTCCTTTTTCTAAAGACCAACCAGAAATACACTTTATTAGGTACACTTGTTCAATTGCTCGTTAAAACAAATATATAATCAGCCAATCACATGGCAGCAAACATGTAGACATGGTGAAGACGATCTGCTAAAATTCAAACTGAGCATCAGAATGGGGATAAAAGGTCATTTATGTGACTTTGAAAGTGGCATGGTTGTTGGTCATTTTAAGAAACTGCTGATCTACTGAGATTTTCATGCACAACTCTAGGGTTTACAGAGAAGGGTCCGAAAAAGACAAAATATCCAGTGAGTAGCAGTTCTGTGGGTGAAAATGCCTTGTTGTTGCCAGAGGTCATAGGAGAATGACAAGACAGGTTCAAGCTAGAAAGGCAATTCAAATAACCACTCGTTTTAACTGAGGTATACAGAGGAGCATTTCTGAATGCACGACACGTTGAACCTCGAAGCAGATGGGCTACAGCAGCAGAAGACCACACCGGTGCCACTCCTGTCAGCTAAGAAACGGAAACTGAGGCTATAATTCACACGGGCTCACCAAAATTGGACAATAGAAGATTGGAAAACATTGCCTGGTCTTGAATTATGCTGCGACAGTCAGATGGTAGGGTCAGAATTTGGCGTAAACATGAAAGCATGAATCCATCCTGCCTTGTATCAACGGTTCAGGTCTCTGGTGGTTTAATGTTGTTGGGGACGTTTTCTTGGCACACTTTGGACCAATTAGTACAGACTGAACATCGTTTAAATGCCACAGCCAACCTGAATATTGTTGCTGACCATGTCCATCCCTTTATGACCACAGTGTACCCATCTTCTGATGGCTACTTCCTGCAGGAAAATGCACCATGTCACAAAGTTTCAAATCATCTAAAACTGGCTACTTGCACATTACAATGCTCAAATGGCATCTGAGGTTTGTCTGATATTAGGCTAATATTGTAGACCTACCATTGTGTTATGATTTGCTCAATATGATGTTAAGTGGCAGATCAGTGGGCTTGTCTGTCCCAGATGAAACCTAAAATACTATGTGGAGGACACAAGATAATTTATCTTGAACCTATGAACCTAACTCATATTTAAACAATTATCCCTTTGTGTAAGCTACAAGTACAATTTTGGCTGTATTATTAGTGTCCTCTTAAAAAAATTGCTCTAGAGAATCTTTTTGTTTATTGTTGTTTATAGTCTCAACGCAAAATAATTAATGCATTTTTGACATTTAAGTAGATTCAATATAGTAGTTGTGACAAAATGTTCAAGAACTGTGTTAGCTGATTTTGAGTAAATTAAACAAGCAGAATCTTTTTTAATGCATATGATACATTATTTGTAACCGGACTGAGCTGCAGTGTTTATTATTTAACAACCAATGCATTATATATGATGTGAGTTCTTATGATCATATTTGCTGTAAGACAGGAACTCTGTCCCAGTCTGTCTGTAGGTACCGGTTGTTGCCTAAGGCATCAAAACATCAAACTTTGGAAGCTGTATTTGTTCTTCCATTCCATCTCAATTGGCTCATGTTGACTGGCTGTGTCAGTGTTCTGGAGTGATCCATGGCTATGTTATCTCAGCTGATCAATAAAAGAGATGTAGGAAATCAGAGATGATGGAAATGAAGTGTTCTTTCTGCATTCTACACACTCTCAGCCCTGCCTGCAATAACATCTGTGAGGAATGAAGAACTGGGAGGTCATTGAATTCTTATACCCCTCCAGACATGAAATACAGTGCACTGGGCTGGGTTTATTAAGGAGGACTGTATTTACCCAAGCTGCACCTTTACTAAAGCTCAAATATACCGAAAAGCATTCTAAAGCATGTTTTCTTTTCACCATGCAGCTCTAGCACAGGGATGTTTTTGCTGGTGTTGTTTCATGGCAAAAATAGGTGTTCCCATTCATTTCTCTGAATTGAGAACATTTCTCTATATTAAATTGGGTGTATTTTTAAGCAGTATAGAATGAGAAGTTACAATGTGAACATGTATATTCACAGTATACAGTAATACAGCTTCAAGTACCTTGTTCATTTTATGAACTTAAGTTAATTCATAAGAAGACTAGAAAAATTGTTTGGGTCCCACTTTATATTAAGTGGCTTTAAAGGTGCTCTAAGCGACTTCTTGTTGACTTTCAAAGTATTGTCAAACAAAACGGAGGCTAGTTCGACCCTCCCTCCTCCTCATTCCGTCCCCTACCCCTCCCTTCTGTGCTTCCTGAAACAGTCATGAACCATTTAGAAAAAACAAACTGGATTTACCCACCTGTCCCGCAAAACAGAGCCACCTGAATGTCAGATTGGAAGCCCTTCTGCTAGCGGAGTTTTTGAACACTTTTCCGATGTAAATTCAGGACTTTGCGCGTTCCTTCTCCTTTTCCCTCTTCTTTGTTATTTGTTCATCGGAACGTCGTCTCTTTGGTCGTGTGTCAGCCATATCAAAATTTTCAAGAATATAATTTTTTAACGTTAGTCGTTGTCTAGGAAATCTCTCCTCTAGCTAACTTTCCTCTTCATGCTTCTCTTTCCTCCACTCCCCACACCCCCCTTCATGTGCACGTGCACTAACCCCCCAACCCCCACCCCCAAATCATTCTTGTCGGTTATTGGCAGGAACACTGTTTGTTATGTTTCGTGGTCCAGGTTGGGCCAGTTTGTTTTTCTTGCTGTTTGTGGAGCCTGGGCTGTCTACAGAGCTGTCTACAGAGAAGTGTGTTCAGGGGACAGACAGCTAGCGGATAGTGAGGAGATGTTTGCTGTATGTGACAAAAAAATGTTTTGGCCTAAAAAACGCATGGCATCGCTTAGAGCACCTTTAAGTGCTACTTACATTGAAATTAATAATATGATACAATTATGGACTTATTGTGTACATACATGTTTTTACATTTTACTTATATTTTGAAAATACCTGCATGTAATTACAGCTGTAATTAATTTGTGTAATTACACTGTTGACCCTTCCCTTGCACCTTAACCCACCCTTTAACCTACCCATACCACCACACCTGTCCCAAACCTTACACGTATCCCACCTCAATAGCAGCAAAAGTGTTTTACAATACAACATGAAGACAATAAGTACTTTGTTCATTGTTCTTATTTTTTTATGCAAGTACATAGTACTTAAAGCCACTTAATATAAAGTGGGACCAAATTGTGTAAACATTTTAAAGAAAATTCTTACTCTGGTCACTATTAACTGACTTTTGCCTCAAACTCTTAATATAGTTGTTGTAAGTTTAGGTATTGGGTAGGATTAAGGGATGTAGAATATGGCCATGCAGAATAAGACATTATTATGTGCTTTAGAAGTACTAATAATTGGCCAATATGCTAGTAATATGCAAGCTAATAAGCAACTAGTTAAGAGTGAGAATTGTTTCCCAAATTAAGGTTAGAAGTTTTCCTTCCAGCCTCATTTTGTTTTTGATTTATGTATTTCACTTAGTATGTTTTTCATATAATTACAACAGTTACATGACATGGTTGTCTGAGCAGTGACTATCGTGAAAAACAGAAATATGTTTAAAAACTCAAGACAGAGAACAAATTGGGTCACCAGTGTGTATATTGATGATTATTTTGTTGAATTAATTATGCTGGCCATGGTCACAATGTCAGGGGCAAAGAGTACATTTTTAAAGCACTGCAGGTCATGTGCTCAGCATTAAAATACATTTACATTTGCTTCTAAGATAATGAAACATTAGCATTTCAGTCAAGGCTAGCTTCAGAGTCTGACACTATCGTTCATATTCCTGTCCAGCTCCATATCCTCCCATGGGCTCTAACTGTCTGTACTCTGTTCATGTTTAAATTAAGGTCTTGCAGTATTACTGAACTAATCAGTGATAGTGAGAGTTCTGGTGCTGGTCATTGCTAAGCCCACAGGCCCTGTCTATGCTCTGGCCTTGTCTTCATCCCTAGTGAGGGTTCAAATGAGGCCCATTTCGAACCTATTTTCTGTGCCTATTCACAACGGTGTGTGCCCTATATTAGTTGTTGGTAGACACTTGTCTGAGACCGATAATTGCATCACACTTTGTTCTCTGTGGACATGTGAGGAACATTTGAAGGTGTGCTGGAAAACCTTAATATGCCTTACTCTGTCATGTGCCAACAGAAATCAACATTAGCCAAGACTGTATATAAGAATGAAATAGAGGTGCATACACTGTAAAAAAATTGTTACACTCCCAAATCAAAAATTTCAATAGACCGATAACATCTAAATTTTTCAATTGGCCCAAGTGAAAATCTGTACATTTAATTTTAGAATTTACAGAATTTCACTTGGGCCAATTGAAAAATTTAGATGTTATGGGTCAATTGAAATTTTTGATTTGGGAGTGTTACAAATTTTTTACAGTGTAGACGAGTTTTGTAGCTCAGCACTGAGTAGAAAAATTTATTTCTAAAACATTAGAAATGTCCTGGCTATGAGGCTGAGGTGATGGGGGAAAAAAATGGCCTTTAATGATGGCCAAAGGGCTCCTCTGAAAATGCTTCTCAAAATATTGTTTTACTTTTTCTCTGTAAAAACCATTGCATCTCATGTTATCTGTGCATTTAAGTTCACTGTGACCAGCATGGGATGCTGGTTGCTAGATTACTGGTCCCCAGCATGGAAGTATTGGTGGACCAGCTACACCAGCTCCGTTTTGCTTGATAATAGCATGACTATGCTAGTCCACCAGCTAGAGCACTATACCAGCATAAACCACCACAATTTTCTGAAGGGATATCTTATCTGGTCATCTGACTTGCTTCTAAACACTGTTATCCGATTCCCTTCTGTCCTCACACTCTGTCTCGTACTACTCTAAACATGTACAGACCCTTTCCAAAAAATTAGAATATCATGAAAAAGTTTATTTACTTCCATAATTCCATTCAAAACGTTAAACTTCCATAGATTATAGATTCAGGGCCCACAACTTAAACGATTTCAAGTATTTAGTTGTTTATTTGTACATAATTTGGGCTTCCAGCTCATAAAACCCACAAAAACAGGATTTCAAAAAATTTGAATATTACATGAAATCATACAGTAATTACACAGTGATACCATGGTCATTGAACCAGGTTTTGGTTATTTTGGCAGTGTGGGCAGGTGTAAATCCTGCTGGAAAATGAAGGAAGCATGAAGTGCTCTGAAAATGTCCTGGTAGATGGCTGCGTTGACTCTGGATTTAATAAAGCACAGTGGACCAAAGTCCTCTTTTCTAATGAGAGCTAATTTTGCATCTCATTTGGAAACCAAGGTCCCAGAGTCTGGAGGAAGAATGGAGAGGCACACAATCCAAGATGCTTGAAGTCCAGTGTGAAGTTTCCACAGTCTGTGTTAGTTTGGGGAGCCATGTCATCGGCTGGTGTTGGTCTTGGTCCACTGTGCTGTCCACTCAATGCAGCCGTCTACCAGGACATTTTCAGAGCACTTCATGCTTCCTTCAGCAGACAAGCTTTATGGAGATGCTGACTTCATTTTCCAGCAGGTTTGCACCTGCCCACACTGCCAAAATAACCAAAACCTGGTTCAATGACCATGGTATCACTGTGTAATTACTGTGTGATTTCATGTAATATTCAAATCCTGTTTTCGTGGGTTTTATGAGCTGGAAGCCCAAATTATGTACAAATAAACAACTAAATACTGGAAGTTTAACATTTTGAATGGAATTATGGAAATAAATAAACTTGTCCATGATATTCTAATTTTTTGGAAAGGGTCTGTAGCTTGTGACTAATATCAGATGAAATCCTGATGGCATCTTTATATTCTGTTTGCCTCGACACTCTCACTCTGTTTGACTTAGACACTCTGGTGTTTTGAATCATTATCACTATAATTACCATAATGACTATAGGAAAACAGCTATGTTTCCTTCTCCCTTTTCTCAGAGAAAGCTTTTATAGTGACAAATAATTGTAATTTTCCACTCTCACTTAAGAGGAACTTATTCCATTCCATGTTATTTGTCCATGCATTCTCACTATTGAAGTTGGTTCAAATGCTTGTTCCTTCAAGGATGCGTCCTCCCATGCACACTGATTAGGCCACATAAGGAAATTGCGGACTATGGCAGATGCTGGTGTCACAGCACAGAGCAGTTCTGTGACATGTCTGAAATGGCATCAGTAGCTTTCCCTTTTAGAGTCTGTATATTTCATATTTGAATGGTTTGGGGAGTTTATAGAGCATTCCACTGATGTGTCACTAACACACACACCTTTTCTGACATTTTATCTGTCTCTCTTTCTGAGGCTATTTTCAGAATAGCATACTACTCATACTATTTCTGTAGTATATAGTATGTATACTGTACACACTGCACAGAATACTGAATGCCTTACCCTTTTTTACTGGGGCATGAGCCCCAGTAAAATACCGCTCTGTCCCAGTTAAATAGTACTGATACAATCGTATGTGTCAATAGAGATTATACTGAGCTGAGAATCCTTTTCTCTGGTAATACTTCAGCAATCACGTCATGTGTGTTTTCTAACGCCTATCTAGAATCAGAACTAGCAATGGCAGATTCAAAATGAAACACTCTTTTGATCTAATTGATCAAACAGGTTAAAAACAAGATGAAATGCTCTGCGGTTCAGGTTGATTCATTAGGACAGTTTGCTCTCTCACTGAATCATTTGCAATTGTTTTTCACACTTCGATAACTTATTTGGATAAGCATTTAAATCTGACCTGAAAAAGTATCATAAATGTTGTTTTATACTCTCAAATAACATTAAAAACTCTATATTTCAGGTTGGACCAGCCAATGCGCAAATGCAATCTAGAGGCAATTGTGGCAATTGACTCTTTTATTTGGAAAGCAGGACTTTTTCTAGAGCCACCATATTAGATGTTCCAATTTCTCTCATTCATTGTAATACCAGTGGTCCATCCACATACAGTCTCTGACTGTTAATCCTAAAAGTGCACTTTTGAAATATTAAATTAAAATGATATGGACTCATGAGATAAAGACTCAGAAGCCTATTAAGAGCTGGTCTAATCTACATGGAGCGGTTCATCTCTGTGGGCCACCAGGTTGAGGTCATCTACAGATCCCCAGCGGAATATTATTCACTCTCTGTGCATCTGAAATTGTGTTCTGTCTGAGTAGGTACTACGTTTGAATTTGAACTTTGCAACCATAAAAAAAGCATATTCTATATAGTATGAATGTGTGAGGTATGAATGTAATTTGGACATACTACATCTGCCATGTTGTCATTATCATGTGACCTAACATTGACCTACAGTGGCATTGGAGACTATTGGGTATCTATGGTAGGTGTCAAAGATTTTTTGAATGTTTCTGAATACACCTAAGGAAAGTTGTCCTTGTACTGGCTTAAATGTAATAGTTGAGAGAGATGTTAATACGTCTCCTTGGTTTTATAGTTTAAAAAACTTTACAATTTAAAGACAAGGAAAGCAAAAGCTGAACATTTATTTGATTTCCATTTCAAATTATGTAGTTAATTAATTAACATTTTAAGATGAATTAATATCTTATCATAAAATGTAACACAATACTAATCTGGAATGTAAAGCTGTTACTGAAGTCTCTCTCCTGTTTACCCAGAAGGCTTTAAAACTACTAGTCCATTTGCAAAATAATTTCCCCCCACACTTTTCACACTGAAACAAACGTACTAGGCGTCATATAAAGTATACACTAAAAGGTTAACACTAAAAGCCTCCCTTTTGTGTTTTACTCATTTCTGAAGTGTTTACTTAGTCAAAACAGAAGCCTTTGTTGAGTATTTAGATCAGGGTGACTAGGACAAGAGCGATATCTCCCGCATGCACAGACACAGCGAGAGGTGCGTTGTGTGGTATTAAGAAACATGACAATGTAATCACTCCCTCACGCTGGTCCAGACTGTAGCAGAAAGCAGACGCAAACGTGAGGAGAAAACTGAATTCTGAAAACAAGACAAGGACAGATGTGCCAGTAAATATTCAGAACTTAGATGTCAGGTCCTCAACCCTCTCTCCCGTTGGCTTGTCTAGTGCGAGTCTTGATAAACGTGGTCTGTCCTAAGCGCGAGGAGTGGGAATGAAGCAGACCCCCCACTGCGCCCGCAGCTGAGCCTCAGATTTGAAGCCTCGTCACAGTGTTAAACTGCCGGTGTTCCGGCCTTTCTCTCCAGAGCCCTGCTCACTCAGCCAATCCATCGCTCGTGCCTCCAGCGAGATGCTCCGCCACTTCATTTCCCTGTGCTGCAAATCCATCCATCCCCACCCCCCTCCATCAGCTATCTTCACTCGTTTATTTCTTAACCAGTTTCTCCACTCTGTGCCACTCTGGTGCACCAATATGTCTCAGCCAATCAACTCAAAGAATCCCAATTTCCTGCCACGTATATTTCAGTGATATAAATGGAAACGGAGTGAGTGCATGTCTAATACAAAAGTCTGCATCTGTCAAGATTCGTGTGACGGGCCCCGCAGTCCCCAGAATGTCACGTGTACACACACACACACACACACACACACACACACACACACACACACACACACACACACACACACACACACACACACACACACACACACACACACACACACACACACACACACACACACACACACACACACATCTGAGGAATGGCACAGCAATAAACAGAGACGTGACTTGCAATGAGAAGTGTCCATGAGTTTTTAATGCCATTATGATTCACACTTCCAGAGCTCTTTTAAAGTCAGTGGAAGGAATATGGATGACAGGATGTTGGATGTGACAGGAGAAAAATCTAGTTAAGTCGCCTCTATATGAGGGTCAAAGTTTTGCTGGTTTTGATGAGCATAAAGGCACATTGCAAATCAAATACATGCGGATGGTTTATGCAACTGCCAATGAGAAAAATGTTAATAGTTATCATGACGCATGAGAGGGCTTTGTGGCATTAGCGGAAAATGAAAGACAGAGCGGATACAGAACGGAAGGTGGTAACAACGGAACTTGCGTTAGCTAATGTGGCTTTTGGGAAATGCACTCCAGATCAATCAGAGACATTTATTTTTTATGCTTTTAATTTAATTACACAACCCGGAATAAGCTTGACACAGGACAAAAACGAAGTACAAAACAGGAAATGTGTAAGTCTGAATTACTGAGAAACTCAAAAAAAGACCAGATGGCAGTAACCATTAAATCTAGAGCAAAGTTTATAAGGAGAAAGGAAAACAGAAGTCTCTCTCTCTCTCTCTCTCTCTCTCTCTCTCTCTCTCTCTCTCTCTCTCTCTCTCTCTCTCTCTCTCTCTCTCTCTCTCTCTCTCTCTCTCTCTCTCTCTCTCTCTCTCTCTCTCTCTCTCTCTCTCTCTCTCTCTCTCTCTCTCTCTCTCTCTCTCTCTCTCTCTCTCTCTCTCTCTCTCTCTCTCTCTCTCTCTCCAGAATGATGGACATGTTACTGCAGTTTGTGCTCTGCAGTGTTCCACCAAATTAAGCCCTCAGGCTTAGCCAACAACTCAAGAATGCCTATTCCTCCAGCTGCTTCAGAAGAATTGTTCATAAAAAAATGTAAAACAAAAAATAAACGGGTAGGACTCTACAAAGTATATTCTTTAAGCTTACTGTAAAAATAATAGGACTTTGTGAAATGTTAAATCCCTTACTGCACATATTTCCACATTTTTCTGACTGGAAATTTAAATCATAGGTCTGCACATCAAATCTGCATGTAATAAATGTTTATTGTATTTCTTTTTTTATCAAAATACAGCTGATTTAATAACCAGTCCTGGTCTCAGAAGAAAAATGCAACATCTAATATTACCACATCACTTTCTTTATCCATAATTCATGCCTCAAGTGTTTTGGCACTCCAGTGAAAGCGAAACAAAAGCGTAGCAAACAAAGACCAAAGGAAAAGTGTTTGATGACTAAAATCACTAACAAACTAATGCTAAAGCAACATCACCAGACACATCTAATATCGACGCGCAAGTACAAAACTGATAGCTTCTAATTTGGAGGCTTTAAAATAAGATTTCAGAAAGCAAAGAGTGTAATTACTGCTCTTTCTTCGTTTTTCTACAGCTGAAAAGACTCCTGACAATAAGGCTCATTGCAAAATGATTTAGCATTGGTCAAAAGAGATGTTGGTTATACAGCCATAGTCTCTTTCAGTCACCCAGTGAATGAATCTGTACCTAATACAAAAAAGGCTATAGGCCTATGTGTGTGTCCCATTTTGATGCAAACTTGCTTTGCACTTTTTGTATCACACAGCCCTGGTGCCTGCCAATTGTTCCTGTGACCTGGTTTGTTCATTTTCACAATAATTATCAAAACCACCTTGATGACATGCCACATAAGTCACAGTGAGAGGTCATTCGGACTGCAGTGATGATGTCATCATGCTGCCTTACTTGCAACTGCAGTACTTAGACGAAAGCTTTTACCTGCACGCTAAAAATAGATGCATCTCCCATAATAAAGCACCCGCTGCTAGATGCTTTGCAGTTTGACGGTTAGTTTTGAAAAGTAGATGTGCTGTATGCTGTGTTTATCATGCATTGAGTTGCATGCAGTCACTTTATGCTTAAACTTCATGTCAAGTCAAATTTATTTGTATAGCTCTTTGTTTTAAAGCATCTTTACATCAATTCA